>NC_086327.1:76601306-79001306 GCF_036172605.1 Pelobates fuscus | reverse complement strand
TTGGAATATTATTCCTTGATGGGTGCATATAGATTAATTTTGAATATATTTTAATATTTTATTATGTAATACAATTTTGATTTGCATTGTACATACAAGTGCTGTTTTTTCTTTGATGTATGATATAGAGAAAAGAATGGTATGAGTGATAAACTGTTAAAAACATGAATACCCTTTTCACACCTGAAAAGTGAACATGATATACTAGCAGTAAAATGTGGTAAGATCAAAGTATAGTGTGAGAAGTTATCTAAACTAAAAGGTGCTGCTGTGGCTGTGGATGCAAAAAGAGGAGGAGAGAATCAAGTTATTTTCTTAGATTTGAAAGCATAATACTATTATTATTTTATATATCTATTTTATATATAACATAAAAAATGTTATTTTGTGATATATGAATATTTGTGTGTGCAGTAAATGTCGAAGGTCCTTTATTAACATGATTTTTCTTTTTCCAGAAATAAAGGTTGTTTGTAGGATGTTAACTCTAGAAGGGGTAATGCTTGTACAAGGTTAATGGGGGAAAAAAACAACAATTTTTTTTTTTCTTCTTTATACTCTGAGTTTTATTTTTTGCAGTTTATATATTCTTTACAGATTATACGAGTGATGGAAATTGAGTCGTGATAGATAAATATAGTTGAAAAAGAACTATTGATACAGTTGCAGTGAATGCCATTGTCCTTTTATTTCCTCATTGCCATATCATAGACTGTTATGAGAACTTGAAGATGGTTACAAAGGAGTGACAGATCAGGTGGGGGTTTTCAGCTCCTGGAACTAGACATATATGGTCGTAAGTGTCATTTTAAGCATTATGCATTTCCTGAGTCCAAGTTGGCCAATTTTAATATAGGATATCTAATATGACCCCTAGAAGCTTGAACCTTGTAATCAAAGTAAATTATTTCACAATCCCCTCTTTTGATCCAAGGGTCACCCAAATGTCCAAGGTATTTCCAGGCCTGCTAGCCACCGGAGAGACCATCAGAGTTCCTTCATTTGTTAGGTGAGGTAACATCGAAAAAACCTTCCGAAGTAGGAAGCTGGAAGGTAAGTTAAGGTACGACCAACAGTAGATTTATTTTTACATAGAGGTTAGTAGACATGAGAAAAACCTAAAGGTTAGAAAAATGGCCACAATAACAAATACAGCTAATAGCAAAAAGTACATTTTCTTAATTAGCAAAGTCAACCATGTTCCTAGCCCAAATGTCAAATCCCAATCCCCAAAGAAGCCAGTATCCTGTTTGATATCCTGTAATAAGTCTTGTAAATAGTTTATATATTTATAGATCATAATGTAATGGTCAGATAGGTTAAAACAGCACATACCTTCAAAAGTTTCACAGCCTATGTCATGTTTCATTAGAAAGTAGTCAATGCTGCTCTATTCTCAAGGAAACATAGAATGTGATGGCAGATAAGAACCATTCGGCCCATCTAGTCTGCCCAAATGAAATACTTTCATTAGTCCCTGGCCTTATCTTATAGTTAGGATATCCCATGCATGCTTAAACTCCTTTACTGTTACTTTACTGTTTAACCTGTACCACTTCAGCTGGAAGGCTATTCCATGCATCCACTGCATTCTCAGTAAAGTAATACTTCCTGATATTATTTTAAACCTTTGCCACTCTAAGACTGTCCTCTTGTTGTGGTAATGAAACCAAGCAGATGCCAAAGATGTCTATTGAAGAAAGATGTGTTTGGTATCTAATGCCGAAAGGGCTGACTCACATTTGGCATTGGCAGATTATATATGCTTAAATTGGATTTTTAGAGACTTTTTCTTTTTAATGTTGCTTTCTTTTCATGGGAAATTTATAAAAGAAACATGTAGGTCCCACTGAGATTTGAACTTGGATTGCTGGATTCAGAGTCCAGAGTGCTAACCATTACACCATGGTATTTTGCAAGGGAGCAAGCTACAGCATTATTTGGAATTAGATAAGAGAGTGATTTCAGGGTTACAATCTGAAGCAAGGTTGTTTTTGACATCTCTCCTGCCGATCTGTGGTTTGTGTACCTGGCTTGTTTTAGAGATTAGGTCAGATTCGGAAAACATGGTCATGGTTAGGCGTGAGATTGCACAGGAACCTCCTGTAATGTTACCTGGGACATAAGCATAAGTAATATTTCCACAGGAGAAAGTCCATCCTTTAGGGAGATAAACATGGTGGTGGAAACTCATAACTTGGTGAGTTTTGGTACATTTCATAGTGGTGCTCAGGGCTCTACAAGTCATGGTATTTTTCCACCATGTGGGGCAAAACAGGGATTTAATATTAGGGTCTCTTGAACAATTACATGAAAAAGACCAACATAGTTCCGCAGCTGTAGAATTACTTGTCTTCAGGGCTAAAGGGGGGGGCGGAGGGGATTGCCTACCAGTGGGTTGAAAGCATAAGAATGTAGTTGTAGAGATTTATGGGGTCTATTGGTATGCAGGTACTTCCTCAAGAGTGAGATGGGGTAGGGACAGCTATAAGACACGATTGTATGGCAGTATTGAGGACAGTATTGAGGCAAAAGGAGGGTAAATTAAAAGCCTTTGCTATCTGCATCCATATATTTCCCTGCCATGCATTATTATCTTCTGGTCTCAAGTCAGAGTAGCATATCTGAACGGAGCATTCAGTGGTAAAGGATAAGAACAGCTTCATGTCGGTGGATCAGTCGGAGTGACTTGTTTACAGTGACTGGCGTGTATCCACGTTGCTTTTCCTTCTTTTTTCACTGAGGTAGCCATAGTCAGGAGCACTTGGACTGGACCGTCAAAGCGTGGTTCAAGTCCTTTCCTCACATGCCTCTTTATCACCACCCAATCCCCAGGCTGCAGTTTGTGAGTTGCAGAATCAGAGTCTGGATCTGGAATGGAATAAAAGACTTGTTTAAGCACCCTGCCTAATCTTTGGTGTAGGGCCTAGGCTGCATCTGGAGGGACTAGGCAAAGTAGAGGCCTGTCTTTGGGGCACATCCAAACAGGATCTCAAAAGGGGATAGGGCATGTTTGGAATTGGGGGTGAATCTCATAGAAAAGAGTGCTAGGGGAAGGCATTCAGTCCAGGGCTTCCCTGTGTCTTGCATGGCTTTTGCAATCTTGTTTTTGAAGGTGCCATTTGCCCTTTCCACTTTCCAACTACTCTGGGGTTGATAAGGGGTGTGGAAGGCCTGGCTGATCCCTAAGGCTTTCATAATTTCTTGCCTTATTTCCCCAGTGAAATGGCTGCCTCTGTCACTTTCAATCACTTCAGGTACCACATATCTACATACCAGTTCTTTCAGAAGCTTACATGCTGTGATCTTTGTTGTGGCTTTCAACACTGGGTAAGCCTCAGGTCAACCTGAAAAGAGATCAATGCACACCAACACATATTCATACACTCCTACCTTAGGCAGTTAAATATAGTCTATATGCAGTCTTTGAATGGGTAAAGTGGCCTTGGTGTATGTCCTCTTGGTGTTTTGACAGCTTGTCCTGGATTGTTTCCAGCATGCAAGCTTGGGTGTGTTTAGCTGCTACAACAGTAAATCCGGGTGCTACCCAGTGGGTGTTTACTATGCTGTTCATGTGCATCTTGGATAGATGTGTAGGTCCATGGGCCATCTGGGCCATCCTGGGTACAACACTCATGGTAGACAGTCTTTTACCTTTCCTCCACATTCTGTCATCATCAGGATCTGCATCTTATTTCCTCCAAAGGTCATGTTCTTCCTTGCTTGTCTGTCTTTGTAAGCTCAGCAGTATATTGTAGTCAATGGCAACATCGGCAAAAACAACTTGCAGCAAGGCATTACCTGTAGAAGGATGTACTTGGATTGCTGCTTGCTTGGCAGCTTCGTCTGCTTTGTGGTTTCCTCTTGTAATTTTATCTGTGATCTTCACGTGAGCTGCCACCTTGATGTTGCCTACTTGATTGGGTAGCAGGATGGCATCCATAAGTGCACTCACCGCTTTATAGTTCTTGATTGGGGTACCCGCTGAGGTGAGAAAATCATGAGTCCACCATATAGGGCCAAAACATGGGCTATACCGAAGGCATAGCAAGAGTCTGTGTAAATATTAGGTGTCTTACCAGAGGTCAGCTTGCACACTTCAGTGAGAGCCTTTAGCTCAGCCTCCTGTGCAGAACAGTGAGGAGGGAGTGGTTCAGCTGTGTTTATGTGTAAATACTGGCTGTCGGGGTGCAAGGGGACACTGAAGAATGCATTTGCTAAGTCAATAACAGTAAATACCTTAGAGGAAGGTGATATCTGTGACAAAAAGGTGTGTGTGTGGGTTGGGAACATTAGGGGCAATGAGTTCAGTTACAGCATGAATTGCCCTTAAATCATGCACCATACGGAAGACCACAGGTTTCCCTTTCTCTTGCTTTTTCTTAATTGGGTACAGTGGTGTGTTTCAAGGGAAGGTGGTCTGGACAATTACCCCTGCCTGTAATAATTCTTGCACATATTGGAAAATAGCATCTTCCTGTGCAGGGCTTATGGGGTATTGTTTTTGACAGGGAGGGGTAGCTCCATACAGGAGATTCACTTTGCCTGGGGGCACAGAGAGTCTGCCTGTATCTGTCTTCCCAGTAGCCCATAGAGAATCAGGAACTGAGGACAAGTCAATGGCAGGTTCTGGCACATGGCTGGAGATGAGAATTGGCAGAACATTTAGGAGGGATATCATTTGTTTGTCCTCTAAAAGCACAGACAATGTTACTTTTCCAGTGGGGCTATACTGGATATTTGCATTAAGGGCAGACAGTACTCATAACACGTAAAACAAGGTTGGTAAGTCTCCCACCCTTGCATGCACAAACACAATACAGACAATATGCATTATATTAGACAAATTGTTGAGTATTGTAAATCTGTAACACTAACTCTTTTAATGTGATCTTTGGTAATATTTAACTGGGTATAATATAAGTAAAGATTATTTTTGGTAAGAACCAAAGTACTGGCTGTTTAATTGTAATAATACCTTAGAAGTACTAGACATCTATTTATCTAAATAAGGGGATAAAGTTATATGTCCGTTCTTGGAAGAAGTCACAAAAGGGATTGTACCTTCATGATTAATACACAATGCAGAGTGGATTACACTTACCAATTGAAAGAATTAGTGTTGAGAGAATAATTATGAAACAAGTCATAGCCTTTGAATTTGGCTGTCATTCAGTTATATCAGGTCAGGGTGGTCTTAGGGGAATGCTGGGGGTTGAAGCACGACTGTAGGTGGTCAAGTAAGGAATCGGAGTTCAGATAGTCTTTAAGTCATTTATAACAATGTAAAACACAAGCACTATACCCTAAGGTGCATTCCAAAAGTGGATATCTAGTACAAATTTAAAATTACCCTTGTGGTACACTGTAGAAGGTAGAAGATTCATCAGTATCTTCTGAATAAACATATACCAATATACAATCTCCAGAAAAAAAAGGAATGCAAATAGTATAATGCTCTATAACACCAAGCTCGCAATAGGAGGTATATTACACTCATACAAGTAAAATTGATTGCAGGCAAATAAAAGCCTTTGGTAATAGGATCTTATGTATTTTCTTTCCCCAAATAAATACATGTAAGTGAAAAGGAAAGTCCTACACATAGTGTAGCAATATGAACAGTATAAACAGCATTATTTGGATTCCACTCACAAAATAAGTAGTGGTATTTTGCATATTAACATCTCACTCTCTCATTGCCAGGTAACTGATGGGGTCACTCAGAACAGTTAAAGAAGGGAGTTAAAATAACTCTAAAATAAAAATAAAGAACAAACACTATGTGGGTCTCCCAGCCCAACACGTTTCTTCCAGTGCAAGACTTCGTCAGGGGAATCCAAAAGTTCATATTATACTATTTGCATTCCTCTTTTTTTCTGTATTATATTTCAAGGAGATTCAATTAAAGGGAAGGAGAGATATAGTATGATAGCTAGGTAAAGCATTGGGGTCAATAGAAGTTTTATTTTTAGTATGGGTGTGGTCAGTGTGTTTGAAGGATGAGGGGAATATACCAGAGGAAAAAGCGAGATTGAAGATTTTAGCAAAGATGGGATAGTCACAGATGCGAGAGATGGAGAAATGTACGAGGGAATGAAATCATGGGGGTACATGGTAGAGCTAGAAGACAGGAGAAGCACAGGCATACCAAGTGTAGAGGAAGAAGGGCAAAGGGAGCCTGAGAGTTTTGTGCAGTATATTAGTTGTTCCTAGAACTGCACTCTTCTGGACAGCAATTTACGATGTCCCATCTGGAATCTGTTGAAGCCACCTCCCACTTTAGAGGTCACAGCCCAGTGTGCTCCTATCACAACTGGGACTACTACTGCCTTCACTTTCCACATCCTTTTAGCTCCTATTTCAGTTTGTGATATTTGTCTATCTTCACATGTTCCTTCTTTCTGATGTTATAGTCACTGTCTATTTCCACATCCAACACTTCCGCAGTCTTCTGTTTCTTGTCTACCACCACGATGTCAGATTGGTTGGCCACTACTTGCTTGTCTGTCTGAATCTGAAAGTCCCACAGGATCTTAGCGCTGTTATTCTCAACTGCCTTTTGTGGTATATTGAATCTGCACTTGGGCAGATTCAGCCCATATTCTGTGCAGATATTTCAGTACACAATCCCATCAATTTGGTTGTGACTTTCAGCATATGCCTCCCCTGCTAACATTTTACACATTGATACTATGTGCTGGGTTGTCTAAGAGGCCTCTTTGCACAATCTGCACCTTGGGTCTTGCATGGTATGGTAGACCCTCACTTCTGTTGATCTGTTGCTGAGTGCCTGTCCCTGTGCTGCTAGGATTAGTGCTCAGTGCTGTCTTTCAGTTATGCCTTTTCCAATCACTGGAATTTGTAAAGGTAACCACATCCACCATCTGCTGGTGATACACTCCATGGAGAGGTTTCTATTGCCATGGAACATCCTGCTTTCTGTATCTTATATTTGTTGTTATCTCAGGCATTCTCTTTGTAGTTCATATTTGGGATCGATCTTTGTAATGTTCGTATGGATGCTCTGTGTGTCATCCAGGACAGTCTTGACACTCATCCTGACCTCCTTCATTCTGGCTGGTATACCATGTCTGGGTGCTAGATTTTGGGTGAAATCCTCCATTCACAGTGAGTAGCTTCTGGATTTTGATATCCATGGTGATCAGCTCTTCTGTTGGTCAGGTTATTGTTCCAGCTCGGTACCTGATGACAGGTAGGGCATATGTGTTGACGGCATGTTTTTTCCCCATTGAGCTGTGATCACGATCAAGTGATCATGGTTCTTGGAGTAATTGTGTGGACCTACTTACTGTAAATTCTTTTTATACCAATGTCAATACTATGAATAAAGAAAATGGAAAAAGTTAATCAACTTCAGGTTGAAGGTTTGTTGTGAGCAGAAATGCCACTTTGCTTTTGTAGAAATAAACCGTTGGAAGGACTTGCCTGCTCTGTGTAATTATTTGTTTGTGATGCTGTTTCTGCTGGGGATGTGCACTCTGCATGAACTTTTTATTTCTGACAATGAATCACAGAATTTTAATATGGTTTTCTTATTTAATTTAGTTGTGCAAAATGTATTAGAGAAATGTAATTAATAAAGTGCTAACAAAAATGTTTACTTAATTTCTACTTTTGGTCTTATTTACACTGTTTTCACACTTTATTTATATGTTGTACATTTGATTTACAACGGTATAAATGATTATGAAGTAAATAAAAAAGAAAGGGTCTAGATAGCTTGAAGAAAGATTTATATGTGCACCACAGGTTTTATACAAGACATTGTATGAGCCAGGTATCTAGCTAGATCATGGTTTTCATACACATACACACATTCACTGCCCTTTGCAGATGCTTGCCTGAAGGGAAATAAAGAAGATTTAAAGAGTGTTTTAACTTAAAGGGTGACAGTTTCCTGCAAGCAATTGGTGAATTCCCAGGTGATAAAAAAATAAAAATCTAATTTGGAGTTAATGAAAATGAATGATATAATAGCGAGTATGTCGTGGAATTTCCGAATGAGCAATGGTGTCTTTTTCTCCCCTTTCTCAATAATTAAGTGCACACAGTTGTACCATTTTAATCATTGTTATAATAAATTCTGCTTGAATTCCTCCCTGGGAAGAGCAAAATATCTGGGAAGCTTTGCTGGTTAAAATGCCAAAGGCTACTCCATATATAGTATGTAATAAATGCCCTGAAACCATATCACTCCATAATTAAATCAGGACTTATTGACTTATTTGCAACATTCAGGAAGTTCTATCAACTTGAGCTAGATTTCTAACTACAAGACTGACTGTGCTATTCTGGGTGACCCCTCTCCCTTTGAAACAGTCTTCTACATGACTCAAGCTTGCATATAGATTTTTACGAAGCGTTACCATGGAGACGGCTGTCCGCACATACAGTAGAATTCCTCCATTCAGTAGAAATGCTTCATGTGGGAATAAGTTAGGCAATCTAGATGTAAATCTTTGATTTTCTACATATCAAAAAAAGGATCTGTTATTTGTGCAACATATTTTATGTAAAAATGTTTCACGTCCCTTTTACTCTTTTGCTGCATTGCATTGCACAGTTAAATCATATTTCATGATCCTATTTTTCTACAATGTATTTGATCAGGGGTTTATTCAGTATGGGACGAGACCAATCTCGCCACATTGCATTGGAGGAGCCTGGTTGCCCGCCTGCTGCCTTTGGATTATGGACCGGCAGCTAAAGGGTTAATTTTACTGTGCAGAAGGATTTATTTCTCCCTTTCTGCACAGCCGTTCGGTAGATCCTATCTACCGAACAAACAGCCTGTTTGCAACCTCCCCAGAGCCGTGGGAAGCCGGCCGGCGCCATTAATTGGCCACCCAGAAGCTGGAGTGTGCTGCCAATTTACCTCCCTGAAGCTGCGGTTAACCGCAGCTTAATTGATTGTTACTGGGTGGCCCCTGTTACACTTAGCGGCCGCTAGGTGGCGGTGTTCTGGAGCTCCCCGGGCAGCCAGCGCTTTTCTGCCCGGCTTTCATGCACCAAACCCGGACACTTTTACGTGCAGGCACCGCTGAACCTCCAGCCCCTGGTTCTAATTCGTATGGATTAAACGAATGCATGCAAATTCGGTATTTTGTGTTGGAGGAATGTTTTAACCCAGATAGCTATGCCATGTAGCATATTAGTGTAATTAAAGACTTTGGCTCCATGGCAATTAAACTGTATTCGTGTGGTCTGAGTGCCATTCACCTAATAATGTGCACTCAGACCTGAGCTATCTGGGGATATGTTGCATGTCTGTGTTTTATGTATAAAATGTGTCTTTATGTATTTTAAAGTGATAGTCTGTCTTTGTGTCCCCACGTGTGTAATGGAGTTTTTCCTTTGTCCTGGGAGATAATTGAATTACTTCTTCAGGGCAGAGGGGAGGAAGCAAGGATGCATTGTGGGGATGTTTTACTGCTGTATGTCTGTAATTGGTACTTGTCTGTCCGTTGTTACAGTCTTCCATCTGGTCCCCTAGGGGAGTGTCCACCAGGTGGGAGACCTGCATAAATACAGGGGCAGGTAGCCCTCAATAAACAGACCACTTCTTGACCCTCAACACTGAGCCTTGTCTCGTTCTTGGGGGGGGGATTCACTGTATTCTGATAGGGACTGACTGCCAGAAGTGTAAGCCGCTTGGGAGCTTTTCCTGTTCGTCTGCTAGCAGCTATTCGTGAGATTCCAGTTCGGGAGTTTGGAGTGCTACCTTATTCCCTTGTATGCAGTTCGGGAGTTTGGTGCATTCACTTATATCCAATTCGTGAGTTTTGGTGATTTTACAGTAGCTGTGCCTGTCTGTGAAAAGGGGATTATCGCCTAAACGATTTTAACCCCTTGTCAGCTGAAACGGTCCGTTACACAGTATTTCAGGAATTCTGAGGAATTCGCAATAGAATTTTAAGGCCAAATAGCCAAGATGGAAAATTGTTCAACTTCCTACATTGACTATATTGCATATCTGGCCATTTGAAACAGTCTGATTTTTAAACATACCCAGCCCAGCATAGAACTCAGAGCTCCATCAGATGTTCCATGGCCATTTGAAACAGGTAGCCTTCTGGAAGACTCACATTTCATTCTATTTCTACATAACCTGTTAATTTTGTTGTATGTGTAATGTTTTTATATTTAGTGACTATTATTTAGTTTTATTATTTTCCATGTATACATTGTCATGTCTTTGTAACTATAGCCTGTGCTAATCATGCAAAGTATTTTATCACCTTTGTCTTTGTCCATCATGTTAAAAGTTAGTTTAACCAGCTCAGGCCCATATATCTTTCTTGTTCCTTGTTTAATGGTTTTATTTCCCTACTTAAATACCTCTGTCTTATCTCTGTAATTCTCAATCTTAGCTTTTGTTTTTCCTTAAATTACATGTCCATCTATGTACCCCCCCCAAATCTCTTAGCCCATCTGACCCTAATATACATCTCTCTCCCACAGTCTGATTTTTAAACATACCCAGCCCAGCATAGAACTCAGAGCTCCATCAGCTGTTCCATGGCCATTTGAAACAGGTAGCCTTCTGGAAGACTCGGTTCCCTCCCCTCCCACCCCACCCTACCCTACCCCTCGCCTAATTCTACATTTATAGATAGTCTCCCACACAACTTTCAACCTCTTGAAATTGACAGGTGCAAGCACTGATCATCACACCCTTCCAATCTTTTAACTCTATAGAACACATACCCTCTCTCCCTACAAATAGATATCTCACACACCAATACTATATACTTTTTGTTTAATTTTTGTTTTTCACAATTTCTGTTTGTTTCATTTTCAACTACACACCTCATACCACTAACATGAATCCAAATATAACCATACTGATATTCTTAATAACCCTTTTTTCAATTCAATTTTGTTCACACTACCAGCATAAGCACACACCTCAAACTGGAAAACAAATTATCATACACCATAGCATGCTTTGTTCCTGTAACTTATCTGCTGAGTGCTGGTGGAGAGTTCTAAAAAATAGCCCTCCTACCCCCACCTCACAAAATTATAAAGTATCCCATTCACTATGTGCCCAAACAAAAATGATGTCCAAATTCCTATTCCTTATGTTACTTGCCCTTGCAAATGATGTGGAGTCTAACCCAGGTCCCCCAGCTAATTCTAGTCCTAATCTCCCCACTAAAAAAGGCCTCTCTTTTGTGCATTGCAACATCCGTAGTTTACTCCCTAAACTGGATGCACTGCAAGCCTGGTGTTCCCATTACAAACCAAAAATCATTGTGCTCTCAGAATCTTGGTTAACAACTAAAATACTAGACACCGCCATTGCAATACAGGGGTATTCATGTTTTAGAAATGACAGAGCAAAGAGAGGAGGAGGCATTGTTATTTATGTTGACAATTCCATAATGTTTACCCCTTTACAAAACCTTAGTCCTCCTGCCACCTTTGATTTCCTCTCTGGCACAATTGAGATCCCGTGCAGTAATTCAATCATTGTTGCAGGAATCTACCGCCCACCTAGCTCCCCTGTGCATACTCTTTCTGACATAGCCCATCTCCTTAGTGAAACCATTGCTCAAAACCCTAAAAGTGAACTGTTGGTCTTTGGAGATTTTAATATTGATTGGCTGAATCCTAAAAATAATAGTTCTTGCACGCTTTTTAAGACTTTGCAGCTAACGCAATTAATCTCCTCCCCAACTCGCATAAACATTAAAAGCCTTAACCATACCCTGCTAGATTGGATTCTCTCCACTTCTCCTGATAGAATCCAGGAGGCCTGTGTTCTCCCAAACACTTTCAGTGATCACTGTTTAGTGTACTGTGTGCGCAAAATAAAGGCTATTAAATCCTCTCCCAAGGTTAAAATAACTAGGTCCTTCAGAAAATTTAATATTGAATCCTTTCTAAAGGACATCAAGAACCTCCCATGGCACAGATTAAACATTATCCCAGATCTAGACTGTGCTGTTGAATTCTTTCAGTCTGAACTCCTACAAATTTGGAATCTGCATGCCCCACTGCATAAGGTGAGGGTAAAAGGAGCACATATGAACTGGATCACAGCTGACCTCATCCAAATGTACCAGTTTCGGGATTCTTTGTGGTCAAAGTTTAAGCGTACTGGCTCTATGAATGATCACTGTACGTATAGACAATGGCAAAATATATGCACAAAACAAACAAAATTGGCCAAGGCCCAATATTTCTATGACAATCTGAACAATAACATCTCAAACGCTAGAAACTTTTGGAAAGTCATAAATAAACTACAAACTCCCCCAATCCACTCCCAACCCTCCACTGTCAAAGTGGATAACCAAACCCTGCAACTTCCCTTAGATGTAGCAAATGCCTTTAACAATTATTTTGTCGGATGCTCTATTGCCCTGATTGCCAAGCTAATAAATGGCACACATCCTGAAACTACAAATGTGGATCAGGTCTCACTAAATTTGCAAACGCCCAATATAGACAAGTTCACTTTTAGACCTGTACCTGTTAGTGTCATTGAAAAACATCTTAATAATCTAAAAATGAAAAACCAGTCCGGACCTGACCAAATCCCAGCAATGCTGTTGAAGCTCAGTGCACCGGCAATTACTAAACCCTTCGCAACTCTAATTAATGAATCTTTGGTGTCTGGATACTTACCCAAACTTTGGAAGACTGCAAGAGTAGTATCTATCCATAAAAGTGGTGACACTACCTTGGTTTCTAACTATCGCCCTATATCATTGCTCCCGGTATTGTCAAAAATCTTAGAAAAATGTGTCCATACGCAACTATGTGAGTATTACCAACAATCAAACTATCTGACCCCTGATCAATCGGGCTTTCACCAGAATCACTCCACTACAACTGCCCTCTTAAAAGTTTGCAATGCCATCCAAACTGGCATGGAGCAAGGAGACCTAACTGGAGCTATTTTCCTTGATTTTGCTAAGGCCTTTGACACAGTAGACCACGACATTCTACTGCACAAACTCAAAAACTCAGGTATTGGTGATCATTCACTAAACTGGTTTCGATCGTATGTATCGGAACGCTCACAATATGTGTCCATTTCTGACAGCGACTCCCTCCCTCTCCCAGTCACGTGTGGTGTTCCCCAAGGTTCCATTCTCGGCCCCCTACTATTTTCATTATTTATAAATGATCTGCCTAATGTCTGCAAATCCTCGAATGTACACATGTACGCAGATGACACAGTAATCTATGCGAGCAGTTCCGATCTACCGCAGCTTGAGGCTGTGCTCCAAGACCAGTTTACAGAGGTAGAAAAGTGGATCGCAAAAAACAAACTGTTCCTGAACACTGACAAAACTGTCACAATGATCTTTGGAACAGTACCTAAATTACACAAATTGCACAATTTTCACCTATCGATCAAAACAATTTCAAATGGCACACTGACCGCAGTCCACTCTTTCAAATACTTGGGTATGATGTTAGACCCCAATCTATCTTTTGGCCTGCACATAGAAAACCTTGCATCTAAACTTTATCCAAAACTAGGTGCCCTGTACAGAAACAAATCCTGCCTAAGCCCTTCAGTAAAGGAAAAGATTGTACAGCAAATGCTGATGCCAATCATTGATTATGGGGATGTAGTATATGCATCTGCATCGCAATCCCACATTAATAAACTCAACACATTGTATAACTCGTTCTGCCGATTTGTGCTACAATGTAATTACAGGACCCACCATTGTGACATGCTAAAAGAACTAAACTGGCTGTCGCTGGAATCCATACGCACCCTTCATCTTTCCAGCCTTGTGTTTAAGAGCTTTTCTGGAAAACTCCCACCCTACCTGAACGCAATGCTTTCCCCGGCTGTTCCCACTTCCTACAAACTCCGATCCAGTACCAACACTTTACTTAGTCTACCTCAATATAAAAAGAAAGCAGCCCGATCCTCCTTCTCCTACAGAGCACCGCATTTGTGGAACGACCTCCCGCACAAATTAAAATCTTCCCTAAGCTTAAAGTCCTTTAAGAGATCCTTCTCTACATACCTTAAAACAGAATGTACCTGTCATGGTTGATTATATATTTCCTACCTGTTCTATGTTAAATGTTGTATATATTGTATATTTTGTATTTTATTGTACACTAACTGTAACAATGCAATGATTTGTGGACCCAGGACATACTTGAAAACAAGAGAAATCTCAATGTATCTTTCCTGGTAAAATATTTTATAAATAAATAAATAAAAAATCTCCAATCAATCCTCCTTTGGGCGAGAAAGTCATGACTTGGTTTCTCGTGGTCTCATTTCTCAGGACAACAGAGACCAAGTCCCCAGAAACCACAAAGCGATTGCTTCATTAGATGTGCTTGCAATACACAAAGCGCATTCAGAGCATTGGGCTTGTGGGCAGTGTGATTCAACAATGCTGTGTGCTTGTGCAAACCTGAGTGGGGGTGGTGTATATTCATACCAGGCACACAAGTTATTTTTCAGGAAAGATCTGTATTTTTCCAGATTGGCTCACCACTTATGGTATCATTAATTACATATCAGATGTCACAAACAAGCTACCTACCGGCCCTCTCATTCCTATATCAATTTTATACATGCCAATGTTGGTAAGTTTAATTTTTACATATAGTTTTAAAAGACAACACTGGAAGGTTAAGCTAACTTATTTTTTCTTTAACACCTTAGGGACGGCAGGCGTTCTATGCCGTCCTTTTTTGGGTGGCTCTAAACGCGGTGTAGAACATCCCCTCCATCTTTTGTACTCACTGGGTCCCTGCCAATCCCACACCAGCTGTCGTGATCCTGGGGTCTGCCTGGTAGCTCAGGCAGACCCCTGCTGCATGATCTGGCTCTCCCAGGCCATGTGATCATGGGGTCCTCGCGATCACATTGCCGGAATAGCCTACTTATGCAGTGCCTGCAGGGGGACTGTTACACCACCTAGCACCACCTTTGCTAGCATTATGTGTGTAAGAGCATTATGGGGGATGTAGTCCACAACATCTGGAGTGCCAAAGGTTGCCTGGTGTCCTGGTTGCCTATCCCTTCCCTAGTGCCTAGAAAAAAGTTTTCAAATTTGATCAAAGTTGTTAAAAAGTTTAACAAAGCAAATAAAAGGTACTTCAATCATATATATATATACATTTTACTTCTATATATATACACAAGTACTTCTATATGCACGTACACCTACATAAACCATTATGCTAAGTGTATTTTAATATTAATATATATCTATATAATATTAAAATACACTTAGAATGATGTTAATTTTATATATTCATATATATATATATATATATATATATATTACACTGCTCAAAAAAATAAAGGGAACATTTAAACAACACAATGTAACTCCAAGTCAATTACACTTCTGTGAAATTAAACTGTCCAATTAGGAAGCAACACTGAGTGACAATCAATTTCACATGCTGTTGTGCAAATGGGATAGACAACATGTGGAAATTAGCAAGACACCCCCAATAAAAGAGTGGTTCTGCAGGTGGTGACCACAGACCACTTTTCAGTTCCTATGCTTCCTGGCTGATGTTTTGATCACTTTTGAATGCTGGCGGTTTCACGCTAGTGGTAGCATGAGATGGAGTCTACAACCCACACAAGTGGCTCAGGTAGTGAAGCTCATCCAGGATGGCACATCAATGCGAGCTGTGGCAAGAAGGTTTGCTGTGTCTGTCAGCGTAGTGTCCAGAGCATGGAGGCGCTACTAGGAGACAGGCCAGTACATGAGGAGGCCATAGGATGGCAACAACCCAACCTCCGCCTTTGTGCAAGGAGGAACAGGAGGAGCACTGCCAGAGCCCTGCAAAATGACCTCCAGCAGGCCACAAATGTGCATGTGTCTGCTCAAACGGTCAGAAACAGACTCCATGAGGGTGGTATGAGGGCCCAACGTCCACAGGTGGGGGTTGTGCTTACAGCCAAGATTGGCAAATTCGCCACTGACGCCCTATGCTCTTCACAGATGAAAGCAGGTTCACACTGAGCACATGTGACAAACGTGAAAGAGTCTGGAGACGCCGTGGAGAACATTCTGCTGCCTGCAACATCCTCCAGCATGACCAGTTTGGCAGTGGGTCAGTAATGGTGTTGGGTTGCATTTTTTTGCGGGGCCGCACAGCCCTCCATGTGCTCGCCAGAGGTAGTCTGACTGCCATTAGGTACCGAGATGAGATCCTCAGACCCCTTGTAAGACCATATGCTGATGCGGTTGGCCCTGGGTTCCTCCTAATTTAAGACAATGCTAGACATCATGTGGCTGGAGTGTTTCAGCAGTTCCTGCAAGACGAAGGCATTGATGCTATGGACTTGCCCGCCCGTTCCCCAGACCTAAATCCAATTGAGCACATCTGGGACATCATGTCTGGCTCCATCCACCAACATCACCAACACAACAATAACTGCATTAGACTCAATAAGAAAAAAATATAGTATTCATCTCAGATCATCCAAGAACCAAAAATGTTTTTTGTTTTTTTTTAATATATCCTAGAAAAAAAACAAAATGGATAAAGATCTTGATGTGATGATTTGATGTATCTTCGTTTTATATAAAGTGGTGATATGTAATGAATTCATCCAAGCCATGAGGGGAAACTGTATTTAGTTTGTGAATCTAAAATGTCTCTTGCCCCAACAGCATGTTACCCTGATGTCCACCCCCTTGTGGTTGAGGTATATGATCAATTGCCAGGAATTTGAGTATTGTAAGAGTGTCCCAACTCCAAAAAATGTTTTGCCACTGGCTTATCTGTACTATCATCCATATATGCTGTCCTTATGTTGGATCTATGGCCCCCTGATGTGTTCACAAAGTGGGGTTTCGGTTTTGCCAATATAGGCTAACCCGCATGGACATGATATCTTATAGATGACATATGGAGTCTTACATGTGATAGTATACCATATATTATAGCTTTTATTTTTATGAGGATGATTAAAGGTGCGTGAGGGGACCATCTGACGCTGCCTCTAATTTGTGTCATCTGGTCTTGTTAATAACATCTGGCTGGATCAGTCTTGACCAGCATGTCAAATCATTGGTGGCTCCTTGAACACTTTTGGCAGTGTGTCATCTGAGGACAACATCTTCCAAATCTTTTTTACAATATTGGAGACTTGCGGGGATTTGTTATGGTAACTAATGGAGAATACCATCCTGGGGGTTGTTGTAGTACTCTTTGGGGCATGTGCATCCTTTGCTTTATTTAACGCTTTCTCCAGAGTGTATTTGCTGTAACCACGTTCCAGGAATTTATTGGTTATATCGGTAATCTGAACTTGCCTCTTGTTATCATCTGAGTTATTGCGTATAACTCGGCAACATTGAGCATAAGGAATTGATTCAGTCAATGCTCGTGGGTAAGAGCTGTTATTGTGTAAAATGGTGTTCCGATCCGTTGGTTTGGAGTACAGACTATATATATTAACTTGTGGGACACGACCATTAACTCCAAGTCCAAAAAGTGCACTTTTCTCTGTGCTGAGTGCTGTCATCCTTACTGGTGATGGCAGGCAATTGAGATGTTCCAGCATGGAGTGTGCTTGGGATTCTGTTTCCTTCCACAAAATTAGCACATTATCGATAAAGCGAATGTAACTATATTATATATGTTGTTGAAATAAAGAAAAAAAATTGTTGATTTCATAGATATACATAAAAGCGTTGGCGTACATGAGTGCCATCGCCGCACCCATGGACGTACCGGTCAGCTGCATGTACCAAACATATTCAAAATGAAAATAATTGTGCTTTAGCATAAATTCCAACAATTCAAGGACGAATTCAATGGGTGGACCATGATAAAACCATAGAATGAGTAAGGACTTGTCTCATAGCGTCTATACCAACATCATGAGGGATGATGGTGTAGAGGCTACTGACATCAACAGTAATAAGTACAAGCTGTGTGTTCTCAATATAAAGGCCTTGCAACTTAGATAATAGGGAGGGAGTATCTTTGACATACGTATTCAATGCCTCCCATTTTGCTACTGGCTCTAATATGCCCCCAACTGCTGACACAATGGGGCGTCCGGGTGGATTGGAAGGATTCTTTTGTATTTTTAGGAATAGAGTACATTATAGGGCTACGAGGATGTTGTTGAATTAAATACAGGTATGTGTCCTGATAGATATAATTAGCCCTTAATCCCATGGATAGAACCGACTCCAATTGGAGCTAAATTTCTTTGGTAGGGTCACATCTTAGAACTTTATAAGTACTGTAATTATGAAATTGCCATTTAATTATATCTGCATATTGCTGATAATCCATTATAATGATGCCTCTTCCCTTATCGACAGGGCGTATCACTATGGTGGGTTCTTTAGCCAGATTGTCTATAAATAGACTTTCTTTTTTGGTGACATTATGTCGCCTGTGATTTGGGTGTTGTATAATTGCAGTTGTTTCTTGATGGATCGTTGAAATATACGTTTTAATGTTGACTTTATTTGTTTGAGGGTCAAAATTGGATTTAGGTCTAAAACGAGTATAGGTTGCACTTTGTTCTTGAGTGCTTGGTAACTCTTTATGGAAGTATTATTTCATTTGCATTGTTCTTCCAAACTGGAATAATTCCAAATTCCATTGGAATTTATTGGGATAGGCTGTGGGGCAAACGGAAGTCCTAAACTCAGGATTTTTAACTCCTCAGGTATCAATTGATGTTGTGACAGGTTGAAAACTGGGATTATCTCCTGAGGGGAGGTTTTCCACTGATGGTTAGTTTTCCCCTTGCGGTTTATTCGCGATATCCGCCGTCTATGCCTCTGCCGCAGCTCCTTGTAGTAGTGCCAATTGTTGAGGTTCCTAAAAAAATAGTGTTTTCGTTAGGTGACTCTGAGTCCAATGCTGATTCCCCAGACATTTGCCGATTAGCCATTTGTAAATGGGTTTTAGTCGATACTTTTAATTTTTCAAGCATGTCACACACATTTCACTGGCATGATTTGATCTCTACATATCCTACTTCTCTGCATGGTATTTCTTTTGTTTATATTTGTTACTATGTTGTCGTCGGCATCAACTTGTTGCCGGGACAACAGGGTCACACTCTTTCTACTCCTTCCGGGTACGGCACGCACACACATGCGCACATGGATCGCGAGGCCGCTGACCGATTAACATGGATCACCTGTGGTTAGCTAAAACTTTCTTCTTATGGGCTATATATTACAACATTTTACGTTAGTGTTATATTATTTGTTGATCCTGAGGAAAGCATCGGACGTGGGCTGAAACGTCGATTTTATGCATAACTCCCAATAAAGATTTTTTTTACACTACAAAGACTGTGAGTGCTAGCCCATTTTTCTACATATTCTTAGTTCAGAAAAAGACAGGAGACTTTATTAAGTCAACTTAATATTGACTTATGTAACGTATGCTTGAATGCATATAGAGGACCTAGCGAGGGTTAGCATAAGTATACAATCCCCTTGGAAAGTTTAAAAAAAAGTTTGTATTTGTTATTTCTTTAATTTTATTAACACACCATGACTTAATACATATTAATATAACAGAAGGAATTTACCTTTACCTCATAGTACCTGCCACATTACTGCTTTAAACGTATAATTGTACGTGCATCACAAAATTAACGTGCAAGCTCTTTAAACCTGTATTATAGAATAATAAATAAACTGGACAGGTTATTTCCCAAATTCTAGACACAATTATAATTCTAAGCAGATGCTTCCTTTCTATAAGCCTGTTTTCTGGTACCTATGTATATATGTATAAATGTGATTTGGTAATGTGGTTATCTAGCTATTGTTACCGTATGTGCAGTATAACCATTCTGCTATGATGCGGGGGGTAGTCTAAGATCTAATAGAAGTAGGGTTAGCTATGACCCCTTGCGTGAAGGTGTATCGGACCTAGCAGGAGTGCCAGGCAGGCCCGGGTCTATCCACCTTCTTGTTGTCGAGACATGTTTGAAAACCAAGAAATTAGTGTATAGCATCATGACGTGCTGGCTTACTAGCTAATGCCAAGAGGCAAAACGATTAAACTTGGTTGTGACGGATGAGGCCCTGCTAGATGCCAAGTGGCTTTGAGAGGCTCTATCTATGCATTGGCGCGAGAGGATTTTGTGGCCACCGAAACGTTGTGGCGGGGTGTCGGCCTCTCTGTGATTTTTAAAGCATAAGATAGAAAGGGAGTTACAGGTGAGGCCCTCTCTATGCTACCATGCGAGGCGACTAGCTATGAGTTGGGCCGATGGGTGTAGTACCTCTGAGTATGAGGATGGATGTTGGCCTTGCGGGACCACTAACCGAAGGCATAGAGGCCTGTGGAATTATTAACTATTGGACTCCTGGTGCCCTGTCAGCCAGTAACAAAGCAACATAAGGGGAGAAGAGTATGGGAGCGTATAAGTAAGTGTGGATTGACGTACCTGAGAGATGCTTGATGTAACGTACCTATGTAAATTGAAAAGGCCAGTTTGTGAACCCAATTAAATTAATTTATGACAAACCAACCTAGCTAATGTAGATTCCCTAAACCTGAGCACCCTGTAACCTGTAATTAAACATAGTATGAGTAATGACCTTACAATTAAGGTCTACAATTATCCTATAACCCAAACGGATACAAGTGAAAGCAGTAGTCCTAACTGATGAATCTAGTGGTATGATGAAATATACGAGGAGTATGTGTCACGGTAATATACCCCAACACGCAGGAATAGTTCAGATAGTCAAGAGACAAGAAACCAGGGTTCGTCTTACCGGACCTTAGAATGGCCGGACTTGGACGAGTATAAGAAAGACAGAGTTTAGAACAAGCCGAGGTCAAGGGAACTGAGAGACAGCGTAACGTAGAACAAGCCGAGGACTGGTACACAGAGGACAAAACAGCGGATAAGCAAGCAAGGATAAAGAGAGAGCGGAGTCAGGAACAAAGCCAAGGTCAAGCACCAAAAAACCAACTGAACGATACAAGCACTAAAGGGAACTGGACAGAAACCACGATAGGGCAAGGAGCAAAGGAAACAGGTGAGTATAAATACCCTAATGTTCACTTTGATTGGCCCCTGTCATATCCACGCCCCCAAAACGTGAGTGTATGGGGAACGTGGCATGACAGGGGCCAATGGGAGACTGATTCTAATTTAGTCTCCCACTGTCCCTTTAAGAGCGCGCCCGAGACGCGCGGCGCGCTCTTAGTGTCGGGCGGGACACGTGACCGCTTCTCGCGGTCACTGCCCGCCTGACTGATCTTATCGTTGGCTGAGCCGCGCGCGGCTCGTGCAGGAGCAGGACCGCGCGCGGCGAGAAGAGAGGACCCCGACCGGCCCCTGGAGAGGGTAAGTACCGCTACAGTACCCCCCCCTGAAGACACGCCCACCGGGCGGGGAGGAGCAGGCCTGGCAGGAAAACGAGCGTGGAAAGAACGCACAAGGCGAGGAGCGTGAACAGCGCCAGCGGAAATCCAACTGCGTTCCTCAGACCCATAGCCCTTCCAATGTACCAGATATTGGAGGCGACCCCGAAGAAAACGAGAGTCAATTATAGCCGCCACTTCAAATTCCTCATGGCCCTCCACAGAAACCGGAGGAGGAGGAGGGACATGCCGAGTATAACGGTTGCACAGGAGGGGTTTTAACAAGGAGGTATGAAACACATTAGGAATGCGTAGATTCCTAGGAAGATCCAATGCATACGAGACAGGATTAACCACATGCAAGATACGAAAAGGACCAATAAAACGAGGGGCCAACTTCATAGAAGGCACACGAAGACGAATATTGCGAGTAGAAAGCCAAACCCGGTCTCCCACAGCATAGGAAGGAGCCGCCCTGCGATGCTTGTCTGCCTGAACCTTCTGGCGAGCAGCGGAAGCCACCAAAGAACACTGAACCTGCTCCCAAGTATTACGTAGACTAGCCAAATGTTCATCCAGAGCTGGCATGCCCTGCAAGGAGAACGCAGCTGGAAGAACCACGGGATGCCGGCCATAAACAACGTAAAAAGGGCTGTTACCGGAGGATTCATGAGCAGCATTATTACGAGCAAACTCAGCCCAAGGAAGAAGGTCAGCCCAATTGTTCTGATGGTGGGACACGAAACAACGAAGATACTGCTCTAGAGATTGGTTGGCACGTTCAGCAGCTCCATTAGACTGGGGGTGGTAAGCGGAAGAAAACGAGAGGGAGATACCCATCTCTGTACAAAACGTTCTCCAGAATCTGGAGATAAACTGGCTACCCCTATCGGACACGATCGAAGTGGGAATACCATGCAACCGAAACACCTCCCTGGCAAAGATAGAGGCAAGTTCCTTGGATGATGGCAATTTGACAAGAGACACAAAATGAGCCATCTTAGAAAAACGATCCACAATCATCAGGATGACAGTTTTACCATTAGAGGGAGGTAATTCAACAATAAAATCCATGGATATATTGGACCACGGCCTCTCGGGTATGGGCAACGGATGCAACAACCCACAAGGAACTCTGTGGGAGGACTTCATACTGGCACAAGTACTACAGGCATTAACGTAATCGGTGACGTCCTTGCGCAAGGAAGCCCACCAGAAATATTTAGAAACTGCTGAGAATGTCTTAGAAATACCAGGGTGTCCAGCAGTTCTAGTGTCATGATATAATGACAAGATGTCTCGTCTCTCCGGTATATCAACGAATAGCTTATCAGCAGGCCTCTCCCCAGGAGCCAAGTTTTGTTTAGCCTGAATAGCTTGTAAGAGGGAAGACGAAATAGAAAGAACAGTAGTAGCTATTATTCTGTCAGGCGGAATGACAGGGGTAACATCGATCTCGAGTTTGTCAGTAGTCTCGAATTGTCTGGACAGAGCGTCAGCTTTAGTATTACGATCACCTGGTCTGTATGTGATTATGTAATTAAAACGAGACAAAAACAGAGACCACCTGGCCTGCCTAGAAGACAATCTTTTTGCTTCACTGAGATAGGAGAGGTTTTTGTGATCTGTTAAAATGAGGATGGGATCCCTAGTACCCTCTAGCAGATGTCTCCATTCCTTGAGCGCCAAAATGATAGCAAGGAGTTCACGATTGCCTACATCATAATTCTTCTCTGCTTTGGACATCTGTCTGGAAAAGAAGCCACAAGGGTGTAACGGCTTTTCAGGTGAATCTCTTTGAGACAAGATAGCACCTACCCCTATCTCAGAAGCATCAACTTCAAGAATAAAGGGCAGTGAAGGGACAGGATGCTGTAAAATAGGAGCAGAGGCAAATGAAGCCTTCAGGAATTCAAAGGCCTCGAGTGCTTCTGGTTTCCAGACATGAGTATTACCATCCTTCTTGGTCATTCTGGTTATAGGTGCTACAATGGCAGAAAACCCTTTAATAAAACGCCTATAATAATTTGAGAACCCCAGAAAACGCTGAATGGCTTTCAAACCCTGAGGTAGAGGCCATTCCATAATGGCAGACAGTTTCTTGGGATCCATACGAAAACCCTTGGCAGAGATTATATAACCCAAGAATTGGACTTCAGATTGATCAAATGAACATTTTTCGAGTTTGCAATAGAGACCGTTAACCAGAAGAGTTCTCAACACTAATTTAACATGCATGTGATGAGTCTGTAAATCAGTAGAATAAATTAATATGTCGTCCAAGTATACTATAACGAATGTATGTATATATTGACGTAGGACATCATTAATAAATTCTTGAAAAACTGCTGGGGCGTTACAAAGGCCATAGGGCATCACAGTATATTCGTAGTGGCCACTCCTGGTATTGAATGCGGTCTTCCATTCGTGATCCTTTTTGATACGTATGAGATTGTAAGCACCCCTAAGGTCCAATTTAGTAAAAACTGTGGCCTGTTTAAGCCTATCAAATAGTTCTGTGATCAAAGGTATGGGGTACGCATTTTTGACGGTGATTTTATTTAGGCCCCTATAGTCAATACAAGGCCTTAATTCGCCATCTTTCTTAGATACAAAGAAGAAACCAGCCCCTGCCGGGGAAGAGGATCTTCTTATAAATCCCTTCTCTAAAGATTCCTTAATATATTCCTCCATAACCAGATTCTCCTGAGGAGATAAAGGATATATTCTCCCTTTGGGAGGCATCGTACCAGGTAGTAAATTAATAGCACAGTCGTAAGGCCTGTGAGGTGGCAATTTTTCAGCCTCCCTTTTATCAAAAACAGATTTAAGAGACAGGTACTGAGGGGGTATGACCGTAGGCACGGGAGGAATATTAGTAGAATTCAAAGGGGTGATTTTAACAATACAAGACTCTTGGCAAGAATCACTCCAAGAAACTATTTGTCCTGACTCCCAATCAATGGTGGGATTATGAGTACGCAACCAAGGATACCCTAACACGAGGTGAGAGGAAGGAGAAGTAATGATCTGAAACCGAATGGTCTCAGAGTGTAACACCCCTGTAGACATATGTAGTGGAACAGTTTCATGTGTGATAACTGGAGAGCATAATGGTCTACCATCTATGGCCTCAACGGCCAAGGGTGTCTCCTTCTCTCTGGTGGGTATGTTATTCTCCTTGACAAAAGTGGAATCAATAAAGTTTTCGGCCGCTCCGGAATCAACCAGGGCTAGTATATTCCCTACTATGCAGTTACTACCAAGGTGCAGGGAAACAGGGAGAAGTAATTTATTAAGAGGCAAATGTGAGGACTGTGATGTCACACCCAAGGCCAGTCCTCTATACGGTCTTAGGTGCGATAGTTTCCCGGACGCACGGGACATTCTTGTCTCATATGACCCCTCCTACCACAATAAAGACAAAGTCCCTCCTTTCTCCTATAAAGCTTTTCAGCGTCAGTAAGTTTGGCAACCCCTAACTGCATAGGTTCCTCCTCTGACCCTTTAGATCCCTCGGGAGTCTCAGCTCTAGGTGAGTTAACGGGAACAAAACGTCTATTTCTGGACCTGGTATATAACCTGTCACGGATCCTGTTATCTATATCGATAAGATAGTCAATCAGGTCCTCCAGGGGTACAGGGAGGTCCTTAGCTGCTACCTCATCCAACATAGTTTCAGACAGACCTTCCATAAACGCAGTAGTAAGCCCATTATTAGTCCAATCTACCTGTGAGGCAAGGGTACGGAACTGAATAGCATAATCGGCTACAGATTTAGATCCTTGCTTTATTCTCATTAATGCCCTGGCGGCATTTTTTGACCTTTTAGTCGTGTCAAATGTTCTACGAAACGCTGTGAGGAAGCTATTGAAGTCGTGTACCATAGGCCCATTAGCCTCCCAAATAGGATTTGCCCATTCTAGTGCCTTATCCGTAAGCTGGTGCATAAGAAAACCCACCTTAGATCTATCAGTGGGAAATGAACGTGGGTACATTTCAAAGTGGAATTCCACTTGATTAAGGAATCCCCTACATGTCTTAGCGTCCCCTCCATATCTAGGTGGCGGGGTTAGATGTGCTGAAGCATTAGGCATATTAGCTGTGTCTGGTATAGGGTTTACAGGAGGCGCAGGTACAGGTACCGGAGCTGATCTGGATAACAGTGTCTGGATGGCTTGAGCCATTTGATCCATACGGTGATCCTGTTCTGCGAATCTAGCCTCATGAGTGGCCATCTGTTGTCCTAAACCTGCGGAGTCCATGGCCCTATCGTAATGTCACGGTAATATACCCCAACATGCAGGAATAGTTCAGATAGTCAAGAGACAAGAAACCAGGGTTCGTCTTACCGGACCTTAGAATGGCCGGACTTGGACGAGTATAAGAAAGACAGAGTCTAGAACAAGCCGAGGTCAAGGGAACTGAGAGACAGCGTAACGTAGAACAAGCCGAGGACTGGTACACAGAGGACAAAACAGCGGATAAGCAAGCAAGGATAAAGAGAGAGCGGAGTCAGGAACAAAGCCAAGGTCAAGCACCAAAAAACCAACTGAACGATACAAGCACTAAAGGGAACTGGACAGAAACCACGATAGGGCAAGGAGCAAAGGAAACAGGTGAGTATAAATACCCTAATGTTCACTTTGATTGGCCCCTGTCATATCCACGCCCCCAAAACGTGAGTGTATGGGGAACGTGGCATGACAGGGGCCAATGGGAGACTGATTCTAATTTAGTCTCCCACTGTCCCTTTAAGAGCGCGCCCGAGACGCGCGGCGCGCTCTTAGTGTCGGGCGGGACACGTGACCGCTTCTCGCGGTCACTGCCCGCCTGACTGATCTTATCGTTGGCTGAGCCGCGCGCGGCTCGTGCAGGAGCAGGACCGCGCGCGGCGAGAAGAGAGGACCCCGACCGGCCCCTGGAGAGGGTAAGTACCGCTACAGTATGTGAGTGGTCACTGAGCTCGGCGGCCCTGTGTTTGTGCTGGAGCTAGGCGGCCCCGTGTTTGTGCTGGAGCCTGGCGGCCCTGCTTCTGTAACCTCTAATACCGCATTATTAAAATCGTCTGAGCCCATATGTGGCCAATGACCTGGGACCTCCTTGAGGGTAGAAAACAGATTCAAGATAAAACAGTAGGCCTGTTTAAGGCAAGAGAGTGTACTAAACAGAGTAGCATTAAAGAAAGCAGTGAGTAATTAATGAGGATATACACCAAGTCGAGAATTTTAGATAATGTACTATACCGAACTAGTGATAGCGTCTCATCACTAGCTAAGTGTCCAAAACCCGGATTACCCTGAAAATAGAAACATATACAAGACACAGTATTCCTATATTAAAATGGAATAGTAGTAAAATAAGGGCAAAAGAGCCTAGAACATTCAGTGTTGACCCTGGTGAAGCAGTATGGGAAATTGGCCTGCAGGTGATTTAGGTTAAAGAACTGAGACTTAGTAGTATGTGTATAGGAATACGCCAGGTAAGCCTTAGATCCGTAATTGAGTGAAATCTTCCTATAGAAACATGTTTATCTAAGAGAACATACAAGGAGAATGATGAGTAATGTAATGGATAGTGAAATTGAGGCCCTAAACGAATGAGAGGGACCAATATGAGAAGGACATTTCCTAGCATCGGGAATATGTACATCATAAGAGAACAATGTCACAAGCCTAAACACATGAGGTAGTATAGAATTAAGCAGGGGGAGTGATTCATGAAACAGATATTTGTTTATAGGATAGGCTTACACTAGAAGAATATTTCAGAGGCGTATGTGAAAACCTGGAAGCTAAATAATGAAAACAAAAAAGCAAGTCAGAAGTATGATACATAATCGTGGGGTCACCCGTGGACCCTATCCCTAATATAATCCCGTCCAAGTGTAAGAGCAAAATTGCCCTGCAAACTGGTGGCTAATCCCAGAGTTTCCTATAGATGCAGATAAATAACCTGTGAACTATTACAATTGACAGAGCATAGAATATGCTAGAAGATGTTGGTAAAAGTGTAGAAATTAGATTGAGGTGTTCCCAGAAACCAATTTAATATGTATAGGAAAGATAAATGCTAGACGGATCCCATTAGCAGATTTGGTGTTGTGCCATGAGAAAAGTATTTATGTAAATTGCCCTGTCATTATTGTTCGGTGGATCCTTGAGACTTGGCAACTGTAAGTTGTAGGGTACCATAATAGGAGATGACCGGGTAGTAGGAGGTTTTGCCAGTGGTAAATAATTATCATGGTCAGCACGGTCAGTATTATTAACCACCTAATGAGAAAGCTTGAAGATAAAGAGAAATAATATAAATATTAATTTAATAACATTAAATATGTCAAATTTGCTTTAGCTATGAAATGCAGAGATACTCAAAGTAACAAAGTCATAAAGGGGTTAAAACAGTCGCTGTGCTGAGTTTGCAGTTATTTGCAGTATGGTACTTTGCACCTGCTCGACATTAATGCATAATGATATAGTGATCAAATATTCACCTAATAAGTTATTTGCAAACCCTTAATAACTAGACCACTTATTCACAAATATATATATTTTTTTATTTAATATTTTTTTTTTATTTTGACGTTTCAAAAGATGCAAACAAAGTGGTAACAATAGTGTATGAACATTAAGATGACAGTTGCGTTGGTACATCTTGTTACATTTCGACATGTAGTTAAACATAGCACATAAGTTTCCACTTAAATTATACAGCTGTACAACAAGATAATGGACTGGTAGTATTGGTATCAGCTTTCGTATAGAAATATGGGTTGCGTGAGCTCCTACATTGAATCTATTCTGGTGTTCTCATATGGTATTGGGTTCAGGTAAAGTTTTGTTACAATTTATAGTTACGCAAAGTATGTGTTTATAGTTTCGTTGCGTTTGTGTGTGTGTAGGGAGAGGAGAAAGTACTCTATATTGTTGTCAATTTATTTTTGTTTTTGTGAATTGGATCCAAGGGTCCCAGATTTTTGAAAAATATTGGTAGTTCTTTGATTTAGCGTAAGTCACCCCCTCAATTTGTTTGATATCCTTCTCTGAGAATCCACTCTCTAATTGTTGGTGCTTGTGTCTGCTTCCAATATTTGGGGATTAGTTGTGTGGCCGCCATAACTAGGTGTTTGAAGAGAATAGTTTGTTCCCTGCGTAGTCCTAGTGGTGGTATTAAGAAGATGAAGTGTTGCGGTGTAAGTGGTAATATGGCGTCCATAATTAGTTGGATAAGTGTGTGAATCCTGCTCCAGAATTTGTCTATAATCGGGCAGAGCCACCAGATGTGTGAGTGGTTCGCCTCTGTATGATGGCATTTCCAGCATTCGCCCTTTTCCAAGTTATAGATTTGCTTAAGTTTTACCGGTGTGTAGTGTAGTGCCAACGTGTTATGCTCTTGTAGTTACTTTCTTGGGCTATAGTAGAGGTGATTGATTTGTGTATCGTTGGGAATATAGCTCGCCATTGTTGTTGTGTGATCTCTACTTGTAATTCATCTGCCCATTTTAGGGTACATTTGGGGGGTTGTAGTTCTTGTGCGTCCCTGATTACCTTGTACATAGTGGATAAGATCTTTTTTGTGTGCTGGTGATTTAGGCACAATTGTTCGAATACTGTTAGGGCTCGGGTTCCTTTGGGTACTAAAGCTTGTTTTTTGATAAAGTGAGTTAACTGAGTGTAGTGTAGTCTTTGGTTCCCTGTAGGGGTTTCGTTGGGCAGTATTTGTTGTAGAGTTTTCAGTTTGTTATCTACAGTCACGTCTCGTAGTACTAACGTTTTGCCCTTATGGTATTTGTAGGTAGTTGTAGGTTGTATCTGAGTGTCCTCTTTGGAATCCCGGATTGTTTGTGAGTGGGTATAATGGGGAGGGGTATGGAGAGATTAAAGAAGTTTTAGCTAGCTTATACCATGTTTGGAGTGTGGCCTTTATTGTGGGGTGTGAATTTGTGCTAGAGTGAGATATTGTTTGGTTCCTGAGTAGCCATGGTCTTACCTCTAACGGGATATCTGAGAATGTGTTTTCCAAGTGGACCCATTGTTGTGTTGGTTCAGTTTTGGTCCATTTGTATATTCTACATAAGTAGATTACCTTGTGGCATGTTTCAATGTCCGGAAGGTTTAACCCTCCTTTCTCTCTGGTTTTGATTAGCGTCACGTGTGCGATTCTTGGATGTGTGTGGGACCATATGAAGCTAGTGAGTATAGATTTGACTTTCGTGAAAAAGCTGTGAGGTAGCAATATTGGGAGCGTTTGTAAGACATGAAGTAGTCCAGGTAGGACATTCATTTTTATGATATTGATTCGACAGAGCCATCCAAAACAGGGTTTGTTCCACCTCTGTAGATCTTTGGTGATATCAGTTATTATTGTGAGGAAGTTTAGGTTGTAGAGGAGATCTAGTTTGGTTGGGATGTGAACTCCTAGGTATTTGAGAGATTTGGTTGCCCATGTAAAATGGATTTTTTTCTGTAGTTGAGTGTTTAGGGTTTCTGTGGTGTATATAGGTAGTAGGTCGCATTTTGATATGTTGGCCTGAAAGTTGGAGACCTTACTGTAGGTGTCAATTTCTCGTAGGTGTCAATTTCTCTTTTGGAGAGTGGGTTTGAAATGGTGAATAACAGGTAATCTGTGAATGCCATGACCTTGTATTCGTGCCCATTAACTTGAAGACCTTTTATATATTGGCTCTTATTCCTTTTATTATTATTATTATTATTGTAATTTATATAGCGCCAACAGATTCCGTAGCGCTTTACAATATTATGAGAAGGGATTTAACTATAGATAGGACAATTACAAATAAACTTACAGGAACAATAGGTTGAAGAGGACCCTGCTCGATCGAGCTTACATTCCTTGAAGGAATGGTTCTAGAACTAGGATGAAAAGGATTGTGCCATTAGTAATTGTTACAGGTTTTGAGCGTTGACCATTGATACGCAGTCGAGCCGTGGGCCGCGAGTATATTACTGCGATCCATTCCAACCAACGCAGCCCAAAGCCCAGACAGCGCATCATCTGTGTGAGTAATGTCCAATTGACCCTATCAAATGCCTTTTCAGCGTCTATAGCTAGTAAAGTACTCTGAATTTTGTGCTTTTGGGCCCAGTGTATCAAGTTGATTATTTTCGTTGTGTTTTGCTTCCCTACCAGGTACAAACCCTGCCTGATCCTGATGTATCAGGGTAAGTAGGAAGGTTTTGAGTCTGGTCGCCATGATTTTTGTCAAGATTTTTAGGTTGATATTTATAAGGGATATTGGTCTGTAGCTACTGCACACTGTAGGGTCTTTACCCGGTTTTGGGATGAGTGTGATTGTTGCTTCCAGCGCTGATTTGGGTATTTCCTGGGATAGTTTTTGTGTATTAAATGCCTCGGTAAAGGGATGTGCTAGTGTTTGGGCCAGGATTTTGTAGTATTTCCCAGTGTAACCGTCCGGTCCTAGACTTTTGCCTATTGGTAGCGTTTTAACCGTACTCCGAAACTCTTCTAATGAGATTGGTTCGTTAGATGGAAGGGTTCTTTTGATTCTGGCATTTAGGTATGTATGGATCTCTTCTTGGGATGGTTGGGCTTTGTTTATGTTGTACAGGTTAGTGTAGAATTTTTGGAATTCTTTAATAATGTCTGACATATTTTGTGTTACTTTCCCGGATCCAGTTTTTATTTCTGATATGAAGGTGGATTGTTTATCCTGTCTAAGGGATTGTGCAAGCAATTTTCCTGCCTTGCCACCTTTCGTGTAGTAGTGGTGTTTTGTTAGTACCAATTTGCATTTGCATGTAATTGCAGTAGAGTTGTGAGTTCAGATCTTGTCGTTAAGAGTGTTTTATAGTTGTCAAGGGGAGGAGTGTACTGTTGTTGCTTGTTTTCTAGGACCTTTAGTTCACTGTTAATTGGGCTATTCTTTGTTCCCTCTTGCGTTTTAAGAGGGAGGCGGATTAGTTCCCCTCTCATGACCGCTTTGTGTGCTTCCCAGAGAAGGGAAGGGTTGGTGTCCGGTTGTGTGTTCTCTTTAAAGTATGTAGTGGACGCATTTTTAAGTCATGCTATGGTGTCTGTGTTTAGTATTAAGTCGTTTAATTTACACTGCGTTGAGGGGTTCGGTAGGGTTGGGATTGTCAGTGTCAGTGACATCTGTGCATGGTCCGACCATGTGATCGGTCCGTATGCAGCTGCAGTAACTAAAGTACCTGTGTTGAAGGAAGAAACGGTCTATTCGGGAATAAGTTCCTGTCGGAGGTGAGAAAAAGGAGTAGTCCTTTCTTGTGGGGTGCATAAATCTCCAGCAGTCGTATAGTTGGGCTTCATATAGTGTGGTGTTGAATTGTTGCCGAATTTGAATCATGTTTGATCGTAGTTTAGCTCTGGAGTTTAGTTCTCAGTCTAGGGAAATGTTAATGTCCCCTCCCACTAGCAGTATTCCCTCTTGGAAATCAGAGCGTTTTTGGAGAGTTTTCTTTAAGAATAGGTTCTGATTCTTGTTAGGTAGATATAGATTGGCCAAAGTTAACTGTGTGTTGCCTATTTTCCCTTTTACAAACACATATCTACCTGAGTCGTCTGTTAGATGGTCTTGGGGTGTGAAGTGTGCCTGTTTCCCTATTAAAATCGCAACCCCTCTCGATTTAGATTCTGAATAGTGCCCATAGAAGCCCTGTGGGTAGTCTCTATTGCGTAGTGTGGGAGCCATATCTTTGCGGAAGTGCGTCTCCTGGATGAAGACTATGTCTGCTTTGTTCCTGCGGAATTCAGATAGTGCTATGGATCTTTTTTCAGGGGTGTTTAGACCTCTAGCATTTTGTGTGAGTATTATTAGGGAAGCCATTATTGATTTTCTGGGATTTGTTAGGTGGCGACCTGTCTGTGTAAGCTGAAGTGTAGGATGCTCCTATTTTGTGGCTAGTGTACAGGTGTAGCTAAATATAGCGGGGTCAAAGGTGGTTAAGTTATGAGTTGTGGTGTTTCCTACACTATTGTAACGTTGTCTCTTGTGTACTAGCTGATCCTTTTTTAGCTACGGTCGAATTCAATTACCAACTTGTCAAAAAACAGTGAAACATAAACTTTTACAATAACAATGAACAGGAGACAGTACAATTTGGCTGTTGTTAGAAGTCCCTCGAATCTAGGTTAGGGAAGAATTATCTTCAACTAAGAGTAGAGGAATGGGGTCTTCGAATTGATGTGAAGTCTCTGCAAGAATCCTAAATATTTAGCTGAGGTGTAGCAATATCGGATTCAGGTGTTTGGGGGATGGGATGGGAGTGGTGTCTCTTCAGTAAGAGACCCTCTCAAGATTGAGAGTTGAGGTATTCGATCTTGACGCAAAAGATAGAATCCTGGTCAGTGAGGGGTATTGTGGTCATTCATAGGACCCTGGGCAAGGAAATCCTTTAGGATTGATTTACCTTTAGGAGATTAGGATTTATAAAGTTGTTAATCAACCTTGGGTAATAGATGGGGTGGGGGAGGGGGAGTAGAGAAATAGTGGGTAAGGAGATCATTTAATCTTTTTTTTTTTTTTTTTTAAGTAATTTGGGTCTGGGTGCTTTTATCCCGTTGTAGTGATAGGCACGGTGTAATGAGTTCTTAGTAAAATAAATTGTGCGGAATGGGCATAACCTTACATTGTGGTGAAGTCTCAGTATAGTAAAATGAATATAAAGAGCTTAAGAGTACAGATAACACATTGACATTGACATTGATACGACCTGATCCAAAGCGACCTATGGATAAGAAGGTAAGCCTGGCATTTTTAGTCTATCATAGGCTCTTATAGTAAGTGCTCAGTGTTTTGTCCATAGTCCGCCTCTTATTTAGACCAACCTTCAAGTGATCTATAATGCAAATCGTTCTTGCGATAATTCTTTGTGTAGATGGTTGGACCGTCATTCGAGGATGACTGGGTCCATTTAAAGGAGGTCAGTTAGGTGGTGCCCGTAATTGTTAGCATGTATCTCCTTCCTTCTCAGAGTCAAACGGCTGCTTCTTGGAGTAGATGAGAATGCGTGCGGTCGGTGTCATGTCCGGATGTCCCTCGGGATGAGGATACCACTGTCGCGGATCGTGTCGATCGTCCCTTATCAGATTATATTGGTAAGGCTGCCCAACGAAGAGATGTATTTGTCTCGTTGTTACCGGGATTTTCGTTGCTGATTCGGTGGAAAGGAGTAAGTTAGCCGAAGGTTGCAACGTCTTAGGCGAATTCAGGTGCTTAACCTGTCAAGACTCTCTTTATGCTGAGGATTCTAGGTTTTGGTGGTTTACATCTTCCCTGTGTAGCCTGTGTCTTTGAAGAGGTGATTGGAACCTTTGATTGTTCCTCCTTTTTTTTGCTGTTGTAAGCCAGCATTGTCGTTGTGGCAGGCCCGTTGTGGAGTCTTGTTGTGGTTGTGGTGAGTTCCAGTCCAAGACTGGGGTTTCAGGTAGATCAAGAGCTCTGAGGAAAGGAGGTACATCCAACGGGGAGGTTATTGTGATTTCCTTTATTAGGTACTATTAGGGCAAAAGGAAACCCCCATCTATATTTAATGTTTCTGTTTCTCAGGTGTTCTGTGACTGGTTTTAAAGCTCTCCAAGCTTGTAGTGTGTACCATGACAGGTCAGGGAACACCTGAATTGGGTGTCCATGGAATAGTAGAGGCTGGGAGGTATCTCTCAGTGACTTCAGGATGTTGTCTTTAATAGAGAAGTAATGCACTCTACATATGGTGTCTCTAGGTGCATCAGGGGATAAGCCTCTAGGGCGTAGCGATCTATGGGCTCTATCAAGTAGAATTTGATTATCACTAGGTTCGCCTAGTATAAGGTGAAAATTTCTGTGAGTAATATTTTGTAAGTTCTCACCTTGGGATTCCGGGATGCCTCTTATTCGCAGATTGTTCCTGCGCCCCCGATTGTCTAGATCATCTATGTGCCGCTGGGTAGATGCTAGATGCAGTATGTGGGAGTCGATTGTTGTATTCATGTTGGTTAATTGGGCTTGAATCACGTCTCATTCTTGCTCCAGATCCGTGACCCGGAGGCTCAGCTGACGGATGTCTGTGCCCATGGCATCCATTTTGGAGAGAAAGGTGGCTTCAAATTTTCCCATCATTGTCTGCAGATCATTTTTGGACAGTAAGTTTTTCAGTAGCATTCTTATGTCAGGGTCACTGTTTGAGTCAATTGATTTGTGTGAGTAGTTTGAAGCAGACGGGCTGCAGGGTCGAGGATCTAATGGTTGATCAGTATCCGCCATTTTGTCCTGTGCAGATGCGGCCTCTACCTCGCGGTCAGCGGTGTCTTTGAAATATCAGGTAAGAGCGCCCGGTTTCGTTGTGGGGGTCATCCCTGCTTGCCCCTGTGTCATATTCTGCCTTTTGTGGTTGCCCATAGTTGTTAGAAATCTCTGATCGTTGCGGATTGTAGCCTGGGTCTCAGGGAGCTGTATTAATGTGCGTCCAATAAGCTCCGTGGTTGGCCATGCCCCCCATTCACAAATATTTTATATATACACATACATGTTTCACTGTGTTGTGAAAGAAAACATGCTTAGCTATAGCAATCGCTGATAATTTTTTAAAAGCTATCTATCCAGATAAAACATTGATTAATATGTAAGTTTAACAATTGTGCCTATTTTGAGAAAAACCGCAAGGGGTCAGTACTGTAAATGATTCAAACTCCGTACGATAGTGAAACCAGCGTACAAACCAATGGACCCCTGTTCAGGAGTTTGAAACGAACGCTGGAACCATACATGAAAATGCGAAACGAAAATAGAAATGAACCTCGTTCGGGAGATTGCACAAAATGTACCAGTAAAATAGTGTATCGTAAGAATTATGCGAATAACATATCGAGATAGACCTGACCCGTGATGACGCTGTGGGACTGCGACCGTGGTGCGACAAGTAGGTCAGTAGTAGTGATGTACATAGCGTGTTCGCGTTCGCCGCCGCGGGCAACACATGGGCGGTTCGATCCGCCCCTATTCGTCATCATTGAGCAAACTTTGACCCTGTGCCTCACGGTCAGCAGACACATTCCAGCAAATTAGCAGCAGACCCTCCCTTCCACACCCTCCCACCACCCTCCCAGCATCCATTTTAGATTCATTCTGAAGCTGCATGCTTAGTGAGAGGAGGGAAAGCTGCTCATTAGATAGGGAAATTGATAGCTAGGCTAGGGTATTCAGTGTCCACTACAGTCCTGAAGGACTCATCTGATCTCTGCTGTAAAAACAGCACCCCAAAAAGCCCCTGCTTTTTTTTTCTCTGTGTAATGTAATTGCAGTTTCCTGCCTGCCAGCTTCTGTGTCAGGCTCACAGTGCAATAATAATAATGCAATAATTGGCCACCACTATGCGGATGTTCCTTTACATTAAGCCCATTTTGACATACAATTGTAAAGTAGTGAGACTCCTGATAAACAGGATCTATAGTGTGTCCACAGAATCTTAAGTAGGGGATATCCCTTGAATATATAATAAATGTAGGAACTGAGGGTGGACCCAAGCCCAGATGAGCTCAGGGGCACCAGGAAAGATTCTATGAGTCTACTCTTTATGGACGAAAATAAAAAAAAACACCTTTATTGTAGGGTATAAATTCCCCAGAAAAGTAAAGGAAACTTATAAATAATGCTAACACATCTAATAAATTGTATTGAGTTCAATACTTGAAACCATATAATCAAGGGTTTCTTTAAGTATCCATGTAGTCTGTGTAGGAGATAGACAATATTCACTGCTTGTAAAGGACTAAAGGCCCTTGAAAGACATAAGGAAAGATAGTATCTCTTATGAGTAGAGCTATTAACTTAGTCAATTGTAGGATTGATACAGTTTAGACATTAAAGCCTTAAACATAGTATCAATTGTATCCAGGACTTGCAAGTCTTATGTGATATGTTGCTATTCCCTCTAATTACCGGGCTTCACCAAAGTGCCTAAGATGAGCTGTCTATGTAAGGTGTTAAATGCCCCAAATTGCTTAGTATATTGCTTTACAGACACTGGAAAGCTTGTGCAGAAATTTAGAATTTATAATCTCTCCAAAAGATTCTGTAGCATAGCCTTAAGAAACAAATATTTACGCTATTGCTCCTATTGAAGAGTTACTAAATTAAAACATCACGCCCATTAGCTTTGAGAAGCACCAAATTGCTCTAATCTGATATAAACATCAGTCTCCTATGTTCTCATCTACCTCCCCCCCACCTAGTGAACACACAAAGTGCTGGTGATAGTTAAAAAAAGCATAACCTAACGCACGTTTCAGCGCTATGCAAGCACTTTTTTCAAAGGTAAATGTGACACTGCCGCCGGCTCGTTTTTATATCTCTTTACTTTGGTCCGATAACCAATCACAGGGCGCATCTATTTGGATTCTCTTGCGCCAGAATTAGGATGGGCGGTCTATGTGTCATAGCTCCGCCCATCCTCGTCATTGGGGGCGTGTGCAGATGCTGCCGCCCATGTGATACTGGTTTTATCATGACCAAAAAAGGTATGAGATTACGAAACATCCTTATTGCACATGGTACACCTATCCTGAAGAACAATTCAGGGCACAATTTTAATCCCAGAAATGTGGAGGGCATATGCATATATCCTAATTACAAACATGTCCATAGCATGATTTATTCATATCTTAAAGGCACAGTATATTCCAGGAAACAAACAAGAAGGACAGTCACATACTTGTTGTCCCTAAGGATATGATATTATATGTGTTATTTATAGGATGCAATATGGCCAGGGGGCGATTAATCTATTAAGGGTACAGCCAATTGCAGGAAACATAGAAAACTACAGTTATTAATTTATTGTCAGAGATATAGTGTAATATACATATCAAAAGCATAAAGGGTAGTTATTGCCATAAGGAGAGATATTTTATTTTATTTTAAATGAAGGAGTGTGTGGCAGAAGCAGCCACAAGAGACTGTTACTTAAAACGTTATATGTTATTGGAACTACCTGTCACTGAATGTACCGTGTATTTTACCAGCATGTTAATGTAATCGGTTCCCGAACCAGAAATGCGTAGCCGTTTCGGGAACCGATTGAAAGTACCGAATGCAAGACCACCCTGCTGTGGTCGTGTGCCTCCCCTTAATAGAAAGAAACAATGTTGCAAGTACCGTAATTGGGTTCGTGGGTGGCCGCCGTTCGCCTAATCTCCACGTGGCGGCGGCCATCTTAACTCCCGAACAGCGGTGTTTGGTCGTCGAGCGTCTGGAACTAAAATCGGACGCTCGACTACCCAGACACCGCTCAGACCTCCAGGACCACCAAAACGCACGATTCAAACTGCCGAACGGCCCGCCGTTCGGTAGGATGAATCCCCCAGACTAGGGGATTCATCCAAACGAAAGATTAGAGCCGGATGGCTGAAATGTTCGGTATTTTTTGTTCAGTGAAATAGACCGACTACAGGGCCAGAATCCATGGAGCTGTTTTCGGCTACCGAATCCCTGCAGTCGGTCAAATCTTTAAATGGCTTTAACTCCCGAACCCCTGGTCTGATCTGGGTGAATTTTGAATATGTTGCTCACCCAGAACAGACCTACCAGGGGACCCCTCATTTGTCACCGTACCCCCTGTATTTAGGGGACATCCATAAACTGGGGAAAACTCTGTTCCCACTAATGAGCTTAACTGTTAATCTAAGGGGAGGAGAGGGAGAGGAGGTGACTACGATGTGATTGGTTATTTTAAGTTACCTCCCTTGCATGGGAAAAAGACATAAAAGAAAATGTGTGAATAAAGCTGGCAGTTGACCTCCAAGCTATGTGTCGTCTAGTTCTTGGAGGGAAGGGATTGTAACTACGCTACCTGTTTATACCTGTCTTGGATTTCTGTTCCTGTCTACCAGCGGAGCTACCTTGGATCATACCTCTACTCCGCTACAGAGTGTACAGAGGTAACAGAGAATTCCTGTAATTGGCTGTACTCTTAATAGCTTAATCGCCCCCTGGCCATATTGCATCCTATAAATAACACATATAATATCATATCCTTAGGGACAACAAGTATGTGACTGTCCTTCTTGTTTGTTTCCTGGAATATACTGTGCCTTTAAGATATGAATAAATCATGCTATGGACATGTTTGTAATTAGGATATATGCATATGCCCTCCACATTTCTGGGATTAAAATTGTGCCCTGAATTGTTCTTCAGGATAGGTGTACCATGTGCAATAAGGACGTTTCGTAATCTCATACCTTTTTTGGTCATGATAAAACCAGTATCACATGGGCGGCAGCATCTGCACACGCCCCCAATGATGAGGATGGGCGGAGCTATGACACATAGACCGCCCATCCTAATTCTGGCGCGAGAGAATCCAAATAGATGCGCCCTGTGATTGGTTATCGGACAAAAGTAAAGAGATATAAAAACAAGCCGGCGGCAGTGTCACATTTACCTTTTGAAAAAGGCGCTTGCATAGCGCCGAAACGTGCATTAGGTTATGCTTTTTTAACTATCACCAGCACTTTCTGTGTGTTCACTAGGTGGGGGGAGGTAGATGAGAGCATAGGAGACTGATGTTTATATCAGATTAGAGCAATTTGGTGCTTCCCTATGCTAATGGCCGTGATGTTTTAATTTAGTAACTCTTCAATAGGAGCAATAGCATGAATATTTGTTTCTTAAGGCTATGCTACAGAATCTTTTGGAGAGATTATAAGTTCTAAATTTCTGCACAAGCTTTCCAGTGTCTGTAAAGCAATATACTAAGCAATTTGGGGCATTTAGCCCCTTATATGGACAGCTCATCTTAGGCACTCTGGTGAAGTTTAGTAACACTTCAACAGGAGCAATAGCGTGAATATTTGTTTCTTAAGGCTATGCTACAGAATCTCTTGGAGAGATTACAAGTTCTAAACCTCTGCACAAGCTTTCTATTTTTTTGTAAAGCAATATACTAAGCAATTTGGGGCATTTAACCCCTTACATAGACAGCTCATCTTAGGCACTGGTGAAGCCCGGTAATTAGAGAGAATGGCAACATATCACATAAGACTTGCAAGTCCTGGATACAGTTGATACTATGTTTACGGCTTTAATGTCTAAACTGTATCAATCCTACAATTGACTAAGTTAATAGCTCTACTCATAACTATCTTTCCTTATCTCTTTCAAGGGCCTTTAGTCCTTTACAAGCAGTGAATATTGTCTATCTCCTACACAGACTACATGGATACTTAAAGAAACCCTTGATTATATGGTTTCAAGTATTGAACTGTGTAAGATTTAATTGCTCACTCCTTTCTCAGTTGTATACATTACTACCTCCCTCAATACAATGTATTAGATGTGTTAGCATTATTTATAAGTTTCCTTTACTTTTCTGGGGAATTTATACCCTACAATAAAGGTTTTTTATTTTTGTCCATAAAGAGTAGACTCATAGAATCTTTCCTGGTGCCCCTGAGCCCATTTTGACATACATCATAGCTGATACCATGTTGATGCATACTGTACATATTTTTGCCTATTGTTGAATCGGATACCATGACGGAAAATGGGTCCTGTCTCACATCCCTTCACTTATACTTAGACTAGACATGCACCTCTCAGACTAGACTCTACACCCTGCTTAATTATGGTGCAGTTTAGTGTAACTGTATGCCTTGCAACTTCCATGTCCTGCTTTATATTGTAACTAGCCTATGATAATCTTACTAAACTTCTTCCTAACAAAAAATGTGCAAGTACTAACGATACCTCAATGTTACAAATGTTTGAAAAAAGCATGAGGATTGCCGTTGGGGTACCCGATGCGCGTTTGTTATATTCATGTGCACTGCAAAGATAAAGAATACAAAAAAATACAAAAATATTAGTGTTTAAAAACAGTAAAACATATCACAACAATGAGATCGTTAGTAAAAGTGCAGTTTTTTGCATTTTTCACACACAAACTGTACTTTCACTGACTATATATTTTTTGTGATACATTTATCTTTTTTGAAACACTAACACCCCCCCATGTACAGTTTGTATGGTGTTTTGTATGGTGTTTATAGATTCAATAATCAATAGCTGAGCATCAGACTAAGGGAGCACCTCCATACCCATCAATCTAGAAACACCATTGTGACTGTCAGGCTCAAATTGAAAATAGCTGATGTGAAACAATCTGTCTAAAGCTTTTTAAGCCATTTTACAAATTAATGCAGTGAATAACTCATAGATTATGTTTACTGAGTCAAATAAGGCTTGCATTTCCTTCTTTTCACATTGAAATTTGCCCGATTGGTTATGCTGCCTTTGAGACAGCATGGTAGCCCAGGAATAAGAATTACTCCCATGATGGCATAACATTTTCAAATGTAGACAACCCAATATATTGTAAAGGGGGTATGTCCAGTCTTTTTTAGTAGCCACAAACACTGGCCAAAATTAGCATTCAAATTGTGTTTTTGCATTTGCATTCATGAATGCTAAATTTGGCCAGTGTTTATGACTAAGTGGCTACTAAAAAAGACTGGACATACCCCATTTGTAATACATTGGGTTGTCTACCTTTGCAAATGGTATGTTATCACGGGGTAATGTTCATTCCTTGGCTACCATACGGTCTTAAAGGCAACATAACTAGTCTAGCAAATTTCAATGTGTATAAACTGAAAAATGTATTGTGTTGTATTTCACCCTGTAACTTTCCAAAACACCCTAAAATCTATACATGGGGTACACTGTTTTAGTCATGAGACATCGCTAAATACAAATATGTGTACTTTATTGCAGTAACAGCTAACAGTATTATGACATTCACAGTTAAAATGCAGAACTAAAAAAATAACATTTCTTAATTTCTCACATTTTTTTTTTATATTTTATTCATATTCATTTATGTTTAATATATAAATATGTGATGTAACATGAAAGCCCTGTTTCTCCTGAACAAAATTATATATAATATGTGTGGGTGCATTTAATATGAAAGAGGTGAATTAGAGTTGAACATATCAAGAAATTTCCAGGTTTTGTTTACGTTTTGTTTTGTTCACAACTTGTACATTTCGCTCAGTCCTTAATGGATTAATGAATTATCTGTGACTTTTTGTAGTGTATAATGTTAATTCAAATATATTTAAAAAACGTGCACATATTAAAGAATAAAAAGGCTAATAAAAACTTTTAGATATTAGATTAAATATAATTTCTTCTTAAAAACAACATATCCATGTTAGCATGTAGCAATCAGGTGACACTCAGCCAATGAGCTATTTTCAGCAGTGCTAAACTTCCAGGAGAGATAGTGAAAGTTCCCCAGGTTCTCCAGCATTGTTAGTTGGAGTAGGGAGATGAGGAGATGCTGATTGACCAGGCTGGTGTTTGGACCTGCCCCATCCCGCCTACTTGACGATCATCAATTGTGATGATGTCAGCCAAGGAGGCAGATCGGGGGCAGGGTCAGCACCAGCAGACACGCCCAGCTCTGGAAATAAGGTACATTTTCTTACCTTTTAAATGGGGCAAGCCATCTAAATGGTGGTTTTAACACTATAGGGTAAAGATTACACGATTGTGTTCCTGAACCTATATTGTTCGTTTAATTAAATATTTTATGTTAAAATGTTTTAGGGATCGGTTAGATTTAAAATCCAATGTATGTGTGTTTTTCTTATCTGCCGACTTGCAGGCTATACAAGTTTTACATTTGTAAAACCTTTTTTTTATTTAAAATTGTCACAATGCAGTTAGATTTTTCTTTCTTGTATACATTTTAACGAGAAGTGTATTTAGATTGGGGCACCTCCGAAAGTTGATGTTAGGGTTATCTGGAAGAATGTTTGTTAGAAAATCATTGGGGATTTTCCTATGTTTATAAATTTTTAAAATTTTTCCAATTTTTCCCAATGTGGGCTTGTTATGTTCCATATTCGGATACCATGAGGACCTTCTTAGGCACTTCTCCCTCCATCTGTATATATTTTTAGCCTTACACGACAAAGTAAAAACATACCCATTAACAAAATATGTCAGATGAAAAAGCAAGTCATTAAGCAGAGATTGCATTCTATGTATGTTTTGGATATGTTTTTGAATTGTCAATTTCTAGGATTTTAATATTATATTTACTTATCCCGAATATTTAACAAATATGTATCTGTGCGGTGGGAAATATAAAATTAAAGGAACACTATTATCAGATTTTTTGATATGGCAATATAACGTGTATGTATATATCATGTTGTATATTCTAATCCATTTTTACTGAAGGAAATTACAGCATTATTTGCTGTATTTCTTTTACATTAATCTATCTCAGCTCTATTGCGTGTCTATCATTGATTTGGAGGGCTAACTTGTCTTCATTATTGGGGGTGGAACTATGTGACACATTGCTGCATGCATACACTAATCACTAATCAATAGCTGAGCATCAGACTAAGGGAGCACCTCCATACCCATCAATCTAGAAACACCATTGTGACTGTCAGGCTCAAATGGAAAAATAGCTGATGTGAAACAATCTGTCTAAAGCTTTCTAAGCCATTTTACAAATTGATGCAGTGAATAACTCAGATTCTGTTTATCGCTACCTAAAATTGTATTCCTTCTGGTCTCATCAATCTTTATTTAGAAAAGTGTAGAAATTATGAGCTTCCCTCGTTAGTCCTGATTCACATAGACTGTCACAAGCCTGAATTGAAGGAAGATTGTGTGTGAGCATTTGAGTATGTGTGGGCAAGGAAATGAAATTAATAGGAACAATGTGTATATAAAATTGCTTCCAAACATTTAAGGACACTCCAGACCTCCAAAGCACTTTAACATGCTGAATAAATTTTCACTTTTCTAAATTAACATTGTTACACCGCCTGACAGTCAGACAGCTCCTGTTACTTCCTGGTTGTTTAGCTTAGTGGTGCTTGTCAGGATCGGGTCAGGGATCCAACACGCAGAGTACAAAGAGTAGCAGATACGTATACCGGTCCTCAGAATGGCCGGACTTAACGTATAACTACGATAGAATGGTCAGAGACAAGCCGAGGTCGAGGGAATGAGAAGACAGGTAAGCGAGAGACAAGCCGGGTCAAGGATAACAGAAAGACAGGAGAGTAAATACCAAAGCCGGGTCAGAACCAAAAGACAAGAGAATAACAAAGCACTGTGTGACTAGGCGGACTAGAACCACGACAGGGCAATGAGTGAATGAGAGAGCCACTGTTAAGTATCCTGGCTAGGGAGAGAAGACACGCCTCCGGCGAGTCCTGATTCGTCTCCCGAGATTTGAGTGACAGGACGTTCCGGGTTGGCGTCATGACGTCTACCTCCGGTCCTCCTGTTATAAAAGGAAGTGACTCCCTCGCGGCCGGCGTTAGCAAGCTAGCCATGTCCCGTTCCTTGTCCTCACTGATGTTATTGAAGGTCTCTTCCTCCACCCAGCCACGTACAACGCCAACGGTCCCCGAAAGGTGACAAGAAGCCCCCTGTATTTTTTTTTTTAAATGAACACTACTGTCCTCCCCACCGGCCCCCACCCCTGAGCGGTGGGTGGGGGCCCTAAACAAGAATAAGGGGGGAACTAATGCCCTCCCCGGCCCCCACCCCTGAGTGGTGGGTGGGGGCCCTAAATACAAATTGGGGTGGACCTAATGTCCTCCCCCCTGGCCCCCACCCCTGAGCGGTGGGTGGGGGCCCTAAACAAAAAAAAAGGGGGGACCTAATGTCCTCCCCCCTGGCCCCCACCCCTGAGCGGCGGGTGGGGGCCCTAAATACATATTTAACCACCCCTCCCTCCAGGTGACTAAGGGTCCCCAAACCCCTAGTCACCCCCTCCCCCCAAAAAATAAACTCCTACCTACCCCCCTCACCCTAAAAATAATGAGGGGGGACCATTTAACTAAGTACCTTTAAAAATAAAAATACACTTACCATTCAATGTTTTATTTCTTCTAAAATCTTCTTTTTTCAGCCACAAAAAAGGCCAAATAAAAATCCATAATAACCGACGCAATAAAAAAAAAAAATGAGCGCCAAAAAAAAAAAATCCATCTTCACCTGGTGAGGGCTCCGCGCAGACTGAGCTCTGCAGGCCGGGGCAAGGCCTGCAGAGCCCTGCCCTGCAATTAGGCTCAGAGCACTCTGATTGGTGGGTTTAAGTCATCCAATCAGAATGCTCTTACAGGTAAATGAAGAGATTGACAGGTAGGTCTCTACATTTACCTGTCACAGCACTCTGATTGGTTTGTTTGAAATCCACCAATCAGAGTGCTCTGTGTCATTTTACACAGCGTGGGAGAGTTCTGTGGAATTTTCCCACGCTGTGTAATTTGACTCATAACTCTCTGATTGGTTGCTTAATCCAGCAATCAGAGTGTTATGAGTCAAATTACAGTGTGGGAAAATTCCAAAGAACTTTCCCACGCTGTGTAAAATGACACAGAGCACTATGATTGGTGGATTTCAAACCAACCAATCAGAGTGATGTGACAGGTAAATGTAGAGACTTGAAAACAACAAAAATACAGGGTGCGCCAGGGAATGGGAAGAAGTACAACAGGTAAGTCTCTAAAAATATACAAGGAGGTCTTGAGTAGGTCATCCTAGGTTCTTGATGAGGTCCTCAGTGGTTGATATGAAAAACAAAATAAAATACCAATAGTGCACAACCGTTAAGGATGGTGTCACGAACAACACAGAGGAGAAAAATGCCAGCTCACAATCGGTAGAGCTATGCCCAGCTCTAGGTAAAACAGCATACAGTGGTATTTGAAACTCCCCACATGTAGGATATAGCTGGACAGTAGACGATTCTTCAATTTATTGTACAACGACTCAAATGCGTGTCAGCATATAAAAGACATAAAGGAGAAAAAGCGGACCAATGGTACAATAGCGTATGGCACCTGCAACTACAGACAAACACTGAAGTCTTGAGAGTACTAACTTACAGTAAATCAAGCTATAAGCAGCTCTAAGTAAAACAGCATACAGTGGTATTTAAACTCCCCACATGTAGGATATCCTTCTGGTGCCGTATGGAGTGCAGGATTTATGAAAGACAAAAGCACAAACAGGGGCCCATAGTGCTCTCAGTAAATAAAATAGTGCTAAAAGGTAAGATAAAACGTACTCACAATGTATAGAGCAGCCACACTGCTCTATAAACCAGGCGTGAGTGGAATAATCCCCACCTAAGGATTTCTTTGTAGTACTGGATCTTTAAAACAGTAGAAAACAGCCAGGATAAAAGTAATAAAAATAAAAGTAAAAACGACTAACCATAGGAATATAGGTAGTCTAAAAATACTTTAATAACAACAAATTTGTATAAAACACAACGCGTTTCGCCCAAAATAGGCTTTATCAAGTGTAGGCAGATACTCCTGGCTAGTTACATTATATAGGCAGCAGTAATAGCTTGTATTTGAAAATTGGCGCCATTATGACGTCATTAGCATGTGATCGCGATCACATGACCTGTACATTTATACAGAATAAACATAAAGAACATACAAAATGATCGTTTTGCATAAAAAACGTGCTTAAAATGGTTATAAACCTTTATACAATACATGTAGATTGTTGAAAGTTAACTTTTGTTTGGTGAAATCTTGTGAGATAATACAGGGATGAAAGGTGAGAGGTCGCGAAAGCGCGGCCGTGGGTGGGGTCAAATAGGAGGCAGTATGGGAAATGATCGAAATGTGGTATGGGAAGTGAAAGATAATGGCCGCAATCTAAAAAAGGGGGCGGACCTCGCGGCCGAAATAGGGGAGATCGTGACGGCCATCTTAGTTGTGGGCAAAGTGAGGGAAAATGTGTTAGATAGAAATAAATACTGTTTTAGCAGTATAAATGTATAAAATAAAAAATAACTTTTATATAATGAAAGTGAATGTTAAATAAACATTATATAGAATATATATATTATATATACTTGATATTAAAATAAAAAGTTTAAACAACAGATGTTTCTAATTAATATATGTTAGTAAGTTAAACAGGTTATTTGTTATAATAAAGGAAATTGGATATAAAATGTATAAGAAATTAAAAAGGTCAAACTCTGCATTTAAACCATTAGGGTTAGACCAGGATATAGACCAGGATATCCGAACATTGTCGCAATATCAAAAATGGTTTTGAGAATCACACAGTCTCAAAACATTTTCTAACACATCAGCAAAAAAACTCAAGTATTCTCAAATTCACCCCTATCCAAATTTGCACAATTCCATGGAGAGGTGGGGACATTAAAAATAATTTGGCTAAATCCGAAATGGAATGGGTTTTTAATCTTAAAACACTTACCCCTAATGGTTTAAATGCAGAGTTGTTTTTACTTTAGGGCCCCCACACGCTCAGGGAGGGGGGACCCTTTTTTTTTTTTTTTTTTTTTAACAGTGAGCAGCCACAGGTGAGTAGGGGCACAATTTACTAATACTAAGTAATTTTTACTTAGTATTAGTAAATTTGGCTGAAAGACCAATTTAGGTCTTTCAGCCTTTTGGTAGATAACTCCCTAATACCGTGGGAATTAGGGAGTTATCTACCAAGCGGCTGCAACAAAAGTCTGGAAATGCAGGAGGGATAATGTATAATAAACACAGATAACTGGCTATGGGAGGATAATGTATAATAAACACAGGTTACTGACTATGGGAGGATAATGTATAATAAACACAGGTTACTGGCTATGGGAGGGATAATGTATAATAAACACAGGTTACTGGCTATGGAGGGATAATGTATAATAAACACAGGTTACTGGCTAATGGGGGGATAATGTATAATAAACACAGGTTACTGGTTGTGGGGGGATAATGTATAATAAACACAGGTTACTGGCTGTGGGGGGATAATGTATAATAAGCACAGGTTACTGGCTATGGGGGGATAATGTATAATAAACACAGGTTACTGGCTATGGGGGAGATAATGTATAATAAGCACAGGTTACTGGCTATGGGGGATAATGTATAATAAACACAGGTTACTGGATATGGGGGGATAATGTATAATACACACAGGTTACTGGCTGTGGGGGATAATGTATAATAAACACACAAAAAAAATGAATGCAGCTTCAGAATTAATCTAAATTGTATGCTGTCTAGGAGGTGGGAGGGTCTGGGAGGGAGGGTCTGCTGCTGATTGGCTGGAATGTGTCTGCTGACTGTGAGGTACAGGGTCAAAGTTTACTCAATGATGACGAATAGGGGGCGAACCGAACATCGCATATGTTCGCCGTCCGTGGCGAATGCGAACACACTAGGTTCGCCAGTAACTATTCGCCAGCAAACCGTTCGGGACATCACTACTAGTATCATGTGAACTGATGACAAAGCACTGGATGATTCACTGCACTGCTTCTATAAGTATATCATGAATCTTCTCTGCTTTGTTTCTGAATGAGGTGATGTGTGAGGTTACCAGGTCAAATTCCACTAGTTTGTAGTGTAGCACTATTGACTGGCAACCTGCAGGCTTGAATGGAAGATATGATAAGTGTACATATGAGGTTGGACAATGCAGTCAAATAGAAGCTTTGGCAGCAGTGTCATCTTGACTGCATTCATGCCGCCTATACATGAGACATAGTACAAGTTCCAGTCATTCAGTTCCTCTGTCACCTTTTTGAATATCAGCATTAAGTTATGGGCATACAGGTCTGTAAAGTATTTTGTTAGCCACACTCCCAGGTATCTCATGTATGTGCCACACCATTTGAAAGGGAATTGTTGATAAAAAAACAGACGCAGACTCAAAACCAAATGGTGTTATCCCTGTCTGATCCAGCTTTATAAGAGATATGGCTAACCAGGACTTTAGAGACTTAATGGTATTTGCATCTAACAAGTTAGTCATTAGTGTCACACCAAGGGTGCATAATTAACTATTGCACTATAGAATATTGCTATTTAATGTGATTTATGTATTGCATAAATAAATTGTCTACTTGTTAGAGGTGGTATGGACACTTTAGAGGATAGATGCCAGAAGAGGTAAATTCTATAGGAATGTGATAGATGTCAGTAGGTTTACAACATGACATCCTTTTTATAAACTGGGACTACAGAGTTCCTCTGCAATGGTGTGAAATATTACACAAGAGTTGCCTCTATGTCTATTTTCAATGTAAACTAGTTAATCTACCATATGCCTCTTAGATAGTGGGTTCTTTTGTTATGCTAATTATCATTTGCATTCAAAAGATCCATTGTGTTCCAGTGTGTCATATCCAAGAAAAAAATTAATCATAACCCATAGATGAATAATCATGCCTACTTTTGTGTATATTCAGAAAGGGAAAGCAAATCCTTTACAAAAGTATAAATATGTCAAGTGTAGCTTAAGCCGTTTGGTAGGAATTGTGAAGACTGCTTTATTAGGTCATAAGTAGGAAGTGTGTAATCTGTATGGAATAGAAAAATTGCAACAAATTCATAACTACAATAACTAATTCTGTGACAAGCAAAGAGGAGATGAAATAAAAAGTTTCTGTTTGGATTGATGTTGACCTGAAACAGAACACTTATTGTTCATATAGGTATAACTTTCTCCACCTATACCACCTCTGGGCCATCTTGAATACTTCAGATTAATGTAGGAGGTATAAATATAATTGATGGGCAAATGTTTAGTGTGTAAGACTACGCATTTCCTTGCCGTAGACCCCCTTGGGTAGAAAATACTGTTTCTTTAGCATTAGTGTCAGGATTATATTGATCCAGCACGCAGAATAGTATCACACCCTAGAACTAAGGTAAGGTCTTACCGGACCTTAGAATGGCTGGACTTAACGTACCCAATAATAGTCAGAAAACTAGCCAAGGTCAGGGACACAGATCGAGACACAGCGATAAGGAAAAGCCAAAAGTCAGGGGTACCAGAAGTCAGGGAAGTCAAAACGAAGTCAAAGTCAAAAACCCGAAAAACACGATCAGGAACACACTCTCGGATAACCATCTAAGGGAAACCACGACAGGGCACTGACCAAAAGGTAATTTGGGTTTAAATAACCCTCTTGAGGCTGTAATTGGTTGTCTCTGGCCTCTGACCCCAAAACGTGCATGCGCGTCTATGACGTGACATTGCACGCATGTTGGTGCCATCTTTGATATGGGCAGAGGTGAGTCTCCTATTAAAACTGGAACCGTTGGAACCAGTGATTGTAATCATACGTAATCATTTCCACAATATATTTCGGCAATGACTGACCTGAATAAGGATAACCCAGCTCCAGGAAAGGGAAAATAATTGGGGGGGAAATACTCGCCTCCTGTCATAATTAAAATTATTAGTACACTAAAGTTAATATAATCTTCAATTGTATTACATGACAGGAGGCTTTATATTTTGCAGTTTTAACACTAAGGCAAAAATAATGAGGAAAAATCGCCCCTACATGAGAGGCTAAGATTCCTCAAAATCACCACCCCCTATTCAGTGATAAGTATAAAAGCTTACAGAAAAATAATAATAAACTTTATTGAAGAAATAAGAGTCAAAACATACACAAAAAAAACCCTATAATCTAGGGAATTAAAATATAGAGAGACCGCAAAAATGGACCTCCTGGCTAAGGATGACTAAAAGGCACTGATCCCTGACAAAGTAACAACTGTATGCACATGTAGCTAATCAGCGATACTAATCATTTCACATAAGTGAGAGACATAACAAAGTAGCAGCTTATGAGCAAATTATACAAAGTCCCAGCAGGGAGATGCAGCCTAGAAAATGTCAAAATAATGCCAAGGAGGCTATCACGTCCTGCTCTGTTCTGTGGAGATGTCTGGCCTTGGCTTCTAGTATCCAGTACTCTTGTTTCTAGTTTAGTTTTTCTTGGTTTTTGGTTCTCTATTCTATGTCTGGTTTTCTTTATGCGGGGATTTCTGGGTTCATTCCTGTAATCCATCCGTGGGATTCCCAGTCTCCAGGTTTCATTTAAATGTTTGTTTTATGTTGCCACACCCGTTTGTTTTCCATCATTCACTCTGTTTCAGTGTTCCTGCAGGCAGCTCCTCAAGGCTTCTGCCCTTAATAAGTATAGGGGTGTATATAAAAAATACCCCTTTCTGTCTCATTAGAGATATCTTTGCCAGAAGCTCAAGGAAGCAGGCTGAAGGGTCAGTGTTAGGACCCGCTTAGGGGGGTCTGCCTTGACGTTGGCAGGCGGGCATTCCCTCCAATGGCCATTGGAGCAACTAAATGACCTCCATTTGTCTAGATATACATAGGGATTAAGGAGAAAGCGCAAGTAACATTTTCTTTTCTGTGGTTTTTACTATATATTGGGGCTGATGTGTGTTGTAGTCCTTGCTGCTTAAGCGCAGGACTTCTCTTTTTGTATTTGTATTTACTTTGCATCACACAGCCTGGTTACAATGCTGCTACCCATCCCATGTGTTCCCTATTAAGGGTTAATAAGTATAGGGGTGTATATAAAAAATACCCCTTTCTGTCTCATTAGAGATATCTTTGCCAGAAGCTCAAGGAAGCAGGCTGAAGGGTCAGTGTTAGGACCCGCTTAGGGGGGTCTGCCTTGACGTTGGCAGGCGGGCATTCCCTCCAATGGCCATTGGAGCAACTAAATGACCTCCATTTGTCTAGATATACATAGGGATTAAGGAGAAAGCGCAAGTAACATTTTCTTTTCTGTGGTTTTTACTATATATTGGGGCTGATGTGTGTTGTAGTCCTTGCTGCTTAAGCGCAGGACTTCTCTTTTTGTATTAGTAGAGAAAAAGCAGCATGAGAAGATGGGCGGAAATAGAATATGCCGTGAGGGCGAAAGAGGCCACCGCACCCAGAACAGAGTGAGCACTGAATGAAGGGTCAATCCCGGCTAGAGATAAAAGCCATCGTACCCATCGGGACAATGTTTTAACCAATACTGGCCCATGTGGTTAAACATAGGACACCAGCAATTGTCTGGATAAAGTAGCTCGAAGTGTAGCCTTAGCATTCATGTAGACGTGTAATGCCTGGACCACACAAAGTTGGGGTTCCGATGGGAAAAACGGATAGAAAATTGCCATTAAATTCGACTTGGTACATCGAGATACTGTCAGGATCGGGACAGGGATCCAACACGCAGAGTACAAACAGTAGCCAGATACGTATACCAGACCTTAGAATGGCCGGACTAACGTAAGTAGTACAGTATAGAATGGTCAAAGACAAGCCGAGGTCGAGGGTAACAGAAGACAGGTAAGCGAGAGACAAACCGAATCAAGGGTAACAGAGATAAGCAGAGTAAGGTAAACAAGCCGGGTCAAAACCAAAAGGGATAATAGAATACACAAGCACTGAGTGACTAGAACAAGCTAGAACCACGACAGGGCAATGAGCTAATGAAAGAAGCTCTGTTAAATACCCTGTTCAGAGCAGTAACCACGCCTCCGAGGCGTCCTGATTGGTCCTGCAGCAATTGACTGACAGGTCGTTCCGGGGGAGTGTCCTGATGACTACTTCCTGCCTAGATGCTGTAAAAGGCAGTCACTCCCTCGCGGCCGGCCTAGCATGACCGGATAGACCGCGGGGAAGGGAGCCATCAGACCGTCTGGATGGAGGAACAGCTAAGTCTCTACCTCTTTCGGAGGTAGAGACCACAGGTACCCTGACAGTACCCCCCCTCTCAGATACGCCCACCGGGCGGAATGAACCGGGACGAAATGGGAAGCGAGAGTGATACGCCCTGTGGAGACGGGGAGCATGAACATCCTCCTGAGGTACCCAACTCCTCTCCTCAGGACCATATCCCTTCCAATCAACCAGATATTGTACTCTCCCCCGGGAGATTCGAGAATCAATAATAGAGTTAACCTCATACTCCTCCTGACCCTCCACCTGAACGGAGCGAGGAGGGGCTATTGTGGAGGAAAATCTGTTACATATGAGTGGTTTCAGCAATGAAACGTGAAACGAGTTCGGGATGCGTAAGGTATTAGGAAGAGCTAAACGATACGCAACTGGATTGATACGGGTCAGCACCCTGTAGGGTCCAATATAACGAGGAGCGAACTTCATGGAGGGCACTTTTAAATGGATGTTCCTCGTGCTCAGCCATACCCTATCACCTGGAACAAAGACCGGAGCCGCCCTTCTACGTTTATCAGCGTGTTTCTTGACCAACATAGAGTTGTGCACAAGGATTTGTCGAGTTTGATCCCACAACTTCCTCAAATTGGCAACATGAACATCAACCGACGGCACCCCCTGGGAAGGAGAATCCGAAGGAAGAATAGACGGATGAAAACCATAATTCATGAAGAAGGGGCTTGAATGAGTAGAATCGCAAACGAGATTGTTGTGTGCAAACTCCGCCCAAGGAATCAAACCGACCCAATCATCCTGGTGTTCAGAAACAAAGCATCGTAAATATTGTTCAATTTTCTGGTTGGTACGTTCAGCAGCTCCGTTAGACTGAGGATGATAGGCAGAAGAAAAGTTTAATTTAATACCAAGTTGAGAGCAGAAGGACCTCCAAAAGCGGGAAACAAATTGGGAGCCTCTGTCCGATACAATTTGAGAGGGTATCCCATGTAGGCGAAAAATCTCCTTAGCGAATATCTCTGCCAATTCGGGAGAAGACGGGAGTTTAGGCAGGGGAATGAAGTGTGCCATCTTAGTAAACCTGTCAACCACGGTGAGGATAACAGTCTGTCTTTTAGAGATAGGTAGATCGACAATAAAGTCCATGGCCAAACAGGACCATGGTTTTTCTGGAACCTCCAAGGGTTGCAGGAATCCACATGGAAGCGTATGGGGTTGTTTGGTTTTAGTACAAACTTCACATGCAGCGATGAACTCCTCAATATCCCTCCGTAAAGCAGGCCACCAGAAGTCCTTAGAGATCAACGCGTAAGTTTTGCGAATACCAGGATATCCCGCCATCTTGCTATTATGTAAACACTGTAAAAGTTCCAGTTGAAGAGCAGGAGGAACGAAATGACGGCCCGCAGGAGTCTGTTTAGGTGCTAGATGTTGCAACTTAATGATCTCGGCCAGTAATGGAGAATGAATCCTGAGATTCGTATTAGCAATGATATTGCATTTCGGAACTATAGAAGAAAGAACTGGTTCAGGTACAGTAGAAGGTTCATATTGGCGAGATAATGCATCGGCTTTAGAGTTTTTAGAACCAGGTCTGTAAGTCAGTACATAATTGAAGTGAGTCAGGAATAAGGACCAACGAGCTTGTCTAGAGGATAAGCGCTTAGCCTCCCCAATATAGGACAAGTTTTTGTGGTCCGTCAAAATCGTAATAGGGTGTAGGGTCCCCTCCAACAAATGTCTCCACTCCTTTAAGGCTTTAATGACTGCTAACAGTTCCCTTTCACCAATGTCATATCTGCTCTCAGGCCCAGAAAATTTCTTAGAGAAGAAACCACAAGGGTGTAACGGTTTATCCACCCCTAACCTTTGAGACAGAACAGCCCCAACTGCTGTCTCAGAGGCATCGACCTCGAGCAAGAAAGGCAGAGTCGTATCAGGATGGATTAGAATGGGAGCCGAGGCAAAAAGTTCCTTGAGTGTCTTGAAAGCACCCAGAGCTTCCTTAGACCAGAACTTAGTATCAGCCCCTTGTTTGGTCATATTGGTAATAGGCGCAATGATAGAGGAGTATCCTTTAATGAAGCGCCTATAGTAGTTGGAAAAACCAATAAACCTTTGGATAGCCTTGAGTCCTTTGGGCAAGGGCCAGTCTAAAATAGATTGAAGTTTTACAGGATCCATTTTAAAACCTTCCCCAGAAATCACGTATCCAAGAAAGTCTACCTGAGACTGATCAAAACTGCACTTCTCCAATTTGCAATATAGACCATGTTGCAGCAGCTTGTGTAATACCTTTCTGACCTGTCTATGGTGAGTCTCAATCTCCTTAGAGTGTATTAGTATGTCGTCCAGGTAAACAATAACACAATCATGCTGAAACTCCCTAAGTACCTCATTAATCAAATCTTGAAATACTGCATTAGCATTGCATAGTCCAAATGGCATAACAGTGTATTCGTAATGGCCATACCGGGTATTGAATGCCGTCATCCACTCGTGACCTTGCTGGATTCTCACCAAATTGTAAGCCCCTCTGAGATCTAACTTGGTGAAGATTTTGGAGCCCTTAAGATGATCAAATAACTCGGTAATCAGTGGGATAGGATAGGCATTTCTGACAGTTATTTTATTCAAGCCTCGGTAATCGATACAAGCGTGCCATCCTTCTTAATGAAAAAGAACCCAGCCCCGGCCGGAGAAGAAGACCTCCTGATGAATCCCTTTTCTAAATTCTCCCGAATATACTCCTCTAGAACTGAGTTTTCCTGAACAGACAAAGGATATACATGGCCCCTCGGAGGCATAGTGCCGGGTAGAAGCTTAATCTTACAGTCAAATGACCTGTGTGGAGGCAAAGAATCGGCATTCTTCTTGTCAAACACTGCCCTTAAGTCTAGGTAAAGGTCTGGTATTTGTCTTTCTGTGGACTGAGTAGGATTCTCCGGTATGTTAATATTAGCTAATGGAGAAACCTTGCACAAACACCGATCCTGGCAGCCCTGGCCCCACGAGAGTATCTCTCCTAACTCCCAATCGATAATAGGGTTATGTTTTTTCAACCATGGGTACCCCAGAACTATGGGAACGGAAGGAGACGAAATGAGCATAAGAGATAGATTCTCCACGTGTAGGATACCAACATTTAAATTAATGGGTATGGTCTCACGAAAGATAACAGGGTCTAGTAGTGGTCTACCATCTATGGCCTCAACGGCCAAAGGTGTCTCCCTTAGCTGGGATGGGAAATTGTTCTTACTAGCAAAGGCTTGGTCGATAAAATTCTCAGCAGCACCGGAATCTATCAATGCCATAGCCCTTACTACTTCCTTCCCCCAAGTTAAGGAAACTGGTAGCAGAAGCCTGTGATCTTTATAATCAGGAGTAGAGGACAAAATAGAAACACCCAAGGCCTGTCCTCTAGAGAGACTTAGGTGCGAGCGTTTCCCGGGCGGTTAGAACAGTTCGAGAGTAAATGACCCTTGGCTCCACAATACATACACAAACCCTCTCTTCTCCTGTGCTGTCTTTCCTCCTCAGAGAGGCGGGTATACCCTATCTGCATAGGTTCAGTAAGCAAAGATATCGTGGAGTCAGGACTTGGAACAGCGGGAGCTAACCTAAAAGAAGGTCTCTGGTTCCTCTCTCGAGTGTTCTGTGTCTCTCTTAGACGTTCATCTATACGAGAGATGAACGAAATTAAATCCTCTAAATTCTCAGGGAGTTCTCTGGTAGCAACCTCATCAAGGATTACATCAGATAGGCCATTCAAAAATACATCCATATACGCCTGCTCATTCCACTTGATTTCTGCCGCCAGAGACCTGAACTCTAGTGCATAATCCACCAGTGTTTGGTTCTCCTGTCTCAGGCGCAACAGTAATCTGGCTGCATTAACCTTTCTACCTGGAGGGTCAAATGTTCTTCTAAAAGCAGCTACAAATGCGTTATAGTTATAAACTAATGGATTATCGTTCTCCCATAGTGGGTTGGCCCATCTCAGAGCTTTCTCAATGAGTAGGGTGATAATAAATCCTACTTTTGCCCTATCTGTAGGATAAGAGCGAGGTTGCAATTCAAAGTGGATACTAATTTGGTTTAAAAAAACACGACACTTCTCAGGAGCCCCACCATAGCGTACTGGGGGGGTAATGTGAGAAGAAGCACCCACTGTGGCTACCTCTAGACCTGAACCGACAGGAGAAACAGGGGTATTACGTATCTCCTCTGGTGGGTTATTGGCACAAGCTAATAGAGCCTGTAGCGCAAGCGCCATCTGATCCATTCTGTGATCCATGGCTTCAAACCTAGGATCAGGAGCAGCCAGCTGACTGTTTGTACTTGCAGGATCCATTGGCCCTGTCGTAATGTCAGGATCGGGACAGGGATCCAACACGCAGAGTACAAACAGTAGCCAGATACGTATACCGGACCTTAGAATGGCCGGACTAACGTAAGTAGTACAGTATAGAATGGTCAAAGACAAGCCGAGGTCGAGGGTAACAGAAGACAGGTAAGCGAGAGACAAACCGAATCAAGGGTAACAGAGATAAGCAGAGTAAGGTAAACAAGCCGGGTCAAAACCAAAAGGGATAATAGAATACACAAGCACTGAGTGACTAGAACAAGCTAGAACCACGACAGGGCAATGAGCTAATGAAAGAAGCTCTGTTAAATACCCTGTTCAGAGCAGTAACCACGCCTCCGAGGCGTCCTGATTGGTCCTGCAGCAATTGACTGACAGGTCGTTCCGGGGGAGTGTCCTGATGACTACTTCCTGCCTAGATGCTGTAAAAGGCAGTCACTCCCTCGCGGCCGGCCTAGCATGACCGGATAGACCGCGGGGAAGGGAGCCATCAGACCGTCTGGATGGAGGAACAGCTAAGTCTCTACCTCTTTCGGAGGTAGAGACCACAGGTACCCTGACAGATACTCAAAAAGTGACCCCTGTCAAAAGCCTGAAAATGTGAAATCTGATGGAACTAAACATAAAAGGACTGTAAACTTTGCCATCAATTGTCGTAAGGACAACTTATTGTTGGAAGGCCATTCCTTTATGAAACACAGAACCTGGGCTACATTCTTAAGGGAGGAGTACTCTGACCTATCGGATTCCCTTGGATAGAGACATGAGCTGCCGATATCACAGAGTGCACCACGTTAATGGTGAGGTAAGACTTACCTTCTGAGAACAGTGATGCCAGAGAGTTCCATATCTCCATATTGGACTTTCTGGCCATAAAGGGATCGGTGTTTCGTCCCACAAACTAATCGTTCCAGGAATTCCAAGCCGAGAGTCGTTGGTACACCAAGCACCCCTGAAGGACTCCAAGCTACTAAAGAAAAATGTCCTTCTTATAGCATGGGATGAGGATTCCCCATGGGATCCGTGAGCAACATCTGATTGTCCGGCAATAGCAGAGGATCTTGGCACAACAGTGCTAGGAGATCTGGGAACCAGGGTTGACTCTGCCATGGGAGGATCACCAGGAGGATCGCCAGTTCCTGCAATCTTATGTGATGGTCCAGTCTCTCAATCATTGTGAATGGCGGGGATGCATATGCCCCTTTGGGTGGCCAGTTCTGCAGGAATGCATCCACCACCAAACCCTTTGGGTCTGGCAACAAACTGTAGAAAACTGGTAGTTGTCTGTTAGTGCGAGACGCGAACAGGACAATTCTGAATGGGCCGCTCAACCTGATCAACGTTGCGAATATGTGCGGATTCAGCTGCCGATCGCTGGTGTCTTTCCAATGTCTGGAGAACCAGTCCGCTGTCAGGTTGGTTTCTCCTGGCAGGTGTTCTGCCATCAACGTGATATTGCGTGGGAGGCAATAATCAATGATTTCCTTTGAGTTCTGCCAGCATCTGGGAGTGAGTGCCACCTAGGTGGTTGATGTATCGAACTGCAGAGATGTTGTCCATGCATAGTAGGATACAGCAATCGGATCTCCCTTTCGCTAGGCTTCAAATAGCGAATGCACCTGCCAATAGTTAAAAGCAGTTGATGTGCAAGGTGAGTTCTTCTGTTGTCCAGACCCCGCCTGTGGCCGTCTGCCATCGGTGGCGTCCTAGCCTCATCGACTGTTGTCCAATTCCAGGACAAAGTCCAGCCTTTTGCCAAAGATGGCTCCTGCATACATTCAAGTCACCATTGAAGTTCTAGCCGTACTTCCTCTGTCATGGGGACCGGTTGGTCATATGTGGGGTTTCTCCTTAGGAAGCAGGCTTTTCCTGGCCCGATATTGCAGGTGCCTGGGAAAATTGCCTGGATGGAGGAGAATAGAAGTCCCAGTATCCATGCTAGCATTCTGAGCGGGATCGCGTCCCAATGCAGTATTTTGCGTATCGCATTGCGAACTGCTGTGACTTTGGTAGCTGGAAGTTGGAGTGTACATGACATTGAGTCATTGTCGAATCCCAGAAACTGGACACATTAAATTGGAATCAGCAATGATTATATCTGATTCACCAGTAAGCTGAGGGTTTCCAGCAAGGACACTGTGTAGTCCGTGGTTCTGACTAGATGACTTTGGATCTGGTCGAAGAGTAGAATGTTGTGCAGGAAAATCAAGCAAACATGTTCACGCAAGTGGGCCATCACTGGTTTCAGGACTTTCGTAAAGCACCATGGTACTGAGCTGAGTCCAAAGGGCAGGCAGGTGAATTTCCATGTGCCATGGAGTCCTGTCCCAGAGGAATCGTAAGAAGGGATGACTGTTGTTGTGTATTGGCACGGACAGAAAAGCGTATTTTAGATCCAGACGGTTAAACCAATCTCTCTCCTGTAGCACATCTCTCAGTAAACGGATACCTTCCATTTTGAAGTTGTGGTATGAGACATGTGTGTTGAGATTCCATAGATTTATTACCAGGCGGAATTCCCCTGTGTTTTTCCTCACAAGGAAAATGTTGCTGAAGATGCCTCCCGGAGTCGATGCCGGTTCGATGGCATCTTTTGCCCTGAGGTCTCAAAGTTCATGATCCACGAGCCGAGCATCTGCAGTCGAGAAATGCAGTGGACGTGGAGTATGAAATTGCACCGGAGTGGTCTCAAACTCTATGCGGTTACCCACGAACAGTTTGTTAAAATCAGATGAAAGCTTTACCCATTTCAGGAAAAAATGAGAAAGGCGACCCACAAGGGATGCAGTAGTTAGTATCAGGTGTCTTACCTGATGGAAAACTTGCATGAGCTCGACCACAGCCTCTGTTGTAGCCTCTGGAATATTGGAAGGATTGTCAGCCTCCCACTTCTGGATAGAATGTTGGTGGTCTGAGCATCTGGGGCCTGATGGCCAGAAGCGACTGGTGGCATGACCCCTCTGCCGACCAGCCCATCCAAAAACACAAAATACAGGTTAACGTGTTTGTAACGGAACTCCGCGTACTCTGACCGAGTACCTTCCGTTGATGGACGCTTCCTAGCTTGCTCCGAGGACCACAAGCACTGCACCGGACACCGTAGACTCCACAACCGCCGTAGCTTAACTGGAGTCTCGCCGTCTTCTGTCCACCTTGGATCAGCTTCTGTCCTCCAGGACCGTGTGGGGAAGACCTCTCCTCAAGGAGTGCGTAACAGGAACAGCTCTTAAAAGAGCTAAGTGATTAAAGCTCAAGGGAGTATGCAGAGCATAGCAATCCCCAGTGTGATTATAGCTGTCCCCTCCAATCACGAGACAAGACTATGTGTTGAGGGTCAAGAAGAACTGACTGTACTGGCACATACAGCCTCTTTTATTCACATTCTACAAACATAGTACTGCCCACAGGGTTTTGAAGAACAACCAATCAACACAGCTAACACTCCCATTCATTACATCAGAAATCCTCCCCTCTGCCTGTGATTACAAGAACTGTGTCACACCTAGGACTAATGATAACGTATAACCGGACCTTAGACCTTAACGTATCCAAGAATAGTCAAAATACTTGCCGAGGTCAGGAACACAGAATCAGACACAACAATGAGGGAAAGACAAAAGTCAAGGATACCAGATCAGGAATGCACTTTCGGATTACCATAAGGATGAAACCATGACAGAGCAATGAGCAAAAGGAGAATTGGGTTTAAATACCCCTCCTGAGGATCTGATTGGCCATAACCGGGCTTTGACCCCAAAAGCAATTACCAGGTTTCCATGAGCATGATTGCTGCTCGGCACAACCTTTCCTGTTAGGATGGTAATGCTTCTCAGCACAACTTTTCCTGTCAGGATGGTAAATGCCATTAACCACATTTTTATGTGTTGATGAATATGTAACAGCAGCAAAGAAAGAGGAAGTGCCTCAGTGGAAGATGTATTTTATACTATCTGCCTGTTTCTGATTGGTTCCTTTTTTTCCATGTGTTCCATGTGTGCTGCTATGGAGTAGTAAAGGAAGTTTATGCAAAATATGAAGCCTCCTGTCATGTAATAAAATTGTATATAATTGAGTTTTAATGGCACTTATAAATTGCCTTGGTGGTGCCAGCGTTATAAAATAGTAATATTTAGTAATAGTAATATTTATATTATCATAAGTAGGTGTAGTGGTGTTCGTGATAATTAGAAAGGGAGTGTTCGTGATAATTAGAAAGCTAGAAAATTGGGCACTATTGACACACAGGCAGTGGCGTACTAAGGGGGGGGGGGCGGGGGGTGCAGTCCACCCCGGGTGCCACCGGTTAGGGGGGTGCAACCAGGTAGAGGGGTGCCTCCAGGGCTGGCCAGGCTTGTGACTCTGTGAAATGTGTGGCTACACAGGGCGCCGGGAGCCACACAGCTCACACACGCAGGGGCTGGGAATTCAGCAGTACTGAAGTACTGCACAGAGAATTGGGGGCGGAGCCAACGCGGCTGTGGAGGCAGAGCCAAACCGGATGCGGGGGCGGAGCTACAGCCAGCCTCCATTTGCTGCCTTTCACTGCAGCACACTGAGGGGAAGCAGGAAGGAGGCCCTGCTCCCCCAACTCCAACACACCAGGGACTCACTGACTCCACTCCTCCACCAGTACGTAAGTAAGAGAGACAGAGTATGTGTGAGAGTGTGAAACTGCTTGTGACTGTCTGCCCTTTGACTCTGTGTGTGTGTGTGTGTGTGTGTGTGAATGTCTGCCTGTGACTATGCGACTGTGTGTGAATGTCTGCCTGTGACTATGCGACTGTGTGTGAATGTCTGCCTGTGACTATGCGACGGTGTGTGAATGTCTGCCTGTGACTATCTGTGACGGTGTGTGAATGTCTGCCTGTGTCTATCTGTGACTGTGTGTGAATGTCTGCCTGTGTCTATCTGTGACTGTGTGTGAATGTCTGCCTGTGACTATCTGTGACTGTGTGTGAATGTCTGCCTGTGACTATCTGTGACTGTGTGTGAATATCTGCCTGTGACTGTGTGTGAATGTCTGCCTGTGACTGTGTGTGAATGTCTGCCTGTGACTGTGTGTGAATGTCTGCCTGTGACTCTCTGTGTGTGAATGTCTGCCTGTGACTATCTGTGACTGTGTGTGAATGTCTGCCTGTGACTATCTGTGACTGTGTGTGAATGTCTGCCTGTGACTATCTGTGACTGTGTGTGAATGTCTGCCTGTGACTGTGTGTGAATGACTGCCTGTGACTGTGTGTGAATGTCTGCCTGTGACTGTGTGTGAATGTCTGCCTGTGACTATCTGTGACTGTGTGTGAATGTCTGCCTGTGACTATCTGTGACTGTGTGTGAATGTCTGCCTGTGACTATCTGTGACTGTGTGTGAATATCTGCCTGTGACTGTGTGTGAATGTCTGCCTGTGACTGTGTGGGAATGCCTGCCTGTGACTGTGTGGGAATGCCTGCCTGTGACTGTGTGTGAATGTCTGCCTGTGACTATCTGTGACTGAGTCTGTGACTGTCTGCCCTTTGACTCTGTGTGTGTGAATGTCTGCCTGTGACTATATGTGACTGTGTGTGAATGTCTGCCTGTGACTGTGTGTGAATGTCTGCCTGTGACCATCTGTGACTGTGTGTGAATGTCTGCCTGTGACTATCTGTGACTGTGTGTGAATGCCTGCCTGTGACTGTGTGTGAATGCCTGCCTGTGACTGTGTGTGAATGCCTGCCTGTGACTGTGTGTGAATGCCTGCCTGTGACTGTGTGTGAATGTCTGCCTGTGACTGTGTGTGAATGTCTGCCTGTGACTATCTGTGACTGTGTGTGAATGTCTGCCTGTGGCTATCTGTGACTGTGTGTGAATGTCTTCCTGTGGCTATCTGTGACTGTGTGTGTGAATGTCTGCCTGTGGCTATCTGTGACTGTGTGTGTGAATGTCTGCCTGTGACTGAGTCTGTGACTGTCTGCCTGTGCCTGTGCGTGAGACTGACTTTTGGTGACTGTGTGTGACTGTCTGCCTGTGCCTGTATGTATGAATGTCTGCCTGTGATTGTCTACCTGGGACTGTCTGCATGTCACTGAGTGTGTGTGACTGTGTGCTGCCTGTAACTATGTTACAGTCTGCCTGTAATTGTGTGTGTGTGTGTGTGTGTGCGTGTGACTGTGTGTGTGACTGTTGGTCTGTAGCTGTGTGTGTTACTGTCTGCCTGCAGCTGTGCGTTTGACAGTGTGCAAGTGACTATGTGTTTGGTACGGTGTGCATGTGGCTGTATTTGACAGTATATGCGTATAACTGTGTACATCTGACTGTCTTCGCCCTGCAGTGAGTCGGCACATAACATCATCCAAGCATCGGCGTCATATTACAGGATGTGCAAGGGACGTGTGCATGAAGAGCACAGAGATCCCAGCAGCAACCACTGACTACCAGGGACTGAGGATCCACTCTAGCCCTCCGAAAGCAAGGTAGGGAGGCTGGGTGGACCTCTTAATTATTAAATGTGTGCATGTATGTGATGTTTGCGTGTGTATATCTAATTATGTGTGTTTGTAATTGTATGTGTGTGGGTCTGTGATTGTGTATGTATGTGTTTATGTGTGTGGTTGTGTGTGTGTATCTCTGTAATTAAGTGTGTGTGTGTGTGTGTATATATATATACACACATATAACAAAAATGGATAAGCAAGGCACTCCCCTTAAAGCTTATAAATACGAAGTATAAACTGCCTAGGTGCAATCCCGCGTAATATATAATAGAGAATGAAGGGAGCACACTAGGACTCTTCTCAGTGAAAAAAATTGTATTTACTGTATCATCAAGTAATACATATCCTGTGCAAAGTACAAAAAAATCGACGTTTCGACCCTCCTTGGGTCTTTATCAAGATCACAGTGAAACAATGATATCTAAAGCAATATATACATATAAGTGTAATGAAGCTTACCAATTAGGTGATCAGGCAGCCGGCGGGCCGAGAAACCCGGAAGTGAAGGACCCACGTGAGCGCGTGCGTGTGACAAGCGTGAGCGTGCATGTGACCGGGTTGCTAAGCAACCAAACCAACGGAATTTACAATCCCATTGCAAATGGGAACAAGTTATGTAGATGGAGTGATTGTAGATGGAGGAACAAATAGATAAAACCCCCAGGTTAAAATAGATCTGGATGTGAATACAGTGTGCTGAAGTGCCTAAAAATCTACCAAGTGACAAGGGTGAACAAAATAAAGTGAAACATGTAGAAAACCGATCTATAAATATCTAGGGTATAGTGGATTAAAGATCAAAGAAGCTGTCTATCATATAACATTGTGTATCCAGTAGCTATATCTAATATCTAACTAAAGAATATAAAAAGTCTACTGTAGGTATATTACAATCGTACTATTTAAAGGAGAAGCATCATATATACATTTAGCGATTACTCTTCCTGGATAGTGTACAGAAAAAATGATTGATCAGAGATATGAAGTCAATATTTCCAGATTTGAAGGACATAACTACATGGGTGAGGCCAATTGTGCCTTTACATGATATAATTGCTATGATGGTAGCTCTAAACGTACACTACCAGGACAACGTAATCGAAAATGTAAGAGGAAACAAAATAAATAAAAAAATACTAACTATCAGTGCCAGGTATCATAACGACTTAACGTACTGCTCAATTTACATGGAGATTATAATTTATCAATCCCGTATGCAAGCGGTAGAAGGTTTAAATCACAAAATAATCAAAAAAATATGGTTTTACAAAAACATCGAGAGAACCAGATGTTCATTTAGTCCTTTCGGAGTGACTGTATTTAAATGGTGAATCCAATAGGCTTCACGTTGAAGTAGTAGCTTGGATCTGTCTCCTCCTCTTGATGGAGCTGGGACATGGTCAATCGCTATAAAGCGAAGAGTTGGCAAATGGTGTTGAGCTGTTAGATAATGCTTGGCCACAGGCTTATCAGTTCTTTGGCCTCTGAAGGCTGTTGTAATCCCCGATTGGTGTCCCCTAATCCGGTCTCTTAGGGTCATGTCGGTTTTCCCGACATAAGATAGTCCGCAAGGACATGTAATCATGTATACTACATGTGTAGTCATACATGTAATATAATGCTTGATAGGGATTCTCTTCCCGTTGTGGGGATGGGCAAATGTAGTTCCAGTAAGCATATGGCTGCATGTAACGCAGCCACTGCATTTATAACAGCCCTTCTTTTGGATTTTAGGCATCTTGGCATAGCATTGTCGAGGGTTGTTTTTCACGAGTAGATCTCTAAGATTGCGATTTCGTCTGTAGCTAATGATGGGATTATTTTTGAACCTGTCAGGGAGATTCTGGTCTACTTGAAACATATTCCAATGTTTGTGTATACATTTTTTAATCAACGGGGTAGCAGTATTGAATGTAAGCGGGAGGAAGATATTATTCTTTTTCATAGGGCTTGTGGTGTTGGTATGGTTGAATTTATTCCAAGCTTTCTTTTTGGCTGTTTCAAGTGTCCGAGGATGGAAGCCTCTTGCTAGAAAGCGATCAAAAACTTCTTGGAGCTGATGTTCACGGTTGGTTGGGTTGCTATTATACCTCATTACTCGGAGGAATTGTGAGATGGGTAGTGAATCCTTAACATGTTGAGGATGAAAACTGGTCGAGGACAATAGAGTGTTCCTATCTGTAGTTTTTCTAAACAAAGTAAAACCTAGTTGGTTTTCATTTCTGTATATCTGTCATGACATGAAGGGGTGCTGCCCTGCAACAGCACTGTCCCTTTAAGTGTGGGAACCAACTTAGCAGAGAAATAATTCTAGGACACGATAAATGGAGTAATAAAGAAAATGTATTAAGGCAAACCAAAAGGATATAGATATATATAATATATACAAAACAAAATATGACAATGCCACAAATATATAAATATATACAATAACCCAATATATACAATAGAGCAGGCAGAGTCCACGATAGTCCTAGGCAAAGGTAAAGGCTTAGTCAGGTTAGTGCAGCCACCAAGTACAAAATGAACATCAAGGGGCAAAGTCCTAAGCAGGTCACACAGAAATAATGCAGCAAGGTCAGAATCACTGGAGAAGGAGTCTAGACAGGAACACTGCAGGCGAACACTGGAACAGGAGGCACAGGACACAGGACCATAAGGACATCGGAACACCAGATCAGGAAACACAAGATACTCGGGATACTCAGGATACTCAGGAAACAGGAGACAGGAGACAGGAGACAGGAGCCAGAATCACGGGAGCCAGGAAACAAACAGCAGGTACAGGGTCAAGGATAGAGGATAATGATCTGACAGGGAGTGAGGGGAGAAACCAGAATATATAGGTGCTAAACAAGGGCCAGGTGTAGTGCCTAACGAAAGGAAATGAGAACAGTGCCAAACAGAAAGAGTGGTGAGTGCGAGTACTGCACGAGGGCATGTCGACTAAGGAGTGTCGTGACAATATCGTAACGTCCAGGAATTCAATGCTGTGTTCATTCCAGTTACATGTTAGCCTTACAGGGGTTGGTAAGGTATTGATCCGCTGGATCATATTTTCAAAGGATGTTATAGATCCTTCCCAGACTATGAGGATATCATCCACATATCTGACATATTTTATTATTTGTAATTGATATTCCTGTAGAATGTATTTCTCCTCAAACCAATACATGATCCATTAGCATAAGCTGGTGCCATGGCTGCCCCCATGGCAGTCCCAGAGGTTTGCAGATAGAATCTATCCTCGAATTTAAAATAGTTGCATGATAAAGCAATATCCAACCATTCCATCAGATATGGGATGTAGGGGCCATTGTACGTATCATCATTAGATAAAATCCCAGCTATGGCTTCAATGCCTTCTTTTTTGGGTATTATCGTATAAAGATTTTGTACGTCCATCGTAGCCAAAATAATTTCTTTGCCCGCCAAATCAATATTCTGTAATTGACTGATGAGGTGTTGAGTATCATTCAGACATGTCGGAAGCTTTATTACACTATTATTGATATGATGACCAATGAATTGAGCGATCGGCTCAATCAATCCCTCCTTAGCAGACACAATCGGATGACCTGGTGGCCGTTTCAAGTCCTTGTGTATTTTCGGTAGTGTGTATATAACCGGATGTTTTGGGTGTTTTACAGACAAGAATTTTGCAGTGTTTTCATCCAAATACCGATGTGATAGTCCTTCATCTATAAGTTTTTCAATTTTCTTTCGAAATTTTTCAACAGGGTCGAAGGTGAGTTTTGAATATGTGGAAGTATCCGTAAGCTGTCGCATGATTTCTGTCCTATAGTCTTCATATGTTTGTATCACGATGGCACCGCCTTTATCGGCTGGCCGAATTATGATATTGGGATCTTGAATCAAATCTTTTAAAGCTATGTGCTCATCCTTGGACAGATTGTCCCTGTGGTAAGGTGGTGTTGTTACGATAGGGCTTATCTCATGGCGTAGGACTTGCATGAAGGTCTTGATTGAAGGGTTAGGTGTGTAGATGTATTTTTTATTCCGATTGGGAAAAGTATATATCCTAGTAGGACTTTCATCCTTCTTTACCTCATTGCTGTATAGAGTTCTTTGTAATTTGTATAAATCAATGGCCATCTCAAATTTTTTAGGCTTGGCAACAGGTATGAACGTAAGTCCTTTCTGTAAAAGTGAAATGTGGTTATGATCCAAAATCTTGTTAGAGAGATTGAATATAGATGTCATCTCCGTTGTCTGGGAGGTTTTCCCGTGGCTCCTATATTTCTTGTGACCCTTTTGTCCACGTCTGAGGTGTCTCTTGTGTCTCTTCGATTTTGTTCGCTGAAATTGATTGATCGTGGTGGATCATTTGAATGTCCTCCATCTTTTAAAAAAGGACTCTGTTTTTCTGTTAGAGGGTCGGCCCTCTTTTCTCCATCTGAGGCTGATTCACCTGAACTAATATCTACTGTTTGTAAAGCAGATTTTCTTATGGGTGTCCTAAATCCAGGAGCAGGGTTCCATGTGTTAGAGTCTGACCCACTTAGCCAGCGGTAGACCTGGTGGAATTTATAGTCGTGATTCACCTTTTCCACCTTGACTTTTTTGAAACGGATTAATTCATTTTGATATTTCTGTATGTCATCTTGAAGTTTCAACATAAATTCAGTGGATGGCATAGCTTGTAAAGTAGTAACGTCAGTCAGTTCGAACTCCTGTATAGATTTTTTAACTTGAAGTAATTCTGTCCCGACTTCCTCAATTACTATTACCATCCAATCTAGGGAGCATTTATTCGAAATATTCATCCATTTCTTACAAAAGTTAGGATTCTGTCTTCCTATGGTTGGAGCGTTTTTTATCCGAAAACCCCTCGGGATACGTTTAGATCTATAGTAGTCGGACAGGAAAACACCATGCAGATCTAAATCTACTTCCCTTTTTCTCAATCTGGATAGATCGTTGTACAGATCTTTTGCTGTATGTATATGGGGTAGATCTTGTGAGCTACGTGGCCATAGTACTGATAGTGCTTGTTCTTCTGTTATAGATAGAGTTTCTGCTGTTTCCGCTAATGCTCCAGCCTGATTTAAAAAATCCTCCATGACAAATGGATCCTGATTGCGCTGCAAATCACTGTTTAGGCGATAAGCGGTATTATTTGGTATGGGGGTGCTCATGCAAGTGCCATGCTAGCACTTACTCAAATATAACAAAAATGGATAAGCAAGGCACTCCCCTTAAAGCTTATAAATACGAAGTATAAACTCCCTAGGTGCCTGTGACTGAGTCTGTGACTGTCTGCCTGTGCCTGTGCGTGAGACTGACTTTTGGTGACTGTGTGTGACTGTCTGCCTGTGCCTGTATGTATGAATGTCTGCCTGTGATTGTCTACCTGGGACTGTCTGCATGTCACTGAGTGTGTGTGACTGTGTGCTGCCTGTAACTATGTTACAGTCTGCCTGTAATTGTGTGTGTGTGTGTGTGTGTGTGTGCGTGTGACTGTGTGTGTGACTGTTGGTCTGTAACTGTGTGTGTTACTGTCTGCCTGCAGCTGTGCGTTTGACAGTGTGCAAGTGACTATGTGTTTGGTACGGTGTGCATGTGGCTGTATTTGACAGTATATGCGTATAACTGTGTACATCTGACTGTCTTCGCCCTGCAGTGAGTCGGCACATAACATCATCCAAGCATCGGCGTCATATTACAGGATGTGCAAGGGACGTGTGCATGAAGAGCACAGAGATCCCAGCAGCAACCACTGACTACCAGGGACTGAGGATCCACTCTAGCCCTCCGAGAGCAAGGTAGGGAGGCTGGGTGGACCTCTTAATTATTAAATGTGTGCATGTATGTGATGTTTGCGTGTGTATATCTAATTATGTGTGTTTGTAATTGTATGTGTGTGGGTCTGTGATTGTGTATGTATGTGTTTATGTGTGTGGTTGTGTGTGTGTATCTCTGTAATTAAGTGTGTGTGTGTGTGTGTGTGTGTGTGTGTATATATATACACACATATAACAAAAATGGATAAGCAAGGCACTCCCCTTAAAGCTTATAAATACGAAGTATAAACTGCCTAGGTGCAATCCCGCGTAATATATAATAGAGAATGAAGGGAGCACACTAGGACTCTTCTCAGTGAAAAAAATGGTATTTACTGTATCATCAAGTAATACATATCCTGTGCAAAGTACAAAAAAATCGACGTTTCGACCCTCCTTGGGTCTTTATCAAGATCACAGTGAAACAATGATATCTAAAGCAATATATACATATAAGTGTAATGAAGCTTACCAATTAGGTGATCTGGCAGCCGGCGGGCCGAGAAACCCGGAAGTGAAGGACCCACGTGAGCGCGTGCGTGTGACAAGCGTGAGCGTGCATGTGACCGGGTTGCTAAGCAACCAAACCAACGGAATTTACAATCCCATTGCAAATGGGAACAAGTTATTAGTAGTGCTTGTAGATGGAGGAACAAATAGATAAAACCCCCAGGTTAAAATAGATCTGGATGTGAATACAGTGTGCTGAAGTGCCTAAAAAATCTACCAAGTGACAATGGTGAACAAAATAAAGTGAAACATGTAGAAAACCGATCTATAAATATCTAGGGTATAGTGGATTAAAGATCAAAGAAGCTGTCTATCATATAACATTGTGTATCCAGTAGCTATATCTAATATCTAACTAAAGAATATAAAAAGTCTACTGTAGATATATTACAATCGTACTATTTAAAGGAGAAGCATCATATATACATTTAGCGATTACTCTTCCTGGTTAGTTTACAGAAAAAATGATTGATCAGAGATATGAAGTCAATATACACATATATATACACACACTTAACTACAGAGATACACACACAACCACAGACATATATATTCACAGACCCACACACATACAATTACAAACACACATAATTAGACATACACACGCAAACATCACATAAATACACACGTGTATATATATATACATACACACACACAATCATTATTGTGTTATTGTGTATGTGTTTGATACATAGCTCCCTTATTTGGTGTCCTTAAATATTGCAATCCCACATAAGGATAACAAATAAGGGCATTATCTACTAAACAACTGAAATTAGGAAAAGTTTTTTTTTTTAAATTGATCTTTTAGCTGTTTAGTTGATAATTATCTAAATTGGTGTCCCTATGTGAGATTTCCATATTTAAAGATACCAAATTAGGGTTCTGTTTAGCAGATAGCTCCCTTATCCTTATTTGGTGTCCCTAAATATGGCAATCCCACATAAGGATAGCAAATAAGGGAGTTATCTGATAAACAAAGATCGACGTTAAGAGGTGTCAGCTAGCCCACAAACAAGAAATCTGGGTGGCTAATGTGAATTATATGCACATTTGTTGACTGATGCCAATGTGCACTGCATGCTGTCAATGGAGCACATTACCCCATCCCTTAGTGAAAAGTTTTAGTGCCCCCCCAGTTTGGATTGTGGTATCTTACCCCCTATATATTGTTCCTATGTGTCTATGTATCTGCATGTGTGTCAGTGTGTATTTAGGTGTGTGTATGTGTATATGTGCATACATCTCAGAATCTCGCCAACACTACACATAAATACACCCCTGCATTTCAACGTCACCATTATATATAACCACACCACTGCCTTCAAAAACCACACTACATAAAAATGCATGCCTGCATTCAAACGCCAACACCACATACAGACACACATCCTACATTCACTCAAACATACTCCATACAAAAACATGCTTACATTTAAAAGCATAAACACTGCTTAGTGCTAAATACATAAAAGAAAAACAAATGTTGTTGCTTTTTACATTTTAAAGTTAGGGGGGGTGCCAAAAATAGGACCCGCCCCGGGTGCCAAATGCTCTAGGTACGCCCCTGGACACAGGTATACAGTTGATTGGAGTTTACTGAAAAAGATTATTCAAAGCCACTTAGGGTTGACCACAAGCAGGGAATCTAGTAGGGTTTACCACATGCATTGACTGGGGACAAATACAACCAAATGATCCATTTTGTCAAGGAAACAGACCAGTGCTTTAAATAAGTTGTTTTTTTGTTGTTGTTGTTTTCTTTAAATAATATTGCATATTATATTTTGATATAAAACAGAGGACACTGTGATATCAGGGGTTCAAAATCTCATTTTCCAGTCTACTGGCTAGGCCTAAAAGTTATACGCCACCATAAATGAACATGGAAAGAACGTTGATTTGATTTATGGCTTGCCAGTGGCATGCACTATTTGTGGCTTTGTAAATTAGTGAATACTATCAGGGTGTATTAATGCATTGCTGTATTTGTGTGAAGTGTGTACAGATAATAATGTATTTGAGCATATAAAATGTTAGTGTGTGTTAATACAATGTTTGTGTGTAGTTTCTCAATGTGAGAATGCAGTGGCTGAATCCGTGTAAAGGAGAATACGTGTGTGAGTGCAGAACGTACATTTTTGTGACAGTGACAACTGTAATATTTCACTGTTAGTAATCGTGGAGCAACGAGGATAACATAGTCCACCCTGACACCTAACTCCCCTCGCTCCTAGCCTTTCATTTTATATTACTAGCTGTTCACCTAGTCTTTCAAGTATTATTTCTAATCCCCTTCCCACTACTGCTCTTGTGATAAAACTTAAATATATTCTTCTCCTTGCACCCACAGTTTTTGTAAAATGTATGGCAATTGCAAGATTACACGAAAGTCCTCTTCTCACTCTTGTGCAGGTAAGTGATGGAACATGAGATCAGGAGCCAAGCACATACATACAAAACTAACCACACACACACACCCTTACATACATGCAGGGCCGGCGCGTCCACAGGCGGCCGCCTTAGGGCGCACCGGCTCCGGGGGCGCAAGATTTCAGTGACCGGCAGCAGGGCCGTCTTTAACATTGATTGGACCCTGGGCATGCATTTGCTTGGGCCCCCTGGATCCTGCCCTCCTGCCCCCCCCCCCCCACCGCCCCCTGCCCCCCCCCCCCCCCCCGCCACCCCCCCTTTCCTGCCCCCCCCCCCGCCTCCCCCGGAATGTATTTGTGTGCAATGTTAGATGGGATGTATGCATTTCCACACGCATATACACACAAACACTGACACAAACACAGTGAGATACACACACCCACAGTGAGATACACACCCCCACACACACACACACACACAGTGAGACACACACACACAGTGAGATACACACACACACACACAGTCAGACACACAAACAGTCAGACACACACAGTCAGATATACACATACACACATACAGTCAGATACACATACACACACAGTCAGATACACACACACAGTGAGATACACAAACACTGAGATACATACACACACAGTGAGACACACACACACACATAGTTAGATATACACACACACGGATATACACACAGTCAGACACACACATTTAGACACACACATACAGTCAAATATACACACATACAGTCAAATATACACACACACAGTCAGAACACACACACACACACAGTCAGATATACAAACATACAGTCAGATACACACACACACACACAGTCACACACACACAGTCAAATATACACACATACAGTCAAATATACACACACAGTCAGATATACAAACATACAGTCAGATACACACACACACACAGTCAGATATACACACACAGTCAGATATACACATATACAGTCAGATACTCACACACACACATACAGTCAGATACACACAGAGTCAGATACACACACACAGAGTCAGATACACACACACACACAGTCAGATATATATACACACACACACACACACACACACAGTCAGATACACATACACACATACAGTCAGATACACATACACACACACATACATACAGTCAGATACACACACACACACACACACACACATATCAATTTACATAGTTTAGCCACCCTCCTTACCTTTACAGAAGTGTGGCTTCCCTGGAGTCCAGTGGGAGCTGGATGGCTGAGATTGATGGGAGTCTTCTTCTTCTTGGTCTGTACCTTCTCTCTTGGTCACCTTCTCTCCCTGTATGCCTCCTCCTCCCCAGCGGCACTCAGTTAATTGGGAGGAAGTGACCTCACAACACTTCCTCCCAGCAGGCAGGAAGACAGAGGCCCGGTCTGGAGCTCTCTTAAAGGGCCGGGGGCCCTTGATTACCTCACCTGCAGCAGCCCACTATTTCTTAGTATCCCGTGGGCTGTTCAGACCTGGCTGCGGGCAGGGGGCCCACAGGGCAGCTGCTTTGGGCCCCCCAGGAGCAACAGGGCCCGGGGCAGCTGCCCAGTTTGCCCCTTGTTAAAGACGGCCCTGACCGGCAGGAGGGAAGCTCTCCCTCCTGCCGGCCACCATCTCCGCCCCCCGGCGCGGCAGTGCTGCGATCAGGCGCTGCGAGGGAGCTCTAACCTCTCTGCTCTGCTCCCTCGCGCGCTGTCTAGTGATGCTGCGGGAGCCGGAATATGACGTCATATTCCGGCTCCCGCGGCATCAGCAGACAGCCCGCGAGGGAGCAGAGCAGAGAGGTTAGAGCTCCCTCGCAGCGCCTGATCGCAGCACTGCCGCACGCCGCATGCCGCCCAGCAGCCCCACTGGACCCCAGGGAATGATCCACACCAGCTCTCCAGGTAGGGAGGCTGGGTGGATATTATTTATTTATTAAAATAATTTGTGAATGTATGTGATGTGTCTGTGTGTGTGAGTGTCTGTGTGTGTGAGTGTCTGTGTGTGTGAGTGTCTGTGTGTGAGAGTGTCTGTGTGTGTGTGAGTGTCTGTGTGTGTGAGTGTCTGTGTGTGAGAGTGTCTGTGAGTGAGAGTGTCTGTGAGTGAGTGTCTGTGAGTGAGTGTCTGTGTGAGTGTCTGAGTGTCTGTGTGTGTCTGTGAGTGAGTGTCTGTGTGAGTGTCTGAGTGTCTGTGTGTGTCTGTGAGTGAGTATGTGTCTCTGTGTGAGAGTGTCTGTGTGTCTGTGAGTGTGTGTCTGTGAGTGTGTCTGTGAGTGTGTGTGTGTGTGTGTGTGTGTGTGTGTGTGAGTGTCTGTGTGTGAGTGTGTGTGAGTAAGTGAGTGTCTGTGTGTCTGTGAGTGTGTATGTGTCTCTGTGTGAGTGAGTGTCTGTGTGTCTGAGTGTGTATGTGTCTCTGTGTGTGTGCATGAGTGAGTGTATGTGTTACTGTGAGTGACTGTGTGTCTGTGAGTGAGTGTGTGAGTGAGTGTATGTGTGTCTGTGAGTGTGTGTGTGAGTGAGTGTATGTGTGTCTGTGAGTGTGTGTGTGTGAGTGAGTGTGTGTGTCTGTGAGTGTGTGTGTGTGTGTGAGTGAGAGAGTGTATGTGTGTCTGTGTGTGCGTGAGTGACTGTGAGTGTGTGCGTGAGTGAGTGTATGTGTGTCTGAGTGATTGTATGAGTGTTGCATGTGAGTGTATCAGTGTATGTGTGTGTCTGTCAGTGTGTGTTTGTGAGTGTCTGTCAAATCAGTGAGAGTATCTTTGTCATTGAGTCTGTGTGTGACTATCAGTGTGTCTGTCAATGAGTGTCAATCAGTGTGTGTGTGTCAGATCAGTGAGTCTCTGTGTTTGTTATTGAGTGTGTGTGACTGTCAGAAGAACACTAGGGGACAGGGAAGGGAGGGGACCAATAATGGATGGGGAGAGGGGCTGGTTAAGAGGCACATAGGTGAAGATGTTATTTTTGAATGGGGGGGGGGCGGAAAAATACATCTTCGCCTATGCATACATCTTCGGCCCTGCATACATGAATAGTCAAGATTGGATTGCACAAGTCACCTGAACACCTAAAGATGGCCCAGACCCCACTATTCAACCTTACTTCCGAACTGGTGTTAATGCCTCTGCCTGTTCGCAGCAAATTATTTAAAAAGCTGCATATTCTCACAGGCCAAGCTATTTGACAACATGTCCTTATATTATAAAGCAAATAACTGCTTCCACTACCAAAAGAGCATTGAATACAAAAAACTGACTCTTAAATTCTTCCTCTGTCATCACTGAAATAACCAGTCAAGACACAAATGACCAGTCAAGACTCACTAGAACAGACTAAGTCTTTATTTCAACCTAAAGATAGCATTTAACAGCACTACATTTTACTTCTTGTGACGTGCTCAAAATATAATTATATATCGGGAAACATAAAAGCAACAACGCAACTCTATAAAATACAAGGTGGGCCAAAATTCAGAGTAGGATTTGACAGGTAAATAACTTATTTGTTGGTAGTAAAAAAATTGTTGCAGGCACATGTTATGACCAAGTCTTGGGAGATTAACCATTGGTAATTTCACGTAGGAGCAACAAATCTATTCATCTACTCATCATATCTGATGAAGCTCATCAATAAGCAAAACTGTAATTTCTGGTGTACAATATCAACTGATAATTCACCAGTGCCAGTTTGTACCCTAACAAATGCACCTCCTGGTGCAGAGTGATCTCACAGGAAATTACTGAGCAGATATTTTAGTACTACAGTACCAAATTAACATTAAGTAATGTTGTAAACAAACAGAAGAGCCTGGTTTTGTGAGGTGGCAAATGGAGCCGATTTAAAAGATGTCATCTCTTGTACATACTCAAACAAATCTCCATTCGTTAAGCATTCATTGTATGTAGTATCATAATATAATGGTCCATTAATAAAAAAAAATATTGACTCCTCAAACCCTACTCTGAATTTTGGCCCACCCTGTATAACTGTCACAAGGAGGGATTGTCATGTAAAATAGATAATCACATAATTCAAACTACATTGCTGCAGTATGCTAATCAACAGATGATGCCGAATAACACCCATGCACAAGTTCAGTTACAGTGTCTAGCCTGGCTGACAGAACCTATTTTAGTATTTCTGGACAGGAGGCTGTCTCAAGTCCCTCCACAAGCCATATAGTCTTTTTACTGCAGTTGAGAGTAAGTTGAAGTAGTAACGGGAGTATCCTTAAAAAATATTCTATAGCAAGCATTGTTAAAAATAGTCTAATAACACTTCGTTTTGAATTTTGTAACCCTCTCTGTTACCCTTCCCTTTTTGAAAATGTAAAAAAAAATGTGCCTAAAGAATATATGTCACAATATGTATTGAAAATGGACATCATATATACCTTGTTACGCTGTTGTGGCGAACCAAGGCTGTTTGTTATCTTATGTGCACAAGAAAAATAAAGAATTTAAAAAAAAAAATAGTCTAATAAATAAATGAGAACTATGCCTTTTCAACAAATATAATGTGAATTTCATGTAAAACAAATATTTTAGGCTACTTCAAATTACACTAAGGTCACTTTCTATGTTTTATATAACATGACATAACAAACCAGACAGTGTAGTTATCCCATAGATTCAAATGTGTTTCATGTTTTCACAGAAATATGATGAATGCATAAGAAAATTTGTAGTAATTTGATTTAAATACACAGCAAGAAAATATGCCAATATTTTTATTTATTTATTTATTAAATATTTTACCTGGAAGGATACATTGAGGTTTCTTTACGATAGGGTACAATATAATATTTCAAAAATAATAATAAAATATATACATACACATATATAAATTTAACACATAACAGGTAATAAATATAATCATACATGACAGGTGCATTCTCTACTGAGGTATGTCACCATAGATCTCTTAAAATATTTTAGCTTGAATGAGGATTTGATTGTGTCCATGAGGTTATTCCAGAATTGTGGTGCTCTGTAGGAAAATGGAGATTAAGACACTTTATTTTTGTATAGAGGTATGCTAAATAAAGTGCCGGTACTGGATCGGAGGTTAAAGATGATGGGAACAGCTGGGGAGTGCATTCTACTCAGGTAGGGTGGGAGCTTCCCAGAAAAGTTCTTGTGCACGAGGCTGGAAAGATGAAGAGTGCATCGGGATTTCAGCAATAGCCAGTTTAGCTCTTTTAACATGTCACAATAGTGGGTCAAGTAATTACATTCTAGTACAAAGCAGCAGGATTAATTATACAACGTATTATGTTTATGAAGGGTGCATACACTACATCCCCATAATCAATGACCGACATTAGCATTTGTTGCACTACCCTTATCATAGAGCTTAGGCGGGATTTGTTTCTATACAGGGCACCTAGTTTTGGATAAGGTTTTAAAGAGAGTTTTTCAATATGAAGGCCAAAGGATGGATTGAGGCCTAGCAACATACCTAGATATTCGAAGGAGCAGACTGCGGTGAGTGTACTATTTCAATTTGTTTTGATACATAGTTGGGGATGTAATAGTATAGGTAATATAAGTACAGTTCCAAAGATCATTGTGATAGTTTTATCAGTGTTTAGGAAGAGTTTGTTATCCACAATCCAATTTTCTACCTCTGAGAACTGGTCTTAGAGCACAGCCTCAGGCTGACACCATCTTCATTGCTTAGTTTACTAGTATAGATTACAGTGTTGTTTGCATACATGTTGCGACGGACCGCCTGGCACCCCGACTGGGTATCTCCATCAATCGCTGCTTCATAGTACTTGTGTGCACCATAAGCACTGCAATGAGACACGATAACCACCGTAAACCCCACAAGCTGCCGCAGCTTGGATGGGGTCTTGCTGTCCTCCACCCACCCTGGACCCAAGACCAGGATTCAGCTTCCAGTGGGTAGACTTCTCCTAGTCCAGAGAGCAAAACAGGCTGCTCTTATAAGAGTAAATGTTATCCAAGGGAGTATAGTGATAATAGCAATACCCAGAGCGTGAACATAGCTCTCCAATCCCCCATGCTTGAGCCTAGACTTCATGAAGGGTAAAACAAATCTCTCTTTAATGGTAGCCACAACTGGAATTTTATGACAGTTCCCATGCAAGGGGCACTCCCCCCTGGGGACACTCCCATACAAAATAGGTCAATCCCTCAACTATGCCTGGGAGTTAATAGAGTCAAGCACTATACCAGGGGTAGGCAACCTATGGCACATGTGCCATGTACGGCACTTGACGTGTCTTTGCACGGCACTCAAGGCTGCCAGAGCCAAACAGGATCTGGCCTATCAGAAGTCCCAGTGAAACTTCAGATATACGAAAAGGTGGTGAAGGACAATCCTCAATTTATGCATTGCAGCACTTGTGAATGGGAATCCACACTGGAGTAGAGGAGCTCGCAGCTGCGGTTTCAGCTTCTGTCCTTGACCTGTACCTTACCAGCCTGGTCCCCACTAGAACCCAGAGAAGCTATCCACACTGCTAGATATACACAGAAATGCAGAATAACCCTACACTCATACAAATAATACAAACAGCCCACACACAAACAAAACACCACTAACAATCCACATACATGCACACAACCCCACAGGCCGCATCTCACATGCAATACCCCAAACACATACACACACTGCCAAACACGCAATGTGACATATCCATCCCCACACAATTCCACAAGCAGCCCCCATACACAGCCCATATTCATAGTTATCATACACAATACCACAAACTACTCATGAACATAAACAATATAATAGCTCATATACGCACAAATCCAATAATACAAAGCAACTGCAGTATAAATAACAAGCAGAATACAGAAACATACACACCTCAATTTAAAAAAATAGGACCGGCACGCAACAGGACATCACAATCTTATTTTGGCACAGTGCTGCTAAAAGGTTGCCTACCCCTGCACTATACTAAACTCAATTATCTCTAAACACAAAAAACACACATTTTTACAAACCCTCAAAAATACCTTAAAACATAAAAAAATTGTTGAGGGACACATATATGTATGTGTGAGGTGTGCAGTGTGTGTGTGTGAAGGGTGTAGTGTGTATTTGTGAGGAGCATAGTGTGTGTGTGTGTGTTTGTGCTGTGTGTGTGTGGGTGCAGTGTGTAGTGTGTGTTTGAGGGTGCTTTGTGTGAGTGAGGGTGCTGTGTGTACATGTGTGTGAAAGTGCTGTGTGTGAGGGTGCTGTGTGTGTGTGGGGGGTGCAGTATGTGTGTGTGAGGGTGCTGTGTGTGAGGAATGCAGTGAGTGTGTGTGTTAGGGTGAGGCAGGTTAATGCCAATATATACTTTTTTTTCATAATAATAAATTAAAAAAAAACACAAGAACACAACTTAGGAAAAGATGCAAAGCCAGTGAATCACTCATGGACACTCATTGATTTGCATTAACAATGAAACAGCTGTCCATGAGTGGTTCACTGGCTTTGTATCTTTTCCTAAGTTGTGTTTTAAAGCTGTTGTATACAGCAAACACAGACTGAAAGAAATCCATGTTTAAAATGGAATGAGGCAAAAATTTGATTCTTTGTTAAACTAATTTGCATATGCCCACCCAGAATCCTTAGTAACATCACTGCAAATTTGTGATTTCTGTGGCAAAAGCAAATCTTATGGCTTGAACTGGTGTGCAGATTTGTGTTTAACATTGTATTAACTATATATAAATGTATGGAATTTACTCATGGTATGCAATATTCTTTTAATTTCAATCTTTGTAAATATTTATCTATTTTCTAATTTGGTATGCGGTCACTATTTTGCACTTGTTTGTCTACACATATTACACACGCATTTACACACTGGATATTTTAAGCATGTACACCTATTCACAGTGATCCACTATGACCACTTGTAAGATAGTCATCAACACTTGTAGCACCTTTAGATTTTAATACCCACACACAGTCTATCTCTATATCAGGACACGGAATTACATTAGACTGTTCTTCTAATCTGTTTACTGGTCTCCTAGCAACCACGGTTTTCTGACGGTCACGTCACTACGCACCACGTATCACGTCACATGACGCTACATGCACACTTCCGGGTTCGGATTAATGGGATGAGGGTGTCTAACACAATTGGTGAGTACATTTATTATTTCTTATATATATATTTTGACAGTAGGTTTACAGATCGATCTTGAGGACGACCCGAATGGGTCGAAACGTCGATCGGATTTCTGTAAATCTTTTGATACATTAAAAACCGCTTTACTTTTTCATTAAGACCGAAGAGTGCATCTCCTTTTTCTACTTACTACATATATCTCCATTGTAGAATTGCACCAGGGCATAGAGTTGGCTAATATCGATTGAAAGGGTGAGTGCCATTATATATATATATATATATATATATATATATATATATATATTGAACCCCATAGAAAATCTCTGGTAGGATTTGGAAAAGGTGGCTGCAGCACGCAAACCCAAGAATATTACTGAACTCAAGGCAATGGCTCATGAGCATTGAGCTATGATTCCTCAGGAATGCTACCAGGAGCTGTTGTTTCATTGGCAGCAAGTCATAACAGCAAAATGGTGCTCTACTAAGTACTAAATATGCTTGCCATGAAGTGATGAATAATTTTGAGACTGGAGAAATCAATCAATTTAAGTTAAATTTTCAGAGAAAAAAACAGGTCGCAAGAGTATTCTGAGAACGGACAGCAACTGAAATAGCCTGCCCTTCGGTGGGTCCCCGCTCAGAACTCAAGCTGGTTTTAGCTCATCTTGTGCCATTACAGAGAGAACATATCTGAAGCATATCAGACTGGTCCCACCCATACGGGCAGTCCAGATCCGAAATGCCAGCAAGTTCTCTCTGCACGAGAGATACAGCAACCCCAGACGATCGTTTCAGCCTTGTTAGGCATCATCAGTGAGGCATTGCTGATATCTCTCTAGTTCGGATTAATGGGATGAGGGTGTCTAACACAATTGGTGAGTACATTTATTATTTCTTATATATATATTTTGACAGTAGGTTTACAGATCGATCTTGAGGACGACCCGAATAGGTCGAAACGTTGATCGGATTTCTGTAAATCTTTTGATACATTAAAAACCGCTTTACTTTTTCATAAAGACCGAAGAGTGCGTCTCCTTTTTCTACTTACTACATATATCTCCATTGTAGAATTGCACCAGGGCATACAGTTGGCTAATATCGATTGAAAGGGTGAGTGCCATTATATATATATATATATATATTGAACCCCATAGAAAATCTCTGGTAGGATTTGGAAAAGGTGGCTGCAGCACGCAAACCCAAGAATATTACTGAACTCAAGGCAATGGCTCATGAGCAATGAGCTATGATTCCTCAGGAATGCTACCAGGAGCTGTTGTTTCATTGGCAGCAAGTCATAACAGCAAAATGGTGCTCTACTAAGTACTAAATATGCTTGCCATGAAGTGATGAATAATTTTGAGACTGGAGAAATCAATCAATTAAAGTTAAATTTTCAGTTGAATTTGGGGAAACCACTTGAAGCATTCATTGTGTTGAGCTATTTCAGTTGCCTTTGTTTGATTTGTTCATCGCAAACAGCTGAAAGTCTGCAAATAAACCTATTTTTCAATGGTGGTTGAATTCTTTTGATTACAACTGTATATACACATACATACAAACATGCATTAATATACACACACACACACACACACACACACACAAACATTCATAAATAACTGAACAACTGATGCTGAGCTTGACAGTTTGTTTTCTCCTTTGAGGTTTTGCTGTGTGAGGTGACACTTTGCTGTGGATTACTGTTACTAATTTAACTTTGATGTGAATATCTGTGTGCTGAAATAAAAACCCTATGCAAGGTCAACAAGAGCCTTCACAAGAGCTTGTTGGGCAAGTGAAGAACAACTTTAGAAACTATTCCCAGGGCAATTACACAAATGAACAAAAAAGTTATACGCTATCCCTGATGCTATTCTGCATAGAACTCAACTCCCTCAGCCAGATTATCATGTAGCGTGGATATGGATACAGGTTCAAGATTGGAGCTAACATGATTCACCTAGTCTACATGGACAACATCATGCTTTATGCCAAGAGTGAGCAGGACGTTGACTCATTGATCCACCTCTCTAGGATATACAGCCAGGACATTGGAATGTCATTCAGACTAGATAAATGTGGCTGGATGATTGCAAAAAGAGTAAGAGTAGACTGAAAGACCGAAGGAGTTGAAGTGCTGGAAGATAGAGTATAGTGGCAAGTACCTGAGGATACCATGAACAAATGGCAACAGTGAAGAAGATGCAAGGAGGATAGCAATATCCAAATACCTCCAGAGAGCTCCCAGCTCAATGGCAAAAACAAGACCACACCATTAACACATACACCCTACCAGTCATCAGGTACCCAGCAGGAATAATAGCCTGGCAAAGAGAAGAGCTGGACACCACGTATATCAATACCTGGAAACTGCTTATGATGAAATATATCCTAAACAAATTGCATATCAGTCAAATCCCTCAAGGCTGATCCAGATCCAAAATGCAGGTTGGCTTAATCTACACAAAAGAGATACAGCAGCTTGACCTGCAATTGTGAAAGATTGGCTTGATGGAGTCCTCATGCTCCAAAAGTTCTTGGACAAGAGCCTACACCAGCTGTCTAAAGCAAAGCAGGCCCATGATTCTCAGTCCATAATTATAAGAGCAGGCCAAAATCCCCAAGACAAAAGAACAAACAGCTGAGCACTAGCTAGAGAACTTCAGTTCTTGGGACCTCTGGGACTTGGTGGATAGCTGGTCCTATCTGACTTTTTATGATAATAACCCCCGTCCTTCATTTTATGACATGGGTAAAGGAACTAATAGTGTCCACATTTTTCATATATGCATACCCCACCATACAAGGATTGTGGGAGCCATGCAGTGGTTTCCTCCTTGTATATAAGGGTGGAGGGTGTTCCCACTCATTTTCTCTGCCACAAATGTTTTAAGGGATTGGAAGACAACCAAACTGCTGCTCCTCAGGTTAGAAGAAATCTTGGTATCCCTGCAATGTGCTTAAAAATGTTTTAATTGCAACTCTTTGCCCACGTAGTTCAGTAAAACAACTCAATATTATCTTGACATGCCAAGTGATGAATGTAAATAGTGTAAAAAATATTTTCACATTAACAAAATAGTAAAAAAAACTGTTATCTGCATGTGAGTACCTTACTTTTAGGAATGAAGAACAAGTGAAATTTGTTTTAAAAAAAAAAATCTGAATCTTTCACTTTTGTACAGTAATTCTAATGAAGAGACTAGTTAGTATGTTATGTTTGAAATAATTATCAACAGTAATAATTACTAAGTTTATGTTAGAATGGTAGCTAAAAACACTGATCTTTCAATGCCATTCTCTTTTCTCCTTCCAACCAGTATTTACCTTCCATTTTTAACACTGCAATAGCAGTCAGATGGAAAGTAAAGAAAATAAAGCAATTATCTACTGGAGGGGACTAATATGTCTAAGGCTTTAGCCCAATCACCATCCCAACACAATGTCAATTCTTCTCAGAGGATTGTGTTTGTAATAGGATTCTGATTGCTTGAACATTGTCTGAAATGCAATAACATTTTTACTGATTAACTCAATGTGTTAGAAAGAGTGGGATAATGCTTTAAAGCAAAATTTCTGTGATGGAAGTATGTACATTTGTTTTGATGGCTGACATGTTCTGTTAGTGCTGATGGGATATGATAAAATCAATACCTGCAACTGAATTTATCAGACTGTGAGATGAAGGGAGTGCAGAGTGATTAATGAAGTATGGTTGTACACTATGTTTCCATGAACCATAAACCTATACTAGAATTAATCTTGTTTTTTTATATGTTATTTTAGCACATGAAAATGGCAGGCCAATGTTATAAGAGAAAGTTTTAACTCTTTTTATCATATATTTATCCAAACCCTGAAATGTCAGTCCTGAGTCACTGAAATTCTACAGTCTGTGACATTATTAAAGAAATAATAGCTTTTGGAAGGACACATAACACCCTGGGCCAAATCCCTCACTTTCCCCAATGACCCAATAAATAAAATAAATGTTTGAATCTATCATCTGCATGCACTGCATTTTTGCCTAGCTTGTTTTTTTTTTATTACCTTACAATTTTTCAACTGCAGAAAATGGCATCTATTTATATATATTATATATATTTTTGTTTCCATATACTATATAGTGTTGTTAAAATTCTCCAGTAATTACAGCCCACAAGTGCACATATTTAAAAAAAAAAATATTAAAAAGTAATTGGCCTGATGGGAGGGGTTCTACATGAACTGTATATCCGATCCCCACCCCGAGCCCACTGATCCAGGTGCAATTGGCGGAGGGGCGCCACCACAAAGCCTCCCATACACAAAGCACTACTAAACACGGATCTAAAACCACTAAGGGCACTGAGAGACTGCCTCCCACCGGCAAGCATACAAACGTTTTGATACACACAACTCACTTCTACCAATCACTCCCGAATAGGGTCGCTATACACTGTGACCTAACATGGTTCGAAAGCCTCTGCGACAACAAAACCTCCCTGGACCAGGCCATTTCCCTCCTATATCAACACCTATATCAACATCTCTTTTTTTGTTTTTCTTGGTTTTTCTGGTTTTCTATTCTATATCTGGTTTTCTTTATGCTTGTTTTTTCTGGGTTCATTTCTGTAATCCGTCCCTGGAATTCCCAGTCTACAGGTTTCCTTTAAATGTTTGTTTTATGTTGCCACACCCGTTTGGTTTCCATCATTCCTTTTGTTTCCGTGTTCCTGCAGGAAGCTGCTCAAGTCTTCTGTCCTTTCTTGCAGGTAAGTACTTAGTTATGTCTCCTCTTGTTTTGCCTATTATATCTTGTCTTGTTTTAGTTTGTATTCCCAGTCCATGTACAGTCCTGTCCAGTCCTGCCCATGTTATGTTAATGTTTCACTTATGTATTGTGTACATGTTCTGGGTAGTGATGTCGCGAACACAAAATTTTCGGTTCGCAAACGGCGGACGCGAACTTCCGCAAACCCACAGGGACTCTTTCTGGCCACAAAAGTGATGGAAAAGTTGTTTCAAGGGGACTAACACCTGGACTGTGGCATGCCGGAGGGGAATCCATAGCAAAACTCCCATGGAAAATTACACAGTTGATGCAGAGTCTGGTTTTAATCCATAAAGGGCATAAATCACCTAACATTCCTAAATCACAATGGATATGAATTGACACCTGACATATTGACACCTCGACATATGGATTGACAACTGTCCTCATAGACCCTGATACACACTGACACAGAGCAGAATAGGGACTGTTCCCCCTACATAGGGTCACTTGGCAGATATGGATTGACACCTGTCCTCAGGGACCCTGATACAAAATGACACAGAGCAGAATAGGGACTGTTCCCCCTACAAAGGGTCACTTGGCAGATATGGATTGACACCTGTCCTCAGGGACCCTGATACACACTGACACAGAGCAGAATAGGGACTGTTCCCCCTACATAGGGTCACTTGGAAGATTTGGATTGACACCTGTCCTCAGGGACCCTGATACACACTGACACAGAGCAGAATAGGGACTGTTCCCCCTACATAGGGTCACTTGGCAGATATGGATTGACACCTGTCCTCAGGGACCCTGATACACACTGACACAGGGCAGAATAGGGACTGTTCCTTCTACATAGTCACTTGGCAGGTATGGATTGACACCTGTCCTCAGGGACCCTGATACACACTGACACAGAGCAGAATAGGGACTGTTCCCCCTACATAGGGTCACTTGGCAGATATGGATTGACACTGTCCACAAGGACAAGCTGCAGGCTTCCTGGCAGGGCCCATGCAAGGTGGTAGAGCAGGTTTGTGATACCACCTTTGTGATCGGTGCGGTCACAGGCATGGGAGGCAAGCGCATGCTCCCTGTGAACATGCTCAAGCCATACCACGAGCGCACGGAAGAGGTAACCGCGATCTGTGCACCTACCACTGAAGATTATGATAATTTGCCACTCCCAGATCTCCTAGACCAAGAGGACCAGAGCGGAGACCTGGGAGAAGTACAGTTAGGAGAACGGTTAGACCCCCAGGAGTGAACCCAGGTCCAAAGACTAATCCAGGACAAGGGGGCCACGTTTTCCAACCTACCTGGGTACACTCCGTTAACCACTCACAAAGTTGAAACCCTAGACCAGACCCCCCTTCGCCAAACCGCCTATCGCATACCTGAAGCAGTTAAAGAAAATATGCGGAAAGAAATTGAGGAAATGATGCAGTTATGGGGTGATAGAACACTCATTATCTGCTTTAATTATCTCCCAGGCAGAGGGGAGGGATTGTGTATATTGTATGGGAGTGTCTCACTATATAACTCTGTTTTTATTGGTTTGTTAACTTGTGTCCCTGTGCCCAACAAGGTCACCCTCGTGGGAAAACTTGCATAAAAGGCCAGTGTGCCTTCTTTAAAATTGAGTTCCTGCTTACCCTAATCCCACTCTTCTCACCTGGGATTATAATCACTAGCTCTTATTAGAGCTGTTCCTGCTACGCTCTCTGGAGTAGGAGAGGTTCACACACTGGAAGCTGGATCCTGGTCTTGGGTCCAGGGTGGGTGGAGGAAGGAGAGTTCCCAGCCTAGCTGTAGCGCTGGACGTGGGGACTACAGTGTTTATGGTGTCTGGTGGAGTGGTTTGACGGAGGTACCGGGTCGGGGTGCCAGGTGGTCCATCACACTCATCCCTGACCTCTCTGCTCCTCATGCTTCAAAAACACCTAGTCTTAAGTCGCTCATTCCAACTGAGGTATTTTCACGGCAATACGCTACCATTGACAACGCTATAGAGGCCATCCTGTCAGCAGGAGTGGGAGCCTGGCTTAGCAAGACAGACATAGTCAACACTTTCAAACTCCTCCCTATTTACCCTTCCCTGTGGCATCTACATGGTATGAAGTGGTGGGGATCATACTATTTCTTCACATGTGTCACATTCGGTTCAAAAAGCAGTCCAAGGATCTTTGATATGTTCGCTGAGACATTGTGTTGGATGCTGCTTAACATCTATAGATGCCCTGCAGTAATTAACTATCTTGATGACTTTCTGACTGTAGAAAGAAACTTTTTTCCACCCAGTAGCCTCCACGCTACTATACTATTGTTTGAAGTCTCGGGCATCCCTGTTTTTTAATCAACTAAAACTGAAGGCCCCGGGACTATCATTAATTTTCTGGGGGTAGAGCTGGACTCGGTTCTTATGCAAGTCAGCCTCCCCATAGAAATAATCAACCAAATTTTGAAGTTTATTGACCAGTACATCGAAGCAGGTTCTTGCATTAGTAAGGAATTTCAATTTTGCAATGAAGATCATACCCCGGGGCGTGCATTCATATCAAGACTACTTTGTCTTTTCCCACAATTCCTGTCGGATTCCTCCTGCATCGCGCTGGATCGGCATGCCACCGTTGACTTATGCATGTGGAGGGAATTCCTATGTAATTGGAATGGGAAAAGTATTTTTGTCCCGATTTTTACTGACAAATCCTTTTCAGTCTGGACGGATGCTGCTGCCACATCCGGTTTTGCTGCCATATTCGGCAACATGTGTATGCGGGGGGTAACTGGCCAGATTAAATTAAGGATGTCCCGGAGTTCACTATCACCTCAACCTTGTTTGAACTTTATCTGATAGTGGCGGCCGCAGTCATATGGGGCACATGCTGGTCAGGTAATATGGTACTTAGTTTTTCTGACAACATGGCAACGTGCCATATTGTTAACAAATGATGCTCTTGATCCCTGACCATCATGCGTTTCATGAGGAAGTTGACATGGCTAGTAGCTAAGCATTAATTTTTCCAGACATGTATACATATTCTGGGGGACCTGAATATCGCAGCTGATCATTTGTCTCGATCTCGATTTTAGGAGTTCCGGACAGCATTGCCAACAGCAGACTTAGCAGCCACTCTGGCTCCACAGTGGCAGGACATGGGTATAGATTAGATCATTTACTTGCTCACGGGCATCACCTCTCACGCCTAGGTCTTTCTGCAAACACAAAGAAATCCTATGATAAGGCCTTTCACATATTCAATAGATTTTTGCATGAGTTTTACATCACGGACAAGTTCTCCATGCAAACATTGGTAGCATTCATCTCTTTTTGCCACCTGCACCTAAATCTATCCTTCAACACCATTTAATTATACGTTATTGGGATCCAACACCACATCCTTACAACATGGCCTGAGCTTCCTGTCATCCTATCAGGTTAAAGCCATATTAAAAGGTATAAAAGACTCCTCACCTATACCTACACCTTCTAGACTACCCCTCCACAATCACATGTTCCAATCACTTTCAGATCTCCTAGATGCCTCACAATTCGAGACCCAGACAAATCACGTGATTAAAACGCCCATTTATTTAGCATTATTTTGCTTTCACCACCACCACCAACACTAACTCAGCTGACTTAGTCACAAAAGCACAACTGGTGAAAGCACACGACTACTACATACTTTCACTAAAACACACAAAAACTGGTGGAAAGGGTCATGCAGTAAAAATCACATAATACCCAACAGGCAATCAATGGAGCTCCATCAAAGTATTGGACCATTACCTTTCCTACAAACAAAATACCCCTAATCAAGCACTTCTGGCTTTACACAGGAAGTAAACACTCACCACCAGCAGGTTCGTGCTTTATGTTAGAATGTTACTGGTATGGTTAGGTGTTACAACCAAAAAGAGTTAAAGCGCACACACACACCAGACAGGAGTGATTACCTGAAATATGGCAAATAGGTATCTCCTCTTTTATACACAATAATTAGATTCACTTATGGAAAATCCCTATACAAAAAATATAAACACAGAGAAGGACATAGTGCAACCTGTACATTTCTGAGATGAAATCACTCACACTTTTATGAGCCGTTTAGAAGTAGGCTCAGGACTTATGCAGCTTTCATGTCACTTAAATGGGACATGCACATTTCCTTGAATCCTCAGGCCAGTTCCCCTTAGGTCTCAATGATCATCAAGTTTGGAGTCAAGAGTCAGGAGCCAGGAGCCAGGAGCCAGGAGTGTCAGGATAAGTAATTTATTTTAACAAATAGTTAAAAGATAAGTAATAAAAAGCAATATTGCACACACTCAAGGAAATGTGCATGTCCCATTTAAGTGCAAGTAAATGTGCATGTCCCATTTAAGTGACATGAAAGCTGCATAAGTCCTGAGCCTACTTCTAAACAGCTCATAAAAGTGTGAGTGATTTCATCTCAGAATTTCCCTCTGTATTATATATAATATACAGGTTGCACTATGTCCTTCTCTGTGTTTATATTTTTTGTATAGGGATTTTCCATAAGTGAATCTAATTATTGTGTATAAAAGAGGAGATACCTATTTGCCATATTTCAGGTAATCACTCCTGTCTGGTGTGTGTGTGCGCTTTAACTCTTTTTGGTTGTACATGATTTTTTAAGTATATATAGTGGTGATATACTTGGTTTTGGCTGCACCATCCACCTATTTGATCCTTTTGATCCACCTCTATACTGTTTCTTGTTATCATGGTTAGGTGTTAACCCGGCTAATTACTCAGGTCATTCATTCTGTATCGGAGCCGCCACCTCGGCTGTATATGTGTGTGTGTGTGTGTGTATATATATATATATGTGTGTGTGTATGTATATATATCTCCAACTTTAACAAAATAAATACCTGGTGCTCTGGTCACATAAAGTATAAGTAATGAAAGAAATACCGGCACTCCAGGATTTGGTTAAAAAAAAAAGTGAGAGACTTTCATCAGGATAGCTCTGTATAAGAGCTGAAACGTTGACTGGAACTGTAAGAATAAAGAACTAATCTCTCTCTCTAACTAATCTTTTTTTTTACCAAATCCTGGAGTGCCGGTATTTCTTTCAATAAATATATATATATATATTCTATCAAATAAAATGTTACATAGTTAGATAGCTGAAAAGAGACTTGCGTCCATCAAGTTCAGCCTTCCTCACACCTGTTTTTTGCTGTTGATTGACTGTTATGGTTGTTTGACTTTTACTAAGATACAATTTACCAAGGATAAAATGTTTTAATTGTGTGGGAATGTGAACATTTTGGTAAGTGAAAGACAAAGTAGTAGATGTGATGACATGAAAAAAAACTAAACAAATTGGTTAAACCATAATGCCTGAGTCAGAATCAACTCTCAAGTATGCTTTTAAGTGACTATATTTATCACTTGATGATTAGGAGCTGTGCACTTAGGGCAGATTTTCATACTTTTATTGCCTGATTTATGTTGTATTTCCATTAGCAACTATTCTGCCATGCTCTTTGAATTTCCATTACAAAAAGACTAACATAATTTGCACTCTTCAGTTTAGTTACCTGCAACTACAAAGTCTGCACTAAGTGAATGAATTATGGTAAAAAAAAATAACAAAAAAATTTCAGATCACATTATGTTTCCTAGATCATATTTGTAATGTACGGTAAACATAAAGGCTATGATGCTCATATTTTCATTAGTGACAATGTTGCTTCAACAGTAAGATTTCTGCATTGTAAATATCATCTTAGTTTATGTAGAAGGCTAAACTGCTAAAGCATGTAATGATATTTCTTTTTCTGTAAGTGGTCACTATAGTAGAATTTTCTACAGTGTTTTATAAATACTTTACTTATGTCATTTCTATGAGGTTATGTAAGAAAATAACTAGATATCTTCACAATGATTAATTAAAATAAAGTATTAAGCAATGGAAGATACATCAGTTGCCTAAAGAGGCAAATTCCCAAATCAACCAATATTTGTGTTTGCTATATGTTCTAACATTGAGTTTATGTGATTTGAGGATTAGTATAGTTATAACCATCTCTAAGTAAGGTAAAAGGAACAACTAGTTGCCCTGGCCTATAGGTAGTAAAAGAGTTAATAGCTGTTAATCATAAATTAAAAAGGATACATATAGTATGACATCTAAATGTTCTAAACAATACGAAATAAACTCAAGGTTATATGTACAGGTGTAGTGGACACAAAACACATGAATTATATTTACACAATACATACAAAAATAAAACACAAAGTTTTGTACAAAAAATGCAAACGTTTTCCTTGAAGTATCAGTTGAGTTGGTAGAGCTAGAGCAATTAACCGTCAATGTAACATCTGATACTTGCTATATGTTACATTGATGGTTAACTGGATACTTTCTACTACAAATTGTTATATTGCTCTACTTCTACCTAGCAGAGTGTTGGAGTGGCCAATCTTTGGACGTTGAGCTTACTTTTACTTTTGTTTTTATATTTAGTTTCATTTATTTTTGTTTTTATTTTGTTTGTATATATCTAACTTGTATAATTGTTTTGTTTTGTTTTGTTTTCTGATTTTTGCATATAGTTTTATTTGGTTAATGTTTTCATTGCAGTTCAATAGGTACTTGAAATCAAAATAACTTAAGATGTGCTACAATGCTGGCTGCATGGTTTAAAATTGGAAAGGAGCTAAATAATTTGAAATATTTGATTTTAAAAGTACAATCTTTACAGTCACCAGCTGCCTTAAGAATGTCTGAAAATCTACCATCAGTTTGTAAAACCTAAGCCATTGTGCCCTGCATGAAATCTGTGTCAAATTTTAAAACATCAGTAGGCATGACCGGAAAAAACAGTTACATAAAGTTGAAAAATTACAATGTTACTTTTCTATATCTTTTAAATTGTAGCTCATAATTACATAAACAATAGGCAGCATGCAATTTCTGGGTTATATGCACAAGAGTAGAAAATTGGAATATTTTATAATTCATCATTTATTGAACAAAACTCAATTTGTTATGTGTATAATGTGTTGTTCTTTCAAATGCTTGAAATTATTTGTGAAGGTTTCAAGCATGAAAGCAGACTTGTAAAAAGCATTCAGCATTTTACAAAAAGGAAATCCATTAACAGATTTTTACAAACGTGCAGAAAAACACGATGCTTTTTAAGATAGGTTTACTCAGTACATTTAACAGAGAAAAACCTTCAGTTTAGATAGACCAGCAAATCGTATTGCCATGAGATGTTATATAAAGCAAAAAATCCAACTGACAAGCAAGGCAAAGAACACCAGTATATTGCATTAGTAATTGTAAGAGGGGAAACAACACTGAAAATAAATAAAATACAAGTTAATGGATAAAGTCTGTGCAAAATTATCTACCACGGTGATGTTTTTAATTGATAATAAGTTCAGATAGGGATTTCCATAAATTGGACATCAAAGAAGACTTTCGCATTTCAAAATTGCTCCAAAAAAAATTAATAAAAAAAAGACACATAAAAATAGGCACAAAAATGTAGTACTTATAATGTAAGGATTTCCATAGAGCAAAGCAGACACATGCCCATATTCCAGTTGACAAAACAACTAAGGACTTTGACTAAAAAGCCAATAGCTTGAGTCAATAGATTAAAGAATTTTTAAACATAATTTAGTATCTTGGTAGTATCTTTAGTATCTTGGTAGTGAAATAAGAAGAAAATATTATATGTGTTATCTACTTAAAGCCTTGATTTAGTACCTGGGGCATGGGAGGACCGGTGTCTGGTTCCCCCTGTATGTTAATAGTGTTTTATGACCGCAAGCAGTCACTGGCTATTTGTATTTTATTGGAGATGTTCCCTTTTTCAGCATGACTAGTGGTGGCATAAGGGATGTGATATACTTCTTTGTATTAATACGGGGGTCATATTAGCCACCATAGGTTTTTCTTCGATTTCTCTTTTAATGACTAACAGAGTTAGTCATTTAAAAAGGCCAATACATGTGCTAATAATTAAATTAATGTCAAAGATAGAAGATTACTGAAACACTGGAATCCTGACATAGCACAACTGACTGACACAAGAAGTAAAAATCGTATGGGCCTGGTAAAGCTAAGAACCTATAAAGCACATTTATAGGAGGGTTTTCGCTGCTAGAATTTCAGATAGCATGAAATCCTATAAAAATATTGTCTGGAAAAGAAAATTCTACTGAGTTTTGTCAATAGAATTACATCAAGGCCAAATAAAGATCATTATTGAAATACTAGAATGCTAATATACAAAGTGATATACAAAATTAGTAAAAAAAAAAAAAAAACCTATAGCCTGGGTAAATTGAGAACCCATTTCCGATCAGTGAACAATATTGCAAGGTAAATGAAAAAAAATATGCACAGTGCAGTGACATCATCAGACCGACTAATTGTCTATTCAAACCCTGTCTGACCCAAGGTGCATGTATATGGCTGAAGGATCCTTTCATATAGTAAAGGTAAGGATGCGTTTTTATATATACTTAATTTAGCAACGAATCTATTTTACTTTCAAAACCTGATGAAAGGACCATTTCTTAGAAAATGTGCTAAGGTGACTGTTCTCTTTTAAGGGGTGGGCTATTAATCCCGTCTTTGAGCTGGCTACAGGAAAATACGTTGTCAACTTAATAAGTGATATCTTTGTGCGTTATGTCATTTGAACAGTAAGGTTACAAAAGAGTGAGGTACCAAATGTCATTTCTACTATATTAGTATGGTGCTTAAGACAACACTTTCATTCTGTAAGATAATGGGTGTAAGCAATAATGGAACACAATTACCATTTAAAGCTGTTTTATTGGAAACCTGGTAATGAATGTAAGTTGAGAGAAACATGACCACGTTTATTTTCACCGATATAGAAAGAGTCACATACACAATATATTCATTCTTATATTCTCATCAGATCAAGCTACTACCGTAGCTGAAATGCTTTTATGAAAGGAATAGGCAGAGAAAAATTATAATAGGTTTATTGTTTTTGTATTATTATCATCATCAAGGACAAATCTTTTAATTAATGGATGTATCATACTCTGTGCACAACAAGCAAACAAATCCATTAAAGTGAAACAGAGATGCATTTGGTCTATCTTTCGAAAACAGTTTGAAAGGATAAACTAGCACAGTCAGCTACAGAGTTCAAAATCAATAAATGGTTTTGTAAGATTCCGGTATAATGGAAGAAATCTCTTCTTAATGAGCAACAGGTGGTGACATGGTCAGGACGCACTCAGCAGTTTTACATGCCATTATAGTATATTGTTAAAATGATATAATTTGTAATGGAACTAATTTATTTACAAGAATTTTTTTTTCTAAAGGCATTGTCCTTGCCAGAATGATCAGAAGCATGCTAAACTTTAGCCATGAGGCAGAAGAATGATCAATCACACTTTTAGTAAAATAGTAAATAAATAACACTAAAACATAAATGCATGTTTATCTTTAATGATAACATTATTTGTATCTACAAGAAAAAATATCCAGGCTTCCTTAGATTTACTTCAAACCATAGAAAAATAGTAAAAGTATTTATAATCATCAACACTGTTTGCCACTCCCCAAGACAATCACACGATGTTCACATCTGTAGTGACAGAATGTAATTTGAGACGTTAAAGAAGGAAAGATCAGTAATAATAAAGCAGTTTTCAAATAAAATATAGACTCCATCCCATTAAAGCAACACTGTAGCGCACTGTAGTAGTTATAGTGCCCCCATCCAAATGTAAGTAGTCAAAGTATTAACATTTTGACAACATTCATGGGATCTGCAGGGTGCCAATCACTAGCTCAATTGAATTATGAAAATTCTTGCTTGGAGCTTCTGTTAGTTCTCCTGAGCTAAGCCCTGCAGTTTTGGGTGGAAACATTGGCTGAGAGCATCTGCTTACCATGCTCAGTAAATAGGTTAAGCCCTGTACTGCTGGGCTTAGCTCAATGCAGAGATCTTAAAGCTCTCATGGACAGGGTGACCAGATCCACCATGTTTTCTGGGAAACATACAGTAGTGCTCAAAAGTTTGCATACCCTGGCAGAAATTGTGAATTTTTTGAAAATATGACTTATTATGCAAAAATGTGTCTTTTATTGAAGGATAGTGATCATATGAAGCCATGTATTATCACATAGTTGTTTGGCTCTTTTTAAATCATAATGATAACAGAAATCACCCAAATGGCCCTGATAAAAAGTTGACATACTCTTCGATGTTTGGTCTTGATACAGACACAATTTCCCACACCTGGGGCTTTTTAAATTGCAATTAGTGTCTGTGTATAAATAGTCAATGAGTTTGTTAGCTCTTATGTGGATGTACTGAGCAGGCTAGATACTGAGCCATGGGGAGGTAAAGGGAACTTTATAAAGATGGAAAAGGATATAAAAAGATATCCAAAGCATTGAAAATGTCAGTCAGTACTGTTTAATCACTTATTAACAAGTGGAAAATTCAGGGATCTCTTTATACCAAGCCAAGGTCAGGTATACCAAGAAAGATTTCAGTCACAACTGCCAGAAGAATTGTTTGAAATACAAAAAAAAATCCACAAGTGACCGCAGGAGAAATACAGGCTGCTCTGGAGAAAGATGGCGTGGTTGTTTCAAGGAGCACAATATGATACTTGAACAAAAATCATGAAACAAAGCTGCATGGTTGAGTTGCCAGAAAGAAGTCTTTACTGCACCAATGCCACAAAAAAGCTGGGTTACAGTATGCCCGACAACACCATGACATGCCTCACAACTTCTGTCAAACTGTAATTTGGAATGATAAGACCAAAATAGAGCTTTATGGTCACAACCATAAGCGCTATATTTAGAGAGGGTTCAACAAGGCCTATAGTAAAAAGAATACCATCCCCACTGTGAAGCATGGTAGTGGCTTACTGATGTTTTTTTGGGGGGAGCGCTAAAGGCACAGGGAATCTTGTGAAAATTGATAGCAAGATGAATGCAACCTGTTATCAGAAAATACTGGCAGACAATTGTCATTTTTCTGCACGAAGGCTGTACATGGGACGCTTTTGGACATTCCAGCATGACAATGACCCTAAGCACAAGGCCAAGTTGACCCTCCAGTGGCTACAGCAGAAAAATGTGAAATGGTCTGGAGTGGCCGGCACAGTCTCCTTGACCTTAACATCCTTTGAGCCACTCTGGGTAGATTTCAAACATGCGGTTCATGCAAGACGACTAGATTTTGACCTGGAGGCATTCTGCCAAGGCATATGAGCAGTTGTACCACCTGCAAGAATTAGGGGCCTCATAGACAACTGTTACAAAAGACTGCACTCTGTAATTGATTCTAAAAGGGGCAATAAACAGTATTAAGAACTAAGGGTATGCTGAATTTTGAACAGGGGTCATTTCATTTCTTTCTTTGTTTCATGATTGTGCCATTCTGTTATAACCTACAATTGAATATGAATCCCATAATAAATAAAATAAATTTGTTTTGCCTGCTCACTCATGATTTCTTTCAAAATGGTACATATTTTATCAATTCTCCAAGGGTATGCTAACTTTTGTGCACAACTGTATCATATATACATATTGATTGACAGCACAAGTAAAGGGTAGCCCTGTAGTATGTCGAATCCAGAAGAAGGTATATAAGATTAAGCAATTAGGCAATGAAGAATCCTGCAGAATATGCATTATGCGTACTGCAGGGCAACCGTTTTAATGCATTTTCATAAATATGACAAAATTATAAACATGGTTGATCTGGTCACCATGCTCATGGAGGAAGTTACTGGCACTTGTGGACATGAGGTAAGAAGTCAAGCTGTAGCAAATGATTTAACTACTTACATAGAGGGTGCACCAGGGCACTCTTGACACCATAATGACTATAACACCCTAGTAATATTCCTTTTAAGAGGAACAATTAAGTCATTCTCTAGGTTGTAAGTGCGATTGAGCAGGTTCCTCGTGAACCTATTGTTCCTGTACCGATTTATAATTGTCTCATTTAGTGTTAAATCCCACCTTCCACTTTATAATATTGTGAAGCTCTGCAGAATAAAAATTTAAAATTAATAATAATAATAATAATAACAGTAAAAACAATAACAATTTGTACATATTTAAAAAAAAAACAAAAAAGATTGACATTAACTCTAATGCAAATGTGATGTGTGCTGTTGTGTTGTGGAGGAGGGTAGCCTTTTATGAATAAATTTATAATATGGCAAGTAGTAATACAACACAAACCAAATGTTAGAGTTTCTGGTGGCAAGTGTTCTGAGCACAGTAGCACTAAAATAGTTCAATGCAGGAATGTCAGTGCCAAGAACTATTGTTCAATTCAGGTGTCAGAGCAATTTGTAAAATAAACTGAAGCAAGTGAGGCAGGAAACAAAACTAGACAATGACTAGAACAATAAAGAAGAAACAAAGTACACAATATAACACAATGTATAAACAGTAGCATGAACTGGATCTTGACAGATTTTCAATAAAATTATGGCAACAGTAAATTGTGTGAGGACACTGTGATGTCAGGACACTGTATTAGGACAGTGGACCATTAGATGATCAGATTTGGTGGTGGAATACTTTGACAGGTTATGAAGCAGGATAGTATGGGAGGATACTGTGGTGTGAAGGTTCATATTCTATCACCTTAACATCCTCTTCTCTACAAGAAGTCCTCTCAGGTTATGTGCCTGTAGTGGAAAAACTGAATATAATTCTCTAGATAGGGGGGTTATAGTGTGTCCTGAGGATATCCTGACAGGGCGTAACCCATAATTCAACAAGAAAGATAAAGGATGTGAACCAAGGACGAAAAAGTCCAAGGTGCACGTTAAAGAATCCTCAGAGTTGTACAGGAATTAAAAACACTTTTATTTAGTAAACCTAAAGATACAAAGAAATAAATAATAAGAAATAATGATTAAACACCCCACACCTAAACAATAGAGGAGAGCAAAGAAGCTCAGTTGACCTGAGGGGGATATGAGATTGCCAAATTTATAGGAATAGCTGTATAAAGGGATAATATATTGGTAGGTATCGCCAAGTGAAAAGCTTAAATAATGGGTACTGTCAGAGTTGAATACACCCTCTAAAAAGGGTTATATAAGTAAGAACCAGCCCATATACACGCTTACAATGACTTATTCCAACAATATATATCACCGTTGCCAACTGTAAATCCACTCTCTAAGTACAGAACAAAATCTGCCAAATTTGATATAATCCTTAGTATAAAGCCTACTGTTTCGTTGTTGTCGGCCAGATATGAGCAAACAGCTTGTTCCTAGTAGGTACAAACTGGTGTTAATACAATGTACCCAAACACCAAATTAAATCTTGCCGAAGTTATCTACAATGAAACGAATGAAAGGAAGAGTATACAGTTTTCTGCAGAGCACCTTTCTGAGCTCGAAACCCTATCTGTCAAGTTCTGTATAGTCCTAAGCAGCAAGCATACTATTTCCTAATTGCCGGTCAGATATGCCGCTCAGACATTTTTTTTTTAATATTGACCATCAGAGCTTTTGTTGGTATTTGTATTTCTACAGTAAATCGGTATTGAGAATTTACGGAATAGCAAAATCTTTATCATAAGAGAGGCTCTCCATATTATCAACTTTTGTTCTTTCGTATCGATTTTCTAAAGGGAATGCATACTATTGGACAACTAACAGATTTAACATATATCAGAATATTTGTGGACAGCTAGCATATTTAACATAATTAGATATCATATTGTTAGGACATAAGTTTCAATTTGTCTTTTTTGTTAAAGTTAAAGGACCACTCTAGTGCCAGGAAAACATACTCGTTTTCCTGGCACTAGAGTACCCTGAGGGTGCCCCCACCCTCAGGGACCCGCTCCCGCCGGGCTCTGGAGAGAGGAAGGGGTTAAACTTACCTCTTTTTCCAGCGCCGGGCGGGGAGCTTTCCTCCTCCTCTCCATCTTGATCGCGACGTCATCGGCTGAATGCGCATGCGCGGCAGGAGCCGCGCTCGCATTCAGCCGGTCGCATAGGAAAGCATTTACAATGCTTTCCTATGGACGCTTGCGTGCTCTCACTGTGATTTTCACAGTGAGAAGCACGCAAGCGCCTCTAGCGGCTGTCAATGAGACAGCCACTAGAGGATTTGGAGGCTGGATTAACCCCTTAAGGACCAAACTTCTGGAATAAAAGGGAATCACGACATGTCACACATGTCATGTGTCCTTAAGGGGTTAACCCTCATTATAAACATAGCAGTTTCTCTGAAACTGCTATGTTTATAAAAAAAAAGGGTTAATCCTAGAGGTACCTGGCACCCAGACCACTTCATTAAGCTGAAGTCGTCTGGGTGCCTAGAGTGGTCCTTTAAATACAGAACATGAAAGTTCCAAACAATGCACATAGATGTTTTACATTTTAAACATTACTGGACCTTTAATAAAAGATATTAGTAGAGAAGGAGCTGTGATCAGTCTTTTCTTTTTGCAAATGTAGTCTGCCATCATTAGCAATACATTTTAATGAGAAACACTGATGGCCCATCTGTGCAAAATATTTCTCAATAGGTTTCTCATTTTTGTTATCCCTATAAGCAGTTTTATAAGCTGAACATTGTTCAACCACCAATTTTATATAACCAAGGCAACATGAACTTGTAGTTTTTTTAATTTTATGATCAGTTTGACATGCAATTATTTAATATTAAAGCCATTGCTTGTATGAAAGTGTACAAATTGTATATTAAGAACATTAATCAACAGGTGACACATCTTGAACATTTGAACCAATTTGCATTTAAAGTTATATTTTCTTTTGAAAACATGTAACATCTAATTGGATCAGAATGAGAAAGTGAATATCATAAATCTATATTTATTTTACATCAGATACTGTGTGGTTGCAGAAAACATCAGCAACATATCTTATCACTTGCACATCCAAGTTGTTTTTGTTTTGTTTTTCAACATAACTACTTCTACATTGTGATTTGGTTAAAAATATACATTTGAGAGAAAATGTATCTTGACTCTTACTGGTCTGTTCTGTCTCTGGACAAACGTTTCATTGCTAGTGTTGTCGCGAACCCGAAATTTTCGGTTCGCGAACGGCGAACGCGAACTTCCGCAAATGTTCGCGAACCGGCGAACCGCGCGAACCGCCATTGACTTCAATGGGCAGGCGAATTTTAAAACCAACAGGGACTCTTTCTGGCCACAATAGTGATGGAAAAGTTGTTTCAAGGGGACTAACACCTGGACTGTGGCATGCCAGAGGGGGATCCATGGCAAAACTCCCATGGAAAATTGCACAGTTGATGCAGAGTCTGCTTTTAATCCATAAAGGGCAGAAATCACCTAACATTGACACCTGTCCTCAAAGCCCAGTCCTGATACACACTGACACAGAGCAGAATAGAGACTGTTCCCCCTACATAGGGTCACTTGGCAGATATGGATTGACACCTGTCCTCAAAACCCCTGATACACACTGACACAGAGCAGAATAGGGACTGTTCCTCCTACATAGGGTCACTTGGCAGATATGGATTGACACCTGTCCTCAAAACCCCTGATACACACTGACACAGAGCAAAATAGGGACTGTTCCCCCTACATAGGGTCACTTGGCAGATATGGATTGACACCTGTCCTCAAAACCCCTGATACACACTGACACAGAGCAGAATAGAGACTGTTCCCCCTACATAGGGTCACTTGGCAGATATGGATTGACACCTATCCTAATGATCCCTGATACACACTGACACAGAGCAGAATAGAGACTGTTCCTCCTACATAGGGTCACTTGGCAGATATGGATTGACACCTGTCCTAATGATCCCTGATACACACTGACACAGAGCAGAATAGAGACTGTTCCCCCTACATAGGGTCACTTGGCAGATATGGATTGACACCTATCCTAATGATCCCTGATACACACTGACACAGAGCAGAATAGAGACTGTTCCCCCTACATAGGGTCACTTGGCAGATATGGATTGACACCTATCCTAATGATCCCTGATACACACTGACACAGAGCAGAATAGAGACTGTTCCCCCTACATAGGGTCACTTGGCAGATATGGATTGACACCTGTCCTAATGATCCCTGATACACACTGACACAGAGCAGAATAGAGACTGTTCCCCCTACATAGGGTCACTTGGCAGATATGGATTGACACCTATCCTAATGATCCCTGATACACACTGACACAGAGCAGAATAGGGACTGTTCCCCCTACATAGGGTCACTTGGCAGATATGGATTGACAAATCCCTGACAAACAGCTACCACATGCAAGGAAGGCAGCAGGGGCGCAAATTACCCACTCCCGACGCGGGAAGGTAGTGACGACAAATAACAATACAGGACTCTTTAGAGGCCCTGTAATTGTAATCAGTCCACTTGAAATCCTTTAACTTTGATCAATTGGAGGGAAGTCTGGTGCAGAGCCACTGACCCACGCGCAGGGCCAGCCTTAGGCCTTTGGGCGCCCTGTGCAAGAAATCTTCACCCTGTCACACCCATGTGCAAGAAATCTTCACCCTGTCACACACACACACACAGGCAGACAGCCATACACACGCACACACACAACTGCGACTGACTAGGTTTGTAACCTCCTCAAAAGGACGCATGAGCCTACAGGCATTGCGCATGAGCGTCCAGTAACGTGGCAAAAAAATTCCCAGCTCCCCAGAGGCTGTCCTAGCACCCCGGTCATACAAATATTCATTAACAGCTTTTTCTTGTTGGAGCAGGCGGTCGAACATTAGGAGTGTTGAATTCCAACGTGTAGGGCTGACGCAAATCAAGCGCCTCACTGGCATGTTGTTTCGCCGCTGGATATCGGCAAAGTGCGCCATGGCCGTGTAGGAACGCCTGAAATGGCCACACACCTTCCTGGCCTGCTTCAGGACGTCCTGTAAGCCTGTGTACTTATGCACAAAGCGTTGTACGATCAGATTACACACATGTGCCATGCACGGCACATGTGTCAACTTGCCCAACTTCAATGCCGCTATCAAATTTTTTCCATTGTCACACAGCACTTTGCCGATATCCAGTTGCTGCGGAGTCAGCCACTTTTCCACCTGTGCGTTCAGGGCGGACAGGAGTGCTTGTCCGGTGTGACTCTCTGCTTTCAAGCAAGTCAAACCCAAGACGGCGTGACACTGCCGTATCCGGGATGTGGAATAGTACCTGGGGAGCTGGGGGGTTGCCGTTGATATGGAGCAAGAAGCAGCGGCACAAGAGGACTCAGCCGAGGAGGTTATGGAAGAGGATGGAGTAGGAGGAGTAGAGGAGGTGGCAGCAGGACTGCCTGCAATTCGTGGCGGTGTCACCAACTCCTCTGCAATGCCACGCATTCCTTGCTTGTCAGCCGTCAGCAGGTTTACCCAATGCGCAGTGTAGGTGATATACCTGCCCTGACCATGCTTTGCAGACCAGGTATCAGTGGTCAGATGGACCCTTGCCCCAACACTGTGTGCCAGACATGCCATGACTTCCTTTTGCACAATCGAGTACAAGTTGGGGATTGCCTTTTGTGAAAAGAAATTCCGGCCGGGTACCTTCCACTGCGGTGTCCCAATAGCTACAAATTTTTTGAACGCCTCAGACTCAACCAGATTGTATGGTAAAAGCTGGCGGGCTAATAGTTCGGACAAGCCAGCTGTCAGACGCTGGGCAAGGGGGTGACTTGGTGACATTGGCTTCTTACGCTCAAACATGTCCTTGACAGAAACACATGACTGTGGGCAGATGAGCGGGAACTGCTCAAGGCGGGAGACGGAGTGGCGGATGGTTGAGAGGGGGCAAAAAGGACAGCAGTGGTTGATGTGGCTGAAGATGCTGGACCAGGAGGAGGATGGCGGCTTAGAGTAGGCGTGCTGCTTGTACTCATGTGTTGATCCCATAGGCGTTTGTGATGTGAGATCATGTGCCTACGCAAAGCAGTTGTACCTAGGTGGGTGTTGGACCTCCCATGACTCAGTTTCCTTTGGCACAGGTTGCAAATGGCATCGCTGTTGTCAGAGGCAGACACACAAAAAAAATGCCACACTGCTGAGCTCTGCAATGACGGCATTCTGGTGGTGAACACAGCATGCGTTGATTGGCGTGCTGTCGGGCTGACCCCGGGTGCCGATGCATGCTGTCTGACTGTGCCACTAGCTCCTTGCGACGACCCCCCCCTGCTTCCAACTCGTCTCCTCCTCATCCTCTCTGTCTCCCCATCTGAACTTTTGCCCTGTTCTTCTTCTTGCCGAGCGGGCACCCACGTGACATCCATGGACGCATCGTCATCATCAACCGCTTCGCTTGTATCTGACAACTCAGAAAAGGAAGCAGCAGCGGGTACAACATCATCATCATCACACCGTACCTCCATGTGTTTAATGCTGCCTGCCTGAGACATATCCCTGTTATCTACATCCTCTAGCAATAATGGTTGCACTAATTTCTTCAAACGGGTGTGTGAATAACTCCTCTGACATACCAAGTAAAGCGGCTGTGGTGCTAGTTTTGGTGGTGGCGGCAGGCGGGTGAGTGCTATCTTGAGAGGTGCCTGAAGCTAAGCTGGAGGAGGATGGTGCGTCAAGGTTCTGAGCGGAGGCTGTACAAGATTGGGTGTCCTGTGTTAGCCAGTCAACTAAGTCCTCAGAACTTTTCAAGTTCAGGGTACGTGGCTTCTGAAAACTGGGCATTATTCTAGGGCAAAAGGGAACCACAGCACCACGACCACGACGGCCCCTGCGGGGTGGCCTGCCTCTGCCTGTCATTTTTTTGGGGATTAGTGGTACTATGCGTGCAAGCTACTGTGAGACCAGATATGATTGGCAATGTGCACTGGAACAGTTCTGCAGAGCACACGCTGAAGGAAGGACTGACAGAGCCGCTTGAAGACAAGTAACTGCTATTCAATCTATAACAGTGAAAAACAAATTTTGGTTTTAAAAGCACGCTATAGAGACACCAAATATGATTGGCAACTGTCAAAGCACGCTGGAACAGGTCTACAGAGCACACGCTGAAGTAGGCCTGACACCCAGACGCTTGCAGACAACTAACTGATCTTCTATTACAGTAAAAAAAAATAAAGGATTTCTTTAAAATCTAAAGCTTAACCAATTGTTAAAACAGATATGAGTGGTGGCACTGGGCAAGTAGGCACAGTATCCAATGTGAACCTCACACAGAAGCTGGCAGGCAGGCAACTTCTCTTCTATTACAGTGGAAAAAAATTATTTATTTTAAATCTAAAGCTTAACCAATTGTTAAAACAGATATGAGTGGTGGCACTGGGCTAGTGGGCACAGTATCCAATGTGAACCTCACACAGAAGCTGGCAGGCAGGCAACTGCTCTTCTATTACAGTGGAAACAAAATTTTGGTTGTAAAAGCACGCTATAGAGACACAAGATATGAGTGAAAACTGTCAAAGCACGCTGGCAGGGTTGTGCAGGGCACACGCTGAAGGAAGGCCTGACAGAGCCGCTTGAAGGACACTGACTGTCTGCTATTAGCTTACACTGGAAACCTTTTTTCTTTGTAAAAGCACGCTAAAGAGACACCAGATATGATTGGCAACTGTCAAAGCACGCTGGCACAGGTCTGCAGAGCACACGCTGAAGTAGGCCTGACACCCAGATGCTTGCAGACAACTAACTGATCTTCTATTACAGTGAAAAAAATTTATTTATTTTAAATCTAAAGCTTAACCAATTGTTAAAACAGATATGAGTGGTGGCACTGGGCTAGTGGGCACAGTATCCAATGTGAACCTCACACAGAAGCTGGCAGGCAGGCAACTGCTCTTCTATTACAGTGAAAACAAATTATTTATTTTAAATCTAAAGCTTAACCAATTGTTAAAACAGATATGAGTGGTGGCACTGACTGTGCAAATGGGCAAGGCATCCAACCTGACACAGAAGCTGGCAGGCAGGCAACTGCTCTTCTATTACAGTGAAAAGAAATTATTTATTTTAAATCTAAAGCTTAACCAATTGTTAAAACAGATATGAGTGGTGGCACTGACTGTGCAAATGGGCAAGGCATCCAACCTCACACAGAAGCTGGCAGGCAGGCAACTGCTCTTCTATTACAGTGAAAAAAAAATATTTATTTTAAATGTAAAGCTTAACCTATTGTTAAAACAGATATGAGTGGTGGCACTGAGCAAATAGGCACAGTATCCAATGTGAACCTCACACAGAAGCTGGCAGGCAGGCACCTGCAATTACATTACACAGGAAAAAAAAAAAAAAGCAGCCTGATGTTATAGCCCTAAAAAGGGCTTTTTGGGGTGCTGTCCTTACAGCAGAGATCAGATGAGTCCTTCAGGATTGTAGTGGACACTGAATACCCTAGCCTAGCTATCAATTTCCCTATCTAATCAGCAGCAGCTAAACTTTCCCTCCTCTCACTAAGCATGCATCTTCCGAATGAATCGAAAATGGATGCTGGGAGGGAGGTTGGAGGGTGTGGAAGGAGGGAGTGCTGCTGATTGGCTGGAATGTGTCTGCTGACCGACAGGCACAGGGTCAAAGTTTTCCCAATGATGACGAATAGGGGGCGGATCGAACTGCGCATGTGTCCGCCCGCCGTGGCGAACGCGAACACGCTAAGTTCGCCGGGAACTGTTCGCCGGCGGACAGTTCGGTACATCACTATTCATTGCTTCAAACGGCTTTAAACGACAACTGTCACTTAAAACTATTTTTTTATTATAATAACCCTTATCTCAATTTTTAAAAGAAAAAGTATATATTTTTTTAACATTAGAAAAACTCATCCCTTCCTTTCGTTTATAACAGGATCCTTTAGCCATATACATGCACCTTGGTGCAGACAGTATTTGAAAAACAACAGTTAGTCCTTATGGTCTTCCTTGCTTCCATGTAGGGAGCGAAGGAGGGAAGACCAAAGAAAGGGAAAAACACATTCTTGCAAATAAAGGAAAAATGTCTTTAGTTCAAATTTTACATCATGGCTAGACCATGCAAGGGGCATGCAAGGGACAGCTTAAGATCAATGTTGACATATTTTGTGCCTTTTCTGACACTTTACAACAGAGACTAACTTGGTTTACAAACACTGTTGGACCAAAGATGCATGTGTATGGCTGAAGGACTCTGTCATGTACATCATTTAAAAAAATATATTTGCTTTCAACTGAAAGGACCTATAATGGAAAAATGTTTTGTGTGAATGTGTGGATGAAACTCTCTAAAAAGTATTTTTTTAGTCAGATATATTACCAAGCCTTAAAGTGGCCAGACTAATACTGGAAAGAATATGGAAGTAGCGGAACTAATTTAACAATATGTTTCAGCCAGAAAGAAAATAAATTATTAAAGCCAAACTGATATCAGAAATATTAAATATCAGGAATAAAGGATATGAAAATACAAAGTCAAGAATTTAGCCAAGGACAGGCGTACTGGAAATCTAGAATAACAGGAAAAGAAACAGTGTAAAAATCAACATCGAATCAGGCTGGGTCTGGTGCATAAGGACAAAACAATGCAAATGACAATGCAAAATCAGCAACAAGCATGGATGTGGTACACAAAAAATGCTAACAGGAACATAAAAATGCACATAAGGATCAAGGAACCATGAAAGGGCACAGGTCTCAGGTTTCTAGAGGTCTAAATAGGCCTTAGTCCTTTTCAGCAATTTAGCATCACTATTGCATGCACAGTGCATTCAAAAAAGAAAATTATAAAAAGGAACAAAGATCACGGTTTTGCGTAATTTAATTTTAACTCAGGCTAAAATGACACCACCATGATCTAGCAACAATAATGCTATCCCTAGTAGAAAAACAATGCCCATGTTAATCTAAGAAACCAATTTCCTATATTGACATACCTTGTTAGCATGGAAACATAAGTACCAGGAATGTCTTCTTTGGCAATATTTTCAGATTTTGACATGAGCTCGTAGTTCTAATAACTAGATTGCAATGCAAGTGTGTGGTTTTTTTTTGTGTGAGAAGAACGCCCTGATTTTGATGCAGATGTGTCAGTATCAGCAGTATGCCTAGTCCCTTTCAAAACCCGTGTCTCCTTTTATAACAACAACAACAACAGGAAGAAAACGAGTCCTCTGTCTATGCTCATATTTGACTTGCTAAGCTAACATCTGTGCACAGCAAGCCTGACAAGAATTTATTCGGGTCAGTCCATTGTGGGGAAAACAGAGCCAGGATATTTCAAGAGCCCAGTCAGGGCCTTAGTCTAAATCAACCTACCCATAACAACATCACTGTGAAAAAGCAAAAAATATTCATCAATACATAGTGCTGGCAGAATTCCTGGCAAATATATATTTTCTAATATATGGTCCCTCCCTTCATACTTAAAATTATGTTAGACACGACCTTTGCACCTTTTTTAAAATTGTTTTTTCTCCTTATTTAGTGTACATGCACATAAATTGTGATTGTGCCAAGGACCGGGACATTATTAAACCCCTGCCACCTAATGGCCAGTGCTCTTTCATTGTCTTACAGTCCTTAAGTGCCTTATTCTGCTAGTCCTGATTATTTATTTCTTACCTAGTTCGTTTTGACTTTTGTTGCTTTCTGGTTTCCCTTGACCTGTCTACATTCCTGACCCTAAGTTTTGCCTAGTTCAAGTATTTACAGTGCACAAGACCCAGCTTATGCAATTTAACTTTTTTTCTGGCCTCTGTTTTGTTAATAATTAGCACTGATGCTTTGTTTCTATCTAAGCATTACGCCCAGCCACTCTAAACTCTGGAAATACTACTGTCTATCATTTCATCCTCTTCCTTTGTTAGCATGCTGACATATCTTGCTGAGGATACTATCATATCCTGACATTTACAAATAACTTAGAGACATGGGAGAGCAGTTGAACCCTTCTACAAGTGGCTCTTCGGTCCTTCATCACAGCAAGTCCAGCACATATGTTGTAGTTGCTATGAAGTTTATTTGACAAGCACATTGCAGTGGAACATATAGTTATAGTTACATAGCTGAAAAGAGACTTGTGTCCATCAAGTTCAGCCTTCCTCACATTTGTTTTTTGCTGTTGATCCAAAAGAAGGCAAATAAAAAACAGCTTGAAGCACACTTTTGCAACAAGCTAAGAAAAAAATTCCTTGTTGAATTGCCAGAATGGCAGTCAGATTTATCCTTGGATCAAGCAGTTATTACCCTACATTGAAAGATTGTATCCTTGAATATTCTGTTTTTGCAAGTATGCATCCAGTAGCTGTTTGAACATCTGTATGGACTCTGATAAAACCACTTCTTCAGGCAGAGAATTCCATATCCTGATTGTTCTTACAGTAAAATAAAAACATTTCCTTTGCCTTAGACGAAGTCTTCTTTCTTCTAGTCTAAACACATGGCCTCGTGTCCTATGTAAAGTCCGGTTTGTGAATAGATTTCCACACAATGGTTTGTATTGGCCCCGAATATATTTGTATAATGTTATCATATCCCCTCTCAGGCGACGTTTTTCTAAACTAAATAGGTTTAAATTTGTTAACCTGATATGTTCCATTCCTTTTATTAATTTTGTAGCCCGCCTCTGCAGTTTTTCTAGTGCCATAATATCCTTCTTTAGAACAGGTGCCCAAAATTGCACAGCATATTCAATATGTGGTCTTACCAGTGATTTATAAAGAGGCAAAATGATATTCTCGTCCCGAGATTTTGAACCCTTTTTGAATATAGGAACCACATCTGCCTTTCTCCAATCCTCCGGAACACTTCCTGAAAGAAAAGAATCTTGAAAGATTAAAAACAGAGGTTCACTTATTTCTACACTTAGTTCCTTAAGTACACGTAGGAAAATACATAACATAATTTTATGATGCTTATGCATTTTAATAAAACCAGTGTACCATTATATCACTGATGAAGGTGAGCCCTACTTTGGAAATGTTCATAAGTAAGGCCAACAGCATAGAAAATAAAATAAGTAGGTAGGTGTCAAGAGTTGGGCATTAAATAAATGTCACTCATAGATCCAGCTTTCAATTTTTAATATACTTTTAATATACTTCACGAAGGGACAACCCCCTTTATGTGTTTTCCCCTTTGAGGATTGAAGTAAGAAAACCAAAAAGGGAAGGTGTCTCCTTATGCACACCGAAACCTATGTGATTTGAGCCAATCCCCTATTTGGCTCTCTACTTGTGAGTGTAAAATCACCATCACTTAAATCTCTCTTACCATTACTAGATGTACTTCGCCATTGAAGATCTCTCTCTTTTTTTCTTGTTTTGCATATTTAACCCTACCTGGGATAACCCGATACCCCTAAAAAAAAGGGTAAGTATACTAAAGTGCTCCACTTAAAGGGTTTTTGTGGTGGTTTCTCTTTGTATTAACCTTTTCAAATCCCTTACTTTTCACTAACATACTTGCTGTAGATAAACATATAGAGCACATACAGTGCGTTAACTCACACTGAAATGCACTGTGCTATAATACCATAACCCGACAATCCCTTTTTGAGAATCACCCTTTTGGCAATCACAATCCCTTTTTGACCACTTAGTATATACTTATTTTATTTTAATTTTTTTGTCAATCTTTGTTTAATTGAGGTATGGAAGAAAAAAGAAGAATGTTAAATGTAGAAACAATATAAAATACATAATGCACAGGAACATATTGTCATTTCACAGTAGTTAGTTGATACCTCTTTTTTTTTTGTGAAAACAGAAATAAACATGTATTATTTAGCCATACATATCTGAGTAGGGCCAAGAATACATTTTTAAGTGAGTGGGTCTGGTTATATATGGAAAGATGAATTGAATAATAGTAAGTAACTACAATCTGGGTTTCAAGAGAGAGAAATAAACCACTGGTAAAATGTCAGGAAGACAACATGCTATATTATCAGGTGTTAGTGCGGTCATGGTTATGTAGCTTGCGGAGGGGACCACCGATATTTGGAGAGGCAATTTAGAAGACTCTGCATGTCTCTAAGGAGTGTCACAGTAACATAAAGATAAAATAAGGGAGTTAACAAACTCAAATTATTAATTTTCAACAGTGACTCTCTTATAACTTTGAGTCCTCAAACCAGCTACAGTAAGCCAATACCTATACATGGCAGGGCGTCCGCATGAGCGGGGATACAGAGGGTACCGGAGTGATGCAGGCAGGAGGAGGACCTCCTCCAGCCCCAGGCCTGTGTAGAGGGTGGCATTTGCAGACCACTGACTCAAGTGCTCTGTGAGTTCAAGGCATCCCCATGTCGGGCTCAGTGGAAGGCACAGGTGTTTTGCCGGCGCCTGCAGTGGGCAGTCTTCTGGGGGGGGTGGTTGATGCTGCGGAGGCAATTTCCTCACGACCCTCAGTCTAGGTATGCTGTTTGCGTGTGTGGAGTAGGTGTTTTGCCCATAGGAGGCCATCTCAGCCCCTCGTCATCAGCCCTGTTCACCATCTGCTCAGTATGGCTGGGTTTTGGGAACATGTGCCTCTCCAGTGTCTTCCAGAAGCATTGGAAAGTCTTGTTCAGCCTTTCGAGTGTATGCTCTATTACTTTGGAGTGGTCTCCGCCGGGCTGGCTCCGACCTTAGACATCTTGACAGGCCTCCGTCTGTGTGATACGAACTGCGGTACACCACAAGAATCAGCCATGGTGCATGCGTCAGGCCAGTGGGGACCGCGAAAACCCCCACCAGTCCAAAGGGGGGGGTCAGGGAGACATTCCTTTGAGGAGCTTCACTACGGCAGTCGGAGGGTAAGTGAGGCGGCGGCCGTCCATCTCACCTCTCTGTCTAGTAGGCCCCAGGCTCCGGGCGCTCACTCCCTCAGCAGGGCTGCACAGCATCTTAGTAAGAGTCTTCCAGGCATAGTAGAAGTTTTGTAGGACTTGGTTTAGGCATTGAGACACAAAAAGAGGTGATTTTTTCTTAGTTTTGAGGAGATTAATAGAAATCAGACAGGAGCCTGTCAGACATGCGACCAGTAAACTCGGCGGTCCGACCCCGCCCCCGGACCACATAGTATATACTTATAATATAAACATAGGTGGGCTAATTCAGATGAAATCATTATAGTGAGTACAGTGTTGTTGTTTTTTTTAAAAACTGGATCCATCACTATTGCCTTGATGGCTTATCATTTTGACCACTTATTTACAATATATATGTTCTTCAAACACAGTGGGTAGGTTCAATTCTCAAAAATCTATAAAAAAAAAGTAGACGTTATAGTAGTAGAATACTCTTTCATTCCATCACTGCCATATTTAACATCAGAGCATTACTCTTATCTAGTTACTTCTTGTTCCCTACTCTATACGTACCTATCCATCACCATAAACTATGAGTGGGAATATTAGTCAAGATTTATTCCAAATTATTCTTTGCTGTCACATGATTTGCTTTTTTTTTGTAGTATTCCAAAGCACACATACTTTCTGAATATGTCATTATTCCATTCATTAATTAACTTCTGATCATATTATGACTATCAGTATTAGTACTAACCCATGTAATGCACCTTTAATAGGGCGCTATATAGGGAATAATAAATACATATTACATTCTGTGTAATTTCCGAATGTGATATATTGCCAGTAAAGGGTCAATACAGATTCCCTGCATCCAATAAAATGGATTTTCTGCAGATAGGTTATCAGCTCTTTATATGATAATTTATAGTCAGAAAATGCACTAATTTGGGGAAGTTGTCCAACTAAGTCATAGCTTATCTATTTTACAATACATTTTACATTTTAGTTTTTAATTAACTACAATTTAGTGTAAGCTGTTGAGAAAGCATTGACTGAGATATGAAACATGTCGAACCTTATGCGCATGTATTAATCCTTTATTCCTACCAAAGTCAGTAAATTTTCCTCTATATTTTACAGCTTTCCATAATTATGTGTTTTTTTCTAACTATTTTTATACGTTGGATTTCAGCAAAGTAAAGTTTTTTTTTTTTTTTTTTTTAAACCACCACTATGCAGTCTCTATTTGTGGGTGCAAGGTTCATCTACACGAATGTTCACTACTATTTGTGTTACTTAGAGCTTAAAGAATGTCATGAAAATACTGCAGTGCCTCTTGCAAGTTTGTTCTAATATTCCGTTTTTTTTATTTATTTATTTTTTTTATTTTAGGAATGTAAATATTTTTCAAAAAATCCACAAGGCTTATATTTTACATTTAGTTAAATCTTAATTTTTAGGCTTGCCTGGTATACGCTACCTTTACATCAATACATACTAAGCAATACATTATTTTTCAATAAACATTCATAGTTACATAGTTGTATAGATTGAAAAATTACAAAGTCCATCACGTTTTATCATGAAAGTGATTCCTTTATGCTGTTGATCCAAAAGAAGGCAAACAAGAACATTTTAGACATTTCCAAATAAGCCACAAAAGAGGGAAATATTCCTTCTTGACTCCATAATGGCAATCAGATTTCTCCTTAGTTCAACAACATGTTCACATACATATCAATTATATCCTTGGATATGCTGTTTATGTAAAAAAGCATCCAAGCCGTTTTACAATATATATATATAGAATCTAATATGACAACCTCTTTAGGTAGAGAATTCCACCTCTTTTTTGTTCTTACTGCAAAGAACCCTTTCATCTGCTGTAAGCGAAAATGAGTTTCTTCTAGTTTCAATATGTAATATCTTGTCTGCTGTATATTCCTGCTAATTAACAGGTTAGCACATAGTGGTTTGTACCCACCTATTGTATATTTGTAAAGTGTTATCATATCCAATTTGAAGCAAATTCCGTTTTTCTAGCCTCAGAATTAATGCTATCCACCCCCATCCTTTACTAGTGTTTTAGCTTGTCTCTGCACTTTTTTTTCTAATTCTGCAATATCCTTCTTCAAAACTAGTGCACATTCAAGGTGGAGTCTTACCATTGATTTATAAAAATACAAAATAAGATTTTGATCATGTTAATTAATATCCTTTTTATACACAAAATCACCTTACTAGCTTTCCCAATGGCAGAGTGGCATTGCATACTGTTGCCTTCTCTGTGAGCTACAATTATTTCATTTAATGTTATCCCTAATTCAACCCCATTTAATATATATATATATATATGTGGCTTGTGGAATCCTTATTCCAAAATAAATTATATGTATTATATAACATTGGTTTTAATTTGTGAATCACACTTCTTGCCCTACAAACAGTAACACCAGTAAGGAACACACTACAAGAGGGGTAGTGCTCTTTACGATGTAGATATATCAAATTTAAATATAATTTTCTTCTTTTTTATTTGTTTCCCAAAGATTGAGAAATGTATGTTTACAGCATTTGGGAATCTCTGTGTTTTTGATAGTGTATGTCAGTCAAATTGTTGTAAAGATACACTTAAAGGACCACTATAGGCACCCAGACCACTTCAGCTTAATGAAGTTGTCTGGGTGCCTGGTCCATCTAGGGTTAACCCTTTCTGCTGTAAACATAGCAGTTTCAGAGAAACTGCTATGTTTACATATGGGTTAATCCAGCCTCTAGTGGCTGTCTCATTGACAGCCGCTAGAGGCGCTTCCGCGCTTCCGCGCTTCTCACTGTGATTTTCACAGTGAGAAGACACCAGCGTCCATAGGAAAGCATTTTCAATGCTTTCCTATGGACAGGCTGAATGCGCGCGCGGCTCTTGGCGCGCATGCGCATTCAGCCGATGACGGAAGAAGTGGGTGGAGAGTCCCAGCATCGAGGGAGCCCGGCAGGGGAAAAAGGTAAGGGATTAACCCCTTCCTCTCCCTTCAGCGCCACGGCAATTGGACCCTGAGGGTGGGGGCACCCTCAGGGCACTATCGTGGTCCTTTAACCAATTGAATTTAGCCTTTTTAAAATTAAAAATTTTTGTACATTTTTTTTTTTTTTTGCAGTAATCTCAAATGATACCATTTTATGGTCACCATTTCTCAAGTGCTCCATAACTTGAACATTGGCAAATAAGTCAAAATGTTTAGTTATGTCAAGATCCAGACAAACATTTATTCAGGTTCACACTTCTACATGAGAGTATCATTTATCATGTTTAAAAACCTGTTTTTCCTAATTAATCTAGGATTAGGATGGTAGTAGATTCATTTAAAAAAAAAAACATATTCTCTTAACCCTCTTTTTTTGAATTTCGTATCCCTTTTGGTGTGGCTTGTCCTCTTTTTGATTATCTTACAAATCTTTAGTATATCTTATCCCCCATTTTCCCCCTTTGTCTGCCTTACATCTCCCTGTGTGTCTCATATTTTTTTTAGATTATGAACCTCCCCCAGGAAAAAAAAAACCTTTTTTAAATAACCTTTTTTAAAATATTGCAAAAAACGTTTTCCTTAATAAAACACTGGAATGGCACTGCCATTTGTGTCTCTATGGATAAGCCTCCACTGCTACCATTAGTACTGAAGTAATGATTATCACTCTTTGTGATATTTTGTAGCTTCTAAATAGCAGTTACCAATATTAGTGATAGCCATTTTAGTCATGAGAGGTTTGCTAGTAAAACATAATTAAAAACAAGCCAATTCAAAGTGAATTTGAAATTTTAGGCCATTTCAGCCAAAATGAAAATATACCTGATTTGGAGATTGTTTTCCAAACTGGATATTTTATAGCAAAATATGAAATTCATAGCATATCAAACATTAGTAACCCTAAATCATAAAGTATAATACAAGTGTATTTTAATTTCTATACTATACGTTTAATTTATCCGTTATAAATCCCACTTGTGACTTACCTTCTGATTTACATTTTTCCCCAGAGTTCATTGAAGCAAAACTCAGATTAGTTTTCTTCTGCAAACATTAAAGTGTTGCTTTTATCCCTCAGTAAGATCCTTATAAGCAAAGTAAACAGAAGTTCTTAGTTAGAATCCAGAGGTACTCTATATACCACCTATGTCCAGTTTTAGAAATTTCTATTAACAACAGCAATCTTCACTCTATATTTAAATTATTTTTCAATCCAAGAACAAACATTTTCCTCTTAACCTATCTGATTCAGTTTGAAAGGTAACCTTTTGTGTGAAACCGTATGAAATGCGGTAGTAAACTCTAAATAGCTTACATCAACTGAAAACAATCCGATCTATACTCGTAACCTCTTATTCATAAAATACAATAACATTTGTTTGGCACAATCTGTGCTTCATGAAACCATAACAGTCTTTTAAAGAACCTGCTCTCAAAAATATTTCTGAATAGTATACTTTATTAACCCTTCATATTATTTCTTAAAATCAGATAGTTTGGTAATGACCACTCTGTAAAATTTATATTTTTTATATTTTTAAATAATGGCCACTTCATCACGTGGGCTCTACAATAGTCCTTTGGCAGAACACTGGAAAGAAAATAATACTTACACTTTAACATGTCAGTTTAAATATATTTTGATTGTGTTTCTGTTGTATCTATATATGACGGTGGAGTAAAAAGAATTACTTTGGAATATTTTCTTTAATATTGCTGAATTACTCCATTTACAGTGAGGGGAAAAAATATTTGATCCTCTGCTGATTTTGAAAGTTTGCCCACAAAGAAATGATCAGTCTATCATTTAAATGGTAGTAGTATTTTAACAGTAAGAGACAGAATTGCCAAAAAAAATAAAAAAAAAATCCAGACAAAAATCCAGCATGTCAAAAAAGTTATAAATTGATTTGCATGTCAATGAGTGAAATAAGTATTTGATCCCCTATCAGTCAGCAAGATTTATAGCCCCTAGGGGTCTTTTATACAGGTAACAAGCTGAGATTAGGTGCACTCTCTTGAAGGGAGTGCTGCTAATCTCAGCTTGTTACCTGTATAAAAGACACCTGTCCAGAGAAGCAATCAATCAGATTCAAAACTCTCCACCATGGCCAAAACCAAAGAGCTGTCCAAGGATGTCAGGGACAAGATTGTAGACCTAAAGCATCTTTGGCATCAACTCAACTCACCGTTTTTGGAGGAGGAGGTCCTGGAGTGGCCTAGCCAGTCTCCAGACCTTAATCCTATAGAAAATCTATGGAGGGAGCTGAAGGTTCGAGTTGCCAAACGTCAGCCTTAATGACTTAGAAAGGATTTGCACAGAGGAGTGGGACAAAATCCCTCCTGAGATGTATGCAAACCTGGTGGCCAACTACAAGAAACGTCTGACCTCTGGCATTGTCAACAAGGGTTTTGCCACGAAGTAATAAGGGGCCAAATACTTATTTCACTCATTGACATGCAAATCAATTCATAAATTCTTTGACATGCGTTTTTCTGGATTTTTTTTTAAATTCTGTCTCTGACTGTTAAAATGCACCTACCATTAAAATTATAGACTGATCATTTCTTTGTCAGTGAGCAAACATTCAAAATCAGCAGGGGATCCAATACTTTTTTCCCTCACTGTATTGTGGATGATTTTGGGGCATACAGTTACCCTACAGCTTAGCATCCAAAAAAGTGTGAAAAGTAATCCTTCTAGCATCAGTACATCCTTAAGCATCCATGTTAACAATTAAGATTTACAGAGGAATTCACCTCCACCTCTTGTACAGATATTTCAGATGAGACTTACAGTTAGAGCATAATATATTGTTAAGAGCATATTCCAGAGAAAACACAGCACACTGAGTTGGATATTCCAAGAGCAGCAAAAGAAAGAAACGCTCACCAAAGAACTCCTGGTTGAAGTGCAAAAGAAATGTGTCATGAATATTTTAGACATTAACTGGACTTATCTTAAGGTAAAACTCTTAGTTACAATGTTATCATGCTAAGTAAATTTATTAAGAATTTAAATGTTGAATTCAGTATGTTTAGATTGTTCTGCATTATAAGACTAAATGGTAATATTAGTTTCTTTGAAAGTGTGAAAAAAATATCTGATACTGCTTTCTATATGTCCAACGTTTTGTCCCTCTATTTCCCCTTGTTTTTTTGTTTTTTATTTAAATTCATATTTCTTTTTCCCTTACGTAGGGACTTCTCTTTATTAAGAAGAAAACTATCTTTTGCAATTCAGAGGTTAAACAAGTTTCCATTTTAAATGACAAAGTATTTCACCCTCATTCAGTCAAAACAAACCCCTTTGAAGGACAAACTGCACATGTCATGGACAGACCAGGAAAAAATGCACTGTCTGGGTATTGATATTTGGCATAAGGTAGAAATAATAATAAATATAAATAAATGCAAGTGACAAGGCAGATATAGAATATAACCATCAACATACAAGACATGTACCCAGGGACGGCTCTATACTTTGCGAAGCCTTAAGCAAAACTCAAACACGAGGCCTATTAGCGTGTTTGTAAGAACCTGTAGATATATTGAGTGACATGCAGAGGTGAAGTCCCAGGGAATAAAGTGTGGGAACTCACCCAAGATCCACAATCCCACCCCCCCCAATTTTTTTTTAATAATATACAATTGTATGCATATATAAACGCATGCACACACACACACACACACACACACACACACTGATGGGTGCACACAAATACACTCACAGACATACACTCACAGACACACACATACACTCATACACACACAGATATACACACAGACACACACACACACAGATACACACACACACACACACACTCATACACACACACATACACTCACAGACACACACACACATACACTCACAGACACACACTCACAGACACAAACACACACATTGTCAATCTCCCTCAGTGTTGCAATTTGCCTCTCCAGATCTCCAATCTGTGCTTCCAGAAAAGCCACTTGCTCACACCCACCATAGAGGTATGGACCCTGGACAGATTTATCCAGGCATGCATACATGCAGCAGGATGTACACTGAGTAAAACTTTCAATCTTGCTAGCACTTATCCCCAGTTACCAAAAACACAAGTGAGCAAAACAATATTAACCCTCTTGGTTTAAACTCCCTTATAGTTTAAACACTCTTGTTGTTTTAACTCCTACTTAAAAGAGACTACTTTAAATAGCCTACTTTCAAGCAAGCTCTGTGAGTCAGTAGTGGGTTTATATTGACAATACAAATCCCACACAGATGGAAATCAAGGGGCACTCCCCCTAATTAGCCCAACAGCAGTAGCACCCACAAGGATGGGAATATAAACAAAAAGAGAGGATAACAAATAAAAATAAAAAAAGAGGGAAAAAGTTTTAAATAAAACCAGCAAGGAGAAAATATAGAAGAAAAAAAAGGGACAAAGTTTAAATAAATTCGGCAAAGAAATAAAAAAATATATATATCGATAGTCTTTGATTCCATTCCAGATCCAGACTCTGATTCTGCAACTCACAAACTGCAGCCTGGGGATTGGGTGGTGATAAAGAGGCATGTGAGGAAAGGACTTGAACCACGCTTTGACGGTCCATTCCGTGTGTGTAATTGTGTGTAATTCCATGTGTAATTGTTCAAGAGACCCTAATGCTAAATCCCTGTTTATCCATGGTGGAAAAATACCACATATTGCAGAGCCCTGAGCACCACTATGAAATGTACCAAAACTCATCAAGTTATGAGTTACCACCACCATGTTTATCTCCCTAAAGGATGGACTTTCTCCTGTGGAAATATTACTGATGCTTATTTCCAAGATAACATTACAGGAGGTCCCTGTGCAATCTCATGCCTAACCATGACCATGTTTTCCAAATCTGACTTGATCCCTGAAACCACCCAGCTACACAAACCACAGAGAGACAAGATAGAAGTTAAACATACCCTTACTTCAGATTGTAACCCTGAAATGACTCTCTTATCTAAATCCAAATACTCTGCCCTTGCGTACTCTATGGTAGGAGTCCCAGGCTTAGCACTGTATACCTGAGTAATTAATGCGGTAGCCTGTTCCATTGCAAAGGGTTTAAATGTCACTTCCCAGGCCCTAGAAGAGCTACTTGTGGACACCCAGGCAAATAAGAAGGCAATCCTTGAGAATAAAGCAGCCATTGACTACTTACTAATGAAACATGACTTAGGCTGTGAAGCTGTTGAAGATTTGTGCTGTTTTAACCCATCTGACCATGGCACTATGATCCATAAACATATAAAATATTTACATGACTTAGTACAGGATATCAAACAGGATACTGGCTTTTTGGGGGATTGGGTTTGGACATTTGGGCTAGGAACATGGTTGACTTTGCTAATTAAGAAAATGTTGTACTTTTTGCTATTAGGTGTATTTGTTATTATGGCCATTTTTTTAACCTTTAAGTTCTTCTAATGTCTACTAACCTCTCTATGTAAAAACAAATAAACTGTTGGTCGTACCTTAACTTACCTTCCAGCTCCGACTTCGGAAGGTTTTTATGATGTTACCTCGCCTAACAGATGAAGGAACTTTCCTCAGCTGATTCTCTCAATCCGTGGTGAACAAATAAATGAAAGTCCCACAGGCTTTGGCTAGCAGGCCTGGAAATACCTTGGACATTTGAGTGACCCTTGGATCAAAAGAGGGGATTGTGAAAGAATTTACTTTGATTCCAAGGTTCAAGTATATAGGTGTCATATTAGATATCCTATATTAAAATTGGCTAACTTGGACTCAGGAAATGCTAAATGCTTAAAACAACACTTAAGACCATATATGTCTAGTTCCGGGAGCAGATAGCCCCTACCTGAGCTGTCTCTCCTAATTCAGTGTGTTCTTTCTCGGAACGTATCTGTTCTATGTACATGACGTTCATCCCTTGGTCTTATTTGTATTCCTTTCAACCTTTTACTCCGTTCCTACTACTGTCCTATGAGTATTTGCACTTTTCAATGTATAAAAAACACATACTGAAAAATAAACGACAGAGGCTTATTTTGATTATCAACAGGCGTCTCGTGTCTGAATTCATGCTCCTCCAAGTGCACTTGAAATACCAATTTGGGCTCCCTTGAATATAACAAAAATCACATTGGATCTAAGGCAATCCACGGTATGGGACCAGACTATCTGAAGGATAAATTCACACGCTATGCTCCCAGTCGATCCTTGAGATCGGCTGATTTAGCCTTATTGAAGATTCCAAATTTTAAAAAGAAAAAGTGCGGAGGGAGGACGAGTGATGTTCAGGGAGCGCAATTTTGGAACTCCCTGCCTCTGACATTAAGACTTGAGAATGATCTACTGAAGTTCCGCCGGAGCTTAAAAACAGTTTTATTTGCTCAGGCATACGGGATTACATGAAATTTTTAACCTGCTTCAAATGCATGTGATTATAATGCTGTTGTGTGCTGGATATTGTTTTGCTTGTTTTTGATTGCTGGTATGCGCATCGAGACCCTATGGGTAATAAGACTGCGTTTCTTAAGAATTTTAATAAATAAATAAATAAATATATCAGTAGGGGGTGACAAGTGGCAGAGTGAGGGGTTAACAGGGGGCAGAGTGAGGGGTGACAGGAGCTTAGTGTGGGGTAACAGGGGGCTGAGTGAGGGGGTGACAGGGGGCAGAGTGAGGGGGTGACATAGGGCAGAGTGAGGGGGTGTCAGGGGGCTGAGTGAGGGGGTCACAGGGGGCTGAGTGAGGGAAGGAGGAGGTGACAGGGAGCTGAATGGGGTGACAGGGGGCAGAGTGAGAGGGTGAGAGAGGGAAAAGTAAAGGAAGGAGGGAGTGACAGGGGGTAAAGAGGAAAGGTATTAGAAATACCTTTTGTTAAGACACCTTTTGTCTTAATAAGTAAATCACCGTTTAGTCCACCTTCCCCTCTCACCGTATCAAGTCCTTGTTCGTATACTGTATAATCCACGAACCATAACCAGGGGCAGCAGTAATTTCTTGAATAACGATATCCACCAAACGGCATAAGTTTCCCAATAATAGTCCTTAAGCGTAAATAAGAATCCCCCCAATAACGAGACTGAAGCTCCGTGTTGAGGGTCAAAACAAGATCTGAGGACTGGAACATCCAGCCTGCTTTTTATTAGGAAAAGGCACACACAGGGCACTCCCAGGGGGAGGATGAAAATAACCAATTATACACAGGGTAACACCCCCACCTCTCCTCCCCTCAGATAACCACATAACACAATTATACTGTACAATATTTTACCCCAGTTCTGGATGTACCCCAAAACCAGGGGGTACACCTTTAAGTCCAGCACCACTTGAAAGGTCTTGGTTAGGGGAACACTCTGTCCAAATCCCAGCCCATTCGGTTAAGGGGTTCGGGAGTTATGGATGATTGAAGTTTTGACCGACTGCACGGATCTTCTAGCCGAAAAGAGTTCCACGCGTTCACAGGCAAACACCGCTGTTCGCACGCAAGATGGCCGCGAACACGTGCAAAAGTCCCGAAATGGCGGCCACCCATATGTTAGACATGGAGTTCGTGCGAAATGAGGTGAACGGCTGGAAAACAAGCTGGAACGGTAAAACATGCTTCATAACATAACGAATCAGTCATGTAGACGGATGGCACAAAATAGCCGAATCCACCCAAGCACTAGACAGACGGATGGTTCTGTCACACGGCTCCCCCCTTGTGGAACACTCCGGCAGACCTGGCTTGACCCTGTGGCGGGTCAACTTGGGGATGCCCGGACTAAGAGGTGGTGGATATGTCGGTTTGCCGTGATAAGCCATCCGCATTTCAGGTTCAGCTTACCGGGTCTGTAGCTAATAGTAAAGTTGTAAGGTTGCAATGCCAAGCTCCATCTCAGCAGTCTCCCATTGTCGCCTGAGACCCGGTTAAGCCAAACGAGGGGGTTATGATCTGTTACAAGGTAAAACTCTTGCCCATACAAGTAGGGACTTAACTTTTTCAATGCCCAGACTAGGGCTAAACATTCTTTCTCAACTGCCGCATAGCTCACTTCTCGGGGTAGTAATTTTCGGCTGAGGTATGCGACAGGATGCTCTCCTCCATCTTCCCCAACTTGGCTTAACACAGCCCCCAGTCCATACATGGAAGCATCTGTGTGAACGAGAAAGCGTTTGTTAGGTACTGGGGCAGCCAAGATAGGGGCATTCACGAGAGCTTGTTTCAGTGCCTGGAACGCAGCTTCACAAGCCGGGGACCACAGGACCTGCTTAGGCAAATTCTTTTTTGTCAGGTCTGTCAGGGGCTTAGCAATAGAGCTGTAGTCAGGAACGAAACGTCGGTAGTACCCTGCTGTCCCTAGGAAGGCCAATACCTGGGTCTTAGTAGTGGGTGTGGGCCAGTTAGCCACCGCTTCTACTTTGGCGGGCTCTGGTCTCTGGTTCCCACATCCCACTCGGTGACCCAGGTACTGTACTTCTGCCATACCTACATGGCACTTTTCTGGCTTCAATGTCAGGCCGGCGGCCCGAATCTTATCCAGTACCACCCCTATGTGTACCAGGTGTTCCTCCCAGGACCCACTATAGATCGCTATGTCATCCAAGTATGCACAGGCAAATTCTTGGAAGCCATCCAGGAGTCTATCCACCATCCGTTGGAAGGTAGCCGGGGCATTCTTCATCCCAAAAGGCATGACCCTAAATTGGTACAGGCCAAATGGGGTGACGAAGGCCGACTTGGGGATAGCATCCTCGGCCAGGGGAATCTGCCAGTAGCCCTTACATAGGTCTATGGTGGTCAGATAACGTCCCCTGGCAATACGATCTAGTAATTCGTCTACCCGGGGCATTGGGTAGGCGTCAGTGGTAGTCCGCTCGTTGAGTCGCCTGTAGTCCACACAGAACCGGGTGGTCCCATCTTTCTTAGGTACTAGGACTACAGGCGAAGCCCAAGGGCTGTCAGAGGGTTCGATGACCCCAAGCTGGGTCATCTCCTGTATCTCCTTCCGCATTCCATCTCGGACTGCTTCGGGGATACGGTAAGGCGGCTGTCGTAAGGGGGTCTGTCCAGGGGTCTCTACCTTGTGTACAGCGAGGTGGGTGTAACCTGGCTCCTGGGAGAAAGTTGCTTGTTTCTCCCACAACAACTGTTTCGCTTGGATCCTTTCTGTGGGGTTTAACCTGTCTCCTAACTGTACGAGGGCGGTGAGGTCAGTCTGGGGGTCCCTCTCTAGTAGATCAGGGAGAGGCAAATTCTCAGGGTCATCTGTAGCTGGGGCACATACGGCTGCAATGTTCTCCGGTCGTTCTTGATACTCTTTCAGCATGTTCACATGAAAGGATCTCTGGACCCTCTCGTCTGAACAGCTGGCTATCAAATAGGTAGTATCGCAGATCTGCGCTACTATTTTGTACGGGCCTTGCCAAGAGGCTTGCATCTTGTTGGCCTTCACAGGTTTGAGCACTAATACTTTTTGCCCCACCTGGAAGGCTCGCTGTCGGGCACCCTGATCGTACCATCTCTTCTGTCTCCCCTGGGCCGCCTGGAGATTCTCCCTTACCATCAGGGACAGTTTCTCCATGCGGTCCCGAAGTTCCAGAACATATGGCACTATGGGGGTCCCTTCTTGCTCAGTCTCCCCTTCCCAGTGTCCCCGGATGAGATCTAGGGGTCCGCGGACCCGTCTCCCATACAGTAACTCAAAAGGGGAGAACCCAGTAGATTCCTGGGGCACCTCCCGGTATGAAAACAGTAGGTGAGGCAGGAATCTCTCCCAGTCCCTGCAAGTGTCTGTAAAGGTCCTCAGCATCTGTTTGAGGGTACCGTTAAAACGCTCGCAGAGACCGTTAGTCTGTGGATGGTAAGGCGAGCTAAGCAAGGGTTTAATGCCACACACTTTCCACAGCTGCTGGGTGAGCACCGCAGTAAATTGGGTTCCCTGGTCGGAGAGAATCTCCTTAGGGAACCCAACCCTGGTAAAAATCCTAACCAGGGCATCAGCAACCGTCTCTGCCTCTATGTTAGACAGCGCTACTGCCTCTGGATAGCGAGTGGCATAGTCCACTACAGTAAGAATATACTTCTTGCCTGATGGACTAGCCCTGGCCAGTGGACCCACAATGTCAACAGCTATGCGGGAAAAGGGCTCCCCTATAATAGGCATCGATGATAGTTTAGCCTTAGGGTGGTCCCCCCGCTTTCCTACCCGTTGACATGTGTCACAAGTACTGCAATATATCCGCACAGCCTGGTTGAAGTTGGGCCAAAAGAAATTCTGGGAGATCCTATAGGCCGTGCGGCGGGACCCTAGATGTCCTGCTAAAGGGACATCGTGCCCTATCCGCAGAAGCTCCTGCCGGTATTTTGCGGGCACCACCAGCTGGTGATTCTGCGGAGGGGCTATCTTCTTCTGGGAAGGTTTCGGGATGCTGTATAGCCTGTCCCCCACCCACTTATACCGCTCCCCGTCTATCCCTTCCTCTCCAGCATCTGCTCTGTCCCTGTACTTTTGAAGGGTGGAATCGGCCCGGGTTTCCCTCCCAAACTCCTCTGGGGAATCCCAACATAAGGGGGTCTGAGCTAAGGTGTCAGTCGGGGAAAAGGGTCTTACCTGGGTCTCCTCGGCAGGTGGGCTGGTTCCAGAGGCACGGGTCTGAGAACGAGTAGTCACTGGGTTAACGTCCATGGGGCCCATCGGAGCATAGGCCGAAACCAAAGGGGCCAAATCATTCCCAAGAAGCACATCAGCGGGTAAGTCTTTCATAACTCCAACATCTACGTGTCTAGCGCCCACTCCCCAATCCAGGTGAACACGGGCAACAGGTAACCGGAATACGGCTCCCCCTGCTACCCTCACGGCCACTGTGTCTCCTGTGTGCTGGTGTTCTGAGACTAAGTTCTTTTGGAGCAGTGTCATGGTGGCTCCTGTGTCTCTAAGTCCATTTACCACTCGGCCATTTAGTTTCACAGTCTGCCGGTGTTGCTGGCGATTGTCCTGATGGGCTGCTTGCACCGGGTCGGCTTCGTGCAAGATGCCCCAGAATTCCTCCTGCTCTACACAGTGAGCAGCAGGCTGTGGTGGTCGCTGATTCGTGTTGGCTGGTCTCCTCCAGGACTGAGCTTGGTTGGCGTGGTTCAGTGGACACTCCGGGCGCTTGTGTCCCAACTGTTTGCACAGAAAGCACCGGATGGGTTGGGAATAATCCCTGGCATTAAATTTGGATGGCTGCACATAAGTATTGGTCGGTGGTACTACTGGGTTGCGATGCACTGGGGGTTGGTATGTTGTTGGAATCGGAGGGGCTGCTGGTCGGTATTCCACTCTGGTCGGAACTTTAACAACGGTATTGTCCAGTTTGCGAGCATCAGTATATTCGTCTGCCAACCGGGCCGCCTCGGGTAGGGTAGAGGGTTTTCTATCTCTGACCCACTCCCGGACCCCGGTAGGCAATTTCTCGAAGCAGTGTTCCAGTAAAAATACCTGCAGCACCTCCTCCCCCGATATTGCTTGGCATCCCGCCATCCAGTGGGCTGCAGTACGGTGAACTCTGCAAGCCCATTCCACATAAGAGTCGCCACTTTGCTTGTTGGTTTCCCTGAAGCGCCGTCTGTAAACTTCTGGGGTCACCGCATACCTGGCTAGGAGCGCATCCTTCACCGCCCGGTAGCTGGTGATCTCCTCCTCTGGGATGGCCCGAAATGCGTCACTAGCCCGGCCGGATAATTTCCCAGAGAGGATGGTGACCCATTGATCTGTGGGTACCTGGTGTAGAGCACACTGCCTCTCAAAATCGGCCAGGAACCCATCGATCTCTCCTTCATTTTCAATAAAAATTTTAAATGCAGCAAATGGTACCTTTTTCCTTCCGGAATCGTTATTGGGTACCTCTGCTGCTGCAGCTCCTCTTCCTTGGAGCGCTTGGTGTGCTGCTACTGCGGCTTGCACACGTTCCACAATGTCTGCTGAGGGGTTGGGGCCAAAGTGTGCCAGCCTTATTTGCACTGCCCGGTTAAATTGTATTTCCTCTGGTGTTAAATCCAAACTGCTGGGCACATTAGCGCTCTCCGTTCCCTGTGTTGCATCCATTTCCCTTAGCAAAGCAATAATTTCCCGTTTCTTTAAATTGCTTGCTGATCGACCTCGGCGTTCTATTATGTCCTTAAGAGTAGCAGGTCTTAACTGTTCATACTGCATTTCTTTCCTTCTGTGTTGTGGGATTCATCCCGTCGCTTGCCACCAATTGTTAAGACACCTTTTGTCTTAATAAGTAAATCACAGTTTAGTCCACCTTCCCCTCTCACCGTATCAAGTCCTTGTTCGTATACTGTATAATCCACGAACCATAACCAGGGGCAGAAGTAATTTCTCGAATAACGATATCCACCAAACGGCATAAGTTTCCCAATAATAGTCCTTAAGCGTAAATAAGAATCCCCCCAATAACGAGACTGAAGCTCCGTGTTGAGGGTCAAAACAAGATCTGAGGACTGGAACATCCAGCCTGCTTTTTATTAGGAAAAGGCACACACAGGGCACTCCCAGGGGGAGGATGAAAATAACCAATTATACACAGGGTAACACCCCCACCTCTCCTCCCCTCAGATAACCACATAACACAATTATACTGTACAATATTTTACCCCAGTTCTGGATGTACCCCAAAACCAGGGGGTACACCTTTAAGTCCAGCACCGCTTGAAAGGTCTTGGTTAGGTGAACACTCTGTCCAAATCCCAGCCCATTCGGTTAAGGGGTTCGGGAGTTATGGATGATTTTTTTGGAAGTTTTGACCGACTGCACGGATCTTCTAGCCGAAAAGAGTTCCACACGTTCACAGACAAACACCGCTGTTCGCACGCAAGATGGCCGCGAACACGTGCAAAAGTCCCGAAATGGCGGCCACCCATATGTTAGACATGGAGTTCGTGCGAAATGAGGTGAACGGCTGGAAAACAAGCTGGAACGGTAAAACATGCTTCATAACATAACGAATCAGTCATTTAGGATGGCACAAAATAGCCGAATCCACCCAAGCACTAGACAGACGGATGGTTCTGTCACACCTTTATTTCCCTGGTGGTCCAGTGTCCTGGCTCCCTGGTAATCCTGTGGGCTTTCATTCTCCCTGGTGGTCCGGTGGCCTTCCTATTCGGTCTGCAGCTCCACTGAATGTGAGCTGCAGACCATGTGATAGGAGTCTTGTGATATCCACAAGTCAGAGAATTTCCATGGAAACCCGCGGCAACGCTCTGATTGGCTTGGGATCACGAGGCACTTCAGTTTGCAGCTCACACCTGACAGGGGTGTAGGGGAAGCTTAATTTCTATGATAGAAGGGGAGCCCTTCAAGCAGTTGATACATACCCTTGTTACACAATATGTACTCTCTTGTAATTTTCTTCCATTGTTCCATCACTGTATTGTTCCTGAGTGCTACTAGTGCATTAGATGCTGGCTACGACTGTAGGTCAGTGGGTCTACTTCATCAGAGATTTATGCAGTTATTCTTGGAGCCAACATGCCTTTCCCTCTTTCACAGTACACTGGTGTCAACACATTGTTCTTGGGCTTGGTGATGGCATTGGAAGAGTTCCAACCATACCATCTTTTCAGTCTGGGTGTGGACATGATGGTAATGTTGGAACTCCTCCAATGTCACCACCCTCTTCCAATGCAGGGCTGTCATTACCTCCTGCAACATGCTGAAGTTATGGATCAAAAGCATACTTCAGCAAACATATTGAAAGCAATCAGATAAATAATAGAAAATTGGTTGGTAGACTAGGCATTCAACAATAAGCCTGTTTATTGTATGGTCCTGTTCAAAGCTCATCGAGATGGATCCTTTGGAGGTATAAACTGTTCTGCACACATCCTACATCTTATAGTGATAGGTGCAATTCATGAAGGCAACACAAAGATACCTTCATAATTGATTGGTTCTGGAGAATTGCTTGGAATTTCCACTGTAGTGTAATGGCTAGCCAACTCTTGAAGTAGTGTTGTACTTTTTAATCAGGAGCAAAAGGAACACAACTGCAGTCGATAATCATTCATCTAGCGTACGTTTTATTTTGTTCATGAAATGAGATGTTATTCCAGTGAAATTGTGTGATGGGGGATAAATTAAGGTTTAACATTTTTGGATAGGTATTCTGGACAAGCAGTCAGCTTTTTTAATCTTTGATCCAGGTCTGTAGACTATGTGAAAATGTAATGTTTCAAAAACAGACTACATCTGTCAAGCTGATTTTTGTGGTTGGTATAGATAGCAACAGGTCTCTCGTTTCCTACTAAAATATGACACCATTTTTTTTTAAATAATGCCTCGATTCACAACAATTCATTTTCTCCTAAATTAGATTTTTTTTCAGGAGATGTCCTTGAGTAGAAAGTGACAGGTTCAAAAACAGCTCCATTCGCATTGTCAGTGGTGTCGATTTTTAAGAAATAGTTCAAGGAATGATGAGGCATCTTTAGTACAGGAGCTGTGGTGAATCGTTGCATTTTGAGCATTTCAAATAAGTTCCTATTTGTAATGTAATGTAATTATTTTATAGTAGTAGGAATTGGCCATTTTAGGATACACTGTATTTTGACATCATTCATTCATGTTTATGATTTGAGATGTGATGACACACCCTAGGAAGGGAATCTCAGGCACTTCAAACAGACTTAGTTTCTAGAGAACCCATCTCATTTGTTTTCTGTCATCACAGATATTAGAGTAAATCGACATGTCATCAATGTATATTATGACACAGATATCCAAAAGATCTAGTCAACAAAGTGTTGAAAGGTGGTAAGGGCATTGCATAGCCCAAAAGGCATAATGAGGAATTCATATATTACATATCTAGTTGAAAATACTGTTTTCCATTCATATCCTTTTCAACCTCAAAGTTGCCTTTATTGGCGATCTCCTCTCCCCCCCGGTTCCGGTTTCAGGTAACACAGAGTGATGCCAATGATTGGTTGAGAGCGGTCATCTGAGAAAAAGAAACACAAAGGAGCTGTGGGGGAGAAAGAGACACATTGACCAACAGCTACCCCTGAAACTATGAAACTGTTTTGGGCACGCGCCTCATGAGCGGTCGGTCAAAACTTTACCCCGGTTGCGATTCAGCTGTGTTCGTGGAATCTGAACGCTATTTGGGCAACTTGGGCCCTCAGATCCAAGCTATCCGGGGATATAATATTTATGGGGGTTCCTAAATGTTTTATGTGTAATTTTTATGTATTTTTGATATTTTGTATTTTATAGAGAGTCATTGTGACTCAGAAATTCGTGGGCGTGTTGTGGGAGTTTTGTGGGCATATATACTGTATCTCTGAATTGCATAAAAGCTGGCCATCTGGCCTGAATAAAAGAATTCCCGTTGAACCCTTCATTTAGACTCGACTAATGTTTGGGTGTGTGACTGACAAACCGCTGGATTTACTTTCATGCTGCACTTATTGGTTATTGGGAACGTACGAATCAGCGCTCCGGGCTGCGGGCTATAAGTCCCTAGCAGTTCGGGAGCATACCAAAGGGTATACAAAATACCAGCATTCGCTACAACTTTATTTTTTACAGCTGTAAATTTGCCTTAATATGTCAAGGTAGTTGGACTGAAACATTGATTATATGCAAATACAAATCTGCTTAAAATAAATCCGCTATTTTGTTTATTTTGAAGCCCTTTGAAGCTGGTATAGAATTTGCTTTTAGTTCTCATTCAGCCCTGTCCTTGTAAGTGTGGAAAAAAAACAGTGTTCTTTCATCAACTTATCCCAGTTGTATCTCCAGAGGTAGCAGTTACTACAAGATTCAGCCAGGCAGGGCAAAACTACTATTATTAACAGTATTATTTATATAGCACCAACATATTACTCTGTGATTTGCAATTGTATAATGAGGATAATTTACAAGAAATTGAAGTACAACATATTAGCAGAGACGAAGTGAAAAAGGCCCTGTTTAAATTAGCTTACAACATGGGCATTATTCCTTCCAGTTGCACATGCATTTTAGCTATATGTTCTTTAATGTTACAGTCAGGGACATGCTCTAGTTCCCATGTTTCTATAACAATTTCTAGAATTACCCTAGGTGTCAGAAAGCCTCTCAGAAGTTGTAAAGCCTCAATACCATCCGCTTCTGATTAAGGCTACAGCCCAAATATTGTAACTTTATGTGGTAATCCCAATCTCTGACTCCACCAATACAACATGACCTCTTAATAGCACTATTTTTATCTTGCCCTCCAAGATGGCAATAGCTTTACAGAGCTTAGTTTATTCGCTGTGCTCATTGGTTGCGCTGTGTTAATACTCTCAGATAATAATCAAGGTCTTACACAGTAATGCTTAGCTCTGTGGAAAGGCAGGCATCTAGTAGAACCAAGGAAAGTTGACAGACAGTTCTTAAAGTGGCACTGTCTAGGCCAAATCCATTTTTTAACCCCACTCCCTACTCCCCTACATCTAATTGATCCCCTAGTCAACCTCAAATGCCACTAAGCCCCCCATATTACTTATTCTTTTATGTTAATTTCGTGCCCGGACCTAGGTCCTGGGTACCGCCATCTTTGTGTGGACAGATGAAGTCCCTTTGGGACACATCATCTGCCCACACTAGATAGCGCTGTAAAATTCCTGCACATGACCAGTTAAACACTGGGGCATTCGCTATGGTCTGAAAATTGGACGGGAATTTTGTCTATTAATTCATTCGTCAAAAATTTCAGTCAAACAAACACCGAATATCAGTGTTCGTTTGTTTGTTTGTTCAGTTTGTTACAAGGAGGGAGCTACCAGCTTGCAACTCCCTCCTTGTAATATGTAAAAATAGAAGCAGCAGGGCCACTTCCTAAGCCCTCCATGTTCTCCCTCACTCTATGGGGGTCTATTAAACCCCCATAATAGCATAAGGGAGATTAAAATCTCCTGAATGCCCCTACTTGCTATGCCACAAGTAGGGGCATGGGTACTAAACAGTGAGCAACTTGTGGCTGCCCACTGTTGTAAAAAAAGAAAAAAAAAAAAAAGCCCATGGTGGGGTATCTATTAACTAGCGGGGGGACATAGTGTTCCCCCCGAACACCCACCCGTGCCCCGCAAGTGGGGGTATGCAATTAAACGGGGGACATAGGGTCCCCCTTGGCCCCCACCCATGAATGGCAGGTGGGAGCCCTAAAAAACAATGGGGAGGAACCTATTGTCTTCGCCCCGGCCCCAATCCATGGCCAACGGATGGGGTCTAAATGTAAAAATACTGGCCCAGGTGACTAGGGGTCCCCAACCGCTCCACCCAAAAAAAGTTTAAATAAAGCCTTACCTACCCTCCTCACCATAAAAATGGTGAGGGGGAGACAATAAAACTAAATACCTTAAAATAATAATAATACTTACCATTTGATTTCTTCTTTTTTCTATCTTTTTTCAGCCCCAAAAAAGGCCAAATAAAAATCCATAATACCCTTCGAACTTGTAAAATAAAAAAAACCTGAGCACCCCCCAAAAAAAATCAGCTGAAAAGAAAAAAATCCAGATGAAAAAAAAAATATTAAATCTTCACCCAGCGATGGCACCGTGCAGACTGAGCTCCGCAGAGCGGGGAAGGGCTTATAAAGCTTTCCCACACCCTGCAATTTGACTCAGAGCGCTCTAATTGGTTAGGTGGGGGCCAAGAGGGGAGGACAATAGGTCCCCCCATTTTCATTTAGGGTCCCCACCTGCTACTCATGGTTGGGGGCCAGTGGGGGACAATAGGTTCCCACCCATTGTCTTTTAGGGCCCCCACCTGCCACTCATGGGTGGGTGCTGGGGTTGGATTACAATAGGTCCCCCCCAATTTTAATTTAGGGCCCCCACCCGCTGCTCATGGTTTGGGGCCTTGGGGAGGACAATAGGTCTCACATTGTCTTTTAGGGTCCCCATCTGCTGCTCATGGTTGGGGGCCGCCGGGAGGACAATAGGCCCCCGAATGTCCCTCAGGGCCCCCATCCACCGCTCATGGGTGGGGGCCAAGAAGGACCCTATGTCCCCTGTTTAGGGAGGGACACTATGCTTGTTAATAGATGCTGCACCATGGGGCCATTTATTGGACGGGTGGGGTGCTTTATTTATTTTTTATTTTTTACTGTTATTTTTTATTTTTTACTGTTTAGTAGACAAGCCCCTACTCGCGGCATAGCGATTAGGGGCAGATTAATTATTAATACTATGTAATTTTTAGATCAGTAGATAGCACCCTAATACTTAATACTAAGCTATCTACTAAGCGGCTGCAAGATGCAGCCGCGGCACAAATAGGATCGCATTTCATTAATTCTAATTAAATTCTAATCCGAGCAAAATCCTGAATTGTGTCCTAACACAAATGGACAAATTGTTCTCTTTCTGTTAGGACAAAATTTGGTAGTTTCGCCGGGGTTCTGTCTAAATGGCAGGGCGTTCGGGAATAGTTAAAGCAGGCAACGCAAGATCATGTCAGAAAGGGTGAGTATTGTGGGAAAATTTCTCTGACCCACAGGAAGTACTTTGTCTTATGTTTTAAAGAAAACTAGATAAGTTAGGAAGAAACAGAGAACAGATCCTGAGAGTGGGAGAGAAGAGCAAGCGATTAGTGAAAGGTAAGTTTGGTATGACATTGCCTCTTTAATGTATATGGGGCTTAGAGTATTCCTTTAACCCCTTCAGGACGGGTGACAGACGAGGTCCGTCATCCAAGGGATACCCTTAACGACGGATGACGGACCTCGTCCGTCACGCGGTAAAATTAACCCCAGATCGCCGCAATCGCGGCGATCGTGGGGTTAATGGTGCTCCGGTCTGCCTCTGCATTAGAGGCAGACCGGGAGCACCGAATCGGGCTGCCCCTGTACATGTGCCCGCTCTGACAGCATGTCTGAGCGGGCACATGTGCTCTGCATACTCACCTCCGCCTCCCTGCACTTCCGGGTTCAGTGTGAAGTGCAGGGAGACGGATCTTCAGTGATCCTGCCCCCTGGTGTTAAAAAAATAAAGTACAATTAAAATCCCACCCCCCTTTACCCCACCTTTACCCATATTAATAAAAAATTAACCCCTTCCCTGCCAATTGATCACTGACTACAGTGATCAATTGGCAGGGATTACATTTTAATATGATCTGATTTTTTTTTTTTTTTAACCCCTGAGGGTTAATTCTTTTTTTTTTTTAATCCTCAAGGGTTAAATTTATTTTATTAATTAATTTAAATATTTTAAAATTATAAATTTAGCTAGCTGGGGAGGGTGGAAGTTAGCGGGGAATTGGGGGAATTAGTGTTAGGCTAACTCAGGGTTAACGTTAAAAAAAGTTTTAAAATAAGCTTTAAAAAGTTAAAAAATTAAGTAAAAAAAAAAGCTTTAATAACATTTAAGTAAAAAATTAAAAAAATAAACCCTTTACCCAGTCCAAATAAAAATTAACCCCTTCCCTGCCAGTCTATCACTGCCTACAGTGATCAAAATACAGATCACAGTATTATACTGTGATCTAATTTTTTTTTAACCCCTGACGATTAACTTTTATTTATTTGTTAACCCTCAGGGGTTAAATTTATTTAATTAACTAATTTAAGTATTGTATAATTAAATATTTTGCTAGCTGGGGTGGGTGGGAGTTATGGGAAAATGGGGAATTTACTGTTAGTGCTGCTTACTGCTAGTTAGGGGTTAACGGTAAAAGAAAAAGCTTAGCAAAATGTTAAATCTGTAAAAAAAAGTTTTATGAAAGTTTAGGAAACTTTAAAAAAATTAATAAGCAAAACAAAAGTTTAAAAAATAGTTTTAAAAAGTAAAAAAAGTTTTAAAAAGTTAAAAAATTTATTGAATAACGCTCATTACCACTACACCTGGTACAAGCTAGCGGAAAAATGATCCCACGCTAAGGTTCAAAATATGCCTTTTGAAATACCCTGGGATGTCTTCTTTAAGAAATGGTATGGCTTTATGGGGTATTTGGATTATATAGCCTGGTAAAATACTCTAAAATGGGACATGGGCACAGCGTAAAAATGTAAAGTTTGAAAAAAAATGGAATGGCTGTGTCCCAAATGTGCCCCTCCGATGTCCACATATACCTGGTAAAGTTACATACGGGGGTATTTTTGTACTCAGCCGACATAGCTGAGCAACATATAAAGTATTATAGAGTGGTGGTACACATAAGGTTTGCAAAATATACTGTGCAAACTCACTTTGTGTGTCAAAAAGGCAGAAAAAACGCTTATTACCACTACACCTGGTACAACCTAGCGGAAAAATGATCCCACACTAAGGTTCAAAATATGCCTTTTGAAATACCCTGGGGTGTCTACTTTAAGAAATGGTAGGCCTTTGTGGGGTAGTTTGAATTTAAAACCTGCGAAGATGCTTGGAAATTGCACATAGGCCCAGCGTCAAAATTCAAAGTTCTGTAAAAACTGATATGGCTTGGTCTCCAATATGCCACTGTAGCTTCACAAAATAGTGCCAAAGACATTCATTGGGGATGTCTTTTTACTCAGAAGACTTAGCTGAGCATAATTTGGAGGTTTTGAACTTAGTGGCACATATGAAATATACAAAATGCCCAGCAAAAATGCAATCCGTATGTCAAAAAATGCACAAAATTATTTTTTACCACATACTTTGGCATATATTGGTGAAAAAATGGGGGCATGCTAAGGCACAATATGCACCATATGATATACCCTGGAGTGTCTACTTTTACAAATGGTAGGCCTTTGTGGGTTTTTTTTTGAACCGTCAAACTGTTATAATACCCCAAATGGAAGCATAGGCTCATTAAATCCGTCTCTCAAAATTCTACTGTGAATACTGAAAAGGACAGGTCTCCTGTATGGCACTGTAGCTTCACGAAATAGTGCCATAGACATACAATGGGGGTGTCCTTTTACTCAGAAGACTTAGCTGAGCATAATTTGGAGGTTTTGAACTTAGTGGCACATATGAAATATACAAAATGCCCAGCAAAAATGCAATCCGTATGTCAAAAAATGCACAAAATTATTTTTTACCACATACTTTGGCATGTAATGGTAAAAAAATGGGGGCATGTTAAGGCACAATATGCACCTTATGAGATACCCTGGAGTGTCTACTTTTACAAATGGTAGGCCTTTGTGGGGTTTTTTGAACAGTCAAACTGTTATAATACCCCAAATGGAAGCATAGGCTCATTAAATCCCTCTCTCAAAATTCTACTGTGAATACTGAAAAGGACAGGTCTCCTATATGGCACTGTAGCTTCACAAAATAGTGCCAAAGACATACAATGGGGGTACCGTTGTACTCAGCAGAAGTAACTGAACACATAATAAAACTTTGTACAGGAATAGCACACACCAACTTTACAAAATACACATGAGAAGTTCTTTGTTATACGTTTGTGTGCGAAAACCCCCCAAAAACACAATTTTACTCCAATATTTAGCAGAGGTTGGCGGTAAAATGGCTACGTAGAAAGTGTCAAAACAACCTTAGGTAAATAGCCTGTGATGTCTACTTTATATAAATATATACTTTTGTGTGGCAATTTTGTTTTCTTTTATGGCCATTAGGCTTACAAGACAAACATACCAAATTCTAAAATCGCTCCACATTAAAATTTTATTTTACTCCTTGTGCTTTGTTACTACCAAAAAAAACTGAAAATCCCAGACACATTATATATTCTGTAAATCAGAACAAATAAATGAATTTATTTTTAATTACTTTCCTTAACCTGCACTAATTAGGCACACATTATGATTGCAAAAACAGTAAAAAAAAAACAATATTTTTCATTTTTTTTGCATTTTTCTGTATTTTTTTTTATAATAAGTAAGCATTTATATATATATATATATATATGTTATATCAAATTAAAGCCCTTTCTGTCCTTTAAAAAACAGTATATAATATGTGCCGGTGCAATAAATGAGAGAGATGCAAATTGCAGTTGAACGCAAACAGCAAGAAAATGCAAAAATAGCTTGTGTCATTAAGCGTAAGTCAAGCTTCTGAAGCTGTGTCCTTAAGGGGTTAAACAAACACTGATGCAAATGAGGTGTTGAGCTGATATAACATCTCAATGTAATACAGCTGTTAATGTGTTTTAAAGCCAACCATTAGTCTGGCTGAATTTATTTATTTTTTTGTGTGTTTTAAGTAGTATTGAACTTTTCAGAGCAGAATTAAACACAATGCAAATGTATGTGGTAATCTAGGGCCCTGGATAGACACAGGCCCAGGAAACATGAATTTGCTTGGCCCCATTCACCATCCCTGAAACCAGCCTAGGCCCTGTGGAATTTCAATTATTTTCAGGAGCTTTTAACGGTATAGCTCTCATTTCAAATGGAGAAAGACTGACACTTTGATATTAGGGGTGTGGCTATGGTGCGGTTGGGGGTGTGGTCAATGGTAGGGTTGTTTTTAGACATTTTTGGTCACTTACTAACTGCAATTTTTGCAAATAAAATATAATTTAGAATAAGAACAGGACTTATACTGACTGATTTCAAAACAAATTTATTTTGCAGTCTTTGTCTCAGAAACTGCAATAATTACATTACAGGATTAAAATGGTCTCTAGTGCCTATCAATCAGGCAGCTTGCTAGTTCTGGTCACCTAATGATATCCTCACGTTCTGCATAAGGACGTTGCAGCAATGCTTTTCTATGTGGAGGGCCTAATGCACTTGCTCGCAATATTCTTCCCATCGGTTTACATTGGAGGAGGCGGAGAGTCAACCCAGCATCGTGGAAGATTGGCAAGGCAATCAGGTAAGTACAGTAAGGGTATTTTAACACTTACGGTGCATGGGGGGACCCAAGGGTGAGGTGGGGGAGGGCATAGGGAGCTATAGTGCTAGGAATACTACTTTGTATTCCTAGCTCTATAGTATCCCTTCAATCTTACTCTCTGTAACATTTTCTGCTATTGCATCCCTTTAATCTCATTCTCTTTAACATTTAAGCACATTCAACCCAACATCAGTTTGCTGCCATGTAATATATCAATGCACTGGTCTGTAATAACATTGAACAAGCAAAGTATAGAATGTAATGTCTATACATGCAATGTTATATTCAATAATATTTGGTTATATATTAAATATTTTCCACAATATAGGTTTTCACTTGGATACATGTTCCAGTTGCTGAGAGGTTGTCATAAAACATCTTAAAACAAATCTCCTTTTTGTGATTCCTTTTTATAAGTGATTTAGACCTCGTTCTTAGGATCATTTTGAGAACAGTGTCCAGTTAACACAGATAATTTTACTGCAGTAATGCAAATCATACATGCAAACTTAAAATTAACTTAAAATTAATCTTAAAACTTAAAATTAATCTGTCAATATTACAAAATTTTTAAATACATAGTAGGTCTAAAATACGACTCGGAAATTTCACAAAAAGGTAGCCGGAACTTTTGTTTGTAGGAATGCAAAGTACAATGTAGTCTATGAATACCTAGAATTGGGGGAGAAGATGGAAAAAACATGTTGCACTTATGTCTTATTGACCAATTCCATTGTGTGATTCAGTACTAGGTTATCTATACATATCACAGAGATACACATTTGTGGTTGTGAACCTTTCAATATTTTCTTCCTGCAGTAAAGTGTGTGCCTTTATTTTCTCAGCAAGAACATGATTTATCAGGTTCTTTCCACACTGCGGGCTATTATTGATGACTAGCTTTTTGTTAAAAACAATTAACCAAGCATGCAGAGATATTAATTAAATCCTTTCACACTAAAAAAAAACATTGAATTGTGAATGTTCCTGTTCTTCTTCCCACTATTTATGGTATTTATTATTTCTAGAAACGAGGTCTTTGGTTGATTATCCACTTATTAACATTTCTATTAATGGCCTCTATTTAATATTTTTGGATAAGCTCTTCACATGATTTAATAGTTATGGATAAACGTTTAAAAATATTTTTTTTTTAAATATTAAAGTAGCAAAACATATATCATATATAAAAATATATATCACTATATCAAAAATAAATTTAAATATTGCACTATTTTTCAAACCATTAAATCATTTAAAAAAGTTTATCCAAAAATATTCAATCATTTGAAAAACATATCTAAACAATATTAACCCATTAAGGACACATGACATGTGTAACATGTCATGATTCCCTTTCATTCCATAAGTTTGGTCCTTAAGGGGTTAAATAAAGGCTAGTACAGTGGAACCTCGGAACTCGAACAGTCCAGTCCTCAAACAATTTTGGAAGTTGAAAAAAAATTTTGAGTACAAAAATGTCTCAGTAACGATCCTCGGTACCAAAACATACAACAAAGAACCATGAGTAAAAAAATGGCTCGGTACGCGAACAATCTTCATACCAAAACATACAACAAAGAGCCAAATGTCTCGATACACAAATGATCTTCGGTACCCGAACATACAACAAAGAGGCATGTCTCATTTTCGAGTCAGTCAACTATTATAAATAATTTTAATAATGGCCAACAGGAACCACTCAAATAAATGTACAGTGCTTATAAATGTAAAATGTTGTAATTTGGGGGATCTGGATCAGATTAATACATTTTATATTAATTCTTATGGGAAATGTTGATTCAGTTCACGAACACTGCGGGACTCGAACAGCCTTCGGGAACGGATTCAGTTTGAGGTCTGAGGTTCCACTGTATTATATTAGCAGTTGTATAGTGCCATTTTATTCTGTGCTTTATATTGTTTCAATTGTGGTTATAAACAACAAATTAGAGGCAAAGCACAAAAGTTAACAGTGGCAGAAGATGAACACCGGTCTGCTCAGAGGAGCTTACAATCTACAGTTAATCAGGTAAGAAGAAGTGAGGTGTGACAATACTCGTCAATGCAAAGAGCATGTACTGAATATAACATTTTTTTTTAAGTAAAAGTAAAACACATGTAATTGCAAAAACACTCAAAATATTAACAGAATTTGTGAAACCTATGGAAGGCTGTAAGGAAACTCACATGTTCCGATGTCTCTGCATCAATGCAGACATAGTCCCAGGGTCCTCACTCCAATTTTGATGGAGCCACATCAATTCAGCGATCTAATTCAAATACTGATGCACACATGTCAATTTAATGATAAGCACACAAATATACATCACTGTTCTATTCCTATGTGCTATTATTACTATTAGTTGACTAGTAGTTATTGTTATAACTACTGTCTAATGCTGCAGATAAGTCAGAGCACTTCACAACAGATTAATAGAGTGCTTCACATCCTTTCATTTGCAACACACTAGTGGCAACCTTACATGCTTGAGAAGGTGGTGGAGGAGGTCCAGGCTTATCAGCATGTCAGTCTGTGAGTGGATATGTAGAGCAGCAGGGCTTTCAATCTCTTCTGCTACATGATTGACAAAAAGCACACTTCAGCAAACATCTTGCAGACAATCAAATGAATGGGGCATATTGGTTATGAGAGCAGCTGGCACCCATCAGCAGGTTTTGTGGTGACTGACAGAGCTTTTAACATGGTTAAAGCATTAAAATATGTTTACTTTTTAAGATGTGCATTGTCCTGCACACATCCTGCATCTTGTAGTGAAGGGTGCATTAATGAATGCAACACAAAGATCCAAACCATACTATATTATCGTTGCACGGCCATTACCAGGCATTTCTACCATAGTGTGAGAGCTTGCCAACTCTTGAGGATGGAAACAGAGGAAACAGTGCCTCCCACTCTCTGTATATCACAGGATATCATCATGTGGGGAAATTAAAAATGCTGTAAAGACTTTTTGAACACAGAGGACAATCCATAGTTAATCATCTAACCACTCCATGGCATTGAATTCCCACTGGGGCATGAGGATTGGGCAATAATAGGGAAGCAGGAGGCAATACATACTCTATTAAAGGAATGTCACTGAGACTTTGAGCCACAGTAATGCCAGTTTGTGACAGGCCACCCTTTTGTTCAACCACCTCATGGATGCCTTCCTACAAAACAAGGAAGTTATTCCTGGCAACAAACTCCACACTGATGTATAAGCAGTGATCAGGAATCAAAAAAATCAACTCAATGCTTGTCCTTAAAACAAGTTGGTAATTTCCATGTAATGATGCTAGCTACCATGTGTGATTCTCGGATTAAAGGGAAAGTAGCACTCTAAGGCAACATCCTGATATTCTGAAAAGACAAACTTATTAACATGATCCAAGGTTTGTAGTAGGGATGTGCATGGGCAAATTCTTCTGCAATTCGGGACTTCGGAACTTCGGTTCAGTTTGGCATTTCCGAAATTCGGGACTTTTGAAATTCAGCATTTCGGCAATTCAGTTTGGTTCGGCACTTCCGAAATCCGGGACTTCAGCAATTCGGGAATTCGGCACTTTAGGAATTCGGGACTTAAGCAATTCCCAAACGCTAACCCTACCCCTAAACCAACCACTAACCTTATCCCTAACCCTACCCCTAAACCTACCCCTAACCCTACCACTAACCTTACCCTTAATCCTTACCCTAGCCCTACCTCTAACCATAACCCTTTTTAACAATGTTTTGGCATGTATGGATGTTCACCCAAATAGTTTTACGTGAGCGATGTTCATGCCATGCATGAATCAAAAAAACTAACAATACTTTCAAAACTTAAATTAATTAAACACAATTTATGAGTTCTCAAAGTACTTAAAATAAAATATATCAGTGTCACTAAGTAAATTAATAAGGTAGGTACATATGAACCCTTTCTGTAAGTCACTAAGCTTAAAATTATATAAGTGAAAACTCAAATGTATAAGGATAGGATTAATAAATAAAAAAACAAAACACTAGACTGACTGTGGCTTATGAGATTGAAATATATTATTCAGGCTACACTAATATTTCTTTTGAATCTTGTTCCTTTGAATCTTTCGGTAAACATTATGTTTAAAACAATCTATTATTTACCATTTTGCATTGTTATGATTATATATTATTATGCCCTGCTTTTGCATGTATTGTCTACATTTAACCCTTTAAGGAACGGACTGTTTTTGCGATGTTGTACATTTGCGACCAGGCATCTTTTTACACTTTTGTGGTATTTGTGTTTAGCTGTAATTTTCTGCTCTCTCATTTACTGTTCCCATACAAATTATATATTGTTTTTTTCAGGACAAAAGGGGCTTTCTTTACATACCATTATTTATATAATCTCATGTAATTTAATTTTTTAAAAATGAAATTGAAAATAATACATGTTTTTTGACTTTTATGTGAAAAATCTTTTACTCATCTACAAAAGCGAATGAAAAAAAACTGCTAAATAGATTCAAAATTTTGTCCTGAGTTTAAAAATACCCAGTGTTTACATGCTTTTTGCTATTTTTTTTGCATGTTATAGGGCTATAAGTACAATTAGGATATTGCGGTTTCAAAACATAATTTTTTTTTAAAATGTATCAATAGTGACATTGTAACACTATTATCTGTCATAAATCGCTGAATAACACCCCACATGTACATATTTTTTTTAAAGTAGATAACCCAGGGTATTCAATATGGGGTATGTCCAGACTTTTTTAGTAGGCACTTAGTCGCAAACACTGGCCAAAGTTAGCGTTCATCTTTGTTTGTGTGTGAAAAAAGTAAAAAACTAAATTGAACGCTAATTTTGGCCAGTGTTTGTGACTAAGTGGTTACTAAAAAAGACTGGACATACCTCATTTGCAATACCTTGGGTTGTCTTCTTTTGCAAATGGTATGCCATCATGGGGGTAATTCTCATTCCTGGGCTACCATACGCTCTCAAAGGCAACGTAACCAACCTGGCCATTTTCAATGTAAAAATATTTGACCCATATATTTGACCCTGTAAATTTCAAAAACGCTATAAAACCTGTACATGGGGGGTACTGTTATACTCAGGAGACTTTGCTGAACACAAATATTAGTGTTTCAAAACTGGAAAATGTATCACAACAATTATATCATCAGTAAAAGTGTTTTTTTGTGTGAAACATGCAAACAAAGTCACTTTCACTGACAATACCATCGCTGTGATATGTTTTACTGTTTTGAATCACTAATATTTGTGTTCAGCGAAGTCTCTCGAGTAAAACAGTACCCCCCATGTACAGGTTTTAGGGCGTCGTAGAATGTTACAGGGTAAAATACAGTGCTAGCAAATTAAATTCTCTGGACTTTCGGCCTGGGTTGACAGGCAGGTCCCTTAAATTGCAATCAATAAAATAACTTAATTACGTAAAAATATTACATAAATACACACGTAGAATTTAAATATATATGCATATTTATATATTTGAAGTCTACGTGTATATTTAGATAATTATTTATGTAATTTTGTGTATGGACATATGAATAGTTTGTATTCTTTTTATTTATTTATATATACATAGATATATATACAATTTCATTCTAAGTGTATTTTGATATACATATATATATATATATTAATATCAAAATACAGTTAGAATAAAATGTCGTATAGATATATATATATATATTTTATTATTATTATTTTTACATGTTTAATTTAATTAAAATTACTTATTATTTGTATTTTATATTAATATATATATATATATATATATATATATATACAATATATATAGTTAATATATATATATTATATATATACGTGTGTAATTTAATTATAAGTGTATTTTTATATTAATATATGTACATATTAATATAAAAATACACTTAGTATGACATTATATATATATGATATATAGACATATACACATATATAATTATTATTTTTTTATTAACTTTAACTTTTTTTGATTTTACACTAGCAGGGAGACTGCCTGTCAGCACAGACAGTCCCCCTGCAGGCAGACACATGGACACCTATTGTGACCATGTGGTCGCTCTGTTGAGCGATCACATGGCCCCAGGGGTCCTAATCCGCCATGGGGAGACTGTCTGGGCTGCAGGCAGTCTCCCCACAATGGGAGCACCGCCGATCGCCGCCGGGGGAACAACGGCGATCGGGTAAGTACATCTTAAAGTTAGGACGGTTCAGGACCGTCAGCGGTCGGCAATGGAAAAATGCCGATGACGGTCCTAAACCATCCTTAAGGGGTTAATCATCTAGATATAAACACATTAGTCCTTGCATTAATCTTAATAGTACATAATTATAAAGCTAATATATGCAAAACAATTATGAATGGAGGTTTAGTATATCATTATATATCCAGAAAACACCAAACACTGCATAAGAAAATATTCCAGAAAATGGAAAGAAAAGAAAGAAGAAAACTCATGCTTTCATGATATATAAAATCTATTAAAATGGTAATATAAAAAAATGTGATACATAAAGAGACTCTATGTAGAGTACTTTTTTCTGTAATCATTATTTTTATAGTTTCTTTTTTTTGTTCCTCTTCTGAAATAACTGCATATTTTTTTGTTTATGATACTAGTATTTTTTACATCCCCCATTTATTTTAGTTTGCTTGGATAAACTTTGGCACTGAATACATTATCAGACATACCCTTTATACCTGAAACTATAACTATTTCATTGAATAATCTTTGTTCTTCTTTATAAATAGTTACACAGTAATATAGTCTGAAAAATGTGTATGCCAATCATGTTCAAGGGACACTATAGTCACCTGAACAACTTTAGCTTAATGAAGCAGTTTTGGTGTATAGAACATGCCCCTGCAGCCTCACTACTCAATCCTCTGCCATTTAGGAGTTAAATCCCTTTGTTTATGAACCCTAGTCACACCTCCCTGCATGTGACTTGCACAGCCTTCCATAAACACTTCCTGTAAAGAGAGCCCTATTTAGCCAGGGGAGGTGTGGCTAGGGCTGCAAAAACAGAAACAAAGTGATTTAACTAAATGACAGTGAATTGAGCAGTGAAATTGCAGGGGAATGATCTATACACTAAAACTGCTTTATTTAGCTAAAGTAATTTAGGTGACTACAGTGTTCCTTGAGTCTTTCACACATCTGTATTACTGCTATTGGTACAAAATAAAGTAAAAAAAATCACAGCTTTAAGTCATTTCTAGAATTTGCCACACGAAAAATAACATGTCTCAAAATGGCACTCAGATTTCTCATTGTAATAACAAGCTGTTACTCCACTAATTAAACAAGTGTATCCTTGGCGGGCGTTCTATGCCATCCTTAAGGGGCTGGCTCTAAACAATCGGCGGGCATCATAGAACGCCCTCGGCCGTTCTAGCCGCCCACATGGCTGCCGCCATTCGCCCGTTGGCAACCCAGGCAGACCCCCTGTGGCAAATGACTGCAATCTGCAACATCTGATCGCAGTGACAGCCAGTCACTGCAGTCAGTGTTACTATGTGTCAGTGTGGTTACACTTGGGCGTTTCGCATTTACCAAGGGAAGTATAGCCATCTTGACCCACCAGGATGCCCTGATTCTGTGGGTATAAACAGGGCCGGCGCTTCAATTAGGCCACCTACGCAGGGGCCTAGGATGCCAGCTCACTGGGGGCGCCGCAGGGGAGAGCCTGTTGCTGAAGAAGCCAGCAGAGAGATAAAAAGATTTCTCTGACCGGGTGAGGTGTTGGCCGCCCCCTCCCTTTTCCTTAATAGAGCAAGACCTGGCAGCTCTAGAAGTCTCCCTACCAGGTCTTTGTTGGGAGGAGTGCTCAGTCCTGAATAAAAGGTGGGAATAGGGAGTAACAACGTGTCCCCTCCTCCTTCTACTCACATGCTGAGTGCTCCACCCCAGCACCTGGTAAACACTCCTAGGAGGAGCTGCATTCAGGAGTATGATTACTGCAGAGGCATGCTGCCCAGGGGCTGGAGGAGAGAGAGAGAGTGAAGAGACACCAGGAAGAGGAGTTAGAGCAGAAATAAAAGGGGGGATTGAGGAGAAAGCGGTTAATAAATGGTTAATTGAGGCAGAGGTACAGCTAGAGGTGTGATAAGAGAAGGAAGTGGAGTCATAGTGATAAAGTAAGGGGTGACATACTCACAGAAAAGAGAGAGCCCTGGACTGTGGCTCTGCCTAAAGCTGAACAGTGAAACAGTGAACTGGGTTATGTGAAACCGATAGCTGCTGTGGTACTTGCTATTAGTGTTTAGATCAGTTCCAGCCATTTTAAACACTGATAGCTTTAGGCAGAGCCACAGTTCAGGGCTCTCTCTTTCCTGATTCTAACCCCCATTATTGCCCCTAACCGTCCTCTACAAATTTTAAACCCCCAGCACCCATTACATGTCCTAACAACACTCTTGCCCCTAAGCAACCACTACAGCCCCTAACCCCATTACCCCCAATACTGCCTCTGACCTCTCCACTACAGGTCCTGACCCACCCCTACTGCCCCTCACCCCCACACACAGGTCATGATCCACCACTTTTGACCCCCCCTACTGCCCCTTATATCTATTACAACCCCTAACCCACACAAACTGCCTGTGATCCCAATCAACAGCCCCTGACCTGTTCCTCACCCACCATTACAGTTCCTGACCACCCCCCTCCAGCTGCTAACCTCCTGTACTGCCCATATACCCCATTACAGCCCCTATGCCATCAATACAGCCCCATCTCTGGCAGCTGCCTTTAAACCCCCAATACAATTAGAGCTAACCCTGATTCTCCCTTCCCATCTAATGCTAAATGGAAATTCCTCTACTTTTTACATGTTTTTTCTAAACCTCACACATTGCCACACATCACTCACAGTGGCCCAAACTGTTCACTCATGGCTACTCACACAGCTACACATACCACTCACATCTACCCACATGCAGCCATGCACATCAGTCACAGCTATAAACAGAGCCAGCCTTATACATCACGCACAGAAAGTCACAACATACAACTAACACACAGGGCCGTTTGAAGGAATTTGGGGGCCCCAAGCAAAACGGACATGGAGGGCCCCCAATCTCCAACCCCCCCTCCCCACTCCCCACATGCACGCTCAAGGTCTGGGCCCCCCGGCGCCTGCAGCCAGGTCCTTTCCCCCCCCCCCCCGAGTCCGCCCACAGGGTTGCAGTGTCTGCAGGGCCGGTGCAAGGATTTTTGCCGCCCTAGGCAAAAGTAAAGTTTGCCGCCCCCCATGTGACATCACAGTGCCCCACCCATATGATCTGCCATGTTAACTAACACAGTGCTGCAGTGCCGCCGTGTTTACAATAAAAGGCCTGTAGGGACAGGCTATAGACACCATAACCACTACATTAAGCTGCAGTGGTTCTGGGGACTATAGTGTCCCTTTAATGTGAGGTAAATTAGAGATTAGTGCCATGAATAATATACTAGATTGCCTACTTACAACCAGATGAGGATGATGATGGGCTTCAGCTGCCGTCTGGCTCCACTGGTCTGGTGTAGAACAGGCTCTCTGGAGGCGGTTTGTAACTGTGGTTACAAAAATCAATGTTCTGGGAGAACGGGAAGCAGCTCCATTTTTTGAGGGCCATTTACACAGCTCAAGGTCTGGGTCCCAGGGACCACCTTCATGTTCCACCAATGAGTTTGTTCACAGGGGTGTGTGTGTGTGTGTGGGGGGGGGGATGTCCTGATGTGTGTAAGGAATGCATTGTGTGAATCTGTGTTTGTATGTGTAAGGGCTGCAAGGTGAGTTTGTGTATGTATGGGATGCAGTGTGTGTGTCTGTAAGGCAGTGTTTCCCAACCCAGTCCTCAAGGCACACCTACCAGTCCATGATTTAAGGATTACCCAGTTTTGTCTAAGGTGTTTTTAGAAAAAAAAGAAAAAACACCCTAGACACAACTGGGTCACCCCTAAATCCTGGACTGGTAGGTGTGCCTTGAGGACTGGGTTGGGAAACACTGCTGTAAGGGATGCACTGAGTGTGTGGAAGAGGTGCATTGTGTGTTGCTGTGTGTAAGGGATGCATTGCTTGTGTATGTGTGTCTGTGTGTAATGCATTGTGTGTTTTTCTGTGTGCAAGGGGTGCATTGTGTGTGTGTGTGTGTGTGTGATGGATGTCAATCTCTCCCCCTACCCCAGTCAATTTCCTTCTTCTCCCCCCTCTCCAATTTCCTTCTTCTCCCCCCCTCCCTCTCATTGCCTTCTCCCCCCTCCAATTTCCTTCTTCTCCCCCTCCCTCTCATTTCCTTCCTTCTCCCCCCCTCCAATTTCCTTCCTCCCCCCTCCGGTTTCCTTCCTCCCCCCTCCAATTTCCTTCCTCTCCCCCCTCCAATTTCCTTCCTCCCTCCCCCCCTCAAGTTTCCTTCCTCCCTCCCCCCTCAAATTTCCTTCCTCTCCCCCTCCCTCAAATTTCCTTCCTCCCCCCAATTTCCTTCCTCTCCCCCCTTCAAATTTCCTCCCTCCCTCTCCCCCCCCCCACTCCCTCAAATTTCCTCCCTCCCTCTCCCCCCACTCCCTCAAATTTCCTCCCTCCCTCTCCCCCCCACCCACTCAAATGTCCTCCCTCCCTCTTCCCCCCACTCCCTCAAATTTCCTCCCTCCCTCTCCCCCCACCCACTCAAATTTCCTCCCACCCTCTCCCCCCCACCCACTCAAATTTCCTCCCTCTCCCCCCCACCCACTCAAATTTCCTCCCTCTCCCCCCACCCACTCAAATGTCCTCCCTCTCCCCCCCACCCACTCAAATTTCCTCCCTCGCCCCCACCCACTCAAATTTCCTCCCTCGCCCCCCCACCCACTCAAATTTCCTCCCTCTCCCCACCCACTCAAATTTCCTCCCTCGCCCCCCCACCCACTCAAATTTTCTCCCTCGCCCCCCCCACCCACTCAAATTTTCTCCCTCGCCCCCCCACCCACTCAAATTTTCTCCCTCCTCCCCCCCTCAAATTTCCTCCCTCCCTCTCCCCTACCCCCACTCACTTAAATGTCCTCCCTGTCCCTGACACCCGGCGGGCGCGCGAGGGAGCACTCTCCCTGGCTGAGTGCTTCCTCTTCAGCTCCCTCGCGCGCCGCGTACTGATGCCGGAGCCGGAAGATGACATCATCTTCCGGCTCCGGCATCAGTACGGTGCGCGAGGGAGCTGAAGAGGAAGCACTCAGAGGAGAGTGCTCCCTCGCGCGCCCGCCGGGTGTCAGCAGGGCCAGCCTCTGGGGGGCCCGGAGGTGACCAGCTGCTGGGCCCCCCAGGAGAAGAGGCTGGCCCAGTGGGTACATACCGGGCCCCCTGCGACCCGGTATGTACCCACTGAATGTGGGGCCCGGACGACCTGAGCAGTCCGGGCCCCCCAGGACCGCATGCCCTGATGGCGGCCCTGCCAGCTCTGCTTGGGGCCCCAGGCCAGCTCGGGGCCCCAAGCAGTTGCTTGGTTTGCCTGTCGGGTAGCGACGGGCCTGCTAACACATAGCTACAACACTTACAGCCACCCTACAGACCTACACAAGACGCACACCCACACATCCACTCAATATTTTAATAAATATTCACATTACATAATGATAAAAAAAATAACATAGGGGAATAATTTTCTGGTACACATTCTATTGAAATGCACTGCACATCCCTATGCGCAGTACGTAGTGGTTTTACTGGAATCTGGGCAAAAAAGCTGAGGTGGGCGGGTCATATGGTTGTAATGTCACAACATGGGGGGGCGGCAAATTATTTTTTTGCCTAGGGCGGCAAAAATTCTTCCACCGGCCCTGGGTATAAGTGGCAAGATTGTTTGAGATCTAATCCTTTCCTTGTTAAATAAGGGATACAGACTATGGGTTGACAATTACTATACTAGTATAGAATGATTTACAATTGTATATTTCTTTGAAACCCTAGCCTGTGGCACAGTGAGGAAGAATCACAGGGGTTTCCCCCAAGCCCTGGCTAGAGGCAGAAGTAGAGGTTCCTCTTCAGCTCTCCACCAGGATGAGTTGCTTGCCCTTCGCTTCACAGGTAGGAAGGATGTATAATTCCCTTCCTTTTGGAGGAAAGCTGCCTTAATTTCAATTCCCTTCCTTTTGGAGGAAAGCTGCCTTAATTTTACTTTTCCCAGTCTGTTCTATCAGCGCTGACCCTTTACTACTGTTTTTGTATACATGCTGTTTACAATGCACAACGAAAGTACAGTGCCAGTGTCTGTGAGAAGTAGCACTGAGCATTTGGAAAAGCCAAAGTGCATTGTAGACTACAGCAAGTTTATGGGGGGAGTAGACTTGGCTGACCAAGGCATAGAGCCCTATCTTGTGAACCGAAAAACTAGGACCTGGTACAAGAAAATTGCAATCTACGTGAGCCATATTGCAATTCTATAAAAAAGAGGTCATAGGTAAGCCCTGCCCTTTCATAGAATTCATGCCAAGCCCATATGTTATTTACTCAGCCCCCCAATCCCACTTTGGAATCAGGAGATCTCCAAACACTTTGTGGCAAACACTTCCCTTCCCGAATCCCACTCCCTGTAAAAAATCTCCCCAAAGAAAGTGCCGTGTTTGCTACAATAAAGGAGTCTGAAAGGACTCCAGTTATTATTGCCCAACCTGCCCATATCTACCCGCCCTCTGCATAACAGACTGTTTCAAAGTCTACCATACCTCTTTAGAAGTTTGTTTGCTTGATTTCCCTGGATTTCTGACCTCAGCTTGTCACTTTGTTAGCTGCCTGTACCAACCTATTGGTTTCTTTTACCGACTACTCTGACTTCTGGATTTCCCTGACCTTGGCCTGTCCCTGTTTACGCTAGCCATTCTAAAGTGGTAACACCAAACTCTCAAGGGCGAGATTGGCCCAGAAAATCACTTTGCCAAATTTCCAATTTGCAAAGTATGATGCCACACAAATACCTGTTATCATCATTATTATTCTTTTAACCGGGACCACCCCTATCCTGACCTATAGAGTGGAGCCAAACAGGGCGGAACACATCATCCGGTATTGGTGATTGTTTCATTACAGGCTGTTATGTGAGTTGTACATAAGGAGAGCGTCGGGGCACAACCTCACCTCCCTGTATCTCTGATTTTTCCCTGTCATAGGTGGGCGTGATGTACTTCAAACCACATGAACATAACAGGAGCCCTTCAGTACGGCAGTTAAGGAAAATTTTGGTTAAGAATTCCTCAGAATCACTGCTGTCTGTAAAAGACTTGGTCTGTTTAGCAATATGGGGACATGCACTACAGTGGCCACACTGTAGATATTGTTTGGGGGGTTTATTTAAGGGGGCCAAATAGCTAGGGACTAGCATGTCTTTAAAATGTCTGCCCCTGCATGCTGTCACTGAGGGGAATGGTGTTATAACCTTCTTAATATGGGGATCCAAAGTGAGTATTGGTCAAAATCATTTAAGCGTATCATCATGTTGGACCAGCCTGCATCATACGAGGCTATGCATCGAATCGTGGAAGGTCCTGTGTCCCTGATGTAATTGCTTTTGGCATTTATTGCTCTGGCATAAGCCCTTTTTATAACCCGAATAGGGGAACCCTTTTCCCTAAAAGATTTCCGGAGGTCCCAGACCTTGATTTAAAGTCATCCAGGGAAGAACAATTTCTACACAAGCGCAGATATTGTCCGACAGGGATTCCAGCCTTCAGTTTTGGTGGGTGGTAGCTAGTCCAATTCAGAAGGTCATTAGAGGCAGTGTGTTTTCGGTACAGGGTGGTTGAAATGTTGTCACTTGTTTGTATGGAAAAAGTGAGGTCTAGAAAGTTAAGATTACTGCCCCTACTTCGCTTGTGAATTTCAAGTTAAATTCATTAATGTTTAAGAAAGTTACAAACGTCATGAACTCCTCAGAAGATCACAGCCAAATAACAAAGACATCATCAATGTACCTTTTACAAAAATAAATTTTATCACGATAGATTGATAAAGTCTGTTCCGTTTCAATGTATGTCTCCCAGGTGCCCAAGTATATGTTGGCATAGGAGGGCACGCATGAAGTCCCCATGGCAGTCTCCCTACCTTTTTGGTATACTTTACCATTAAGGAAAAATACTTTCTTGGTCAAGATTGAACCTGCCAGGATTTGAACGAACCTGTGGCCTTGCATTTTTGAGCAGGCTTTGTGGGCGGGGATTTTGCCAGCTGAGCTACTTCACCTGCTGTGTGAGTCTTCACTATGATTTTGAGATGTAGAATATGTGACGACATGCCAGGTCCCCGGTAGACTGCAGAATAGAGTCTAGACACTCCGCCTCTCGGGACCTCCCACATTGAACAGCTGACGGCCGTTTCTCATCAGCAATAAGTATTTAAATGTAACAACAAGCCACTCATGTTGACATGCTCCTGACAAAGGCATTTTGAACACGCCGAAACGCGGGTTGAGTGTTTTCTTTTTCTTTAATCACTGCACTTGGTAGCACTTTTTTTATTTTTGTTATCACTATGGTTATTGATTTTTAGGTGTTTCTTTATTTGTTTATAACTTTAGTAGGGAGTGTTGGTACAGGTAGACACTAGTGGTCAGACCACTTAGGGTGAATTGAGAGATTTTTTTTCTTTGAGGTTTTTCATCTGTGTTTAGACCAGATAACCTGGCCCCTTGTTCTCTGTGGACCCTGTGCCTTTTCTCTCTCCCTAACCTCGTTTAAACTACCTTCCCGTCAGTTGGACACTAGGGGAACTGGAACTTAGATGCTATTTAGTACTCCAGATAATGGATCCCCTGAGCACCGTTTAGTAGATCTCCCTTTTTTCAAGTTATACCTTTTGTTTGCATATCCCTTTTTATCCTTAGATTGATTAAAGGTAGTGCCACCCTTTTATTTCTTATACCAGTGGAGCTCTCCTGATTTTAGTTTCCCCTTGTAGGATTCTATACACCACTTTCTCCTATTTTCTAAAAAAATTCATTATAATGAAATGAAGAGATGCAATAAAAATTAAATGTACATATATAGTAGTAAGCATTTAAATGAAAAACACAATCACTAAAATACATACAGTATTACACAAAAGTGAGTACACCCCTCACATTTTTGGAAATATTTTATGATATCTTTTCATGTGACAACACTGAAGAAATGACACTCTGCTACAATGTAAAGTAGTAAGTGTACAGACTGTATAACAGTGTAAATTTGCTGTCCCCTCAAAATAACTCAACGCACAGCTATTAATGTCTAAACTGTTGGCAACAAAAGTGAGTACACCCCTAAGTGGAAAGTCCAAATTGCACCCAAAGTGTCAATATTTTGTGTGGCCTCCACAATAATAGCTCTTGCTATAAGCGTTGGGGCGGCCACTAGTACTCGGAACACCAGTTTCATGTCCAATCTCGGCATATCGGTTTACCTCATAAATAGTATACAGTTTTCCGGTGTGGATACATATATATGTATCCGAGTAAGCCTGTGAGTTCCCTACCCACCATCTCCCAGGAAGGTTGGATGGAGGGACATGTCCACCATATGTAGAGCATTGTGCCCACCCCGCTCCCATATCTCCAACGAGTGTTGGGTGTGTTTGGGTACATGCGTGATAATTTCTCCAGTACCAAATACCACCAGTACTGTATCTTGCAAATCATTTCCAGGTGAGATGCACAACAGGTGAGGTTTACATCACTTTCTCCTATTTCCTAAAAAAATACATTAAAATGAAATGAAGAGATGCAATATGTTCTCGATCAAATGAGTGTCCCAGGTCCCTGTGCCAGTACCGTATAAACTCAGTCTCCCATGTTGAGGTGGATGACATTAGAAGGTTATAAGAAATAGACAGTATCTTTTTTGGGGGTGCTCTAGCCATGCATAATTGTTCATAAGGGGATAGGAGCCTGCCACCATCACTGCCCCAGCAATTTTTCAATGTATATGATTTTATGTGCAGATATGAGAAGAGTGCTTGAGAGGGGAGCTTGCATTTGTTTTGCAGTGTTGGGAATGCAGATGTATTTATTTAGAAGAAATGATAGATGTGTGTGCATCTCCCCTCTATCCACATTTTAGAGTTAATGTGGGTATCATTGTGGCCATGCTAGACAGTGGAGTAGCCAGAGAAGTTGGTCCGACTATACACAGCGACGACCGGACTGCATCCCAAATGCGGAGGGAGAGTGCAGTTGTTGGGAGAAGGGTTGGAGGTCTGGGTCTCATTGTTTGCAAGATCAATGTACAATGAGCTTAGCTTAAGCCTTTGTATTGGCCCAGTATGATTCTATATCAACCCACTGTGGCACTTCCACATAGCTTGAGAGGTAGCCATTGCAGACACTAGGGCCGCTGTATAATATTGCTAAATATTAGGAAGACACAGCCCTCCATCCGCTACGTGTCTTTGTAGTGTAGTCGTGGCTACCCTAATGCTCTTATTTCCCCTAAATAAACTCATGAGCAATCTTTGAAGTATATTTAAGTATGTGTCTGGGAGGAAATTTGGGATGGTTCTAAGGAGGTATTCAAATTTGGGGAGCAGTGGCATTTTAATTGCAGCTAATCTGTCAAGCAAGGACAAATATTTGCCCTCCCATTTTTTCAGTGTGTCTTGGAACTCCATCAGTAACTTATCATAATTTTGTAGCCTGAGGTGTGATAGGTCTTTTGGAACCCTAATACCTAGGAAAGTAATACATTATTTTCTCCAATCAAAAGAGAAAGACTGCTGTAGCAACTCCAATGAGTCCTCTGGCATTCCCACCCCCATATCCTTTGTCTTTGCTATGTTTAATGTATAGTACGAGAATTTTCCCTACGTATTGATGGCATCAACATGGTTTGGAACGGAGATGCTGGGCTGCGGTAGGGTTAGCAGGACATCATCCACAAATAAGTCGGTCTTGTATTTTCTATCTCCAACTAGTATTCTCTGTATGGAGCAATTATCTCGGATTGTGACTGTTGGTCTGATGTGAGCTTGGGTAGGGTTATTATTTTTTTTCCTGTGGTGTTGGTTGATAGGTATTTGGGTCTTTACTCAAGTTATATGGTTTTCTGTAGTACTGTGCAAACATGGTACTTTTGTTCTTAGGGGCGGTTATTTTGTCTTCTTGCGGGGTCAATAAATGAGCGATTTTCTGGTTTGTTTGTGTTTTTTTCAGTCTGCTAGCCAAGAATTTATTTGTCTTATTTCCTTGGGAGTATTGTGTGGCCCTCAGTCTCCTCAAAGTGTTACCTGTTTTGTCTAGGGCCTGTTGGTTAATTTGTCTAGTGATGTGCGCTATTTTGTTCTTAAGATCCTCTATTGGGGACAATTGATTTTGTATAGTTATGTTTGCCACCTTTTTAGCTGTAGTGAGGAGCGTTTGCAAAGATATGCCGCCCTTTGTATGAGTAGGCCTCTCATGACCACTTTGTGAGCTTTCCATACTGTGGCTTGGAAGGTATCTTGTGTGTTGTTTTCAACAAAGTATTGTTCTGTAGCCAAAGTTAATTCATTTGTGAACTTTTTGTCTTGTAGCAGGGACTCATATAGTCTCCATGGACTATGGTGTTGAGTGTCATACAGGTCTTTGAGGATAAGAGTCACCAGTGCATGGTCGGACCAAGTTATCTGTCTTATCTCGCTTGTCACCCCCTGGCCCATTGCTGTGCCCATCAGAAAAAAACTGTCTATGGGGGAATATGAGTTGTGCACTGGAGAGAAAAAGGTGTTCCTCTTTCCCATACATGCTGTGCTCACCAGACATCAATAGATGGTGTTTTAGATAAATCTTGTTAATGCCATGCTTTGCCTTCTAAGGGGTCAAAATCTAGCATTCCTTTTGGGCAGAGTTGTGTCTATTGAGGGGTCAAAGATGTGGTTGAAGTCCCTGCACAGGATAGTGATATCTTGTTGTATGGGGGTTAGATGGTTTAGTATTTTATGCAAGTAGTTGTGTTGGTGCAAATTGGTGGCATATATGTTGACTATAGTGTATAAGATGTTATTACATAAACCTATGAGAATTACATATTTGCCCTCATTTAATCTTAATTAAACAGACAATCTTATATAAAAGCAAATAAAATGTTTGAAACAAATATTATAAAAACATTATATACATTGAAATTGGCATTAAGACTAGTGGGAATTAAGTACAATAAATAAACAAAAGTATGTACTAAAAGGCGCTTTGTGAAATAAAAGTAAACATATGTGATGCAAGCAGATGTATAACACTTGGTGGATATCCCATAATCCACAGAACCAAAATGTAGAAAACAAGCTTGATGTTCAGGTGATCAACCCTAACACCTAAACAAAAAAGTATAAGTGCAGCGCTTATAATATTTTTCTTTTTTACCTCTCAGTATATATGGGGTATTGACATGTAGAATAAGAATAAAAAGATATATACAAATAGTGCAATATTGTTACAACAAAAATAGAAGTGATGAATGGAATTCAGATTGCTTCTCCACAACGAGACAGTGATCTGGGTGTATACTGTTTTGACTGGTAAGTGTATATTTTTATACAAAGTTATATCTCACCTTGTTAGGAGACTGTTTGATAACTGGCTCCAAAATGTTTGCTTAATCTCAATTTCCAGGATGACACTTCCCTGCAGGAACCAGAATATAGGTTTTCAGATTATGATGAAAAAAAGGGATTTATTCCAATTAGATTTAAAAATGGATAAAGTTTACCAAACTTTAAAAACAAAAGAAATAAAACAATAGCAAATTAGTCCTTTCCTTCGCATGGGTGTCCAAGACTGGTTTCACCGATAGGGCTTTATCAATTGGCATAGATTAAACTTTCCCAGTACCAGTTTTAAAGGGCTTGAAAGCGCCTCATCCATTCTCAATTTACCCATGGGTATTCGGCTCTTTAGCTGTTTATAATTTGCTGGATGTCAGGAACCCTTCCTCTGTAATTGATCGTAGACTTGGAAGTGACGTCTGTTCTTACTCCATCATGTCACTTCCGGGTTATCTTTCGCAACTACATTACCCATAGTTCATCTGTCAGTGTATTTCGGCACATCATATCTGGTTAGCGGATGTTTTGGAAACCCTTTCTATTTCAATATATCCTATGTATCTTTCTCAGTGACACATAGATACATATTCTATTTATATATATATCCATTGTGGAGGAGCACTTTGAATACCATTTATAACAGAAGAAAGTTGTAGGTGCCACCTAAAAGGCCCTGAGGTCCTTTGTGTTTAGAGTATACATATCGAAAACAGGCTCTAACAAAGTTTCTGTGCCCATATATATATATATATATATATATATATATATAAAATAAAGATATCCCCTGCACTCAAGCTTAAAGACAGTCCAATGCCGGGCGCACCACCAGAGCTCCAAATAATGTAGAAAAATATGAGGGAAGGCTGCTCTCCGGACTTTAAAACATCAAACTTTTATTTAGAAATAGTTAAAAACGACCAACGTTTCGGTCCCCGCTCGGGACCTTCCTCAGGGTCAAATAGAACAGCAAAACAATACAGTACAGTGTGACAGTGTGACACTGTCACACTGTATTGTATTAAATATGAAAGTATTAGTGCTATTTGAGTAGTGTGTATTTTATAATTTCTATATATATCAGATCTAAGTAGCTGCTATATCACCGTGAATATCTTTTAAACAAAAGTGGTAAGAAATAGAAAGGAGTACCGGTGAAGTGCTTATGTGTAAAATGAAATAGATATGGAGAGATATAAATACACGTATACCTTTAAACAATCATATTTTCTTTTTGCGTTGTCAACAATTTCATATTAAACAAAACAAAAAGAGATACACAACATAGTGCAAACTGTATTCTTAAAAGAAAAGGATTTTTTAGATAAATGCCAATTGGCAACTCACACTTTTCTGAGCTATTTAATCTAGATCAGATTATTGCGCCTTAGGGTCCGTTTAGGCGACCCTCTCCCTTATTCGTATTTCTGCAATCCAATCCTATATAGGTATAGAAGGGGGTATATAGTGCAGTATTGTCTGTGCTATAAGTAGTATATATAAAATAGTGAATTTAGTACTCACAAACCCAGAGCCGATGTTTAGGCTCACTTCAATGCGTATATGTGGTTAAGGACTGTAACGGCACCCCCAGGCATAAAAGGGGTTAACAGCCGTTTAGTAGATATTCCCTTCCAGAGACACAGGCACAGCTACTGTAGACACCAATCCACCGAACCGGCGAAGCATATGAATGCCGTAAACAGCTGAACCGGATCCATATGAATGCTGTAAATTGCCGAATAGGAAAAAACATACAAATAGGTTTACACTCCTAGCAGTCAAACTGGAACAGCATACAGTAAATCCACCCAAGAACGAGACAAAGCTCTGTGTTGAGGGTCAAGCAGTGAACAGCCAGAGCTGTGGGTTTATTGTTCTTATATACACATTAGTACCACCCACAGGGTTTTGGAAAACAACCAATAAACACATACAATACACTCAGACACTCCCACACAAAATCCTCCCCTCTGCCTGTGATACAATTACCTTACACAATGGGTAATGTAATTATCACAGACAGAGAAATATTTTTTTTTACATTATTCATAACTTTAAAAGTATGCATCACATTCACATAAAACTTACATTTTCAGCATACTCCAAATACAAACATGCGTCAAAATCATACAAATTGGTCCAGTGGTTCAAAAGATAGATCGTAGTCCTTTGTGACCAAATGAAGCATGGCTTTTCTGCCCAAAACCAGTTCCACAGAGTCTTCTATCCTGGAGATAATTGGGAAGTAATCCAATTATCTCCAAGGACAGAGGCAAAAGTCCATTGAACATGGCAGCACAATACAATAAAATACATAACATACACAAGGTTACATTTATTACATAAAATACAGACATGCAACATATCCCCAGATAGCTTAGGTCTGAGCACACATTATTACTGAATGGCTCCCAGACCACACATATACAGTTCAATTGCCAAAAAGCCAAAGTCTTTTATTACACAAATAGGCTCCATGGCATAGCTATCTGGGTTAAATGAGTTCATTCAGTAAATCTGAGAATCTACCGAATGCCAGAGCAGAAATACATGAATAGACCTTTCTGCATAGGAAAATAAAGTATTTAAATGCCGGTCCATAGTCAAAAGGCAGCAGACAGGCAACCAGGCTCCTCCAATGCACAGTGGCGAGATTGGTCTCGTCACAAGGACCACATTCCTTCTTTATATTAGCAGGAAAAAAAGCCATAAGTGTATAAAAGTATATTATTTATTGACTATGTTAAAATGTATTCAACAGTAGTAAAAAATCTTTAAAAAAAAATTATATAACATAACACTTATTCAGCTAAAAGTCTAAAAAAGTCTCTGTGCCCACTTTTCCTCCAGAATGCGTTTCGCCAAAAGGCTTCTTCAGCTGGAACACAGAAAAGTGTGAGTTGCCAATTGGCATTTATCTAAAAAATCCTTTTTTAAATACAGTTTGCACTATGTTGTGTATCTCTTTTTGTTTTGTTTAAAGGTCAATCCGAAATCGTTGACAACGCAAAAAGAAAATATTAGTGTTTAAAGGTAAACTTGTATTTATATCTCTCCATAACTATTTTACACATAAGCGCTTCACCGGTACTCCTTTCTATTTCTTACCATATATAAATATACACATCTATTTTTGTTGTAACAATATTGCACTATTTAAGTGTTCTTGCATAGCAAGACCACTTACTGTTATCTCGCATATATATTATTATTCTTATTATAGCCAAATTTACCACCCTAACTCCTCCCACAGTTTTTACACTACATAGACAGTAATATACTGAAACGTGCGGACGGTTCCCGATTGGTGTGCTATTACTTTGTGGAACGTTTTGCCGAATGGTTCTCGAAATATCGTCGTTCTTGTGGCGAAATTGGTCCCATAGGAATGAATGGCAAAATGTTCAAAGCTATAGTGGGAGCTGGCAAAAGCTGAAAAATCAGGACATGATTTCTAAACTGCCACCACTCCCTCATTTTCAAGCCCACCTACACAAATCTTATATCAAAATGTTCAGCTATCCCTGCTGTCGCTAAAAATATCCACGGCTAAGCCATAGTCCTGATAGTTTTCACAATATGACCATTTGTTTGCAACTCACGCCGTCCATTGACATTCATTGAAACTACACTCTGCAAAGCTCACATTTGAAGGGCAATTTCTAAACTGCGACTGTGCCTTCATTTTTAATACTTCAGAGACATACTATACATCCATACAAAATGTAGGTCTGGGTCTTGTGATTCTCACAATATAAAGCTCTTCGATGTAGGATGTATAGTTTTTAAAATACGACTGTTTGAAGATGTCAACCGACAAAATACTCTGACCTGTGCCAGGCTGCAGCAGCAAGTGATGTCCTAGACAGGGCCTTTTGTGTACCTGCTAATGTTTTTATAAATGTATGTTTTAATGTAATTGTGAAGCACTTTGGGCAACAACGTTGCAATTAAATGTGCTATATAAATAAATAATAACAGTTACTCCGACAACTCCAGTTGTAGACTACCGGTGGAGGCAAGAACACTTCACACAATTTCCCCAGAAATTGTAGCTTTTCTAGTTGTATATTTTTTTTTGTTCCCTTACATGTCAATACCTCATATATACTGAGGGGTAAGTAAGAAAAAAAAATTGTTTAGATTGTGTATATTTTTATACAAAGAGCTATCACGTGGCCGCAATAGCTGCCTGTGGGTGTGCCCTTACTCAGGTCTGAAGCATTTCTGAGCAAGATGACACATAGAATTCAAAATAATTACATAAATAATTACAGAAGTATTCACATAGAATAGATTTTATATATTAAAATTCTATGTGTATATTTTTGTAATCTTTTAACATAGCTATGTGATTTTAGTAATTAAAATTTGAGGCACATTCCTGACGACCCTGGCAGAAAGTCCTGAGAATTTAATTTGCAAGCACTATACCCTGTAACTTTCCAATGTTTTACTGTTTTGAAACACTCATGTTTGTATTCAGTGAACCATCGAGTATAACAGTATCCCCCATATACATGTTTTATGGTGTTTTGAAAAGTTAGAGAGTCAAATATAATGCTTGTGTGACAAAGTGCCCTTCACCACTTGTTCTTGGAGAGGCCTGCTTGCCAGCCTCTTGCCTTGTGACCATGGCCCCTGGGAGGTATTGCCAGTTAAAAACACTATTTGGGCTTATTGGATTTTAAAACACGTTGTCTGTCCCTATAAATCCATGGGAAAATGTGCCTCTTCTCCTCCCCCTTTTCCTGTCCTATTGTTCTCCAGCAGGGCATTGTCCCAGGGACACTGCCAGACCAGTTGAAACTGGCTGCTTTGTCCCTCTTCAACCTCTCATCAGCCCTTGCTATTGTATAACCACATGGCGTTCAAACTGTATTCGGAGTGCTTTTTCGGACATATTGAGCGCTTGGATCCAAGCTATCTGGGAATATGTTGAACATATAGGTTAAACATTGTATTATAAGAGTTATGGATTTGTATGTGTTTTTTGTAACAGTTTTGACTTAGAGATATTCCCTGTATCTGGAGATAATTAAGTTACCACACCCACTTAAGCCAATTATCTCCAGGATAGAGGAGAAGATAGACCGGCTGCACAGCCTAAATCTGTGGAACTGTTTTGGGCAGGAAAGCCATGTTTGTGATCGGTCAAATGTGACTTCCATGGAATTTGTGAACCCCTGCTCTGATCTGGGTGATTTGTGGATATGTTGTTCACCCAGATCAGGGCTATCCAGGTGTTTTGGGGTGTTTTCTGTGTTTTGGGAGAAATTTGTTTTTTCTGCATGTGAATAATTAAGTTAGCCCATTGTGTTTGTTAATTGTATCACAGGCAGAGGGGAGGGTTTGTGTACATTGTCTGGGAGTGTCTAAACTGTACAAGTCTGTCCTGATTGGTTTTGTAACTTTGTATCCAGTGTACCATAAGGTCCACGTGGGTGGTAACCTTGTGGGAAACCTGTATATAAGAGACATTAAACATAGAAACATAGAAACATAGAATGTGACGGCAGATAAGAACCATTCGGCCCATCTAGTCTGCCCAGACTGCTGAGTTCCTGTTTTACCCTCAACATAGAGCCTCGTCTCATGAGTGGGGGAAAAGGCTGCATCTACACTGGGGATTGCTATACACTGTATACTCCCCTGGCTATAATCACTAAGCTCTTTTAAGTGCTTGTTCCTGCTCCGCTCTCTGAAGGAAGAGAGGTTCACCCACTGGAGCCTGGAGCCTTACTGTGGTGGCAGCAGTGGGATGGCATCCTAGTGTGAGGAGAAGCAGCTCAGAGACACCGGTAAAGTGTTAATTATAATGAGGGCAACGCTTGTCCCCACAGCGTTCATGAGGAACGTGGTGGGTAGGAGACGGCGAGACCCCAATCAAGCTGCGGCGGTTTGTGGGGTCTGCAGTGCTTACGGTGTCAAGTGGAGTGCCAGTCGGGTTACCCAGTCGGGTTGCCAGGTGATCCGTTACAGCTTGCATTTCATTTTTTCATTGAAATTTGCCAGATTAGTAATGTTGCCTTTGACAACGTATGGTAGCCCAAGAATGAGAATTACCCCCATGATGGCATACCATTTGCAAAAGTAGACAAAACAAGGTATTGCACTTAGTTGCAAACACTGGCCAAAGTTAGCATTCATATTTGTTTTTTGCATTTTTCACACAAAAACAAACATGAAAGCTAAATTTGGCAGGGTTTGTGACCAAGTGGCTACTAAAAACACTGGACATTCCCCTTATTGAATACCCTGGGTTTTGCAAATAGTATGACATCATGGGGTTAGTTCTGATTCCTAGGCTATGATACGGTCTCAAAGGTAACATTAATAATCTGTCAAATTTCCATATGTATAAACTGAAAAATGTAACGTATTATGTTTCACCCTGAAATTTCCCAAAACACCATAAAACCTGTTTATGGGAGGTACTGTTGTACTTGTTAGATATCGCTGAATACAAATATGTGTATTATGTATTATGATATTCACAGTTAAAATGCCATGCAGGACTTAAAACATAAAACATTTTAAGTTTTACTTTTTTTTTACATTTTATTCATATTAAATTATATTTCATTTAGAAATATTTTATGTTAAATGAAAGTCCTGTTTCTCCTAAACAAAATGATTTATAATAAGTGTGGGTGCATTTAATATGAAAAAGGTGAGTTACGGTTGAACAGACATATAGTGCAAATTCCAGGTTTTGTTTACGTTTTGTTTTGATCAGAACTTATACAATTGCCTCCCATTTCATTTCATATTGTCCTAGAATTTTTGTGATGTTACCACCAAGCCATGATAAAGTGCGTAAGTCTACTATCGCATAAAGCTTTAAAAGATTCGGGTTATACATTCGGGTTAAACATTTTGTTATACTTTTTCCTAGTGCCTTTTAATACAACTGCTGGGTTCACTTATTCTAATTTTGTTATACTTTTTCCTAGTACCTTTTAATACAACTGCTGGGTTCACTTATTCTAAGTGCCTTTTAAAATGCATTTGCCACTTTATTCACTTTTTCTAGGCCCTTTCGATTTCTATTGTGCATTCGTGGCAATTGTCCACTTTTATTACATTATTATATGCCTCTATCTTTGATTGTATTCATTCTCTAGCTTTATTATCCTATTTATATGTCTCTGAACTTGGTAACAGGCTATTCGCTGTTCTGTTCCTCTATCTCAGCCTTTCAACCTGTTTTATTATAGGTCCCTAAGTTTCCATACTTACTTGGGTGTCCATTCAGGTTTTTTCCTCAGCATTTAAGCCCTGCGAATATGCAGGCGCTCGTCAATGGGTCGCGCCATACCGTTTCCACGCATACGCGGAAATCTGATTCATTTGTGCATATTCGGAAATGTAAGTCCAGCTGTGGTGGTTGCAGTTCCATATTGGCTTCCCCTTTTAAGCACAATTGTTTTCTTATAGGTTTCCTATATCAAGTAAGTAGATTTGTGATGAGATTTCAGCTAGGCCCAATATTTAGTAGGCCTAAAATCTCCATGTGGCATGTACAAGTACAGGTATCTGTTGTATCTATTAGTTAGTTACATGTAGCTAAGATACTGTCATCAATGTACTGAGCATGTGCAAAAACTGAAACCACATTCCATTCTCCTCAAGGGCCATGTTGCCTGTCCATATAAGGTAATCCTGTGTATCCTGTTTGCTGATTGGTGTAAGAGTACAGATGCGGGATGCATAGCTTATAAAAAGCCTCTACACCATGTGCTCAGTGCTCAGATCTTTTGAACAGGAGTTCAGCTGAGACCAGGTTGGTGAAAATAAAGAACCTTTACTTCCTAAAAAGACCTATGTCCGGACTCTCTGTGCATGGCTTCTTCAGAGTTACCCGGGAACATATCTGGTGCAATTGGCTGGGGAAAGTCTTCAAATGGGGGCACCAGGGCAGAGACCCTGTGACGGTGAATATTTTTACCCAGCTCTCCACGGCAACACCCCTGGACCGATACTGCGTGTAACTCATTTGGTCTCGGCGCCATTGGGCCTTCTTCGTCCAAGAGACCATCGGCTTCTGTGCAGTGGGTATCGGGGTGTCCCGTTGATGAATTTCGAAGCCCAGGTCCAGGAACTTCAGTTAACCCATTAGGGGAAAAATCTGTATCTGTATCTGACCTTTCCCAATTGGAAAGAAAAGCCAGCTGATCCCCGCCTTAAGCTAAACACTCTGTAGCTAGCCTGTTTAGCATAGGGTCTGTTTGTTCAGCTGAATTCTGATGTATATATGTTCAGTCGGATTCCGGTTTCTGGACTAGTTGAACTCTGTTGTAAATTCTGTTCACTAGATCTCGACGTATGTTCTGATTCTGGTTTCTGGACTAGTTGAAATCTGTTGTAAATTTAGTTCACTAGATCTCGAAGTGTGGAGCTATTTGGTTAACTAAACTCCAGTATAAGCTCTGTTCAGTTTAGAACATTGTCTCCAAAAATACTATTTAGTAAAACTCTGATGTATATATATATTGTTTAGCTAGATTCTGGTGTAACTATTGTATAGCTGAGCTTTGGTTTATAATATGTATGTCTTGCTAAATTTTGATGTATATGCTGTTTAGCGGACTTGTAAAGTGTAGATAGTGTTTAATTACTCACAATACCATACTCACTGGCTACCATAACAAATGCCAATACCATAACCACTGCCATTACATAACAACTCTGATAGCATCATAACTGACAGTACTATAAAAACTGAGCATACCATAACCACTGAGCATACCATACGCACTATAACCACTATTGATATGGGTTGTAGAAATATTAGGCGGTTGGGTGGTTTAGATGTTGATTAACTATGATTATAGATATTTGTATAGCTTTTGGTGGGTTTTGACTTTGTTCTATATGTGTGAGACGTCATTAAAGTTGTGAAACGTGTGAGGATCCTGTGCTTGTGTGTAAGTATGTGTTCTGGTCTGGTAACCACACCATGTGGTGGTATTGATAAGGAGATTTGCGTCAATTGTAACTGTGTTTGTATATTTGCACTGCTTTGAATCAGACTCTCCGTTGAAATCATGGGTGCATCTGATTCACAAATTGTTGGTCTTTTGTCTTGTATGTAAAAAAAAAAAAAAAAACCTTTGCTGTTTATGATTACGGTGTAACACTGTACCCCAAAAGATTAAAATACTCTGTGTAGCAGAGAATGGCCTTTTTTGGTAACCAGTGGCCCTCCTGCGGTAGCCTTGATCCAGATTTAATACACCGGATTCACAATGTTAGAACTAGTTTTCTTTATGATAAGTTTCCATATATTGATTGTTGTTAGCAAATTGTTGGGAAAACAACCTAATTAGATCAAGTTATGCCACAAGGAACAATGCAGCCTCATAGTTGCCAGAACTTGCTTGTCCACCTAAAGCAAGGGTGGAACAGCGCTACAATAACTGATTACAAGATTACAAGGATAAATCAAACAAACAGAACAAAGGATACTGGTAGCGCCAAAATAAATACAATATTGTGGTAAGTAATCAAAAAAGGTACTAAGTAAAAGATAAAAATGTCCTTTTGAGGTTTTAAAAGTCTTCAAATGTTGAATAAGATGTCTCTGGATGTCTCATCAATGGCAGTATTGTAAGTCTATAGACTATAGACAACGTAGAACTAAAAATTGCCAACTCACGTTTTTCAGAGCTATAACCAGCTCTCGGTAAAACAGCTTACAGTGGTATTTCAACTCCCCACTTGTAGGATATCCCTCAAACGGTAGTTGTAGTGTAGTTTACATGCAATTAAAGAAAAAGAAGGCCCATAGTGCTCTCAATATTTGCAAATAAGTAGTAGTAAAATGAAATATACTTACAATTTTGAGAGCAGACAAACCACTCTATGGTAACAGCTTGGGTGGAACAATCTCCACTTAGGATACTTTTGATGATGAAACTGATGTGTATGGAAAATAGGTTGCGCCAGGTACAAATAAAATAAAATAAAAAACTGAATAAAAGACTGCCCCAAAGCAAATTGGTAGTCTAAAAATCTTACTTTTATTTAAACAAATAATAATAAAATCACAACGCATTTTCATTTGAAGAAGCCTAATAGGGTGAAACATGTTGTGATTTTATTATTATTTGTTTAAATAAAAGTAAGATTTTTAGAGTCATGGAGGACTATTGATACAGACTCCATCCTCTTTGGCCAAGCGGAACCTATGGTCGAAGTAACAATAGGGGAAAAGAAAAGTCCCTTCATGATTGATACGGGTGCTGAACAATCCGTTATGACCAAATTAGTAGCCCCTCCCTCTGGAAAGACTGTCATTGTAATAGAGGCAATCAGATGGGTTCTCAGGAATCGTACTTACACACTAGGGAGCCATCTTGTTCAGCATCAGTTCCTATATATGCCTGAGTGCTCAACTTCTATTGTCAAAGCTTCAAGCTCAGATAACATTTCTACCCAATGGATCAACGTCCCTGCAGTTTAGTCAATCATTAGGCATGTTAGCTGTATTGGTTCCAAAAGAAGAAAAAAAAATATGTATTCTGCAATGATAACCTCAAACCCAAAGAGTGATGGATCATTATTTGACATATCAAGAGTATGGGCAGAAAATAATCCTCCAGGACTTGCCCGTAATATTTCACCTATACATGTTGAACTAAAGCTTGGTGCTTATCCTGTTAGCCTTAGTCAGTACCATATACCACAGAAGGTCAGAAAAACATACAGAAATACTTGGACAAGTTTGTGAACTGTAAAGGTGGGTTAAGTAGGTGTTTTAATAAAACAAATAAAAGCAGAAATAGAAAATAAGAGTAAACAGTAATAAAAATGTGCAACAAGTATGTGTGCAGTGCAAGTGTCTCTATCCCTGATCCACAGCAGGGTAGCTGATACTTTCTCCAAATGATATACTTTGTATATTACAAAGATAAAATTACTGTTTACTCTTATTTTATATTTCTGCTTTTATTTGTTTTATTTTTATCTCCCAATTACTCTTACTCTTTTTATCTCATTTTAATTCCTTCCTTTTACATTCCTTAGCATTTCCTATTTACTTTTATATTTCTGATTCCCACTTTTATTTCTTAAAGGCATAGCACCTATATGTTATACCCATCCTGCACTGCATTGCCGTTGTCATATTGTACTATTCACCTTTTACACCACTATATTTGAGCCAATATCACAGGTCAGCTCCTGGTATTTGCACACTACTTTTTAGAGTGTCCACTTTGCCACTGATTATAGTGTGTGTCAGCCAGTGTCAGGTGAACCCAAGGGCTTTGATCCACAATTCCAACAATTTGGCTGGTTCTTCGAAATGCCTACTATCAGGCGGCATTGATAAATAAAACTTTAAGTACCACTTCTTCCTTAGGTATCTTACTATTCGATGCATGCAAGCAATTTCTGGTAGTGGAAAACCTTGGAACATATGTGGTAATCTTAAGTGGGAACAAACCTATGGGTTTAATGATAAAAATCTATGCCCTAGTTGAATATCTAAGGAGTACAACAAGTATAATATAATACACATGCTCCCCAGTGGGTAAAAGTATATAAAATAAAATTACCCATTTGCAATATGATAGATTGTAAGAAGATCCCTCAAGTCTTCTTAAATAAAATACAAGCAATATAATCAAAAGATATGTGTGGTATATTATAAAACCATAAATTGTGCTTAGAAAAAATACACTTACAAGATAGTTGTAAGTGATAGGCGTGTATAAATCTGTAGAATCTGGAGGAGCTCAGACTTCTTCCTTTATGAAAATATAACGAGGGAGAGATATAAACATAGAGCACCAGTAAAAGCATTAAAGTAGACTTTATTCAGATTGCACTCACAGGATTGACGTTAAAATCCAGCATATCAAACATTTGGTTTTCCCAGTAATGTGGTCTCTTCTATTTAGAGGACGTGCTTTTAAATAGCCGGAAAAAAAAAAAATCTTTAAAAATAAAATAAAATCAACAAAAAAAATACAATATGAAAGTCAATGATAAGGTGCCTTCTTGATCTCTCCGCCCTACGCGTTTCGTCCTGAACAGGACTTCCTCAGGGGAAAGTGAAAGTAGGAAGCTTGATCTCTTCGGTCTGTTTTTAAATATGGAGATTGTATTTCCCGCCATTTCTGCGTCCAACCCGATTGTGTTTTTGTGATTATCATCACCTGTGGTCATGGATCTCTTTGTCTGTGTTCCAAGTCTCTCTTTAAGGCTATACTCGGGAAACCATATCCGGCATCACGTTGTACGCATCTTGCGTTTCACGTTCGTATACCCGGAAGTCCATCAGTCCATATAACGGGTGAAAACAGATGCACATTAAAAATGAAAAACGAGAATAAAATAACCATGAGAAACATTATTTTGTGATCTTAATAGTTAAGTAACTAGCTTATAAAAGAAAAAGCTTATAAAAAAAGAAGAAATAGGCAATCAAAAATTCCAAATAAAGAAAAGATGGCAATTAATACTAGAGATATTGTATAAAAATGTCAAAAACAATGACAATACTTTACAGGGTAATAAATGGAAAGATATATCAAATGAATCTAAAAATCTTTTTTTGTGACAAATAAACCATAATGACAGAGTAGATGAAATGTTAAAAATTCATGTCTCATAGTAATTAATTTATAAAGAGTATGGTATTAATTAAATACTTATAAACATTATAAAAAAAAGTGTTTAATATTATAAAAAACATACCATGGCAAAATCGACATTAAGACCCCAGGACTAAAAGTTTTTAAGTTAAAAATCCAGAAGCTTTCTCTTTGCCTTAATTTTTTTTAATTAAGTCACCTCCTCTGTCATCTAAGGTTACTTTCTCCAAACCAGTGCACAAAAAAGTGGCAAAACTAAAATAAGGACAATTGTTGCAGTGGACCGGTACAGAGTGGGCAGTTAATTTTTTCCTAATATTATTACAGTGCTCCATAAACCTAACCTTTAGAGCTTTACTGGTCCTACATACATACTGAATACTGCATCCACAGGTTAAAAGATAGACTACATTGGTGGTGTTACAACTTATATAGTCATTTATTTTAAATGATTTCCCTGTTTTATTACTAATAAATTATAGTGTTTTCTTAAGTAAAAATGTGCATCCCTTGCATCTCCCACACTTATGGAAACTTTTTTAAACTGTGGTTTTTGTTTCATTTCTTCTAAAAGTGCTTGGTGCTAATAGATTCTTGAAATTCTTACTCTTCCTAAAAATCATTTTAGGGGCTGACCGGATATGTTCTTTTTTTTTTTTTTTTTTTAAATCATCTTCCATTAAGAGGGGCCAATGTTTCTGTAAGATTTTCTTAATTTTAAAAGCTTCTGCATTGTTTTGGGTGACAAAGGATAATGCAAAATTATCGCTTGGATTAATATTTTTATCTTTATTTAATAGGAGGTTATTTCTATCAATATTATTACAATTTTCAATTTCCTGGTTCAAAGATTTAGGAGAATAACCCTTCTCTATAAATTTTTTTTTTTTAAAGATCTGATTGATCTAAAAAACATGTTTCATCAGTGCAATTTCTTTTAATTCTAGTAAATTCACTTTGTGGAACTCCACGAAGCCAGTTTGGATGGTGTGCACTTTTAATATTTATAAAGGAGTTAGAGTCTGTAGGTGTAAAAAAAAGGTTTAGTTTTAATAGTCGAATTCTCTATATAAATAGTCAAATCTAAAAATTAATACTATTAAAATCCGAATGTGGAGTGAAGATAAGTGATGGATCATTCTCCATTTTATAACTAAAAAATTCCTGTAATAGATCAAACGAACCCTTCTAAATAATTAAAATGTCATCTATATATCTCCACCAGAGTACCATGTAGAAGATCTACTGAACCTGATTGTCCAAATAGGGACTTTAACTTTTGTCCATATTGGTCATGTGTGGTTGTGCGACCTGGGGAAAAATGGTAGACCAAGATATGATAATTCAGAGGTTACCTACTACTCCTCATTGTAAATCAATGGAGTGTGATCCTGTACACATGACAATTTCTAACCCACAATAATTTATTAATACGTTTGGGAATATTTTCAGTTTCCAAAAAGACCCAGAAGCTACCCTATATATAGGCCTTGAAACTAAGACCCTGAATGCCCAAACTCATCAGGTATTTCATTTCTTTTATGAGGAGATAAGTGTTGAAGATAAAGTTCCCCACACTATTAAGAACCTGTTCATCGATCTGCCTGAGAGTATTGCAAGTAGTCTATTAAGACTATATTAATAATTAACTGCTTTGTATGTGGAGGTACAAATATGGGAGACTAATGGCCATGGGAAGCGAGAGAAGTATGGTACCCTAGTTCTGAAACAAATGAGCAACAGATGTCTTCCCACTGCAGTAATTATACATAGGAACATACAATGTGACGGCAGATTAGAACCATTCGGCCCATCTAGTCTGCCCAATTTTCTAAATACTTTCCTTAGTCCCTAGCCTTATTTTATAGTTAGGATAGCCTTATGCATGGGCGTAGGAACCGGGGGGGATGGGGGGAACGCATCCCCCCAGCAAATCATGCGGGGGGGACAGGTTCTGGGGAAATCCCCCCCAGCTCCGCCGGCCCCCCTCATGCTGCAGCCGCCCGAGCGCTCTGTAGAGAGCCTCAGGCGGCTGCAGCTTTGCCCGGGCTGGTGCGTCCATGAGGGCGCACCGCCCGGGCGCAGCATGAGGTAAGCGCTCAGCGCTCCCTCCTGTCACTCCCTCACTGTAGCGTGGCCGAGCCCTGTATGGTCCGCGGGTACAGGGAGCATCTGTCTCCTGTACCCGGCCGGACTAAAAGGAAGTACACACTAAGTGTGCACTTCCTTTTAGTCCGGCCGGGTACAGGAAACAAAAGCTCCCTGTACCCGCGGACCATACAGGGCTCGGCCACGTTACAACAGAGGTAGGGGAGGGGGGAGGAAGAGAGTAGGGAGGGAGGGGGAGGGGAAAGAGAGAAAGAGAGTGGTGAGAAAGAGTGACAAGGGAGGGGGAGAAAGAGTGACAAGGGAGGGAGGGGGAGAAAGAGTGGCAAGGGAGGGAGGGAGGGAGGGGGAGAAAGAGAGTGACAAGGGAGGGAGGGAGGGAGGGGGAGAAAGAGAGTGACAAGGGAGGGAGGGAGGGAGGGGGAGAAAGAGAGTGACAAGGGAGGGAGGGGGAGAAAGAAAGTGACAAGGGAGGGAGGGAGGGAGAGAAAGAAAGTGACAAGGGAGGGAGGGAGGGGGAGAAAGAGAGTGACAAGGGAGGGAGGGAGGGAGGGAGGGAGGGGGAGAAAGAGAGTGACAAGGGAGGGAGGGGGAGAAAGAGAGTGACAAGGGAGGGAGAAAGAGAGTGACAAGGGAGGGAGAAAGAGAGTGACAAGGGAGGGAGGGGGAGAAAGAGAGTGACAAGGGGGGACGGAGGGGGAGAAAGAGAGTGACAAGGGAGGGAGGGGGAGAAAGAAAGTGACAAGGGAGGGGGAGAAAGAGTGACAAGGGAGGGGGAGAAAGAGAAAGAGTGACAAGGGAGGGGGAGAAAGAGAAAGAGTGACAAGGGAGGGGGAGAAAGAGTGAAAAGGGAGGGAGGGAGGGGGAGAAAGAGTGACAAGGGAGGGAGAGAGATTGACATCCATCACACACACACACTCACACAATCATGCAACCCTTACACACACAGAAACACACAATGCATTCCTTACACACATTCAATGCACCCTGTACACACACTCAATGCACCCCTTACAGACGCACACACTGCATCCCGTACATACACAGAAACACACCTTGCAGCCCTTACACATACAAACACAGATTCACACAATGCATTCCTTACACACATATCAGGACATCCCCTATACACTCCACCCCCTGTGAACAAACTCATTGGTGGAACATGAAGGTGGACCCTGGGACCCAGACCTTGAGCTGTGTAAAGGGCCCCCCAAAAATGGAGCTGCTTCCTGTTCTCCCAGAACATTGATTTTTGTGACCACAGTTACAAACAGCCTCCAGAGAGCCTGTTCTACACCAGACCAGTGGAGCCAGACTGCAGCTAGAGCCCATCATCATCCTCATCTGGTTGTAAGTAGGCAATCTAGCATATTATTCGTGGCACTAATCTCTAATTTACCTCACATTAAAGAAACACTATAGTCCCCAGAACCACTGCAGCTGTCCCTGCAGGCCTTTTAATGTAAACACGGCGGCACTCCAGCACTGGCGTTAGTTAAAATGGCAAAAAAATAATTGGAAAGGGTTAGGGGGGCTACTAATAAGGATAGGGGGATAGGGGTAGGTAGAAAAATCATTGGAAGGGTTTAGGGGGGCTACTAATATGGATGGGAGGAGGGGGAAGGTAGAAAAATTATTGGAAGGGGTTAAGGGAGTAGAGTACTAATATGAATGGAAGGGGTAGGGTGGGTTCCAATATGCATGGAAGAGGTTAGGGGGTACTAATATGCATGGAAGGGGTAGGGGGGGTTAGGGGGTACTAATATGCATGGAAGGGGTAGGGGGTTAATATGTGTGGAAGGGGTAGGTGGAGTTATTTTGTGCATGGAAGGGGTAGGGGTGGTTCTAATATTCATGGGAAGGGTAGGGGTGGTTCTAATCAGGAGGATCCCGGCGCTGTATCCGGGTAAGTAAAACCCCTTCCCTGTAGTGACCCTTTAATGTTATTATTTAATCATTTATATAGCGACTGCAAATTCCGTAGCGCTGTACAATGGGATAAACAACTCCTAGTTTACGGAATAAGAATATACCCGGTGAGTAAAAATGCTATCCCCCCCAGATTTTTGGGGGTTCCTATGCCCATGGCCTTATGCCTATCCCACGCATGCTTAAACTCCTTTACTGTGTTAACCTCTACCACTTCAGCTGGAAGGCAATTCCATGCATCCACTACCCTCTCAGTAAAGTAATATTTCCTGATATTATTTTTAAACCTTTGCCCCTCTAATTTAAGACTATGTCCTCTTGTTGTGGTAATTTTTCTTCTTTTAAATATGGTCTCCTCCTTTACTGTGTGGATTCCCTTTATGTATTTAAATGTTACTATCATATCCCCCCGTCCCGTCTTTCCTCCAAGCTATACATGTTAAGATCCTTTAACCTTTCCTGGTAAGTTTTATCCTGCAATCCATGAACCAGTTTAGTAGCCCTTCTCTGAACTCTCTCTAAGGTATCAATATCCTTCTGAAGATACGGTCTCCAGTACTGCGTGCAATACTCCAAGTGAGGTCTCACCAGTGTTCTGTACTGTGGCATGAGCACTTCCCTCTTTCTACTGCTAATACCTCTTCCTATAGAACCAAGCATTCTGCTGGCATTTCCTGCTGCTCTATTACATTGTCTGCCTACCTTTAAGTCATCAGAAATAATCACCCCTTAATCCCTTTCCTCGGATGTTGAGGTTAGGACTCTATCAAATATTCTGTACTCTTCCCTTGGGTTTTTACATCCAAGATGCATTATCTTGCACTTATCCACATTAAATGTCAGTTACCGCAACTCTGACCATTTTTCTAGTTTACCTAAATCGTTTGCCATTTGGCTTATCCCTCCTGGAACATCAACCCTGTTACATATCTTAGCATCATCAGCAAAAAGACATACCTTACCATCAAGACCTTCTGCAATATCACTAATAAAAATATTAAAGAGAATGGGTACAAGTACAGTTCACTGAGGTACCCCACTGGTGACAAGCCCAAGCTTCGAATATACTTCATTGCTACAACCCTTTGTTTCCTGTCTCTCAGCCACTGCCTTACTCATTCAACAATATTGGAATCCAAACTTAAAGATTGCAATTTATTGATAAGCCTTCTATGTGCAACAGTGTCAAAAACCTTACTGAAATCTAGGTGAGCAATGTCTACTGCACCACCTTGATCTATTATTTTTGTTACCCAATAAAAAAAATCAATAAGATTAGTTTGGCATGATCTCCCTGAAGTAAACCATGTTGACTCTGATCTTGAAATCCATGTGTTTTTAGATGTTCAACAATCCTATCCTTTAACATGGTTTCCATCACTTTCCCCACTACTGAAGTAAGGCTTACTGGCCTATAGTTGCCCGACTCCTCCCTACTACCTTTCTTGTGAATGGGCACAACATTCGCTAACTTTCAATCTTCTGGGACTACTCCTGTTAACAATGATTGGTTAAATAAATCTGTTAATGGTTTTGCTAGTACACCACTAAGCTCTTTTAATAACTTTGGGTGTATTCCATCAGGTCCCATTGACTTATTTGTCTTTACTTTTGACAGTTGAAATAGAACCTCTTCCTCTATAAACTCACATGTAATAAATGACTAATTTGTCCCTTTTCCTAACTGAGGTCCCTTTCCTTAATTTTCATATGTAAATACTGAACAAAATTATTCATTGAGGTAGTCAGCTAGATCTTTATCCTCTTCTACATACCTTCCCTCTTTTATTTTCAATCTAATTAATCCTTGTTTTACTTTCCTTTTCTCATTTATTTAACTAAAAAATGTTTTTACTGACTGTGCTATTTTCTCTTCTGTGTGTGATTTGGAAGCTCGTATAACTTGCTTAGCCTCTTTCTGCCTAATCTTATACATCATTCTGTCTTCCTCACTGAGTTTTTTTTATAATTACTAAATGCTAACTTTTTGTTTTTTTTACTATTTTGGCCACATCTGCAGAGTACCACAGTGGTTTCTTGATTTTTTTTGCTTTTACTGACAAGCCTTATGCAATTTTCTGTTGCCTTCAGCAGTGCAACTTTTAAATAATCCCATTTCTCTTGGACTCCATTTAAATTTCTCTAGTCTGATAATGACTCCTTTACACAAATTCTAATTTTAGAAAAGTCTGTTTTTTTAAAGTCTAAAACTTTTGTTTTTGTGTGGTGTGACTCAGTCACTGTTCTTATATTAAACCACACTGACTGATGATCACTGGATCCTAAACTTTCACCTACAGTAATATCTGATACCAAATCTCCATTTGTTAACACTAAATCTAGTACGGCCTCTATACGAGTTGGCTCCTCAACTACTTGTTTTAGAGACAATCTCAGTAGGGAGTTTAGAATATGTGTGCTCCTGGCACAAGCAGCTATTTTTGTTTTCCAATTCACATCAGGAAGATTAAAGTCACCCATGATGATAACTTCCCCCTTCATTGTCATTTTAGCTATTTCCTCAACTAGTAGATTATCTAACTCTTCTATTTGTCCTGGGGGCCTATAAAGCACACCTACACGAGTTACTGTGTGATTACCAAATTCTAACATAACCCAAACTGACTATGTTCACCTCACTAACTTTTATTATGCTAGATTTTATGCTATCATTCACATACAGGGCATAAGCAACCATATGAGAAAAATCGGAATGGCAATTAAAAACATCCATAATTGGTCATGTATGCTTAGCTAGGGGAGGCCGAATGTATGACACACCTGTAGGCGAGTTGACTTGTCTAGGGCAGAAAGCATATAATGCTAGTAGCCATAATACTACCTGGTGGTCAGCTTTAAATGTCTCAGAGCCTACCAATCCTTTTGTTAATCACATCAATTTAAGAGAGGTATGGTTTGATCTATCGGCTACATCTAAATGGAGAGCCCCAGAAAATGTATACTGGATTTGTGGTAAGAAGGCATATTCAGAATTACCACAAGATTTGGCGGGGGCATGTGTGCTAGGTAATCCAAACAGGAGCAACCTTGGGAGTTAAGGTCTATGATGTAAAGCGAGGAAGAAGCGAGAACCATTAAATATAGGTAATTGGGAAGATGATGAATGGCCACGCCAGTGAATTATTAATTACTATGGACCTGCTATCTGGGCTAAAGCTGTGGTTACCGAACTCTTATGGTTACCGAACCCTCATATATATATATATACTCAACCGAATTATAAAATTACAGGCGGTGATTGAGATTATAACCAATGCGACAGCTGAAGAACTTAACCACCTGGCAAAACAGAATACCTGTATGAGGTCAGCCATTTACCAAAATAGGCTGGCTCTTGACTATTTATTAGCAGTAGAAGGAGTGTGTGCGGAAAGTTTAATCTTAGTAATTGTTGTCTGCATATAGGTGATGAAGTGCAAGCTGTTGACCTTACCAGTCACATGGTTAAATTAACGCACGTACCTACTCAGATATGGAACGGGTATAATCCAGGTAGTTGGTTTGGAAGCTGGTATGAACAGTTTAGAGGGATAAAGGCACTGGTAGGAGGAGTTGTATTTATTATTATCTTATGCCTCTTACTACCCTGCTTGATTCCATTAATAATTTGGTCCATACGTAGTGTTATTGAGAGCACTATAGAAAGGAAGACAGCAGCACACGTAATGGCCATCTGGAGATATGAGCCTCTAGCCCAAAGAGAAATAATTTGTAATCAGGTCGATGAGTACTGAGAATTCATAACATTCAGCTAGAATGCTCACATGGTCTCTCCTGTTTTGTAATTACCTGAGTGGTTTTGGTAAAGTATGGTAAGTGATGCATCTGGAAATAAACAGTATCAGAAGCATCAAAGGAATGTGATGGAATTTCAGTTAGGCCTAAAAATGAATAGGCCTAAATTCTCCATGTGGCATATACAAGTACAGGTATCTGTTGTATCTTGTCAGTATATTTATATCGGCAGACATTTTGTGTTAAGACAGAAATTAAAAGTGTATATTGCCAGTCACACTCAGAACAAAGGTGACTCCATATTGTACTATAAGGCTAATAACTCTATTCATTCAAGTCTGAGCTAAGGAATGCACTAATGTAAACATTAAACATTAGAGACAAAACCTGAGATAAGGTGTGATGTTTAACAGAAAAATGGGGGGGGTTGAATACTAACTCAGAGACAAATGTATACATAATTATATACACACTATCCACTGAACTTACTATTTTATATTAATCACATATAATTAGTATTATGTTAATAATATAGAGTATTCATGGATAAATATCAATGAAGAAATATCATATTATATAATAATGTTAATGGAATAGAAATAATTTTAAATACAGTTTCACACAAGAAAACAAGACAGCAATGACAGATAACACTAAGTAATTAATTTTACTTTCTAAAGACGGAATCTTACAAAGTTCCATTGTAAGCAAGAGGTGAAGGAGAGTTTAGACATGTCAGAAAGTTAGATTTAAAGGTATATGCTCGACGCTAAGTCTGGGTAAGAGAGAAACAAAATTTATAGCAGACATAAATATAACCAGAAATGCCGAAAACCGCATCATCAACATTCAGTTAACCCATTATGCAAAAAGGCAAATGGACCCCATGACAAGAAATGTTGGTGATGTAATTGTGCCATCTACTGACCAAAATCTAGATGATAGTCTGTAGGGAAGACACACCTATGGTTCCCTATTGGTCCCATCAATTAGTGACGCGCAGAGAGTTTGGCCCTTTAAAAAGTAAAGACAAAGGCAAGAAGGGATTGAATACTAACTCAGAGACAAATGTATACATAATTATATACACACTATCCACTGAACTTACTATTTTATATTAATCACATATAATTAGTATTATGTTAATAATATAGAGTATTCATGGATAAATATCAATGAAGAAATATCATATTATATAATAATGTTAATGGAATAGAAATAATTTTAAATACAGTTTCACACAAGAAAACCAGACAGCAATGACAGATAACACTAAGTAATTAATTTTACTTTCTAAAGACGGAATCTTACAAAGTTCCATTGTAAGCAAGAGGTGAAGGAGAGTTTAGACATGTCAGAAAGTTAGATTTAAAGTTATATGCCCGACGCTAAGTCTGGGTAAGAGAGAAACAGAATTTATAGCAGACATAAATATAACCAGAAATGACGAAAACCGCATCATCAACATTCAGTTAACTCATTATGCAAAAAGGTAAATGGACCCCATTACAAGAAATTTTGGTGATGTAATTGTGCCATCTACTGACCAAAATCTAGATGATAGTCTGTAGGGAAGACACACCTATGGGTCCCTATTGGTCCTATCAATTAGTGACGTGCAGAGAGTTTGGCCCTTTAAAAAGTAAAGACAAAGGGAAGAAGGGAGATTTAGACATTCAAAGATTCAAAGATTCAAACATTCAGTCTTTGGGACATTCATACTCTTGAACCACACTCAAACTTTCTTTAAAAACACTTGGACTGCACTCAAGGAACAACACTCTCCTGGACGCCTAATTTCACTATTACGTTTTTTACAACTAACACCACTTTTATCTATCCCATACAATTCTCTATTCATCATACTTGCATTCAATTCCTGGGACAGATCTACACGTCTGATAATAAAATATACAACATAACTGGTAATTATGCTGGTTTTATTTAATTAATTTAAATTAATTAATTTTACTAATAGCAGGAATATATATCTGGATAAATCTTGGTCAGATTTCAATAATTAGAAATCTTAGTTAGCTAAGGAATATATGGTTATAAAAATTCCATTCCTGCAGGTGGAATGAAGATAACAATATATTAACGGTAAAATTTGCAGCGTGTTAGCATACTAATATTTTTATCCAGATGTATTGACTTGTTCTGATATAAGATAGTGAATCTTATTTAGGAAAGTTAAAATTCAGCAAATGTAAAATCTGGTAGAATTATTCTTATTGGATGGTTCTAGGAATGGTAAATGATCTAGTATGAACAGTACTTTAATTGTAAAGTTACAACATAATAGGATATATTTCCTATGAGGATTGTAGCCAGCAGTGGGAGAGTTAATCAGTGTAATCTGACTGTCAGCCGGAGTTTTTATTGCCTTGTGCTGAACTGTTGTGAAGTTCTGTTTTCTGTGTGAAGTTGGTTTCTAAACAGTGCCCTGTCATAAATTGTTCAATTGCTGACAACTGGTCGCTTTTAGACGCTGTATTGTGTTTAAACCATTGCCATAGTGTATGCCTATCTTATACCTAAATATTTACTGATTATTGTCATGCATGTTACATATATTATTTTTATTATTATTGTCACAATAAATGATATTTTTATAATTAAAATTGTGATCACTGTGTGAAGTAAAAATCCTCTAGGATCTAAGAGAAATACAATCATGAGTAATGCTCAGCTTTATATTATCATTTTTCGGGGAACTGCGCCAATATATCAATTTTGATATAATAAAAATTATTAAATTATTTTTTTATAATTTTTATGAAAATATTATCTTAATATTTATTACCCCATAAATATCCTCACAGTTACATGTAGCTAAGATACTGTCATCAATGTACTGAGCATGTGCAAGAACTGAAACCACATTCCATTCTCCTCAAGGGCCATGTTGCCTGTGTGTCCTGTTTGCTGATTGGTGTAAGGGTACAGATGGTGGATGCATAGCTTATTAAAAGCCTCTACACCATGTGCTCAGTGCTCAGATCTTTTGAACAGGAGTTCAGCTGAGACCCGGTCGGTGAAAATAAAGAACCTTTAATTTCTGAAAAGACCTGTGTCTGGATTCTCTGTGTGTGGCTTTTTCAGTGTTACCCGGTAACAGATTTGTGTGCAGTTTTCATCTTATTTGAATTCTCCTTTTTGGTTTTGGTAAGTTTTTGTTTGTTGAAGTTATATTGCATCTTTTTCTCTATCTATCAATCTCTACTTGTTTTAGCAGAGATTTGCTTTGTTAAGGATAAAAAGGAATCTTATGCAGTTATGGATTCAGATCCCTCTGCCCCTGGAAAAAAAGGTCACACTCTAAGTGACATAGGTAAGCCATTCTATTTTTTCTGTTGTTAATAAACAAGAGTGCCTATTAATAAGTGGTATTCCCTATGATGATAGCTCCCTAGGAAGAAAATCATCCAGATCATACAAGGGAAGTCAACCTAAAAGATCCTTTGTGAGGCATATGATTAGAGAGCCTTGTAAAAGTAAAGTCTCTGCACAGACTGTCTGAAAGTGGCTACAGGCCAATCTACCCCTGTGCCGTATATTATGCAATATCAAACAGACGGTATTTCAAGATGTCATAGAAGCTGTCAAACCTCAGATCATCTGAACAATTCCCAGAATGAATGCTTTGAGAATCCTTGGCAATGTATACATTCAGAGATATGGAATCATCGGATGAGGATATCTATCCTATTTCAGTAGTTCCAGAATCCGCTCACATGGACCATTTGATTTCCAGAGTCCGCAGGTCCTTATTATTATTATTATTATTATTGCAATTTATATAGTGCCAACAGATTCCATAGCACTTTACAATATTATGAGAGGGAGGATTTAACTATAAATAGGACCATTACAAGAAAACATACAGCAACAATAGGTTGAAGAGGACCCTGCTCAAATGAGCTTACAGTCTATAGGAATGCCTGAAAGAATCTTTTACGGTTGGGTCTTCTACCTCCAGCCTTTCTTTTCGTATGTCAGATGGTGCAGAACATCTTTTACAGTTCCAGATCCCCTTAAGATCCTTAATGAAGGAATGGTTCTACATTGAGAGAAGCTTTTAACACAAGGGAGTATCTCAGTTTTCATCCATTGGGATTTCAGACACTAATAACTGGGACAATGCTCCTAAGTGGACAATGCAGTACTTAGACTGGATAAATGTTTAAATCTGCCTGTAAACAATGAGGGATCTCTCTGAGTCTCCATGGAGTATAGATAGTCTTGATCCTCTCTAAAGCCTATGTGACAGCTGGAACAGGATTTCACCTTGCTGTAAGCTCTTACCTCAATCTCTAAGGATCTAACAAAATTGGTATGAATAATTTGCAAGAGCATATCAGAGATAATTTTCCTTTGTCTGTGTACAATTTACAATTTAAAAGTCATTAAGCAGGAAATAGTCTTAAGCTAAAAAGCATACATAGGTTGCATTATATTCTAACAAGAAATATGACTTTCTCTGTGTTTATTAGCCGGGCTCTTTGGCTTAGTAACTGGTCCGTGGATGCATCCTCCTAAATTAATGGATCAGACGGTAGAGGGCAGGAAAGCTTGTCTACTTCAAGACTTAAGGTTCAGGAGAAACTTTGGATCCAAGATCTCTCATTAGCTTCCTTCCTGGACCAAGGCATTTCACACCAGGAAGAGAGTATGGTAGATTGAGAAGTGGTTATTACCACCTTGATAAGTGGTTATTATCCTACCAGAGGAAGAGAAAAGGTAAAAATAGATGCTTTGTAAATTTCATGGCTTCCCTTCAATAAGAAGGAGCTATTTTGAGAAATGTATTAGCTGCCACAACACAAATATTCTGTTTCTAACAGGTGGTTGGAAATCCATTCTAGTTTACAGGATTCTTGAACATTCTTCATCATAAAGGTAGTTTCCTAGTACATTGGATGATGTCTATAGATTTTCAAAATGCTTATTGCCATGTATCCTTTGCCTCACATCACCAGATGTTTCTCAGACTGCAGTGGAAGGACACTTTTATTTTTACATTTTCATGGTGAAAGATGAATATCTGCTCAAGTTACCCCTCACAGTTCAGGGTATAGCTGGGTACATGGTTCAACACAGTCCAAAGCACGGTATAGCTTTCTTAAGAAAGTGCAATAAGACTTATCAAGGATCAAAGGATGTTGACTGTCATATTACCTCAACAGAGAGAGTTTTGATCCAGGTCTTCCACCATAGGTCTGATAAGATGGCACAAGGGAGGAGGTGAGCTTTCCTATAGAAATACCTTGGGCAGTGATAACTATGAATACCATCCACTAGAGTTGAGAAACTGTTCTCCAAAATCGGATATGTTTAGGAAAGGGACACCCATAACATCCAGCACTTCTCTTTTGCATAGGTTGCAAAGGCCAATATCAATCATCCTTACCGTTTCATATTGGTACCCAGTTCATGGTTTCCACATCTGCTTATCTTCTTCACTACCTCCATGGGATCTCCCAAAATAGTTCTTCCCTCTTCCATCAGGTCCAGTGCTACTTTCTTCAGTCTGAAGATTTTGAATATTGTAAAGAAGGGCTTAAATAAGGATTTTTTAACTGCAGTAATTAATATCCTTCTGGAGGCCATGGAAAACGTATATCTTTGACTACCTTTATAGAGTTGAGATTCCTTTTCTTCCTGCTCTATTTCTAATTAGGTGATCATTCAATTTTATTCTACAAAGGAAGTTCTAAGTTCTTCAGTCCAGGACTCATCTAGGAATAAGCTACATCACCTCAGAGGTACATGTCTCAGCACTCTCTGGTCTCTCATTTCGTGAAAGGTCTTTGATATGGAGGTATCTAAATATCTGTCAGCGGTATTTATATGATCCCTCAGTTAATCCTTGCTCCCTGTAGAATTCTTCCCTCCCGTTTTTATTTTTATTTTTTTATTTTTAATAAAGGACTTTGAAATCTTCACTCCTTTTAACCACAAGACTCTATATGTCCACAACTGCTTAATATTAAGTTAGCTCTATCAGTGACATTAGCATCGGGCTGAAGGATATGGGATCTTCAAGCACTATTTGGATAGAACCCTTTACTGCCTTCCACAATATATCTAAAGTCTATTGATTAGAAAGTAGAGTCAGTATTAAAACGTTCTCCTCCTGTCCTAAATATGTATCAAAAGCATAATCTGAACAAATGCAAACAAATGGACACATTTGATAGATGTCTTATTATCTATTTCTATAGAACGGCTATCTGGCTTTTTTCTGATAATCTGTGTATCTTTACTAATGGACCAGAAAAGGTCTTCAAGTGTATATATATATATATATATATATATATATATATATATATATATATATATATATATATATATATATATATATATATATATATAATTAGGAATAAACATACCACCAGGAGGGGTGAGAAAATCAATTCATTATATATATATATATCACCCCTCCTTATTATATATATATATATATATATATATATATATATATATATAATTAATCGATTTTCTCACCCCTCCTGGTGGTATGTTTACCACCCAGGAACCCTCAAACTCCCATGCCTCTGGTAGAGGACCTGAGAATGAGGAATAAACATCTTTACTAATGGACCAGAAAAGGTGCAGTAATCGAAAATTGACAACTGTGAAAAGGTGCAGACAGTGACAGTGAGTGTCAGTGGCTGAGTTTCCCTGGAACCTATAGGTAAATGGCTCAACAGTGTACCTCAACCAATAATTTTCAGTTGGTCGATTTGATAGTGTATCAATAATGGGCTATCAGTTTTTCATTTCCGATGTCCTTATGAGGTGTGTTATCAAATTGCATTCATATTTTGGAAGTCTTGTGTATTTCTTCCTTCCCTTGGTTATTGCTTGGATATTGCACATTGTTGTGCTGCCATAGATATGGCCAGGAAAAAGGAAAATGTATTCCTATTTATTGTAATTTTCTTTTCCTGGTCATAGGCCACAAAGATCCTGCCCTGGTATATTGCTGTAAAAAAGACTAAGGGTGGGAGGGATAGGAGGGGTTACTTATACCTTCTGTTTTAATTAGGTTCCTGTCTGGTTAGGGATAGGGAGGAGCTACCCATTGTTTTCCTACCCTGGCCTATGACTAGGAAAAAAAAAATTATGGTAAGTAGCAATACATTTGCCTTTATTTATTGATGTTTGCTTTTGTTATTGTAGTCAAAGATTGTAAGAAGTATCCTATCTTTATTGTTTATTGTTTTTTTTTAATTTATAGTTTGAGTGTGTTTCTGTGTAGACCTCCAATTTATTCATTTAAAATATCAAAAGTAATAGCATCATAGTTCGTTTTAAATCATTTGTATTTTTAAATGTTGGCCTGTATATTAAAATTGTATGGTCTGTGCAGTTTCTTTTCAACTTTAATAATTGACTTTTTGGTACACTGTTGAGCCAAGGGGCATAATGGCAACTTGTAAGGTCAATAAAGTTGTTAGTATGGATCTTTTTGAAAAAAGTACTTTTCGACATAGATTTCCAAATGTAGAAAATGTTTGTATATATATATATATATATATATATATATATATATATATATATATTTCCTGGCCATATCCATGGCAGCACAACATTGGGTAGCTCCTCCCTATCCCCATTGGACAGGAATAATAATTAAGCCGTATAAGTACCACCTCCTGCCCCTCCTTCCCCAGTCTTTTTTTCCTGTCCTATCCCTAGGACATGTCGGTCTTTTCAGACTGCTAAAAATTTTTTTCTTTTATGGCTTACCTGAGGATTAGTTCCTCTGGCCCTTGGGGAGTTCACCCTCTCTCCCCTGGGAAGTCTCCAGTATACGGCCCTGCGCAAAGGTGTCCCCCTGGAGAAAACCCCTTTAGTGACCGGGGGTTTTTTCTTTCCATTTTTCCAGTGATGACATGGAAAGGTACATGGATTGCGACTGGTTTCCGGATTGGTATCCTCCCACCAGGCTTAAGGTAATATTATTTTAGTTTACCTGTTGGTTTTCCTTTCTTTTGGAAAGTTTTTTTTCGTTGAGCGTTCTGGGGTCTCCCTGCATGGCTCTCGGGAACCTCCTGTGCGCCCGCGCGGTGTGTAGGCGTCTCCTGTGCGCCCGCGCGGCGTGTAGCGCCCGCGCGGCGTGTAGGCGTCGCTTGCGCGGCGTGTATGGGTCTCCTGGGCGCCTGCGCGGTTCTGGGGACTCTGGGACGCATGCGCGGTATTCGCGCGCGAATGGCCGTTTTTCGCGCGTCTTTTCGGTCATCTGCGCATGCGCGATGACGTCAGACGCCTTCTTAAAGCGCCAGACCTCCTTTTTTGTCAAATTTGTATTTTCTGCTTCCTGGAGAGTTTCTGGCACCATTAAGTTCTGTGGATTGTTGATTCTTCGTCTTTTTCTTCCGAAGTAAGTTCTTTTCCTTTCTCTTTGTTGGTTTCCTGTAGTTTTTCTTCTGGGTTATTGTTTCGCTGTATTCATCTATTATTTATAGATGGATTCGCGCTCAGGATCTAGAGAATCAGAATCTTCTCATCATAGTAGGTCACAATCTAAGCGATATAGGTAAGCCATCCAATTTTGGAATTTATTGATACTCTGATATCTAAAAGAGTGGTAAGGTACTAATATTCACGTTTGGTGTATTTCAGTGATAAAAGTACAAAGACTTCAGGATCGTCCAAAGGGAAGTCGCCCAAAAGGACGCTGTGTGTATCCTGTGATAACAGAGCCATAGAAGGGAAACGTCTCTGTTCGAATTGTCTCTCAGCAGCCGCAGGACCTTCTCAGTTAACACCTGACTTTAAGCAGCTTATCAAGCATGCAGTTGCCCGGGGCATTAAAGAGGTTGGTAAGACCCACAAGCGACCTAGATATTCTGAGCCGTCAGATTGGTCTCCTGATAACTCGGAGGATGAGTTCATGGACACGGCTTCGCTGAGAGACTTGGCTTTTTCCTCGGAGGAGGATGCTTTGCCTGATCCTGACTTCCTGATACCTGCGGAGGTGGATCATTTGATTGCTCGGGTCAGAGAAACCCTTACTTTGAAAGAGCCCTCGGAGGAGGAACCCTCTACATCTAACCGCTATTTCTCAGATCTTAGAAAGAAAAGAGCGGCTTTCCCTGTGCATACCACTATTAGTGACCTTATTAAAGAAGAATGGTCCAGGTCCGATAGGAGATCCTCTGCTAAAGGGAAATTCTCCAGATTATATCCGTTTGATCCCAAAGATGCTGAAACATGGGATTTTCCACCCAAGGTGGATGCTGCGGTGGTTAGGCTAGCCAAGCGCACTACCCTGCCAGTGGATGATGCTGGCTCCTTCAGGGATCCAATGGATCGTAAGATGGAATACTGCCTGTCTAAGTCCTATGTAGCCTCAGGCACGAGTCTCCACCCTGCCGTTGCTCTCACGTCTGTTTCAAGAGCTATGAAGGTTTGGCTGCAGGAGCTGGAAGGGGACATCAAGAGGGGCAGGAGCCGTTCCTCTATTGTTGATGCCCTGAAGGATATGCGTCTAGCGATTGATTTCTCTTCGGAGGCCGCAGTGGATCTGGTGAGAAACCTTGCTAGAAATATGTCCTTCTCGGTTTCCTCCAGGCGGGCGCTCTGGCTCAGGTCTTGGGCGGCCGACGCTTCCTCCAAGAATAGTTTGTGTTCTCTCCCATTTCACGGAAACATGTTATTCGGCAAGAATTTGGATGAGTGCATCAAGAGGGCGGCTGAAGGGAATAAAGCCTTTTTACCCCAAGAGAGGAAGTATAAAGGATCCTTTCGCGCCCGGAAAGAGTACCATTCCTTTCGTGACAGTAGGTCCTACAAGCCGGGTAGGGAATACTCCCGATTCCAACCGAGGAGAGGTGCCCCTTCTGGGTACAGAGGAGGCAGGTCTCGTGGGTCGTCTTCCTCTAAGCCACATACCCATTGCCCGAATCCATCAGAAGTTCCTGAGGTTTGCTGTAGAGGAAGGTCATTTCCAGTTCAGGGCCCTCCCCTTTGGACTGAGCACTGCCCCGAGGACGTTTACAAAGGTCCTGGTTGTTCTCATCGCGGAGCTCAGAAAGCAAAACATTGCCATTTACCATTATCTGGACGACGTTTTAATCTTGGGAAACGACGTGGATTCTGTGACATCCCAAGCTATCACCAGCATTCAGTTTCTGCAAGCCCACGGCTGGAAGATCAACGTCAAGAAAAGCCACCTCCACCCGACTCAATCTATGGTTTACTTAGGTGCCCATTTCAACACCCTAAAGGGTACTGTCCAGCTCTCATCAGTGAGAATCCTGAAACTCAGAAAGTTATTGAAAAGAATGCTGAATTCCCCGGTTGCCCCTGCAAAGGCGGTGATGAGCCTCCTTGGTTCTATGTCCTCCACAATAGGTCTGACGAGATGGGCTCAGTGGAGGATGAGACCATTCCAGGCCAACTTCCTAAATCGTTTCCTATCCGGGAACCTGTTCCAGCCCATCAAGCTTCCCCTGAAGGTACGCCATTCTCTGATCTGGTGGCTGAACAGAAAGCACCTAGCCAACGGCTTTCCATTAGGGGATATCGCATGGAGGACCGTGACAACGGACGCCAGCCAGTGGGGTTGGGGCGCTCATTATCTCCACCACTTTGCGCAGGAAGAATGGAATTTCGAGACAAGCAAGGTTCATTCCAATCTGCTGGAACTTCTGGCTGTCCTCAAAGCTTTGAAGCACTTCTCGTCCCAGCTCAAGGATCAATGGGTGAAGATAAGGACGGACAACTCCACCGTAGTGTCCTATGTCAATCACCAAGGGGGTACCAGGAGCTGCAAGATGATGGTACTGATGAATCACCTGATGTGGTGGGTTCAGAGAAACCTGGCGGGCATTGTAGCCATTCATCTCCCAGGGAAACGGAATCAACTAGCAGATTTCCTCAGCAGATCCAGAATAGATCCGGGGGAATGGTGCCTGGCTCACAGGGTGTTCCGCATGATTGTGGACAAGTGGGGTCTGCCTCAAGTGGACCTTCTAGCCTCTCGGGCCAACAGCAAGGTAGCCCTTTTCTTCACAAAGGAAGAGGACCACCTGGCATTGGGAAGAGATGCCTTATCAAGCCCCTGGAGGTTCTCAATGGGCTATGCGTTCCCCCCGTTTCCACTAATCCTACCACTCCTGAGGAAGCTGAGATCGGAGCGGGTGTCTCTCATCCTGATTGCGCCTTATTGGCCTCGGAGACCTTGGTTTCCTCTGCTTCTGAGTCTTTCGGTGGAACCTCCTCTCCCACTCCCCAAAGTTGCGGATCTTCTGTTCCAGGGTCCTGTCATTCATCCAGACCCTGTCTCTCTCAACCTTATGGCTTGGAAACTGAAAGGAACCGGCTGTTGAATAGAGGGTTCTCCCAGACCGTGATTGATACTATGCTGAGGGCTCGTAAGCATTCCACTTCGGCCACTTATTATAGAGTATGGGAAGTTTTCTCCAACTGGGCTCTTCACAGGAATGTGGATGTCCAGAATCCCTCCTCCTCCCATGTTTTGGATTTCTTGCAATCAGGCCTTGAGAAAGGACTGAGCTATAACACTCTCAAGGTACACATTTCAGCCTTGTCCGCCCTGACCAGTCATAGATGGGCTCTGGACTCGGATATCATCAGATTCATCAAGGGTGTCCTTCACATGAAACCTCCTATTAAACCGTTTGTCCCTTCCTGGAGTCTCCCTCTGGTTCTGGATGCCATGAAGTTGAAACCTTTTGAACCGTTTGATTCGGTTTCCCTACAGGTTCTTTCTATTAAGACTGCCTTGCTGGTGGCCTTAGCCTCTGGCAGGAGAGTTTCTGAGCTCAGTGCTCTGTCCATCAAAGAGCCTTTTACTATCTTCCACAAGGACAGAGTGGTCCTCCGTACTGTTCCAGTGTTTCGTCCCAAAGTCACTTCCTCCTTCCACATCAACGAGGATATTGTTCTTCCGTCTCTGAGGTCGGACGCCCATGGAATGGGGAATTCTGCTGACCTGTCCTCTCTGGATCTAGTGAGATGCCTCCGGATGTATATCGATAGGACTTCTGATTGGCGTTCTTCTGACAGTCTCTTCGTTCTTCATAGCGGCTGTAGAAAGGGCTCTCAAGCTCCCAAATCTGCCATTAGCCGATGGATAGTAGCGGCTATCATTCTGGCTTATCAGTCCGCCGGATATCCGGTCCCTGTGGGTCTTAAAGCCCATTCCACTAGGGCTCTCTCATCTTCCTGGGCAGCCGCTGCTAATGTCTCCCCTGAACTCATCTGTAAGGCGGCTACATGGTCTTCCTCTAACACTTTCATTAGGAGCTACCAGATTGATGTTAGAGCAGGGTTGTCTGATCAATTTGCTAAATCAGTCCTGTCTGTATCTAATTCCTGATCTCTGTGTCTGTCACTTGTTGTGGTGTTAATACACTTTGCATTTATGAAATTTTTTGAGTCTGTGTCTCTTTCCCTCCCTGGTTTTATTGCTTGGGTATTACCCAATGTTGTGCTGCCATGGATATGGCCAGGAAAATGGAAAATTTATTCATACTTACCGTAATTTTCTTTTCCTGGTTATATGCCATGGCAGCACAAGGGTCCCGCCCGGGGATATTGCTGGAACACGTGACTGGGGAAGGAGGGGCAGGAGGTGGTACTTATACGGCTTAATTATTATTCCTGTCCAATGGGGATAGGGAGGAGCTACCCAATGTTGTGCTGCCATGGCATATAACCAGGAAAAGAAAATTACGGTAAGTATGAATAAATTTTCCATTATATATATATATATATATATATACATATATATATACACACACATATATATATATATATATATACACACATATATATATACACATACACACATATATATATATACACATATATATATATACACACATATATATATATACACATATATATATATATATATATACACATATATATATATATATATATATATATATAGTTATAATTAGAACTTACCTTGATACCTCTGTTATTAGGATTTAAAAGGTTTACAAATTAAATTAAAACACTCTCAAAAACTTTCCAGATCAAAAATAAATGATCACTGTATCGGCGATAGAGGACCAGGTGTACAACCCAGCATCATCTTCCCAATCCGCCATGAAGAGTTTTGCGTAGCTCGGTGCAAACCTGGTCTTCTTGGCTGTGCTGGTTTTTAGAAGATAAAAAGTGTCATAAAACCAAAAAGAATTCTTATTTGAAATGAACGGGACACCCTCAATAACAACATTTATTTGAGAGATAGAGATGTTTCATTCTTTTTCAAGTGTATTTATTTTAGCAACCTATATTATTAGAGTTAATGGTATATAACCATCGTACATTGCTACTAACCAAAATATACTCCCATTTAATGTTTTGTAAAATTTAAAGCAGGCCCATGCAATCTTTAAAATAAGATATAGTGTTTTGTACTAACGGTTGGAGAATTTTATCAATGTATTCAGAGAGATTAGAAAGCATTGGACTGATACTGAAAATATTAGGGCAGCCAGGGGTATTAGTGATAGTTTTGTTAATTTTTGGATGCAAATTTATAACTGAAATTGCAGGAAAATGAACATTAAACTCACTCAAACACCTACCACACTCAGGCCTCACTTCACACTCAAACTCAGTGAAAGACTGCATTCTTTTCTCCCCACTTCCCACCCACTCTCACCTCCTCCCGCCCACACAGGCTCCCCCTAAATATATAGCATGCTCCTCCAAGGTGCCAAGGTATTTTTTAGGGGGAGTTCTACTAGAGTCTTGATAGGCGTATGGACTTTTACTAAGATCCTCCTATACTCATCTCCTCCTTTACCTCCTAGTATGTTTTGTCTATACCTTCTGTGTCTCTGTGGTGAGCTTGTGGGAATGTGACACTGGAGTGTTATCTAGAGGCCCTTTTGTTTGGTTTCTTTTCTGTACCTAGTCCCCTGGCACACAGGTTCTGTGGTAACCTCCAGGCACTATTTAACCCCTTAAGGACACATGGCATGTGTGACATGTCACGACTCCCTTTTATTCCAGAAGTTTGGTCCTTAAGGGGTTAAGACTCTCTCCCTTATTTTCTACCTTTATTATTGTTACCCCATGTCCTAGAATCAATAAAGGTAGGGCTCCCTTCCCTCTCTGTACTGGCCATGCTTCTGCTTAGGACACTTTAGTCTTAAGGGCTCCTCTCCATATAAATAATTATATAACATAACTTTACATTTGAATAAAAGTGGAAAAAAAAATTGGTAAAAATGCATTCTACACTGTGACGAAATGCCTTTTGTCACTGGATTTTTAGGTGACAAGCTGCCCTTTGCCCCTGGCTGTTGGAGGAGCCTGATTGCCAGCCTCCTGCCTCATGACTATGGCTCTGGGTTGTATGGCCCTTTACAAACATTATTTGGGCTAATGGATTTATATTGTGCTGCTGCTGGCCCTTTAAGAACTGCATTGTGGCATGTGGACTTGTATTGGACCATGCTGGCCCTTTAAGAACCGTCTGGGGACATATTAAGACTTTGTGTGACAATGCCCCTTTAAGACTATGTCCCCAGACCTTTAAAATACTTTGTCTATGGCTTTCTCCCACTTGGTTCAGTAAATGGAGCTTACTGAACCAAGTACCACACAGGCGGACCACCCAGAAGTGGAAGTGTGCAGGCAATTTACCTCCCAGGCTTGGAGCCTGCTGTATGTAAATTGCCGACCACTGGGTGGCCGCAGTTCGTGCAAACGAACTTGTGGCGGTGGCCATCTTTGTTCATTCGAACGAGGTCAGCGGTATGTGTAGCCAAATTCATGGAACTGAAAGCTACACATTTCAACGAACACCGCTGACCCTTACCTTCTCCTACACTCTGTTTTCAGCTTTGGCAGTTTGAACATACAGTGAGACTAAGCTAAATGCACGAATGGCCCCGTTTGTGCATTCGAATGGGACTTAGTCATTTTTCTGCCTGAAATAGACCGACCGCACAGCCCAAATCTATGGAACTGTTTTGGGCAGGAAAATGTCGGTCATAAAGGACTTCCAGCTAACCTTTGAACTACTGGAGGAATTTGTATGATTTTTGGTTATGTTTATATTTAAAGTATGCTGATTCTGAATATGTATGTTTTGTGTGAATATGATGATCATATTTTTAAAGTTACAGTGTATGTATAAAAAGTGTATTTTTCCTGCCTGTGATAATTACATTAACCCATTGTGTTCAGTAATTATATCACAGGCAGAGGGGAGGTTTTGTGTGTAATTGCTGGGAGTGTGTTACTGTAATGTATGTGTTTTATTGGTTGTTCTACAAAACCCTGTGGGCGGGACTGTATGTGTAAAACCTGCATAAAAGTCCTTTGGTGCCAATTAAAGCAGATCATCTTGTACCTTCATGAAGTTTCGGCTCATGTTTGGGGGATTGGAGAACTACACTCTGGGAATTGCTATAATCACTATACTCCCCAGGGTATGATCACTAAGCTCTGCTAAGAGCTTGTTCCTGTTCCTGCTCTCTGGAATTCGGAGAGGTCGACCTACTGGAAGCTGGACCCTGGTCTTGGGTCCAAAGTGGGTGGAGACGGCGAGACCCCAACCAAGCTGCGCTGGTTCGTTGGGTCTGCAGTGGTTATGGTGTCAGGTGGAGTGCTTGGAGACCTCAGAAAGCACTAGGAGCATCCGTCAGCGGAAGGTACCCGGTTGGGGTGCCAGCGGTTCCATTACATACACATTTCAACTTCTTATAATTTTACACATTCAGTGCAACTAAAAAAAAAATAACTCACAATAGATTAATAAATTAATCATATTCATTAAATGTCTATCCTACACTTAACATTAACCCTGCACTAATCCTAAGCCCTAAAACAGCATTAGCCCAAACCCAGCATTAACCCTTAGCCTACACTAACCCTGCCCCTACAGCTAACCCTACCCAAACACTAACTCTAATCTTACCCTACACCTACTTCTAAATCTAACCATAACCATAACTCCAAACCTTGGGGACCCCTAGAAACTTAGGAGGATTTATTTTTTACAATTAGCTCCCACCCGTCGCTCATGGGTGGGGGGTGGCGGGGGGAAACCATAGGTCCCCCACCCTTTTGTCATGAAAGGGCCTCTACCCACTACTCATAGGCAGGGGCAGGATGGGGAAGACAGTAGGTCCCCAATTTTGGCCTTTCAGCCTTTTAGTAGGTAGTTCCCTAATACTGTAGGAATTAGGGGGCTATATACTACTGCAAGATGCAGCCGCTGACCGGATCGGATTTCATCCTAACAAGAATGGACAAACTGTACTCATTGTGTTAGGATAACATTCTGCAAATTCACGGTCGCCCTGTCTAAATCTAAATGACAGGATGTTAGAATGGTGAATGAAGCAATGTAAGAACACACGAGGAGAGGTGATTATTGTGGGATAATTTATTTGACCACAGAAAATGGAGCAGACTTGAGCTCTTCCTTTGGTCAAAGAAGGTCAAGCACAGGAAAAAATGCACAAGACAAAGTAGTCCCTACTTTATCTTGTTTTAAAGAAAACTCAATTAGAAAGGAAGAAAAGAAGAACAGATCCTGAGAGAGGAAGAGAAGAGGAAGCGATTGTGGAAAGGTAAGTTCAGCATAACAGTGCCTCTTTAACATATGCACAGTGCACAGTTAAAGTAAAAAAGCAAACTGATTCTTCCTTTTGTACCCTTTGTGCAACACTATTACTGTTACACTTAATCTATGCAGGGTTTATTTGTACAGTAAACTGTATGATATGATAGTTAATGTGGAATAACAGGGTATCGTCCCACTGAGAAGTCTTATTGGCATTTGGAAGCAAGAAGGAATTATTTCCAATTTTGTATCAATATTTAAAATCACTTTAAAGTGTTATTCCCTTCTTTTGGATTAGCAGCAAAAACAAAGATGTAAAAGACTGAACCTTAATCATTTAAATTGATGCTTGTTTTCACCGTTATTACTATGTTACTATGTAACTGCCTCAAGGCAGATAATCATATACTCCTTTAATGCAGAAGTAATGTGCCATGGATTTCACCTGTAAGTGCAAATATTCTCTAAATGACATTACTAAAGTTAGAAATAAGAGTGAATTCAAAGTGAATTTCAAATTTAAGACGAGATTAGCCAAATTAAAGGAATAGCTGAATTTTTCAAGTTTGTCTATTTTCACTTGACATCTGAAATTAATTTTCACTTTAGTGAATGGCCTTGATGCTGTCCATTTTAGTGGCAATTTTTTATAAAAACTATTTAATTCATAAAATATTGTTTGGAAATGTATGTCACTATAGACATGTTTAACATCTGAAACATTGTTAGAATTTCTTTTCTTTGCCTCTTATTACAACCATTATTGCAGTTCATTGCCCTGTCTTCTATCTTCATTAGCCTTTAGTCATGCTGAAGGAAGGGCCACTATTACCTGGCATACATTAATCACTATGTCACATTGTCCCATGGACTTTCAACACATCAATAATCTGATCTTCCTATTTACCCTGCAGGCTCAGGTAAGAGATACACTGGGAAATTTGATAGAAGATGTATCACCTAAGCGAGTTATTTGGGTTATATCAACCATTTATGATTTTTTTGTATCTATTTTATAGAGCTAATAAGATATCTCATTTGGTTTATGTACTCAGACTATAATCCAAAAAAGTAGAACAAATAATCAGATAATAATAATAATAATAATAATAATAATAATAATAATAATAATGGGTTAATTATAATGTCTACTGCCAAGACACGGTTTAAGAATTATCAGTGTATCATTTCTATTAAACACCATATTTATATAAATGTATTCTAATACTACCAAAATAAATTAAATTTAATGGTAATAAAATAGGAATATTTGGGGGTTTATTTGTCTTTGTCCTAACTTTTTTCTATTATCTATTCAGGAATATATATATATATATATATATATATATATATATATATATATATATATAATTATTTGATTTTCTCACCCCTCTTGGGTGTTTTGTTTATTTCTCATTCTCAGGTCCTCTACCATATCTTAGCTATTCCTAGAACTCCACTATTCTGGACAGCAATCTGACATTCCCACTGTGAAATGCAAACAAGGTTGCCCCAGAAGTACCCAACAAGGGATTTGAACCTGGGTGCGTTATGGTTCTAAGCCTGTGTTCCTGCCTCTTAGCCACTTCAGTTCTTTGTTTGGACTGAAACTTAGCCCTGCCATGTCTCCAGCACTGGGGGCTGGACTTAACCTGTGACTGCTCCTGTCAATCATGGTCCACCTGTATAGTATCTCTGATTAGCCAGGTATAAGACACTGCCTCTCCCTGAGGGCAGTGTCAAATCATTGACTCTGGTTCCTGTGTTTGTATTCATGATCCAATGTTCTCCAGTTGGCTCCTGACCTTGGCTTTCTTATCGTGTATCCTGACTTCTGGCATCCTCTAACTTTGGCTTACCCTCATTTATCCTGACTTCTGGCACCCTCTGACTTTGTGTCCTTACCTGTACTGCGACTTGGAGCGATATCCTGCACAGCCCCCGTGCACAGATTTACAGGCCAGGTGAATTCTTACCTGATCACCTTGGCCTGTGTTTAATTGCAAGGGTGAGCATTTATCTCTGCCTACTGGACTCCCACCTCAGGTAAGCAGTTATACACATGTCCCACATGGAATCTGTTGAAGCCACTCCCCCAATTTAAGAGCCACAGCCCAGAGTGCTCCTATCACAACTAGGACTACTACTGCCTTCACTTTCTAGTTCTTCTTTCAGTCCATGGTATTTCTCCACCTTCTCATGTTTCTTCTTCCTGATGTTATAGTCACTGGGTATTGCCACATACACCACGACTGCAGTATTTCATTCCTTATCTACCACCACGATGTCGGGTTTGTTGGCCAGTACTTGCTTGTCTGTCTTGTTATTGAAGTCCCACAGATCTTAGCCCTGTTGTTTTTAACTACCCTTTGTGGTTTCTACCATCTGGACTTAGGCAGGTCAAATCCATTTAGGTTATTATTCCAGCCGGGTACCTGATGACCGGTAGGGCAAATGTGTTAATGGCTTGGATCTTGTTCTTGTCATTGAGTTGGAACTTCAGGACCTGTCTCTTTGGAGATACTTGGATGTTGCTATCCTCCTTGCCTCTTCCTCATGGTTGCCATGCATTTGTAGTAATCCAAGGTAATTTTAGCTGTTCTCTACATCTTCTATTTGGCCTTCTGAAACTTTAACTCCTTCTGTCCTGATTATCTTCCCTCTTTTTGCTATCATCCGCCTGCAGTTTTCTAGTCTGAACAACATTCCAATGTCCTCGCTGTTTTTCCTAGTTATGTGGATCAGCGAGTCAAATTATATATATATATATATATATATATATATATATATATATATATATAAAGTATCTTAAATACACTAGTCAGAATAGTGTCATATACCTGGTATGTGATGTATTCTCTAAATATGAAAAATAAGTACTTCCCAATAAAACACATCATCTAGTTTCCCTTTTGAAAGTAGTAGTTTAATTGACAAACAAAATGGGGATAAATATAGCCAGGAAGTTGGGAGGAGGAAAATGTGGTATACCCTACTACCATTAGAACACTCAATTTGTTTATAGGATTGAACTATTAGTGTTTATCTTCAGATAAGTAAATCCAGGTAAGAAACATTTGTTTTAAGGCTACAACATGGTAATGGAAAACTCCAGCTATGGGAAACCCCAGATTTATCATTTTTGCTATCTTAATTCAACAGTTATGTACACTCCCTTATCAGTGAATCTCAAAAAGATCTTTTAAAATTAGAATATAGAATAGACTGCTTAGATGTTGTTCATCAACATTATTTCATGATCTAAATAAATTTAGATAATCCCCTGCAAAACATCAGTAGCAGATAAAATAACCGCTTTAGAATGGAAATGAATCACTGTAGGAAAGTACAGAGTCAGAACTCACACCACTTGATCAACATATTAAGAAAATGAACTCTGTTTTACAGAACATAAAAAGTAGGTAGAAGTGACAGCAATCAAATGTATTCCCTCCAAGCATAACAATCATATAGATTTATTACCGGCAATGTGTCTCACTTCACTGAACCTTCTTGCCCAACAATATCTTCTGCACAGGAAAAATGAACATGAGAACACATACCTGCATGGTCTACAGGTCTGTGATTGGCAGGAGAGACATTGCTCTTTTTAATAGATTATAATTTATATCTAGGGGTGACAGTTTAATCATAGAAGTGGCTTACTTTTTCCTCATTCCATTCCTAAATTATAATTCTGTTTTAAATTGTTAAATCGCTTTCTAAATAAATGTACATTATGCTTGTCAACACAAAGTAGCATTAAAAGGAAAACTATTATTCTAATATATATATATATATATATATATATATAGATAGATAGATAGAGAGAGAGAGAGAGAGAGAGAGAGAGAGAGAGAGAGAGAGAGAGATAGATAGTGACAAAAGTACTCCTTTCCCTTAGTACCTTGTCCTGGGATTGGGGTGTTACACACAGTCTTTTCAGGCTTTAAAGACAGTTCACACGCTGAATGAGGTAAAAGGACTTGCTCTTTTTATTGTGGTACAAAATAAATGCACAGTAAGGTATAAAAGGTTGTAACAAAATATATAAAAAAAAATCCTTGTTCTTCTGAGCACTAACTAAACAAAATGATTAGAACTGGGTTGGATGGCTTATCCATTTCCCAACATAAACTTAAACAACAACCTAAACTTAAACAACAAACACAATCTCTCTCCTTCTTTGGCAGGGGAGTACAGGGGAGTACTTAATAGCACCTGTAATTAACAATCCTTTTCAGGTGAGGTAAATTAGGATTGAAACGCTGGAACTGGACTTCTCACCTGTAGGTTCCAAGCAACTTCCAAAATGTGGAGTGGAGCACTGGCCCACCCTACTCTCCAAGTGCTCCACCCTAGGACCCAAGTACACACATATTTAAAGTGCAATATTAATTTTAACATAACACTGGGGCTAATTACACAAAGTAGGAACCTTGCAAAATCTGGGGAGGTATATATATTCCCTCCAGCACAATTCCTTGCTTTCGGTCACAATATATATATATATATATATATATATATATATATATATATATATATATATAAACCAAGAGGGCTGCACTCACCTGAACATGCATACATTATAGGGTGCTGCTGGGGTCAAAATACACAAAATACAAAATCCAGCGCACTTACTTATTCACTAAACAATGATTTCAAATCTAATTTTATTTAAAAACACCTCACCTAGGCAAAAAATAATGGGGGTTCAGTTACATTATATGATCATATATTGCATAAGCCTGCCACAACGTCAATGTACCCTATCCTTGGCAGGTCCTACTCTAGCAGCCTAATGCTTGCTCTTATGCGATTAATCCACTTACTTGGGAAATACTTCCTTACTGGGACTCTCTGCAAGTCAAGGCTAAATAGGGTCCTGGAAGGAGGCACCTGTGATCATATAATGTAACTAAATCCCCATTATTTTTTGCCTAGGTGAGGTGTTTTTAAATAAAACTATTAGAGTCTCTAAGATTTTAAATGATTGTTTAGTGAATAAGCGAGTGAGCTGGATTTTGTGATATATACTGAGCAGCCAAAACATTAACACTAGAGTTGAGCGAATCTGGACTGTAAAGTTTGGGTTCGTACCGAACATTACGATTTTTAGACCCCGGACCCGAACACGGACATATCAGTGTATGTTCAGATTGGAGTTCGGTGTTTGGCGATTTAAAGGGAAACTCCAGTGCTGAAGGGGTGAAAACCCCTTCAGTGACTTACCAGAGGCAGCGACATGTCCCACGTTGCTGCTTCCATCTCCCCCGCCGCTCCTCCTTCTGCTTACGTCGGCCGGTGGGCGAGACTGATCTCGCCCGCCGGCCGAGGAGATCTAATGCGCATGCGCGGCAATGCCGCGCATGCGCATTAGCGCACCCCATAGGAAAGCATTGAAAATGAATTTCAATGCTTCCCTATGGGGAATAGAGCGACGCTGGAGGTCCTCACACAGCGTGAGGACGTCCAGCGACGCTCTAGCACAGGAAACCTGTGCTATAGAGCAGGAAGTTCCCTCTAGTGAAGTTCCCCTACACTTGCAGGGTTAAGGGTAGTGGGGGTTGGCACCCAGACCACTCCAATGATCAGAAGTGGTCTGGGTGCCTGGAGTGTCCCTTTAATGGCGCCTTTTGAAAGGCTGCAAGGCAGCCAATCAACAAGCGTTTGACCCGTGTGCCCTTAGAAGCCATCACAGCCATGCCTACTAATGGCATGGCTGTGATTGGCCAGTGCAGCATGTGAACCAGCCTCTATATATAAGCTGGAGTCACGTAGTGCCGCACTTCACATGAGCTCTTATTAGTGTAGGGACAGGATGCTGCAGCTGTGAGGGACAGATTAGGAAAGAATTCTGCGATTATTTTTGTGGGTGCTATACTACATTTTTGTACCCTGCCCTGAGTCCAGTGCCACAGAGAGTGCAGTGCACTTGCAACTGCATGTGTGCCAGGCACATTACTTTAATCCTGTTCTGGTAGCTTAGTGGGCAACATCTAGGCATTTTTTAAATACTGCAATTTTTTGGTGCTAAATAGTACATTTGTGCACTGCATTTCTTGCAGTCCAATAAAACCCTTAAATACTACTGTTACATTGATGGTTTAAAAAATCTAACATTTTGGTGCTAAATAGTACATTTGGTATTTGCACTTAATATCTGAGAGTCAAAAAGAACCATCAAATACTGCTGTGACGTAGCAGTTTTAAAAATTAAAAAAATGTGGGTGCTAAATAGTACATTTGCGGCCTGCGGTGCACTTCATATCTGAGAGTCAAATAGAACCGTCAAATACTGTGGTTACAGTGCAGTTTTAAACATTCAAATTGTTTTGGTGCTAAATAGTACATTTGGGGCCTGCACTTCATATCTGATAGTCAAATAGAGCCGTCAAATACTGCTGTGACATAGCAGTATTAAAAATGCAATTTTTTTGGGTGCTAAATAGTACATTTGCGGCCTGCGGTGCACTTCATATTTGAGAGTCAAATAGAACCGTCAAATACTGCTGCGACGTAGCAGTTTTAAACATTCCAATTGTTTTGGTGCTAAATAGTATATTTGGGGCCTGCCCTTCATATCTGAGAGTCAAATATAACCGTAAAATACTGTGGTTACAGCGCAGTCTTAAACATTCCAATTGTTTTGGTGCTAAATAGTACATTTGGGGCCTGCACTTCATATCTGAGAGGCAAATAGAACCGTCAAATACTGCTGTGACATAGCAGTTTTAAAAATTCAAATTTTTTGGGTGCTAAATAGTACATTTGCGGCCTGCGGTGCACTTCATATCTGAGAGTCAAATAGAACCGTCAAATACTGCTGTGAAATAGCAGTTTTAAATATTACAATTGTTTTGGTTCTAAATAGTACATTTGGGGCCTGCACTTCTTATCTGAGAGTCAAATAGAACCGTCAAATAATGCTGCAACATAGCAATTTTAAGCATTCAAATTGTTTTGGTGCTAAATAGTACATTTGGGGCCTGCACTTCATATCTGAGATTCAAATAGAACCGTCAAATACTGCTGCGAAATAGTTTTAAACATTCAAATTATTTTGGTGCTAAATAGTACATTTGGGGCCTCCACTTCATATCTGAGAGTCAAATAGAACCATCAAATACTGCTGTGACTAGTGATGTCGCGAACACAAAATTTGCGAACCGCCATAGACTTCAATGGGCAGGCGCATTTTAAAACCCCCACGGACTCTTTCTGGCCACAATAGTGATGGAAAAGTTGTTTCAAGGGGACTAACACCTGGACTGTGGCATGCCGGAGAGGGATCCATGGCAAAACTCCCATGGAAAATTACAGAGACATATGACATATTGACACCTTGACATATGGATTGACACCTGTCCTCAGAGACCCTGATACACACTGACACAGAGCAGAATAGGGACTGTTCCCCCTACATAGGGTCACTTGGCAGATATGGATTGACACCTATCCTAAGGATCCCTGATACACACTGACACAGAGCAGAATAGGGACTGTTCCCCCTACATAGGGTCACTTGGCAGATATGGATTGACACCTATCCTAAGGATCCCTGATACACACTGACACAGAGCAGAATAGGGACTGTTCCCCCTACATAGGGTCACTTGGCAGATATGGATTGACACCTGTCCTCAGAGACCCTGATACACACTGACACAGAATAGGGAATATTCACTAAATGCCAAACATTGTTATACAGGGGAATATTCAGTAAATAAGGATAAGGGGGGGGGACCTATTGTCCTCCCCCCCCCGGCCCCCACCCCTGCGCGGTGGGTGGGGGCCGTAAATCACAATGGGGGGACCTACTGTCCTCCCGCCCACCCCCACCCGTGAGCGGTGGGTGGGGGCCATAAAAATAATGAGGGAGGGACCTACTGTATGATGTTGTATCGATCAGGTAGTGTTAGGGTTACGCCCGCTTCACAGTGACAGACCAAACTCCCCATTTAACGCACCACAAACAACCGCAAACAGTCCATTTGCACAACCGCAAACTCCCCATTTGCACAAGGTTGGATACCAAGCTAGCCATGTCCGTTCCTTGTCCTCACTGATGTCATTGAAGGTCTCTTCCTCCACCCAGCCACGTACAACACCCAGGGGACCCTGAAAGTATGCTAATAAACTGAAAAAATAAAAAATCTCCCAAGAAGGAGATCTAAAACTGGCATAGGAAAAGGTTAGACAACTATAATAAAGTGATACCTACAAATCCTAGTGAGCATAGGTGTATAATAGAGGGAGAAAGGGAAAGCAGAGTAATGCTTCCTAATACCGTGGTTAGTACCCTTTGTTAAAGTCAATTGAGTAATGGACAAAAGTCTTTATTGTATCATTTATAAATAACAAAGGGATACTATACTCATTCCCCTATAGTGGCTAATTGTGTAATAATGGTAATACTATTACCTATTATATAATATTGGCAGAGGCAAGGAAATTCCCTCTAAATAAATGGGTATAGGCAGAGAGTATGGAGACCGGAGTGATAAAGTGTCAATAAGGTGATATAAAGTTAAATGTATCACAGACACACAGACACCCTTTCTCTTAGCTAGTTTCCAGAAATGCTGGATAGGTAGAAGGGCTATAAAGACTCAGAGTTTTAAGAAGAATCCTCTAAACTAGCCCTAATCTCCTTAAACACCTTCAAGGGTGTTCAAAGCTAAAGCTCAATCTAAACGTTTAGATGACTGCCTGATTTCCCATCACAGATGCTGGCTAGGAATAACAGTGTGCAAGACAAAGAGTGGGTCTAAGTGCCCATAGTGCAGTAAAGTGTCCCTAGTGAAGTATAAATAAAGAGAAAACGAGCTGGCGCCCAAGAGAATAACGAGCTGGCGCCCTATCAGGGGACGTGTATATGGCATCGATTTTAGGAACCGGGAGATGGAAAAAGATGCTTGGTCGGTCCTCCTACTTCAAATTTGGGGCACTGCGCGTGCAATCTAATGTGCCACCAGATAGGAGTGGTGTGTTAAGTAGTACTATTCCTCTCAGTTTAATCCCTGTTATTTGCCTTTTTTTGGGTTTGGTTTTTGAAGCCACAGTGCAGCACCAGAGGGCCAAAAAATTAGGCATGTACACATGCCTGAAAAATGTGGTATTGTTGCAGCCGCTGCTGTAGCAGCGGCCATAAAAAATGATGTTTGTTTACCAGGCAGAAAGTGCCCTAAAACATTGCGGCTTAAACCCTTGTTGGTGGCAGATAAGTCACACAAGTGAACCGGCATTCAGAGCTAAAATACAGCAGCGTGTGGACCATTTTTAGCTCAAGGCAGCTCATCTCATCAGGACTTTTTTAGTCGAATGTATCGCCCACTGTCAGTCCCTTCGGGATCCATCCCTCATTGATCTTAATAAAGGTGAGGTAATCTAGACTTTTTTGACCTAGGCAACTTCTCTTCTCAGTGACAATACCTCCTGCTGCCCTGAAGGTCCTTTCTGACAGGACACTTGAAGCGGGGCAGGCCAGAAGTTCTATCGCAAATTTGGATAGCTCAGGCCACAGGTCAGGCCTGCACACCCAGTAGTCAAGGGGTTCATCGCTCCTCAGAGTGTCGATATCTGCAGTTAAGGCGAGGTAGTCTGCTACCTGTCGGTTGAGTCGTTCTCTGAGGGTGGACCCCGAAGGGCTGTGGCGATGCGTAGGACTTAAAAAGCTCTGCATGTCCTTCCTCAACAACACATCTTTAACCCCTTAAGGACCAAACTTCTGGAATAAAATGGAATCATGACATGTCACACACGTCATGTGTCCTTAAGGGGTTAAAGCGTCCTGTCCTTGCCGGCGTGGTCGTGGGAGGAGGAGGATGACTTTCACCTCTTCCCCTGTTAGATTCCCGTTGTGCTGTGACATCACCCTTATACGCTGTGTAAAGCATACTTTTTAATTTATTTTGCAAATGCTGCATCCTTTCCGACTTGTTGTAATATGGTAACATTTCTGCCACTTTCTTCTTATACCGGGGGTCTAGTAGCATGGACACCCAGTACAGGTCGTTCTCCTTCAGCCTTTTTATACGAGGGTCCCTCAACAGGCACGACAGCATGAAAGACCCCATTTGCACAAGATTGGATGCCAAGCTACTCATTTCCCATTCTTCCTCCTCAGTGATCTCAATGAAGGTATGTTCTTCCCCCCAGCCACGTACAACACCACGGGTACCAGATAGGTGACAACGAGCACCCTGGGATGCCTGTTGTGGTTGGTCTTACTCCTCCTCCTCAAAGCCACATTCCTCCTCTGACTCCTCTTCCTCACAATCCTCTTCCAGTGTTGCCGCAGGTCCAGCAAGCGATGCTGATAAGGCTGTTTCTGGTGGTGATGGTGACCACAACTCTTCCTCTTCACGCTCATCTACAGCCTGATCCAGCACTCTTCACAGGGCACGCACCAGGAAGAAAACAAATGGTATAATGTCGCTGATGGTGCCTTCAGTTTGACTGACTAGGTTTGTCACCTCCTCAAAAGGACGCATGAGCCTACAGGCATTGCGCATGAGCGTCCAGTAACGTGGCAAAAAAAAAATCCCAGCTCCCAAGAGGCTGTCCTAGCACCCGGGTCATACAAATATTCATTAACAGCTTTTTCTTGTTGGAGCAGGCGGTCGAACATTAGGAGTGTTGAATTCCAACGTATCGGGCTGTCGCAAATCAAGCGCCTCACTGGCATGTTGTTTCGCCGCTGGATATCTGCAAAGTGTAGGAACGCCTGAAATGGCCACACACCGTCCTGGCCTGCTTCAGGACATCCTGTAAGCCTGTGTACTTATGCACAAAGCGTTGTACGATCAGATTACACACATGTGCCATGCACGGCAAATGTGTCAACTTGCCCAACTTCAATGCCGCCAACAAATTTGTTCCGTTGTCACAAACCACTTTGCCGATATCTAGGTGCTGCGGAGTCAGCCACTTTTCCACCTGTGCATTCAGGGCGGACAGGAGTGCTTGTCCGGTGTGACTCTCTGCTTTCAAGCAAGTCAAACCCAAGACTGCGTGACACTGCCGTATCCGGGATGTGGAATAGTACCTGGGAGCTGGGGGGGTGCCGTTGATGTGGAGCAAGACGCAGCAGCAGAAGAGGACTCAGCCGAGGATGTTATGGAAGAGGATGGAGTAGGAGGAGTAGAGGAGGTGGCAGCAGGCCTGCCTGCAGGTCGTGACGGTGTCACCAACTCCTCTGCAGAGCCACGCATTCCATGCTTGGCAGCCGTCAGCAGGTTTACCCAATGCGCAGTGTAGGTGATATACCTGCCCTGACCATGCTTTGCAGACCAGGTATCAGTGGTCAGGTGGACCCTTGCCCCAACACTGTGTGCCAGACATGCCATTACTTCCTTTTGCACAATCGAGTATAGGTTGGGGATTGCCTTTTGTGAAAAGAAATTTCATCCGGGTACCTTCCACTGCGGTGTCCCAATAGCTACAAATTTTTTGAACGCCTCAGACTCCACCAGCTTGTATGGTAAAAGCTGGCGGGCTAATAGTTCAGACAAGCCAGCTGTCAGACGCTGGGCAAGGGGGTTACTTTCTGACATTGGCTTCTAATGCTCAAACATGTCCTTGACAGACACCTGACTGTGGGCAGATGACCGGGAACTGCTCAAGGCGAAAGACGGAGTGGCGGATGGTTGAGAGGGGGCAAGGAGGACAGCAGTGGTTGACGTGGCTGAAGATGCTGGACCAGGAGGAGGATGGCGGCTTTGAGTTTGTGTGCTGCTTGTGCTCATGTGTTGATCCCATAGGCGTTTGTGATGTGCGATCATGTGCTTACGCAAAGCAGTTGTACCTAGGTGGGTGTTGGACTTCCCACGACCCAGTTTCTTTTGGCACCGGTTGCAAATGGCATCGCTGTTGTCAGACACACAAAATAAATGCCACACAGCAGAGCTCTGCAATGACGGCATTCTGGTGGTGGACACAGCATGCGTGGATTGGCGTGCTGTCGGGCAGACCCCGGGTGCCGATGCATGCTGTCTGACTGTGCCACTAGCTCCTTGCGACGACCTCCCCCTGCTTCCAACTCGTCTCCTCCTCCTCCTCTCTGTCTACCCATCTGAACTTTCGCCCTGTTCTTCTTCTTGCAGAGCGGGCACCCACGTGACATCCATGGATGCATCGTCATCATCAACCGCTTCACTTGTATCTGACAACTCAGCAAAGGAAGCAGCAGCGGGTAAAACATCATCATCATCACACCGTACGTCCATGTGTGTAATGCTGCCTGCCTGAGATATATCCCTGTTTTCTACATCCTCTGGCAATAATGGTTGCGCATCACTCATTTCTTCAAACGGATGTGTAAATAACTCCTCTGACATACCAAGTGAAGCGGCTGTGGTGCTAGTGTTGGTGGTGGCGGCAGGCGGGTGAGTGGTATCCTGAGCGGTGCCCTAAGATAAGCTGGAGGAGGATGGTGCATCAAGGTTCCAAACGGAAGCTGTAGAAGATTGGGTGTCCTGTGTTAGCCAGTCACCTATGCCCTCATAACTTTTCAAGTTCAGGGTACATGGCCTCTGAAAACTGGGCATTATTCTAGGGCAAAGGGAATCACAGCACCACGACCACGATGGCCCCTGCGGGGTGGCCTGCCTCTGCCTGTCATTTTTTTTTGGATTAGTGGTACTATGCGTGCAAGCTACTGTGCGACCAGATATGAGTGGCACTGTGCAGTGGCAGAGGTTGGCAGAGTACACGCTGTAGGCCTGACACACCCGCTTGAAGACAACTAACCGCTATTCAATCTATAACAGTGAAAACAAAAATTTTGTTTTTAAATCAACCCTATTGTGACACCAGATATGAGTGGCAAAGTGCACTTGCAGAGGGTGGCAGAGCACACGCTGAAGGCCTGACACCTGCTTTAAGGACACTGACTGCTATTAGCTTACAGTGAAAAACTTTTTTACTTTTTAAAGGCACACTATAGTGACACCAGATATGAGTGGCAAAGTTCACTTGCAGAGGTTGGCAGAGCACACGCTGAAGGCCTGACACCTGCTTTAAAGGGACACTATAGTCACCTGAACAACTTCAGCTTAATGAGGTTGTTCAGGTGAGTGCTACAGCTACCCGGAGCCTTTTTCTTGTAAGCAGTGTATTTTCTGAGAAAATGCAGTGTTTACATTGGAAGCTTGGAACACCTCTTGTTGCAGTCAATCAGACGGCCACCAGAGGGACTTCCGAGTTCAGAGGCCCTAAAAAGGCCTCTCGTCCGATGCATTCTGGGTGAATGCATCAGACAGGCTATCAGCACACAAAGCACTGTGAACGCGCTTTGTGTGCTGATAGCCTGTCAGCACTGCTGTGGGCGTGGCTTCAGCTGACAGCTTCAGCTTCAGCTGACAGCTGAAGCCCGAACCCACAGGGACGCTTACTGTCCACAATAGTGGTTGAAGGGGGGGGGGGGAGACCTACTCTCCTTGCCCCCACCGCTGTGCGGCGGGTGGGGGCCCTAAAATGATCAATAAGGGGGGGGGACCCACTGTCCCCCCCCCCGGCCCCCACCCCTGTGCGGCGGGTGGGGGCCCTAAAATTATCAATAAGGGGGGGACCTATTGTCCCCCCCCCGGCCCCCACCCCTGAGCGGTGGGTGGGGGCCCTAAAATTATCGATAAGGGGGGGGACCTACTGTCCCCCCCCGGCCCCCACCCCTGTGCGGCGGGTGGGGGCCCTAAAATTATCAATAAGGGGGGGACCTACTGTCCCCCCCCTGCCCCCACCCCTGTGCGGCGGGTGGGGGCCCTAAAATTATCAATAAGGGGGGGACCTATTGTCCCCCCCCGGCCCCCACCCCTACACGGTGGGTGGGGGCACTAAAATTATCGATAAGGGGGGGGACCTACTGTCCCCCCCCGGCCCCCACCCCTGTGCGGCGGGTGGGGGCCCTAAAATTATCAATAAGGGGGGGACCTACTGTCCCCCCCCGGCCCCCACCCCTGTGCGGCGGGTGGGGGCCCTAGAATTATCAATAAGGGGGGGACCTATTGTCCCCCCCGGCCCCCACCCCTGAGCGGTGGGTGGGGGCCCTAAAATGATCAATAAGGGGGGGGGACCTACTGTCCCCCCCGGCCCCCACCCCTGTGCGGCGGGTGGGGGCCCTAAAATTATCAATAAGGGGGGACCTACTGTCCCCCCCGGCCCTAGTTAACCCTCCCCCCCCCCCCTAATTGCAGGGCGGGGCAAGGCTTTATAAGCCTTCCCCACCCTGCGGAGCTCAGTCTGCGCGGAGCCCTCCATGGGTGAAGATGTATTATTTTTTTTTGCGCTCGTTTTTTTTTGTTTTTTTTTTTAATTGCGTCGGTTATTATGGATTTTTATTTGGCCTTTTTTGGGGCTGAAGAAAGAAGATTTTAGAAGAAAGAAAACATCGAATGGTAAGTTGATTTTATCTAATTTTTTCTTTTTTACAGGTTTTTAGTTAATGGTCCCCCCTCATTATTTTTAGGGTGAGGGGGGTAGGTAGGGAGATAATTTTTTTTTGGGGGGGGGAGGGTTAACTAGGGTCCCCCCCCCTTTGTATTTAGGGCCCCCACCCACCGCTCAGGGGTGGGGGCCGGGGGGGGACAATAGGTCCCCCCCCTTATTGATAATTGTAGGGCCCCCACCCGCCGCTCAGGGGTGGGGGCCGGGGGGGGACAATAGGTCCCCCCCCTTATTGATAATTGTAGGGCCCCCACCCGCCGCTCAGGGGTGGGGGCCGGGGGGGGGACAGTAGGTCCCCCCCTCATTGATAATTTTAGCCTTTTTTATTGGGCTAACATAATTTTCTAATGGCAAGCTTTCGGGAGAACCTCCCTTTCTCAAGTCTGAAGTATTTCTGATCAAGACTACAAATAGAATTCAAAGTTGAGTTGTGATACAGGGGTTAAAGCGACATGAGTGCATATAAGACATAGGTTTGTTAGAAAATAGACATTCTTGCAGAAGGTCATACATATCTTTCTGAAGAGCAGAGTGAGGGGGGAGAGGGAGAAAAAAAAACAAGCAGACAGTGCAGAAGATGGTACACTTTATACACACACACACACACACACATAAATATGTATATGCATAAACACATATAAATATACATAAACACATATACATACATGCACATGAACTCATATACACAAATATAAATGTACAGTCACATATATAAGCATACATGCACAAGAGTATGGAAGAGCATAGGTCTACACATAGTACTTTGTATCATGATAGAATAAACATATTGGAATGTGTTTTAAAGTGTTGATACATATGAGAGAACAGTAAGATAATGTGGGGGAGTGTTCATGTAAAGTGTTGGTAGTGGGACAGGAAACCCAAATCAATATTGCCCTGAACATAGTGAGTCATTTTTAGTTTGGTCATGTGCCTGTTAACCTGGTCAATAGCTTGTTGGTGTATGAGTCTCGTTATGTGGATTATGCGTTGTTTCGCTGTAGTGGTTGGCGAAATTTGGTTTAGCGTGTTTAGGTCGTACAGTTCCTTTTGCCATTCCTTATGTTGTGTTTGTGTGGTCTTTTTTATGAACGCTGCTCTCCTGATCAGTAGGCCTCTCATGACTGCCTTATGGGCTTGCCACACCATTGTGGCTGCTATGTCCCCAGTGTCATTATTCTTGTAAGCCCCCAGCTCTTCTGTAAGTTCCTCCGTAAAGCTTTTGTCAAGCAGTAGTGAGTCGTTTATTTTCCAGGGGCTACGGTGCTTGAAGTCGTAACTATCTTTGAGCTCCAGTGTTACCGGTGTGTGATCAGACCACGTTATTTGGCCTATGTCACAGGATTGTAGTTGGTTCAAATGGGAGCCCAATATTAGGATGCTATCTATCCTGGAATATGAGTTATGAACTGGTGAATAGTGTGTGTATGCTTTTTCGTTGGGGTGTGCGATTCTCCAGGTGTCATAGAAGTGGTGCATGTGTAGGAGTCGTTGTATGGCCTTGCATTGTCTTTTTAGAGGGCGGTGTCTGCGACTGCGTAGGGGTAGGGTGGTGTCTAGTTTTGGGTCTTGAATGTGGTTAAGGTCCCCGCAGAGTATTGTGATGCCATATTGTATGTTCGCTAATTTGTGGAGGATTTTGTGTAGAAAATTTCTTTGGTTAGTATTGGGCGAGTATATGTTTGCAATTGTGCACTCCATGTCATTCATTGTGCCTGACACTATGGCATATCTGCCGTTAGGGTCTATGTATTGGCCATGGAGGGAGAATTTGATCTCCTTGCTTATCAGGATGGAAGCACCTTTGACTTCGTACTGGCGGTGGAGTGAAATTGATGTGGGAAGTCTTTAAGCAGTGAGTTGGTAAAGTCATCTGTTCGGTAGTGGGTCTCTTGTAGTCAAAGGATGTCAGTGCGGGCTGTTCGGAGGTCGCGGACGAGGAGGTGTCTTTTTGCAGGGACATTCAGTCCCCTCACGTTATATGTGCATATCCTCACGGTGGTTGTCGTGCGTGAATTTGTATGTATTTAATTGGGATGCCTATTGGTGCGAGGGTCCCTGCTCTTCCCAGCCGAGTCAAGCTGAGCAGGGTGGTCCCCAATGTGGTTTGTGCTTGTGGCGGAACCCGCCTCACCACTGGGCATTGGAGAAGCCTGTTTGCCCGCCTCCTGCCTGCTGACTATGGCCCCTGGGAGATTTGGCCCTTTAAATACAGTATTTGGGCATATTGTATTTTATTGTGCGGCTACTGGCCCTTTAAGCACAGTGAATGGACTTCCTGAAACTTTTTGGACACTTCCTCTTCCCCTCCCCCGGATCCATTGTTCTCCAGCAGGGTGTTGTCCCAGGGACACTGTAAGACCAGTGGGAACTGGTCTGGGCAGGAAAAGCCATGCTTGCAAGTGAAAACAAATGAACCTATTCAAGTGAATTTTGGATATGTTTGTCCATAAGTTATACTGGTTAAAATAATATACGTTTTTTTTTTTTTTGTTTTTTTTTTGTCGTGCATGTAAATACATCAGTCTGCATTGCCACAACAGCTTTCACAGACTCTTTCGTGTACATCAGAATACACCAGTGGTGTAGCATGAGTAAACGTGGCACTTTTGTTATATGTGTACAGGAGAAGCCAAGTCATGGTGAAGTAGCCTAGTGTTATCGGTTTTGCAGTGTTATAGGGAGTGTATGTGTGCTGATTAGAAGTGAGGCTGGTTAGGGTGAGAAACATCTCTACTTGTGAGACACGTCATGGAACAAAAAGGTAAAACATAGCAGAGAGCATAACATTACATGCTGGGATGTCATAGCGAGTGATGGCATTGAGGGCGAAATGTGTCCTCGTGATATACTAGGGCTATGTGTTAGCGCTGTTCGTCGCCGTTTAAAAGGCAGCCGTGGGGGTTGAGGTTACTACCGCTCATCCTGTGGGAGCTCCCTCCCTCGAGTGCTTCTAAGTTAGCCTAATATATTGAAACCCTGATACTTGTTTTTTTTTTTTTTGTTGATTTGCCCTCAGCTTATACGAGTCCTTCTATTATGACCCTTTTGTCTCTCCCATTGGGGCCCTTTGCTACCGGTCATTCATTTAAGTGACTGTCTATCGTTTAGCTTGGTAGTGTATTAATTAATACATTATGTCTCATGTTTGGGTAGGGCCAGTTAGGGAGGGGGTCCTTCCCAAGGTTGTCTATTCTCTTAGTCTCCCAACAACCTTCTAAGCATTTTCACATTCCCTCCCGTTACCAAAACAGTACATTACCCAACCGGTGTTTCATAGTCCATTCATGAAACTGTTGCTTTAAAGCGTGCTACTGTGGTGACCGATGTCCATCAGTGTCCCCTTTTTTTTTTTTTTCTATCTTTTCTTGGTTTTCCTCCATTCCGGGGCGATTCTGGGCACTTCTTTGGTGGCATTCAGGTCTATGGTCGGAACAATGTCCCAGGTCTTCAAAACCTGTTTCCCTTCTTCTGGTGTTCTGGTGTGGCGATTGCCGTTGTCTTCCCCCCTCTCGTTACCAACAGTTTGGTGGGGTATCCCCATCTATACGGCAGTCTGTGGTCCCGCAGCGCCGTCGTGATGGGTCTAAAATCTCTCCTCCGCTTTAGGGTATATGCTGATATATCTGCATAAATTGTGTGTTTTTTGTATTCGGCTGGTAGCACTTTTCCTGCCCTGTTTGCCGCCAGAATAGCCTCCTTGGCGTGGAAGTAATGTAGTCTCAGGAGTACATCTCGGGGGGTCTCTGGGGGCAGAAATGTGGGCCTCGCCATGCGGTGGATCCTGTCCAGGAGGAGCGTATCCGCAGGCAAGTCAGGAGCTAGGTGTCTTAGCAAACCTGTGACATGCGCAGTAAGGTCTGCTGTGCCCACCGTCTCAGGTATGCCCCTGATTCGCAGGTTGATCCTGCGGGCACGGTCCTCCATATCTGCTATGTCTTGTGCCAGTACTCTTGCTGTCAGCCCCTCGAGTTTGTCCGCCAGAGCATTGTGGTCTTCTGAGATTTCCTCCATTTTATTTTCTATATGGGATGTTCTGTGTCCCAAGTCTTGTACATCTTTTCTGAGGTCTTTCAGCGCTGTATCCAGTTTCTAGAGAAGCGTATCTGACATTTCTTCCAGCAGATCTTTCATCATGCTGTGGGTGAGTGGAGGTTCCCCTTCCAGGGGCTGTGTAGTAGCCTCGTGGTCGCTGTCGGCGCCATCTTGGGCCTAATGTTTGCCGTGAGCAGCTCTCGCCGCAAAGAAATTGGCTTTTTCGTGTTTTTCCGTTGTCCGCTTGCTTTTGGGCTGTGACATGTTGGTATCGGACAGCTTTTTTCTCTGGGTTTGTCGGGTTAATTACTCTTAGGAAGCAGACTCGAGCGGAGCTCTTAACACATGCGACCGGTGCGCTCGGCTTCCAGGACACGCCCCTCGTTCCATGACTCTTTTAACTCATTCCATCCATCAATCAAACTAAAAATGGAATATTCCACTAGATCTGTGAATTTTCTGGACACCACTGTGACATGTAACAATGGCACAATCCACACCTCGATTTAAAGAAAACCCACAGACAGGTGCAGTTACCTTCACAGCTCCAGCTTCCAATCCTCCAATACTAAACAGGGCATCATCTACAGACAAGCCACTAGGTACTATCACATCTGCTCTGATCCTAATGACCGTAATTCCCATCTAAATGTTCTCTCCCAATCTATGAGACAGAAAGGCTACAAACCAAAGACTATTACCAAACAAATCAACTCTGCTGTAAAAACGCACGCGCCTGCTACAGTACAAAGAGAAAAAAATATCTACTCAAATTTACGCTTGCTGAGTCAACTATGTAAAATTGTTTTTAGTTTATATGTCCTTTCACCTTTGAAACATGTCATGTGAGCTCATTTAGGGTCAAATGTAAAAAAAGACACCAATTTCAATGTACTGATTGTTTGGACCCATATATGAACGCACATGTGCAGGCTAATATTATGTACTCTTAAAGAAGCCCCTTGTGGCGAAACGCGTTGTGGACTTTTAATTTGTTTTACTACTGTGTTGATAAAGGTTATTTTGGCTACTTTTACATTGAGTGTGCCATTTTACTCTTTTTACTCCGTTATTATTTTATTATTTTATTGTCTGGTATCCTGATTTTACTCCCAGCAAGAACTACTCAAGAAATCCTTAGGTGGGGATTATTCCATCCAAGTCCTATCCAGAGAGCAGTTTGTATGCTCTGGCAAATGTGAGTAATAGTATCTTAATTATTCTTCTGGTTGATTTTATACAGTGAGCACCATTGTTTCTTTTTATTTTTGGTCCACACATCATTGAAACCATTCTTCATGTATCTTATAAGTGGAGATTGTACCACTGTACGCCTTTAATGCTAAAGCTGGTTTAAAGCTCTAAAAAACATGAGTAGGGCCATTTATATTTTTGTTTTAATTTTTATATTTTCTGGACATACTGCACCATTATCCTCTCCTTCTTTCCACATACGGACTGCATCTGATATGCCAACAAATTTTTTTTTCCTTGAACAAGTTTGTGATTGCTCCTCCGGAAAGTACTTACCATCATCTTTTATTGGACTCTCTATCTTGGACATATATTAATTAATGTATATTTTATTTGTTATTATTCTATTTATCTTATTTTATATTTATTTTTTTTTGTAAATATCTTTTTATTTAAAGTTTAGAATTGCATATGGTTTCATGAAACGAAAATAACATTGTGGACACGCAGGTCCCGGTATCAGGGTATCAATTGCATATACATTCCGGGGTATAGTGGACCCCTTCCGAGATGTCAAGATTCAACATTGTTGGACTCGCAGGTCCAGTTAGTAAAGAATATGTAACATATAAACTGAGGGTACACATTACCCCTATCAACTGTACTTATTTCAACAGTAGTGGACTCGCAGGTCCCTTTAGTTTGCATAGGTACAGGGCAGGGCATGTCTCCGGCTTCCCCTTACATTTGCCTTGATTATGGTAGTAGCTAACTCGGGGATTTCAGGGGTGTGCAGCCGGGGCCTCCCGGTTCACGGGTGGGTGCCCCTCTCTTCATGATATGGAGGAGAGGGGGTAGAGGGGGGGGGGGAGGCGGGGGGGGGATTCTGTTTGTCGGGATCGGCTGATGACTAAAGGTATCTCATGATGTCGTCCCTGTCTCACGTCTTCAGTCAGTCCCCCTTCCCCGTTATCTCTCTGCGGTGTGGGCTCAGTGTATCTCTTCTGCGTATCTGCCTCCCCCTAAGCTGGTTTGATACGCGGTTCTTTTCCCCACCTGGTAATCAACCTCTGCCTGAAGAACCTAGTTTCTCGTGCTTACTCCTGTCTACCTATGCAATCTAGCATATTCCTTTTACATAGTTTGTGTACGCGCCCTCGTCCCCCGGTTCCCGGGGGGGGGAGGGGAGCAGGGGAGCGGGGAGTCAGGTATGTTGGAGGAGGGAGGGGGGGGTCATGTCTCTGGGTGTGTGTCAAGAGTGTCGTCCGTGTTTGTGACTTTTAGCGTATCAAGTCTTGGAAGTCTGGTTTACCGGTCGTTAGGATCCAATGGGTCCAGATCGTCTGGTATGTCTGTGATTTCCCCTCTGCCTGTAGGGTGAGCTCCTCTAGCGTTCTGAGTTCCTCCATGCGTTGGAACCAGGTTGCCATCGGGGGAGCGTGTTGTTTTTTCCAAAATACTGGAATCAGACTTTTAGCTACATTGAGGATTCGAACCGTGAGGGATTTCTTATATACGGATGCTTTGGTTTTGGTGTGTTGGAGGAGGAGTGCTGCAGGGTCCTTCGGTGGTGGGGTGTCTGTGAATCTCTGAATGATTTTGTGTATGTGTTCCCAATAGGGTTGGATAAGTGGGCATTCCCACCATATGTGGATGTAGGTCCCTGTGTGACTTGTGCACCTCCAGCATGTGTCGTCTGTTGTGGGGTCGTATGTGTGTGTTTGGAGCGGGGTGCGGTACCATAGGCTCAATGTTTTATAGGCTGTCTCCTGTGTCCCACTCGACGGAGCGCAGTGGAGTGTGAGTGTGCACATCTTGTCCCATTGGGCTGTTGTGAAGGTGGTGTTAAGTGCTGCTTCCCATTTTCCCATGAAACTTGGGGGTGGCCTTCTCCTCAGTTGCATAAGCATACCATAGAGAATAGAGATGCCCTTCGCCAGGGGATCGGGGTCCATGCAGATGTCTTCGAAGTCCGTCAGTGGTCTGGTGGCGTTATGTGTATGGAATAGTGTTTGCGTAAACATGTGTAGTTGGCGGTACCTAAACTGTAGCATAAATGAGTTGCGTGTGTTCCCTGTCATTGCCTCGAGGGTTTTAAGTTGTCCACTGGTGATCACGTGGTGGAGTCTCGGGGTCTCTTGTCTCAAGAGTCTAGTTAGCGTCTTCGGTTCCGTCCCCGGAGGGAAGTTCTCATTGTGGGTCAGTGGAAGTAGTGGGGATGGCGTGGTGGTGAGTGTCAGTGGTATGGCTAGCCTGTGCCATACCTGCATTGTGGCTTTGATTAGGGGGTGTGGAGCCGCCAGTCGTCTGCCCTGTGGGTGGTCTAGCCAGGGGAGGATCGAGATGGGTTTGCCTATCTGTACCGACTCTATGTCTTTCCAGGGTTTGGGCACTCCTGTTTTGGTCCATTCTACTACTCGTTGAATATGCGAGGCATAATAGTATCTTTTGAAGTCAGGGAAGGCTAGCCCACCCTTCTCTTTCGGTAGCGTAAGTGTATCATGTTTTATTCGTGCTTTTAGTTTGTGCCAGGCGAATCTAAGGGCCATGGACCTGAGGGAAGTGAAAAAGGCCTCCGGGATGGCGCATGGGATCGCCTGGAACAGGTACAGCACCCGTGGCAGGATGTTCATCTTGAGCACCCCTATTCTCCCGAACCACGAGAGCCGCACCTGCTCCCAGTCCCGAAAGTCCTTTCGGAAGATGTCAAGTAGCGGTTGAAAGTTAGCTGTGTAGAGCTGGGTGAGGTCTCTCGTGATGTTCGTCCCTAAGTATCGCAGGGAGGTGCCTGACCACTGGAACGGGAGTTCCCGCTTCAGGGTTGTGGCTGTGCGTGATGGGATTGAAATATTGAGTATTGTGGATTTAGAGTAATTTATCTTGAAATTCGATAGTACCCCGTACGCGTCGAATTCCTGTAGTATTGCTGGCATTGTGGTTTCTGGTTCGGTGACAAAGAATAATAAGTCATCAGCGTACGCTGCTACTGAGTGCCGCTTCCTCCCTATTACTAGACCTGGTATAAGAGGGTTGTTGCGGATTGAGGTCAAGAATGGTTCTAGGGCTAGCATAAACAGGAGGGGTGAGAGGGGGCAGCCCTGTCTAGTCCCGTTCGTTATCGAGAAGGGGTCGGTGAAGGCTCCGTTGACGCATACTCGCGCCGTTGGTGTGGAGTAAATGGCTCTGATCCAGGACATCATGAATGGGCCCATCCCCAGCCGCTCTAGCACTTGGAACATAAAGTCCCATGATATTCTGTCAAAGGCCTTCTCTGCATCTGTTGAGAGCAGAAGAAGGCCCGTGTCACTGATTGTAGCGGCGTGGATCAGGGCAAGTGTCCTAGTCGTATTGTCCCTCGCTTCCCGATGTGGGGTGAAACCCACTTGATCATCGTGGATCAGGTCCGGGAGGTAGGCCTGTAGTCTCTGCGATAGTATCTTGGTAAAGAGTTTAATATCGCAGTTGAGCAGAGATATGGGCCGGTAGCTGGCACATGATTCAGGGTCTTTCCCCTCCTTAGGGATTAAACTGATGTTCGCCGCCAGGGACTGCGGTGGAATGTGGGTCCCGTCGCGGATCGCGTTGAGGGCTGCCAAAAGGCGTGGGAGAAGAAGTTCAGAGAAAGATTTATAGTACCTAATCGGGAGTCCGTCCGGACCTGGGCTCTTGCCCTGTTTGGTTTGTTTAAGGGCCCCTGTTAGTTCTTGTAGTGTGATTGGTTCGTCTAGTTCCGTGCTTGCCTCTTGTGTCAGACTAGTGCCTATGCGTGATTGTAGGTAGTGTGTTATGCGGGCCTCCATTTTGGAGTTCTGGCATGGAAACCTTCTGCGTTTATCATGTGCCTTACTGGGCTTACTAAAACCTTAGTGCCTGTTTCCACATTACTCTGCAGGTCTTTTGCAGTCACTTAAGCATTTTTCACAACAGGCCCTCTCAGAAATCTGGTTGCAGCCATTAATCGCTTCCTTTTTCTCCCCTGTACAGGTAGTAGACATGTGCAATTCGTTTCACTCTGAATGTGAATTCAGATGAATTTCGTGCAATTCGGACATTTGGATGCTTCTGAATGTCCGAAGTGCCGAATTTCCTAAGTGCTGAAGTTCGGTAGTTCGGAAGTGCTGAACTGAACCGAATTGCCTAAGTGATGAATTGCCGAAGTGCTTCGAATTTCTGAAATGCCAATAAACAAGTTGTTAGCATGTCACTCTCATTTAAATAGCTATGGGTTAGTAACTCGGAAAACTGTTAGGTTATTAAAATAATATGTCAGGATTATACCACTTGACAAAATAACAACCAAAGATCATCACATCTACAAATGGCAGTCTCAGAGTGAAACAAACCGAGGCCTATGACTCTCCAAAATATTAAGGCAAATTCTTATTTGAAACAATGAATTTATCTGATTCAAATTTTACAAAATCAGAAGTGATACTTGAATCACAACACAGTTGACATTTCCAAGACTAGTGCATGACTAACTCTTCCTTGTAGTGCAGTAAGAACTCCACATGTTTCAGGCATAGCTTATTTTGTACGTGTGTCACATGAATTCATCCGTTTCAAATTATTTTAAAACGTACTGGTTTATTTCATGATCAAATTTGGCTAGAAAACACATTTAACCTGAGAATCAATAATAATAAAAAAAATTACTATCCCTAATGTATGTTATTGGATTATTAAAATGTTAAGATGCTCAAATATATGTGTACCAACCAAGCATCAGCCTTGTTCTTACACTTGCACCACACCAGTGTGACATTAATGATTTCACTGTATACAGAGTGGAAGAACTCCATAATAGGCAGGCCTGCCTCTTGTCGATGTATGCCATTGGTACGAGTGCATTCAAGCGATTCATTAATGCTTTGATCAGTGTGTCAGGAAGGGGGGAGGGATATTCCGATGATCAGGAGCAGTGAGATGATCGCTTACCCTGCACATAACATTCTTGCATTAATACATACATGCACTGACCCTGAATACATTTACATCTCACCCTTTCAGTAAAGAGGGGATCAGTTACACATAAATACATACCCACAATGAATGGTATCAATACATAATATCAAACAATAAGTATTATAGCTCTTCAAAACAAATGTGTGCAGTAATCTAATTTAAAAGCATCATGTTAGACTAAAATGCCTGTACACAAGCACAACGTATCAGTCATATAGTTAATTGTGAGGCTTTCATCTCACAAAGCAAGTACCTACAGGGACATTCCTATATATTTGCATGTGTAAATACAGAGTATTGAATTTCTAATGCTGGATCTGAATACCCCATGAGGGTCTGTTGATGACAGCAGTAAAAAAGGCAAAGAGGAGAGACTGTGTTACTGTGACATGTGATGGGAGTGACTAACTCCATAACACATACATTTCACTCTGTGTCACAATAGGACAGACCTGTCATCCCTTGATTGGTTTGAATGTCACAGACAGACTTTGTCATGTAACCTTGAGGAAGGAAGGCTATACTACATGTCCCAAAACTAAATCCGTCCGATCAACACACTATCTGTGTAACCAATGATTTTTATTAAAAAAAAATTCACATTTGTGTGTTGATAGGACGGATTTAGCCTCAGTGCTAGTGCAGGACATTGTTTGCTGTACAGAAGTGAGATTTAAAGATGCTATCCATGCCAGAGGGGGAATGGTGCATGTCATTATAAGCTGGAGTGCCTGAGAGAGTGTGAGAATTACCTTTGCAATCATGGCTCCCTCCACTTAAGTCTTATGGCAGAGAAGCCCTTGAGACTGGTATTCATTAGGTATTGAAAGGGATCAAAGTCCATGGCTCGCCAGCCCAGAGAGCGACCTCAGACAGAGACTTTTGGCTCTCACTAAAAGTGCTGCAAATGAGAGATGAGACTTTCCCCTCTGTAGTGGCTGAATACCCCCAGCAATTGTCATGTGATAATAGAGGCAGCAGCAGGGGTCTCTCAGCCTCTCTGTGACCATACAAAAAGCAGCAACAGCCAGAGTCTCTTCTTCATCATTCCCAGGCAGAGCATCTCTAAACCAGCAGTGTTCTAATCGAGGAGTAGCACAGACAGGAGGATATAGTAGATTGTTATTATTTATTTCATGCACTTCGGACATTCGGATGCTTACGAACGTCCGAAGTCCTGAATTGCAGAAGTCCCGAACTGAACGCCATTCATCCAAATTGCCGAATCAGACACATTTTTTTACTTACCTGAATTTCCAAACCCAATTTTTTGGCCATGCACATCCCTAACAGGTAGTGTAACCACTGTTCCTTAACGTTTGAACTTGCGAACTACGCTTCCACTGGTGTCTCTAGGAATATTCAGTGTCTTTTCTATCTTTTTGTATAAAGTTCCTTGTTTGTGAAGGGCGATAAACTCTTCTCTTAACTTTGTAGACCATTCTTTTGACTTCTAGCATGCAGTCAAATGTGACACTCAACAACCACCTAACCTGTTCAGGTAGTTCAACTATTCCAGCTCAAGCACACCTGGTGCAACTAATGAAGCCCTTGATTAGTTGCATCAGATGTGCTTCAAACAACACCTGTTTTTGCACGCTTGTGTTGTGAAGGATTCTATTCAGGGGGTTGAATAATTATTACACTGGAGAAGTCATTAAAAGTTGCATTTTCAGTTGAATTTGGGGAAACCACTTGAAGCATTCATTGTGTTGAGCTATCTTAATTGATTTTGCTTGATTTGTTCATTGCAAACAGCTGAAAGTCTGTACATTTTTACAATAATTTTGATTACAACTGTATGACGGGACCTTTCACACTAAATATAAAGGGAGTACTGAGAACCCTTTATTAACGTATATTTGTGAGGGGCAACTTAGCTATACTGTTAAATATACAGGAGATAAATATGACATAATAACCAAAAAATTAAAAATAAATTATATACAAATGAATAAGTTACTTCAGCAAAACAAATCATATGCATTACAGAGTCAATAAACTCTTGCTTATAAGAGATATTAAGTCAGTCGTGACAAAAAATAAACAATTTTTTATTCTAGGAATCTATACATATTAGTGTATATATTGATTATTTTTGCAGTGCTACAAAAGGAGAAAAATTGTACTACTCTGTTTGTTTGCTTTTTAATAATTTAAAGTTTTTTCATGAGAATACTTACATTTTTATAAATGTAGGTTTCACTTTTTATTATATTTTTGGCATGTCATATATCCTCAGGTGTTAAGGGTTCATTTTATTTTTATTTTTTTGTATTTTGTTGTATTTTAAAGAAAATGCATTTACTTATATTGGTAGCAGGTGGAATTTAGTAGGCACTTGTTTAGGTTTCTTACTTTGTGTGGAAGTGGTGAAAGCCTGATTTTAGATTTCTCTGATATACGACAGGACATTAATTGGCTATGTGGAATTCCTGCATGCCTTGAGACACTTTTTGATTGAGACACTCTTTGATTGAATTATGTGATTTGAGAAAGAATATCTGATTCAATAGATAGGCTCAGTGTGTATGTAATAGTCATGTTTCAAAGTTAATGAGAACTCAACAGCATTTAATAACTTGGTAGTATATACCACTTTAAGAGAATAAACCAGTTGTGAAATTGTAATACAAAATATATATTTGTATACAATGGAAACCAGGTAGCACCTGCATGTACATAGGTGAGTCTCCAGTCAGTTATAGAGAGAGGGATGGTAGTTTGAGTCCAATAAAGAAGGTGAAAGCTTGTAGGAGAGCTTGGATATGCATTAAATTAAAGAAAAACCCAGGCAGAGTGGAATCTATAAAAAGGGAGTAAGCAACTTCTTCAACTCAGCAAACAAAGGGTTAGTTGGGGCACAGTCTGGTATTCAATGTGTTGATTAGGTCAGCATAATTGGTATAACAAGCAGGGGTCTGGTTAATAGAGTAACAGCACGGAGCCCAAATGGCAACTTTGTATCACAAACAGTGGCGTACTAAGGGGTATGCAATTTTTCCGACTTGGGCAATGTTACGATGTGGGCTGAGAGCATCTCGCTTGGCAGTGAGCCTTTCGAGATTCAGGAGTTGAACAATTTGTGCATATAAAAAGGGACTATTGTGAGGAGACATTTTCATAATAAAGGACTGAAAACCCATCTGTGCCTGCGGATTTGCCTGTGGGCATTGATTTTGTCACTTCATTAAGAAATAGGTGCTGTTATGATTCCCTCTGTGAGGTCAAAAGGTCTGACTTATGAATCCAACAATATCTTCCTGGGAGGGCTGGCGTATTTCAGATTGTATCCCTACACTATAAAACATTTCACACCTATTGGCTATTTCTTGAGGGTCATATATTTTCCACCTGCAATGCCTAGCTTATGGACACTGCAAAGGCAGCTTTCTGTTTTCTAAGTTTAGTTGCCAGCAGTTTGCCCAGTTTGAGGACTTATAGGTTTAGAACTCTTGGAGAATGTATTAGGGGAATTTGTATTATGGAGGCATTCAAGTATCGTATTATTGTGCTCCTTGAAACATCCATACCATCTTTTTCCAGAGCAGCCTGTATTTTTCCTGAGGTTATCTGTGAGTTTTTCTTTGTATGCCGAACAATTCCTCTGGCAGTTGTGGCTGAAATCTTTATTGATCTACCTTACCTTGGCTTGATATCAAGAAATATTAATACGTGATTTAAAAGTGCTGACTGGCATTTTCAAGGCTTTGGATATCTTTTTGTATCCTTATCCATCTTTATAAACTTTGATTACCTTGTTACGCAGGTCTTTTGGCAGTTCTTTTCTGCTCCCCATGGCTCAGTATCTAGCCTGCTCAGTGCATCCACATGAGAGCTAACAAACCAATTGACTATTTATACACATACACTAACTTCAATTTAAAAAGCCAGAGGTGTGGGAAAGTAACATTTAATTGCCATTTTAACCTGTGTGTGTCACCAGTGGCGGAACTACTGCAGTCGCAGCTGTGACCAGGCTGTCAATACCGCCGACATTGTGGTGCGGCCTTGGGCCACACGAGGGCAAGGGATTTCCTGGGCCCTGGTCAGCACTGAGGCTTTAAGTGCCTTCACTTCCTCCCAGCTTACAGAGCCGCCAGGGAGGAGCACCGTGGAAGAGACGAGGGAATCAGAATGGGAGCTCTGACTTCCATCAGCATGAGGCAGCCATTGGACCTCAGGAAAGTCACCCTCCTGCAGGTAGGAAACAGGAGGGTGACTACATTTTTTAACTGTGTGTGAGTGAGTGAGTGAGTGAGAATGTTTGTATCAGTATATCCGTGTTAGTGTCTGTCTATCTCTTTGTCTGTGTGTGTGTGTGTGTGTGTGTGTGTGTCTGTATGTGTGTCTGCATGTGGGTCTGCATGCATATCTCTTTGTCTAAAAAGAAACAATGTGTGTGTACACCCACCACAGTGTAATGAGTGCTTAAATTATATCAGCAGAAATAAACTTTCCTGTATAGGATAGGGTTTCCAATAGTATCCCAAAAGACTTCCTCTTGTCTTCCACTCAGTATAAGCAAAAAAGGGGGATGATCTGCTAAACCAATCACAAATAAAACAACATAGCGTATAACTGTGTATAAAAGCAAATTGTAAAAGCTGCATTCACAAGTGGCCACTCACACTTTTACTAAAGTTTGCAAGCCTTGAATATTTTTCTTTTTCAAAATGGAAATTCCAAATCTTCTGTCTGGGTTAGACTCTCCATAGATGTATTAGCATATATGTGCTGGTGTATCCATCATCACAGATATGGGATAACAAGCTCCTGGATCTCTAGACTCCCAGCAGTATACTTCTGAAAGTCTCTGGCTTGTGTCAATCAGAAAGCTTTTCCAGATACAGAAAAATGGTGCATCCAAAACTCGGGTAAAAATGTGTGCTTTATAATTATGTTAACTGTTTATCTGAGGGGAGGGGATGTGTGGGTTGTGCTGTTATGTGATTGGTTATTTTATGCCTCCCCCTGGGTGTGTTCTGTATGTGCACAACTGTAATAAAAACCAGGCTGGGTGTGCCAGCACCTCAGTTCTTCTTGACCCTTCAAAACGTAGCCTCGTCTCGTTCTTGGAAGGGGATTGTATTGGATTACCTTGCTCTTTTTACAGCTAAACCTGACTCTCTCTCTGGATCTTGTGGATGGGATTTTACCAGCTTTACTTTTATACAGCACCTTGCCAGGGAAAAGGACGTCTCCAACGGCTGATACACTCTCACTACCAGGGTAGCCGTTACATTGGTTGGCAGTGGTGGGATGGTCCTTTTATCCAAAGAGCAAGTGCTGAATGGAGTCTCAGTACGCCAGGCTGAAAAGACCCACACTAAAAGATTTATTGGAGAATCGTGGTAGGAGTGCCAGTAATAGACCACGGAGGGAGCTGATAGCTGACCTGCTGGAGCTGGATGAAATGGATAGATCCATGGAAGTAACTGAGCCCCTTGCACCTGTCAGCGAGGAAGATGTAATTACTAATATTGTACAGCGGAGATTATCCATGTATCCAGCAACATCCGTGGAACTAATAAACCAGCTGTTCCAGGAAGCAAGGGAGGAGATACAAACTAAGAGGGGACAAGAACTGGAACTGGTAAGAGCTAGACAGCCCATTACACATGCAGTTCCTACTCCCCCACCCGCTGCTACAGGGAAGAAAATACCGTTCACTGCATTTAAAGCTTTTGTAGAAAGTGAGGAAGAAATAGATGGATATTTGGCTGATTTTGAGAGGCAGTGCTCACTACACCAGGTACCACCAGACCAATGGGTCACTATATTGTCTGGGAAATTGTCGGGAAAGCCAATGAAGACTTTCGGGCTCTTGCTCCAGAGGATATTTTACAATACCAGCAAGTTAAAGAGGCGCTGCTAACCCGATATGCCGTAACCCCAGAAACCTACCGCCGTCACTTCCGGGAGTCCAAGAAAAAGGTTGTGGACTCCCACATGGAATGGGCTAATAAGTTACAGCGGGTGGCATCGCACTGGGTACGAGGGTGCAACGCCAACACCGGGGAGGAAGTACTGCAGCTATTCTTATTAGAACACTTTTTCCAAGGTTTATCTGCCGACTTACAGGATTGGGTAAGGGACCGGCGACCCAACAACCTAAGTGAGGCAGCTCGGCTGGCGGACGAGTACGCCGAAACCAGGAGAGTGAGCCAGGGTACCCCAAGGCCAGCTAACAAAGTGGAACCACGTACCCCAGCTGCCACCCCTCACCCGGAGTTCCATGCTCCCATACCCCCAGGGCCATCTCGTCCTCAAGGGTCCAACAACTACCCCCGGGACTCGTCTAGAATAACTTGTCACCGGTGCAACAACCCTGGACATATTGCAAGTTACTGCCCTTTGGGGTCGGCCGCTAATAACTGGAGGCGCACCCCACCCACTGCAGAGAACAACACCCCACGTACCTCTGCTGCCCACTGTCTAGAGACCGAAATGGGCCCAGAGGAATGCTTGGGCATCTTATATGAGGTGCATCCGATACAAGCCGCATCCCCAGATAATCGTCAGCATCATCGTCAGGAAGTACGAGTAAATGGACAAGTAGCTCAAGGCTTGAGAGATACCGGAGCTACCATTACCTTGTTACAATGACATTTGGTGAAACCAGAGCATCTTTCCAAACACACAGTTGCTGTCCGTGTAGCAGGAGGAACTGTATTCCATTTACCCACAGCCCGGGTGCACTTGGACTGGGGGGTCGGGTCGGGAAAGACCACTGTGGGCATCATGGACAACCTGCCTGCTGAAGTCGTATTGGGCAACGATATTGGCCCCCTGACTTCGGCCTACTTGCCCTCCACAGATGCAGCTTGCCCCGTGACCACCCGAGCCCAGAGCCGTCATGCAGATGACCCCACAACAGGACGGGAGACCCAGGTAAGACAAAAACAGATACTTAGATCACCTATGATAGAGATACCTTTAGCTTGGGACACCCCAGAAGAGTTTGGGAGGGAAACCAGAGCGGACCCAACCCTCCAGAAATACCATGAGATAGCTGACAGTGGGGGAGATGAGCAGGAACGTTTTATATGGGAGGATGACAGGTATTACCGACTGACTGAAAGTAGGAAAAGAGGCTGTGCCCCTTCACAGAAGCGCCAACTAGTGGAACACAGAAAGTACCGATTGGAACTTCTCCGAATTGGCCATGATATTCCTCTGGCAGGACATTTGGGGGGTAACCGCACCGCCTACCGGATCACCCAGACCTTCTTTTGGCCGGGATCTCAAAGGATGTGCGGCGCTACTGCAGTACATGCGACATATGCCAACGAGTAGGAAAAAGAGGGGATCACCCTAAAGCTCGACTGTCACCTATGCCCGTGATCGAGGAACCGTTTAGCAGGGTGGCAGTTGACCTGGTAGGACCCCTACCTAACCCCAGCCCATCCAGTAAGAAATATATCCTTACTGTTGTGGACTACGCTACCCGCTAACCGGAAGTCGTCGCTCTGACGAATATCCAGGCTGACACTGTCGCCAGTGCTCTGGTGGGGATATTCACCAGAGTTGGATTTCCACGAAAAATATTGTCTGACAGAGGGACCCAATTTACCGCAGATCTAACCCAACAGTTATGGAAGGTCTGCGGTATTCAAAACCTCCTCAGCTCGCCATACCACCCCCAGACTAACGGTCTCTGTGAACGCTTTAATGGTACCCTGAAGCAGTTGCTACGGACCTTTACAGCGGAATACAGAGACTGGGAGCGATTCTTGCCACACCTCTTGTTTGCATACCGAGAGGTACCGCAGGAATCCACTGGGTTCTCTCCGTTCGAACTGCTCTAAGGAAGGAGGGTTCGAGGTCCCCTCCACCTCATCCGGGAGCACTGGGAAGGAGAGATGGAACACAAGGGGGTCCCCATTGTGCCATATGTTCTTCAGATGCGGGACCGCATGGAGCAGTTAGCTCGGATGGCACGGGACCATCTCCATGCGGCCCAGGTCGACAGAAATGTTGGTACGATAGGGGCGCCCGACAGAGAACATTCCAGGTGGGACAGAAGGTTCTGGTACTTAGACCGGTAAAAGGGAATAAACTCCAGACCTCTTGGCAGGGCCCTTACAAAGTAGTAGTGCAGGTCTGTGACACTACTTATGTGATTGCCAGCATCAGAAATCCTTCCATATTAACCTACTTAAAGAGTATCAAGAGAGGCCAGAGGATATTGCCGCTATATGCATTCCTGCTACAGAGGATCCCGATAACCTACCCATCCCAGACCTTTTAGCACCCACAGGACCCCATAGCTTGCTTGATACAGTATAACTAGGGGAGCAACTAACCTCAGCGGAAAAGGGTCAGCTTAGGCAGTTAATAACAGAAAAGAGACTAACGTTCTCCCAGGAACCAGGATACACCATGCTAGCGACCCACTACGTAGAAACCCCAGGACAAACTCCTCTTAGACAGACCCCAAACAGAATCCCTGAGGCAGTCAAGGAGGAAATGAAAAAGGAAGTACAGGAGATGTTGAGACTAGGAGTCATAGAGCCATCTGACAGCCCCTGGGCTTCACTAGTAGTCCTAGTGCCCAAAAAGGACGGAGCTACCAGATTTTGTGTGGATTATAGGCGACTCAATGACCGTACAGTGAAAGATGCTTACCCCATGCCCAGAGTGGATGAACTATTAGACCACATTGCCAGGGGGCGATATCTGACCACCATTGATCTATGCAAGGGATACTGGCAGATTCCCCTGGCCAAGGAGTCTATCCCCAAGTCGGCGTTTGTCACCCCGTTTGGCTTGTACCAATTTAGGGTCATGCCATTTGGGATGAAGAACGCCCCAGCTACCTTTCAGCGCTTGGTAGATAGGCTCCTTGATGGCTTCCAGGACTTCGCTTGCGTGTACCTGGACGACATTGCGATCTATAGCGAAACATGGGGGGAACACTTGAGGCATGTAGAGGCCGTACTGGATCAGATTCGGGCAGCGGGCCTGACTCTGAAGCCAGAAAAGTGTAACTTCGGCATGGCCGAAGTCCAGTACTTGGGACACAGGGTGGGGTGTGGGAAACAGCGCCCAGAACCAGCTAAGGTTGAGGCTGTAGCCAACTGGCCCACACCAAGACTCAGGTACTGGCATTCTTAGTGACAGCAGGATACTGCAGGAAGTTTGTCCCCGAGTATAGCGCCATCGCCAAACCCTTGACAGACCTAACTAAAAACAACCTGCCTAGGATAGTCCTGTGGTCTCCCGCCTGTGAAACCGCCTTTCAAGCCTTGAAAAATGCTCTGATTCCCGCACCTGTTCTATCTGCCCCCATCCCTAACAAAAGATTTGTCGTCCATACAGATGCCTCCATGTATGGACTGGGGGCAGTTCTGAGCCAGATCGGAGAAGATGGGGGAGAACACCCTGTCGCGTATCTCAGCAGAAAACTGTTGCCCAGAGAAGTGAGTTACGCGGCAGTGGAAAAAGAGTGTTTAGCCCTGGTCTGGGCCCTAAAGAAACTTACACCATATTTGTATGGGCAGGAATTTACCCTGATTACAGACCATAACCCCCTGGTATGGTATGAACAGGGAGATAATGGACGCTTGCTGAGATGGAGCCTAGCGTTACGACCATATCATTTCTCCATCCAATACCGCCCTGGCAAGTTTAATGGAAATACCGATGGACTGTCCAGACAAACTGAACTTTTGCCCTAACAGTTGGTCGGACAGCCCCAAGTTGACCCGAAAAGGATCAATCCGGGTCTGCCGGAGTGTTCCACAAAAGGGGAGCAGTGTAGCAGAACCTTACAGTTCCCTGATGCATGTGGAATAATCAGGGGAATTGTACTTTATGCCAGCTGTTCGGTAGAAAGTCAACCTATAAATAAACTAATCAGACTACCGAACACCAGACCACCCTGCTGGTAATGAAGAGATATTTTACCTCCCAGTTCTATTTCAGCCGTTCGCATGGGTCAGCACGAATCCCTTTGTGTTAAGTATAGGTGGCCGCCATTTCGGGACTTTGCACGTGTTCGCGGCCATATTACGCACAAACAGCAGCAATGGACATTGTTTGCTGTACAGAAGTGAGATTTAAAGATGCTATCCATGCCAGAGGGGGAATGGTGCATGTCATTATAAGCTGGAGTGCCTGAGAGAGTGTGAGAATTACCTTTGCAATCATGGCTCCCTCCACTTAAGTCTTATGGCAGAGAAGCCCTTGAGACTGGTATTCATTAGGTATTGAAAGGGATCAAAGTCCATGGCTCGCCAGCCCAGAGAGCGACCTCAGACAGAGACTTTTGGCTCTCACTAAAAGTGCTGCAAATGAGAGATGAGACTTTCCCCTCTGTAGTGGCTGAATACCCCCAGCAATTGTCATGTGATAATAGAGGCAGCAGCAGGGGTCTCTCAGCCTCTCTGTGACCATACAAAAAGCAGCAACAGCCAGAGTCTCTTCTTCATCATTCCCAGGCAGAGCATCTCTAAACCAGCAGTGTTCTAATCGAGGAGTAGCACAGACAGGAGGATATAGTAGATTGTTATTATTTATTTCATGCACTTCGGACATTCGGATGCTTACGAACGTCCGAAGTCCTGAATTGCAGAAGTCCCGAACTGAACGCCATTCATCCAAATTGCCGAATCAGACACATTTTTTTACTTACCTGAATTTCCAAACCCAATTTTTTGGCCATGCACATCCCTAACAGGTAGTGTAACCACTGTTCCTTAACGTTTGAACTTGCGAACTACGCTTCCACTGGTGTCTCTAGGAATATTCAGTGTCTTTTCTATCTTTTTGTATAAAGTTCCTTGTTTGTGAAGGGCGATAAACTCTTCTCTTAACTTTGTAGACCATTCTTTTGACTTCTAGCATGCAGTCAAATGTGACACTCAACAACCACCTAACCTGTTCAGGTAGTTCAACTATTCCAGCTCAAGCACACCTGGTGCAACTAATGAAGCCCTTGATTAGTTGCATCAGATGTGCTTCAAACAACACCTGTTTTTTGCACGCTTGTGTTGTGAAGGATTCTATTCAGGGGGTTGAATAATTATTACACTGGAGAAGTCATTAAAAGTTGCATTTTCAGTTGAATTTGGGGAAACCACTTGAAGCATTCATTGTGTTGAGCTATCTTAATTGATTTTGCTTGATTTGTTCATTGCAAACAGCTGAAAGTCTGTACATTTTTACAATAATTTTGATTACAACTGTATGACGGGACCTTTCACACTAAATATAAAGGGAGTACTGAGAACCCTTTATTAACGTATATTTGTGAGGGGCAACTTAGCTATACTGTTAAATATACAGGAGATAAATATGACATAATAACCAAAAAATTAAAAATAAATTATATACAAATGAATAAGTTACTTCAGCAAAACAAATCATATGCATTACAGAGTCAATAAACTCTTGCTTATAAGAGATATTAAGTCAGTCGTGACAAAAAATAAACAATTTTTTATTCTAGGAATCTATACATATTAGTGTATATATTGATTATTTTTGCAGTGCTACAAAAGGAGAAAAATTGTACTACTCTGTTTGTTTGCTTTTTAATAATTTAAAGTTTTTTCATGAGAATACTTACATTTTTATAAATGTAGGTTTCACTTTTTATTATATTTTTGGCATGTCATATATCCTCAGGTGTTAAGGGTTCATTTTATTTTTATTTTTTTGTATTTTGTTGTATTTTAAAGAAAATGCATTTACTTATATTGGTAGCAGGTGGAATTTAGTAGGCACTTGTTTAGGTTTCTTACTTTGTGTGGAAGTGGTGAAAGCCTGATTTTAGATTTCTCTGATATACGACAGGACATTAATTGGCTATGTGGAATTCCTGCATGCCTTGAGACACTTTTTGATTGAGACACTCTTTGATTGAATTATGTGATTTGAGAAAGAATATCTGATTCAATAGATAGGCTCAGTGTGTATGTAATAGTCATGTTTCAAAGTTAATGAGAACTCAACAGCATTTAATAACTTGGTAGTATATACCACTTTAAGAGAATAAACCAGTTGTGAAATTGTAATACAAAATATATATTTGTATACAATGGAAACCAGGTAGCACCTGCATGTACATAGGTGAGTCTCCAGTCAGTTATAGAGAGAGGGATGGTAGTTTGAGTCCAATAAAGAAGGTGAAAGCTTGTAGGAGAGCTTGGATATGCATTAAATTAAAGAAAAACCCAGGCAGAGTGGAATCTATAAAAAGGGAGTAAGCAACTTCTTCAACTCAGCAAACAAAGGGTTAGTTGGGGCACAGTCTGGTATTCAATGTGTTGATTAGGTCAGCATAATTGGTATAACAAGCAGGGGTCTGGTTAATAGAGTAACAGCACGGAGCCCAAATGGCAACTTTGTATCACAAACAGTGGCGTACTAAGGGGTATGCAATTTTTCCGACTTGGGCAATGTTACGATGTGGGCTGAGAGCATCTCGCTTGGCAGTGAGCCTTTCGAGATTCAGGAGTTGAACAATTTGTGCATATAAAAAGGGACTATTGTGAGGAGACATTTTCATAATAAAGGACTGAAAACCCATCTGTGCCTGCGGATTTGCCTGTGGGCATTGATTTTGTCACTTCATTAAGAAATAGGTGCTGTTATGATTCCCTCTGTGAGGTCAAAAGGTCTGACTTATGAATCCAACAATATCTTCCTGGGAGGGCTGGCGTATTTCAGATTGTATCCCTACACTATAAAACATTTCACACCTATTGGCTATTTCTTGAGGGTCATATATTTTCCACCTGCAATGCCTAGCTTATGGACACTGCAAAGGCAGCTTTCTGTTTTCTAAGTTTAGTTGCCAGCAGTTTGCCCAGTTTGAGGACTTATAGGTTTAGAACTCTTGGAGAATGTATTAGGGGAATTTGTATTATGGAGGCATTCAAGTATCGTATTATTGTGCTCCTTGAAACATCCATACCATCTTTTTCCAGAGCAGCCTGTATTTTTCCTGAGGTTATCTGTGAGTTTTTCTTTGTATGCCGAACAATTCCTCTGGCAGTTGTGGCTGAAATCTTTATTGATCTACCTTACCTTGGCTTGATATCAAGAAATATTAATACGTGATTTAAAAGTGCTGACTGGCATTTTCAAGGCTTTGGATATCTTTTTGTATCCTTATCCATCTTTATAAACTTTGATTACCTTGTTACGCAGGTCTTTTGGCAGTTCTTTTCTGCTCCCCATGGCTCAGTATCTAGCCTGCTCAGTGCATCCACATGAGAGCTAACAAACCAATTGACTATTTATACACATACACTAACTTCAATTTAAAAAGCCAGAGGTGTGGGAAAGTAACATTTAATTGCCATTTTAACCTGTGTGTGTCACCAGTGGCGGAACTACTGCAGTCGCAGCTGTGACCAGGCTGTCAATACCGCCGACATTGTGGTGCGGCCTTGGGCCACACGAGGGCAAGGGATTTCCTGGGCCCTGGTCAGCACTGAGGCTTTAAGTGCCTTCACTTCCTCCCAGCTTACAGAGCCGCCAGGGAGGAGCACCGTGGAAGAGACGAGGGAATCAGAATGGGAGCTCTGACTTCCATCAGCATGAGGCAGCCATTGGACCTCAGGAAAGTCACCCTCCTGCAGGTAGGAAACAGGAGGGTGACTACATTTTTTAACTGTGTGTGAGTGAGTGAGTGAGTGAGTGAGAATGTTTGTATCAGTATATCCGTGTTAGTGTCTGTCTATCTCTTTGTCTGTGTGTGTGTGTGTGTGTGTGTGTGTCTGTATGTGTGTCTGCATGTGGGTCTGCATGCATATCTCTTTGTCTAAAAAGAAACAATGTGTGTGTACACCCACCACAGTGTAATGAGTGCTTAAATTATATCAGCAGAAATAAACTTTCCTGTATAGGATAGGGTTTCCAATAGTATCCCAAAAGACTTCCTCTTGTCTTCCACTCAGTATAAGCAAAAAAGGGGGATGATCTGCTAAACCAATCACAAATAAAACAACATAGCGTATAACTGTGTATAAAAGCAAATTGTAAAAGCTGCATTCACAAGTGGCCACTCACACTTTTACTAAAGTTTGCAAGCCTTGAATATTTTTCTTTTTCAAAATGGAAATTCCAAATCTTCTGTCTGGGTTAGACTCTCCATAGATGTATTAGCATATATGTGCTGGTGTATCCATCATCACAGATATGGGATAACAAGCTCCTGGATCTCTAGACTCCCAGCAGTATACTTCTGAAAGTCTCTGGCTTGTGTCAATCAGAAAGCTTTTCCAGATACAGAAAAATGGTGCATCCAAAACTCGGGTAAAAATGTGTGCTTTATAATTATGTTAACTGTTTATCTGAGGGGAGGGGATGTGTGGGTTGTGCTGTTATGTGATTGGTTATTTTATGCCTCCCCCTGGGTGTGTTCTGTATGTGCACAACTGTAATAAAAACCAGGCTGGGTGTGCCAGCACCTCAGTTCTTCTTGACCCTTCAAAACGTAGCCTCGTCTCGTTCTTGGAAGGGGATTGTATTGGATTACCTTGCTCTTTTTACAGCTAAACCTGACTCTCTCTCTGGATCTTGTGGATGGGATTTTACCAGCTTTACTTTTATACAGCACCTTGCCAGGGAAAAGGACGTCTCCAACGGCTGATACACTCTCACTACCAGGGTAGCCGTTACATTGGTTGGCAGTGGTGGGATGGTCCTTTTATCCAAAGAGCAAGTGCTGAATGGAGTCTCAGTACGCCAGGCTGAAAAGACCCACACTAAAAGATTTATTGGAGAATCGTGGTAGGAGTGCCAGTAATAGACCACGGAGGGAGCTGATAGCTGACCTGCTGGAGCTGGATGAAATGGATAGATCCATGGAAGTAACTGAGCCCCTTGCACCTGTCAGCGAGGAAGATGTAATTACTAATATTGTACAGCGGAGATTATCCATGTATCCAGCAACATCCGTGGAACTAATAAACCAGCTGTTCCAGGAAGCAAGGGAGGAGATACAAACTAAGAGGGGACAAGAACTGGAACTGGTAAGAGCTAGACAGCCCATTACACATGCAGTTCCTACTCCCCCACCCGCTGCTACAGGGAAGAAAATACCGTTCACTGCATTTAAAGCTTTTGTAGAAAGTGAGGAAGAAATAGATGGATATTTGGCTGATTTTGAGAGGCAGTGCTCACTACACCAGGTACCACCAGACCAATGGGTCACTATATTGTCTGGGAAATTGTCGGGAAAGCCAATGAAGACTTTCGGGCTCTTGCTCCAGAGGATATTTTACAATACCAGCAAGTTAAAGAGGCGCTGCTAACCCGATATGCCGTAACCCCAGAAACCTACCGCCGTCACTTCCGGGAGTCCAAGAAAAAGGTTGTGGACTCCCACATGGAATGGGCTAATAAGTTACAGCGGGTGGCATCGCACTGGGTACGAGGGTGCAACGCCAACACCGGGGAGGAAGTACTGCAGCTATTCTTATTAGAACACTTTTTCCAAGGTTTATCTGCCGACTTACAGGATTGGGTAAGGGACCGGCGACCCAACAACCTAAGTGAGGCAGCTCGGCTGGCGGACGAGTACGCCGAAACCAGGAGAGTGAGCCAGGGTACCCCAAGGCCAGCTAACAAAGTGGAACCACGTACCCCAGCTGCCACCCCTCGCCCGGAGTTCCATGCTCCCATACCCCCAGGGCCATCTCGTCCTCAAGGGTCCAACAACTACCCCCGGGACTCGTCTAGAATAACTTGTCACCGGTGCAACAACCCTGGACATATTGCAAGTTACTGCCCTTTGGGGTCGGCCGCTAATAACTGGAGGCGCACCCCACCCACTGCAGAGAACAACACCCCACGTACCTCTGCTGCCCACTGTCTAGAGACCGAAATGGGCCCAGAGGAATGCTTGGGCATCTTATATGAGGTGCATCCGATACAAGCCGCATCCCCAGATAATCGTCAGCATCATCGTCAGGAAGTACGAGTAAATGGACAAGTAGCTCAAGGCTTGAGAGATACCGGAGCTACCATTACCTTGTTACAATGACATTTGGTGAAACCAGAGCATCTTTCCAAACACACAGTTGCTGTCCGTGTAGCAGGAGGAACTGTATTCCATTTACCCACAGCCCGGGTGCACTTGGACTGGGGGGTCGGGTCGGGAAAGACCACTGTGGGCATCATGGACAACCTGCCTGCTGAAGTCGTATTGGGCAACGATATTGGCCCCCTGACTTCGGCCTACTTGCCCTCCACAGATGCAGCTTGCCCCGTGACCACCCGAGCCCAGAGCCGTCATGCAGATGACCCCACAACAGGACGGGAGACCCAGGTAAGACAAAAACAGATACTTAGATCACCTATGATAGAGATACCTTTAGCTTGGGACACCCCAGAAGAGTTTGGGAGGGAAACCAGAGCGGACCCAACCCTCCAGAAATACCATGAGATAGCTGACAGTGGGGGAGATGAGCAGGAACGTTTTATATGGGAGGATGACAGGTATTACCGACTGACTGAAAGTAGGAAAAGAGGCTGTGCCCCTTCACAGAAGCGCCAACTAGTGGAACACAGAAAGTACCGATTGGAACTTCTCCGAATTGGCCATGATATTCCTCTGGCAGGACATTTGGGGGGTAACCGCACCGCCTACCGGATCACCCAGACCTTCTTTTGGCCGGGATCTCAAAGGATGTGCGGCGCTACTGCAGTACATGCGACATATGCCAACGAGTAGGAAAAAGAGGGGATCACCCTAAAGCTCGACTGTCACCTATGCCCGTGATCGAGGAACCGTTTAGCAGGGTGGCAGTTGACCTGGTAGGACCCCTACCTAACCCCAGCCCATCCAGTAAGAAATATATCCTTACTGTTGTGGACTACGCTACCCGCTAACCGGAAGTCGTCGCTCTGACGAATATCCAGGCTGACACTGTCGCCAGTGCTCTGGTGGGGATATTCACCAGAGTTGGATTTCCACGAGAAATATTGTCTGACAGAGGGACCCAATTTACCGCAGATCTAACCCAACAGTTATGGAAGGTCTGCGGTATTCAAAACCTCCTCAGCTCGCCATACCACCCCCAGACTAACGGTCTCTGTGAACGCTTTAATGGTACCCTGAAGCAGTTGCTACGGACCTTTACAGCGGAATACAGAGACTGGGAGCGATTCTTGCCACACCTCTTGTTTGCATACCGAGAGGTACCGCAGGAATCCACTGGGTTCTCTCCGTTCGAACTGCTCTAAGGAAGGAGGGTTCGAGGTCCCCTCCACCTCATCCGGGAGCACTGGGAAGGAGAGATGGAACACAAGGGGGTCCCCATTGTGCCATATGTTCTTCAGATGCGGGACCGCATGGAGCAGTTAGCTCGGATGGCACGGGACCATCTCCATGCGGCCCAGGTCGACAGAAATGTTGGTACGATAGGGGCGCCCGACAGAGAACATTCCAGGTGGGACAGAAGGTTCTGGTACTTAGACCGGTAAAAGGGAATAAACTCCAGACCTCTTGGCAGGGCCCTTACAAAGTAGTAGTGCAGGTCTGTGACACTACTTATGTGATTGCCTGCATCAGAAATCCTTCCATATTAACCTACTTAAAGAGTATCAAGAGAGGCCAGAGGATATTGCCGCTATATGCATTCCTGCTACAGAGGATCCCGATAACCTACCCATCCCAGACCTTTTAGCACCCACAGGACCCCATAGCTTGCTTGATACAGTATAACTAGGGGAGCAACTAACCTCAGCGGAAAAGGGTCAGCTTAGGCAGTTAATAACAGAAAAGAGACTAACGTTCTCCCAGGAACCAGGATACACCATGCTAGCGACCCACTACGTAGAAACCCCAGGACAAACTCCTCTTAGACAGACCCCAAACAGAATCCCTGAGGCAGTCAAGGAGGAAATGAAAAAGGAAGTACAGGAGATGTTGAGACTAGGAGTCATAGAGCCATCTGACAGCCCCTGGGCTTCACTAGTAGTCCTAGTGCCCAAAAAGGACGGAGCTACCAGATTTTGTGTGGATTATAGGCGACTCAATGACCGTACAGTGAAAGATGCTTACCCCATGCCCAGAGTGGATGAACTATTAGACCACATTGCCAGGGGGCGATATCTGACCACCATTGATCTATGCAAGGGATACTGGCAGATTCCCCTGGCCAAGGAGTCTATCCCCAAGTCGGCGTTTGTCACCCCGTTTGGCTTGTACCAATTTAGGGTCATGCCATTTGGGATGAAGAACGCCCCAGCTACCTTTCAGCGCTTGGTAGATAGGCTCCTTGATGGCTTCCAGGACTTCGCTTGCGCGTACCTGGACGACATTGCGATCTATAGCGAAACATGGGGGGAACACTTGAGGCATGTAGAGGCCGTACTGGATCAGATTCGGGCAGCGGGCCTGACTCTGAAGCCAGAAAAGTGTAACTTCGGCATGGCCGAAGTCCAGTACTTGGGACACAGGGTGGGGTGTGGGAAACAGCGCCCAGAACCAGCTAAGGTTGAGGCTGTAGCCAACTGGCCCACACCAAGACTCAGGTACTGGCATTCTTAGTGACAGCAGGATACTGCAGGAAGTTTGTCCCCGAGTATAGCGCCATCGCCAAACCCTTGACAGACCTAACTAAAAACAACCTGCCTAGGATAGTCCTGTGGTCTCCCGCCTGTGAAACCGCCTTTCAAGCCTTGAAAAATGCTCTGATTCCCGCACCTGTTCTATCTGCCCCCATCCCTAACAAAAGATTTGTCGTCCATACAGATGCCTCCATGTATGGACTGGGGGCAGTTCTGAGCCAGATCGGAGAAGATGGGGGAGAACACCCTGTCGCGTATCTCAGCAGAAAACTGTTGCCCAGAGAAGTGAGTTACGCGGCAGTGGAAAAAGAGTGTTTAGCCCTGGTCTGGGCCCTAAAGAAACTTACACCATATTTGTATGGGCAGGAATTTACCCTGATTACAGACCATAACCCCCTGGTATGGTATGAACAGGGAGATAATGGACGCTTGCTGAGATGGAGCCTAGCGTTACGACCATATCATTTCTCCATCCAATACCGCCCTGGCAAGTTTAATGGAAATACCGATGGACTGTCCAGACAAACTGAACTTTTGCCCTAACAGTTGGTCGGACAGCCCCAAGTTGACCCGAAAAGGATCAATCCGGGTCTGCCGGAGTGTTCCACAAAAGGGGAGCAGTGTAGCAGAACCTTACAGTTCCCTGATGCATGTGGAATAATCAGGGGAATTGTACTTTATGCCAGCTGTTCGGTAGAAAGTCAACCTATAAATAAACTAATCAGACTACCGAACACCAGACCACCCTGCTGGTAATGAAGAGATATTTTACCTCCCAGTTCTATTTCAGCCGTTCGCATGGGTCAGCACGAATCCCTTTGTGTTAAGTATAGGTGGCCGCCATTTCGGGACTTTGCACGTGTTCGCGGCCATATTACGCACAAACAGCAGTGTTTACCAGCAATCGTCTGGAACTAAAAACGGATACGCAAACAGGCGAACACCGCTGAGACCTCCATAGCACCGGGGATTCGTGACAAGACTACCGAACACCCTGCTGTTCGGTAGAAAGACTTAATAGACTATGGGGATTCTAGCGACCATCAAGATTTGCATGGATGGCAAGATTTTCGTGCCTTTTTACCGCACGAACGAGGACCGACCGCAAGGCCAAAACTTATGGAACTATTTTCGGCTAGTAGGTCTGTGCGGTCGGTCAAAAATTTGGAACTCCATAACTCCCGAACCGTTTATCCGAATGGACTGATTTTTGAATATGTGGTTCCCCTAAACTAGAGCTATCTGGGGATACTGAATTTAGGGATGTACCCCCAGTATTTGGGGTACATCCAAAACTCGGGTAAAAATGTGTGCTTTATAATTATGTTAACTGTTTATCTGAGGGGAGGGGATGTGTGGGTTGTGCTGTTATGTGATTGGTTATTTTATGCCTCCCCCTGGGTGTGTTCTGTATGTGCACAACTGTAATAAAAACCAGGCTGGGTGTGCCAGCACCTCAGTTCTTCTTGACCCTTCAAAACGTAGCCTCGTCTCGTTCTTGGAAGGGGATTGTATTGGATTATTACCTTGCTCTTTTTACAGCTGAACCTGACTCTCTCTCTGGATCTTGTGGATGGGATTTTACCAGCTTTACTTTTATACAGCACCTTGCCAGGGAAAAGGACGTCTCCAACGGCTGATACCCTCTCACTACCAGGGTAGCCGTTACAGTCAGCTTATTTGAAAGTTAGGGATCTTAACAGAGCAAGATTGATTGGCAAATCAACAGCCTAATCATTGGAAAATTCAGGTTAAACACATTTTTATAATCCAATTTATTAGCTTATATGATATTATAAAGATTTTAAATAAATTTTGAACACTTTTATTACAGGGTTGAAATGTATTTTACCTAAAACACCATTGGTGACATATACTAAAGTATCTTAAATTTGTTGGCTCCCACAAAACCGTGCAAGGCTAATTTTCTTCAGGGTAACAATTACCCAGCAAGGTATGGTAATGGTAATTTTATTAGATGCACACTAGATGTGTTATATATTTTTGTTTATGCCTCATGGAGCTACTATGCTTAGCTCTACTTCTAATTTATCATCACCGTCCACCATTATATCACTTGGCTACACTTTTAGAGAATTAAAAAAGCGGATTTAAAGAACACAGAAATGCCATTTTACATAAGAGGTCTAAGACATTAGTGGCCTTATGTGTTTGGAAATATCTGTGGGAGTCAAAATGTACAGTATTACTAGTGGTAATCATCTTAATGTGGGGTTTTTCTTTTCCAGTTTAATTTTGCTCTTTGGACTTAGTAGGGATTCCTATTCTGCCTTTTTTCTTTTTTTGTCACTTTTTATTTTGGACCTGGAAGGCATTGAATATATATTTGCTTTTTTGTATTTTTGTTTGGCTTATTTTGTTTTGTCCCTCTAGGCAGCATTGGGTGTTTTTTTTTTGTTTTTTTTGTTTGTTTGTTTTTTTTAACGTATGAGGCATGGTTCATTTAGGGTTTTTTTTTTTTTGTTTTTTTTTTTTACCTAGGAGTAATTTATAATCTGAAGTATGGGTTTTATACTTCATTGTACCATCCCTTTTGATCTGATCTCCTACAGATTTATCTTTGATAAAGTCCCAGCAGTGACAAAACATATCAGGCAACTTTGTTACAAGAAGAAACACATTCCCTTTCACCTTCCCGGCTCAGGCCACACCTTTGTTAAAAAGAGCTTCTAATTCACCAACACTATATTTTCTCACCCTTGTCTATTGCTATGCTCCTATCTGTCCTCTCCCACCCATCCACATTGCTTACTCCATATGCAAGCCCCTCTGCAACTTTTCAATTACATTCATTTTCACACCATTCCAGTGCTACTGGAACATCCAATTGCAGAGAACTCTCTAATCCTATTGCAAATTATTGAAACCTTTCCTGCTGCTTCACAATTAAACTGGCTTACTAACTCTACCAGGTCCACCTCACCACTATTACTAATTCCTGCTGTCCACCAGTGTAATCACCACTCTTATTACTACCCATAAATGTAAATCCATCTTCTCATTTTTTTACAGCTTTTATGATTTAATGTGTATGATTATAAATAGATAGAATTCTTTAGCTATGTGCATTTTTTTTTCAATTTGTAATGGTTTGTAACATATTCCAAAGATTGTTTATAATATTAATTATGATTATATCATATTGCCCTCTATTTATTATCACTCATAATAATTATAAAAAATCACACATTTACCCTTCTGTTAGTTCCAGTTATTTTCATTGCAATTCTATTCACTCATAATTTTCTTCTCATATTTATCCTATCCAATCCATCAAATTTCTCAATTCTTTTCAATACCTCCTAATACCTATTCTAAATTTACTTCTCAAACCCCCTCTTGGTAAACCTAATTATCTTCTACACTATTTTTTTTTTTATTCTTGCTGCTACTAGGCTTCTGTCATCTACTTCACCTTTTTCGAACAACCATCCTTAACCTCATCTGTTTTTATATGATTGTAAGGTTGCCTATTGCTAGTTGACTATTGATTTGTCTTTTCTTATCAGTGTTTATTTTTTTTATAAACCACCAACATTAAGTGTGCTTCATAAGCAATATAAAAAAAAAAAATATGCATGCTCACTGTTAGAGCAATGTTTTGTTTTTTTTGTTTGTTTGTTTAACTTTCCAAGTATGAGAATTCTGTAATTTATTCCCTTAACCCCTTAAAGGGACACTATAGTCACCTGAACAACTTTAGCTTAATGAAGCCATTTTGGTGTATAGAACATGCCCCTGCAGCCTCACTGCTCAATCCTCTGCCATTTAGGAGTTAAATCCCTTTGTTTATGAACCCTAGTCACACCTCCCTGCATGTGACTTGCACAGCCTTCCATAAACACTTCCTGTAAAAAGAGCCCTATTTAGGCTTTTATTGCAAGTTCTGTTTAATTAAGATGTTCTTATCCCCTGCTATGTTAATAGCTTGCTAGACACTGCAAGAGCCTCCTGTATGTGATTAAAGTTCAATTTAATAATAAATATTTTTCTTTTATTTTGAATATAGAGATCTATTTTTTTTTTATTTGCATTTTATAATATCAACATTCCATACATAATAACACATAGTATGAATGAATAACATTGCAGTAGAATGCTTCGCAACAGTCATCTTGCGGTTCATACATCATATTTCACATGTTGATACAATTTTATATTACAACATTAACAATAACTGAAGAGGGACGGGATAATGGGAGTAGGAAGGTCAAAGGGAAGAGAGGTGATGGGGGGAGGATATATTGATCATGATTGTTGCGGATCTAGAGTTGTTATGAAATGCTTGCACTAAGGACTACAAGGCTTATTCCTTTAACCTGCAGGTGGATGTTTACAATACAATGTCCATTTAACTTTCTTATGGGGGCATCTGCGCCTTTCATCATCTCCTATTCTGGGATTACTGGGCGGCACAAATCTCCCCTTTTTTACTCATCAGGTACGCTTCCCATATTTCCCAGGCTTTCACTATTGCCCGCTTTGGTGGTGCATTTCTACGCGCCATTATTTCATATTGTTTTATCATTTGTAGTGCTGTAAGGCATTGGGTCTTAGATGGTGACTTTGTGTCTCGCCATTGCCTGCTAATTGTTTGTAGGGCTGCTACTGTTATGTGGTATATGAGGTATAGTTGGGATTTTGTGATGTCTGTGGGGAAGAGCTGTAATAGGTATACCTCAGGCATTAGGGGTAGGCGGATGCCCGTACTGTCTTGTATGATTTTATGTATGTCCTTCCAATACGTTTCTAATTTTGGACAAGACCACCATATATGTAGCATGGATCCCTTGTGCCTCGTGCATCACCAGCACGTGTCTGGGATACCTGGGTTTCCTTTGTTGAGTCTGGTTGGAACCATGTACCATCTATACATGAGTTTACGTGTTATCTCTGCATGTGAGGCACATAAGGAGAGATTCCTTTGTCCTCTGAGTATTCGGGCCCATTGATCCCGAGTTATGTGGGTCTGTAGTTCCCGGTCCCATGCTTTCATGAATGTGTATTCATGGGAATCTCCTGTGGAGTTAAATATTGCATATACTAAGGAGATGAGTTTTTTTTCTTTGGTTTTAGGTTGAGACAGATTGATTCTATCTCCGTTAGTTGCAGACCTGATTCTGGATGATATGAACAGATTGTTTGTACCTTAAACCATGACGCTAGTTGCATATGAGAAATGGGCTATAGTGGGTAACCCGAAGAGTTTTTGGATCTCTAGAAATGGCTTCAGTACTGGACCTTGGCTTATTTGGTAGAGATTGATGATACCATGGTTGTGCCACAATCGAACAGGGAATCCCGGTATAGCTATGGATAGTGTCACTAGTGGTGTCGCTAGAGATGTGTTCCCTTTTAATATATACGACTCCCCAAATCTATCCCATATTTGTAGTGTGAGTTTGGTGGATGGGAGCATATTCTTGTATTTAGGCCTGAGCTTTCTGGACATCCAAGCTAACGTAGTTACTTTGAAATTGTTGGTGTAATATGCTTCTATATGGACCCATTGCGGGGGATCTGGCGCACCAGTGGCCGCCAGGAGCGGACCTAATGTTGCCGCTTTGTAATAATGGGTTATATTCGGTAACCCCATGCCCCCTTTCTCCAGTGGCTTATGTAGAGTGGTCTTTGCTATCCTAGGCTTAGCCTTATTCCATATAAACGAGGATATCATTTTTTGTAGTTCATCTAGGTAATGCTTTGGGAGTACAAGCGGGATGTTTCGAAATAGGTATTGCAGCCGTGGTAGAAGAAGCATCTTTACAGTGGCTATTCTGCCCATCCATGAAATAAATTTCCCCCTCCAGCTGTGTATCAGATTTTTCAGTTCCGCTAAAAGTGGCACATGGTTGGCCTTATAGATTCCCGTTATTGTTTTAGTTAAAGCTATCCCTAAAAATTTAATCTTATCCGTACACCAGTCGAATTTAAATTTTTCTTTGAGGTCCTTCAACTTAGGCGGAGATATATCAATGCCCATCGCCTGTGTTTTGTTAATGTTCAATTTATAGTATGAGCACTGCCCATATTGATGTATCAAATTATGTAATGTCGTTAGGGAAGTGTGTGGGTTTTGTAGTGTGAGGAGGATGTCATCCGCAAATAGTGTTATCTTATATTCTTCATTTCCCACTTTGATTCCCTGTATCTGGGGGTCGCTCCTAATTAGGTGTGTGAGCGGTTCTAGGGTGAGTATATATAGTATTGGCGACAGGGGGCATTTGAGATTTCAAAAGTATCTGAGAAAAAGCCACCATTTACCACTTTCGCAGAGGGGCAGGAGTACAATGCTTCCACCAATGATTTGAACCGTGGGGGGAACCCAAATCTCCCTAGGACCGCGTGGAGGAAGGGCCAGTGAAGCCGGTCGAAAGCCTTTTCCGCGTCTAACGACACAACCACACTCGGCTCGCTTCCCCCCCGCAGTCCACCCAGCAGGTCCAGCACTTTTCTTACTCCATCCGCTCCCTGTCTACCTCTCACAAATCCCACCTGGTCAGCGTGTACCAGAGTAGGAACTATCGGCGCCAGTCTGTTAGCAAAAACCTTGGCTAAGATTTTCGTGTCTGTATCTAGGAGCGAAATTGGGCGTAAGTTTTGACACTTATTCGGGGGTTTCCCTGGTTTAGGAAGCGTAGCCACGTGCGCCACCAGCATCTCCCTCGGCATAACACCTGTAGTGGTAATGTGGTTGTATAATGTTGTCAGGTGTGGTGCTAATATTGTAGCGAAGGTCTTGTAATAATAATTTGTGAAGCCGTCTGGGCCCGGAGACTTACCAGACGGTAGTGATTTGATAGTGGTTAGTAATTCTTGGGTCGTTATAGGTGTTTGTAGTTGTTCTATTTGTATCTGAGTAAGTTCTGGTAACCGTGTGCGATCCAAAAGTGTTTGGATTTCTTCGTCTGTGGGCTGGTGGGTCTGATCGTCCCGTTTTAGATTGTACAGTTTGTGGTAAAACTTCGCCATCTCATTGTTGATGTCCTGGGGGTTATATATTTTTGTTCCATTATTGGTTTGTAGAAATTGTATTTTAGATTGGGATTGTTTTTTCCTTAATAATGTCGCTAATAGTTTCCCTGCTTTATTACCCTGTGAGTATTGCCTCATTTTTAAGCGTTGCATAGCGTAAGAAGATTTAGCTATGTGTATGTCATTTAATCTCTTAGTAGCTGACTCTATTAAAGGGAGATGGGCAGGGTCAGGATTTAATGTGTGTGCTGCTGTGGCATCCCTAATTGTTCTCAGTAGCATTATGTATTCCTCAGTGGATTTCCGTTTTAAATGTGCTGCCCTGCTGATCAGTAGACCCCGTATGGTTGCCTTGTGTGCCTGCCATAAAGAGCTGGGGGATAAATCTGGTGTATCATTGGTATTAAAGTAGTTTTTTATGTGCGCCTGGAATGTGGGGTCATTCAGTAGAGAGTCATTTAGGCGCCATGGCGCCTGTCCTCTATGCAGAAAGGAGCTTCTTATCTCGATCGTGACTGGTGCGTGGTCAGACCACACAATGTCCCCAATTCGGCATTGGTTTGTCCTCGTTATCAATGTCCCTGATACTAGGATATTGTCTATTCTGGAGAACGACTTATGTACTTGTGAATAGTATGTAAACTCTCTGTCCTTAGGGTGTAGTGTGCGCCAAGCATCATACAGATTGTGTTCTATCAATAGATTATTTAGGGCTTTACTTTGTGTTTTAGTCGCTAAATGTCGCGGGGAGATGCCAGGGAGCGACGTGTCTACCTGCGAGTTTAATACATGGTTGAGATCACCACATATAATGATATCACCCGTGGTCGTGGTGGGTAATTTATTCAAGACTTTCTGTAGGAATTGTTTTTGATTTGTATTTGGGCAATACACCCCCACCAGGATATATTCAGTATTGTTAATTATACAGTGAAGTGCTATGTATCTTCCCTGCGTATCCTTTCGTATTCGCAGTAGTTCAAATGTTAGTGAGTGATGAATTAGAAAAGTCACCCCTTTGGATTTGGAGGTATTCGTTGTGTGGAACTGAGTTGGGAAATCCCCAAGACCAAAGTTGGGAACTCTGTTTGTTACAAAGTGAGTCTCTTGGACACATAGGATATCAATCTTCTCTTTTTTTGCGTCCTCTATTAGCATGCGTCTCTTATGCGGATGATTCAGCCCTCTGGCATTGTGGGAACGTATTGTTATAAGGTACTGGCGTGTTATATAGTGGGCAAGCAGATCCCTGATTAGACCTCTCTTCCGTGAGTAAAGAAGGGGGAGGGGGAAACAGAACCGGGAAATTTGAACTTGGAGATAATGGTCATGAACACAATTCCCTCCTTTGAGGGCGTGGTGTGGATAATCCACACCTCGGGGTCGGGAAATCCTCAGTTCTCCCGTGTTGTGGCTGTCGAGCCCTTTGAGATACAATTAACTTCAGATAAAGGCTAAAAAAAGTAAACTAAACAGTTTGTATACAAGGCCTAAGTTCCATAATTTCTCTTAATCAAATATAGTGTACTGGCGTATGTTACCTGGTACTTAGTGTGAATGCTGTGGAGTCCTAATCACCCATCCCTATGCGGGTCACCGCCACCCGCACTCGCATCATTCCCTCCTATTGCAAGACGCTCGGCCTCTGCCCGGCCCACGACCAGTATGCACGACGCAATCGCCGTGCATAGGGGTGGTGCTAGCCTGCTTCGTCAGCCGTGCGCTCCTCAAACCGCCATCTTATGGCTTTCTCGGACTCCATTCCCCCTTCACTCCATATTTGCACAGGTACACATTTGACCTTGCCCAGGCGTACATGTTACATACATCAGTTTTCTTATCTATGTCCTCTCAAGTGCCTATATTATGCACAGGCATGTGCTACATGAGTCCTTGAACCTTATTAACGATAACAATTGTCCTGTGGAATATCCACTATGATAATTAACCGATTGACAATTTTGAATGCACTTCAATATTAAATGCAGTTCAATTATTGTGGCAGTCTCTCTGAATGGTCCATATGTATTTATGTATTAATGTATTCAGGCCTTGAAAGTACCTTGCGGTCCCTACACCGGTCAACCGCTTCATTGATGTGAATTGTAAGTGTAAGATGTGTGTTACTACATGGAGATTAATAATCAACTTAAGCATGAGTGCAGAGATTGTATAGTGTGGTTCGGCGTAATAAACTATTGTGTGGTGCATAAGTAATACTTGCGGTCCCTGCTAATGGGTTTTCTAGGTGAGTCTTTTGCGGACAGTGTTCCATTCCCTTGCCACTTTCTTTGCTGGGTGCGGTGCAGACTCCGTCGTGTTGAACGGTATGTCCCATTCTTCCAGAAGTTTAAGGCCTTCCTCCGGAGTGTGGACAGCTTTATATACACCTCCTCGCTGGATCAACATCTTGGTTGGATAGCCCCATCTGTATTTGGTGCCATACTGCCTCAGTGCTTCTGCGACCTGGTGAAATGCCCGACGTCTTTTCAGCGTTGCTGCTGATAGATCATTGAATAGCTTCACTGTGGGAAAGTCCTCATGCGGACGGCTTCTATTTCTGCTCGCCATGAGAACCAGCTCTTTGACGTGAAAGTAATGAGCCCGGAGCAGCACGTCTCGTGGCGTGGAGTCTGGTAGGTAAGCCGGCTTGGGGACTCTGTGTATCCTGTCGATCAGCATCATGTCCGTTGGGATGTCGGGCGCATAGGCCCTCAGCAGGCCTCTCGCGTAAGCTTGGAGGTCTGTTTGTTGTCCGATTCCGGTACTCCTCGCAGTCGGATATTATTCCGTCTCGCTCTGTCTTCCGCATCCGCCATTTGCATTTCCAGGTGCTCTATTTTCTCCTCCAGGTGCTGGACGTGGTCCGCCATGTTATTATGGGCAGATGCAAATTCCCCCATTTTATCCTCCATTTTGGATGTGCAAGCTCCCAACTCGTGCATCTCCTTCCTCAGAGCCTCTGCTGTTTGTTGCCATGAGGTGATGAGTTTATTGGACAGTGTGTCCAGTGCATGCTCCAAGAAGCTTTTGGTAATTTGGTCCGCTTGTCCGCTATCAGCCGCGGGAAAGCTCGTGTCGGAGTCTCCGTCGCCATCTTGGGCCTCTTGCCGCGAGGTCTGTGGCGGAATCTGGCTTTTATGTCCAAAGAAATTCATTTTATCGGTTTTCGCCGCCAATTTTTTCGTCCTATGTGTGGACATTGTCGTTGGTTTCGTTGGAGACGCTTATTTGTGCCTTTTAATGCTTAATTATGAGAGCTCAGTGCCGGAGCAAGTCCTTATGCGCCCATCTTGCTCGGTGGTCAGCCACGCCCCCCCATTAAAGTTCAATTTAGAGATTGAGATACAATTATTTAAGGTAAATTATATTTGTTTGAAAGTGAAACCAGTTTTGTTTTTTTCATGCAGGCTCTGTCAATCATAGCCAGGGGAGGTGTGGCTAGGGCTGCATAAACAGAAGCAAAGTGATTTAACTCCTAAATGACAGTGAATTGAGCAGTGAAATAGCAGGGGAATGATCTATACACTAAAACTGCTTTATTTAGCTAAAGTAATTTAGGTGACTATAGTGTTCCTTTAACCCCTTAAGGACGAGTGACGGACGAGGTCCGTCACTCAGGGGCTTGCGTTAACGCCAAGTGACAGAACTCGTCCATCACGCGGTAAAATTAACCCCAGATCGCGGTGATCGAGGGCTTAATGGTGCTCCGGTCTGCCTCTGTATTAGAGGCAGACCGGGAGCACCGGATCGGGCTGTCCCAGCACATGTGCCCGCTCTGACAGCATGTCAGAGCGGGCACATGTGCTCAGTATACTCACCTCCGCCTCCCTGCACTTCCGGGTTCAGTGTGAAGTGCAGGGAGACGGAGTGCTGATCCTGCCCCCTGGTGGAAAAAAAATAAAGTAAAATTAACCCCCCCTTTACCCATTTTAATAAAAAAATAACTACAGTGATCAATTGGCAGGGATTACATTTTACTATGATCTGATTTTTTTTTTTTTAACCCCTGAGGGTTAATTCTTTTTTTTTAACCCTCAGGGGTTAAATTTATTGTATTAATTAATTTAAGTATTTTAAAATTATATATTTAGCTAGCTGGGGAGGGTGGAAGTTAGTGGAGAATTGGGGGATTTGGTGTTAGGCTAACTAGGGGTTAACGTTAAAAAAGTTTTAAAATAAGCTTTAAAAAGTAATAAATTAAGTTTAAAAAGTTTTAATAACGTTTAAGTAAAAAAAAAAACCTTTACCCAGTCCAAATAAAAATTATTCCCTTCCCTGCCAGTCGATCACTGCCTACAGTGATCAAAACATAGATCACAGTATTATACTGTGATCTAATTTTTTTTAACCCCTGACGATTAACTTTTATTTATTTTTTAATCCTCAGGGGTTCAATTTATTTACTTAACTAATTTAAATATTTTATAATTAAATATTTTTTTCTAGGTGGGGTGGGTGGGAGTTATGGGAAAAAGGGGAATTTACGGTTAGTGCTGCTTACTGCTAGTTAGGGGTTAACGGTAAAAAAAAGCTTAGAAAAATGTTAAATCTTTAGAAAAAGTTTTAAGAAAGTTTAGGAAAGTTTAAAAAAATTAATAAGCAAAACAAAAGTTTAAAAAATAGTTTTAAAAGGTAAAAGTTACAAAATACATTTAAAACGCTCATTACCACTACACCTAGAACAAACTAGAGAAAAAATTATCCCATGCTAAGGTTCAAAATATGCCTTTTGAAATACCCTTGGATGTCTTCTTTAAGAAATGGTATGGCTTTATGGGGTATTTGGATCATATAGCCTGGTAAAATACTCTAACATGAGACATGGGCACAGCGTAAAAATTTAAAGTTTGAAAAAAAACTGGAATGGCTGTGTCCCAAATGTGCCCCTCTGATGTCCACATATACCTGGCAAAGGTACATACAGGGGTATTTTTGTACTCAGCCGACATAGCTGAGCAACATATAAAGTATTATAGAGTGGTGGTACACATAAGGTTTGCAAAATATACTGTGCAAACTAACTTTGTGTGTCAAAAAGGCAGAAAAAACGCTTATTACCACTACACCTGGTACAAGCTAGCGGAAATATTATCCCACGCTAAGGTTCAAAATATGCCTTTTGAAATACCCTGGGGTGTCTACTTTAAGAAGTGGTAGGCCTTTGTGGGGTAGTTTGAATTTAAAACCTGCGAAGATGCTTGGAAATTGCACATAGGCCCAGCGTCAAAATTCTAAGTTCTGTAAAAACTGATATGGCTTGGTCTCAAATATGGCACTGTAGCTTCACAAAATAGTGCCAAAGACATACAATGGGGGTACCGTTGTACTCAGCAGAAGTAACTGAACACATAATAAAACTTTGTACAGGAATAGCACACACCAACTTTACAAAATACACATGAGAAGTTCTTTGTTATGTGGGGATATTTATGGGATAATGTAAACAGATGAGAAATTGCCCACGATTTTCAATTCTCAGATCCCTAATCGTTATCGTGTTAAATGAAATGTATAACCATATACCGGTGATTAAAAATCACAAATTGTTATAAAAATAGATATTTATTTCTTAACAATTTAAATAATAATGATGAGTAACATGCATGATAATAATCAATGGAATTCGAGTATAACAATATGCAATACAATATGGCAATATTTAAAACAACATTTCCTAATGACTAAGACGTAGTTTAAAATCTACACATTAGGTGTCAAGATTTACGACCCTTTCACAGAGACAAAGAATGTGAAGTTTCACACACAGAGCTATAGTGTAGGGCAATGGAACTTAGCTAGCAGTTAGAAATAACCCTTTCAGTGCTGGCTAGACCTCCTAAGTAGTTAAGATCTACTCCTATGTAATTTTAATAAATAACATTTAACCAGTCTTCAACCATTTCCTTGATTTTATCCAATGAGAGAAATCTACTATGTTATATTAGCTGATATTTTGATTAATTTGTCTAAACAGATATTTTATCTTATTTTAGAGCCAATCAATACAGCTGGATAAATGGTCATGATATGCTAACGTGATATTAATCACACAAATACATTAATGATTATATTGATCCCAGCTGCAGATAGGATGCTATAACCATATATATATTCCTTAATAATTAAGATTTCTAAATATGAAATCAAACATGATTTATCCAGTCATATATCATGCTATTAATTTTAATTAATTTAAATTAATTAATTAAATGCCTGTATATTTACCAGTTATGTAGATATTTTCTCATCAGATATCCTCAGGTAGCTAAATGTCATAGATCTCTTTCTCTGCATGGAGTGTGAGAGTTTCTTGGTTACTCTGGTCGCCCGATTCTGCCTGGATCTCTCTGAATCCCCAGAGTGTCGTAATGTCTCTCTCTTCAATCTTTGAATTTTCGAATCTCTCAATCCTCTCTTCCCTTGTCTTAACTTTTTAAAGGGAAAAATTCCTTAGGTGATAGCCAATCACAAATGTGGGGTGTGGTTGCCTTCTAGGTAATCATTTTAATATTCGAACTCAAGAGGGCAGCCTTGTTCCACTAGACATACCTATCCAGGAAAGAGTTAACTTTTCCTGGTGGCTATTTTTGACGTCATTTACGTTATCTTTATGTATCCAATAACTCAGATCTTCTGTCAGATCAAGAGAATTTCTTCAGACTATGCGTCTGCAAATTCTGCTATAATTCCTAAAATTGATAGTTTGTGAACTAAGTTTCACCTTAAACTATAATGGGACGTTGTACAATATCGAAAGTAAAATTTAATTATTTAATCTCCTCTGTCACCTAAGTCTGGGAATAGAATTTATACAGTCTGTCCATCCCCCGTTCTCAATGTCTTATCTCTTTGTTGCTTATATACACATTCCATTCAGCTTGGGCAAAGCAGTCAGTCAAAGAGAAAGGATAGAATTTTGTGTCTCTTTGTTAACTTGAGAATAACAAAATGGAGTCTGGTCTGTTCAACAATGACTTCAGAATATACACTTTGTATTTCTATCATAGCACAAATGTCTGCCGATATAAATACCCTGACATAACCCCCCTTTAGTGGATATCATAGCCAAGTAATTTAGCTTATGAGTAGGCACTATAGAAGTCACAAGACATATTGTGCAATCACATCATTTCTAACATAGGCTCATGCGTGGAATGAACATCTTTGTATATTTTTGTACCTGTAAGTGTTTTGAACTTTATGCTTAGTACAATCAACCATAATAACATCATTATCATAATACACCCAATAACAATCTTAACATGGATGAACCAGTCAACACGATCAATAAGGTCAGTATCTAACTCAGAGTATTTAAATGTGTCCACAGAAATGTTATCTTTCTTGATCGACATTTGGATAGTGTGGTTGGGCTTATGGTCCAGCAAGAACTTTAGATTAGGATCTAGAGGGATATCTAGATTCTGGAAGGGATCCACCATCTCAATAGCACTTTCGAGGACGTCAGTGTACACTGGGTATAGCGTAACGTCACCGATGGTGATACGAGAGTTGTGGGGTACCTTGATCAGTGATACAGGTGCTGGTAAGGCAATTACTTTAGTAGTCACCTGGTCCCTGCGAAAAACACTCATGTTTTTAAGACACGTGCTTACCAACCATTTATCTTTTACTAAGATAGCATGTACTAACGCACTACTGTCGGTTTTTGACATAGTCACTTGACATGTTTCAGAGCCATGTTTAAGGTACTCGATCCCACACAAAGCATTGGTAGAATCGTACACAAAAGGTTTTCCATCACATTGGAAATTATTGTCTTTGAATTTCTCACAGTCATTCAAAATGGGTATTGAATACCAATCTGGTATCCATGGTTGAAAAGCCAAAACGTCTGGGGTTTGGACTTTTACATGGATATTGTCCTTCCATGTACCAACGTTGTAAATTGTTTTCATTTGAAAAATGTTTTTGGGAGTTACATATGGTATGGCCAATAAAAAGCAAATCTCCATACGTTCCGGATCAATTAAGAGAGGTATAGCGCTCCCCATCTCAAAGGCCAGATTTAATTGCATAGGCTCAATTGTTTCTCCATCCACATTGGCAAGCATCGCATGAACAATATCCTTGGATACAAAATACAGAGGTATGCGTCCCCCTGTCAATTCAATCATTCCAGTTTGCACTTCGTCAAGAAAAGCAAGTGTGTGGAACAATATTGGGTCATGCAGAAATAGAAGTTCACGCTTAAATAAGTCATGACTTTGGTGCAATTCAGTGGATTTGGCAATTAACTCCGAATGCAAATTTGTTAACAACTGTGTCTTCCACAATAGTTAACACGTCTTGGAGAAGTGTTCTTTGCTCTTTTATCACCTGATGAATATCGTTAATGTGTTGCTTTAGCGCATAGATTTCCATATCCAGCTTTTGGACAGTAATAGAGTTGGCTGCAGACATTCCAGTTGCGACAACTGCACCGACAGTGGCACAAACTAATGCAGTAATTATAGCGGTGAGGAACCTTTTGGGTCGGTTACTCATCGAAATAGAACTGGATACAAATGGTTTCCGGTCTTGCTCCAAGATGTTTTGCACACGGTCTTGTGCTCTTTGGAGGTGCATCTGGTACCAAGTCTGTAACTCAGGAAGCTGCATCGATGAAATGTTGTACGCCTTCTCGATGGAAATCTTGGGGTCCAAGCTGACGAACACACGTCGGGTAAGGATCCTCTTCTCTGTCAAGATGAACCCTGGTGTCTCTTGAATCAGGATGCCGGAGGATGGTCCCATCTCTGCGATCGGGTCGGTCCGTAGCTCTTGGCACAGGAGCAGTACGATCCAGAAACACGCCACATCCTTCTTGGACATCTTTCAACAGTCACGGATCAGGAACTTGTTTCAGACTTATCTACTAATGATTCAAGGTTTGTTAAGTATACAAACTTATAACAGTGTGACATCACTTGGCCTAGGACAACGCATTATTACGATTCATCAACATATGTATTCTTTCTAATTCTATTTTTATAACTTCATCCCTCACTACATTTATTACTGACTCCTCAGCAATATGCCTATAGCAACTAAACAAGTTATTAACCTGCTTAAAAATGTAGTTATTGGATGGCAAGGAAATGGTTAATGACATGAACGTACATGAGATCATGACACGTCACAACATTTCACATCATACTATACCACGTGAATCAAGCATTCATCCAGGTTAGTCGTTCACCCTTCTGCATCTGAATCCACACCTATAATCCTTAATTGAGATTTAGGATGACAAGCACGCAACTGGTTAATGTGAACCCACTTTTCAATAAAATCACCATCCTTAGGAATTTTTAACTTGTACGCTACTGGGGAAATTTTGTCAATGATGACATATGGCCCTTTCCAAGAAGGTAAAAATGTCTTTTCCTTGACTTGATTTCGCGCAAAATTATACAGATAGACTTGATCTGTTATCTCATATTCCTTTTTCGTGGTTTTTAAATCGTAATAGGTCTTAACCCCTGTCGCTGCTTTTTCTAGATTCTTTTGGGCAAAAGCAAACGCATGCTGTAAATGCTTGCTCAAATCTTCGATATACTGATGCGTAGTGGCAGCATTGATCAAATTATGATCTGAAGTACGATATAGTAAATGCTGTGGTAAAACCATCTTCCTTCCTGTCATCAATTCAAAAGGTGACAATTTGGTAGCAGTGCTAGGTGTAGCTCTAATCGCCATTAAAACTAGGGGCAATTTAATGTCCCAGTCTTTACCAGACTCCTTAACGTACTTTTTCAGAATATTAACGATAGACTGGTTATATCGCTCTACCCCCCGCTAGACGCAGCGCGGTATGCAATATGTAGCTTTCGTTTAACACCTAGAATGTTCCACATCTTAGCCATTACTTCGCTGGTAAAATGACTACCTCTGTCTGACTCAATTCTTTGAGGCAGACCGAACCTGGAAAAGACATGGTTAATCAACAAAGTGGCGCACACGGTACTCGTGTTCTCTTTACAAGGCAAACATTCTATCCACTTTGTGTACATACATGTAACAGTTAACATGTATTTGTTACCTCTTGAAGATCTTGTTACAGGACCTATAAAGTCAATTTGGATATCAGACCAGGGTAATGACACCCCCCTCTTCTGAAGTGGTGCACGATGGGTTGGACCATGGGGTTGATATTGCGGACAAATCAAGCATCCCTGACAGTATGTCTTAACATCTCTTAACATGTGTGGCCAATATGCATAATCACGCAATATCTCATATGTGATCTTATCACCACGATGCCCAGATGTAGGTGCATCATGTGCGTGTTGGAGCATTAACCCTCGGTATACAGTTGGGACTACCCATTGTTGAATACCATGTTTAGAAGTTCTGACCAGCAACCCATCCATGATACTAAATTGGACTTTATATCTCATCAAGATTCGTAAATCTTCATTATCTTTGCAATCCTCATCTGTGATGGGATTGGCAGTAGGGTCTTCTATATGTTTATAGAATATACCTATGACAGGATCGTTCTTCTGACCAGTAATCAGGTCCTCACTAGGAGCTTCTTGACTCCATTGCACGACATTTAAGTCGGCATTATCTCTAGCCTGTCGTCTAGTTATGGCTTCAACATGAATTGAACCCATAAGATCATCAATATTTAGGGTTTCACCATCGATGGCTGCTTGTTTTGCCAGTGAATCGGCTAAGTCATTACCATCCTTGTCAATACCTTCTATCTTAGAATGGCCTTTGGTTTTCTTCCAATATATGGTTAAACCATGTTCCTCAACCAACTCATCGATTTTACAAAACAATTTCCCATGTTTAACAGGTTTGTTATTGCTTTTCAGCATTTGGTTATGTTTCCAGCTAGGCAGATATTCAACAAAACTGTTGCGAACATAGTTGGAATCAGTTATGATAACAAATTCTGTGATACTATATTCTATTGCCATTTGAATGGTCTTATATACTGCACAGAGTTCGGCTATCTGACTGCTTTTAGGACCAATACTGTATCCTATAGATACATTGGGATAATCACTTATCCAGGCGATTCCGATACCTGCAACTAACTTCCGTTCAGCACCAGCAACGTGGTGATATGAACAACCATCAATGTATACCCACGGTAGTGGTCGACAGTATTCCTCGTCATAAACTTTATAAGGGGATAGCAATTGCTCTTCTAGGAAGTCATCTCCGGTGTCATTATCATCCAGAGATGGAGCAGTACAGTCATGTAATTCTGCTAAACCTTGGGCAACTGGGCTTCTCTTATTATGTTTATAACGGACTTCTAATGGCCATCCCTGTAAGGATAGAGTCCATGCAGTAATCCGACTGTTAGAGAGATTACCGTCTCTAATTCTTTCACTCTGCAGATACTGTAGAGGTTGGTGAGCTGTTTCTACAATTATTTTCTCACCTTGGATATAGCTACGAAAATTTTGTAGTGCACAGACAGTCGACAATAACGCCTTCTCACACGTGTTGAATTTAACTTCAACAGGTGACAAAGTCTTGCTAGCATATGCAATAATTTTGTTTAAACTGTCCTGCTTCTGATACAGTACAGCACTTATGCTTAAATCGGTATATCCTGTCTCCAGATAGAAAGGTTTACTCCCCTCTGGGTATGCTAAACAGGGTGCCTGAGTGAGCTTCCTCCTCAGTTCACTTACCGCTAGGTCCTGAGGCTCCCCCCAGTTCCAGGTAGTATCCTTTTTAAGCAGGTGTAAGAGTGGTTTCGTTATTTCTGCATAGTTATCTATAAACTTACGGGAGTAATTAGTCATACCAAGGAACGATCTTAATTCCCTGATGTTTGAAGGTGTTTTAGCCTTCAGTACGGCTTCAACCTTCTTCCTCTGGGGATTTAATCCTTCAGAGGTTACCTCATGTCCGAGGAAATTGACATGGGTGCGACACCATTGTGCCTTTTGTAAAGACAGTTTAATCCCTGCCTCTCTTAACTGAGTGAGAACATGTCTAATCTCTATGATATGCTTATCAAAGGAAGTGCTTTTCAGCAAGACATCGTCGACATATGATAACGTTCCTCTCTCGAGTGCATCAGGCATAGCTTTATGCATGAACACAGCGAATTCATGACCAGAGTTTATGTAACCGAAAGGCATACGGGTCCAGGTATACTGTTGCTTTCCAAATGTGAAGGCCAATTTGTATTGGTCTTCATTATGGACTGGTACAGTCCAATATCCCTGCGCACAGTCAATGGCAGTGAATATTTTGGATCCCTGCATTTGTACCAAACATTGGTCTATGTATGGCACTGGCCAACCAGACATATAGACGCGTTTATTTAGCTGTCGTAAGTCAGCGCATAAACGCCATTGTCCATTAGGTTTCAGAATCCCCAAGATCGGATTATTATACGAACTGTGCACTGGACGTATAATGCCCCTTTCCTTTAAATTCTGAATGATGTCTTGTAGACCATCGTATGACGCTAATGGGAGTCTATATTGTTTGATAAATACAGGTGGTAAATTTGGATCAGTTTGTATTCTGGCTACGTGGAGGTTAGTTAACCCACAGTCGTAGGAATCTTTGGCAAAAATATCTTGGAATTCCAAAAGGATTTCCTTTAGCTGTTGCCGCTCAGCATCGTTGGAGCAACCGTCAGCTAAAGATATTTGCTCTTCTAGCCTTTCCTGAAATCCTGGAAAGATTTCAGGCTGGCCTATCTCATAAGCTTCTTCAAGCCTAGAAGTTAGGTCAGTTTGGTGTTGACTTACCTTTTCTCTTTGGTCGTGATACTCTTGTGATTCCTGCTCATTGAGCGGATGATCGAAGGTGATTGATGCTTCTTCGATTTTACACGAGCCGTCTTCGACGTTGAAGGGATATGCAGATAGGATAGTGAATAATCCTTCTGGGGAGGAATGGAATATTTGATCGACAATTTCGTCCTCAGTTAAGTATTCTTCAGGGATGAGGCCTATAATTTGGTTTTGGAAACCAAATGTATAGTACTCAGCATCCAATGCTAGACCTAATAATGTTCCTTTTGGTAAAGTAACACTATTGGGTGTAACATTGTTGACCATGATATAGGTGGGATTCTTACCAATACTTACCATTGGTGTATGTGTTACCACCACCCCTAATTGTTGTATCCTGTTGGATAAACAGATTAGGGCATCAGAATTTTCTAATCTCTGACCCTCCTTGACCTGTAGGGGTAAAAGAAAATTACTTGTCCCTTGTGGAATGGTTATGTCATCAGGTACTTGGATACTTACCGCATATGGGAGTATTTGTCCTGATTTCAGGGCGTTTTCCTCGTGTAGGTATCCACAAGGATTGCCTTTTAACCTTGTCCACAAGTTGGAATTAATCAGGTCAAGGTGTATGGCAAAGCGATGTATGACATCATTGCCAATGTAAACCTGATAGCCAGGTTCGTCTATCACTAGGAATAGATGTTTAACTGTCTTATTTCCAATGGAAATAGATAGTAAACATTTTGCTATCACATTGTGACTCTCTGATTCGCCATCCAGGTTCTGGATCCACCTGTCATGTGGGGAAGCGTACCTGATCATTTTAGGATTAGCGATCTGCTTTAACAGACTTCTGCTAATATAGCTGTTCTCACTCTGTAAGACCAGCTTTGCATTCCTATTTCTTCCTAAGTCATTTATCTGAATAGGAAAGAATAAGTTGTTATTAACCCTTTCAATTCTGGCAAGAAATTGAGCATGACCTGCCAGATCTACAGATTCAACATAGTCCCTGTGGAGAGAAATGGTTAAAACATCACCTTCCAGAGAGACATTCTGGATCCTCTCTGGAGCAATTCTTACAGAATGCTCATCTACAGGTGCGATTGCATCATTCACCTGCAGGATAGTCACGTCAGGTGACTGACTATTCCTAAAATGTACCTCAATCGAGTCAGGTCTTTCTTCTATCACATGGCAGTTACGATCAGATTGTACATGTGATTTCTCATAGGTTATAGGAACCTTAGCTTGTGACCATACAATTCCATTCACACAGTCAATAATAGTGTTAAGTCTTCTGAGTATGTCTATACCCAGAATTAGTCGGTTATAGGGGAGATCTACCACTATCACCGGGTGTCTAAAGGTTTTGTTACCTATTTTAAACTTTAACCAAGTATTGCCAATAACATGAAGTGCATTTCCTCCAACACTCAACAAAGCATTGGGGAAATTTCTTAGCTTCGGCTTATCCGTTGCTAAGTCCATTACCTGCTGGAAGTAGGTATTGGATAAGATCGTGGCTTGTGAACCAGTATCTATTAACCCTTTGAAAGGTTGGGGTAGCGAATCCTGTATTTCTACAGACATGTAGTACCTTCCTTCATGTTCTTCTAATTCACATAAGAATTTAGAATGTGTCAACATATTACTTGTTTTCCATACATTACCGGTCACAGCAGTAGTTTCTACCTGTACTGAGGAATGCTCAGTCTTACCCACAGGCCCATCCTTTTTAGGAATATCTTGAACTGTCAAGCGGGAACTAGTGGTCGGCATCTCATCAGTTAACCCTTTCAGGGCTGGATCCTGGAAACTAGTGGTTGCTGGGGCTATTTTAGCCTTTGGCTGAAATGAAAAAACAGAGGAACACGTTGCGCCTCCTTCACCCGGAAGTGAAGTGACGGGATAGGCAATAGGTTTCCTAACACAACTATCGTTTATTTGACTGTTAGTACCTGGAAGGGAAACAGGGTTAGGCATTACATCTACTGACAACCTATCCTGTTTAGTCACTGTAGCTATTGTGGCTGCGGTATTTGTTGTTGCTGTTGCAATTGCACAGGTGTCTCTGCAATTTGAGCTGTCCCTAAAAAAGGATTGATAGCAAAGACTTGGTTGATCTTTGTCATTTGCTCCATTAATTTGCCCATCTGATCTGTCAATTGACCAACCTGACGACGCAAATTATTTCCCCCATTGCCGTTTTGTCTTTGCCCATTAGAATTTGGCTGGGATGGCTGAGACTGTTGGGAGTTATTGGAAGCAGATTGGTTGTTTCTGTTTCCATATCTCCTATTTCCCTGAGGATTCCTTTTCCATTGGGAATTGCCTTGGTTCTTATTGACCCAGGGGCGTTTATTCCCATTGGAATTGGATTTTTCAGAGTTATTGTCAGAGGAGTTTGCAGAATTGCTTCTGGCGTTTTCCTGTTTGAGGTTTTGGTGTTTTCACCACCTCAGAATAGGTCCTCTTTTTCTGTTGGGTTTCTAAACCTAACTGAATTTTAGTCTCTGACACCATTTTATCACCAGGTTTCTTAACCTTTGGCTGATTTTCGTCATGTGCATGGTGTATGGTATACAATTTCATGCACTGACTGACTAGCCATTCTAATGGTAGCTTACAATCATAATCTCTTGCGAGATTCATTTGTATACTTACCGGCATGGCATGAAAATACAGATCTTTGAAATCTGTGCTTTCATACCTGGGTTTTCTTTGGGCCACGGAGTATGCATTTTTAAGAATTACTAAAAATTCTCTGGGACTTTGATCTGGACGGCACTTTAAGTTATAAAGCGCCTTCTTTGCAGAAGCAACGGTTTTATACTTACCATATTCCATGATTATTTAATATTTCATTTTGGACCAGGACATTAATTGCATAGCTTGAAGACTTTCAAGATGAACACGGCACATTGAATCAAAGGTCCATGTAATGAACCATTTCTTTTGAATGTCATCATACATGCCCAATGAATTCATTGCTCTATCATAATTTTCCAGATGTTCAGATATGTTTCCTGAACCTCTAGAAAATTGTGGGACAGTCTCTCTAAGGAACTTAACAACCTTTGGCGATTCATAAACAGGCGTCGTTGATTTACGACTTCTGTTTCTGGGTAAACGTCTATGCGATCTGTCTGCTGAAGAGGAATTAGACCCGTACAAGAGTGCAGATGGCATATCAGTCACATGGCCTTCAGAGTGGACAGTGCAATCACTTTCACTCCCATCACTCTGAGCTTCTTGTTCACTGTCACAATTCTGATCAGCATCAGAATCTTGCCAGTGCACAGAACCATGTCTGTTTTCATTCCTATCACCTTGAACTGGACTCTCCCTCTCAAGTTTGGCCAAGACAGCTTTTTCACACTGTTCTGCCCAAGATTGCCAAGGTTGTTTGGCAATGCCAGGAGATGGAGAATTCTGTTTCACAGGTGATATTCCTGAATTACTCACCTCATTCCTTACAGACTGTTTTATGAAAACCTGGTCTGGTGTGGGAAAATCATGACAAGGAGGGGATTTATAGATAGTCTTTTCTTTCATTTTTGTGCAACTTTTTGGCACAGAATGATGGCTATCAACCTCACTGCCTGATTCCTGGCTTTCCTTTTCATATTTATCCACTTGCATTTTGAGCTGATTTATTTCCTGTGCATATTTGTCCATCAAAGCTGTCATTTCTTTTTCATGATCAGCCTGACGGGTTTTATGCTCAGCAAGTAAATCTTGGAGTTTCCCATCTTGAATGCCAAATTGTTCACTGTACGTGTCCAGTTTGGTATTCAATACCTTGTTTTCATCTAACGCCTTAAGAAGTGCTGTCATAAAGAAAGGCCAGGAGTGTATTATGTACCCCATCTTTTTCTCTATGTTCTTTTGTTCAGCAATTACTTTAAGTTGTTTCAGTATGTGTTCATCAGTCATAAGCGTCCGTTTAGCATCCCATTCTACGCTCTTTAACCAAACGTCATAGCTTAAATCATTTTTCATATGTGTATGAATATTGATTAAAGCATGTTTTCTTAAGTCTTCAATTATTTCAGTATTATCTGTTACAGATGTATCGCTGGCCATATTTTATACAGTGATTTAATCTCAATACAAAACTCTTTTCTATATTAAGATTAATTGCATGAATTACACAAATATTATTGTATATGGAATATAATTTCAACTTAAACGATCTCAGCGACAGTGCCTCCAATTTGTGGGGATATTTATGGGATAATAATGTAAACAGATGAGAAATTGCCCACGATTTTCAATTCTCAGATCCCTAATCGTTATCGTGTTAAATGAAATGTATAACCATATACCGGTGATTAAAAATCACAAATTGTTATAAAAATAGATATTTATTTCTTAACAATTTAAATAATAATGATGAGTAACATGCATGATAATAATCAATGGAATTCGAGTATAACAATATGCAATACAATATGGCAATATTTAAAACAACATTTCCTAATGACTAAGACGTAGTTTAAAATCTACACATTAGGTGTCAAGATTTACGACCCTTTCACAGAGACAAAGAATGTGAAGTTTCACACACAGAGCTATAGTGTAGGGCAATGGAACTTAGCTAGCAGTTAGAAATAACCCTTTCAGTGCTGGCTAGACCTCCTAAGTAGTTAAGATCTACTCCTATGTAATTTTAATAAATAACATTTAACCAGTCTTCAACCATTTCCTTGATTTTATCCAATGAGAGAAATCTACTATGTTATATTAGCTGATATTTTGATTAATTTGTCTAAACAGATATTTTATCTTATTTTAGAGCCAATCAATACAGCTGGATAAATGGTCATGATATGCTAACGTGATATTAATCACACAAATACATTAATGATTATATTGATCCCAGCTGCAGATAGGATGCTATAACCATATATATATTCCTTAATAATTAAGATTTCTAAATATGAAATCAAACATGATTTATCCAGTCATATATCATGCTATTAATTTTAATTAATTTAAATTAATTAATTAAATGCCTGTATATTTACCAGTTATGTAGATATTTTCTCATCAGATATCCTCAGGTAGCTAAATGTCATAGATCTCTTTCTCTGCATGGAGTGTGAGAGTTTCTTGGTTACTCTGGTCGCCCGATTCTGCCTGGATCTCTCTGAATCCCCAGAGTGTCGTAATGTCTCTCTCTTCAATCTTTGAATTTTCGAATCTCTCAATCCTCTCTTCCCTTGTCTTAACTTTTTAAAGGGAAAAATTCCTTAGGTGATAGCCAATCACAAATGTGGGGTGTGGTTGCCTTCTAGGTAATCATTTTAATATTCGAACTCAAGAGGGCAGCCTTGTTCCACTAGACATACCTATCCAGGAAAGAGTTAACTTTTCCTGGTGGCTATTTTTGACGTCATTTACGTTATCTTTATGTATCCAATAACTCAGATCTTCTGTCAGATCAAGAGAATTTCTTCAGACTATGCGTCTGCAAATTCTGCTATAATTCCTAAAATTGATAGTTTGTGAACTAAGTTTCACCTTAAACTATAATGGGACGTTGTACAATATCGAAAGTAAAATTTAATTATTTAATCTCCTCTGTCACCTAAGTCTGGGAATAGAATTTATACAGTCTGTCCATCCCCCGTTCTCAATGTCTTATCTCTTTGTTGCTTATATACACATTCCATTCAGCTTGGGCAAAGCAGTCAGTCAAAGAGAAAGGATAGAATTTTGTGTCTCTTTGTTAACTTGAGAATAACAAAATGGAGTCTGGTCTGTTCAACAATGACTTCAGAATATACACTTTGTATTTCTATCATAGCACAAATGTCTGCCGATATAAATACCCTGACAGTTATAAGTTTGTGTGCGAAAACCCCCCAAAAACACAATTTTACTCCAATATTTAGCAGAGGTTGGCGGTAAAATGGCTACGTAGAAAGTGTCAAAACAACCTTAGGTAAATAGCCTGTGGTGTCTACTTTATATAAATATATACTTTTGTGTGGCAATTTTGTTTTCTTTTATGGCTATTAAGCTTAAAAGACAAACAAACTAAATTCTAAAATCGCTCCACATTAAAAGTTTATTTTACTCCTTGTGCTTTGTGACCTGTAACTACCAAAAAAACTTAAAATCCCAGACACATTACATATTCTGTAAATCAGAACAACTAAATGAATTTATTTTTAATTACTTTCCTTAACCTGCACTAATTGTGCACACATTATTATTGCAAAAACTGTAAAAAAAATCAAAATGTTTCATTTTTTTTGCATTTTTCTGTATTTTTTAATAATAAATAAGCATTTATGTATGTGTATATATATATATATATATATATATATATATATATATATATATATATATATATATATATATATATATGTTACATCAAATTAAAGCCCTTTCTGTCCTTTAAAAAACGGTATATAATATGCGTCGGTGCAATAAATTAGTAAAATGAAAATTGCAGTTGAACGCAAACAGCAAAAAATGCAAAAAATGCCGTTGTCATTAAGGGAAAGACAAGCTTCTGAAGCTCTGTCCTTAAGGGGTTAAGGGGTTAAGAAGCTGGGAGGGACTGAAAGAACAGAGACCCAGGTGCCTATACTAGTTTTAATTTAAATTGCTAACGCACTTACCTGAACAGCTGCAGGCCTGTGTTTCAGTGGCAAAATGGGAATTTGAACAACTGACAGCCTAAACTGTTTAAATTATAGGCTTCCATCAGTGAGAAACCACCAAACCCCAGACAAGGTGGAATACATAGAAAGTGACCTAGATAGTCACCTTAAGGAAGTGCTGTTTACTGAGTCTTCAGGGATAAAGACTTAGATTCGGTGGGCCTCATGTATGCAGTGGACAGCTGTCATCACCTCAGGGAGAGAGATAGGTAAGACCCCTGGTTGCTGAAGGAGGTACCAAGGCTGGCAACTCTTACAGATGTGCTATTTGCTCAGGGATAAGAGCCTAAACCCTGGCCTGGCTTCATGCATAGGAAAAAATACTGCCTGATGGGAAGGGGGAGGATCTATTTATACCAGTTTCAGAGTTCTATTTCCTGTCCTTTCTGCTGTGAGGGGAGGAGCTAACCCATGAGTAAATGCTGCCATGATTGATCAGGAAATATTGATATTTGTATTGTATTATTAGTTGTGAATTTCAGTTTTTTATTACTCTTTTTTTTTTTTTTTTTTTACAAGTACTGCATGATAGTTTATCAGTATGTTTTATTGTATTATATTATGACTTACCCTGTACCACATAGGGATAGCATATGCTTTAAACCAGGTTACACTATTTAAAATCATTGTCCTCATATTTATCTTTGGCAATGAACCATTTTCTAGCATCAGCAATGAGGAAAAACAGTTTATGTTTGTTTGTTTTTTTTGTTTTGCATGATTTTTATTTCTTACCTGGAAGCCATAGGCAAGTTCTACAACTAAAATGCCAGCAGGTAACGGAAGAGTTGCTGTACATGGTTATTCATATTTAGAGTCTTTACCTTTACCAGAATACAAATGTTAATAGGATTATAAACTAGGGTGGACTGTAATGCTTTGAAATTATCTATAAAATGTAACAATGTTAAAGTATTTGGCACTCAAGCCATAGATTATAGAAAGAGAAAAAAAAAACACTAAAAATGGAAGCAATCTCTGTGAACATAGCCATCTGTCAGGGATGTTTTGATGGGATGATGGAAATAGGGCAGCTGGCTAAATGGATCATTTCTCTTAAAAATTAAGATGCTTCAGTTTGATTTCCGCAATCTCCAGCTGTTATGTCAATTCAAAAATATATAAATAAACAAAATTAGCAGATTTAAATATCTATGTTAGCCAACACCATAGGGTATCACCCAGAATAATGAAAACGATGTGCAAGATACAATATTGCAGTGAGCTGTTGTGTGTCTGTGTCTGTGTGTGTGTTTCCACTTGGGTGCAAGTCACAAGAATTACTGCAAGAGCATTGAGCTGAGGATTAAGCAGTTTGAATGAACTGTCAGCTGAATACATTTTAAGCATTGTCTGAAGATGAAATATGGCTCTGTTGTGTAAGCAAAATGATATATGACAATGTATTGATGTATATTAAGGATGACTGGAGTTTTCCTGGGCAATTTCCGATCTTCAATTATAAGCGGCTGAAATGAAAAATGAAGCACTGGGATTCTGAAGTGGTGACAATTGGAAAGGGCAAGGATTCATCTGGACTGCATTTGTCTGCTATATACACACTGCTTTGACTGTCTGAGCTACATTAAGTACATTATTATTCAGAGTGGAATGTCAGAATGGTTTATAATATCATATTTCCCACGATACACACACTGTAACAGTACCAATAATAAGGGAATGGCAAAATGTTTGAAATTGTATTACTGTTCTGAGTTTAAACTTTTAATGAATAAAAAAAAATGATGGTCATGTACAGAAAATATGTCACATTTTGAAAAAAATGATAATGAAAAAGAAAACAGATTAAGATAAAAATATCAACTACCGTATATACTCAAATATAAGCTGAGTTTTTCAGCACATTTTTTGTACTGAAAAACCCCAACTCGGCTTATACTCGAGTCAATGTCTGTATTATGGCAATTTACATTGCCATAATACAGACTGGGGGCTGGCAGCGAGCGCTTACTTACCTGTCCTGCAGCTCCTGTCAGCTTAATTCTCCTCCGCGGCGGTCCGTTCAGCACCTCTGTCAGCTCCCAGTGTAAATCTCGCGAGAGCCGCGGGGTCATAGTGCGGCTCTCGCGAAACTTACAGTGTGAGCTGACAGAGGAGCTGCATGGACCGGCGCGGAGGAGAAGGGAGCTGACAGGAGCTGCAGGAGAGGTAAGTGCTCTCTGCCAGCCCCCCTCCCCCCCACTGAACTGCCAATGCCACTGGACCACCAGGGAGTGAGAGCCCCCCTCCCTGCCATGTATCAAGCAGGGAGGGGGGACGAACAAAATAATAATAATAATATAAAATATTAAAAATAATAATATTAATTTTTTTTTTAAAATAATAATAAAAAAATTAATATAACAAAAAAATTACAATTATTATAATTAAAAAATAATAATAAAAATGCCCACCCCCCACCAAGGCTCTGCATCACACTCTGCATCACACACACACTGCACTCATACACATACACATACTGCATTCACACACACACTGCACTCATATACACACTGCACTCATACACACACACACACTGAATTCATACACACACTGCATTCACACACACTCACACTGCATTCACACACACTGCACTCATATACACACTGCACTCATACACACACACTGCACTCATACACACACTGCACTCATACACATACACACTGCATTCACACACACACACTGCACTCATATACACACTGCACTCACACACACTGCACTCATACATACACACTGCACTCATACACACACACACACACACACTGCACTCATACACACTGCACTCATACACACTGCACTGATACACACACACTGCACTCATACACACACTGCACTCATACACACACTGCACTCATACACACACACTGCATTCATATACACACACACTGCATTCATACACACACACTGCATTCATATACACACACTGTAAATAAAAAATCAATTAATATAATTTTGTTAGGATCTAATTTTATTTAGAAATTTACCAGTAGCTGCTGCATTTCCCACCCTAGTCTTATACTCGAGTCAATAAGTTTTCCCAGTTTTTTGGGGTAAAATTAGGGGCCTCGGCTTATATTCGGGTCGGCTTATACTCGAGTATATACGGTAAATCATCTTAATTCATAAGTGCTTGTATTATGTGATATTAATTAAATTGTATCTTTTAACAGGGAATGCATTTTATTTAAATATTGTACTAGCCAAATCAGTATTAAAATGTTATAGTTTCCCTTTTTAACTTTACGTTTTAGCATACAAATAAAAAATGCTCTTTGCCCGTAGTCTGCATGAACCCACTTCACTTGAAATCCTGCATTTGGCTTTATTGATGTATCACATATGTATCTAAGCCTCTGCATATACTGCGTAAATTAATCATATCCACTCAAGGCAGAAACAATCATATCCACTCAAGGCAGATTTAGGAATATGTATATTTTTGTGACACCATATATGAAAGTAGCAAGAACACCAAAAGCTCTATTAGAGGGTTCTCGAACTCTAGCCTTGGATGTAGAAGGTCTACCAAGTACCCAAATTCTTTGAATGCAACAGATGGCCACAGATTCATGTTAGATGTAGCTGAGAAACATCTGGGGTGCTGGAGTTTAAGATGCCTGCTGTAAGGGCAAGTAGTCAACCATCAGCATGGACCAGAATGCACGGCTGAACTATTCATCAAGTGTACCACTTCTATGCCACAGAATACAGTAGAAGGTGATAAGATTGATTCATATAGAATATAATAAATAATATAATAAATATATAAATAAAGAAGAATAACAATAACAGTGTAAACATTTAATTCAATATGTTTTCAATGGGGAAAGGAGACAAACTCTGGGTGAGGGTAGGGTTGTTTAAATTTGTGCATTAACACATGCTCTTCTTTTCTATATCTTTATTTGTTGGGGGAGGGAAATAGAGCCAGAATGCTGCATAATACTGCTACAATCAATCAACATCACAATTTTATGTTACATATCAAACAACTGAAAATTGGTATAACCGCAGTCCTTCATCTGGTCATTTGCCATCACCATTATCAGAACTTACTACTGAATGGATAGCTGTAGCATATTTACACAACAATATTGCCTCCAGAGTAATTCTGATTGGAAAAAAATATACTTTTATTTTCATTATTATGTTATTATTTATATAGCGCCATCAAATTCCGCAGCGCTTTACAATGGGTGGACGAACAGACATGTAGTTGTAACCAGACAAGTTGGACACACAGGGACAGAGGGGTTGAGGGCCCTGCTCAATGATCTTACATGCTAGAGTGAGTGGGGTAAAGTGAAACAAAAAGGTAAGGATAGTATTAGACTAATGACAGTTGCAAGAGAGGATTTGTAATAACTGCTTGCAATAATATTTGCTTTTCATTTGTTTGCTAAAATCCTCAGGGTTGTGATTCATGTGTTCTATGGTCAGCTCTGTCAGGTCTCTGTGTTTTCTTTGGTTGTTTTTATATTTCCTTTGACAGTTCCACAAAAGTATCTATATATTGTTTTGTTTTTTTTGTTTTTTTTATATTTCTTTATTTAGTTTTATCATATAAAATACTTATACATATACCATATACAAAGGACCACTATAGGCACCCAGACCACTTCAGCTTAATTAAGTGGTCTGGGTGCCAGGTCCATATAGGATTAACCCTTTCTGCTGTAAACATAAGAGTTTCAGAGAAACTGCTATGTTTACATATGGGTTAATTCAGCCTCTAGTGTCTGTCTTATTGACAGCCACTAGAGGCGCTTCTGCTCTTCTCACTGTGATTTTCACAGTGAGAAGACGCCAGTGTCCATAGGAAAGCATTGAGAATGCTTTCCTATGAGACTGGCTGAATGCGCACGTGGCTCGTACTGCGCATGCGCATTCAGCCAATGACGAGGAAAGGAGGAGGAGAGTCCCCAGCGCCGAGGGAGCCCGGCGCTGGAAAAAAAGGTAAGGGATTAACCCCTTCCTCACCCTAGAGCCCAGTGGGAGGGGGGCCCTGAGTGTGAGGGAGACCCAAGGACCCTTTAGAGCCAGGAAAACGAGTATGTTTTCCTGGCACTACAGCGGTCCTTTAATAAAGAGGTAATAATATTTCCTTTATACATTCATCCATAGAACTTGAATAAAATAAGAACTATCTTCATTTTCAGGACCGTACAACAATTACAGACATGACATTTACATAACATTACACTGACAATATATACATATCAGAGCAGGAGAAACTATTCCTAAATTTATATCTTATACATTGTATCTATTTTATTATAAGTAATGTTTCCAAGCCTCTAACTTATTCAAGCACATTTCATAGATACTTCTTTTTTTAAAGGAGTTTATATGGTAATTTTAAAGATCCTTTTCCATATATAGTTGGTGTTTAATTTGGTTAATGTAGTGCTTTTTTGGAAAGGGGAAGAAGATCTCCAATTTCTAGCAATTATTATCTTGGTAGCTGTAAGGCAGTGAATTGCCAAACATATGTGGTTAACTATTTTTACATTCCATTTCAAATGAAGGAGTGCAATTTCTGGTCCCCACTTTAGCTTATTGCCCGTTATCCCTTGGAAAGTGTTAAATGCCCAGTTCGAAGCCAATTTCACCAACGGCATGACCACCATATATAAATAAAAGATCCTGCCTGATTACCCTGTTATCCCTCGGAAAGTGTCATATGCCCAGTTCCAAGCCAATTTCACCAACGGGCATGACCACCATATATGAATAAAAGATCCTGCCTGATTACCACATCTCCAACAGTGTGAATTATAATCCGAATACATCTTTGATAACCTCATAGGAATTAAATACTATTTGTACATGATCTTAAATTGTCACTCAGATTTAAACAGTGTATGTTCTATAATTGTATTAGAGAAGTACACCCTTCTAAATGTGATATATCAAGATCTAAATCCTTTTCCCATAACTTTATTATTTGTATTGGTTTATCATTTAATATATCGATTAGCTGGTTAGGTTTAGAAGTTACTTTACTAACTTTCTTATACATAAAAATCATTTCTATATGGTCCATAATTGGTGAGGAAGTTTTGATTACATTTAACTCTACAAAAATGTTTAATCTTAGATATAAAAAAAAAGTTCTTTATTGGGAATTTGGTAACTTTCTGCATTTTTTTGAAATTATTCCAATTTATCCTGCTGCATAATATCCGCTATGAGAATTTCATTTTTATTTGGCCAATTTCTAAAAGATAGATATTCTATGTTATATTCCAGTGCGTTTAGTCTGCATGTTTTTGGAATAAGTTGACTTAAGCTCAACGGTTTCTTAATTTCTTCCCATACTTGCAAAATCTGGGATAGAATTTTTTAACAATTTGATCTGTAAGTTTTTTAGAAATAATACACCATATATAATTTTCAAATTTTTTAACATCCTTTGCTTCAAATTCGATAGTGCACCATGGTTCTATCAGCATTTGATCTTCCTGTAATTTATATATATGATTAATTATATTTGCATAGTATACCGTATTTTTCGCTCCATAAGATGCACTTTTTTCCCCTCAAAAGTGAGGGGAAATGTCTGTGCGTCTTATGGAGCGAATATGAAGCTTTACTTACCTGTCTTGTAGCGTTGGCCGGCAGCACAGGGCGCACCGCGGTACTGGAACTTGAATTTCAGGTTCCGGTTTCCGGCGGGACTGAAAGGAAGTGTGCACAAGCTGAGTGCGCACTTCCTTTCAGTCCCGCCGGAAACCGGAACCTGAAATTCAAGTTCCAGTACCGCGGTGCGCCCTGTGCTGCCGGCCAACACTACAAGACAGGTAAGTAATTATGGGACAAGGGGAGGGGGACAGTATGGGATAGAAGAGAAGAATATGGGGAGGGGGATGAAGTCTATGGGGAGTGGGGGGGTATGAAGTCTATGGGGGGATGACGTCTATGGGGAGGGGGGGAGATGAAGTCTATGGGGAGGGGGGGAGATGAAGTCTATGGGGGGGGGAGATGAAGTCTATGGGGAGTGGGGGGGAGATGAAGTCTATGGGGGGAAGATGAAGTCTATGGGGAGGGGGGGGAGATGAAGTCTATGGGGGGAGATGAAGTCTATGGGGAGGGGGGAGATGAAGTCTATGGGGAGGGGGGAGATGAAGTCTATGGGGAGGGGGGGAGATGAAGTCTATGGGGAGGGGGGGAGATGAAGTCTATGGGGAGGGGGGGAGATGAAGTCTATGGGGAGGGGGGGAGATGAAGTCTATGGGGAGGGGGGGAGATGAAGTCTATGGGGAGGGGGAGATGAAGTCTATGGGGAGGGGGGGAGATGAAGTCTATGGGGAGGGGGGGAGATGAAGTCTATGGGGAGGGGGGAGATGAAGTCTATGGGGAGGGGGGAGATGGAGTCTATGGGGAGGGGGGGAGATGAAGTCTATGGGGGGGAAGATGAAGTCTATGGGGAGGGGGGGGAGATGAAGTCTAGGCGAGGGGGGGAGATGAAGTCTATGGGGAGGGGGGAGATGAAGTCTATGGGGAGGGGGGAGATGAAGTCTATGGGGGGGAGATGAAGTCTATGGGGAGGGGGAGATGAAGTCTATGGGGAGGGGGGAGATGAAGTCTATGGGGAGGGGGGAGATGAAGTCTATGGGGAGGGGGGGAGATGAAGTCTATTGGGAGGGGGGAGATGAAGTCTATGGGGAGGGGGGAGATGAAGTCTATGGGGAAGGGGAGATGAAGTCTATGGGGAGGGGGGGAGATGAAGTCTATGGGGAGGGGGGAGATGAAGTCTATGGGGAGGGGGGAGATGAAGTCTATGGGGAGGGGGGAGATGAAGTCTATGGGGAGGGGGGAGATGAAGTCTATGGGGAGGGGGGGAGATGAAGTCTATGGGGAGGGGGGGAGATGAAGTCTATGGGGAGGGGGGAGATGAAGTCTATGGGGAGGGGGGAGATGAAGTCTATGGGGAGGGGGGAGATGAAGTCTATGGGGAGGGGGGGAGATGAAGTCTATGGGGGGAAGATGAAGTCTATGGGGAGGGGGGGAAGATGAAGTCTAGGGGAGGGGGGGAGATGAAGTCTATGGGGAGGGGGGAGATGAAGTCTATGGGGAGGGGGAAGATGAAGTCTATGGGGAGAGGGAAGATGAAGTCTATGGGGAGGGGGGAGATGAAGTCTATGGGGAGTGGGGAGATGAAGTCTATGGGGAGGGGGGAGATGAATTTGGTTAATGTAGTGCTTTTTTGGAAAGGGGAAGAAGATCTCCAATTTCTAGCAATTATTATCTTGGTAGCTGTAAGGCAGTGAATTGCCAAACATATGTGGTTAACTATTTTTACATTCCATTTCAAATGAAGGAGTGCAATTTCTGGTCCCCACTTTAGCTTATTGCCCGTTATCCCTTGGAAAGTGTTAAATGCCCAGTTCGAAGCCAATTTCACCAATGGCATGACCACCATATATAAATAAAAGATCCTGCCTGATTACCCTGTTATCCCTCGGAAAGTGTCATATGCCCAGTTCCAAGCCAATTTCACCAACGGGCATGACCACCATATATGAATAAAAGATCCTGCCTGATTACCACATCTCCAACAGTGTGAATTATAATCTATGTGGAGGGGGGGAGATGAAGTCTATTGGGAGGGGGGGAGATGAAGTCTATGGGGAGGGGGGAGATGAAGTCTATGGGGAGGGGGAGATGAAGTCTATGGGGAGGGGGGAGATGAAGTCTATGGGGAGGGGGGGATGAAGACTATGGGGAGGGGGTGGATGAAGACTATGGGGAGGGGGTGGATGCAGAATATGGGGAGGGGTGGATGAAGACTATGGGGAGGGGGTGGATGAAGACTATGGGGGGGGGTGAAGACTATGGGGAGGGGGTGGATGAAGACTATGGGGAGGGGGGATGAAGACTATGGGGGAATGGAGAAGACTATGGGAGGGGGGAGAAGACTATGGGAGAGAGGAGAAGACTATGGGAGGGGGGAGAAGACTATGGGGAGAGGGGGTATGAAGACTATGGGGAGGGGGTGGATGAAGACTATGGGGAGGGGGGATGAAGACTATGGGAGAGAGGAGAAGACTATGGGAGGGGGGAGAAGACTATGGGAGAGAGGAGAAGACTATGGGAGGGGGGGGAGAAGACTATGAGACAGGGGAGAAAAAAATATTCTGAACAAACTGTCCCATAGTAAGAAACACTATGGGACAGTTTGTTCAGAATATTTTTTTTCTGGGTTTCTTCCTCTAAAAACTAGGTGCGTCTTATGGTGAGGTGTGTCTTATGGAGCGAAAAATACGGTATATGTTTTATAATTGGGAAATTTAGGCCTCCCTTAGGATGTTTCTTTGCTAGTGTTTTCGAGCTTATCCTTGGTTTTTTAGACTTCTAAATATATGATGTAAAACTTGATTGTATCATATCAAGCCAGTTTTGGGGCATTTTAAATGGTATGATAGAAAACAAATATGACCATTTTGGTAATTTGTATAAATTCTCCCAAGCCATGATGTATCTGTATATTGTAATGTTTTCTTTATCATTTTGTCTTAATTTCCTTTTTTATGTGATCTCAGTAAGTAAAGACAAAAACATAAAAACATGTTTCAATGACCTTTATGCCAAGTGTTAAAAGCCTACTCCAACCACCATGACTACTTCAGTGATTTAAAGTTGGTTTGGTGCCTTGAGTTTCTTTGTGCAACATTTTGCTATGGAATGCTGCACATACCAAGTGTAACCCATTGACTGTGAGAGATGTAAGTCTGCCTCGGGCAGCATCATGGGGTATCATCAGCCACTCCTGAACAATTGGCTAATGCCAATGCTCTGCCAGTTGTCATACACGGTGTGTCATTCATTGGTTGATAGAGGTCAGCTCATACTCTCCGTCAATGAATGACTGGATTGGCTTCTGCAGCTCTGTAGAATCTGGTAGTGTGCCACAGGAGTTACAAGGAGCCTTGGTGCCTGGAGGGGATCAAGGGGAACATTCCTAAACAGTTGCTTAATTACCAGGGAACCAGACAAGGGTACTCCTAGCATCATAACCATTATAGTGGGTTTCAGTATGTACAAGAGATAAAAGTTAGTCAATGCCATAAATACCTACACAAGCTCTGATATTCAACTCTCTTCTTTTTTTTCCCCGTAATTAAAGTTTAATGTTTTATATGCAAAAATGACAATACATTAAGTCTTTTGGTACATTGTAAGAATCAAACATACATACATTTTTGATACATATATTCTTTATACATTTATTGACTATGAACAAGAGCAGCATTTCCCAATAGGGGTTCCCCCGTGAATCGCCACATCCAAGATGGCCACCGCTCCATGCTGTTCCCGGGAAGGTGCAAAACAGCAGAGATCGTGCAGCCACAATCTTATTAAGAGTTTGCAAGAATGTGCCATTATACATGCCTACTGCCAGCCTGCCCTCCGTCAGCAATTTCATGTGCAATCAGAAATAGAGAGTGGAAGAATTCAGGCAGATGCACAGCTCACAATATTGGCAATAGGAGAAAGGATTTCTTTTACTGCCTTTAGCGATAACTGCCCTTTAGAGTAGTGCCCATTGTGGCATATTGGGATAGGTTTATTTTTTTTAGTTTTTTTGTAGAGATTATGTTAAAAGTCTGCAACTGAAAACAAGTTACTTGGGTTCGGCTTCTCATATTTCTTGTTGGTTAAACCTATTTGCATATACTTTTTTTCTGCTTACTATCTGTAGAAACCAGTGATATACCAACAGAAATAATGTATTTGTTAAAACAGCATCTTTTGCAGCCGGGTAGTGAAATCTGTACTAAAGTGTTTTTTACACTCCAAGATTGACTCAAAATCCTGCTTATGGTTAAGTTCTAAGTGCTTTATAAAACATCCTTTGCAGTAAGGTAGAGATGTCGCGAACATTAAATTTTCCGTTCGCAAGTGGCGAACGCAAATTTCCGCAAATGTTCGCGAACGGGCGAACCGGGCAAACCGACATAGACTTCAGTAGGCAGGTGAATTTTAAAACCCACAGGGACTCTTTCTAGCCACAATAGTGATGGAAAAGTTATTTCAAGGGGACTAAAACCTGGACTGTGGCATGCCGGAGGGGGATCCATGGCAAAACTCCCATGGAAAATTACATAGTTGATGCAGAGTCTGGGTTTAATCCATAAAGGGCTTAAATCACCTAACATTCCTAAATTGTTTGGAATAACGTGCTTTAAAACATCAGGTATGATGTTGTATCGATCAGGTAGTGTAAGGGTTATGCCCGCTTCACAGTGACAGACCAAACTCCCCGTTTAACGCACCGCAAACAACCACAAACAGTCCATTTGCACAAGTTTGAATACCAAGCTAGCCATGTCCCGTTCCTTGTCCTCGCTGATGTCGTTCTCCTTCAGCCATTTTATACGAGGGTCCCCCAACAGGCACGACAGCATGAAAGACCGCATTTGCACAAGGTTGGATGCCAAGCTACTCATGCCCCGTTCCTCATCCTCAGTGATCTCACTGATGGTATGTTCTTCCCCCCAGCCACGTACAACACCACGGGTACCAGATAGGTGACAACGAGCACCCTGGGATGCCTGTTGTGGTTGGTCTGACTCCTCCTCCTCAAAGCCACATTCCTCCTCTGACTCCTCTTCCTCACAATCCTCTTCCAGCGTTGCCGCAGGTCCAGCAAGCGATGCTGATGAGGCTGTTTCTGGTGGTGATGGTGACCACAACTCCTCTTCCTCTTCACGCTCTTCTACGGCCTGATCCAGCACTCTTCGCAGGGCACGCTCCTGGAAGAAAACAAATGGTATGATGTCGCTGATGGTGCCTTCGGTGCGACTGATTTGGTTTGTCACCTCCTCAAAAGAACGCATGAACCTACAGGCATTGTGCATGAGCGTCCAGTAACGTGGCAAAAAAATTCCCAGCTCTGCAGAGGCTGTCCTAGCACCCCGGTCATACAAATAGTCGTTAACGGCTTTTTCTTGTTGGAGCAGGCGGTCGAACATTAGGAGTGTTGAATTCCAACGTGTCGGGCTGTCGCAAACCAAGCACCTCACTGGCTGGATATCTGAAAAGTGCTCCATGGCCGTGTAGGAACGCCTGAAATGGCCACACACCTTCCTGGCCTGCTTCAGGACGTCCTCTAAGCCTGGGTACTTATGCACAAAGCGTTGTACGATCAGATTACACACATGTGCCATGCACGGCACATGTGTCAACTTGCCCAAATTCAATGCCGCCAACAAATTTCTTCCATTGTCACAAACCACTTTGCCGATCTCCAGTTGGTGCGGAGTCAGCCACTGATCCACCTGTGCATTCAGGGCGGACAGGAGTGCTGGTCCGGTGTGACTCTCTGCTTTCAGGCAAGTCAACCCGAAGACGGCGTGACACTGCCGTATCCGGGATGTGGAATAGTACCTGGGAAGCTGGGGGGATGCCGTTGATGTGGAGCAAGACGAAGCAGCAGAAGAGGACTCAGACGAGGAGGTTATGGAAGAGGATGGAGTAGGAGGAGTAGAGGAGGTGGCAGCAGGCCTGCCTGCAAGTCGTGGCGGTGTCACCAACTCCTCTGAAGAGCCACGCATTCCATGCTTGGCAGCCGTCAACAGGTTTACCCAATGCGCAGTGTAGGTGATATACCTGCCCTGACCATGCTTTGCAGACCAGGTATCATTGGTCAGATGGACCCTTGCCCCAACACTGTGTGCCAGACATGCCATTACTTCCTTTTGCACAATCGAGTACAGGTTGGGGATTGCCTTTTGTGCAAAGAAATTTTGGCCGGGTACCTTCCACTGCGATGTCCCAATAGCTACACATCTTTGGAACACCTCAGACTCCACCAGCTTGTATGGTAAAATCTGGCATGCTAAGAGTTCAGACAAGCCAGCTGTCAGATGCCGGGCAAGGGGTTGACTTTGTGACATTGGCTTCTTACGCTCAAACATGTCCTTGACAGACACCTGACTGTGGGCAGATGAGCAGGAACTGCTCAAGGTGAGAGACGCAGTGGCGGATGGTTGAGAGGGGGCTAGGAGGACAGCAGTGGTTGACGTGGCTGAAGATGCTGGACCAGGAGGTGGATGGCGGTTTTGAGTTTGTGTGCTGCTTGTACTCATGTGTTGATCCCATAGGTGTTTGTGATGTGCGATCATGTGCCTTCGCAAAACAGTTGTACCCACGACTCAGATTCTTTTGGCACAGGTTGCAAATGGCATCGCTGTTGTCAGAGGCAGACACACAAAAAAAGTGCCACACTGCTGAGCTCTGCAATGACGGCATTCTGGTGGTGGCAACAGCATGCGTTGATTGGCGTGCTGTCTGGCTGACCCTGGGTGCCGATGCATGCTGTCTGACTGTGCCACTAGCTCCTTGCGACGACCTCCCCCTGCTTCCAACTCGTCTCCTCCTCCTCTCTGTCTCCCCATCTGAACTTTCCCCCTGTTCTTCTTCTCTTCTAGCGGGCACCCACGTGACATCCACGGACGCATCGTCATCATCAACCGCTTCACTTGTATCTGACAACTCAGCAAAGGAAACAGCAGCCGGTACAACATCATCATCATCACACCGTACGTCCATGTGTGTAATGCTGCCTGACTGAGACATATCCCTGTTATCTACATCCTCTGGCAATAATGGTTGCGCATCACTCATTTCTTCCAACTGATGTGTAAATAACTCCTCTGACAGATCAAGTGAAGCGGCTGTGGTGCTAGTGTTGGTGGTGGTGGCAGGCGGGCGAGTGGTAACTTGGGAGGTGCCCGAAGCTAAGCTGGAGGAGGATGGTGCATCAAGGTTCCGAGCGGAAGCTGTAGAAGATTGGGTGTCCTGTGTTAGCCATTCAAGTATGTCCTCAGAACTTTTCAAGTTCAGGGTACGTGGCCTCTGAACACTGGGCATTATTCTAGGGCCAAAGGGAATCACAGCACCACGAGCACGGCCACTGCGGGGTGGCCTGCCTCTACCTATCATTTTTTTTTCGATTAGTGGTACTATGCGTGCCAGCTACTGTGACAACAGATATGAGTGGCACTGTGCACTGGCAGAAGTTGGCAGAGTAGACGCTGTAGGCCTGACACACACGCTTGCAGACAACTAACTGCTATTCAATCTATTACAGTCAATTTTTTTTTTTTTTTTTTTAATGTACACTACTGTTACACCAGATATGAGTTGCACTGGTGTGACACTGTGCCCTGGCAGGCTTTGAAACGCACACGTGTGAAGGAAACTGACTGCTATTATTTCACAGTCAAATTTCTATTTTTCTTTTTAATGTACACTACTGTTACACCAGATATGAGTTGCACTGGTGTGACACTGTGCCCTGGCAGGCCCTGAAACGCACATGTGTGAAGGAAACTGACTGCTATTATATTACAGTCAAAAAGGTTGTTTTTTCTTTTTTTTTAAATGCAAGCTATTGTGACACCAGATATGAATGGTGGCACTGGGCAAGTGGGCACAGTATACGCTGTGAGCCTGACACACACGCTGGCAGGCAGGCAACTGCAATTAGATTACACAGGAAAAAAAAAAAGCAGACTGATGTTCTAGCCCTAAAAAGGGCTTTTTGGGGTGCTGTCCTTACAGCAGAGATCAGATGAATCCTTCAGGACTGTAGTGGACACTGAATACACTAGCCTAGCTATCGATTTCCCTATTAAATCAGCAGCAGCTACACTGTCCCTCCTCTCACTAAGAATGCAGCTTTCAAATGAATCTAAAATGGATGCTGTTCAGGAGGTGGGAGGGTCTGGGAGAGAGGGTCTGCTGCTGATTGGATGGAATGTGTCTGCTGACTGTGAGGTACAGGGTTGAGTTTACTCAATGATGACGAATAGGGGGCGGACCGAACATCGCATATGTTAGCCCGCCGTGGCGAACGCGAACAAGCGATGTTCGCCGGGAACTATTCGCCAGCGAACTATTCGGGACATCTCTACAGTTAGGTAGTGAGATCTTTTTTTTTTTAAATGTGTGCTAATCTTTTTGCTCCAAGTTTAACTCAAAATCCTGCTTACATTTAATTCTTTGTAAGAGCTTTATAAGAAACAGCATCCATTGCAGTCAGGTAGTGAAATCTGAATTTTATTCAAGTTAGAGAAGTGGTTTATTTTACCTACCAACAAACATGAATTTGGACATCTGGTTAAAACAAGGAACTATCAAGAAAAAAGTTATTACTACTTCTAACTGTTCATCACTAATAGAAACTGAGAAAAAAGATACACAAAATCAAGAAGACAGGTACGAAATAATTGAATCTACTACTCTTCAAATGGCAGAGACAAGTGAAAAGTCAAAGTTAAAAAGAAAAGCACATAATGCTACACAATCTTCTTCTCAAACAAAGAAAATAAAATATAATGACAGCTACTTATCATTCAGATTCACAAGTGCCAGAAATAAACATTTTCCTCAAGCACAATACTTACTTTGCAAGACAATATTGCCAAACAGTTTGTTAGCACCTTGTAAATACACCCTGCTCCAAATTATTATACAAATTCTATGTGTGTCACAAAGATTAAATATTTTGTTTTTCAGTTTAACTAATGGATGGCATTGTGTCTCAGGGCTCTTTTGATGACTGAAAACAATCTCGGACACCTGTGTTAATTAGATTGCCAGGTGATCCTAATTTAACCCCTTAACGCCGTTACGGCGTTCCATACCGTCCCGCATTAAAAGGGCTTTAAAGCCGTTGCGGCGGCATGGAACGCCGTAACGGCTTTGAGCCCCTGGAGGAGAGGTGTACTCACCTCCGCCGCAATCCTCTTCTGGGGGGCTGCCTGACAGCCCAGGCAGCCCCCCTCCGGCAAATGAGGCCCCCGGGGGCCATGTGATCGCTCTCAAAGAGCGATCACATGGCCCCCTATAGCTGGCTATGGATCTGCCAGCAGGGGGCTGTCTGAAATATCAGACAGTCCCCCTGCAGGTGGGAAAGTAAAAAAATATATATTAGACATGTGTAAAATTAAATTAAATATATTTTTATATATATATATATATATATATATATATATATATATATATATATATATTATGTATATAATATATATATACATATTATATATATATATAGGTAACATCATACAAAGTGTATTTTAATATTAATATAAGTATATATATTAAAATACACTTAGAATGACGTTACATATATATAATATGTATATATATATATATATATAATAGATGTGCATATATTTATTATATATTAATAAGTATAATTAAAATAATAAATAAATAAAATAATAAAATAAATAAATAAAATATTGAAACAAAATTTAATATAAATTATATATGCATATGTAATTTCATTCTAACTGTATTTTGTTATTAATATATATATATATCGGTAACAAAATACACTTAGAATGACATTCTATATATATCTATCTATATATAAAATACAAATAACCGCAAATATATATATATATAGATAAATACATATAATTACATAAAAGATTACATTAGTATACACGTAGAATTTAAATACCTATAAATGCATATATATTAAAATTCTACGTGTTATATATTTAAATAATCTTTTAACATAATTATGTGATTTGATTAATTAAAATTTGATTGGCATGCCTTACAACACAGGGAGAAAGTGCAGATAATTTAATTCTCAAGCACTATATTTTACCCTGTAACTCTCCAAGACACCATAAAACCTGTACATGGGGGGTACTGTTTTACTCGGCAGACTTCGCTGAACTCAAATATTAGTGTTTCAAACTGGTAAATTGTATTACAACGATGATATTTTAAGTAAAAGTGACGTTTTTCGCATTTTTTACAAACGAACTGCACTTTTATGGTCCCTATTATTGTTGTAATATGTTTTACTGTTTTAAAACACTAATATTTGTTTTTAGTGAAGTCTCCTGAGAATAACAGTTCCCCCCATGTTCAGGTTTTATGGTGTTTTGGAAAGTTAGAGAGTCACATATAAGGCTTGCATTTCATTTTTTTCACATTGAAATTTGCTAGATTGGTTATGTTGCCTTTGAGAGCGTATGGAAGCCCAGGAATGAGAATTACCACCATGATGGCATACCATTTGCAAAAGTAGACAACCCGAGGTATTGCAAGTGGGGTATGTCTAGTCTTTCTTAGTAGCCACTTCAGCTTGTGAGCATGGGTTAGTGGTGGCCGAATAGAAGGTTTATGCACAGTTGCAAGACTCTGGAGGACTCTACATCTTGATGTCCGTGGAACTCCAGAGGGACCAGCAGATTCAAATATCTGTTTGCTGCTATGTAATCGTATTTTAAGCAGCTGCTCTCCTGATCCGATGCACGGATCTGGCAGAAATCTTCCTCAATGTGCCTTTATCGGCACAAACCCGTCTGTGCTCTGAATCAACCACAAATCTCTTAATAGTGCGAGGATCATGCTTAAGTTTTTGTGAAATATCTAATGTTTTCATACATCGTTTAAGGCATTGAACTATTTCACTCTTTTCGGCAGCAGAAAGATCCTTTTACTTCTCCATATTGCATGAAAATGGTGCTCTGCTTAATAATGTGGAACACCCTCCTTAAGTAGTTTTTTCTTAAATTGGGCTCACCTGGCAATCTAATTATCACAGGTGTCCGAGATTGTTTTCAGTGATCAAAAGAGCCCTGAGACACAATGCCATCCATGAGGTAAACTGAAAAACTAAATATTTAATCTTTGTGACACTTAAATAGAATGTGCATAATAATTTGGAACAGGGTGTATGTGTCCACTATATGCTTGATGTATTAGTGGAAACACACCAATATTTGTGAATGATATAAGACACATCCACTATATATAAGTCCAATTGAATACAAGCTCTGTGTGTGGGTTGCTGTTAGTCACAACCTCCGTATATGTGAGTGGTATAATCTGTGCATGAAGTTTCACCTGGTCATAAATGTATTAATCATTTTATTTTCTGCAAGCTTCTACTCTCTAAAATGCACTACTCCTGGTCTGGTTTATAATTTTTATTCAGATTTTAGCTCAATGCTCTTGAATTAGTTTAACATATTCTTTAGAACTGAGTACATTTCCTTAACCCCTTAAGGACCAAACTTCTGGAATAAAAGGGAATCATGACATGTCACACATGTCATGTGTCCTTAAGGGGTTAAAGGAACACTATAGTCACCTAAATCACTTTAGCTAAATAAAGCAGTTTTAGTGTATAGATCATTCCCCTGCAATTTCACTGCTCAATTCACTGTCATTTAGGAGTTAAATCACTTTGTTTCTGTTTATGCAGCCCTAGCCACACCTCCCCTGGCTATGATTGACAGAGCCTGCATGAAAAAAAAAACTGGTTTCACTTTCAAACAGATGTAATTTACCTTAAATAATTGTATCTCAATCTCTAAATTGAACTTTAATCACATACAGGAGGCTCTTGCAGGGTCTAGCAAGCTATTAACATAGCAGGGGATAAGGACATCTTAATTAAACAGAACTTGCAATAAAAAAAGCCTAAATAGGGCTCTCTTTACAGGAAGTGTTTGTGGAAGGCTGTGCAAGTCACATGCAGGGAGGTGTGACTAGGGTTCATAAACAAAGGGATTTAACTCCTAAATGGCAGAGGATTGAGCAGTGAGGCTGCAGGGGCATGTTCTATAGAACCAAAACTGCTTCATTAAGCTAAAGTTGTTCAGGTGACTATAGTGTCCCTTTAAAGCATAATTTTTACAAATTGGAAAATGTGCTATTTGTTATATTCAGTATTCTGTTATGTCATCCCTTGGGGACCTGGAGTTTGGCAATCCCTTTAATGTATTGTCCTTTCTGTATTGTAGGCTCATATGCTCCAGGTAACTTTGATTCTGGGTATTGCAAGTATTTTAATTGACTTTGAAAGGTCTTTCCAGCCCCAGACCATTCTACCAGGTTTACTATTTCAGGTACAATTCACCTCCTACCAGAACAATAAAGGAAATCCCTGAACATGTAGTTCCATTACGGACCTCTGTTCTGATAGTCATGGGGATCCTTCTAGGTGTCGTTATATCTGTAATTTGCCACCAACGTGTGGCTTTTAACTGTTGAGTCATCCTGCATAATATAATATTGTAGCTTGTTGATGACAAACATTTGGCTGATATGTTTTACATAGTCTCTGTAACTAGATATGTGTAAGTGATGGTCGCTCCTAACATTGCATTAATGTAATACTTGTGGATTATATGCTTGGATTGGTGTTGATATCTTTGCAGATAAAACAAGTTGCAGAATGATCTTATTATTACCATAGGCTCTGTCATAAGTGCTTCATTAATTTGTACAATTTACAATATATTTATCTTTGAATGTAGGTGCTGACGTGGTTGGCCTACATTACCTACTTTTAATTTAGCAATTGCCACAAATTCTACGGTTCATACCGATATATGTTTTTAACTAATATATATGATATGATTCTTCTTGCCTTTGCCTAGTAATATTCACTCTTCAAAACACTCTGCAAAATATTTTAGTGGAATCGACATCAGCTGTCCCATTGGATTTACCCGAATCACATCGTTGGTCTGAAATATCATCCCTTTCAAAAGTGGTTTTAGTATTGGGAAAAGCCAGAAGTCACAGGGCACCATGTCTTTCAACAAATTCTTGACCATCTTTGAAATGTTTGTGCCATATACTTTTATTTGTGCTGCACTCATTGTATCGTCCACAAAAACCTTCTGAATCATCCAAATAGTTTCCGTGGAGGGATGTTAACACTTAACGCTAAATTTGATGCAGATTTGTTACTCTACTATCTCTGTCATTTTGAATGTAACAGATACACAGTACACATGCTTACCTAATGGTGTCTAGAAACCCCACTTACTAGTACAGTGGAGTCATCATTGTTCATGCATGCACATTCCAGTCCACAGCCCTTGGCTGCCAGGTAACGTCGATAAAAACTGTTGAACTCATTAAAGTAACAATAGCTGGACTTTTTCTGGACAGACCTCGTATTTCGAGCTTTATGGCAGCACCACTACTTAGAAAGAATATCATCAATCTTATTTTTTTGTGGCTGCAATTCAGATGATCTAAGAATCCCTTCCAAAGATGTGAAATCTCCCCTCCAAATAAAAACAAATTATTTATATATATATATATATACAAAATAGGTAAACAAGGCACTCCTCCTATATCAAAATCTTATAGAACAAATGCCTAGGTGCAATCCCGCGTCCAAATATATAACAAACAATCAAAAAAGGGAGCACTCCAGGTCTTCAATCAAGTGGAAAAAATATATATTTACAGTATCAAAGCATGATTCAAATTCTGTGCAGAGAAAATCAACGTTTCGACCCTGCTGGGGTCTTTATCAAGATCACAGTGAATTAGCATTACAGTGCGAAATATATACATACAAACAATGCTGCTTACCAATCAAGAGATCGGAGACTCGATCAGCTACAGAACCCGGAAGTGACAACACCACGTGGGCTGCACCTAGCATGTGACTAGGTTGCCGTGCAACCTACCAATGTGTGAGAGGATATCAATCCGTGCGTCAGACGGCCGGCACCGCCGTCATACACGGAAGTGCTAAGGCCACGTGGGCGTGATCACGTGATGGACGTGCATGTGATACGGTTGCTAGGCAACCACTATAAAAAAATAGTAATAGAAAACTCCCTCTTTCTAAACAGAGAACGGGAGAGTGCATAAAGCACGTCTTATGGAGGACAACAATCAACTAAACATCGCAATTTAAGGGAGGACTAATCATGAAAAAAGTGCACAGTGTAAAACCCAAATGTATCTACATAGTGAGATACATATATGTATCTACATATACATATACATAGCATACAAAATTCAGTGCACTCGCTCATTCACTAAACAGCAATTTCAGCTTTTGCAGAATGTAATAGTTTTATTTAAATACACCTTACCTAGGCAAAAAATAATGGGGGTTTAATTACATTATATGATCATCTATTGCATAATCCTGCAACAAAGTCAATTTACCCTTTCTTGGCAGATCCTACTGCCTAATGCCTGCCCTTATGAGATCAATCCACTTATTTGGGAACTACTTCCTTCTGGGACTCTCTGCAGGTCAAGACTAAATAGGATCCTAGAATGAGGCACTTGTGACAGGGAGGGGTGCAAAACTAAGGAGTTGGCCTGGACTTCCAAATATATAAATGAAACCAAGAGGGCTGCACTCACCTGGGAACATTCAACTTACTTCACAATTACCTTTTGAGGCTTTCCTTTCCTTTATGGAGGGTGTCAGTGATGGGTTTCTGCACAACTGTCAGCAGTGGTGTATCTTGGTTTTGTGCTGCCCTAGGCAGGACAAAACTCAGACACCCCCCCCCCGCCCCCACCCAACCCCAACCCTTCCCCCCTGCCCCGCCTTCTAAATACACACACATTCACTGACAGATACACATACACTAGCTAACAGAAACACACACTTGCTAACAGACACACACACACACACACACACACACACACTAACAGACACACACAGTCAGACACACACACACACTAACAGACACACACAGTCAGGCACACACACACTAACAGACACACACAGTCAGACACACACACACACAGTCGGACACACACACACACTAACAGACACACAGAGTCAGATACACACTAACAGACACACAGACACACACACACACACACACACTAACAGACACACACTAACTAACAGACACACACACACACACACACACTAACAGACACACACACTTACAGACACACACTAACAGACACACAGTCTCACACACACACACACACACTCACATTAATACTCACTTCTCTTTTTTTTATTTAACCCCCCCCCCCCCCTCAAGCCTCCTTACCTTTGGGAATGCTGGGGGGGTGGTTCTCACATTCCTTGGTGGTCCAGTGACTGCTGGGCGGCACTGGCGGGTGGGCGGCTGGCGAGGGAGCACTTCCCCTGAGCTCTCTGCTCAGCTCCCTCACGTGCCACCCGCCCGTCATATTCCGGCTCCCAGCCTCACTCTGCGGGCGGCGTGCGAGGGAGCTGAGCAGAGAGCTCAGGGGAAGTGCTCTCTTGCAAGCCGCCCGCCCGCCAGTGCCGCCCGCCCGCCAGTGCCGCCCGCCCATCAGCCCGACCGGCATGTCGGTTAGCCGCAAGGCTAACAAGGCATTTGCCCTGGGCATTTGGGGGTGGCTTTTTTTGCCGCCCCCTGGAAAATGCCGTCCAAGGCAAATGCCTTGTTTGCCTCGCGGCTAATACGTCCCTGACTGTCAGGTCAGCAGTCTTCACCATGATTGTGATTCCTACTGAACCAGACTGAGAGACCATTTAAAGGCTCAGAAACCCTTTGCAGGTGTTATGGCTTACTTAGCTAATTAGAGTGGGAGACTATGAGTCTAGAATATTGCACCTTTTCACAATATTCTAATTTACTGAGATTGTGGATTTGGAATTTTCATGAGCTGTAAACCATAATCATCGCACGTATGACAAATCACGGCTTGAACTAACTTGCTTTGCATGTAATGCGTCTATCTCATATATTAGTTTCCCTTTTTACGTTGCATTACTGAAATAAATTGACTTTTGCACGATATTCTAATTTTTCGAGTATCACCTGTAGCTAGGTACGAAAAAGACTGTGGTGAGACCAAACACAATAAAACTCCCCACAGTATAAATATAAATATAAAAATTACTGTTTGGCATCACCTGCAAATCCTAAACTGGTCTTTAATAATTCCTTCTTTAGCATAGAAACTCAAGAAATCATGAGTTTGGTCTCACCGCAATCTTGGTGATATCTGCTTATTTTACGTAGCTTTTGTTTTATTGTTTCGATTTTTAAACATGGATCCTAACTTTTATAGATACATTTTATAAACATATATTGTTCCTCTATAGTTGATTAATGCAAGAGTATATTCATTTCATATATAAGTATGCATGATAGATGTTACAGTGTCTACAGATGTTACAGTTAGCCAGACCACGTTGGAGGACTTCTGCCCCCAAATACCGTATATACTTGATTATAAGTCGACCCGAATATAAGTCGAGACCCCTAATTTTACCCCGAAAAACTGGGAAAACTTATTGACTCAAGTATAAGACTACGGTGGGAAATGCAGCAGCTACTGGTAAATTTCTAAATAAAATTATATCCCAAAAAATTATATTAATTGAATATTATTTACAGTGTGTGTTTATAATGCAGTGTGTGTGTGTGTGTGTGTGAATGCAGTGTGTGTGTATGAATGCAGTGTGTGTGTGTGTATGCAGTGTGTGTATATGAATGCAGAGTGTGTTTGTGTATGTGATGCAGAGCCATGGTGGGGGTGGGCATTTTTATTTTTGTTTTTAATTATTATTATTTTAATATTCATTTTTTTTGTTATATTATTAATATATATATATATATTTTATTATTATTATTTTTTTAATATTATTATTTTATTTTATTATTTACATTTGTATTTATTTTTTTCGTCCCCCTACCAACTTGTTAGGTGGCCAGGGATGGGGGCTCTCATTCCCTGGTGGTCCAGTGGATGGGCTGTGTAGGAGGGGGCTGGCAGAGAGCTGTAACTTACCTTCACAGCAGCTCCTGTCAGCTCCCTTCTGTCTCCTGCGTTCCGGTCAGCTACTACTGTAAGTCTCGCGGCCGCGCTCTGACCCCGCGGCTCTCACGATATTTACAGTGGAGGAGAAGGGAGCTGAACGGAACGCAGGAGAGAGAAGGGAGCTGACAGGAGTTGCTGTAAAGGTAAGTAACAGCTCTCTGCCAGCCCCCAACAGGACCGCCGGGCTTGTAATGAGCCCGGCGGTCCTGGTCTATATTATGGCAATGTAAGTTGCCATAATACAGACAGTGACTCGAGTATAAGTCGAGTTGGGGTTTTTCAGCACAAAAAATGTGCTTGAAAACTCGACTTATACTCGAGTATATACAGTAAGTAGCAAAAGTAGAAAGTCCAAAATTTGAAAAGGATTTATTGAAAACAGGAAAACAAATAAAATAAAAATAATACCATGTTTTGGCCCAAGGCCTCAGTCATGGCTCTACAGGACTAAGGCCTTGGGCTGAAAAGTTGCATGTTTTTTTAACTTTATTTGTGTTTCTGTTTTCAATAAATCCTTTCAAAGTACCGACCCAGTTGAACCTGTGGTCTTTGTACGTATGCTACTATGCCTACTTGTGGCTGCAGGATAACTGATCTTAATGAGTGCTATTGATGAGCAGGATTTAGCTGCTAGTGGCTGTTAGTCTTTGAATTCTATTGCAACATTTGGAACAACGTTGACTTATCACAATCGATCAGAAGGAACATGGAAATAAAAGGATTAACAGTGATGGGGCAGCTCAACAACATTTATACATTTGCAATTTTATTAGACTTCAGGAGACAAACGTATGACTTGTGAAAATGGTATTGGTATACATATTATAATGGTACACTATAAGCACCAAAACAACTATAGCTTAGTGAGGTGGTTTTGGTGTGTTGATCATGTCACTTTAGTCTCAGTGCTCAATTATTTGCCATTTAGGAGCTAAATAACTTTGTTTATGCAGCCCTAGCCACACCTACCCTGGTTGTTACACATACAGCCTCTCTTCACATCTCATGAAAAAGGACTTACATTTTTAGCTTTCCTTATTGCACTGTGTGATTAATTTAGAATTTCTCATCTGTTGCTTTGTTAATTGCCTGCTAGAGCTACAGCTGCCTCTATGATTAAAGTACAATTAACAAATCAACAGGAAAGAACAATGTGCTATAAAAATAAAACTTTTGTTTATGGAGGCTGTCACAGTAATTATATTATAATTATCCCAGAACCCCAAGCTGTACATTCAAATGAACAGACAGGTAGGTATGATGCCAGGCTTCATTCTGTATTTCTGTTGATATCTTTAGCAATGGAACACAAACAAACAAACAAAAAAGATGGACTTTGATGCAATAGGACAAATGGCCAAAAACAAGCGATATTAGCTAATTTGTGGCAAGACAAATTACTATAAACCCTCACAAATAAATGCAACTTTAAAAAAAATAAATTGATGTGTATTGTCTGCTTATCTCAAGTTGGACTTTGGTAAAAATGCCCTAGGCACAGAAATTCAGAGACATCATATTTCCAACACTATCCCAGAATTCTCAGCTCAACCTGCAAAGGAACACAAACAGGCACAGAGTTTCACACTACATTTTGCATTTCTTATATACAAATCAGAGGCTTCAGTGAGTAGAGTCTTATTTTGATGTGGTACTGATTTTGTCTTATAAAAAAGGAAGTGCAGGAAAGCAGCACCTTAATGGTGTCCTCAAATACGAGTGAGGGTGGAGTGATATGAAAAACAAGAAAACAGGGAGCGTAATATAGTGTAGTATTTTGATAGTTCCAGTAAATAAAATCGAGAAATATCACTTACAATTTTCTAGAGCTTATGATCAGCTCCAGATAAATGCGGCTGGATGGTAAATCCCCACCTATGAATATACTTGCGGTCTTGTTTCTTTTGAAGGAGAGTATTTCAAAAACTTTTTTAACCCTTTACATGTCACACAGGGGGGGCGGGGGATGTAATCAGGGCAGTTAGCACTATAGTGTTTGTTTGTACTCCTAACAATATAGTGGTCCAATAATTACAAACTCTAACAATCTACATAAAATGGCAGTACAATACATGTTTTTTTTAAAAGGCACATTATTGATGGTTGAGGATGAGAAATATGAACGCAAGAGGGGTTAAAAACATATTATGCAGAGATATTGGAGTTATTAAAGACAGCAGTCTGAAAGTGAATATGCTCACAGCACCCTGCTGATATTCATATAAGAATACTAAATGTGCTCATTCAAGGCATTAACCCTGATATATATATCTGATTGTGCTGCTGAGTAAATGGCATCACTTTAAATCTCACAGGAAACAAGATGTTGAGATATGAATGAAAGGAAATTAACAAGTCTGGTATACTACACCGAACATAGATATTTTTCCTGAAGCCTGGGTGTTACTTGATCTTTTTCAATATGATTATCTCAGTTGACAATATTGCAGCAAGAGACTGTATAATTGTGTGTGTGTTTGTGTGTATTTTACGATACCATTAATATGAGGCAACAGTATTAATTTAATGTTGCAAAATTGCCACCGCTGGTGGTTCTTGTACAAAATATAAATACTGGATAATATTTATTTAGATTTTCGAAAAATCTCACCACACATTACTTATTCCTTCAAAAATATACGTTGTTTTATCTCCTTGACTATTTGCACATACAGTAGTTGGTTTGTGTCTTCAAAGGTCACTCAGTTGTGCAGTTTAGGGAAACTGGGGAATGTCTATCTTGACTATCAGATGGAAAGATATGGAAATTATGGATTGGAGGAAAAATGTATCCAGTTGAGAGACTAACAGGGTTATTCTTTTATTCTGAATTGCACCATACCGAATTGAGAATGCCTTATCTCTATTAAGAATAAACATGTGCAATTCGTTTTGGTCCGAATATGAATTCGGACGAATTTTGGGCAATTCGGACATTCAGGTACTTCCGAATGTCCGAAGTGCCGAATTGCAGAGGTCCTGAAGTTCCGAACTTACCGAATTTTCGAAGTGTCGAAGTGCCAAAGTGCCGAAGTTCCGAAGTTGCCGAAGTTCCGAAGTTGCCGAAGTTCCGAAGTGTCAAAGAGCCGAAATGTAAAAGTGCCGAAATGTTAAAGTGCCGAAATGTCAAAGTGCCGAAAGTGCCGAAGTTCCGAAGCACAGTATTGTACTAATATACTTACCCAGTGAAAGAAGAATTTTACATTGTATACAATTTTAAATAAAAAGTATACAAACATAGCCAGGATTCAGCTGTAAGCATTTGCAACACTTACAACAATAAAGTAACACACATTCATATAAAATGTAAGTTACTTGGCCAGTCAATGTAATGACAGAAATGAATAAGTAGATAACTCCCTAATTCCCACGGTATTAAAGTAAAGATTACTTAGTATTAGTAAATTATGCCCCTACTCGCTATACCGCAAGTAGGGGCATGTCTATTAAACAGTGAGCAGCCTGTAGGGCCCCCACCCGCTGCTCAGTGGTGGGGGCCAGGGTGGAGGACATTAGGTGTCCCTCCCCTTATTAGTATTTAGGGTCCCCACCCACTGCTCAGGGGTGGGGGCCGGGGGTGGGGAGGACAATAGGTGCGGGGGACCCTATTTTTATTCTCAATGTTTCGGCAGCAAATGATGTAACTATTTTAATGGTCCCAAGAGGGTGAATAAATACTTGATGATTTTAGCTTTTTTCAGTGGTTCCAAATGTAGAACTAGTTTGAGTCTTATATACAAATACATGGCACATTCCATTTTAAAATATTTCTATCTTTTCATTCCTTTGAAGTTCACACTGTCTGCCTATTTAAACCCACTCCTCTAAGATTTGCCATTATTTATTGCCCCCCTGGTCATCCTAGGCTATTCATTAAACACTTTTCTTCCTGGCTTTTGAATTTCCTCTCCTCTAGCACTCCTTCCCTCATTCTTTAATATTCCAATCAACAACCCCAACTGCCCTGATGCCTCTTGTCTGCTCTCTATAAACTCCCCCATTGGACTCTGTGGCGAAACCAGCTTCGCCACTGTGAACTGGAGAGGCCTGGCTGCTGGCCTCCTGCCCGCTGACTATGGCCCCTGGACGTGTTGCACTTTAGAAACTATATTTGGGCAGGTAATAATTTGTATTGCTGCTGCTGGCCCTTTAAAAGCAGCGATGGACATATTGGGACTTTTGGGACTAATGTCCCTTTAAGACTTTGTAACATATCACAGTAATACTGTCTTAAATATTATGTAGGTATTTATGTGTTCAGTTAAACTGGGGATATGTAGAAATGTGTGTTTTATGTGTTAAATGTATCAGTATGTAATTGTATGTCTTTTACTGTCTTTTTGCAACCATGTGGTTAATGGAGTCTGACTCTAGTCCTAGATAATTGAATTACTTCTCCAATTATCTCCAGGGCAGAAGGGAGGAAGCCGGGATGCATTGTGGGGGATGTTTTACTTCTGTTTGAGCCAGATTGTGCCATGCTGCAAGCCCAGGCCCAAAAGATACTTTTTAGTAACTTTTAAACTCCTGGTCGGATTCATGCCATTTTTTAATATGTTGTTCCCCTGAATGGATTGATTGTGGATATGTATTTTTATGTGAATGTGATGTATGGTTTTAAAGTTATGGAAGTTGTGTAAAAGTATATTTTAAACTGTATGCATAATGGGATTATGTGTCACACTAAGGGGAGGGGATGTGTGGGAGGTAACATCTATGTCATTGGTTCTTTTATGCCTCCCCCTGGGTGTGGCCTGTATGTGTGAGTTGGAAATAAAAGCCAGACTGGGTGTCCCAGTCTAGAGTTCTTGCTTAACCCTCAAAGCGATGTGTCGTCTCGGTCTTTGGGGGAATGGGATTGTAAGCTGACTGCCAAGAGTGTAAGCCGATGTCTGCTTTTCTTGTTCAGCTGTTCCAGTGTTCGTGTGGATCCAGTTCGTGAGTTCTGATGTTCTGCAGTAGCTGTGCCTTTCTGAGAAAAGGGGATTATCGCCTAAACTGGGATTTTTCCCCTTTTATGCTGAAACGGTCCGTTACAATTGGTGGCAAGCGGCGGGATCGTTCCTACAACCAGAGGGACAGCTACAGACAACACCATTTCTGGATTACAAATTGAGGGCAACGCTAGTATCCGTACAGCGACCCTATCTACAAAGGAAATCAGGAAAATGGAAGGAGACAGAGTCGCAGCTGCTGCAGCACCTCCGAGGGAGGAGGAGGAATCCGAGTTTGCCAGGGAATATAGGAGCAGGATGGCTCTATTCTCACCAGCCCGAGCGGAGCAGATGGCAGACCGGGTCTACAACGATGTACAGGCGTACCTCATGCTGCGAACGACGCAGAGAAACCAACAAGCTGCGGGATCGTTCCTACAGCCAGAAGGACAGCTACAGAACACCAATTCCTTGGAGTTACAAATTGAGGGCAACGTTAGCATTCGTGCAGCGCCCCTGGCAGCAGAGGTATCCAGCGACTTGGAGCAGACAAGTATGGAAGGCTCTGACGCTGAAGATGATTTTATGGCCAAGGTGAGGCAGCAAGTGGCCCAGTATGGGGGTTATATATCCATGGACACATTCCAGGGGATCTGGAACCAGGTCATGGCTGAGCAAAACTCAAAGATGGACGAAGAGTATGATGAGCAGGAAGAGTGGTACAGCAGCAGAGTAGAGGCTGCATCCGAGGAGGTTAGCCGCCCCCCCCCGAGGCGGCAGGAAGAACCCGAAGTAGGGGTCCTCATAGATTGGTCCTGTGAGGAACCACAACAGGCAGGTGGAGATGGGACCGAGGTCTCTCTACCGGCCCTACAGGGATGCTGGGCAGTCGGCCCAGATCCCCAGCGGCAGTGTGTAACCCAGGGAGCTGATGGTGTCGTCCATCCTCCCCAGCGGCAGAGTAAGTCCCAGGGAGCTAAAGGTGTCGTCCTTCCTCCCCAGCGGCAGATTGTATCTCAGGGAGCTGAAGGTGCCGTCCTTCCTCCCCAGCGGCAGTGTGTGTCCCAGGGAGATGAAGGTGTCGTCCTTCCTCCCCAGCGGCAGGCTGAGTTACAGGGGGCAGAGGTTGTTGTTCCTGCCCCCCAGCAGAAAAGTGATATGCCAGGAAGGCAGTGTGAAGTAAAGGGAGAGGAGAGCAGCGTCCTCCCTCCCCAGCGGCAGTGTGTGTCTCCGGGAGCTGATGGTGTCGTCCATCCTCCCCAGCGGCAGGCTGAGTTACAGGGGGCAGAGGTTGTTGTTCCTGCCCCCCAGCAGCAACGTGATATGCCAAGAAGGCAGTGTGAAGCAAAGGGAGAGGAGAGCCGCGTCCTTCCTCCCCAGCGGCAGTGTGTACCCCAGGGAGCTGATGGTGTCGTCCATCCTCCCCAGCGGCAGTGTGTCCTGCAGGGAGCAGAGACAGTCAGTCTCGCACCCCAGCAGCCGGACAAGAGAATGAAAGGGGAGACAGCTGGTCCCCCTTTCCACCAGCAGAGAGAGTGGCAAGGAGAGGAGCCTGCTAACCCCCCTCCCCAGCGGCAGTTTACCGTCCAGAGAGAGGAGCTTGTTACACCCTCTCTCCAGCGGCAGCCTAACCCACCAAGGGGAGATGTTAAGCCCCACAACTGTGCAGATGGGACCGTAGTCTCTGCACTTACAGCACAAGGGATAGGGACGGTCGGTCCTGTTCCCCAGCCTCAGGGTGATGGATCCAAAGGGGAGACAGTCGGTCTCCCCCTCCGGCAGTCGAGCTGTGCACCTAAAGGGGAGACAGTCAGTCTCCAGCAACCAGACGCCCACCAGACTACTCCCGTGGTAGTGCTGGCAACCGGACAGAGTACCGCTGGTCTCTGGCCCCTCAGCAACCCACCAAGGCAGCCTACCAGTCTCCCACCCAGCAGTGGTGAAACACCAGAACCTGGACAAAATTCTTCCTCACCCAGATGTAGTAACCAGTTAGTGTGGGTGGGCTGCTCTGTTATTTCTATTTTGTGGGTGGGTTGCTGGACTAACCAGGGCACTGACCGGCAGAAAGTCAGGTACCCTGTTAGTCTAACTGGCAAAGGGGAGAAATGTGGCGAAACCAGCTTCGCCACTGTGAACTGGAGAGGCCTGGCTGCTGGCCTCCTGCCCGCTGACTATGGCCCCTGGACGTGTTGCACTTTAGAAACTATATTTGGGCAGGTAATAATTTGTATTGCTGCTGCTGGCCCTTTAAAAGCAGCGATGGACATATTGGGACTTTTGGGACTAATGTCCCTTTAAGACTTTGTAACATATCACAGTAATACTGTCTTAAATATTATGTAGGTATTTATGTGTTCAGTTAAACTGGGGATATGTAGAAATGTGTGTTTTATGTGTTAAATGTATCAGTATGTCATTTTATGTCTTTTACTGTCTTTTTGCAACCATGTGGTTAATGGAGTCTGACTCTAGTCCTAGATAATTGAATTACTTCTCCAATTATCTCCAGGGCAGAAGGGAGGAAGCCGGGATGCATTGTGGGGGATGTTTTACTTCTGTTTGAGCCAGATTGTGCCATGCTGCAAGCCCAGGCCCAAAAGATACTTTTTAGTAACTTTTAAACTCCTGGTCGGATTCATGCCATTTTTTAATATGTTGTTCCCCTGAATGGATTGATTGTGGATATGTATTTTTATGTGAATGTGATGTATGGTTTTAAAGTTATGGAAGTTGTGTAAAAGTATATTTTAAACTGTATGCATAATGGGATTATGTGTCACACTAAGGGGAGGGGATGTGTGGGAGGTAACATCTATGTCATTGGTTCTTTTATGCCTCCCCCTGGGTGTGGCCTGTATGTGTGAGTTGGAAATAAAAGCCAGACTGGGTGTCCCAGTCTAGAGTTCTTGCTTAACCCTCAAAGCGATGTGTCGTCTCGGTCTTTGGGGGAATGGGATTGTAAGCTGACTGCCAAGAGTGTAAGCCGATGTCTGCTTTTCTTGTTCAGCTGTTCCAGTGTTCGTGTGGATCCAGTTCGTGAGTTCTGATGTTCTGCAGTAGCTGTGCCTTTCTGAGAAAAGGGGATTATCGCCTAAACTGGGATTTTTCCCCTTTTATGCTGAAACGGTCCGTTACAGACTCACACAGTGGTATATTTCAGCAACTATTACAGCAGGAAACACTCTTGACCTTTTCTTCACCAATCTCTGTACCACCTCTAACCTCTCCAACATTCTATTTCCTCTATCTGACCACCATCTGCTGTCCATTGACATCTGCAGATCCCGTAATCATATACTCACCACATCAGTCTCTCAAAAACCTCCATTGTCTTGACCTACAGCGATTCTCTGCCAACCTACATAGTTTCCTTTTACTTATCTCAAATCTTACCTTCCCTAACACTACAACCTCCCTCTACAACTCCACTTTCTCCTCTCAACTAGACGTCATGGAGCCTACTACACTTAAATGCAGCAAGCATCCCCAATTACAACCCTGGCACACCAAGCTAACCCGATACCCCCCACAATTTTCCAGAACTGCTGAACACTGCTGGAGAAAGTCTCATTCTGCATCTGACTTCCTCCACTATAAATTTATGCTGGGCTCCTACAGTCTGGCTTTTTCCTCTTCAAAAGAAAACTACCTCACTCATAACCACACTCTCCTGCTAGCCCAAAATGACTGTTTCATGCTTTCAACTCTCTTCTTCACCCTGCCTGACCCACTTTTGTACACCTGCTAATGTTTTTATAAATGTATGTTTTAATGTAACTGTGAAGCACTTTGGGCAACAACGTTGCAATTAAATGTGCTATATAAATAAATAATAACAGTTACTCTGCCCACTCCAGTTGAAGAATACTGGTGGAGGCAAGAACACTTCACACAATTTCGGTATATTACTGTCTATGTAGTGAAAAAACTGTGGGAGGAGTTAGGGTGGTACATTTGGCTGTAATAATAATAATAATAATAATATATGTGAGATAACATTAAGTGGTCTTGCTATGCAAGAACACTTAATAATAAAGCTTTTATTTTCTAAGAGTTGTACATTGCAACTTGCATCTGCTTAGTAATATCTGCCAGTATGGTGTTTTGTAGACCTAACTGATGATGAATTGGTATAAAATAAGTTCTAATCTAAACATAGCATTTACAACAAGATAAGTCCTGCGCTCACTCCCATCACTCCTGGGCGGCAGCAACGACCACAGTACACATCAGCCACCATACATATAGTAAAAACCAAAGGACCCTAGGCGGGTCCTACACTGACCCTTCACCTTGCTTCCTTGAGCTTCTGGCAAAGATATCTCTAATGAGACAGAGAGGGGTATTTATTATATACACCATTATATATTTACTAAACCTTAATAGGGAACACATGGGATGGGCGGCAGCATTGTAACAAAGCTGTGTGATACAAAAAGTGAATATAAATGCAAAAAGATAAGTCCTGCGCTCACTCCCATCACTCGTGGGCGGCAGCAACGACCACAGTACACATCAGCCATAGCATTGTCTGCAACACTCAAATATCTTCCTCTAGCTAATCTTTTTTTTTTCCATTATCTTATAATTACCAGTTTAAAAAGCAAGAGAATAATAAACCAGCATGCATCTAATACTGTACACAGCTTGTACATTAATTAAAAAAGGCATTAGTGGCTGAGTTCTTAGAATGATCACCATATCATCATTTATTAGATAAATGTAAAAAGAGAAATATATATATATATATTAGATCAATAGTTGGTATGAACTACTTATTTTTGTTTCAGAATATGAATGTGTGCATCTTGTATGTATACCACCATGTCCAGGGCCTGTTATATACCTTCCCTTGGTAGTGATTATGAATGGCATATGGGGTGCACAAGGAAGCCTCTAGTATAAGCAATTTAGCCTGTCGGTTTAAATTCCCATTTTCTGCTGAAATACATGCTTGCAGCAGGCCATCTGTTTCCATGGATATTTCGTTTGTTTTTCACAGCTCAGGTAAGTACATTAGTAGTTTAGATTGCTGACAAGGACAAGTACCTGGAATTCGGTTCTTTCATTTTCTCCCAGTTGCTTACATTTGGGCTTTCTGCTAACAAATGGGTCACATTTCTAAGTTTTTTGTGAGCATTTAGATATGTTTATAAAGTTTTTATGTCCAATGTTTGAATTTTATAAATGTGTACTGCTAATGGATATACTAGCTGTATCATTCTGCCTGAATACCAGAAGCCAATACCCACAGTAAAAGAAAGTTCTCCTGGGTGACTAATTGAAGTACAAAGTTGTATATAACTTTTTCAAAAGCCTGACTCTAAACCCATGCAGACACTTGTTCCTATCAAGACAGATGGAATTGGCTCATTGACTACCGTTACCCTGTGCATTTTAGCAGATAAGCAGGCTTCTTTCAGAGAGTGTAAAGTAATGTATTATTTGGATCTTTCTGTTTAATTAAACCAGCATACAAGACAAAGACAGACTATCTATATGAGCGAGTGTGAAGACACAAAATCTATATGTGATATCTCTGTGTATGAGCTAGTGTGAAGCATGAGTCTGTATATGTGTTCACTATATCAGTGTTAATTGTGGCGGGAAATTTGAATTTAGTTTTAGTCATGTCTTTTGACTAAATAACCGTTTTAGTTTTAGTCATCTGAATTGTTTTAGTTTTAGTCTAGTTTTAATCAACTAAATCTCCAGTAGATTTTAGTTGACACAACTAAAATTTAATGGGTTTTGTTAAAGGATCACTATAGGGTCAGGGACACAAACATGTATTCCTGACCCTATAGTGTTAACACCACCATCTAGCCTCCCTGGGCCCCTCATGCTTCCATAAATATAGTACAAATGTTACTGTATTCAAGCCTGAAGCTGTAAATCTGCATGCTGTTAGACTCAGAAAAACAAGCAGTCTGCTGACATGTGGTAGCCTGATCCAATCACAGTGCTTTCCCCATAGGATTGGCTGAGACTGACAAAGAGGCAGATCAGGGGCAGAGCCAGCATGATTCAAGCCCTGGCCAATCAGCATCTCCTCATAGAGATGAATTGAATCAATGAATCTCTATGAGGAAAGTTCAGTGTCTGCATGCAGAGGGAGGAGATACTGAATCACAGGATGCTGTGCTGAAAGCAGATCTGAGTGGATGGAGGCATATTATGCCTCTATCAACTCCGAAGTCCCTCTGGTTCACTCTGAGTGACTGCAACTGGAGGTGTTCCTAGCTTTCAATGTAAACACTGTATTTTCTCAGAAAATACAGTGTTTACATGAGAAAGGCTGCAGGGAGCTACAGTTCTCACCTGAACAACCTCATTAAGCTGAAGTTGTTCAGGTGACTATAGTGTCCCTGTAAAGCCTCTGTTTGTTTTGCCAGTTTCCAGTCCCTCTGTATCTCTTTGTGTCCTTCCTGCCCCTCTAGGTGTCTCTTTGCCCCTTCAACAGCCCCTCTGTGCAGGGTTCATTTTGGCAGCAAATTTCAAATTAGTTTTAGTCATAGTCTTTTGACTAAAAAGATGGAATACTAGAGGATCCCTACCAATGGCTACACTGTGAACAGAGATGTGAGCTACCGAGACATTGGATCTATATAGGTTAATAAAAGTTAATAAACCTGTATAAATCCACTATCTTAGCCACTCACATACCTGTCCACAGCATTTCCATTGGTCGGGATACTCTAGTATGCCATCTGCTTCGGGGTATCCAACTATCTAGAGTAAATCTAATATCATTTCTACACTGAACAAAATTATAAACACAACACTTTTGTTTTTGCCCCCATTTTTCATGAGCTGGCATATCAAGATGATTAGACAGGATGATTATTGCAAAGGTGTGCCTTAGGCTGGCCACAATAGAAGGCCACTCTAAAATGTGCAGTTTTACTGTATTGAGGGATACGGGGGGGGGGGGGGGGGAAACCAGTCAGTATCTGGTGTGACCACCATTTGCCTCATGCAGTGCAACACATCTCCTTCACATAGCGTTGATTAGGTTGTTGATTGGGGCATGTGGAATGTGAGTCCATTCCTCTTCTATGGCTGTGCGAATATGATCATTTGCACACTCAAGTCTGTTATAACGAACTGCAGTCAGGTCGAGACCCTGATGAGGATGACGAGCATGCAGATAAGCTTCCCTGAGATTGTTTCTGACAGTTTGTGCAGAAATTCCTTGGTTATGCAAACCGATTGTTGTAGCAGCTGTCTGGGTGGCTGGTCTCAGACGTTCTTGGAGGTGAAGATGCTGGAGGTGGAGGTCCTGGGCTGGTGTTGTTACATGTGGTCTGTGGTTTTGCAGCTGGTTGGATTTACTGCCAAATTCTCTGAAACACCTTTGGAGATGTCTTATGGTAGAGAAATGAACATTCAATTCACGAGCAACAGCTCTGGTGGACATTCCTGCAGTCAGCATGCAAATTGCACGCTCCCTTAAAACTTGCAAAATCTGTGGCATTGTGTGATAAAACTACACATTTTAGAGTGGTCTTTTATTGTGGCCAGCCTAAGGCACACCTTTGCAATAATCATGCTGTCTAATCAGCATCTTTATATGCTACACCTGTGAGGTGGATGGATTATCTCGGCAAAGGAGAAGTGCTCACTAACACAGATTTAGACATATTTGTGAACAATATTTGAGAGAAATAGGCCTTTTGTGACAATAGAAAAAGTCTTAGATCTTTGAGTTCAGCTCATGAAAAATTGGGGCAAAAACATAAGTGTTGCATTTGTAATTTTGTTCAGTGTAGAAAATGTTGATTATTCTCAATTTTCCATGAGCCATACCATCCGACAAAGTGGCAACAAAGGGATTGAAATCCCAAGCCAAATACTAGCCACACCAACACTCCTAGGCACTGACATAACTATTTCTAGTTGCTGGGACCATCCATTGAAGGATCAATGGATGAGGATTTCTGAGTGGGTACTGCAGGACACATGGGAAACAAAGTAGGAGAATTGAATCTAGCTAAGAGAGGTCCAGAATCTCCAAAAACCAAGGCTTCCTCCAAAGTGGAGTCACCAGGACCATGGATACTCGATAAAGATGAACCCAATCAACCATTTATCATGGAGTAATCATGTTGAATGGGGGAAAGTTATACAAACTCGATGTTGGCTACCATTGGACAAGAGTGACACTGCTGTACTCACAGATCCAGAAGCCAATTGAAGAACCGCGCCTGCAGGCTAATAGGTCGAGAGATCCAGGCAGCTTCAACATTAATAGCATTTGGTCAATTTGAACCCCAGAAGCTGTACAATTTACTATATTGCTGTATCAGTGTGGATTTGTCCCTAATTGATCACAAACTTCAAGTCCTCCAGCAGCTGCACGATGATTTAAGTTTGTTCAGGGAGAAGTTCAACAGTGTTGCATGAAAGGAGGATTTCATCCTGATAGATGATGGACTAAATCCCTAAAGACCTAAAATGAGCCATGGCGGGTTTCAACAGCTTTCTCTAGGCCCTTAAAAGGATGTCGCCAATTCTTTGCCATAAAGACAACTGTAGCCACGTGGGAGCTGGGGAAATACCTAGTACAGCCCTGTTTGATAACAACCGTAACCGGAATGGTCTGCTCTGCACGTCTCCCAAAGTGAGGCTCCTGCTCGGGACGTGCTCTCAGACCAACGCCGTCCTCACCGGCAGCCGGAATACAGACCAACACAATCCATATCCATCCTCAACTAATCCGAAGGTCCTTGCTGTTATTTTATTCATATAAGTCTGGTAATGCACTTATGAACTATTTCTGACCTGTATTTTTGCAACTTTTAACCATTTTAATTTATAATTTTTAATTTATATTTTTAAGTGTGAAAGAAACTGGCATTTTTGATGAATAGATCCAGTTTTTTGCTTCAGTCTACAAGCGATACATTGTATACATTGCCTAAGCTAACAGTTCCATGTACTGTGTTGCTTGATATTTAGATACTTTTATCTTTGACCATACAAAGTATATTATTTGGAACAAGCATCATTTACCTCACACTTTATTGGGGATTAAGATACCTGTTCTATACATATTTGCTGCACATCCATTTAGGAGCTCAGTTTATTTTTATCTTCATTTTTCATCCTATTTTATTTATTTATTTTTATCATATTTTATTCCCTCTATTTTTGTTATTACTATTCTGTCCCATGTTTTAGGTTTATATCAATACGTATACATTCCTCTCTTTATATTTATTTCCTCTCTTCATTTATCTTTTTTTTTTTTTTGTCATTCTTTCTTTTATTAAGGCAAATATGAAGGATACAAAATAAAGAGTGGGAGATGCATGGGTAGTCCAGCATAGGGATATCACAGTAATAGCATTGTATAGTACATTTCTAGCTTATTGGTGCCTCATTTTTATGTTTTGTAGGTCACTTAAAGAAATATGTTTTAAACGTAGTCATATACAATATTTTAACACGCTTGATAGAATTCAGGCTAACATGTCTAGAAGTGCGGTACTAGGAAGATAGTGTAAGTCTATATGTCTTAAGAGTAATGCTAGCTAAGGTAGGTATTTAGTCATTACATGCTAGTGGTAACAGGCTAGTCAGTTCAACAGGGATACAGGAGAGGAAAACAGCTCTATTACACAGCAATATCATCAGCAATATTACACAGCTACAGGCTGCAGAAACTGGGCTGCTATATGCCGTTATAGATGGCTTTAGAGATAAGTGGGGCTTCAGTGGAAAGGGGAACTGGGTCAGCATCGCCCACATCTCACACTAGAGCATTCTGCCCTCATCCTATGCCCATCCTGCCTATCACGGTTCCATAGGGTGATTTAGTCCCAGCAGTCCATATGAGGCCGTTCTGTTGGTCCTTAGCCCCCACAAGAGCCCACTTGCGGTTCCCATTGCTCTTGTCATGCTTGGCTCTGTGAGGATGGTCCCAGGTGGCAGTGTGTGTGGCTTGTACCTGAAGTCGTTCCGTCCTGGGATTTTGGATGTGCTTCAGGGATCTCCCCTGCATGGCTGTCAGCCTAGGTCTGCCAGAGCGGGTGCTGGGTTTCGCTGGATGCAGGTGAGCAGTTGCTCGGCGGGTTTTTCGCCTATGAGGCTTCCCCTGGCAGGGTGTGAGGCATGGCTTCCGTGCCGGGCAAATTGTGGGTTGTTGTGCTTCAGGAGGTGAGGGCTGCGGTACTCGATCCCCTCTCCCCTCTTCTGCCATCCGGTTATGCCTGCGTTCGATTTTCATCCAGAAGGCGCTGAAAAGCTTGTCTAGCCTCTCTTGGAGCGTTTCCCGCCTGCAGAGCGTGGGTCCGACAGCGCGGCCATCTTGGCTCATGTGGGTAGGCAGATCTCGTGCTGCTCGTTCGTTGCCTTGCTCTCCTGTAATGTTGCGGAGAGTGTTGCCTGCGTGTTTGCACCGGGTTTACCCCCGCCGGCGGGGGGGGGGGGGTAGTTCGGGGATCCCTACCGCCGTTCCTGGTCCTGTAAGACCGCCTACGGGGAGATCGGACGCCTCTCCCGTGTCTGCGTCCCCAGGTAGGCCGCAAGCGTTTTTCCGGGTCTAGCTGCTTGTCGTGCTGCAATTAACCCCTCGGGGTAGATCACCGAGGTGCCCTGATGCTCTCCAGCGTATTGGATTATGGTTTTATGCAGGTGTAGAGACCTCAAATCAGCATTTTAGCAAGGCTTTGCGTGGAGCTCACTTGCAGTGCGACCTTCCAGTTCGGCGGCCAGGCCCCACCCCCATTTATCTGTTTTTTATCCATGATCCCTCATTTAAAGGGACACTACACATATTGAGCATTTAAAGGTATAGCACTAGCTATTTGATTTTATTTACATAATTTATCGTTATCTTCCATACATAGTCCCTTAGCCATTAGTCACTAAGCTAGCTCCTGGATTCCTTACTCTTCATTTAGAGTGTTTTCTTACTTATCTTTTATATAGGTTTTTAGTGAATCCCTATTTGTTCCAGTTTTTGAGCAGCTCAGTGCTAGTCTGTCTCCCTCTCCCCTGTGAGTTACATTAGGTACACCAGAATTTTTCTCTTCAAGATGCAAAACAAGCTAAAGGGGGACCCAAAAAGGCTGTGTGAGGACACAACATTGTGAACAAGTCAACAAGTAAACCCACAAGACATGGGAACAGGGAGCAATATACACAAATAAAAAGCCAAATTTATATATAATACAAATTATATTGCACATTCACACAAAACCATGGTGCAATGTAAATGGTACTCTGACCTGGAGGCTTAGCAGCAAAGAAAAAGGTGGATGAAGGGAGGTGTGGTTACCTTATGATTATTTTCTGTTCAGTGGTTGTTCTTTACATTACATCACTTTGATGCTATTGGAGTTTGAGTAAAGAAAGTAATGCAAAATATAAGCCCCCTGTCCTGCATTACTGCAAGATATACCAGAATGAAATACTTCAATTTACCCTATTCCTAGCCAGGTTTGTATTTCTTATATTCAGACTTCAGGCTCAATGCACTGGAATTGGTTAACAAATGCTCTGCCATAAGTGCTTCATCACTATCTCAAGATAATAATAATAATAAATATTACTTATAGCTATGAGTGAAGTGCTTTTGCAGAGAGGAGATATCTTACCCTCTGGCAGAGTAACATGCAGGAGAATCAAAGTAGCAGCATATACTCATTACAAGCAAAAGAACAATACATAGTGCAGATGGTAAATGAGATATTATAATGAAAGTCAAAGATAGGTAGATACACTCACATGTAGTGGAGCCCAAAGAATTATAGGATCACTTTATGTGCAGTTGTTATCTCAAGATAAATGCATTGTCAATATTTTCAATAGTCATGCTTATCTGAGTGTTTGTTGCTGCAGTGTACCCTATGCTACTGCAGACATCCTAACATTCAAAAATGCATTTCAGAGACGTGGCTTCACTAGCTACTGCGCCACCCTCCCCCACCCCCCTAAACATATATGAACACCTGGACACACAGATACACACATTGGTGCATGAACACACACACTCACTCAGATACACACTGACACACAGATACACTCATTGAGACACACACACTGATACACAGATACACACTCAAACACACCTGAAATATACACTTAGATACACATACTGACATACAGATACACACTGGTGCATACACACCCACACACTCAGATACAGACTGACACACAGATACACACAAATACTCAGAAACATATAGTGGGACATACACTCAGATACACAAACTGATATACAAATACACACACTGGCACATACACACACACTGCCACATACACTCAGATACGTACACTGACATATAGATATACACACACACTCAGATATACACTAACATAGATACATACACTGACAATACACACACTGGCACATACACTCAAAGACAAACACTGATATACAGATACACACACTGAGATACACACTGACACACACACCTCATACATTTGCAGCGACCCTCATGTTAGCTTTGTGTCCATGAGGGTGGCTTGCTTGGAGTTCTGGCTGAGGCTGATGAGAGTGAGCATGCTGCAACAGCTCTCTCCAGCCTCTCTTCTGTCTCCATGTTTCTGTGTGCACCTCAGCTGCCTCCAGGATCCTCCCTCCATTCCTCCTGGGCGGCTCACTGTGAAGCAGAGAGGAAGTAAGCTGCCACTTCCTCCCTGCCTAATAAGATCATAGGGGCCCAGTCAGGCTCTTAAAGCTCACTAGACCGGGCCCCTGTTAAGTGAGTATTTTCAGGGTCCAAATCACATACAATATTCTGGAAATCACACACACTTTATGTCAGATTGTGTGTGTGATTTCTGCGATACTCTGTGTGTTTTTCGGGTGTCAGGAAACTGCATTAAAAATGCGGGAGCCCCCTGGAACCCCCGGGTGACATGGGATGTCTGCTACTGATATGACCAACAGTATCTTGTCATTTTGGTTCTAATGTTTTGGCCACATGTTTGCGATTTACAGTTTGTTTTTTATATTCATACTTCATTGAGCTTTTGCGATGAAGAGAAAAGTACAGTAATTGCTTCTACATTTCAGCATCACATAACATACTGAGATGTGAAACATGCAAACAACAAAACAAACAAAGAAAAACAAAACAATAATTGCATGCCATAGAAAGATTATGACATGTCACAGATAGAGAACTTAAGTGTTTAAGACATTGAAAGATTACAGTACATACATTATGTTATTTTAGAGATATTGTCAGCAATTAACACAAAAGATGACTCTCTTGTTAATGACTTGCTAGGTCTCTCATCTTCTCAAATCACCTCCTATTTTCCGATCCCCCATCCCTGAGCTATCCAGAGAGAATTGATATATGCCCTCATCTAGATACTAGGTAAGTGAGCCATGGTTTCCATAGAGTCTACTTTCTTTCTTTTCTACTATTGCTATAAAATTCGTATTTGGAGCCTTTAAAATCTGAGCGAGCTATATTTGTCTTTGCTTGTCTATGTCAAGCTAAATCGATATCATTTGGTGGTAATTTTACATTTGTATATTGTGTGCCCTCATCCACCATTTTTTGTTATATTTTACACTTTGCTGTGTTTTGCATGGAGTGATATGACATAGTAACAATGCTTTTATGTTTAGTCAGCAATAGCCCTTTCACTACATTATGTTTTATAATTGTTTATTTGCTGGTATAGTAGTCCATGTCTAGTTTCCCATCCATGGATATTGAGGGGCAAAGTTTTTTTTTTTTTTAGCTTTGGTGTGTAACCGAGTAATAAGGTCTGACCCTTTATGTCTGACACCAGAGTTTGGAACAGCTCATGAATGTATTCTGCGAGTTTCTGGGGTCTTCTTTCTTCTAGTATTCCCTGTTGTTGCAGCAGTCGTGATCTTTGTGATTGGCAACTTTATCTGCCAATTGACGTAGCTTGGTATCCAACAATGTATAGGTGTCTGCAAAGGAACTGTACACCTCAATAATCTTTTCTAGCTGTGCAGTGTACTCTCCAATAGCTTGAATATTGGCACATATGTCATGAGCTAATTTGGAGAACTCTATCTGGAGAAAAGTTTTAAGCTCATTAAGCATCCCGCTGGAGCAGGTGTAACAATACCTTACCTTTACCCACCGGACCCGCGCAGCATGGCATTCTCCCTTGCTGCTTCTGGGAGACGGCACGGTCTATCTGACGCTGGCCGCTCGCAACACGCCTCGTCTTATGATGCAAGCGCATACGCGCCTACGTCATCAGAATATTGCCTCAGAAATTCAAATGTGGCCACGCTCCCGAACCTTTTGGGGGCGTGGGTTTAAAGTAAAAGACACCTCACTATAAAAGGGCACCTCTGTCATTTGTTCAGCGCCCAAGTGTGGTTCTTGTGTGTTCCCTCTAGTGCTCTTGCGATTCTTGACTGTTTTCTGGTATTTGACTCTTTGCTTTTCTTACTGACTCCTCTGCTCTCTGGTTCCCCAATTATTGGCTTGGTTATTCTCGTGTATTCCATTTTCTGTACTCCCTTGACCTTTGGCTATTCCTTTGACTACTCTTTGACGTTGAGCCCGGCCACCCTAAGGTCCGGTATACGTCTCTTTCTGGGTTACTCTCTGCGTGAAGGGGTCACAGTCGTGATATTACACTAGGGCCATGGACCCTGCAGGTGTTAACTCTCATGGGCCGGTTTCTGATAACCGGTTTGAGGAACTGGAATATTGCATGGACCAGTTCGCTGTCGCTGTTCAAACCTTAATAGCCCGTACTGCCCATCTCCAGACGGAGGAGCATATCCCTGGTCATAGACCCCAGGAAACTCATATGGAAATGGTTGCAGGGGGTACTTCTAACCACGCAACATCCCCTCTTCATTATGGGGGTGATCCAAAAGGATGCCGTGATTTCCTAAACCAAGTCAGCATTAATTTTGAGCTTCATCCTAGAGCTTATCCTACCGATAGATCGAAGATTGGTTACATAATAACCTTGTTAATAGATAGGGCATTAGTTTGGGCTACTCCCTTATGGGAGAACAACAATCCCATAGTTTTCAACTTTGCAGAGTTTGTCGTGGCCTTTAGGAGAACTTTTGATCCCCCTGGGAGATGAACTAATGCTGCTGAAACCCTTTTACGAATGAGACAGGGGTCTCGTTCTTTGGTCGACTATGCCCTAGGTTAGATGGAATGAGCAGGCTTTTGTGGATGTGTTCATGAATGGACTTTCTGATAAGCTTTTAGATGAGGTAGCTACCAGAGACCTACCTAATGTGTTAGAAGCATTAATCACCTATTTAGCTCATATTGATGAACGTCTCCGGCATTGACAGAACACCAGGGATAGACCTAGACGTGTGCCGGAATGCCTGGTCATAACCTTCCCTTCATCTGAGGCAACCGCAGTCTCTCCCGCAGAACCAATACAATTGGGATCCACGCGGTTGTCTGAGACCGAGAAACAATGTCGATGAAGGGAGGGATTTTGTATGTATTGTGCGAAGAAAGGGCATTCCCGCTTAACCTGTCCTAGCAGGCCGGAAAACTCCAGCACCTAAGCCCTTTAGGAGGACAGGCCTTGAGCGTAATGTGTATGTCCTCCTTCAATGACAATAAAGAGCTCAGGCTTCTTCTACCAGTAGTTATCGAATGGGAGGAAAAGAAAGTACCAACCATTGCGTTAATAGATTCTGGGGCAGCTGAGAATTTTGTTGATCGCAAATTCGGTCAGCATCATGCTCTTCCATTTTGAGAAAGATCAACACCCTTGGCCGTTGAGGCCATAGATAGTAGACCACTGTCAATCCATTTTATTACTCAAGAAACTAATCCCTTAGTCTTGACTGTAGGTTCCTTGCATCAGGAAATTATAACTCTAGAACAAATAACTTCTCCCACCTTTCCTGTAATCCTTGGTTTTCCTTGGCTCACCAAGCACAATCCTTTTATAGACTGGGAGAAAAAAGAGATTATAAATTGGGATGATTTTTGTTTTAAAGAGTGTATTATTCAGGTCAAGCCTGTAGGTCTACTTAATGTTCCTACTATGGAACCCTTGACCACCCAAATACCCAAACAGTATTCGTATCTCAAGGTGGTCTTTGAACCAAGGGAGGCAGAAAAATTACCACCCCATCGATCATACGACTACGCTATTGACTTGTTACCTGGCACTATGCCCCCTAGGGGTACCGTGTATACCCTCTCTGTGGCTGAAAATAAAATACTAGAAGAGTACATCACAGAGAACCTAAAAAAGGGTTTTATTACTAAGTTTTCCTCCCTGGCTGGGGCCGTTTTTTTCTTTGTCTCTAAAAAGGAGGGAGATTTGAGACCTTGTATCGACTATCGGGGGTTAAACAAAATAACCATACCAAATGCTTATCCTATACCTCTAATAACCGAGCTTTTCGACAGGTTAAAGGGAGCAACCATATTCACAAAGTTGGATTTACAGGGAGCATACAATTTAGTTAGAATCAAGAAAGGACATGAATGGAAGACTGCTTTTAATACTCGCTATGGTCACTACCAATACAGGGTTATGCCCTTCGGCTTATGCAACGCCCCTGCAGTCTTCCAAGACTTTATAAACAATGTATTAAGAGATTATCGTCAAATGTTTGTCATTGTTTATTTAGATGATATACTAATCTACTCTAAAAGTATTAAGGAACACCATAGGCACGTCAGGTTGGTTCTTTCTAAATTATTGAGGAACGGACTCTATTGTAAATTAGAAAAGTGCCTGTTTGACATGGATATATAATTTCAGGTTCGGGTTTTCAAATGGAACCTAAGAAACTGGAAGCAATCTTAAACTGGCCCTTACCCATTGGACTTAGAGTCATCCAACGTTTCCTGGGATTTGCAAATTATTACAGGAAATTCATCAAGGGATTTTCCTCTATTACTGCCCTTATTACCGCCATGACAAAAAAAGGAAGGAATCATATGTAGTGGAGTCTCGAAGCTAAGGATGCTGTTGAGAGGTTAAAAATAGCTTTTTCTTCAGCACCCGTATTAAGACATCCTGATCCTTCACATCCCTTCCTGTTAGAGGTAGATGCATCGGAGGCTGGGATAGGGGCTGTACTATCCCAGGGACCCTTGAATGATCAACCTCTACATCCCTGTATTTTTTTTCTAAGAAACTGACTGAAACGGAAAAAAGATATGGCATAGGAGATAGGGAACTGTTAGCTATTATTTCAGCTCTCAAGGAATGGCGTCATCTATTAGAGGGGTCACCTGTACCGATCACCATTCTTACGGACTATAAAAACCTTTCCTATTTCGGGGAAGCGAAAAGAATGTCAGACAGGCAGATTCGTTGGTCTTTGTTTTTAACACACTTTAATTACATTGTGACATATAGACCCGGATCTAAGAATACTAAAGCTGATGCCCTATCTCGACAACATGAACATCTATCTCTCCCGAAATCCATTTGTCCTCCATAATCCCAGCCAATCACATAGTAGCCATAGTTCATGCTAAGATCTCTTCTGGTTTAATGGAGGAATTGTCCAAATTCCAGGACAACTCTGTGTCTATCCCTCGGGGAAAATTATACGTTTCTTTGGCTTATAGAAGAAAGGTCTTATCCTTGGTGCACGACTCCAAATTCGCCGGTAATCCCGGTATCCATAAGACTGAATCTTTACTTGAAAAGCAATTCTGGTGGCCCTCATACAAGAAAGGTGTTCGAGAGTTTGTTCTGGCCTGTAATATCTGTTCCTCTAATAAATCTCCTAAGGGTCGTCCATTAGGTCTCCTCATGCCATTGCCGATTCCCGATAAGCCCTGGTTGAGTATTGACATGGATTTCATAATGGACCTACCCCTTTCCAAGAATCATTGTGTGATACTGACTATCATTGACAGATTCTCGAAAATGACCCATCTTGTCCCTTTAATTAAATTACCTTCTTCCTTCGAACTGGCCAATTTGTTTATAAGGGAAGTGGTTCGTTTGCACGGTATACCTATGGATATAGTTTCCGACAGAGGTCCGCAATTTGTTTCTAGGTTCTGGAGAGCATTTTGTAGCCAATTAGGTATCAACCTTAATCTATCTTCTTCATACCAACCCCAATCTAACGGGGTTACAGAAAGGATGAATCAATCACTCGAACAATACATTCGCTGCTTTACTTCTGATCATCAAGATGATTGGGTAGATTTACTTCCATGGGCTGAATTTGCCGACAATAATCTGGTTCACGAATCTACGCAACACAGTCCCTTTTTTTTTTATCAATTATGGTTTTGACCCTATTACTCTTCCGAGTTCCTTTTCATCCACTGGAGTGCCAAGTGTTGACAACACTATTAACAATATGAAAGAAACTTGGTTAGGGGTTAAACATATATTGATTCAAAAGGCCGAAACTCAAAAGTGTAATGCGGATAGACAACGAAGGGCTGCTCCAACTTTTGTGGCAGGGGACAGAGTGTGGTTGAGCACTCGGAATATAAAATTAAAAGTGCGCTCTATGAAGTTCGCTCCACGTTGTATTGGTCCTTTCAAAATTCTCAAACGCATTAATCCGGTCTGTTATCGCCTGAGTTGACCAGCTACTACGAAGATACCAAATTCCTTTCATGTTTCTCTCCTTAAACCTTTAATTTGTAATCGTTATACTCGAATACCCATGAGACCACCTACTACACTCATATAAGGCCAAAACGAATAAGAAGTGAAATCTATTTTAGACTCTCGTATTTCTAGGGGTCGAATCCAATACCTTTTGGATTGGAAAGGGTATGGTCCTGAGGAACGTTCATGGGTTGATGCCTCTGATGTACATGCTCCTCGCCTGGTTCGTTCATTTGAAAGGCGTCGTTCTCGCAGGCCAGGTCCTCCCCGCCCTGTGGGCGGTTTTCGAGGGGGGAGTACTGTAACGATACCTTAACTTTACCCACCGGACCCGCGCATGCTGCGTTCGCCCTTGCTGCTTCCTGGTGGCACCGACATCATCAGAATATCAGAATATTGCCGCCCAAATTCAAACATGGTCACTCTCCCGAACCTTTTGGGGGCATGGCTTTAAAGTAAAAGACACCTCACTTTAAAAGGGCGTCTCTGTCATTTGTTCAGCGCCCTAGTGTGGTTCTTGTGTGTTCCCTCTAGTGCTCTTGCAATTCTTGACTGTTTTCTGGTATTTGACTCTTGACTTTCCTTACTGACTCCTCTGCTCTCTGGTTCCCTGATTATTGGATTGGTTATTCTCGTGTATTCCGTTTTCTGTACTATCTTGACCTTTGGCTATTCCTTTGACTACTCTTTAACGTTGAGCCTGGCCACCCTAAGGTCCGGTATACGTCTCTTTCTTGGTTACTCTCTGCGTGAAGGGGTCACTGTCGTGACAGCAGGTTAGAATACTGATAAAGAGGTTATATCACTGTTATCCAAGCATGAGGCCAGGGATGGTGGTTTGTCAGCGCCATCTTGGGCTTGAGCTTACAGTGATGATAGCAAGGAAATCTGGAAGCTAAGGTCCCCTTGGTTTTCTTTGCAGAATTATTGGCCAGTTTGGTTCCCTACCACTTCTCCAAGAAGTGAGCAATTTACATGTCCAACTCCATGAGTAGCTAGACCACTCCCCTATTTACAGAATTTTTATCTTTGTATGTTGTGATGTTGTTGGCCTACATTTCCTACTTAGAATTAGTAGTTACAACAATTTTTATGGTTCATCCTAATATTTTTTTTATTTCATCTGAATGATATATTCATACTTGCATTTGCCTTTATTAATTAATCCTATTTGTGATATTGGTGTCTACCTCTCCAGTAATTTACCATTACTTTATCATAAAGTCAATTTACATTGTAAGGTGCTGAGGCAATCTCTCCCAGTTGGGTCTGATATTTTCAGTATCACGTCATTGTTGATTTGTGTTTCTTCTAACTACAGTTAAGTAGCTCACAAGATGAAGCAGCAAGAATTATGTCATTGGCAAATGCATATTTCTATATAACAATTTAATTTTCTGTTTAATTTCTCCTCCCTGTTTCATAGCAGGGTATGACAGTTTTTATTCAGCATGTTCTAGCCTTTTGTCTGGAATATATGGTTTTAAAAAGGTTCTGATTTAAAAATGCTGTCCTTCTGGTATTTTCTCTATAGTAGAGGATGTATGCTTCTGCTGTTTTTGCTGAAATATGCTTGTGATTTCCAGTCTCTCTCTTTATGTTTTAAGGAGGTTTTAATATAACTTTTACCACAGCAAGCTATCTGAAAGAAGGAAAGAAGGATACATCACTACTTACTGGAGTTTGTCTTTTGTTAGCGTGGACTTGTGAATATCAGTCATGAAGACTTGGTTCTTTATAGGTTTGGTGATCATGACCTTTGTAGCGGATTGGTACCGGGCTGTCCCACGACATGTATGAGAATAAGTGTATTTGGTCATATGGCTGGTTTAATGTGTATGTACATGTATAGAAAGCATGGTATCCGGGTATAATGACAGTTAAATGTATGTAAAGAATTGTATTCCTCTAGTTGTTCGGTAGAATCATTCAAATAAAACAAGGGAATGAAACTACCGAACAACCAGACCACCCAGGAATGAGTGTGCCTCCAATTACCGTTTGCAACAATGTTGCAAACAGGTAATTGGCAATCAGTGCAGTGTGGTCTTTGTCCTCTGGGTGGCCGCCATTCGGGAAACAAACACGTGGCGGCGGCCATCTTAAACTACCGAACAGCGGTGTTTTGCCGTCGAGTGTCTGGAACTAAAATCGGACACTTGACTAGGCAAACACCGCTGAGACCTCCATACTTCCAGAAATTCGTATGGAAACTACCGAATGACCCGCCGTTCGGTAGAAAGAGCCCCATAAACAAGGGAATTCATTCAAACCCTCTCCAGGCTCTATAACACAGGCAATTCGCCTGTTTTCATTCCCTTGTTTGTGACCGACCGCAGGGCCAAAATGCATGGAACTGTTTTCGGATACTTTACCCATGCGGTCGGTCAAATCTTTGGAACCCCATATCTCACGAACCATTCATCCGAATGGGCTAATTTTTAAGTATGTTGGTCCCCCAGAATAGAGCTATCTGGGGATGTTGGATTTGTGGATGTACCCCAAGTATTTAGGGTACATCCAAAAACTCGGGGAAAACTGTGTACACAATAAGGGGATTATGATGCTAGAGGAGGGGAGGAGATCTGTGGGAGGTTACTACTTAGAGATTGGATAATGTCTTAAGTGATAGAACCTCCTCCCTTGCATGGGAGAGGGCTTTATAAGGAACTGTGGAATAAAGCTTGTCAGTCTACTCCTGAAACTGTGTGTCGTCCAGTTATTGGGATTGCGATGGGGATACTGCTGTATTACTTTACCTGCTGGAAACCTTGCCTATGGACTTAACATCACCTTGTTCCTGAGCCTCACTGGAATCTCTAGTGGAGAATAGCTGTGCAAGATCGGCTCTCCGCTACATTGGTTGGCAGCGCTGGGATCCAAACTCACAGAGGAACAAGCGTAAATGGAGTACGGATGGAGATTGATTTTTCTGCGCTAAAACGCTCCACGCTAAAGGACCTCCTAGAGGCAAGGGGTATACAAGCCAGCAATAAGAAGAAAGCAGTACTTGTTACAGAACTCATGGCAGAGTACAGAATGGAGGGCGATTCAGTTCCGGCACAGAGGGAGCCGGGAGGAACACCACAAGGATCGGAATTCCAGAGGCAGGTTCAGTTCAGGCTATCCTTTTATGGGGAAAACCCCCCAACAGAAATTGTTACCAGGACAATGGCCGAGGTACAAGAATTCATCCTAAGGACACAGGCACCAGAACAAAGCTCTGCAATTAATGTGCCACAGGAAGGTAAGCCTAAAATACCATACCAGGCTTTTAAAACATATGTGGAGGCAGAGGAAGATATAGACGCTTTCCTGCAAGACTTTGAAAGACTGTGTGCACTGCATAAAATTAACGCAGAGGACTGGGTACCTATTTTGGCCGGAAGGTTAACCGGGAGGGCAGCAGAGGCATATCGGACTGTACCTAATGACGAAATAAGGAATTACAGTAAAGTGAAAGAAATTATACTCGCCAGGTATGCTATAACACCCGAGGCATACCGGCGGAGGTTCCGGGATCTAAAGAAAACAGAGAAGGACTCGCACGCAGAGTGGGCATGCCGATTACAGGGGGCAGCGCTCGGGTGGGTGCAAGCTAGCAAGGCACGTTCTATGGAGGATGTAATACAAATGTTGCTGATGGAGCAGTTCTATGAGGGAGTAACCAATGAGGTCCAGGAATGGGTAAGGGACAGAAACCCTACTTCCCTTACCGAGGCGGCTAGGAAAGCGGATGACTACCTGGATGCACGCAGGTCACAAAAACCTGCAGCTCCAAAAGCAACCTTTAAAACATTCGGGGGAAACAACTACACCCCAGCTCCACCGAGACCGCTACCACCACCTCCACCACCCGCTGCACAGCCCCGGTTCCGACAACCCACCGCTGGCCCCTGTCATCACTGCCAGAAGTGGGGACATTATAAAAGGGAATGCCCACAGCTACGGGACCGTTCCACCTGGATTCGTCCAGGCCCACCTCCACCCAGGGCGGCCGCAGCCCACCACTACCAGGACCTAGTCACCACCCCATATGGTTCCGCAGTCCCCATTACTACTGTGGAACAATGGGAGGTACTGCACGAGGCAGATCCGGTCCAGGCCAATGTGGATAATCTACGGCACCATCGACAGACGGTATATCTGAATGGTACAGCAGTCCGGGGATTACGAGATTCGGGAGCCACCATCACTTTGGTACAGAGCCACCTGATTTCAGATCAGGCAAAACTGAACAAAACTGTTGCCGTCCGGGTAGCTGGGGGAGCAGTGTACCGGCTACCTACAGCAAGGGTACATTTACATTGGGGAGCGGGGGCAGGGGAAGTGGAGGTGGGGTTGATGCCACATTTACCGGCGGAGGTTTTATTGGGGAACGATCTGGGGAGGCTCACTTCTGCTTTTGAGCCCCAGTCACCCACCACAGGAGAGGTCAACCCTGTAGTCACCCGACAACAGGCCCGCACCCAGGACCACAACACACTGCCGGAGGTCCAGGTAAGCAACCCTACCCCCCCTCTAGAATGTGTCCCCTGGGCTCCACCTAATGAATTTGTAGCTGAAGTCGCAACAGACCCCACGCTTCAGGTGTATAGGGACAAGGTTGGCACGGGTTCCCCCGGGGCGGAGGGAGAGAAGTTTATCTGGGATAAACAACTTTTATACAGGGAAACAACCAAACAGATTACGGGGTTAGACCCGATAGCGAGGAGACAATTAGTGGTACCACAGCGGTACCGGGCTGAATTACTCCGGATAGCGCATGATATTCCGCTATCCGGACATCTAGGGGTTAGTCGCACCAGGTACAGACTAACCCAGAGTTTCTTCTGGCCAGGGATTAGCCAGGAAGTACGCAGATATTGCACGACTTGCGATACCTGCCAGAGAGTGGGAAAAAGGGGGGATCGCAGGAAGGCTAAACTTCACCCCTTACCCATAATAGAGGAACCTTTTAGCCGAATAGCGGTGGATCTGATAGGCCCCCTCAATAAAGTTAGCCCGTCAGGAAAACGGTATATTTTAACGGTCGTAGATTATGCCACCAGGTATCCAGAAGCAGTGGCTCTGACCAACATCCACGCTGAGACGGTCGCAGATGCCCTCATGCGGATATTCTCCCGGATGGGATTACCCAGGGAGATTATCTCGGATCAGGGTACCCAGTTTACCGCAGAATTCACCCAACACCTCTGGAGGATCTGTGGCATTAAGCCTATTATCAGCGCCCCTTACCACCCCCAGACGAACGGGCTCTGCGAACGATTCAATGGTACCTTGAAGCAGATGCTCCGAACCTTCGCAGAGACCCACAAGGACTGGGAACGATTCCTGCCGCACCTCCTATTTGCATACCGGGAGGTGCCGCAGGAATCCACAGGGTTCTCCCCGTTTGAATTATTGTTTGGAAGGAGGGTCCGAGGCCCATTGGATCTTATTAGAGAGCATTGGGAGGGAGACCGGAGCACAGATGGCACTCCCATCCTACCATATGTGTTGGCCTTTCGGGACCGCCTAGAAGCGTTGACCAAGACGGTACGGGAAAACCTTCAGGAGGCCCAGACCCGCCAGCGTACATGGTATGATCGGGGAGCCAGGGACCGTAGCTTTCAGGTCGGGCAGAAGGTACTAATTTTAAAACCTGTCCGACATGATAAGTTACAGGCCGCCTGGCAGGGCCCATATAAGGTGGTGGAGCAAAGATGCGATACCACCTATATTATCGGCCCCTGCACAGGGACTGGGGGGCGACGCATGCTCCATGTGAACATGCTGAAGCCCTACCACGAGCGTACTGAGGAGGTAACCGCCATCTGTGCCCCTAACACGGAAGAGTTTGACAGCTTACCCCTCCCCGATTTGCTGGGGAATGGGCAGCTGTCCGGAGATTTAGGGGAGGTTACGCTGGGAGATCGGCTGAGCCCACAGGAGCGGATCGAGGTACAGCAACTATTGGAGGAGAAACGCGACACGTTCTCTAATGTACCTGGATACACGCCACTGGCAACTCACCGGGTCGAGACCCCAGGGCAACTACCCATGCGCCAGACGCCATACCGCATTCCAGAAGCGGTACGGGCAAACATGCGTAAGGAGATCGACGAAATGCTCCAACTGGGGGTGATTGAACCCTCAGACAGTCCTTGGGCATCTCCTGTAGTCCTCGTACCAAAGCGAGACGGTACGACCCGCTTCTGCGTGGACTATAGGAGATTGAACGAGAAGACTGTATCTGACGCCTATCCGATGCCCCGGATAGACGAGTTACTGGACAGAATGGCCAGGGGCCAATACCTCACCACTATTGACTTGTGTAAAGGGTATTGGCAAATCCCCCTGGCCCCAGACGCCATCCCGAAGTCGGCCTTTGTCACCCCATTTGGCTTGTACCAGTTTAAGGTCATGCCATTTGGGATGAAAAACGCCCCAGCCACCTTCCAAAGGATGGTGGATCGACTCCTAGATGGATTCCAGGACTATACATGTGCCTACCTGGACGATATTGCTATTTTTAGCAATACGTGGCAGGAACACTTAGCTCACATCGGAGCTGTACTAGATAGGATAAGGGAAGCAGGTCTGACCTTGAAGCCGGCCAAGTGTAGTATCGGCATGGCTGAGGTACAATACCTGGGACATAGAGTAGGGTGCGGTAAACAAAAACCCGAACCCGCCAAAGTAGAGGCTGTAGCCCAGTGGCCCACCCCTAGGACTAAGACCCAGGTTTTAGCGTTTCTAGGGACAGCAGGGTATTACCGGAAGTTTGTTCCCAATTATAGCGCCCTGGCCAAACCCCTCACTGACCTGACCCGTAAGAACCTTCCCCGCCAAGTAAACTGGACCCCGGAGTGTGAGCAGGCATTCCAACAATTGAAAAATGCACTGATAAATGCCCCTGTCTTGGCAGCTCCCAATCCAACTAAACGTTTTCTTGTTCACACAGACGCTTCTATGTTTGGATTGGGGGCAGTACTGAGTCAAGTCGGGGCCGATGGCGGGGAACATCCAGTGGCTTACATCAGTCGCAAACTGTTACCTCGAGAAGTAAGCTACGCCGCCATCGAAAAGGAATGCCTGGCTGTGGTGTGGGCCCTAAAGAAGCTACAACCCTATTTATATGGACAGCCCTTTTCCTTGCTCACGGATCACAACCCGTTAGTCTGGCTGAACCGGGTGGCTGGAGACAACGCCAGGCTGCTGCGCTGGAGTTTGGCGCTACAGCCTTTTGACTTTAATATCCAGTACCGGCCGGGTAAGCAGAATGGAAATGCTGACGGGTTGTCAAGACAAACTGACTTAGAGAAATGATCCGTGAGCCCCCGGACATCCCCAAGCCGATCCGTGTTGGATCAGACTGTGTATGCCGGCTTGTGGGCAAGGGGGAGCAGTGTAGCGGATTGGTACCGGGCTGTCCCACGACATGTATGAGAATAAGTGTATTTGGTCATATGGCTGGTTTAATGTGTATGTACATGTATAGAAAGCATGGTATCCGGGTATAATGACAGTTAAATGTATGTAAAGAATTGTATTCCTCTAGTTGTTCGGTAGAATCATTCAAATAAAACAAGGGAATGAAACTACCGAACAACCAGACCACCCAGGAATGAGTGTGCCTCCAATTACCGTTTGCAACAATGTTGCAAACAGGTAATTGGCAATCAGTGCAGTGTGGTCTTTGTCCTCTGGGTGGCCGCCATTCGGGAAACAAACACGTGGCGGCGGCCATCTTAAACTACCGAACAGCGGTGTTTTGCCGTCGAGTGTCTGGAACTAAAATCGGACACTTGACTAGGCAAACACCGCTGAGACCTCCATACTTCCAGAAATTCGTATGGAAACTACCGAATGACCCGCCGTTAGGTAGAAAGAGCCCCATAAACAAGGGAATTCATTCAAACCCTCTCCAGGCTCTATAACACAGGCAATTCGCCTGTTTTCATTCCCTTGTTTGTGACCGACCGCAGGGCCAAAATGCATGGAACTGTTTTCGGATACTTTACCCATGCGGTCGGTCAAATCTTTGGAACCCCATATCTCACGAACCATTCATCCGAATGGGCTAATTTTTAAGTATGTTGGTCCCCCAGAATAGAGCTATCTGGGGATTTGTGGATGTACCCCAAGTATTTAGGGTACATCCAAAAACTCGGGGAAAACTGTGTACACAATAAGGGGATTATGATGCTAGAGGAGGGGAGGAGATCTGTGGGAGGTTACTACTTAGAGATTGGATAATGTCTTAAGTGATAGAACCTCCTCCCTTGCATGGGAGAGGGCTTTATAAGGAACTGTGGAATAAAGCTTGTCAGTCTACTCCTGAAACTGTGTGTCGTCCAGTTATTGGGATTGCGATGGGGATACTGCTGTATTACTTTACCTGCTGGAAACCTTGCCTATGGACTTAACATCACCTTGTTCCTGAGCCTCACTGGAATCTCTAGTGGAGAATAGCTGTGCAAGATCGGCTCTCCGCTACAACCTTAATTTCTACCCAACACTATATTTATCCAGGATATTCCCTATATTTGAATACAATGGGGTGCATGAGTGTCAACCTCTGGTGTAAAGTCATTTATCTGGGTAGATATTATGGGAAGATCCTATGGATTATTTTCTTTTAAAAAATGTTTATTGGGTTTGTGCAGCTTAGTAATGTTTTTTTTTTTTTTCTTTTCTATCTATTAGCTATTTTGAACTCTGTCCCTCCCACTATATTGAAAAAATGTGAATTGGGGGCAAACACAGAACATGCATTTCCAAGTAGTGGTGCTGCAGTAAAGACCAAAATCTATACAAAATAAAGTTAAAGGAACAGTGCAAACACAAAAACAAAAATACAAGGGGCGGAGCCTGACATCCAAGCCGACCAGATGTGGAAAGCCTGAGCTCCTGACTTTTTGGCTGAATTTGGGGACTGGTAAGGGTCACCCCAGTCCCCTCAGAGCATACTTGAGTGACTTAACAAGCTTGCTGTGCAGGTACCCCCGAAACCGCAAAATGGCGGAATCCGCTCTCTCGCAGTTACACGCAGAGAGTCCATAGCAGAAAGTCTCTCACGATCACATGGTAGATTCCTTGCGGAGGCTGGATGCCATCTTTCAGCGCTTTTGGATCACAGTGAAGCACCTCGTCCTAGCCACAGAGGTAATAAGGCGCAAGGGAGACGGGGGAACCAAGCAACAGATGGTGAAGGGGCCTACTCCAGGCTGTATCCCAGATGTGAAACCTGCAAGACCCACTACAGGCCTTCCCAGGTCGAGAGCCACAAGGGGCGTAACTGCCTCGCATCGCCCACAGGGAAGGAAGATTGCCCATAAAACCTGGCAAATGCCATCCTAATCCTCCCCTCTGCAAGGAATAGACCTGGACTGCTGTAGTAGCCAAATCTGTGGTATATGGATGCCGGCCCTTAGACTAGCCTGAGGATGAAGAGGCCCCCTATCCTGTAAAGAAGTCTCAGTGGATGGTATAGCCATGCTACTACAGATGGGAGTTGGCTAATTCTGAAGGGGGCCTGCTACATAAGTCTTCTGCCACATGTTAAAAAGCAGCAGAGTTACTAATTAATGCATTAGTCATTCACCTAGAGATATGTTTTTAATAATTTTTTATCAGTTCCTTACTTTCGTTATTTGACATTAAGCTACTTCACATTGCAGTGGTATTGTGTTATATGACCTGTTCTCTTGTATGAGGTTATAACGAGTTACCGGTATATTACGCAAATTTCTTAGCAGAACTACTAGAACCTATAAAGTCATGATATGAGCCTAGACATGAACGCCTAATGTGTTATTATTTACAAAAGTGTTTCTAATGTTTCTATATGCTGATTAGCTTGTGGAATGATGTTCGCGCACCTCAAACCTGCTTGTACACTTAAGCACTGCAAAAATACAAAATAAAAAGAATAAATAAAAAAACAATTTTTTTTTTAGAAGGCTTCTTAAAATCACCTATCTTAGCAACCAAATATGGGTATTCAGTTACACCGTATTGCCATATTGTATTAAGCCCACCACTAAGTCACAGTACTCCAATATTAATGGGTCCTACACTAATTTTCACATGGATGCTGTACATGCTAATTGACAATACAGCCTCATTTACTTCCAGTGACTTCTCAATTTATGCTTTCTTCTGGTCACCTCCAAAAGAGGACCTTTACTGCATGGGTTGGGTCTGCAGTCCAGTAGGAATCTGGTCTGGATTCCAAATCTACACAGAAAAACTGAGCATTGGGGGCACATGCAGAATATGCATTTCAAAGTAGTGGTGCTGCTGTAAAGACCAAAATCTATACAAAATATAGTTAAAGGAACCGCGCATACACAAAAACAAAAATACACACTATATACACTGCTTTGTTATTACCCAGAAGTAAATACTGCCATGTTTGATCAGGAATAAGGAAAATTGTTTCATACTTACCATATTTTATTTTCCTGATCATTATACATGGCAACATAACATTCCCACCTGTCTACTACTAAAGTTGTGAAGCCAATTAGAAATACTGATTGATGGGGAGTGGATAGATCTATTCATACCAATTCCAGAGTTTTGTTTCCTGTAATTTCTGCTGTGAGGGGAGGAGCATACAAATAAGTCATTGCTGCCATGTATAATGATCAGGAAAGGAAAAGTACAGTAGGTATGGAACATTTTTTTCTAATATTGATGTTGATTCCTTTCCAGTCAATTACACATGCTTATCAGATACTTTTCTTAACAGAAATGTTCTTTGATTAAAATTTCATGAGATCTGTGCTCAGAACAGATCATTCCATATGTACTATAAAATATGTATTAATAGCATAGCTAAGACCCGTCACACTGACACCCTCTGATACCAATGGTTACTTAAAACATAGTGTTCATAAATTAAGCATAATTTTAAGGTAATTGGGTGAGCAATATAATTGTAGTTAATTAATCATCTGTAAGATATCTCCATGGTAAAGAATCAAATGGTTATGTGCACATGTAATAAAAGAACTTTCTGGAAATGTAACCAAACTGTAATATGCATGATTTTTAGCTAGAGATTAGTTTTACAAAAATTTAATGAAGATCACACAAATTGTATTTTAACTTGTAATGTACTTTCCAATGCCTACATATTGTTTGCTATAAATACCCCACATACTAATACACACCTTGATTGTCTTGATTCAAAGATTAGTGCTGTTTGACAAGTTGTAGAACATGGAACCATGATTAGGTATTAGCCACTATACAACTACATGTATGAGATTACTAACTTTTGATGACGAAAGTGAGTATAAAAGGAAATTGAGAGAGCATGATGTGATAAGAATCACTCCACTCCTGCATCTGACTTACTCAAGATTGCTGGGCTAAAGGGATACTCCACTGCCCAAATACAAAAGAAAACAAAAACAAATCACTGTTTAACCTCGGACGCTGCCAGACCCAATCTGTCATGTTCTAAAATTAACCCCAGATCGCCGCGATAGCGGAGTTAATGCTCCTCCGCTCTGCCTCCAATACAGAGCACCTGATTGCGCTGTCCCTGCATCTGTGATCGCTCTGACAGGCTGCCAGGGACTCCTGGTCTGCCTCCCCACGCTTCCATGGTCAGTGTGGAGTGCAGGGAGATGGATCAGTGCTGATCCTCTTCACCCTGTGAAAAAAAAAAATTAACGTTATATCCCACCCCCCTTTTCCCCTGCTTTAATAAAATTAACCCCTTCCCTGCCAATTGATCACTGTCTACAGTGATCAATTGACAGGAAATACATTTTACTGTGATCTGATTTTTTTTACCCCTTTTTTACTTTTATTCTTTCTTATCCCTCAGGGGTTAAATTTAATTTATTAATTAATTTCAATATTTGAAAAGTATATATTTAGCTAGCTCGGGTGGGAGGAAGTTTGTGGGGAATTGAGAAATTTGGTGTTAGGCTAGCTAGGGGTTAACGTTAAAAAAAAGTTTAAAAAAGCTTTAAAAAGTAAATAAAAAGTAAAATAAAAGTTTTAATAACATTTAAAAAAAAGTTTTACAAAAATCCGTCCCTCCCAGTCCTAATAAAAATTAACCCCTTCCCTGCCAGTTGATCACTGTCTGTAATGATAAAAATATAGATCACAGTTTTATACTGTCATCTGAATTTATTTAACCCCATGGTGGTTAACTTTTATTTTACATTTTTTTAATCCTCGGGTGTTCAATTATTTCATTCATTAATTTAAATATATTTTAAAATTATATATTTTGCTAGCTGGGGTGGATGGGAGTTATGGGAAATGTGAGAATTTACTATTAGTTAGGGGTTAGGGGTTAACGGTTAAAAAAAACCTGTAAAAACAGTTTTAAGAAAGTTTTAAAAAGTTAAAAAAAGAATTATCCCATGGTGAGGTTAAAAATATGCCTTTTGAATTACCCTGGGGTGTATTCTTTAATAAATAGTATGTGTTTGTGGGAAAGTTTGAATTAAACATGGACACAGCGTAAAACTTCAAAGTTAGAAAAAAGCTTAATGACGGTGTCTCAAATGTGTCCCTTCAACATCCACATATACCTGGCAAAGGTACATACGCAGAGCCGGCCTTAAGCCATTGGGTGCCCTGTGCGAAAAATCTTCACAGCACCCCTCCTTCCTGTCCCCCCCTTCCCAAACACCCTGTCACACACACACGCAGACAGCCACAAGCAGACAGCCACATGCACACAAAGACATAGAAACATAGAATGTGATGGCAGATAAGAACCATTTGGCCCATCTAGTCTGCCCAGACAGCCACACATAGGCAGTCACACACACAGAGGCAGACAGCCACACACAGACAGCTACACACAAACACACACGCAGAGAGCCACACACAAACACACAGGCAGAGAGCCACACACAAACACACAGGCAGACAGCCACACACAAACACACAGGCAGACAGCCAAACACAGACAGCCACACACAAATATAGAGGCAGATAGCCACACACAAACACACACGCAGACAGCCACACAGGCAGACATAGAAACATAGAATGTGACGGCAGATAAGAACCATTCGGCCCATCTAGTATGCCCAGACAGTCACACATAGGCAGTCACACACACACACACAGGCAGGCACACACACACAGGCAGACAGTCACACACACACACACAGGCAGATAGTCTCACACAAAGGCAGACAGTCATTCATACACACAGACACAGTCAGACACACAGACACACAGACACAGTCAGACACACAGTCACACACACATGCAGACAATTATACAAACAGGCAGACAGTCAAACACACAGGCAGACAGTCAAACACACAGAAATTCACACACCCACACACACACACACACACACACACAAAAGGACAGACAGTCACACACACACACATGCAGACAATCACAGATACTAACCACTGTTCCTTGTGGAGGCAGACAGGCAGTGCAACTCCTTGATTCTAGTTGTTGTGGGAAGCAGGGACTCCTTACTGCTTCCCCTGCAGCAGTTACACTGCACTTTAAGCTCCACCCCCGCCACACGGTAAGCCCCGACGCACGGTAAGTCCCGCCCCCGCCCCCTATTTATTTTTTTTTATCCTGGCCGGCCATGTGTGAGCTGTTTCGGCCGCACGGCACCCCCTGCTCCATGGCGCCCTGTACGGCCGCACAGCTCGCACACCCCTAGCTCAGCTATGTCGTCTGAGTACAACATTCTCATGTATAATATTTCATATGTTGCTCAGCTTTGTCGTCTGAGTACAACAATAACCATAGTGGTGGCATACAGAGCCAAACTTATGAAAATGGTGACAGTGTTCTTCGTGTGAGGTCTGTACCTGCTGCGCTGGGTGTCGAGCTTGTGATCGTGTGCGTTCCTTGCTTGTGTCGGTTGTTTTGTGTCGCCAGGCGTTTTATTTTGCGGGTAGGAGAATGTGCCTGTTGGACTTGGCGCCGTTTTTCTGCTTAGGGCCTGCAGTTGTTTGTGTTGCCGGGCGGCCATCTTGGAGGTTCGTGGTATCTGCCTATAATAGCTGCGTCGCACAGCAGGCCGTATCCACGATATCACAGTTTTCTCTGCTTGACGGTGAGATTGTCCTTTGCCACGCAAAATGACCTGAAGGCTTGTGCAGAGTCGATCAAATATCTCCAGGGGGACATGGGTGGCTGGGTTTGGGAGCTCCGCTTGTTATAGTTATGTTGGGCGGCCATCTTGGGTATGCCCTGTGTGCCAGCAGCCCCAGCGTGTCTTGTGGCCGGATCGCCGGCTTGCAAGCCTGGTTGTCGTTTCCAGTGGGGACCGGGATATCCCCCACCGGTCCAAGGGGGGGGGTTGAGTGGAAGGTGAGTTGTTTGAGGGCTCTCGCACACATAAGATTTTCTAAATATAATGTGCAAACTCACTTTGCGTGTCAAAAAGGCAGAATAAAATGCTTATTACCACTACACTTGGTACAAGCTAGCGGAAAAATGATCCCACGCTAAGGTTCAAAATATGCCTTTTGAAATACCCTGGGATGTCTTCTTTAAGAAATTGTATGCCTTTATGGTGTAGCTGGAATATGTACTCCAAAGCCTGCTCAAGTACTCCAAAGTGGGACATGGACGCATCAAAACCCTCTATGAAAATTCACACTTCACAAAATAGTGTCTAGGTCATACATTGGGCATGTTGTTTTACTCAGAAGATGTAACTGAGCATAATTTGGGGGATTTTATGACAGTGGTACATATCAAGTGTAAGAACTACTACAAAATGCAACATGTATGTAAAAATTGCATTTTTTTCCCTCACCACAAACATTGACATAAATTGGTGAAAAAATGGTAACAAGTTAAGGCGCAATATATGCCATATAAGATACCATATAAGATACCCAGGGGTGTCTGCTTTATCAAATTGAAGCCCTCTGTGGGGTTATTTGAACAGTTCAACTGCTTTGATACCCCAAAATGAGACATAGGCCCATCATATCAATCTATGAAAATTCTAACTATAGAAAATGAAATAGCCTTGTCTCTTATATGGCATTGTAGCTTCACAGAATATTGCCAAAGGCGTACAATGGGGGTATCGCTATACTCAGCATATGTAGATGAACACAATATGGGGTTCTGTGCAGGAATAGCACACGCCAGCTTTACGAAATACACATACACAAAAACCTTGTTATATGTGAATATACCAAAATAGAGAAACACAATTTTACTCCAATATTTAGCAGAGATTGGTGATGAAATGGCTATGTAAAAAGTGTCAAAATAACCTTAAGTAAATAGCCTGTGATGTCTACTTTATATAAATATATACTTTTGTGTGGCAAATGTATTTTCTGTGATGGCTACTAAACCTACAAGACAAACATACCAACTTCTAAAATTGTTTCACATTGAAAATGTATTTTAGTCCTTTTATTTTGTGACCTGTAACTTCCAAAATAATTTGAACTCCTATACATATTATGTACTGTATAAATCAAGACACATAAATTAATTTATTTTTAATTACTTTTTCTAAGCTGGACATAGTATGCACACGCTATTATTTTTTGGCATTTTTTTTTTTAATTAATGAGAATTTATGCATGTATATGTGACATCAAATTAAAGCCTTTTTGACCTCTAAAAAATGGTATATAATATGTGTTGGGGCAATAAATGACAGAGATGCAAATTGTGTTTGAACACAAACAGCAAAAAATGCAAAAATGGCTTGTGTCCTTATGGGTAAGTCCAGTTTTTGAAGCTGTGTCCTTAAAGGGTTAATAGATATACCGCAAATGAAAACATGCATTTAATTATGCATTTTTCATTAGGGGCAAAAGCTGCAGTTATCTTGTCTGCTGCTGTTCAAGCCATGCCCTTTTTCCAAAGCCCAGACTTTGTGTGGCTGTCCAATCACAGATTTTTCAATGCAGTTCAATGAGAAGTCTTTGCAAAGCTGATGGTCAGAGCAATTGCTGCCTCTTGAAAATAGCTCCACTGGGCTAAGCAAACCAGGATGTAACAGGATCTGTTGTTTGACTGAAAGTCAGGGGGTTTAGCCAGGTTAAGTTATAAAAGTGCCAATTTCTTTAGAATTTTTTTGTAGAATTAAAAAAAAAACACACACTCTTCACATATAAAGCATTTCAGTAAAGTAAATTGCTTTAGGATGTCCCTTTAAGAAGAACAATTGCAATCTCTCCAGGCATTGGTCTCCCTGGGACAAACCATCATGAACATTTAGGTATGTGGTTTCCCTCTAATTCTCAATTGTTTATATACTAACTGCAATGTGTTCACTCATTGGTTTACTGTGCAAAATCCAGAACTCCGATCAGAAATGTACATCAATCACGAGCCAAATGACTTGTGCAAGAGAAGAGCATGTTCATTTTGAACTGTGAATTGAAATTCTATCAATATCACAAAAAAAAAGATGATTAATGGTTAGGAGACAGCCACTAAATGTTGATTATTTCTTTGAACAGATCAAGTGGGAATTGAACAGAGGGGGGGGAAAATAGCAAGTCATAGTGGTGATTTTTTTTTTTTTTTATTGAAAACTCCTTCCACCTGAAGTCTGTGGATAGTTAATACAATGTTAAAAAAAATATGAGGGGGCGTGGCCTAGCGGTCCGAGAAGATGGCAGCTTGATCCCTGAGCTCCCCGCTGGCTCGGCTTGTAACCTCGTTTAATCCGCACTCTGACCGCAGTGATGGGTAAGACTCATCGAGCCTCACATGCCCAAAGACCAGGGGATCCCCCAAAAGGAACCCCGACCCCGACAATGAAACGATACCTGCTCGCATAGGCGGACTTGGATCCGCAGGCCTCAAATGACTCCACTGAGTCGGACAGTTTCTCCCAGCGTTCCCCAACGGGAGAGCAGGCCCTTGAAATGCGGGTGACAAGAGACCCTGCGATGCCGGACCTGATGGCCCTGCTAAAAGACTTACCCACGAAAACCGACCTCAAGACAGCCAACGCTGAGTTGCACTCCTCGATCACGGCGGAACTCCACGCTCTGAGAGAGGACCTACAAGGCCTCAACCAACGAGTATCGCAGATTGAAGCGGACTGTGACCACATGGCAGTGGCACAGGCTGCTAATACAGACATGCTGCAGCACCATACCACAGTGATGAGACAGATGGCCCTGCATATAGAGGACCTCGACAACAGGGGCAGACGCCAGAACATTAGGGTAAGGGGGGTCCCAGAGGAGTTGGATACCAAGGCCCCAGTACAGAGTACACTGATGGAGCTTTTCAATAGGCTCCTAGCTAGGCCGCCACTGACGCACATAGGCTTTATTAGAGCGCACCGGGCTCTGAGACCCCAAGGGCCCCCGGGGGGACCCCCCAGAGACATCATCTGCTGCATGGAGAGTTTCCAGCTTAAGGAAGAGATCCTACGCAAAGCGCGGGCCGCGGACAAGGTGTTGCTAGAAGGGTCGGACATCCAGCTATACCCAGATCTGTCCCCTGCTACACTGGCGTACCGGCGAGCCCTGAAACCTTTCACCAGGCAATTGCAGTCCGCCAACCTAAGGTACCGATGGTGCTTCCCCACAGGCCTTCAAGTAGCATCACCCTCAGGCCCCTTCATGGTCACGGGTGCAGAAGACTTAGAGACGCTTCAACGTGAGTTACATCTGCCGCCGGAGAAGCTAATCTGGCCGAACCCGCTCAGATTTTACACGGAAGGTCCTAGGCCTCAAGGCATGGGTCCCAAACCCCAACGACTGCGGAACCCCCGCATGCAGACGATAAGACCAGCGGGAACACAGAACTAACTGTATCACCGGCCCTGCCGCTCCCTGGGATTCTGACGAAATACACCAAGCCTTGAAAGGGAGGACTTGTATGCTTTTTTCACCCTCTATTTTCTCTTTGTTGCATCCATATCGCTTCGAACATCACCATTATTCTGAGCTTATCCACTCCATTCCTGGGACTTACAGCTGGCTTTCCGCCTCCAAACCCTGGGCCCGTGTGGAGCAGTCAGCGGACGAACGACCCGGAGTCTGGGGACAACCTTCCTCTTCCCGCTTCATTACCGCAAGTATGCCTAAGGGGACAAGGGGGGTACGGGACTACACGCTTCCCCACAACATAAGGACAGTGGGCCGAATAATTGGGGAGGGGGAGAGGGGGTGGCCCCGGGCCCTACTGAGTGGCATACCCTGCCTAATCATGGCATGGAGGGAGGGGGATAGACACTTTTCAGCCCTGGACTTGTCCCCCCTTTTTATGCGAGGAGTTGGGGAGGACTACATGAACCACCCCTATAGTCACCCCGAAAGGCTACAGCCCTCAGGCACAACCTATCAGGACAAACTGGGACGCTAACCGGCAAATGCCACCATACCACCCACACGAGACGGGGGAGCCAGCCACATCAGCACCAGTAGAGGGGTGATGCGGCCCACGCAGTTATACAGTGGGTCCCCTCAGACTTTATGGACCGTTGCTGCTCTCCTGGCTATCTTGATTTCACCCTTGCCGGGTTATAGAGGGTTACAGGAGAGCACTGTGCTAGGCCTTCTAGGGGCCAATCAGACATATGTTGTAGCATGTAGTACAGGGGCCGGATGGCTGATGGGGGTCAGGGCCGGGCTTGGGTGGAGGCATGTCACGGAGCTTAGGTGGGGGGGGGGGGGGGGTAAGGGGATGCATACGACCTCCGGGGGAGACCAAGGCGAAACTCTCACTACTCTAAGCTAGGTGGTTTTCTCTGACCCTAGATAATTGGGAATCACCCAGAAACCGGGGGGGTGGCGGGCGAGGCACACTTAGACGAAAGACACCATGTTACATCGGTGGGCCGATCAGTCCACGAACTGCGGTCATGACACAGACCCTGCAAACATTTGCTTATAGAGGTACATCATAGGCTACACTCCCTGCGTAGTGAGCCAAGAGGCGGGGAGACGGGATGTCCTGACTGGGCGGAACTCCGGGGGCTCGCAGAGGCACGTGACGATCTTTCTGGGAGCGTCCTGGGCCCACTGGGTTCTGCCTACTTGGGGCTTCTTGGACTCCTTTGCTACCCTACTGGTTAGGGCGTTCTAACCCTAGGTGCGCGGTGCACCCCTCCTACCTACGGGAGGGGGGGGGTGATTACTGCCCTCCAACGCTCAATTCCATTTTTCGTTGTATATAGTGTTACTCATCCGTACCCAGTTTCTAGACCCAGAGGGTACGTTCCTTCCCCTCTCACCCTCTGACCTTCCCGGTTTTCCCCAAGTTACCCTATCCCGTACTCGCTATACCTGACGACCGGACAGAAGTGACCGTATCACCTGTGAGCAACTGACACACACCCAGTATGTCTCTAATACCGGCCCCACTCACCATTTTCACACTGAACACTAGGGGACTAAACACGCTAGAAAAAAGGGCTGGAGCTCATAAGGACTTTAGGACAGCACGAGCATCCATAGTGTTTTTGCAAGAGACCCATTTCAGGGCAGGCTCACGACCCACGTTGACGAACCACCACTACCCCAGGGGGTACTATAGTGACTTCCAGGGAGGTAAATCCCGGGGCACGGCAATACTCCTGCATAGACACCTCCCATTTATAGAAACTGGGGTCCTGACGGATCCGGAGGGCCGCTTCCTGTTCCTCAAGGGGACGATCGCAGGTACTATGTATACTCTAGCCAACCTCTATGCCCCTAACCGGGGGCAATATAAATTCTTGGCTAAGACGCTCCGCACACTGGCGGGTTTCCAGGAAGGCATACTAATAGTGGGAGGGGATCTAAATGTAGCGTTAGACCCCCAAGTGGGACTCCTCCTCGGGCCACACACACATCCCCTCACAATACCTTACAGCCATTAAAACTCTTCTGGCCAGGACTAAGCTAGTAGACTGTTGGAGAGCCTTCCACCCCGACGAAAAGGATTTCACCTTTTATTCCCACCCTCATAACTCCTACACCCGCATAGATTATCTACTAGTCCCCAGCTACCACATACCGCTAGTCTTACAGGCTGACCAAGGCACTGTGACGTGGTCGGACCACACCCCAGTGATCATCAAATTACACTCCCCCCTCCACAGGCCCAAGATCTCCAAGTGGAGGTTGAATGAATCATTGCTTACAAACCCTACGATCACCTCAGACATAGGGGAGACACTAAGGGAATATTTCGCCTATAACACCTGCGAACAGACCTCCCCCACCATACGCTGGGAGGCACATAAGAGTGTCATAAGAGGCCACTTCATCCAAAAAAGTGCGCTCCTGAAAAAACAGAGGGAAGCCCGCATGGCTAAATTACTATCGGACATAGCACAGGCAGACACACTTAACAAACAACACCAACTCCCCACACACCAGGCCACTCTCCTCCGCTTGCGTAGGGAACTAACTACACTCATTCACTCCACTCATCAAAGGGACGCTCTGCGAAATAGGGCTTTCTTCGCGATCCATGGGAACAAAAGTGGGAAACTTCTAGCGCGCATGCTAGCCAAAAGGCGCCACGACACGTACATAGACAGGATCCGAGACAAGGCGGGGGTCCTACACAGACACCCGGCCAAGATCCAGGAAATCATCCGCACATATTACGCAGGGTTGTACTCCCTCCCACGCCCTCACACCGACGCCCAGTCACGATCACTCAAGACCTCAATAGATGACTACCTAAAGACCCATACGCTCCCTTCTCTGACGGCAGCCACGGCCGACCAGCTGGATGAACCTATATCTATGGGGGAACTAGCGCTAGCTATTAAATCCATGAAACCGGGCAAGACACCGGGTCCAGACGGCCTGCCCATCAAATATTACAAAAGCTATGCCGAGATCCTATACCCCCCACTCCTAGACATGTTCAATGCCATCAGGGAGGGACACGAACTGCCCCCACAAGCGCTCATGACACACATCACTATAATCCCGAAAGAGGGTAAGGACCGGGAGCACTGCGGGAGTTATCGGCCCATATCCCTTATAAATAACGACATCAAACTGCTAGCGAAGGTCCTGGCGACCCGACTCCAGGTGCACGTACCCTCTCTGGTCCATCCGGACCAGGTGGGGTTTGTGATGGGCAGGGAAGCCAGGGATGACACCATAAGGGCCCTTACTATAATGCACAAAAAAACAGGGGACGACACGGGCCTTCTCCTGCTGTCCACGGACGCGGAGAAGGCCTTTGATAGGGTCTGCTGGACGTATATGTTCCAGACACTGTCACACTTGGGTGTGGGGCCGTACCTGCAGGGATGGATCAAGGCCCTGTACACTCATCCGACAGCACACGTCCTGGTCAATGGGGCGCCCACCGAGGCGTTCCCAATTCACAATGGAACGAGACAGGGGTGTCCCCTATCTCCGTTGCTGTTTGTCCTGGCCCTGGAACCCCTGCTCACTACTATCCGCCACCACCCAGACATCAAGGGAGTACACATAGGAGATACACACCATAAGCTTGCCGCGTACGCAGATGACCTCCTATTCTTTATAACTCACCCAGAGATCTCCCTCCCCAATCTAGTGCAGGAATTCCAGACCTTCGGCAGGTTATCGGGGTACAAGATCAACTTCTCCAAGTCATATGTTTTAAATGTCAGCGTACCCACAAGGAGAACGACGCAGCTTCAACGCAGCTTCGCGTTCCAGTGGGCCGCTGATAAAATCCGCTACCTCGGCACCTGGCTGACGGTTAGGGAATCGGAGCTCTTTACAGCAAATTTTGCCCCGATACTGGCTAGATTCCAAGCAGACATGAGGGAGTGGGCCCTACCGCACATCTCCTGGCTGGGCAGAATCCAAGTAATTAAAATGAACCTGCTACCGAGATTACTCTACCTCTTTCAGGCTCTGCCCATCTCGATCCCCACCTCATTCTTTACCACACTTCGACGAGCAATGGGAGCCTTTGTATGGGACGGGAGGAGACCCAGACTAAAATACGCACTACTCACCCAACCTAGGAACAAAGGGGGTCTAGCCCTACCCGATTTCAGGCAATACTACAAGGCATGCCATCTGCAATGGGTAGTGGAGTGGTCTAAAACTGGGGTCAGTAAATTATGGAAACAGGCGGAGGAGGGGTTGGCTGGGATCCCAGCCGCCCTCATCCCGTGGCTCCCCGGGGGGACCGACGGAAAGGAAACGCACTACTCCACATACACGAAAGCGACGCTGAAGGTATGGAGAGGGAGTGTCGGCAGACACACACTCTCCACATACCCGTCCCCACTACTCCCCCTCACACACAATCCAGGCTTCCCACCAGGCAAGGACCCTAGGGCACTGAGGGCCCTGGTGCAATGCCCAATGCCGAGGCTGAGACATGTGTGCTCCGGTCAGGGGCTGAGGTCCTTAACTGACTTGTGTGGTGACCCTAACCAGCCGTTCACGACCCACTTCCGATACGCGCAACTAGTGAGCTACACCAAAACCCTACCACGGGCAGGAGCTCTCACGAGGGGACTCACTACCTTTGAACAACTCTGTGTAGACCCTGACCCATTACCACATGGTATTTCGCAGCTTTACACCCTCCTACAAACACACACACCCACGGCTACACCACGTTTTATGGGTAAATGGGAGGAGGCCCTTGACCATACATTCAGCGCAAGGGAATGGGAAAAGATATGTGAGATCACACACCACTGCTCCATATTTAGTAAGAGCCAGGAGATAGCTTATAAGATACTCACGCAATGGTACTGCACCCCAGATACACCTCAATACATACATGCCCATGGGACCAACATATGCTGGAGATGCACAAATGCACCGGGTACACCTATACATATTTGGTGGGCTTACGAACTCATCCAACCATTCTGGAGGAAGATACACACAATCACATCCCGCTTCTCTGACAACCCACCACCATTAGAACCTGCAGCAATGCTGCTCCACCACACGACTATACCGATTTCTAGGTACAAAAAATCGCTTACAATCCGTATCCTAAACATGGCCAAGCAAACTATACCACAATACTGGAAAAAGAGTGAGACTCCTTCCCTTCTCAAGTGGTTCACCCACATGGAGGAGCTGAGAGCGGTGGAGGAGCTCTCCATGTTAGCAACTGAAAAACAGCGTCAAACATACTTGGACATCTGGACTCACTGGATACTGACTACGACGAAACAGGACTTCCTGACGATGCTACAAAACTAAATATAGGGCTATACTCTGCCTAAATGATTTAGGGGACGACGGACAGACCCTCCTCCTCCTTCCCTTCACTTTCCTAACCCTCTCCCTTCCCCACTACCCGAGAATCCCAAACGAGAAACGCTACCCAAAGGTCACGACGACATAAAGGCACTGGAAATGAGCCCTTACATGTTCACTTCCCTACAAAATGGCATTCCGCTGTCATAGTAAGCTGTCAATAGGGAACCTCAACAGACGCGAACCCCCACAGATGCAAATCAACAGATCAAGTACTCATCCCTCTCGCACAGGCAGATCACAAAAAGCCCTCGCAAGGGACACAAGGGAGGTAATAGAGACCTCTTCATTAGACACCTTAGAGGTAGCCAACTAGAGGGATCTTGTCTTAACCTGGGGGGACAACAGCTTAGCCAAGGGTGGTTACCCCTCTTCGGATGACCACAATGCAAGAGACGAATGGGAAGAGTTTGGAGGAGGGAGGGGGGGACTCACCTTCATGAGCTCTTACCGTTGTTGATATCTGGGACCTGCGTGTCCGACAGCCTTGTTGGGCCTGCGTGCCCGTTTTATGTTTGACTCTAACATGTTGTTGAAAATTGCACAGACCTGCGAGTCTATGCAGAAATGACCCTATTTTCCCCTTATATCCAGGAAATAAAAATTATATTTACAAAAAAAAAAAATAAAATATGCATACAAGTCAAGTAAAGTATGTGTTTGCTGTATACAACAGCTTTGTTGGACAATCAGGATGTTGGTCTTCATGTAGTGCAGACTTTTTTGTGACCTTTGTTATTTTATAATCTAGGATGCAAAATGTGAATTATTTATACATTAGTATTCTCCTTTGTATTTTACTTTACTTGACAAAAATATATTTTTGCATAATTTTGGTGTCATTTTTATTTTTTATTGTCATTTTTATTAGTAAGAAGCAAATGACTTCAAAGTAACAAAAATAGCATAGCCACACAAATATGTTACAGGTCTGGAAATATTTAAACACTGTCACCATTTTCATAAGTTTGGCTCTGTATGCCACCACTATGGACTTGAAATTAAACAACCAAGATGTCATTGAAATGCAGACTTTTAACTTAAATTCAAGAGGCTGAACAAAAATATTGTATGAAACATTTAGAAATAGCAACCATTTTCATACACTGCCCCCTTATTTTAGGGGCTCAGATATAATTGGGTAAATTAACACAATCAAAAATACTTTTTTTATACTTGTTTCAATATTTTGTCAAGAATCCTTTGTAGGCAGTGTCTACTTGAAATCTGTAACACATGGTCTTCACCAAACACTGGGTCTCCAGTTGGTGTTTGTTCAGGCTCTTTCTGCCTTACATTTTGTCTTCAGCAAGTGAAATGCATGCTCGATCGGGTTGAGATCAGGTGATTGACTTGATCATTGCCTTTAAAAAGATTCCAATCAACTTCGCTGAATTTGGCTGAATCCGAGCAGACAATATATCGTTTTACACTTCAGAATTCATCTAGCTGCTTACGTCACATCATCAATAAACATTAGTGACCCAGTGCCATTGGAAGCCATGGATGTCCATGCCATCACACTGCCTGTGTTTAATGATGATGATGATGAAGTATGCTATGGATCATGAGCCATCCCAAGCCTTCTCCATACTTTTTTCTTCCCATCATTCTGGTATAGGTTCATCTTAGTTTTATCTGTCCAAAGAATGCTGTTCCATAACTGGGCTGTTTTTTTCAGATGTTTTTTGTAATCTGGCCTTTCTATTCCTGAGGCTTATGAATGGTTTACACCTTTTGGCGAACCCTCTCTATTTGCTCTTTTGAAGTCTTCTCTTTATTGTAGACTTGGATAATGATATGCCTATCTCCTACAGAGTGTTCTTCACTTAGCTGGATGTTGTGAAGAAGTTTTTCTTTAACACAGAAAGGATCCTACAATCATCCACCACTGTTGTATTCTGTGGACATCCAGGCCTTTTTGCGTTGCAGAGCTCACCAGTGCATTATTTTTTTGGTTCTTTTGTTCTTTTCAGAATGAACCAAACTGCTGATTTGGCAAGTCCTAATGTTTCTGCTATCTCTCTGATGGATTTGTTGTGCCGCCATCTTTCACATGCATTGAGAGCTCCTTTGACCGCATGTTGTGGGTTCCCAGCTTCAAATTGCAAATCCTACACCTTGAATCACCTCCAGACATTTCACCTGCATAATTGATAAAGGAATAATGAAGAAATAGCCTACATCTGTCTACAGCTTTTGAGTCAATTGCTAAATTACTTTTAGTCCCTTGAAAAAGAGGTGGCTACATATTAAATAGCTGTAATTTCTAAAAATAGAAAGGTAATGCATGGAAGCAGTGCCATCACAAGTGTCCTCAACTCAAATAAAGATAGAACAATATGCAAAACAAGAGGTCCTCTTGTCCTGCATATCATTCTATCTTTGAGTTGAGGACACTTCAGGAGGTGCTACTTCCTTTTGTATATCTACCTACGGCCAGAACGAAGAGACTCTGGTTTGGGAAGTCCAAGTTGCCACGTAGACTTTGAACACACACTAGAAATCCCATCTTTTTATTTATTTGTAATTTCTAAACCCTTCCTCTAATATGGGTGTGAATACCCTCAAAGTAATAGATTACTCTTTAATCCCATGTTCATTATGTAACTGTAACTTGAATGTATTTTGGTAAACAGCCTTAATAACAAAACTTGTGTCAGTGTCCAAATATTTCCAAATCTAACTGTGTATACAGAGGCTTAAATATACATTAAATAAGTACCAATGAAGTACAATATATTTTTTTAGCATACATTCTATAGTAAAAGAAAAAGAAAATAAATTATAATTTTCAAAAACTGAATTAAAACTAAATTTAAAAAAAAGTGTGGTTAATGTTCCTCTCCCTTGGTAGTTCGTCCTTAGTTACTCTTCTCTTTCTTGTTTTTTTCTTCCTTTTTCTTTCTCCTCTTACACCTAAATGCATTTTAGAAAAAATATTATTATTAAAAAGAGACAGAGGGCAAAGGCCACATAACCACCACTCATTTAACTGTATTGGAGTCTAGTATACTTGTACTCCGTATAGACCAAATCCTAGCATTAGAGGCCACTCGATTTAGCACCCTTGCTTTAATTTATTTCATATTATACATGCAATTTGATTTTTTTTCATAACCATGTGGTAGTCTGGCACTATTCCTTTACATCTCTATGGCAAACATAAACGTGAAGCCTGATGGGGAATCATTCAATAGGACCAGTTTATATTTAAGCCTAGAATCTGGCTCAAAAGTTGAAATACCTTGTCCCAGAACATGTGAAAGTATATTTCAATATAACCATTGTGGTGTCATTGTGTCATTAAACTAATGTGACCAAGCTCATGTTTGATTTTCTTACAGGGGGATAAGCTTTACCCGTTGATATGGTAATTAGGTAATTCAATACCTTTACAAGTCAGGAAAGAGATAACCACTTGTTCCTATCACCATTCCTCCCTGTTCCTTCTTGGCTGTGCTATTGAGCAGACACATGAGCAGACATGGGCTAATTTTTATCATGGTGAACTGTTAGTGGGATCTGATAACTTTATAAGCTCTAGTTGTTATTGTCAGTTAGTACGTTTGTGGTTGTTGTTATTGTTTTAGTTAGATTGTGTGTCATTATTTGTATGTTGTTGTTTTGTCTCTAGATAAATATTTGTTAAAGTAGACCGACCAGAGTTTATATGTGTATATGTACAAAATTTATATAGTTTGGGAATATACCACATCTATAGCCTCCACAGCAGAGAGGAGGGGGGCCCTGCATAAGCAATAGTACCATCTAGAAATCCCCTTATATCCATTTTCATCTATATTCACACAAATTGATAATTTATGAGTATTCTAAAATATTTTTTAAAGTCGTCCCCGAGTGGTCCATCCAGGTTTTTTATCAAACAGAACCTAAAAAGAAGTCAATTTCTCAAATCCTTGGACTATAGAATGGCATACACTCTATAAATCATGTCTTGAACTAAAATCCTATGATTGTATAGTCTTTCAATAGTTTACTTTAACATTCTAAAATCAATTAAAAATGTTCACATTTTCTAATTCTCTAACAGGAATATTAAACCTCTGCATCTATCTTGTGTTGGGTTCTGTCCGAGATCTCTAATATTACCCATGGTATCCAGGCTTTTCAAAATACACCAATCAAACTTTTCCAGAATACTGCCATATCAATTATGGAAAGCAATCGCCCTCACCAAAGGGAAAGTGGTCAACCAGACAACTCATCTCCCCATGCTCTAGCATGCCAAGGACTATATGAATGAGCTGTGAAAGGCAATAGTTTCTCAATTTCCCTCTTGTTCAATTTTACTCACAGTAGAATCAAAATCTTACTCTGCTTGTAGTCCAAATGTTTAATTTAAAGTGTAAGTTTTGTATCTCAAAGTAGTGGCAATAATCAAAGAAGAAATGAGTTGTTTGAAGTGTATTTTATTGTGATGAATTATTATCCCTAGCTCAGTAGATACCTGTATACCTATATAAATAAATGATTGGTGGCTTCGCCAATCAATAAGCTCAACAGTGCACAATTAACTACCATATACATTACTGACCTGGCCATATTTAGACATTGGTGCCTAATGAGCTAATGTGTATATGTTCGAATATTCAATCTAATGTTTTGCATATCACTAAAGAATAATAAAATGTACATCTCAATATGTATATTATACAAAACTGGCAGTATAGGAGACAAAACGTCTCATTTATAATGATTTGTTATGGACAATTGAAAAAAAAGCCAAAAAATGCTGTTAATATATCAGTACAGTCTGTAATATTTTACATTTAGAGTGTGACTTACTTTCCTTCTAATTTATGAGTAAATACAACAGATTCAAAATAGATTATTTTACTCCTATGTGTAAAGTTCTGGACTACTGTTCAGAACAATCAAATAATGTCACACAAATATCATTCAGGCTATACAGGGATGCAGTAATTAGGACAGTTTTAGGAAAACCTAAAACATGACATAACCCTTTAATTAAACAGCACTTAATAGCTGACCATAGTTGATCATACCAATGGAACATGGCATATCGATATCTTACAAGCAATAAAAACTATCCAGTGATATGGCCGTGTAACACTTACATTTTATAATAAAGCATACCATGATTAGAGAAAACTCTTCACAGGAAAAAAAAAAGAAACACGAAAAGAATAATTAAAAAAGTAGAGATGTAACATTTACTATGCAACCTAGAGCAACATGTACAATTATTTTTCAGTTATTACTATTGGAAAAGTTTCACTCATAGAACACATTTTGCTTTTGTTATATTGGTTTAATATAACAATCCAATGGACATTTTTTTTCTACCATTTTTCTACCACTTTTTCAAGTATTTCTACCATTTTGTTCTGATTTTGTTCCAGGTTCACTCCCATGTCTTTACAGAATAAAAATGGTAATAATAATAACAACAACAACTACTAGTATTTATAAAGCGCCTTTCTCCCAGTGAGACTTAAAGCATTTTTCAGCGCACGTTCTCGGAATGAATGGGATCGGCAGCTGAATAATAATAGATGTTATCATTACCCAATTGATAGTGCTCATTTTATCAACCTCAGAAGGATGAAGGGCTGGGTTGACCCTGCCGGGATTTGAACCTGTATGCTCTGTAGTCAGGGAATCTACCAACTGAACTACCTCACTGGCTAGAACAACATAAACATAGCACACCTAGTCATTCCCAACTGGCAAAGTTAGAAATCTGGAATAACCATGATCACAGACTGGTTGATTTAATCTAAGAAGAGATACAATATAAGAAAACAAAATTAGATAGGCAGCACATTGGTTCCATTGAAGAGCCAGATTGTTGCGGTCGCCGGCCCGCCGCGTCACACGGCCGTGCCCGACCAGCACAGCCTCGCCGACAACACGAGCTTACCTGCTCGTCGGCGAGCCGGCAACCGCCTCCCCAGGTCTTCCGGGCATCGCGCCCAAATCCAAGATGGCGCCGACCGCGTGGTCGCGTCCATCTCTAGCTCCACCCCTGAAAATTATACTAACGTGTGCGTGACGTCACAACGTCAACGCACACGCACGTTTTGGGGTCAGAGGTCGCCCTCTGACCAATCAGAGCATAGAGAGGGATATTTAAATCCCTAACTCACCCCAGTACCTTGCCCTGTCGTGGTTTCCGTTTCCTGGTTTCCTGAGAGTGCTCTATATTTGTGTATCTGATTTCCTGGTATCCTGATCTTGGCTTTTCCCTGGTTATTCTGAATTCTGGTTTCCCTGACTTGGCTTGTGTTTACGGTATTGTGTATTTTCTGGCTTCCTTGACCTCGGCTTTCCCTTTGACCATTCTCTGTCTCTAGCTTATTAGTCTGGCCATTCTAAGGTCCGGTTTACGCTCTGTCCTTTTATTTTCCTTTCCTTGTATATGTATATGTTTACATAGTTTCTGCGTGCTGGACCACACTAGTAGTCGTGACACAGATGTAGAAGAACAATGTAGCAGGCAAAATTGAGTAGTGGTATAAAAATGGTATTAATGGGCTAATATGGATAACATTTTCATTCTCTTTCTCATATGATATATAGCTCTCTGAGACCCTATTTATTTGTATTTATCTTACTTAGTATTACTATTAAATAGGCTCAGCATTGGAAGCAGAGGGCCGAAGGAGAAATGGATCTAACCTACTACAAGACTAAAACACATCAGTTTCTATGGCCAGAAATGGATAGTTTTGACTAAGGCTATGAAATCTGAAAAATTAGATAGTGGCCAAGGTCTAATGTACATCTATGATCTATCTCTATGATCTAGCTGTCCATATATATATATATATATATATATATATATATATATATATATATATATAAAATCTTTGTTAATAAGGTAATAGTCACCAACAATCTCTCATGGCTCATTATCATATTCAGGCATTATTTAAGAGGGACGTTAGTAATAATGCATTAAATTACTGTATCAAGACTCACTATATTAAACACTAATATCAAATGAGACACATTTTCAAATTCCCCTAGTTAAAACAAATTTATTTTTAAAAACTCTAGAATTCTCTACTGTAGCATACATACGATAACCCAGCAATAAAATGTAACACTAGTAAAAAAGTGCAAGGTGTGTAGGCGCTTCTCAACACAAAAGAAAAATCAAAGGGGTGTATTTAAGGTATATCCCCTAATCACCTATAAAATTTAATAAAAAATAACACATAGTGCTTTCTGTATATATAAAAATGCACTTAAAAACCAGAGGAATAGAACTTACACAGTAAAGAGCCATGTCAGGCTCTATATCAGAAGCTCCAGGGTGCCTTCACAGGCTACGATGTATAGTCTTCACAGTATTTAATCCAAAAGGAGAGATGGAGAGGAAGAATCCAAAGTAAGTATAAAACAACTTTAATGATAACAGTAAAATAGGGACAATAAAAGTAGTGTCAATAAAAAAATATTTAAAATATATACACCGCAAAAAGTCCCAAAATTAAAACAGCAGACAGGATTCAACTCTCTCAGGAGTCTTCTTCAATGTTGAGTTGCTTGTTATTTGTCTTGTATTTTTTACATTCATCTGCCTGACATGAATTTATATTGTATTAGGTATAATCTGTGTGCATTCACATGGGGTTTATTATTTTATTATCTTTGATTGGTTAATATGTAACACTAATCCTAAAGAATTTTAGGTTTCCATATCTAAACCAATACATTTTCTTATATTATTTCCATGTTCTGTGTATTTAGCCTACTGAGTGTGGTTTGTTTTTGGATGTGTATATAATATGAAGAAATCAGTTATATATATGTGTGTGTCACAACGTACCTTCACTCCCTCGATGCTTCTGCGACATTTACGGGTAGGGTGCGGGCCGCGACTTTCATACTCCAAACGCATCACATCTCACAAGCAACCATAGACACTGGAGGCTTGTGCCATCGTTCCATGCTGCAGAACAGTGTGGTTGAAATTTATTAACAAGCAATCACTCAAAACCGTCAGGGACAGACGGGGAGCCATCTATCCGCTCCCTTCTCACTACCTCCAGGGACCTGGTTACACAGCATGAGATGGAGGCTGCAAGTCCTACTCAGGAGTCCCTCCCTTCTACGCCAGCGATGCTCTTGCCAATGCCATCCCATTCTTCGGAGGCCCAGGCCACCTTTGAGGGAGAACTGCGGGCCCTTCTTCCCAGTCTACTCATCAAGGTGGACTTCGGAGCCCTCTCTGATCGCCTGAGCCGTGTGGTGAGAGAGGAAGTCGCCCAGCTCTGGGCAGACCTGGCCAACATAGACACCAGAATGTCGGTGGCGGAAGCCGAATCCAGGTCACTCTGCCAAATCCTGGTCACCTGGAGCAGACGACAGTGGTGACCGGCTGCAAAGTTGACATGGGTGGATGATTTGGAAAATCGAGGCCGCAGGCTGAACCTCTGCGTCCGGGTGGTAAGAGAAGGGGGCCCCACCAAGAACATCCCAGACCTCTTGCGCATGATCTTTGGCCAGGTGCTGGGGGGCCGCCACCCGCACCAGAAGAAGTTGTGCTGTCTAGACAACTTCCAACTGAAGTAAGAAATTCTCTGCACCAAGACTTGTTCCGCTACACCCTGCAGGCCACTACAAACCCCAGATATCCAATATCTCTGGGGATACCCCTTCTCCTTGCAGGCACACCACGGTTAAGACACCCTAGTGATGAGAAAACCGGATGATGTCCCAGACTTCATGCGGGCCCTGGGACTCCCACCGGGTCCGGTCCCCAACTGGCTGGCGAGATCATTTCTTCAACAACTCACCAGACCCCCGACCACCACCAGAATGGGAAATGGGCCCTGGTGGGCCTCAGGAGCACTGCTGTGAGCACCAACCGGAGGGTTGGGGACTGACACTGCATCACTCGGGATACAAACATGGGAGAGGGCACCTTTGTCTAATTGGGCTGGGGGACCAGGGCAGTTTTCAAAGATTATGAAGCCCAACACTGGAAACTCCAGCCACCATTCATGCATGGCACTGACTGACCAACGTATCACCCCAATGTAGACACCGCACGTACTCTCCAGAACATTCAGAAATACAGAGATGCCAGAGCCACTCTACTCACCCGTACTGACAGCTAGTACACGAACCATCATCTCCCATGTGGAGGGACTGGGGGGGATAGGGGGAGAGGACATGGGAACTCATGATGTACTTGAGGTGGAGGGAAGACACGGATGAAAAGTGCTGGGGGAGGAAAGGAGGACAGGGAAGGAGTCATGATGAAGGGTGGAGGTGGGGTTGGAATTATATGGGGAGTCCACACTTGAGGTAGAGGGAAGACATGGATGAAAAGTGCTGGGGGGGAAGGAGGACAGGGAGGGAGTCATGATGAAGGGGGGAGGTGGGGTTGGAATTATATGGGGAGACTACATTGGGATATACCGATACCCAGTAGGTATGACTTTGATTAATGCACTGTTATCTCCACTGTGCAGTTCATACTGATTGTGTAAATGTTGCAGATGATCTAGCTTTTCATGCCACCTGAGCACTGCTATAGCCTTGCACTAATGTCCCCGCTTCTCATGAGAAGTTGAGAGTCCCCTACTTAATCGGGAGGAGGGAGAGAGGGAGTTGGGGACAGGATGCAAAAGGGAGGGTTTAGAAGGGAAGTAGGGGATCAAGATGGGGCAGTCACGACATTGTCCACGATTCCGATTCCTGAGCGGCAGGTGGGGGCCCTAAAGTAAAATAATGGGGTGGAACTATTGTCCTCCCCTCTGGCCCCCACCCCTGAGCGGTGGGAGGGGGCCCTAAAGAAGAATAAGGGGGGCACCTATTGTCCTCCCCCCTGGCCCCCACCCCTGAGCGGCAGGTGGGGGCCCTAAAGTAAAATAATGTGAGGGGACCTATGGACCTCCTCCCCGGCCCCCACACCTGAGCGGCAGGTGGGGGCCCTAAATACCAATATGGGGGGACTTATTGTCCTCCCCCTGGCCCCCCACCCTGAGCAGCAGGAGGGGGCCATAAATTAGAATGGGGTGGACCTATTATCCTCCCTCCTGGCCCCCACCCATGAGCGGCGGGTGGGGGCTCTAAATAAGAATGTAACCCCCACAGGTGACTAGAGGTCCCCAAATCCCTAGTCACTCCCCTCCCAAACAAAATTAATTAACCCCTCCCTACCAACCCCCTCACCCTAAAAATAGAGAGGGGGGACCAATAACTAAGTACCTGTAAATTAATAAATAAAACTTACCATTTGATGTCTTCTTTATTCTAAAATCTTATTTTTTCAGCCCCAAAAAAGGCCAAATAAAAAAACCATAATAACCGTCACACTTTGAAAAAAATTAAAAAAAAACCTGAGCGCAAAAAATATCCAAAAAATAAAAAAAAAGATGCTGAAAAAATAATCCATCTTCACCCATGGAGGGCACTGCACTGACTGAGCTCCGCAGGGTGGGGGAAGGCTTATAAAGTTCTTTGGAATTTCCCCACGCTGTGTAATTTGACTTATAACTCTCTGATTGGTTACTTTCAATCAACCAATCAGAGTGTTGTTATGAGTCAAATTACACAGCATGGGAAAATTCCAAAGAACTTTCCCACGCTGTGTAAAATGACACAGAGCACTCTGATTGGCTGGATTTCATGCTAACCAAGCAGAGCGCTGTGATAGGTAAATGTAAATTAGGCTTAGACCACTCTGGTTGGTTGGTTGGTTGGTTTAAGCCATCCAATCAGAGTGCTCTGACAGGTAAATGAAGGGACTGACCCTGTAGGGACTATACAGGGTCAGTCCCTTCATTTACCTGTCAGAGCACTCTGATTGGATGGCTTAAACCAACCAACCAACCAACCAGAGTGGTCTAAGCCTAATTGCAGGGCGGGCAAGGCTGTGGAGCTCAGTCTGCGCGGTGCCCTCCATGGGTGAAGATGGATTATTTTTTCAGCGTCAGGTTTTTTTTTTTTTTCAGATTTTTTTATTCTGATTTGGTAATTATGTTTTTTTATTTTGACGTTTTTGGGGCTGAAAAAAGAAGATTTTAGAAAAAAGAAGACATCAAATGGTACGTTTTATTTATTTATTTACAGGTACATAGTTATTGGTCCCCCCCTCACTATTTTTATGATGAGGGGGGTAGGTAGGGGTTAATACATTTTTTTGGGAGTGGTTGACTAGGGGCTTGGGGTTATATTTTTATTTAGGGCCCCCACCTGCCGCTCAGGGGTGGGAGCCAGGGGGAGGACAATAGATCCCCCCCCCTTATTGGTATTTAGGGCCCCCACCCATCACTCAGGGGTGGGGACCAGGGGGGAGGACAATAGATCCCCCCCTTATTGGTATTTAGGGCGCCACCCACCGCTATGGGGTGGAGGCCAGGGGGGAGGACAATAGGTCCCCACCTTATTCTAATTTAGGGCCCACACCCACTGCCCAGGGATGGGGACCGGGGGGGGAGGTCTATAGGTCCCCCCCCTTATTTTACTTTAGGGTCCCCACCCGCTGCTCAGGCAATAGGTCCCCCCTTCAGTTTAAAAGCCCCCACTCGTGCAGCACGGGTGGGGGCTCGGGAGGGGAGGCACGTGTTTTTTTGGGGGGGTGGTGTTTAACAGACAGCAGCAAAAGGCTGCTAACTGTTTACTAGACATGCCCCTACTCGTGATATAGTGAGTAGGGGCAGATTTTTTTTTACCAATACTAAGTAATCTTTATTTAGTATTAGTAAATTTGGCTGAAAGACCAATTTAGGTCTTTCAGCCTTTTGGTAGATAGCTCCCTAATACCGTGGGAATTAGGGAGTTATCTACTTATTCATTCCCATCCATTGACTGGCTAAGTAACTTACATTTTATATGAATGTGCTACTTGATTTTTGTAAGTGTTGCAAATGCTTACAGATGAATCCTGGTTATGTCTGTATACTTTTTATTTAAACTGGTATACAGTGTAACATTCTTCATTCTTCCAGTGGGTATTGTGAAGAAATTAAATTTGTATTCGGTATTTCTGCCTGTTTCTTGCTATTTCTTCATGTTTTCAGTCGGCAGATGGAACTGCCGAACAAAGACCACCCCTGGCTCACTTAACTTCAAAGCCGGCATCACTTTCACCCTCTACGTGTGCGGCCAGCGTTCGTACTGCCGAACGCCACGTGGCAGAGAAAACCGCGGCCATCTTTTTTTCATTCAAACAAAGGCAGCGGGACTTGGTCGTCGAGTGTCTGGAACTAAAATCGGACACTCGACTTCCCGAACACCGGTCTCGAACATACGAACGCTGGAACTATATGTACCGATTAGCTAGAAGAGCGCTATTCGGTACATTTGTGTATACGAATGAGGGGAGCAATCGCTGCTAAGAGCCAGGGGGATTTGGTTACTATTTATATTCGTTTTTCTCCTTTTTCTAAAGTGACCGGCAAAACCACACGAACTTATGGAACTATTTTGTGCAGCCCACCCACGGTGAACCGGTCACAAAGGACTTCCATGGTTTTTGAGAACCCCTGAACCGATCTGGGTGAAATTTGAATATGTTGATCACCCAGATCGGGGCTATCAGGGGACATAGGATTTGTGGGGATACCCCATGTATAAAGGGGTGTTCCAGAAATTGGGGAAACTAGTGATTTTTCTGCCTGGAGATAATTAGGTTGTTACTGTATCAGACCTGATTATCTCCAGGGCTAGGGGAGGGAATTATATGTTTGTGTTGGGTGTGTTTTATATTTTTACTGTACAGGATTGGATAGATGTTACTCCTCCCTGTGGGATATCCCCTTGCATGGGGACCTGCATAAAAGGCTATGTGTGTGAATAAAGCTCAGTTCTTCTTGTATCCTGATCCTTGACTTTGGCTGTTATTTGGGAATTCGTATGCTTTACTAAGTGAATTATCTTGTGAAGCTATTGCTTTTTCATATGGATTTCGTCTCTTGGAACTACTGAACGGAGAGCTATCTACTCTAGTCTCTGGCGCTTTGGGAGGAAACTACCGAAAGAGGTTTAAATATACTTGGTTTCCTTACAGGTATATTAGTATTTCGGCAATTCTGTACATCGGAACTTTTGCAATTTCGGAACTTCAGCAATTCGGAACTTTGGCAATTCAGCTATTCGGACATTCTGAAGCATCCGAATGTCTGAATTGCCTGAAATTCTTCCGAATTGACATTTGGAATGAAACCAATTACAGAACTATCCATTCTCCTCTGTAAACAAGGTAGATATCTTTTTACGAAGGGCACTATTCAGGATCAGACCTACAAACCATACCACCCTCAGCGCCCTGACAAGATTTGCTGAGGGCATCCTAGTAATAGGGGGAGACCTAAATTTGCCACTGCACCCTGAGCAAGAGTCAACATCCTGGACGGGAGCACACCCGGACAACAGACATGCCAGGACCATCCGCCTCCTCCACCACCACCAGCTCACGGACTGCTGAAGAGCGCTTAACATGGGACTACACTGTTTACTCCTCGATCCATGCCACTTACACAAGATTAGATTATTTCCTCATGCCATATGGTAATCTGACGCTCCTCTTGGATTCAGAAATGTTGCCAATTACATGGTCAGATCATATTTCCCTCCGCTTGCGACTCAGCTCACCCCTGTTCCGGCCCTGTCAAACTTTGTGGCGCCTGGACGAATCAATCCTTTCAGACACGCAATTGGTTGAAAGAGCGACGAAAACACTTCAAGACTACTTTACCACCAACGAGGTGGGAGATACCACCACCCTGATGTGCTGGGAGTCCCACAAGGCAGTGATCCACGGGCACTTCATCGACCCATGCTCCACACACAAAAGGGAATTGACACAGGCTACCATAGACCTCAGCAGGGACATTGTTGCCCTGGAGTCTAGTCACAAATGCACGCTGGATTAAGGGATATACCAGGAGCTCATTCTAAAATGAGGACAACTCTCGATCCAGCGCTCCTATCAACACTATAAGCATATAATAACTGAGCATTGGGAAAAAATGTAGGAGACTACTTGCGAACCTTCCCAAACAGCGCAAGACCTAACTGTACATCCCTAAAATTAAAGACTCCCACCAATGACTCCAACACCTCCCCGACCAAATTTTGGCCATGTTGCTCCAATATTACCAGTGATTGTACCATACAAACCAAGACGCACGAGATGCCGTAAATCGCCCTCACTCACACACACACACACACACACACTGCACCCCTCACATTCACAGCACCCTCACTCACACACACACACTGCACCCCCTGACACTCAAACACACACACACACTGCACCCCTGACACTCACAGCACCCTCGCACACACACACACACTGCACCCCCTGACACTCACAGTGCCCTCACTCACACACACACACCGCACACTCACACACACACACAATCACACACACACACACTGCACCCCCTGACACTCACAGTGATCCAGCATGTAGAATTGTGTAACACAGAGGACTGATAGGTAACGTATACCGGACCTTAGAATGGCCGGACTAACGTACCAAAAAATAGTCAGGAATAGCCGAGGTCAAGAGAAACAGAAAAAGACACAACGACAAGGAAAAGCCAGGAGTCAGGGATGCCAGAATACAGGGAAGTCAAAAACAAAGCCAAAGTTATTAACCAGAAATACCAGAATCAATAACGCGCTCTCGGACAACAACAAGGGAAACCACGACAGGGCACTGAGCAGGATGAAAACTGGGCCTAAATACCCCTCCTCTAGATCTGATAGGCTGTCACCAGCCTTTGACCCTAAAGGCAGTTATCAGGCTCCATTTGCATAATTGCTGCTCAGCATTAAGCCCCCTTCTGTGGATTTGGTTGCTGCTCGGCACAACTTTTCCTGTGTGGACAGTAAATGCCATTAACCACATTTTTATAAGCGGATGAATACGTGACATTACCCCCACCTGAAGAACGCCCACCAGGCAGGCAGGACCAGGCTTGAGAGGAAATTTGGCGTGAAAATAGCAAATCTCGTGGCCAGCATGTATATCAGATGCCGGAACGCAAGAACGATTGGCTGGTCCATAACCTTTCCAATCCACCAAGTACTGTAAAGTGCCCCGAGAAAACCTGGAATCAATTATGGAGGAGACCTCATACTCTTCCTGTCCAGAAACAACTAAGGGAGGAGGAGGGACACTTGAGACAGTATATTTATTGCAAACAAGAGGTTTGAGCAAGTACACATGAAAGTTATTAGGCATTTTCAAGGAGGCCGGAAGGGCCAGAGAGTACGCAACAGGATTGATCCTACGAAGGACACGAAAAGGTCCAAGGAACCGAAGAGCAAATTCAATGCTAGGGACTTTGAGCCTGATGTTACGAGAAGATAGCCAAACCCTCTCACCCACTTGGTAAACAGGCTTGGCACCTCGACGTGTATCAGCATAATGCTTGAAACGGTCAGCAGCAGTACCCAGAGCAGATTGAACTTTAACCCAGGTATCACCGATGGAAGCCAGACGGTCATCCAAAGCAGGAATAGCCGTACCAGCAAAAACAGCCGGTAGGACAGTAGGATGCCAGCCATTATTAACAAAAAATGGACTATGCCCAGAGGAGTCATGGTCAGCATTGTTCCTAGCAAACTCGGCCCATGGTAATATTTCGGACCAATTGTCTTGAGTGCTATTAACGAAACAACGCAAGTATAACTCTAAAGACTGGTTAGCCCTCTCAGCTATACCATTAGTCTGGGGGTGGTAAGAAGATGAAAAAGTCAATTCAATCCCTTATTGAAAGCCCTCCAAAACCGGGATACAAACTGAGAACCTCTATCAGATACAATATTGTGAGGAATGCCATGCAGACGGACAATCTCACGTATAAAGATCAGTACCAGGTCTCGAGATGACAGTAATTTCTTGAGAGGAATGAAGTGAGCCATTTTAGAAAAACTGTCAACAACCAAGAGAATAGTGGTATAACCATTAGAACTAGGAAGTTCTACAGTGAAATCCATAGACAAGTGGGACCATGGGACCTCAGGAACGGGAAGAGGTTGTAACAAGCCACAAGGGAGTTTATGCGGTACTTTGGAAACCGCACAAACAGAACAAGCCTGCACATACTCCTTAACATCCTTCCTGAGGGAATCCCACCAGAATGACCTCATGATAGCAGAAGTGGATTTATTAATACCTGGGTGACCAGCAGACACATTGTCGTGAAACACCTTCATGATATTAACCCTCTCCCCCAATGGAATGAACAGTTTGTCCTGAGGTTTACCGCAGGGCGCCTGAGCCTCCATGATGGAGCCAAGCAGCGGAGAGGACATTGAAAGGATAGTGGAAGCAATGATACATTCCGGGGGAATGATATGTGACTTTTCTTGCTCTTGTATAGACTCAGTATCAAACTGTCTGGATAAGGCGTCAGCCTTGACATTTTTAGAACCAGGTCTATAAGTAATAATAAAATTAAAGCGAGAAAGGAACAGAGACCACCTAGCTTGTCTAGAAAACAATCGTTTAGCATCTCCTATGTAAGCCAGGTTTTTGTGATCAGTAATGATCAAAAGGGGGTCCTTGGAACCCTCTAAAAGATGTTGCCACTCCTTGAGAGCTAGAATAATGGCCCTATTGCCAATATCATAATTGCGCTCAGCAGAAGACAACTTTCTAGAGAAGTAACCACAAGGATGCAATGGAGTATCCTGGCTCTCCCTCTGGGAGAGAACTGCCCCTACCCCTGTCTCTGATGCATCAACTTCCAGTATGAAAGATTTACTGGTGTCAGGATGTATCAATATGTCGGTGGAGGCAAAAGGCTTCTATAGCCTCCTTAGACCATATCGTACTGCTAACCCCCTTGCGGTGGGGGGCTATTAGTGAAGAAAATCCCTTTATAAACCTTCTGTAATAATTGGCAAAACCAATGAACCTTTGAATGGCTTTCAACCCATTGGGTAAAGGCCATTGTAGAACAGATTTCAGCTTTTTAGGATCCATCTGAAACCCTGAGGCAGAGATATTATATCCCAAAAGCTGTACTTCAGATTGGTCAAAAATGCATTTTTCTAATTTACAATAAAGTTGATTCTTTAACAAGGTCTGCAGAACTTGTCTAACGTGATCGTGGTGAGTCTGAATGTCAGGAGAATAAATAAGGATATCATCCAGATAGACCAAGACAAACAAGTAAATATAATCCCTGAGTACATCATTTATGAAATCTTGGAAAATCGCTGGAGCATTGCACAACCCGAATGGCATCACTAGATATTCATAGTGTCCACTTCTGGTATTAAATGCAGTCTTCCACTTGTGGTTTTCCTTGATTCTCACTAAATTGTAAGCACTTCTAAGATCAAGCTTCATAAATACTTTAGCACCTTGGAGTCTATCAAAGAATTCAGCAATAAGAGGAATGGGGTAGGTGTTCTTAATGGTGATTTTGTTCAATGCCCTGTAATTGATACATGGGCGCAACTCACCGTCCTTTTTAGATACAAAAAAGAATCCTGCCGCAGTAGGCAAGGATGATTTTCGTATGTGACCTTTATTCAATGAATCCTTGATATATTCCTCCATTACTCTACTCTCCTGAGTTGACAGAGCATAGAATGTTCCTTAGGTGGCATAGCGCCGGGCAGTAAATTAATGGAACAGTCATAAGGTCTGTGAGGAGGTATAGTATTCAACTGAGTTTTGCGGAATACTTATTTAATGTCTTGGTACTGTATAGGGATTTAACGTAGGTTAACTGCAACTACAGACAACACTGAGGTCCTAAGAGTGCCAACTTACAATTGGGAGAGCTATAACCAGCTCTGAGTAAAACAGCATACTTTTATTGGATTCTAATAAAAACACAACGCGTTTCGCCAAAACAGGCTTTATCAAGTGTATAAAGCCTGTATAAAGACTGTTTTGGCGAAACACGTTGTGTTTTTATAAGAATCCAATAAAAGTATTTTGCACACTTACTTTTATTTGTTGCTGTTTTATCCTGGCTGATCTTTTATCATTTTAAAGATCCAGTACTACAAAAGAAATCCCTGGTGGGGATTATTCCACCTACGCCTGGTTCATAGAGCAGTGTGGCTGCTCTGAACACTGTAAGTACGTTTCATTTTACCTTTTACTGCTATTTTTTATACGGTAAACACTATGGGCCCTCTCTTGTGATTTTATTTTCATAAGACCTGCACTGCAAGCATCGCTAGAAGGATATCCTACATGTGGGGAGTTTAAATACCACTGTATGCTGTTTTACTCAGAGCTGGTTATAGCTCTCCCAATTGTAAGTTGGCGCTCTTAGGACCTCAGTGTTGTCTGTAGTTGCAGTTAACCTACATTATTGCACCATTGGGTTTTTCCCCCTTTTATGTATTTTATATGCTGACGCTTATCTGGAATGCTGTAAGAAGTCTTGAGGATACACCTCCAAGTGTCCAGTTATATCCTACATGTGGGGAGTATTAAATACCACTGTATGCTGTTTTACCTAGAGCTGGGCATAGCTCTTTAAATTGTGAGTTGGCACTTCTCTACTTCTATGTTATTCGTGATCCAGCTTTCCTAAAACGGTTTTGCACGATTGGTCTCTATTTTTGCTTTTGTATTTCATATTTACCACTGAGGATTCAAAGCAAGAACTGAAGAATATACACTCCAGGTCTTCGCTGTACTTTAAGAGACTCTTTATATTATTTTTGTTTATTATCTCTCATTGTCCTGCTTAGCATTGTCCTCCTGACTCTTGCTGGCGATGCGTGGAAGAGACGGCACTTTCATCCACATATGGTGCGACTGTGAACTCAGCAAGCATTTCTGGAAGTCAGTTAGGGAAGTGATCCAGGAGGTGACGATAATTCCTGACCATAACAGGCCACACCGAGCCGAGACACATGAGACCACGCTGCCAAGTTCTGCACGTTTAGAGGGGTGAGCCAAGCACTATTACCACCATACTACAAACTATGGGATCCCAGGGACCTACCTACACCCCATTTGGCACTGGCTAGGCAAGATGCCCCTTACTGTTATCAGTGTTACCACATACGCAACTCTACTGATTTTGCGCTATAAAGCATTCACTTTGTTAACAAATTAAATGTTGACTTACGGCACGCTACTCAGAGAGTGGAACTGCATGGGAACCATGACAAAATAATTTACGACTGTATCCGCTTCCTATGTTATATAACCTAGTTGCACATTATCCCCTGCGCTGGAAAAAAAAAACAGAAAAAGAAAAATTGCTGAACAACTGTATTGGTTACCCGTATTGTATGACTTGTTTGCAATCCATCCCCTGCATGGGAACCATTTTTAAGGAATATGATTCAATAAAGACAGATTTAACACAAAGTAGGTGAACTTTTAATCTTGCATCCTTTTTTTTTTTTTTTTTAATTCTTTATTTTTGTTTGTGCATGGAATTACAGGTCGTCTCGCTGTGCCACAATAGCGCAGCGAACCGTTCATTTACATATAATAACATGTCAGAAGAAATACAGAGCACTTTTAAATAGGGTATAAGATTTAACAAGGTCACCATTGTAAACAGTACAAATAAACATATTATAGTGAATGAGTCTAGCTGTTCTACCTTCGGTGTGATAAAAGTGTGTTTTGGGGGCGTTATCTTTGTGAGATCCAATTGGGCCACAAATGTTATCTGGGCGACTGGGCAGAGCATACACTTGTTTTGATCAATATTATCTTGCTGCTCTTACAGACAATACTACGTTCGGTTCGGCCTCTTATCCAGGTAGCAAGAGTCCCTTAAAGACATTGAGTCTGCATGCGGAGCATATCACCTATTCGTGCGTTATTATCCCCCCGGTGTCCTGCCAAGGTGGCTGGTGTTTATACGGGTAGGCCATATTGCTCGAGATCAGTAAAATAATCTCATAGTATGGTAGAGGTTGTAAAGGCCTTTGTGTTCTACCCATATTCTACCCTGTCAAGGTTGCACCTAAATTATGATTATGTAGCGAGCATTGCATTTTACAGCGCGGCCTTAGCGGTCCCGCCAGATGTGCTATGTGGTGGAGTGCCTTACTGTGCATGTGTGAGGGACCTAGTTCCGTCAATGGCTTGTTTCACTATTGTCAGGCTAATTTGTTGGACCATCGAGACATGCATTGATTTTGCCGTCGCCCCCTTGGGTAACTTCCTATAAACTGAACATAAGTGCAGATGGCAAGAAGCCCTCCCTGGTGGCCACAAAAGGAACAAAAAAAAAAAAAACAACATCATGTCTAGTGCTAGTCAGGTTAGTGAGATCCCTTATATGCTCTGAGACCAATAGGTGCCCTCTTGTATCTCAGGGTCGGATTAGCCGGTAGCCGGAACGTAAACTCTACACAGAGACTGCTGTCCAATATAAAGTCCATTCGGCCAGGTATCCATAAATTAAGGAATTGCTCCCCCTTCCACATTGAAGATTAGGAAAACAGTTGACTCGGAAAAGGTAACTGGTATGAGAAAAGGTATATAATATAAAATAAAAAGCGTATAATATAAAATAAAAAGTACGGGAGTGTAATAATGCGAACAGTTCACAGCTGTAGGGAAAGTCTCGGTAAGGCTGTGGGGTGAGAGATGGGTTAAAACCCGGGCAGGGGGCAGCGTGAGTGTTTTGTAAGTCCTCTGGGGCAGTGAAAGTCACGCTTACCGCCTCATGTCCCGCTCTTTGGTGGGTGCACAGCTCTCATCTTGCGCTGCGTTTGGTCGGCGTCAGTGGTCAGTTTTCTTGCCCGGCTGGGTCCGTCGGGCGTGAGGCTTGCGATTACCTCCCCTGTAGGGGAGACTTGCGTCGGCAGATGGAGCGCCTTTAGAAATGCCGCCGGATCCTCATTCGCTGATAAAGTGAGTATCGCATCTTCTTGTTGTACTATAAGGGTGCCTGAAGCGCCCCACCTGTAGCGTATCCCCTTGTCGCGGAGTTCCCTTGTTACAGGTAGGAACCTCCGTCTCTCCAGGAGCACCGTGAAAGGTAGGTCATCGTAGATCCGGATTGGGTTGCCTTGCACCATGGTGGTAGGGTTGTTTCTGGAGCGGGCCAGGATCGCACTTTTTGTGGAAATGTCCCGTGTCACTGCTATGACGTCCCTTGAGGCGTCAGCCGGTGCCGTCGGGGCTTTTCTAATTCGGAATGCCGCCGTGACGGGTGAGGCTCCTGTTGTGGGTCGCACTCCTAGTGTTTCTGCAACCAAGTTGGCAAAGCCTAGTATGGCCTCTGTGCCCACACTCTCCGGGACACCGCGTATCCTAACGTTTTTCTTGCGGTGCCTCGCTTCCAGCGAGGTGACCGTGCGAGTGAGTCTAGAGAGTTGCTGGGACATGGCTTCCATTTGGGCCTTCGCTCCTTCCATCTCCTGATCTCTCTTATCTTCCCTCTTTTCCACCGCACTAATCCGCGTGGTTATGCCCTCTACTTCAGACTGCACTCCCGCCAGGTCGGCCTTCCAGACCTCCCGCAGGTCGACCAGCAGTTTTTTTATGTCCCCTTTAGTGGAGGGTGAGGTGTCTGAATCTGAATCTTCCCTCACATACACCCGGTTTGGGGTCAGCGAAGGTCTGTGGTCATCTTCCTCCGGGGATTCATCAGAGTAGCTGGAGTCTCGGGTCCGCTCGGGCGCCATCTTGGTCTGCGCTTGTTGTTGCGGCCTGTCGAAGGACGCGCGGATGTCGGGTTGTTTAGAGCCGCTCAAGTGGGTCAGCTTGCGATTTTTCCTCCCCATTTCTCTCTGTGGGGGTTCTGCTTTGTGCAGGTATTCTTTGTGGGTCTTTTAGGACCACTCTTTGTGGCTAAATAATATGTTTGTTGGTGGGGCTTACAGGAGCTCCACATCAGCACGTCTGGTTGCTTGCTCAGCTAGCCACGCCCCCCATCTTGCATCCTTTTTAAAGGAGTACTCCACTGCCCACGAGAAAATCTTTTTAAAAAATCACTGTTTAGTGATATACCCCAATGAACACATGCATGGATTTTTTTGAGCTTGCAAAGGATGCAGATCTTATGAACGACAGCCTTAGCAAGCCCTCCCCTTTTTTCCCAGAAAAGACTTGCAGTCTCTTCACAGGAAACTAACCAATCAGAGGCTCCTCATTGAGAAGCTTCTGAATTGGCACACACGTGCACGTGTGCACGTGTGCACAATGGCTCATGCACGCTCATGCAGTAACATGTGCGCATGCCGGCTCATGCACAATCGCACACACACAGTTACGTGTGTGCCCATCGGCTCGTGTGTGCACACACGTCTGATTCTACAGCTGGTCTGAGCGTGCCTGCCACTTCCATTAGCTCAGGGGAGCTAATGGAAGGAGTCTGAAAACCTCTCTGGCTGTTTGATTTACAGCCAGGGGGTGTTCCTTGGCAAATTTATAGCATTTTTATAAACTGGGGTTTAACCAGGTGACTCCTCACCCATAAGGCACTTCAGCAAGCTAAAGTTCTTTTGGGGTGTGGAGTAGTCCTTTAAACCTAGGAAAGCTGAGCCTTCATTGCTCAGTTCTTTTGTGCTACATCCTGCTGTTACCTGTGTTACTTGTTTTCTGAATACCTGTTACGTGACCTTGGATTGCTTTACCGTTACTGAACCTTTTCTGCTTGGAATTTGACCCTTGGATTGCCTAACGTTGTCCTTGCCTTGCCTTATTGGATTTGTTTGCCTTGGACTTTTGTTTATTATTTTGCTAGTACGAGTTCTGCATTTTTCATTTCCAAACCCTGTAACACTGTTAACATAAGCATTCTAGAATTCTAGATTGTAACAAGCTACACTAATCAATGTCAGTCTGCTATTTTATTGTATGTAGAACATGTAAGGTAGCAAGGAAAGTGTCAAGAAAGGACAACATATTTGCTTGACTATTATTTTCATTCTATAACTCTCATTACCATCAACATACTTTCATTTAGAATGGATTTTACCCATTATACATTCATAGTCATACTCATTATTCAGTCTTTTGTCTATCACACTCATTATTTTAATTGCTTGTTTTACAGTCTATGTAATCTTTGCAGTGTTGCTAAGCAGGTACTCGTCTCTAACTATCAAAATATATTAGCATTTATTTTATGGGTGTACTATTTGTTTGATTTAACAGTAGCAGCTTTGGAAAAATCAGAACAGTTAAATATGCAGCATCCAACTGCATACAGTATAGCACTCATTTACCATGTAATCTGCACCAGTGGAATAGAGTTGTTTTGAAAATGTCTGTCTGCAGATGTAATGATTTTGCCCTTTATATTCATTTTACTGCATATTTTACACTGTACTATTAGTTGTCAGTTTAATTACTAATTATTTAACACTCAGGGCAGCACTTATGGTTGGATTCCCTTAGCAGAGTAAAGATGTACCCTGCTTACTAAATAGTCTGTGGGAAATTGCTATTTAGGAAGCAAAGCAAACCCTTACTCTTAACCGTGTTATTCACTAAAGTCCAAATTTCCCCAGTCCACATCAGCTAAAACATTTTGGTACTCTACAGAGGTATTTAGACTAAACAATTTAGACATAGTTTACGCCATTTATTAATGTCTGGATTAATAACTCACAATTACGTGTATTTTAAAAGTATGAATTGTTTGCCACCCTCACCCAGAGGAGATACACAACAGTGGATGAATGGCAAGTCAATGCAGATTTACATTTATATTGTTTGTTTGTGTAATGTGGTGTATCCAATGGTGTGTAATGTGTTTGTTCATCCAATGTGGTGTATCTCCTCTGGTGCCCATGTGGTCTATAATACGTAGATATTTAAAATCCGTATACGGGAGCATATGGGCAACATACAGAGGAGATAGGCATATCACAGTGTTTCCTCACATTTTGCCGAATATTATGGTGGTGATCCCTCTTTGATAAGCTATATGGTTATATGCCAAAATAAAAAAAGATTGGAGAGGAGAGAATCATTTTAAGGAGCTAAGCAAGATAAAGGGGAAATGGATTTTTGATCTGGAGACCTTAGCATCAGGCAATAATAATGTTTGTATAATAAGTGCAGCTTAAGGAAAGTAATTCAAAATAAATTCAATTAGTTGTTCTGATTACATAATATGTCTAGCATTTCTGCTTATTTTGAAAGTTACAGGTCACAAAATACAAGGAGTAACATAACATTTTAATGTGGAGCTATTTTAGAATTTGGGATGTTTGTCTTGTAAGCCTAATAGACTTCACAGAAAACCAAATTGCCACACAAAAGTATATATTTATATAAAGCAGACATCACTGGCTATTTAGATTTACTTTTATCTCACTTGAAGAAGCCTAATAAGGCGAAACGCGTTGTGATTTTATTAATATTTGTTTAAATAAAAGTAAGATTTTTAGACGACTTATTTGCAGTCTTTTTATACTTTTATTTTTTTATTTCATTTTATTTGTACCTGGCGCAACCTATTTTTCATACACATCAGGTCCATCATCAAAAGTATCCTAGGTGGGGATTGTTCCACCCACGCTGTTACCATAGAGTGGTTTGTCTGTTCCCAAAATTGTAAGTAAATTTGATCTTACTACTACTTATTTGCAAATATGGAGAGCACTATGGGCCTTCTTTTTATTTCACTTCATGTAAACTACACTACAACTACCATTTGAGGGATATCCTACAAGCGGGGAGTTGAAATACCACTGTAAGCTGTTTTACCGAGAGCTGGTTATAGCTCTGAAAAAAAAGAGTTGGCAATTTTTTGTTCTACGTTGTCTATAGTCCATAGACTTACAATACTGCACTATTGGTCTCCTATTCTCTCTTTTGAAAATGCCATTGATGTGTTATACCACTCCGGAGACCTCTTATTCAACATTTGAACACTTTTATAACCTCAAAAGGACATTTTTATCTTTTACTTGGTTCCTTTTTGCTTGCTTACCACAATATTGTATTTATTTTGGCGCTACCTGTGTCCTTTGTTCTGTTTGTTTGATCACTGGCTATTTACCTAAGGGTATTCTGACACTGTTTATGTAGCCATTTCCCCACCAATCTGTGCTACATATTGTAGTAAAATTGTTTTTTTATTCAGATTTTTAACATACACACATAAAACAAGGTCTTTTAATGTGTATTTTGTAAATCTAAAGTGTACTACTGCTGTAGAAATCCCCATATTGTGTTTAGCCACATCTACTGAGTAAAATAATACCCCCAATCTATGCCTTTGCCACTATCCTGTGAAGTTACAGTGCCTTAAAAGAGTCCTGACCATTACAGTTTTTACAATTATAATTTTGATTGATGGATTTGATGTGTCTATGTCTTATTTTAGGGCATTGTAGCCGTTTGACAGTTACAATTACCCCATAAATGCATACCATTTGTGAAAGAAGACACCAGGGGCTATATCATATGGCATATTTTGAGCTTTAGTATACAGTAATTTAGCACCAATTTCTTTCAAATTTTTTTCGTATTGTTTTATTTTTGCATTTTTGTACACACATGTTGTATTTTAGTGGTTAACTTTGGAAACTTGATATATGCTACTGTAATAAAAATCACTAAATTATTCTCAGCTATATTTCCTGAGTACAAAATGGCCCCCTTTGCATACCTTAGCCAGGTTTTTGTGAAAATACAGGGCTGAAATTATATCCGGCCCAGTAGAGTTTATTTTTAAAAATAGCAAATTATTTTAGTCGCTCATATATATAAATTACGCCACCAATGCATACCATTTGCAAAAGTGGCCACCATGGGGACTCCCAATTAGTTTTATTGAAGTGACATTTTGCTACCATTTTGTTTCAAAGTTTGTGGTATTCGTTTTTATTTTTACATTTTTACAAACACATAGTATTTTAAAAGCTTATTTTTTAAATCTTGTGTGTCCCGCTGTACTCAGTAGCATCTCCTGAGTACAAATATACCCCAAATGTATGTCTTTGGGAATGTAGCAATCTTAATTTTAATCTCAATCTAAATCCCTAATCCTAAACCAAGCCCTAATCCCAAATCTAACCCTAAATCCAATCATAAACATCACCCCAATACTAACCCATACCCTAATCCCATGTGTAAACCTAAAATATAACCTTAATCCTAATCTCATTCCTAACTTTAGCAATAGTGTTCGAAGGATATATATATTCAGCAAAGGGATGCCCGTGCAGACCCCAATCCTAATCTGAACCATAATCTGAATCATAGTCCCAATACTAAAATTAATTATATACCTAATCTTAAACATAAATGTAATAATAAACCCAACAATTAATCTAATACTTTTTCTAAACCGAATAATAATCCCTAATTTAATTTTAATCCCCAGTACTGATAGTAGTAAAGGGATTTTAAACTAAAACAGACAGTGGTACGTTGCTGTCATCTACTGGATATTTTCAGTATTGCAGTTTCCTATCTCTTACATTGAAGTCATTATGCCCAAATAATTGGATTTGTCCTTGGCAACTGAAAAAGCCCAGCACTGATCAGAATGGCATTGGGGCATAGGGGGTCTCCAAAGCACCGGATCACTTGAGAGAATGATTGTAGCTGAGCTTGAACGCTCAACTGCAGTGTTCTCTGTGGATTTAAAGGGCTACATGCAGTGGTAACTTTTAGCACTGCAAGCAGCTCATCAAAAAGTATGGTGTTACTAATAATGGCCCCAGCTGACAGAGGGAAGCCCCAGGTATCTATCGATACCTAGATTTCCTAGTATGAGCAGGGAATTAACCCTGATCACACCAAATTGTAACAGTGGGTATTTCAATCACCATTTAAATGCTTGTTTGCAGCACTCACTTTGAATTCTGTAAACAGAGCTTTGGTCAGTCTGGGGCCACTAATTCTGCCCCCGGGTGAGAGAGGAAAGCCCCAGGAATCAAATGATACCTGGGGCTCACAGTTACCAGCAAGGAAACAGATCCTGCTGGAAAAAAACTGCATGACGGAAATTTTCTGTCAAACGTCCTTAAGGGGTTAGGCAATAAACTACAATATTAATATTGATATGATAAGATCTATTCCAGAAGAATTATTTTAACCCCAGATCATTATGCTACCCAAATCTGTCAAAACATTGGATATGTGCACTTATTAACCATCATCATAAGTATTAAATAGGATTTTAGGTTTACTGACAGGTATATTACAGTACAGGTAGATTAGTTTCATAGTTACATAGTAATCTAGAATGAAGAAAAGACTCAAATCCATCAAGTTCAAAATGTAAACATGCCTTTTTGATGCTGTTAATCCAGAAAAAGATTAAACACCCGATATGATGCAATGGTAAATTGAACGAAAAAAAGGAAATACAAAGATTAATTTTTGACTCCATAAAGGTAATCCGATTTCTCCCTTGGATAAACAAACCATTTAATATAATATATTAGTTATATGCTTGAATATTTTGCTTTAAAAAAAAGAAAATGATTCAGGGCTTTTATAAGAATCTAACAAGATAACTTCTGAAATCAAGAAGCATATCAAATCTTTATTGTTTTCCCTTTCCTCAGCTGTAAGTGAAAACTCTTTTCATCCAGTCTAAATGGATTACCTCTTGTCTGATGTATATTACTGCTTATACACAGGTACCATGTAGCGGTACTGCTTAGAGTACTTCTACCCTATTCCACGTACGATGCCTTTTTTTCTTAAGAAAAGTATTTTTCACGCCTTTCTTCATAACTAATGACTTTCATCCCTTTAGTAATTGTGTAACCTGCCTCAAAACTCTTTCAAATTCTGCAATTTCATTTTTTAAAGCTGGTGTCCAACATCGCATATTCAAGGTGGAGTTTTACCACTGATTGTATAAAGAGGCTAAATTATATTTTCATACATATGAATCAATAATCTTTTTTATGCATGAGATCACCTTTACGATTGCCAACTGATATTGCACGCCGTTGCTTAGTTGCCTAGTATAGAAAATCATATTTGGGACTTGATGATGTATCACTTTTAAAGTTGAACACATGCAGACAGAGTGATGCTGAGAGACGTGAGCTTTTTGAAGGGCTTGGGAGATGCTGGCTGATAGAGAGTCTGGGACTCTGAATGAGCATTGCATGCTTGCAGTGTGAGGAGCGCTCTATGCTGAAGGAGATATTGAGGTAGGCTGACCTACCTAGTGTAGTGCCAAAGATGTGGTCCGATGAATTCGGAGGTGGACACTGTGTTCATGCTTCAGCTGCCACAAGGTGAACATTCTACTCCCGGTTCCTTGAAGTCTAATCCTTTAAAGGATTATCATCTCACAAGAGGTATTGTTATTGTTTTTTTTTTATATATTTTATATAATTTAAATCTTACAAGGGCTATATAATTTAATAAAACTGCAAGAGGTATTTTAGATCAATGATATTTACTGCATTGCAAGTCACATGGTACATTTTACCTAACCCTGCTGTTTGGTTAATGAGCCTGTGGGGCAAAATATGTGCCTGCAAGTGTCATTTACATGTTCTGTTCCTTAACAAAATAGGATACCTTGGGTCAAACTTAGGAAGATAAGGAGAGGCCAAAAGAGAGAAAGAATAAGAGGGGGAAAAGGAATCTCTGGAAAAGAACAGGGAAAGGGAGGAAAGGAGAAAGAAGAAAAGAGCAAGGGGGAAATAATAAACAGATAATAGAAAAAGGTAAATTGATAAATGATCCAATTACTTTGGAGATCTATTGATTTGGAATCCCACTGCACAATCTTTGATGACATTCTGTTAAACATTGAAATACTTTAGCAACATAATATTTTATTTTTCCTTTAGACTTATTCCCTCTGAAAGCTTAGCTACAGCTCTTGATTACTTCTATGGAAAAATAAAAATGAATTCAGGACACACATCTCAAAGTTAATATCTGAAGTGGTTATATCAAAGCAGAAAGTAACAGCTCAGGGCAGAATCATGGAAGATATGGAGGAGGAAGTAAAATCCCTACATACCCAAAACTCTCTTCTAAAAAGCCAAGTAAAGCTTTTGGAGTCTAGAACTGATGAAATTGGGGACATATCTCTATAGGAATAACATGAGGGAGGAGGGAGAAGAAGAGCAATTCAAGGGAAAGCAATAAAGATCAAAATAACCTTATGAGAAGAATATATTTTGGAATCTAAATATAAAGTTATATTTTTTAGGCTTTGGGAGAAACATGGGTTTTTACTTTAACTATCAATGATAGATGAACAAAAGGATGAAAATACTGGTTACTTAGGTGCTCTACACCATTTGTATGAGATATTTAACTAGAGGAAAGAGATTGATGTAAGAAGGTAGGATGCAAGTAGAAATAGAAAGAATGGAAATCAATGGAGACTTCACAAACTTTACATTAATAAAGCATGCATCTGTAAGAAATAGAAAAAGCAACCACTAGAGAGGTGAGCAAGCCCACCGTTGGAAATTCTCTAAGTTTTCAAAGCAAGAAGAAAAGTGGGGTAGCGATTATTTTATCAAATAGATTAAAATGTGATCTAATTTTGGAACAAAAAGGCTAATATTTAATCTTTGTCTGTAAAATAAATTATATTTTTTATACATTAGTAAGTATTTATGCACCGTACTCCCAGTGATTTTTTTTTTAGAGGTTATAAAGAAAGGTAAATCTTTCTTGGATACTTTGCTTGAATTTGATCTGTGTGATATTTGCAGGGTCCAGCATCCTAAGGAGAAAGATATATCCCTCTTCTCAAAAGTTCACAAAACATATTTAAGATTAAGATTAAGAAATCTAAGAGTAACATTATAGCCTGGTCTAACCATGTTCCAATTGTTTTACAAATTAAGGAGGATTATAACAGAAATAGCAGAACATTCTAGAGCCTCAATGAAAATATGTTATGCTATGAAGATAATTGTAAATATTTTTGGAAACAAAGGAATTTATTTTAATGAATGGTGACATCTCTATCAGTTCATTATTGTGTGCTTTTAAGTGTTTTTCTAGGGGGTGTTTTAATTAAAATGGAGAATTACAATAAGAAATTTATAGGAAAACCCTTCACTGATTTAACTACCAACTGAAAGAGTGGGATAGAAAAAAACACTCACTCAAAAGTGAATGGGATTCAATCTCACTCTAGAATATTACCTCCTAAAGTAAACGTAACAAAGAAAATGGTAATGACCTTTATTAAACTAAAATTAAGCAAAGAAAATATATATAATAGGTATAAAGCTTACCCTGGATAGAAACACCATAGAAAGTTGTGTTTGTGAAAATCACATAAAGGTGAAAAATTAAAAACCTGGGGATATGTTCTTGACAAAGGCGTATGTAAACGCTGAAACGCGTTGAGCATTTTGCCGATGCATTTACTTTAACTAAGCATTTCTTTTCTACTTTTTACCTGGGTTTGATGGATGTCTGCTTTCATTATTTTTTTTTCCAAGTATGTGCTTGTAGGGATTTGCTAGGCTGCCTTGAAGCAGCAGTTTAGTATCTATGGCCTGCCTGTGAGCTAGATAGTAAGCCCAGGGTTTTCTAGGATATTGTCTCCTTTCCTCTAAAGTTACTCATTTCGGAGGGGGCTTTTTTGATTTAAGGTACTGCTGTTATATATCGCTGTGGATTTTATGTATCTTTTAGTCTCACACTAGGGGATTTTTCACTATTGGATTTCCCCTATAGTTTATATTGCCAAACAGACATATAGCCTCCCAGAGAGTCTGTACAGCAGGGTTGGCTACATAGCTCCACACCCGTTTGTGCTTGTAGGGATTTGCTAGGCTGCCTTGAAGCAGCAGTTTAGTATCTATGACCTGCCTGTGAGCTAATTAGTAAGCCCAGGGTTTTCTAGGATATTGTCTCCTTTCCTCTAAAGTTACTAATTTCTGAGTTTTTTATTTTTTTATTTATGGTACTGCTTTTATATACCGCTGTGGATTTTATGTATCTTTTAGTCTCACACTAGGGGATATATCACTATTGGATTTCCCCTATAGTTTATATTGCTAAACGAGACATATAGCCTCCCAGAGCATCTGTACAGAAGGGTTGGCTAAATAGCTCTACACCCGTTTGTGCTTCTTCGTGAATTTATTTTACACCAGTGAGCTATCTTGATATACTCTATTGAGACACTATTTATAATGACCACAGTTAAACTCCAGTACCATATCGGCATTTCAACTATCGCTAGGTACCACGATCCCAGCTATATATATATTACTTACGGATTTTACCATTTTAGGGTGACTTGGTTTATTTAATTTTCATCTTTTGTATGGAGCAGTCTGTACTTATGTTCCATTTCTCTTATATATTGGTCCACATATCGGATGTCCCTATAGTCTTACTTGGTCCTCTTTAGAGGCCTTACTACTATTTATTTTAGCGGACGTTATACATATGTGCACATACAATATATATATCACTTTCTATGAGATTACGGAACATTTCCTCAGGTTTTTAATTCCTCACCTTCATGTGATTTTCACTAACACAACTTTCTATGGTGTTTCTATCCAGGGTAAGCTTTATACCTATTATATATATTTTCTTTGCTTACTTTTAGTTTAATAAAGGTTATTACCATTTTCTTTGTTACGTTTACTTTAGGAGGTAATCTTCTAGAGTGAGATTGAATCCCATTCACTTTTGAGTGAGTGTTTTTTTCTATCCCACTCTTTCAGTTGGTAGTTATTTACTTGTTGTGGGGTTAAGCCCCTGTGTTACCTCTTGTAACCTACTTTGGGGTTCTGACGTTGGCTAGTCCAACATCACCACTCCTATCTCATATTTATCTTCACTGATTTATATATTTCTCAGGCAAAGTTAGAAAACAACAAAAAGAATATCATAGTAGAAAGGTCGGCGCAAATAAGAAATGACCAATCAGAAATGAAAAAAGATTGGAACCAAATACCTCTAAAACCATTATGCAATGTAATCAAAACTGGTATCATGGAGATAATAAAGTGAGAAAAATGTTTTTTAAATAAAATTACATTTAGGGAAAAATTGCTACCAGTTAGGAAAATTGAAAGAAATGCAGTGCATTTATCCCCCGATTACATAGGTAAAGCTTTCTGAGACTACTATAAAATCTCTTTATACTTTGTTGATTTGTGCAGACACCTAACGAATGGAGTTCTGAAATAAACTTTTACGAAAGTTCTAAAAAATGTTGTCAGAAGGCTTTGGAGGGTCTAAACTCCCCCGTAACTATGGAGGATGTCTTAATAAACATAAAAAATATGAAACCTACTCTGTGTACTTCTTCTTCTTCTTTCTGTATCTCTATCCAGGCCTAACAAAATATTTGACCAACGCAAGACACCCATAGTGATAGACACATGTGACACGCAGGCAGCAGAGGCATCAGAAGCGGTGAAGAGCTATACAGACGCTAGCAACACGGGCGAATTACCATAGGCAGAGCAAAACCATTCATAACACTAACAAGAAAATGTTCTTGTTGCTAAGGAAGGCGATAAATCTACGAATGTTCATTTACTGAAGCCTCATGCTCGTTATAACTAAGAAATGTCTGTACAATATGTTACCAGCGTTCCAGCTGCCTTTCTATCGGATGCTTATGTTACACCATGTTAAACCATGTATGCAACATGCTGTGTCAATAAAAAATAAATAATTAAAAAAAAAAAAAAAATTTGAAACCTGATAAAGCACCTGCACCCAATACATACACAGCTATATTTTATATAAAAAAAAAAACTGGGGCCTTTGATTTACACTATGCTTTACAGATTATTTTATCATATCAGTAATCAGTGGAAATTCCTGCATGAAATGTTGGAGGCTTTAATAATACCAATATTGGAACAAAGTGCCTTATCTGCCCAATTGATCTGGGCAGATAAGGCACTTTGTTCCAATATTGGTATTATTTCCTTATTAACCGATGGTTTCCTTATTAACCGAACTGGGAGTGATGACGTGTGTAAAATATTAAATCTGATTCAGTAAATAAGTAATGGACCCAACCCTTATTTTAAGTTTCAACAAAAAAATAACTACAAATAATATCTACCAAATAGTTGAAAATAATATATTCATATCTAGAATTAATATTAAAAAATTAAGATTGTCAGCCTAGGGGAAAATTGAAATGCATCATCAAATGGGAACAAGAAATGAGAGTAGAAAATCTTACAAAAAATCCTTTACAGTTGGTACTTAATAGCATTGAGACTGGTCAATACCAGGGCTGTCTTTAAAGGGGGGCAAACGGGGCAACTGCCCCAGGCCCAGTTACTCCTGAGGGCCCAAAGTAGCTGCCCTGTGGGCTGCGGCCTGCGTTAAAACCCTGTGGGCTGCGGCACCTTATGTAATCAGGGGTCCTCGGCCCTTAAAGAGTGCTCCGGACTGGCCCCTTTCATACTGCCTGATGGGAGGAAGTGAGGTGAGATCACTTCCTCCCAAGTAACAGAGTGCCGCTGGGGAGGTGGAGGAGGTGGAGGAGGCATACACAGGAGGAGGAGAGGAACTGAGGAAGTCAGACTCCCATCAGCCTTGGCCATCTAGCGCCCACTGGATACCAGGGAAGCCACCCTTCTGTACCCAAAAGCTGTGATCTCAGTTTGCTTAATGCATTGTCTGAAGATACACTTTTAAAATGAATGGTTAATTAATTTGCCTGAGAACTAAAGATGAGAATTTAAAATGTCACCACATCACCTTATGGTTAGTGTGCTAATTGTCTTTGGTGCCATCCCAAAATGTTTGTCTATGTGTTTTAGGGCACCTAAACCCCATCTCCTTTGATGCTGACAATCTCTCTAATTCTGTCCAACCTTGGCTGGCAATAATGGACTGTGAGCATTATCATTGTCATCTTAGATCTTTTATAGCATTGCTATCCAACATTAAATGGATTTGTATAGGTAAATTAAATAATTTGGAAAAAAAATATGGTACAACATGATAGCATCCAAAAATGTCACCTAAACCATTAAAAAAATTATCTAAATTCTAAGTCATACAGTGTCCCTTTAACAGAGATCACATTTTTTTTTTTTTACAGATTTTTGTCATGGGTTATAGCAAAAAATAAGGGGAATTATCAAAACACAAAAATACTGTGCAAATTGTTATAGCATTATAGCAATCTCTTTGTAGGTGGTATTTACTTTCTTATGCATGTATAACTTTTTTTTACTTTCTTATTTCATGTATTAAATATGAGGAAATGAATGTAGCACATGATGTCTCCCCTCTAGCTCAGTAGCATTTTAATCCTGGGTTGTTGACATTCATGTGTCATAGATGTGCAAGGCATTGGTATATCCCAGCAGTTTCCTTATCATCCAGTGGCTCACCCCAGAGCAGTCCCTCTACCCTACACAGTAAGTACTTATGGAGCAGAATGCGTCATGTCCAATCTCATCACTTTAATTCACATCTGCTTCAGTGAATGTTCACAATGACCTTGAGAGCCACATGATGGAAAGCAGAGAGGACATTGCTCCCTGGACTCTGTGCTGCTCGGGGCAAACTAGTGCAGCTAATGTGGAGTCAATGATCCATTAAGCATATGGCACCTGCGGAGAGACACTGAGAGGGATAAGTCAAGCTACAAATATATAAGAACTGGAGAGGGAAGATCTGAGTGGAAAAGAGTCATGAGAAACATCTTGTTTATGAAAACACCTTTATAAATTGACACATTTAACAACACAGAAAACAGGAGATGAAGCTTTGTGTAGTAAAAGGAAGGATTTAGATAACTAAACTGTTACTCAATGGTTTATTGGACGCCTACAAATACAGGGTCCAGGAGTTGCTTAGTCTAGGTTATTTACGCAATAAAATCCTGTTAAGAAGAGATTTTTTTTTTATTAGCATTTAGAATATTCGTTTTTTCATTATTTAGTTGCAAACCATAATATTGAATACAAATCTCCCAGTGTTGTGCTTGAAAGGCAGTGACAGAAGGGGTCCCTGGGAAACAATTCATGAAAATGCATCATGACAGGATATGGAGAAGGTTTTCAGAAGACCTGCAAGGTTATCACATTATATGGAATGTTCCAATCACATTTTTAAGTGATTAAACATTTTTCATGCAACATGGTCCAAAAACACAACCCACAATAACAGCATAAGTTGAACCTTGTTTAGAGCTATAATTTGAGAAGACATATATAGCCCAGAGGAATTGATATAAAAAAATACCACTGGCTATGTGTAAAAAATAATTAGGATAAAGCAATGTTAAGTGCAAATTCAGTCTAACCTAATGCAGTTATGAATACAGTGAGTGAATTTATGTGGATCTGAAAGTCAGAGCGGGATTAACAATAAGGTGACCCTAGGCAGCAACCTAGGGCCAATGGTTTAGAAAGGGGCCCCAGAACTATGAATTTGTTCAACCACATTAACCATTCCTATGTATAGAACCAAGGGGAGAGGGGAAACTGGTAACATACCTAGGGCATTGTGGAATCTTAATATTTATGATTTTCTGATGTTGTTGTTGCTCTTGCATAAAATATTCATCCTCACCTTGCGGTATCTGCACTTAGCGGCCATGCGTCAGTGTACCTGACTCCTGCAACATGTTGATGGACGCCGGCCACTGCGGATCCACGCCAAATTATAGCCCTATGTCCGCCCACAGTGATGACATCAGTGTGCGTGTGATGTCACTTGGGAGATGCGCACGCACGTTCTGGGGTCAAAGGCCGATTTCTGACAATCAGATTTGTAAAGGGCTTATTTAAACGCATTTCTACTTCTCCTCTTTGCCCTGTTGTGGTTTCCCTTAGTGGATGTCCGAGAGTGTGTTCCTGAGTGTTTAAATCTGTTTTTTTTACTTTGGCTTCGTTTTGACTTCCCTGTGTTCTGGTATCCCTGACTTTTGGCTTTCCCTTATTGTTGTGTCCCATTCTGTGTCCCCGACCTCAGCAAGTATACTGACTATTCTTTGGTACGTTAAATCCGGCCAATCAGAGAAGTTATTGTTATCATGTTTAATTAATGTAAGCTTATAAATGTATATTTATAATATTAATATATTCTAGTTGATATATGCTGAGCAAAACTCACCAGTGTCAGGATGTGTAATTCTTTACACATAGACAACAGTGAAATATTAGCTAGAATGAAGTGTTAGAAAGTGCGAGATACGTATACAGGACCTAAGAGTGGTTGGGCTTAACGCGTGCCCGAGATAGATGAGAATGCAAAGTCAGTATGTAAGTCAAAGTAAATTATTCCGATTAAACAAGCCAGGGTCATAGAATAGCAGAATGGTCAACACAAAATCAGGCCAGTAACAAAAAACATCAAGGCATCGAACACAATCTCTGGTAATAGTGATGTACCGAACTGTCCGCCGGCGAACAGTTCCCGGCGAAATTAGCGTGTTCGCGTTCGCCGCGGCGGGCGGACACATGCGCAGTTCGATCCGCCCCCTATTCATCATCATTGGGCAAACTTTGACCCTGTGCCTCTCGGTCAGCAGACACATTACAGCCAATCAGCAGCACTCCCTCCCTTCCACACCCTCCAACCTCCCTCCCAGCATCCATTTTCGATTCATTCGGAAGATGCATGCTTAGTGAGAGGAGGGAAAGTTTAGCTGCTGCTGATTACATAGGGAAATTGATAGCTAGGCTAGGGTATTCAGTGTCCACTACAATCCTGAAGGACTCATCTGATCTCTGCTGTAAGGACAGCACCCCAAAAAGCCCTTTTTAGGGCTATAACATCAGGCTGCTTTTTTTTTTTTTTCCTGTGTAATGTAATTGCAGGTGCCTGCCTGCCAGCTTCTGTGTGAGGTTCACATTGGATACTGTGCCTATTTGCCCAGTGCCACCACTCATATCTGTTTTAACAATAGGTTAAGCTTTAAATTTAAAATAAATATTTTTTTTTCACTGTAATAGAAGAGCAGTTGCCTGCCTGCCAGCTTCTGTGTGAGGTTCACATTGGATACTGTGCCTATTTGCCCAGTGCCACCACTCATATCTGTTTTAACAATAGGTTAAGCTTTACATTTAAAATAAATATTTTTTTTCACTGTAATAGAAGAGCAGTTGCCTGCCTGCCAGCTTCTGTTTGAGGTTCACATTGGATACTGTGCCTATTTGCCCAGTGCCACCACTCATATCTGTTTTAACAATAGGTTAAGCTTTACATTTAAAATAAATATTTTTTTTTCACTGTAATAGAAGAGCAGTTAGTTGTCTGCAAGCGTCTGTGTTTCAGGCCTACTTCAGCGTGTGCTTTGCAGACCTGTGCCAGCGTGCTTTGACAGTTGCCAATCATATCTGGTGTCTCTATAGCGTGCTTTTACAACCAAAATTTTGTTTCCACTGTAATAGAAGAGCAGTTGCCTGCCTGCCAGCTTCTGTGTGAGGTTCACATTAGATACTGTGCCTATTTGCCCAGTGCCACCACTCATATCTGTTTTAACAATTGGTTAAGCTTTAGATTTAAAAGAAATAATTATTTTTCACTGTAATAGAAGAGCAGTTAGTTGTCTGCAAGCGTCTGTGTTTCAGGCCTACTTCAGCTTGTGCTCTGCAGACCTGTGCCAGCGTGCTTTGACAGTTGCCAATCATATCTGGTGTCTCTATAGCGTGCTTTTACAACCAAAATTTTGTTTCCACTGTAATAGAAGAGCAGTTGCCTGCCTGCCAGCTTCTGTGTGAGGTTCACATTGGATACTGTGCCTATTTGCCCAGTGCCACCACTCATATCTGTTTTAACAATTGGTTAAGCTTTCGATTTAAAAGAAATAATTTTTTTTTCACTGTAATAGAAGAGCAGTTAGTTGTCTGCAAGCGTCTGTGTTTCAGGCCTACTTCAGCGTGTGCTCTGCAGACCTGTGCCAGCGTGCTTTGACAGTTGCCAATCATATCTGGTGTCTCTATAGCGTGCTTTTACAACCAAAATTTTGTTTCCACTGTAATAGAAGAGCAGTTGCCTGCCTGCCAGCTTCTGTGTGAGGTTCACATTGGATACTGTGCCTATTTGCCCAGTGCCACCACTCATATCTGGCCCTCCAATTGATCAAAGTTAAAGGATTTCAAGTGGACTGATTACAATTACAGGGCCTCTAAAGAGTCCTGTATTGTTATTTGTCGTCACTACCTTCCCGCGTCGGGAGTGGGTCATTTGCGCCCCTGCTGCCTTCCTTGCATGTGGTAGCTGTTTGTCAGGGATTTGTCAATCCATATCTGCCAAGTGACCCTATGTAGGGGGAACAGTCTCTATTCTGCTCTGTGTCAGTGTGTATCAGGGATCATTAGGATAGGTGTCAATCCATATCTGCCAAGTGACCCTATGTAGGGGGAACAGTCTCTATTCTGCTCTGTGTCAGTGTGTATCAGGGATCATTAGGACAGGTGTCAATCCATATCTGCCAAGTGACCCTATGTAGGAGGAACAGTCCCTATTCTGCTCTGTGTCACTGTGTATCAGGGATCATTAGGATAGGTGTCAATCCATATCTGCCAAGTGACCCTATGTAGGGGGAACAGTCCCTATTCTGCTCTGTGTCAGTGTGTATCAGGGGTTTTGAGGACAGGTGTCAATCCATATCTGCCAAGTGACCCTATGTAGGGGGAACAGTCTCTATTCTGCTCTGTGTCAGTGTGTATCAGGGGTTTTGAGGACAGGTGTCAATCCATATCTGCCAAGTGACCCTATGTAGGGGGAACAGTCTCTATTCTGCTCTGTGTCAGTGTGTATCAGGGATCATTAGGATAGGTGTCAATCCATATCTGCCAAGTGACCCTATGTAGGGGGAACAGTCTCTATTCTGCTCTGTGTCAGTGTGTATCATGGTCTCTGTGGACGGTGAACAGTCTCTATTCTGCTCTGTGTCAGTGTGTATCATGGTCTCTGTGGACAGGGAACAGTCTCTATTCTGCTCTGTGTCAGTGTGTATCAGGGGTTTTGAGGACAGGTGTCAATCCATATCTGCCAAGTGACCCTATGTAGGGGGAACAGTCTCTATTCTGCTCTGTGTCAGTGTGTATCAGGGATCATTAGGATAGGTGTCAATCCATATCTGCCAAGTGACCCTATGTAGGGGGAACAGTCCCTATTCTGCTCTGTGTCAGTGTGTATCAGGGGTTTTGAGGACAGGTGTCAATCCATATCTGCCAAGTGACCCTATGTAGGGGGAACAGTCTCTATTCTGCTCTGTGTCAGTGTGTATCAGGGGTTTTGAGGACAGGTGTCAATCCATATCTGCCAAGTGACCCTATGTAGGGGGAACAGTCCCTATTCTGCTCTGTGTCAGTGTGTATCAGGGCTGGGCTTTGAGGACAGGTGTCAATGTTAGGTGATTTCTGCCCTTTATGGATTAAAAGCAGACTCTGCATCAACTGTGCAATTTTCCATGGGAGTTTTGCCATGGATCCCCCTCTGGCATGCCACAGTCCAGGTGTTAGTCCCCTTGAAACAACTTTTCCATCACTATTGTGGCCAGAAAGAGTCCCTGTTGTTTTTAAAATTCGCCTGCCCATTGAAGTCAATGGCGGTTCGCGCGGTTCGCCGGTTCGCGAACATTTGCGGAAGTTCGCGTTCGCGAACCGAAAATTCCGGGTTCGCGACAACACTATCAGGTAATAATAAACCATGACAAGGCAATGATCCTAAGAAAGATGGAAGTATTTAAAGGGATTACCCCAATGCAATTGGACAGCATCATCACCTTGCACGATTCACACAAAGGGGTGTGACTTGAGAAGGGTAGATGATGTGTCCCACTAATATGACCTATTTAAAACATTACTATTAAAAAAGGTTAGAAATTAAAGTCATTATAGTAACTTTAACAACTCATGTAGGCAATGCGTGTTTGCCATGGTGATCCTTGCGTGATCATTGACATGCAGACCCTGTTCTGCACATGGAGCAGGTGCACACCATGCACATCCTCCAACTTGGAGGTGGCCAAGTGCGTGGCGTTCAACCCAACCAAAGTTGTGCAGGAACCAAGACATCGATCCTGCCGCTAGGCTCCCACTGAAGTCTGCAAGTGTCGCATGGGAATGGGAGATATGATAAGCAGGAGGCATAGTATACGCTGACTACAGGTTTCTGTCCTTTAGTGGCACCTTTTTCTGCATTTACATAATCTTCAGTTATTATTAAATGAAATATCCTTGATATTAAATGTCATCTCTAAAACATATATTGTATGCATATGATTGATAATAGCAAAATAAAATTATTTTTTACTACACATACTATGTCAGATGCCTTTCACTCTATAAATAAACAAATCAATTCATCAAGCAAATGTATTTCGATTTGTTTGCTCATAGATTCACAGGCATTTGATCTGTCTAGTATTTACTAAAATGTGTACAAATATTTCTCAAATCCTAAAGCTTGCGTATCAGTAGCTGCAGAAGGAGTCTCTGCAACTAATGAAGATCTACTCCCCTTTTGCCCAGCATTGTCCAATCAAGTCATTCTAAACATGGGTTTACTTCAGGGAGATCATGACAAACTAATATTATTGATTTATTTGATTGGGTAACTAAAATAAAAGATCAGGGTGGTGCAGTAGACATTGCTTACCTAGAATTCAGTAAGGCTTTTGACACTGTTGCACATAGGAGGCTTATCAATAAACTGCAATCTTTAAGTTTGGATTCCAATATTGTTGAATGGGTAAGGCAGTAGCTAAGTGACAGGCAACAGAGGGTTGTAGTCAATGGAGTATATTCGAATTATGGGCTTGTCACCAGTGGGGTACCTCAGGGATCTGTACTTGGATCCATTCTCTTTAATATTTTTATAAGTGATATTGCAGAAGGTGTTGATGAAAGGGTATGTCTTTTTGCTGATGATGCTAAGATATGTAATGTGACGGACCGCCTGGCACCCTGACTGGGCACCTCCACCAATCATGCTTCCTAGTATCACTGAGTACTATAAGCACCGCACCAGACACCATAAAGACCGTAGCCCCCCCCTTAGCACAGCATTCCAGTGGGCATAAATGGACCAGTATCGTGACTGGGTTGGACTGCTGAAGTCTTTGTCCTCCTTAAGAGCCCTCCATAACAGGCCTGGGCCACTGTAGTCCTTCCCTTCCGGCGAAGTACCCTCCCCTGTACTGTGTGCCACCACAACGCCCGGTAGGCATTATCAAGTATCAATTCCCGCTCCACTAGGAACTCCAGGCATTTTACCCGCTCTGCCCGGAGTTGCTCTCCCAGAAGCAGCCTCCGTTGGGCTACCTGGCCCTACAAACGCTGGTATATACCAGGAAGTCCCTCTCTTCACTGAAACTGGATCTCTTCCAGGGCAGCATCCCAGCGTTGCTCTTGGGCTATACCTCTCCATTTGAGGTCACTCTCATCCCTGAGTGTGACTGCTGATTGCAGGCCAGCTCGCTCCATTCCACTGAGCTGCTGTGTAGACAGGGGTGCTGCTCGAGTGCTAGTATTGCTCTCAATTATTAAAATCCACACGTTACCGGTGTCTCCAGGATGCTGCTCCTCACACTAGGAAGCCACCCTGCCACCAAATGTGACAGACCGCCTGGCAGCCTGACTGGGCACCTCCACCAATCACGCTTCCCAGTATCACCGAGTACTATAAGCACCGCACCAGACACCATAAACACCTTAGCCCTATTAGCTGCTACAGCTTGGCTGGGGTCTCGCCGTCCTGGACCAACACCTGGATCCAGCTCCTAGTGAGAAGACCTCTCCTCCAAAAGAGTATAATAATCCAAAGAGCAGTAAAGCAATTCCCCAATCCCCCCCCCCCCGACACATGAGCCAAGGCTTAATGCTGGGAAGTAGTCTGTTTAATGCAAGCAAGCACTACAATTTATACACACATTTAACTCACCAACATCCTCATTTACATACAATAGGTTACATAGAGCATTATAGTACAATGAAGGGTGGGGTCAGACAATAGGAAAGGCTGATGGGAGATTGAGGAGGGACAAAGCAGCCAGTTTAAACTGATCTGGCAGTGTCCCTGGGACAACGCCCTGCTAAGGAAACAATAGGACAGGAAAAAGGGAGAGGGGAAGAGGCACAGACAAGCAATACACTCAACATACTCCTCCTCTTTGTCGGAGAGATAATTAAGTCAGGAACTGTACAAACTCAATTATCTCCAGGAACAAAAAAACACAAAATTTACAAACACCCCAAAAGTACCCCCAAGATCAATGGAAACCCCACAAGAGTCACATCCTCGCATAGCCCTCATCTGGGCGACCAACATATCCAAAAATCACCCAGATCGGTTCAGTGGTTTGTTTTTTCCATGGAAGTCACTTTGTAACATGTCTTTTTGCAGGGCCCATAGTCTTTGGGCAGGAGGCTAGCCAGCAGGCCCGTCCAGGAACACGTGGCAGAGGCATTTCTGCCATATGTAACAAGGCTGATGTTCCAGGAGGGATAAGCCAAATGGCAAATTATTTAGGTAAACTAGAAAAATGGTCAGAGTTGTGGCAGCTGACATTTAATGTGGATAAGTGCAAGATAATGCATCTTGGATGTAAAAACCCAAGGGCAGAGTACAGAATATTTGATAGAGTCCTAACCTCAACATCTGAGGAAAGGGATTTAGGGGTAATTATTTCTGATGACTTAAAGGTAGGCAGACAATGTAATAAAGCAGGAGGGAATGCTAGCAGAATGCTTGGTTGTATAGGGAGAAGTATTAGCAGTAGAAAGAGGGAAGTGCTCATGCATTTGTATAGAACACTGGTGAGACCTCACTTGGAGTATTGTACGCAGTACTGGAGACCGTATCTCCAGAAGGATATTGATACGTTAGAGAGAGTTCAGAGAAGGGCTACTAAACTGGTTTATGGATTGCAAGATAAAACTAAAGGAAAGATTAAAGGATCTTAACATGTATAGCTTGGAGGTAAGACGAGATGGGGGGATATGATAGAAACATTTAAATACATAAAGAGAATCAACACAGTAAAGGAGGACACTATATTTAAAAGAAGAAAAACTACCACAACAAGATGACATAGTCCTAAATTAGAGGGGCAAAGGTTTAAAAATAATATCAGGAAGTATTACTTTTTCTAAGAGGGTAGTGAATGCATGGAATAGCCTTCCAGCTGAAGTGGTAAAGGTTAACACAGTAAAGGAGTTTAAGCATGTGTGGGATAGGCATAAGGCTATCCTAACTATAAGATAAGGCCAGGGACTAATGAAAGTCTTTAGAAAATTGGGCAGACTAAATGCCCAAATGGTTCTTATCTGCCGTCACATTCTATGTTTATATGTGTCTATAAGAAGTTATAAGGAAAAATCTCCAATCAAAAGCTTCTCTTAGCGGTGTTTTTGAGATTTAGAAAGTTTTACAGAAACAAACAAAACAAAAATAATGCAGGACTGCATTAGTTTAAGTGCCATTGTAAGTGTTAATTTTTATGCATGTTAAAAAAAGTGATTTTCATATAAGTTGGAGGATGTGCATGGTGTGCATCTGCTTCATGTGCAGAACAGGGTCTGCATGTCAATGATCACGCAAGTATCACCATGGCAAACACGCATTGCTTACATGCGTTGTTAAAGTTACTATAATAACTTTATTTTCTAACTTATTTTATAGTAAATAGTGATGTACCGAACTGTTCGCCGGCGAATAGTTCCTGGCGAACATAGAGTGTTCGCGTTCGCCACTGTGGGCGAACACATGCGCGGTTCGATCCGCCCCCTATTCGTCATCATTGAGAAAACTTTGACCCTGTGCCTCACGGTCAGCAGACACATTCCAGCAAATTAGCAGCAGACCCTCCCTTCCAGACCCTCCCACCTCCCTCCCAGCATCCATATTAGATTCATTCTGAAGCTGCATTCTTAGTGAGAGGAGGGAAAGTGTAGCTGCTGCTCAATAGATAGGGAAATTGATAGCTAGGGTATTCAGTGTCCACTACAGTCCTGAAGGACTCATCTGATCTCTACTGTAAGGACAGCACCCCAAAAAGCCCTTTTTAGGGCTAGAACATCAGTCTGCTTTTTTTTTTTTTTTTTTTTTTTGTGTAATGTAATTCAGTTGCCTGCCTGCCAGCTTCTGTGTCAGGCTCACAGTGGATACTGTGCCCATTTGCCCAGTGCCACCACTCATATCTGGTGTCACAATAGCTTAAGCTTGACATTTAAAAATAAAACATTTTTTTTCACTGTAATAGATTGAAGAGCAGTTAGTTGCCTGCCAGCTTCTGTGTCAGGCTCAGTGGATACTGTGCCCATTTGCCCAGTGCCACCACTCACTCACTGGTGTCCCAATAGCTTGCATTTAAAAAAAAAAACTTTTTTGACTGTAATATAATAGCAGTCAGTTTCCTTCACGCATGTGCGTTTCAGGGCCTGCCAGGGCACAGTGTCACACCAGTGCAACTCATATCTGGTGTAACAGTAGTGTACATGTAATAGATTGAATAGCAGTTAGTTGTCTGCAAGCGTGTGTGTCAGGCCTACAGCGTCTACTCTGCCAACTTCTGCCACTGCACAGTGCCACTCATATCTGTTGTCACAGTAGCTTGCACGCATAGTACCACTAATCGAAAAAAAAATGACAGGCAGAGGAAGGCCACCCCGCAGGGGACGTCGTGGTCGTGGTGCTGTGATTCCGCTCGGAACCTTGACGCTCCATCCTCCTCCAGCTTAGCTTCGGGCACCTCTCAAGTTACCACTCGCCCGCCTGCAGCCACCACCAACACTAGCACCACAGCCGCTTCACTTGGCATGTCAGAGGAGTTATTTACACATCAGTTGGAAGAAATGAGTGATGTGCAACCATTATTGCCAGAGAATGTAGATAACAGGGATATGTCTCAGTCAGGCAGCATTGCACACGTGTAATGATGATGATGATGGTGTGATGATGATGATGTTGTACCCGCTGCTGCTTCCTTTGCTGAGTTGTCAGGTACAAGTGAAGCGGTTGATGATGACGATGCGTCCGTGGATGTCACGTGGGTGCCCGCTAGAAGAGAAGAAGAACAGGGGGAAAGTTCAGATGGGGAGACAGAGAGGAGGAGGAGGAGACGAGTTGGAAGCAGGGGGAGGTCTTCGCAAGGAGCTAGTGGCACAGTCAGACACCATGCATCGGCACCGGGGGTCAGCCAGACAGCACGCCAATCAACGCATGCTGTGTCCACCACCAGAATGCCGTCATTGCAGAGCTCAGCAGTGTGGCATTTTTTTTTGTGTGTCTGCCTCTGACAACAGTGATGCCATTTGCAACCTGTGCCTAAAGAAACTGAGTGGGAACACCCACCTAGGAACAACTGCTTTGCGAAGGCACATGATCGCACATCACAAACGCCTATGGGATCAACACATGAGTACAAGCAGCACACAAACTCAAAGCCGTCATCCTCCTCATGGTGGCATCTTCAGCCACGTTAACCACTGCTGTCCTCCTTGCCCCCTCTCAACCATCCGGCCCTCCGTCTCTCACCTTGAGCAGTTCCTGCTCATCTGCCCACAGTCAGGTGTCTGTCAAGGACATGTTTGAGCGTAAGAAGCCAATGTCACAAAGTCACCCCCTTGCCCGGCGTCTGACAGCTGGCTTGACTGAACTCTTAGCCCGCCAGCTTTTACCATACAAGCTGGTGGAGTCTGAGGCGTTCGAAAAATTTGTAGCTATGGAAGCTGCCCGGCTGAAATTTCTTTGCACAAAAGGCAATCCCCAACCTGTACTTGAGTGTGCAAAGGGAAGTAATGGCATGTCTGGCACACAGTGTTGGGGCAAGGGTCCATCTGACCACTGATACCTGGTCTACAAAGCATGGTCAGGGCAGGTATATCACCTACACTGCGCATTGGGTAAACCTGCTGACGGCTGCCAAGCATGGAATGCGTGGCTCTGCAGAGGAGTTGGTGACACCGCCAAGACTTGCAGGCAGGCCTGCTGCCACCTCCTCTATTCCTCCTACTCCATCCTCTTCCATAACCTCCTCGGCTGAGTCCTCTTCTGCTGCTGCGTCTTGCTCCACATGAACGGCACACCCCAGCTCCCCAGGTACTGTTCCACATCCCGGATACGGCAGTGTCACGCCGTCTTGGGGTTGACTTGCCTGAAAGCATAGAGTCACACCGGACCAGCACTTCTGTCCGCCCTGAACGCACAGGTGGATCAGTGGCTGACTCCGCACCAACTGGAGATCGGCAAAGTGGTTTGTGACAACGGAAGAAATTTGTTGGCGGCATTGCATTTGGGCAAGTTGACACATGTGCCGTGCATGGCACATGTGTGTAATCTGATCATACAATGCTTTGTGCATAAGTACCCAGGTTTACAGGACGTCCTTAAGCAGGCCAGAAAGGTGTGTGGCCTTTTCAGGCATTCCTATACGGCCATGGCGCACTTTTCCGATATCCAGCGGCGAAAAAACATGCCAGTGAGGCGCTTGATTTGCGACAGCCCGAAACGTTGGAATTCAACACTCCTAATGTTCGACCGCCTGCTCCAACAAGAAAAAGCCGTTAACGACTATTTGTATGACTGGGATGCTAGGACAGCCTCTGCGGAGCAGGGATTTTTTTCCCACGTTACTGGACGCTCATGCGCAATGCCTGTAGGCTCATGCGTCCTTTTGAGGAGGTGACAAACCTAGTCAGTCGCACCGAAGGCACCATCAGTGACATCATACCATTTGTTTTCTTCCTGGAGCGTGCCCTGCAAAGAGTGCTGGATCAGGCCATAGATGAGCGTGAAGAGGAAGAGTTGTGGTCACCATCACCACCAGAAACAGCCTTATCAGCATCGCTTGCTGGACCTGCTGCAACGCTGGAAGAGGATTGTAAGGAAGAGGAGTCAGAGGAGGAATGTGGCTTTGAGGAGGAGGAGGAAGACCAACAACAGCAGGCATCCCAGAGTGCTCGTTGTCACCTATCTGGTACCCGTGGTGTTTTACGTGGCTGGGGGGAAGAACATACCTTCAGTGAGTCACTGAGGACGAGGAACAGGACATGAGTAGCTCGGCATCCAACTTTGTGCAAATGGGGTCTTTCATGCTGTCGTGCCTGTTGAGGGACCCTCGTATAAAAAGGCTGAAGGAGAACGACCTGTACTGGGTGTCCACGCTACTAGACCCCCGGTATAAGCAGAAAGTGCCTGAAATGTTACCGAATTACGGCAAGTCGGAAAGGATGCAGCAGTTCCAAAATCAATTAAAAAGTATGCTTTACACAGCATATAATGGTGATGTCACAGCACAACGGGAATCTAACAGGGGAAGAGGTGAAAGTAGTCCTCCTCCTCCCACGACCACGCCGGCAAGGACAGGACGCTTTACAGACGTGTTGTTGATGGAGTACATGCAGCGCTTTTTAAGTCCTACGCATCGCCACAGCCCTTCGGGGTCCACCCTCAGAGAGCGACTCGACCGACAGGTAGCAGACTACCTCGCCTTAACTGCAGATATCGACACTCTGAGGAGCGATGAACCCCTTGACTACTGGGTGTGCAGGCTTGACCTGTGGCCTGAGCTATCCCAATTTGCGATAGAACTTCTGGCCTGCCCCGCTTCAAGTGTCCTGTCAGAAAGGACCTTCAGTGCAGCAGGAGGTATTGTCACTGAGAAGAGAAGTCGCCTAGGTCAAAAAAGTCTAGATTACCTCACCTTTATTAAGATGAATGAGGGATGGATCCCGAAGGGACTGACAGTGGACGATACATTCGACTAAAAAAGGCCTGATGAGGGGGACTACTTAACACACCACTCCTATCTGGTGGCACATTAGATTGCACGTGCAGTGCCCCAAATTTGAAGTAGGAGGACCGACCAAGCATCTTTTTCCATCTCCCGGTTCCTAAAATCAATGCCATTGTAACCCTGTAACCCTTTTTTTGCCCTGCTCCTGGCAACAAGCCGTAGCTAGCAGCAGTTACACCTTCTTCTGTGGCTGACAGGGATCCTGAGCCTCCGCTATAGTTGGGAGATTGGAACATCTTGTTCTGACGCAGTGCCTCCTCTCAGTGCCTCTTTTATTTATGGGGAACCCACCCCACTGAGTAGATGAGTATCCTCCACTTAATACCTCAGAGACATGAAATAAATACAGACATGGGAATAAACACTGTATTGTGGTCAAAGGGATACACATATAACAGCCACATATAACAACGCAGTTCCTGGCTAATGTTAAACACAGCCACAAGAGTCTTTAGCAGCAGTAATGCAGACAACAAACTTCTCTTATTAACATTAATAACTACATCTGAACAGTTAAACTTCTAGGTACCTGCAGGTAAATTATGTGCACAACGTTGGGGCCGTTAGGTGTAGGTAGTGCTACCCAGGTACAGTTATAAGGGAGAATCCTGAAGCAATCTCTGGAGACAGTACCTTTGAGTGACTTCTGTAACTGCAGATATTTCCAGAGAGATCTAGCAGAATGTAGGACAGCAGCAGTACAGCAATGGCAATCCTTTCTCTTCCTTCTGCTGGCAGGATGCAAGAGCTCATTCACACTCCTGCAGAAAATTCCAGAATCTGCAGGGAGTTGAACATAACATGAGACTTCTAATTCTCCTAGCAGAGCAGTAGACCGTCTCCAACTTCTTGTAGTTGCAGTGCATTAGAAAAACAAAAAGAAGAGTCTGCGCTAAATAACAGAAAAAGCTGCGACCCTAATTAGGGAATCCCACAAAACCCTAATAAAACGGACTGGAGATAAAAAGAGGGGGGGGGAGGGCTGCGCTAGAGAGTAATAATACAGTATAAACCAGACCAAATGGTCACAATCCGATGGTAACGGTAAGCGTAAGTCTCTAGAAACAAGTGTAGGAAAATATCTATAAAAAGAGTCTTTGTAGATGATAAAAAATACAGTGTAAAAATAAAAATAAAAATAAAAATAAATATAAAAAGTCTCACTGATATAACTTGGTGGGATATCTATACAGTCCTCCGGAGTTGATTCGTCCGGGTAGTAGGATAATCCGTATATGTGGAGACAAAATAGGAAACACGACAAACTGCCAATGATGAAGTATTGCGGCTCCAAGGATAAAATGAAGAGTAAAAAATAGGATAATACACTCACATTTGCAGGAGCTTTGGACCAGCTCTAGACTTTTGGGCGTTGCAGCGGTATGATCCCCGCTACCAGGATAAACTGGAGGAATCGTCCGTCAATCCAACCTTGGTACTCCAAAATGTATGGGAAACAACAATAGTGCTCTCAGTAGGAAAAGTATGTGGAAATACAATAAATAAAATATACTTACAAGTATAGAGCAGGAAATACTGCTCTATTAATAAAGCGCTGGTGGAATAATCCCCACTTAGGATTTCTTTGGCTCAGGATACGAGTGATAAAAGATAAAAAATAATGAGATAAAATAAAAATAAAAATAGGAAATATAAAAAATATAAAAAATATATAAAATATAAAAATGCCAGGAATAATAAAATTGTATATAAGATAAAATAAAGTAGGAGTTGGTCCTATAAAAAAGGTAACCAAAATCACTTTTATTATTAAAATACACAATGTAAAACCATTGACGCGTTTCACCTAAACAGACTTTATCAAAATGGTAATATAGCATTATACCTGGCAAGATACAATATATATAGGACAATGTAAACCCATTCTGACAGCTATTTTCGCCGTCAAGTATTTTGATCACCATAGGCATCCGTACTGTGTCTATGTGGGAGCAGCTCGATGTTAATAACCTAAGCGAGCTGCTTCCTGGTCTCCGCCCCCCCGTGCGTGCGCACACCTGACCGGCACTACTACAAGCCCCATGGGGCTTAGCTTCCCAGCAATGCCGGCGGGGTGTAGTTTCACGGGGAGGGGCTTATACCACTCTCAGCCCGCGCGCCGCGCCCACGTACTACATTTCCCAGACACCCAAAGTCCGGTCATGTGACATAAGTTCATCATTTCTATTATTTGTTATAAGTTTCGTTTTAGACATTATTGTGTTCCAATGTGTCTATAACATTAATACCCATTCATATGTACTTTTGTTTTCAACTTATGAAGTGTGTAACAGTGTTTTAATTCAAGTGTTTTTTTGATTGGCTAATCATTTTTTGGCGCCAATTTTAAACATTTACATTGTCCTATATATATTGTATCTTGCCAGGTATAATGCTATATTACCATTTTGATAAAGCCTGTTTAGGTGAAACGCGTCAATGGTTTTACATTGTGTATTTTAATAATAAAAGTGATTTTGGTTACCTTTTTTTTTTTTTTTTTTTTCAAATCTTTCTTTTATTAAGGCAAGCATTAAATGGGGTACAGAAGAAAGAAGAGGGGATGCATGATATATGTACAGGATGGGATCACGCTAACATAATATAACATCACCTACGAGTGGCAGCCTTATTTTGTGTTAAGTGAGCTGTCCAGAAAATTAATAACAAGCATAGCGTATTAATTATGAAAGTAGCTATTCGTGAACTATGTGATATATCTTGAAACATGAGTAACGTACAGGTTAGTCAGCCAGGTTATCAGGTGGTTGCTCTGGGCATGTCCTGGGCATGTCCCTAATCGCATAAATCAAGTGAATGGGCCAGAGCATATAGAGATCGCTTAAAACGGCAGGTTGTTGATTGTTTAGTCATGCTGATCAAACCCCCTAGCCCCCCACCCACCATGTATGCATTTGGTTATGCCAGTGGAGGCCACGCTGGAGTAGTGGGTGACAGGTAACTATACAGGTTAGTATACAGGGTGAGAATAGGACAAGGCATGGTAAGAAAAACATTTAGCTTGAAGCAAATTCTGAATACTGTGTCCATGGTATATGGGTGTGCAGCTGCTATCGCCTTCTGAGTCGAACTCAGGGCACAGGAGTAGTCTCCGGGTCATCCGATGCCCGTGGTCGGTAACTGCGATGCTAATGCCTGGTCACTCTGGTAGCTGGTCGCCGGTCCTGCCACATTGGGCCGCGTGGGGGTGAGCCTCTTGGGGTCCTCTTGAGCAGCAGGGCATCGCGGGCGAGTTGAGGCCCTGTCCCAGGGCTGGGCCTTGCAGCAGGTCGGCATTTCCTTCCCATAGACTCGGTAGCTCAGTGAGGCCGTGACTACCCTTCTCCGGGTGACACGTAGGGCCGCGCTGGTATTTCGCCGCCTGCGGCGTGCAGTCCTCACACTGTGTGGGTGATGCTTTGGAGGGGGTCTCCGAGTGACCGTTGGCCCGGATGGGCTGCCAGCCCCAGCGGCGGTTGCTTGAGTGCTCCGGTCAACTCGCCCCTTTGTTCCCCCCGCCTTCAGTGTATGAGTAGGTGGCGGTGGCAGTTGTGCCAGGCGCTTGTATAAGGCTTTCCAGAAAAGCTGAAATATTCTGTCCAGCCGTCGCAGTGCAGCTTCCATGTGGTCGCTTTTCAGCGGCTGTGGCATGGGTTCGAACGGCTCGGTCACCTCCTCCATTTTGCTAGGCCTAGTACGGTTCAGGCCAGAATCCTGGTGGGCGGCTTGATACAGGGTTGTCGTTTGCTTGGGGCAGGTGGGGACCGGGATAACCCCCGCCGATCCATGGGGGGGGGGACGGGGACTCATCTCGGTGCGTGTAGCAAGTTTCGGCAGTCGGGGAGCGGCCGTCTCCCGTGCGCCGTCCATGCTGGTAGGCCGCAGGGCCAGAGATGGCGTGGCCGGCGAGTGTCTCCACAGTTGTGGCATCGCTGTGGAGGTCTCTCAGTCCTCTGTTGATTGAGTAGCAAGGTGAGCTGGTTCTGCGGGCTTAACAGTGCCAATTTTCGAGGTAAAGTACTCGTTTTGCAGGAGCCGCGGCTAAACACGTCTGCTTGGCTCTGCAGTAAGGCCCCGCCCCCCTCTTGGTTACCTTTTTTATAGGACCAACTCCTACTTTATTTTATCTTATATACAATTTTATTATTCCTGGCATTTTTATATTTTATATATTTTTTATATTTTTTATATTTCCTATTTTTATTTTTATTTTATCTTATTATTTTTTATCTTTTATCACTCGTATCCTGAGCCAAAGAAATCCTAGGTGGGGATTATTCCACCAGCGCTTTATTAATAGAGCAGTATTTCCTGCTCTATACTTGTAAGTATATTTTATTTATTGTATTTCCACATACTTTTCCTACTGAGAGCACTATTGTTGTTTCCCATACATTTCGGAGTACCAAGGTTGGATTGACGGACGATTCCTCCAGTTTATCCTGGTAGCGGGGATCATACCGCTGCAACGCCCAAAAGTCTAGAGCTGGTCCAAAGCTCCTGCAAATGTGAGTGTATTATCCTATTTTTTACTCTTCATTTTATCCTTGGAGCCGCAATACTTCACCATTGGCAGTTTGTCGTGTTTCCTATTTTGTCTCCACATATACGGATTATCCTACTACCCGGACGGATCAACGCCTGAGGACTGTATAGATATCCCACCAAGTTATATCAGTGAGACTTTTTATATTTATTTTTATTTTTATTTTTACACTGTATTTTTTATCATCTACAAAGACTCTTTTTATAGATATTTTCCTACACTTGTTTCTAGAGACTTACGCTTGCAGTGCATTAGCCTTCCCCTGTTATTATCTCACTGTCCCAGCATATAAACAGGTAGGAACCATATAAACAGGTAGGAACACACTTTCTTTATAGCAGACTCAGAGAACATGGCTTCACCCCTGTCCTCTTCTTCCTGCCATCCTAGCCCCTCCTCCTCACAAGACAGGGCAAAGGGCAAAGTTCAATATCTCAAAACCTAAAGTAAAAACAGTAAAATATAGCAGTCTGTTACATCCTCCCCTCTGTAGAATCCTTGCCTTCCACTGGCAAGAGCAGTCCATCTGGTTTATAACCATTTAACAAGATGGTGACATAGTTACATAGTTACATAGCTGAAAAGAGACTTTGCGTCCATCAAGTTCAGCCTTCCTCACATATCTTTTTTTACTGTTGATCTAAAAGAAGGCAAAAAAACCCAGTTTGAAGCACTTCCAATTTTGCAACAAGCTAGGAAAAAAAATCCTTCTTGACCCCGGAATGGCAGTCAGATTTATCCTTGGATCAAGCAGTTATTACTACATTGAAGTAATAACTACATTGAAAGATTATATCCTTGAATATTCTGTTTTTGCAAGTATGCATCTAGTAGCTGTTTGAACATCTGTATGGACTCTGATAAAACCACTTCTTCAGGCAGAGAATTCCACATCCTGATTGTGTCTTACAGTAAAAAAAATCTTTCCTTTGCCTTAGACGAAATCTTCTTTCTTCTAGTCTAAACGCATGACCTCGTGTACTATGTAAAGTCCGGTTTGTGAATAGATTTCCACACAATGGTTTGTATTGGCCCCGAATATATTTGTATAATGTTATCATATCCCCTCTCAGGCAACGTTTTTCTAAACTAAATAGGTTTAAATTTGTTAACATTTCTTCATAGCTGATATGTTCCATTCCTTTTATTAATTTTGTAACCCGCCTCTGCACTTTTTCTAGTGCCATAATATCCTTCTTTAGAACAGGTGCCCAAAATTGCACAGCATATTCAATGTGTGGTCTTACCAGTGATTTATAAAGAGGCAAAATTATATTCTCGTCCCGAGAATGAATGCCCTTTTTCATGCATGACAATACCCTATTGGCCTTGGCCACTGCTGATTGACATTGCACATTGTTGCATAGTTTGTTGTCTATAACAATTCCCAAGTCCTTTTTGTGTGTTGTTAGCCCTAATTCGCTTCCATTAAGGGTATACGTTGCTTGTGTATTCTTTACGCCGAAGTGCATAACTTTGCATTTTTTAACATTAAATTTCATCTGCCATTTGAGTGCCCTCCCTCTGCAGCAAAGTAATATCTTGCTCACATTGTATTATTTTACAAAGTTTTGTGTCATCTGCAAACACTGAAACATGACTTTCAATGCTGTCTTCAAGATCATTTATAAACATGTTAAATAGAAGGGGTCCCAGAACAGACCCCTGAGGGACACCACTTGCCACCTCTGTCCAGCTTGAAAATTTACAATTAACGACAACTCTTTGTACTCTGTTTTTAAGCCAATGTTCTACCCAAGAACAAGCATTTTCATCTAGACCGAAAATCCAAATAGATCACATCCACTGCAACACCCTGATCTATACTTCTACTTACTTCTTCGTAGAATGCAATCAAGTTAGTTTGACACGACCTGTGCTTCATAAAACCGTGCTGATTTTTGCTGATAACCATGTTCTTCTCAAGGAATTCTTGAATATTATCCCTTAATAACCTTTCAATTATTTTACCAGCCACAGAAGTTAAGCTCACATGTCTATAATTTCCAGGTAAGGATTTTGAACCCTTTTTGAATATAGGAACCACATCTGCCTTCCTCCAATCCTCCGGAACACTTCCTGAAAGAAAAGAATCTTGAAAGATTAAAAACAGAGGTTCACTTATTTCTACACTTAGTTCCTTAAGTACACGTGGATGGATACCGTCAGGCCCTGGAGCTTTGTTTATATTAACTTTCTTTAGTTGCTGCAGCACCTTGTCTTGAGTTAACCAATTACAATTATTCTGCAAGTTTTTAGTAACAATCATTTACACATCTATTGCCATGGGTTCTTCCTTAATATATACAGAGGAGAAATATGTATTTAAAATTCCTGCCTTTTCCTGGTCTTCATTGACTAACATCCCCGTTTCAGTTTTTAGTGTACCTACACTTTCATTTTTGTTTTTTTTAGAATTTATGTACTTAAAAAATGCTTTTGGGCTGGTTTTGCTCTCTTTAGCTATCATTTTTTCATTTTGAAGTTTAGCAAGTCTAATTGCCTTTTTGCACGCATTATTTGCTTCCTTATATCTTTTATAAGATGCATCTGATTTGTCCGATTTAAATGCTTTAAATGCCCTTTTCTTATTTTTAATCTCTTGTTTTACTTTTCTAGTAAGCCACATTGGTTTTAATTAGTTTCTTTTATATTTATTTCCCAATGGTACATACTGAGAAATGTACCGTATATACTCGAGTATAAGCCGAGTTTTTCAGCACATTTTTTGTGCTGAAAAACCCCAACTCGGCTTATACTCGAGTCACTGTCTGTATTATGGCAATTTACATTGCCATAATACAGACCGGGGGAGAGGGGGGCTGGCAGAGCTGTACTTACCTGTCCTGCAGCTCCTGTCAGCTCTCTCCTCCTCCGCGCCGTCCGTTCAGCACCTCGGTCAGCTCCCAGTGTAAGTCTCGCGAGAGCCGCGGCTCTCGCGAGACTTACACTGTGAGCTGACAGAGGGAGCTGCACGGACGGCGCGGAGGAGGAGAGAGCTGACAGGAGCTGCAGGACAGGTAAGTACAGCTCTGCCAGCCCCCCTCTCCCCCCCACTGAACTGCCACTGGACCACCAGGGAAGGAGAGCCCCCCTCCCTGCCATATATCAAGCAGGGAGGGGGGACGAAAAAATATATAATAAATATAATATAATAATAAAAAAAATAATAATAATTCAATAAATAATAAATAATAATAATAAAAATATATAATATTAAAAAATAAAAAATAACATAATTAATAAAAGAATTAATAATATTAAAAAATACCCACCCCCACCAACACATACACAAACACACACTGCATCACACACACTCACACTTCATTCATATACACACACTGCACTCACACACACACACACACTGCACTCACACACACACACACTGCACTCACACACACACACACACACTGCACTCACACACACACACACACACACACTGCACTCATACACACACACTGCATTCATTATATACACACACTGGAAATAAATATTCAATTAATATATACGCACACACACTGCACTCTAACGCACTCACACTGCACTCTAACGCACACACTGCACTCATACACACACACACTGCATTCATACACTGCACTCATACGCACACACTGCATTCATACACACACTGCACTCATACGCACACACTGCACTCATTATATACACACACTGTAAATAAATATTCAATTAATATAATTTTTTTAGGATCTAATTTTATTTAGAAATTTACCAGTAGCTGCTGCATTTCCCACCCTAGTCTTATACTCGAGTCAATAAGTTTTCCCATTTTTTTGGGGTAAAATTAGGGGCCTCGGCTTATATTCGGGTCGGCTTATACTCGAGTATATACGGTACCTTTCTAATATTTGTTGGAAGATGATCCATTTATCCTCAGTGTTCTTTTCACTAAAGAGTTTATGCCAGTCAATATATTGTAAAGCTTCCCTTAACTTATTGAAATTGGCCTTTTTAAAATTATGTTTTAGTATACCCCATGTGTTTTTGTTTTTTTGAGTTTATTTCAAAGGACACTATATTGTGATCACTATTTCCCAAGTGCTCACCTACTTGAATGTTGGTCAAAAGATCAACGTTGTTTGTTAAAACCAGGTCCAGACAAGCGTCCATTCTAGTTGGTGCTTGTACTAGTTGTGACATGAAGGTGTCATTTAACAAGTTTAAAAACCTAATTCCCTTTGCTGAGCTACTAGTCCTTCTGTCCCATTTTATGTCCGGGTAATTCAAATCTCCAATAAATAAAGTGTTACCCAGATTTGCAGCTTTCTCAATTTGCTCAAACAGCTGTTGTTCCTCGTCAATATTAACATTAGGTGGTTTATAACATATGGAGAGAAAAAACGGGTCGCAAGAGTATTCTGAGAACGGACAGCAACTGAAATAGCCTGCCCTTCGGTAGGTCCCCGCTCAGAACTCAAGCTGATTTTAGCTCATCTTGTGCCATTACAGAGAGAACATATCTGAAGCATATCAGACTGGTCCCACCCATACGGGTAGTCCAGATCCGAAATGCCAGCAAGTTCTCTCTGCACGAGAGATACAGCAACCCCAGACGATCGTTTCAGCCTTGTTAGGCATCATCAGTGAGGCATAGCTAATATCTCTCTAGGCACCGTGAGCAAGGGGTCCACGTCTGGATTACCCTTTAAACTTATGGAGAGAAAAAACGGGTCGCAAGAGTATTCTGAGAACGGACAGCAACTGAAATAGCCTGCCCTTCGGTAGGTCCCCGCTCAGAACTCAAGCTGGTTTTAGCTCATCTTGTGCCATTACAGAGAGAACATATCTGAAGCATATCAGACTAGTCCCACCCATACGGGTAGTCCAGATCCGAAATGCCAGCAAGTTCTCTCTGCACAAGAGATACAGCAACCCCAGACGATCGTTTCAGCCTTGTTAGGCATCATCAGTGAGGCATAGCTAATATCTCTCTAGGCACCGTGAGCAAGGGGTCCACGTCTGGATTACCCTTTAAACTTATGGAGAGAAAAAACGGGTCTCAAGAGTATTCTGAGAACGGACAGCAACTGAAATAGCCTGCCCTTCGGTAGGTCCCCGCTCAGAACTCAAGCTGGTTTTAGCTCATCTTGTGCCATTACAGAGAGAACATATCTGAAGCATATCAGACTGGTCCCACCCATACGGGTAGTCCAGATCCGAAATGCTAGCAAGTTCTCTCTGCACGAGAGATACAGCAACCCCAGACGATCGTTTCAGCCTTGTTAGGCATCATCAGTGAGGCATAGCTAATATCTCTCTAGGCACCGTGAGCAAGGGGTCCACGTCTGGATTACCCTTTAAACTTATGGAGAGAAAAAACGGGTCGCAAGAGTATTCTGAGAACGGACAGCAACTGAAATAGCCTGCCCTTCGGTAGGTCCCCGCTCAGAACTCAAGCTGGTTTTAGCTCATCTTGTGCCATTACAGAGAGAACATATCTGAAGCATATCAGACTGGTCCCACCCATACGGGTAGTCCAGATCCGAAATGCCAGCAAGTTCTCTCTGCACGAGAGATACAGCAACCCCAGACGATCGTTTCAGCCTTGTTAGGCATCATCAGTGAGGCATAGCTAATATCTCTCTAGGCACCGTGAGCAAGGGGTCCACGTCTGGATTACCCTTTAAACTTATGGAGAGAAAAAACGGGTCGCAAGAGTATTCTGAGAACGGACAGCAACTGAAATAGCCTGCCCTTCGGTAGGTCCCCGCTCAGAACTCAAGCTGGTTTTAGCTCATCTTGTGCCATTACAGAGAGAACATATCTGAAGCATATCAGACTGGTCCCACCCATACGGGTAGTCCAGATCCGAAATGCCAGCAAGTTCTCTCTGCACGAGAGATACAGCAACCCCAGACGATCGTTTCAGCCTTGTTAGGCATCATCAGTGAGGCATAGCTAATATCTCTCTAGGCACCGTGAGCAAGGGGTCCACGTCTGGATTACCCTTTAAACTTATGGAGAGAAAAAACGGGTCGCAAGAGTATTCTGAGAACGGACAGCAACTGAAATAGCCTGCCCTTCGGTAGGTCCCCGCTCAGAACTCAAGCTGGTTTTAGCTCATCTTGTGCCATTACAGAGAGAACATATCTGAAGCATATCAGACTGGTCCCACCCATACGGGTAGTCCAGATCCGAAATGCCGGCAAGTTCTCTCTGCACGAGAGATACAGCAAACCCAGACGATCGTTTCAGCCTTGTTAGGCATCATCAGTGAGGCATAGCTAATATCTCTCTAGGCACCGTGAGCAAGGGGTCCACGTCTGGATTACCCTTTAAACTTATGGAGAGAAAAAATGGGTCGCAAGAGTATTCTGAGAACGGACAGCAATTGAAATAGCCTGCCCTTCGGTAGGTCCCCGCTCAGAACTCAAGCTGGTTTTAGCTCATCTTGTGCCATTACAGAGAGAACATATGTGAAGCATATCAGACTGGTCCCACCCATACGGGTAGTCCAGATCCGAAATGCCAGCAAGTTCTCTCTGCACGAGAGATACAGCAACCCCAGACGATCGTTTCAGCCTTGTTAGGCATCATCAGTGAGGCATAGCTAATATCTCTCTAGGCACCGTGAGCAAGGGGTCCACGTCTGGATTACCCTTTAAACTTATGGAGAGAAAAAACGGGTCGCAAGAGTATTCTGAGAACGGACAGCAACTGAAATAGCCTGCCCTTCGGTAGGTCCCCGCTCAGAACTCAAGCTGGTTTTAGCTCATCTTGTGCCATTACAGAGAGAACATATCTGAAGCATATCAGACTGGTCCCACCCATACGGGTAGTCCAGATCCGAAATGCCAGCAAGTTCTCTCTGCACGAGAGATACAGCAATCCCAGACGATCGTTTCAGCCTTGTTAGGCATCATCAGTGAGGCATAGCTAATATCTCTCTAGGCACCGTGAGCAAGGGGTCCACGTCTGGATTACCCTTTAAACTTATGGAGAGAAAAAACGGGTCGCAAGAGTATTCTGAGAACGGACAGCAACTCTTGCGACCCGTTTTTTCTCTCCATAAGTTTCTCTGTTCTGAGCTTGCCCCTCCTAACGTCTCCACCCTCCTTATACTGTGCTAAAGCCCATCTCCTTTCTGTCTTATCTCCATTTTGTAAATTGCTTTGACCCTCCCCCCCTACTACTAGTTTAAAATCTCCTCCAACCTTCTAGCCATCCTATCCCCCAGCACTGCAGACCCTCTCCCGTTTAGGTGCAATCCATCACTACTATAAAGGTTGTACCCAATCGCAAAGTCGGCCCAGTGCTCTAAAAACCCCAAACCCTCCTTCCTGCACCAAGACTTCAGCCACGCATTAACCTCTCTAATCTCCCGCTGCCTTTCCACTGTAGCGCGTGGCACAGGTAATATCTCAGAGAATACCACCTTGGAGGTCCTTTTCTTAAGTTTGCTACCTAATTCCCTGAAATCATTCTTTAGGACCTTCCATCTTCCTCTTACTTTGTCATTGGTACAAACATGGACCATGACCGCTGGGTCATCCACATCCCTCCCAATAATCCATCCACTCTGTCAGCAACATGCCGGACCCGAGCACCCGGGAGACAGCAAACTGTCCGGTTGAGCCGAACAATCTAATACAGGGAAATTCTATCACTCAATATTTCAGTCAAAGTATGCAATACATTGATTAACTTAGTGCACGTGTGGGGGTTCTGAGAATATGTGGGTTTCCCAATGTTGTCATAGGTCAAGAATCTCGGGGCCCTCCGATTTCTTCTGCCTCTACCTAGGTTGCTTGGTGGTTGTCCACTAATTTCTTCATTACAGGGTCTTTCGCCCACACCATTGGGAAGGGATCTGGTAGACAGAGGTCCAGATCCTCGTATAGAGTTAGAGTCCCTAACTGGTGAATGAGGGACAAAGCTGGGACTTTCAGGATTCAATCCAGATGAGGGGGAAGAAGGAGAAGGAGCAGAGGTAGAATGGACCAACTGTGTTTCTGGCGCTGTCCACCAGTCTCTGTCTTGGCTGGAACCTGTAGCTTCTTCTGTATCATTAGTTGGTGAAGTCCCGCTGGGACCTTCTCCAGGGTTGTCTTCTGATAGGGGACATAACAGGGATTAAACTGATAGGAATCGTACTACTTAACACACCTTATAATAACGCAGAGAGAGGCAACGTAAAGAGACAAGAGTCTGAAGAAGAGGAGTCAGAGGAGGAAGGTGGCTTTGAGGAGGTGGAAGACCAAACACAGCAGGCGTCCCAGGGGGCTTGTTGTCACCTTTCGGGGACCCTTGGTGTTGTACGTGGCTGGGTGGAGAAAGAGACCTTCAATTACATCAGTGAGGACAAGGAACGAGACATGGCTAGCTTGGTATCCAACCTTGTGCAAATGGGGAGTTTGCGGTTGTGCAAATGGACTGTTTGCGGTTGTTTGTGGTGTGTTAAACGGGGAGTTTGGTCTGTCACTGTGAAGCGGGCGTAACCCTTACACTACCTGATCGATACAACATCATACCTGATGTTTTAAAGCAGGTTATTCCAAACAATTTATGCCCTTTATGGATTAAAACCAGACTCTGCATCAACTATGTAATTTTCCATGGGAATTTTGCCATGGATCCGCCTCCGGCATACCACAGTCCAGGTGTTAGTCCCCTTGAAACAACTTTTCCATCACTATTGTGGCCAGAAAGAGTCCCTGTGGGTTTTAAAATTTGCCTGCCTATTGAAGTCTATGGCGGTTCGCCCATTTCGCCCGTTCGCGAACATTTGCGGAAGTTCGCGTTCACCGTTTGCGAACCGAAAATTTTATGTTCGCGACATCACTAGTGACATTTTTAATTTAATTTTAATGTGGCAAAAAGTGGCAAAAGCCACCAAAGTTACATTATCAAACCAATTGGTAAGGTGGTGGTCTGCCATGAATTTTTGGTATAAGCAGTAAGCTCGGTCGTACGCGGTGTGCGTGTTTTTTGCGAGAGCTAATCTTGTCAGCATCTTGCTGTGATTTAGTAAGTCTTCTATTCCATGATTAGTTCCTGGAGTTGGGGGGCGGTTGTGGCCATCGGTGAGGCTGATGGTAGGGACTCCCTGAACACCTGAAATTGAAAGCGGGATAATTGGTCAGCGGCTGTATTGTATATGCCTGGTACGTGGTAACATACCACATGAAATTGGTGACAGGCTGCCAACCATTTTAGTCGTCTGATGAATTTCATGATGGTTATGGATGCAGACCGGCCCTTGTTTATGATGTGGCAAATTGCCAAATTGTCAGAGAAACATCGGACCGGTCTACCTGCCCATGACTGACCCCATGTTACTGCTGCGGCTACGATGGGATATACTTCGAAGAGTGCTGAGTTCCTATAGAACCCTTCGATCTGGCTTACTTCTTCCAGCCATTTCCCCCTACTGCGTCGGTCCAAATGGTGGGGGAATCTACTGAAACTTGTGGGAGGAACATGCTCCTGCCATTCCAGTTTGACAGGAATGCGTTCCACATGTGTAAGTCTGCCGTGGCTTGTTGGTCAAGAGTGGTGCGTCTGTGCTCGTCTGTAAGTGTCGGAAGAAGGCACAGGAGTCTTGAGATGAATGATCTGCCTTGGGGTATAATACGCATAACAAAATTCAGGGAGCCAATCAGTGACTGTAGCTCTCTCCTATTACATGAGCCCATGCGTAAATTATGTTGAATGGTCTGTGTGATATTGTCAATCTTGTCTTGAGGGAGGCTGGCTTACATTGCTATGGAATCCATTTGTATCCCCAAAAACTGAATGACTGTGTCTGGTCCTTCCGTCTTTGTTGGAGACACTGAAACCGCTATGGAGTTGAATACGTTTATAGCTTTGTGTAGACTGTTGGGGGGGGGGGGGGCTGCTTTCTATAAACAGGAAGTCATTGTGGCGAAAGTGACCTCGCCACTGGTTTTTGGAGGGGCCTATTTGCCAGCCTCCTGCCATGTGACTATGACCCCTGGGATGTATTGCCCTTTAAGGAACTGAGTTGGGGCTTATGGACTCATATTATACTGTTACTGACCCTTTAAGAACTGTATTTGGGCATAATGGATTTTTATAATGCTGTTTCTGGCCCTTTAATTACTTTGGAGCAGTGTTGCAACTTTAAATTGGCACTTTGGATACAGCCGACGTGCCGAAGTAGTCGAAGTGGCTGCCATTCAACAAACGAACACGTGGCGGCGGCCATCATTGTTCATTCGAACAGGGTCAGCGGTATGTGTAGCCAAATCCATGGAACTGAAATCGGCTACACATTTCAACGAACACAGCTGACCCTTACCTTCTCCTGCACTACGTTCGAATGGGACTTAGTAATTTTTTCAGTGTGAAATTGACTGACCGCACAGCCCAAATCTATGGAACTGTTTTGGGCAGGAAAATGTGCTTGCGGTCAGTCAAAGGTGACATATCTATCTCCAGAACGGCTGAACGCATTCAAATGATTTTTGGGTATGTTTGTATTTGAAATATGCTGATAAATAATATGTGACTTTTATTAATATTGGATGTATAGTTTTAGAGTTATGGAAGTTGGGTAAAAAGTATGTTTTAAACTGTACGGCTAATTGTGTTACCTCTCAGGCTAAGGGGAGGAGATGTATGGGAGTGTTTGTACTGTATACTACATGTTTAGTGGTTGTTCTGTAAAATCATGTGGGCGGTCCTGTATGTGTTAAACCTGCATAAAAGAAGGCCCTTTGGTGCCAAGTAAACACAGTTCTTCTTCACCCTCAATCTAGAGTCATGTCTCTTATTGGGGGAATTGCTATATCACTACAAGGGATTGCTATGCTCTGCATGCTCCCTTGGATAATCACTTCCAAGCTCTTTTAAGAGCTTGTTCCTGATTCACTCTCTTGGAGGAGAGGTTCACACACTGGAACTTGGAGCCTTGTCGTAGGTCCAGGGTGGGTAGGAGACGGCGAGACCCCAACCAAGCTGCGGCGGTTCATGGGGTCTGCAGTGGTTGTGGTGTCTGTGGAGCACTTGGAGCACTCTGTAAGCGCTAGGAGAATCCTTCAACGGAGGTACCCAGTCGGGATGCCAGGTGATCGTTAAAGTCATCCAGGCAGTGGATGATGCTATGGTACCTGCTAGTATTCAGGAGCAGCCAGCACAAGGTGTCCGCAAAAGTATTGAATATTTTAGGACTGCGCTTTGATCCGAAGGTGAGCCTTGTGAAGAAGTAATACTGGCTTCTCCATTTGATTCCATGCAAGTGCCATAGCGACAGATGGGTGGGGAGTAGTTTAACCCCTTAAGGACACATGACATGTGTGACATATCATGATTCCCTTTTATTCCAGAAGTTTGGTCCTTAAGGGGTTAAAGGCGTTTACGATATCTGTTTTGCTTAGTCAGGCACCTACCCTGCTGAGATGATGGTAGCTATGGTGTCGTCTATGGTGGTGTATTGCAATGAAAATGCCTCTGATGGGATGAGGGAATTGAGGCTGGGTATCACCGAAGCATGAGGTGCTGATTGATCTAGTATACATCTCTGTTTGATGTTTTCCCCATGACCAATTCAATGGGGTTTGTTCTCCAATTAGAAAACGGGGGTTCAGTGAATGGACCTAAGACAAAGCCTTGATCTTCTTCTATCTGTAGCAAGTTGTCTACTGTGTATGTGTGTATGTGTCACTTAGGGCGGACTGGAGGTTGTTGGATTCCCATGTACACCCTGGCATGTATATGAGGCCAGTGTGAAAACCTTGGGAAAACCCGGAGGTCAAATACTCCACCAAATGTGTTCAAGGGTGTTTGGCAAGTAGCCCTGTCAGAACATCAATATTCACGGTAGTTAGGTACGGTTTAATGTGCATTTTATTGGGGCACATAGCTTTCGCGTGTGCCCTGAAACAATGAGAACATACATGCAACAGTCGGCAAGCACTATAGGAGCAAGCCCCAACTTTAAAATTATTGCATAGCTGGGACTTGCCCAAGTACACGATTGGGCGACCCAGTTTGTCTCTGCCTTGCTTCTCCCCCCTTGATGTGCTTGGGGTGGCATTGTTTGGGGTATAATCGGTGGAGACCGGGCAGAGGTTTGCCGTGTGTGTGGTAGCCGTGCATATTGCACAAGCTGGGGACCTTAGCCCGGCAAAGTACCTGAGGAACAGCTCTGTGTCCATTTGGCTCCAGTCCATTCTGGCATTATACTGGGCCAGAGCTGTTGCCGCCTTAGTTGAAAATGAACGGTGGTAGTTGTAAAACGAGGAACCACCGTATTTGTTGCCCAGGTCCACCAGCTTGTGCATATACAGGTCTAATTCTTCCCTTCTCTGCGGGTATACCGAGCACAGCACGTCCCTGTAAATGCCGAAGGTGATTAAAAATCTGGGATTGCTAGTTTTTTACTTAGTCTAGGGTCTCTGGCCTTGAGGACTACTGAGATATCACCATACGTATATGAGCGGTTCTCTGTGACATCCTGGGAGGCAATGAGAAGCAAGACTAGATTAACATCCTTGCCCTCCAGGATGTCTTTCTTTAGGCTTGCCGGTACCATATGGGCTGGGTTGATTACTTGTGACACTAAGATGGTGGGGGTATTACTGTTACCGGGTTGAGCATACCAAGGGCCTGGAATATCGATAGCAAGCGGCTCAGGTGTCACGACTGGACAGCTATGGGCTTCCAGTCTTTCCAGTCTCTCGTTGATCTGCCCCATGGATGACACTAGAGAGGCGATCATGGTGTGCAGATTAGCATTACTCGTGCTACTAGTGCCTTCCCCTGCATCTGAATTATTAGGATTGGCTTGCATAAGCCTGTATAGCACTGCTTTGCGGGACGTAGCTGGAAAAGGTATACTTTGTCTGCGTAACTCAGCCGTGATTCGTGGCATGGTCCACGATCTAATTGACGATGGACTGCTGGTTTCCCCTTTGCGTGTGGGGGTGGCAGTCCTGGTTGGAGTGCTTGGCATGGACAGTTTGTCTAATTCTTCAGGAACTTGGGAGATACTGAAATATATACATATAGGAATTGTGAGTTCCTTATGGAGGGTGCATACAGTTGTTTTAACAAGTGCCAGAGTGGCGAAATAATTTGTTATACTGGTGACAGGTAAGTCCCTAGTAATTTCCAAGTGGCTGGGTTGTTTTTATCTATGATCGGCACGAGGGGGTGATCTGCTGGATGTGGGTTTACAAGTGGTGAGTTTTTGTTAGTGGAGGGTTGTGATGAGTGATACCCTATCTATGAAACATGCGAGGTGTCTAGCTATGGTTTGGCCAGTGGGGGCTTATTACCTTTTACGTGGAGGATGGGTGTTGGCCTCGCAGGACCTATAACTCTATGGCCGAAGGTGCCTGGGAGAAAATACCTAAGTGGCCATGCCGATGCGTCTCTATGGGTTGATTCCTATATTATCACATTGTTGTCGAAACCGAAACAACTTACCTGAATGCACTGTCAGGGTACCTGTTGTCTCTACCTCAGAGGAGGTGAGACACTTAGAATTCCGCCCTCTCAGAGGGGCTGACTCACTCGTTCCTCGCAGTTCTCTCGGCCGTTTACACGCCGGACGCCTCTGATCCGCCTCCTTTTATGACGCGGCTCTAGTAGCCGACGTCATGACGACTATCCGTTCCGACCTGTCAATCAAGTCCTGTGCACGAATCAGGACTCGTCGGGGGCGTGATCATCTATTTAGAACCAGGGTATAAAATAAGGTTTTGTCTATTGGTTCATTGCCCTGTCGTGGTTCTAGCTAGTCTAGTCACTCAGCGCTCTTATTTCTATTTGTCTCTTTGGTTCTGACCCGGCTCGTATTATTTCTACCCTGCTTACCTCTATTACCTTTTTGACCCGGCTTGTCTCTCGTTTACCTGCTCTCTCGTTCCCTCGACCTTGGCTTGTCTCTAGACCATTCTTTGCTTACTCCTTACGTTAGTCCGGCCATTCTAAGGTCCGGTATACGTAACTTCTCCTGTTTGTACTCTGCGTGTTGGATCCCTGTCCCGATCCTGACATGCACAATGTCTGCTTAAACAAGAGTGATTTAACTCCTAAATGACAGAGCATTGAGCAGTAAAATTTCAGGGGCATGATCTATACAGCAAAATTGCTTATTAAGCTAAATGTGTTTTGGTGACTACAGTGTTCCCTTAACCCTATTTCTACATAGTCACCTTATCTGAATATATATTATAGGGTAAAACAGTGCATGTGAATTCTGCACTTACTGGCAGCTGATGTGAAAACAGTTATGGTTATATAGATAAGAAGTACACAGAAACTGCTGTAATAGATGAGAGAAAACTGGATTCAAACATCTCATATTCAAACAATGTATTGAAGAAGGCTTATCACAGCAAAGTTAAAAGCCAACTGAAATGACTATATTACATCACATGGGCACAGTTACATAACAAGATTTCTAATGCTATGTTTACGTATCCCATGTATCCAACAAATATGTACAAGTGAGGCGCAAACATAATATTAACAGGGTTATTCACTAAACTATCAATTAAAAGGGAATATCAAATGTAAGGCAAAAGTAGTTGAACTGGGCAAAAGGAGTTGAGCTTGGCTCCTTCATGTTAGCCATGTATATAGCCATTGTTATAAGCTATGTCCTTTGCATACCTAAAAGAGGAGAAATTGTAATATTTCTGTTCATTTTTATTACTGGAAATGTGTGCTCTGGTGGTCCCTTGACCGAACTGGATTTTTATATCATCTGCTAAAGTTCTATATATGTTTTATACTTATATAAGAAAATAGAACATTTAATGAGAAAAAGGGTGACACAAACATATTCAAGCTCATTTCCTTTTGAAAATAACGATTCTCCAAATTTTTTTGGTAATAGCAATATGCAGAGGTAGAGACATTTCTACATATGGATTTATGATTATGCCCCCCGATACTATTTTTAGCAAATTAGACACACTCTCTCCAGGCTGCTCTTTTTGCTGTAAAATATCATGTGTAATACTAAAATATAGCTGTATGCAAATATTAAATAAATGTTAAATACATCAATTATTAATAATAAATATAAATAGTATATTAGAAAGTAGCATATATGCTAAAATAGTATGGGAAACATGCATAATATTGACACAATTAAGGATGAAAATATAGAGTTAAGAATTAATAAAAAAAATAAAGAATTAATAAATAAAATGTAAAAAAATGCATACTTAATGTAAAGTGTAAGAATGAAAAGTTATATGAAGCATCGTATATGGTAAATATAAAAAGCAAAAAAAATGGGGACATAAATGCAATATTGAAGGATAGGAGAAAAGATTGAATGGTAAAGCGAAGTATGCAAATATAAAGATAATCACTCACCTTGCCATCTTCCTCAAAATGTTCTGCCTGTAGAGAAGGTCAAATATGCCATGTAGCCTATCTGCCTGGTACTTGTATATCATTTTGACAAGTATTGCAAGAACTCCCTATGTGAAATGTGGATTCTTGCTTATTGTTACTCAGTAAGTGAAAATATTCAGAAAATTTAATGAGGGTTGAATGTCCTATTTACTGACCTTTTGTTAGTGCAAATCGTTTGCAAAATACCGAATGCCCCAAAGTAAATAGAGATAACGTGTGTGTGTGTGTGTGTGTGTGTGTGTGTGTGTATATACACACACATATATATATATATATACACACACACACACACACACACACATATAAGTCCAAATTTCCATTTGTTTTAAAAAAATGTATTTAATTATTTATAAAATATTTTACCAGGAAAGATACATTGAGATTTCTCTCGTTTTCAAGTATGTCCTGGGTCCACAAATCATTGCATTGTTACAATTAGGGTACAATAAAATACAAAAACAATATTAATACACAATAAATACAAAATTTCACATAGAACAGGTAGGAAATATATAATCAACCATGACAGGTGCATTCTGTTTTGAGGTATGTAGAGAGGGATCTCTTAAAGGACTTTAGGCTTAGGGAAGATTTTAAATTGTGCGGGAGGTCGTTCCACAATTGCGGTGCTCTGTAGGAGAAGCAGGATCGGGCTATGTGTGTGTGTGTGACCCAAAAGTAGTTATACAGTATTGATTATTTGCATTTTATTGCATTGTGTTTATTACATTTATATTTCTTTAACACTATTTAATCACGTAAGTACTCAAAATATCTTCCATCAAAGACAGTATGGCATAAATTCTGCATCAATGTCTATAAATGCTTCTGAGATTAACTCTTAATTCATCGATTCTTATTCTTAACCCCCCCAAAAAGTCCATTGGTGTTAAGTCGAGTTGATATGGCAGCCATTCAATGCTACCACGTCACCCCATCCAATGCTGTGGGAAGGTGTTGTCAAGGTTGTCCCTTACAGCAAAAGCATCACAAAGAGATGTCGCACCTTGTTGGAAGAACAGTTTGGCGAAGTTAGCGCTGGTTCTGAAATGTTACATTACCACATTGCGCAACAAGTTTAGTTAACTGTTACTATCTACAGTTCTATCAAAGAAAACCAGTCCTACAACTTCACTGGGCAGTGTACCCCACACTGTGACGTCTTGCTAGATGAGTTGAGATGTAATCAGATTTTCATCTACCCAATACACACATTTATGCCTTTTTACGTGGTATGACAATTTTAAGAATCCTCATCTGATCAGATGATCTTATCAAGAAGGTCTGGTTTGTGAGAGGTTTGGTTCTCAAAGAATTCCTACCAACAGTCTGGGTCGTCCTCCAGAAGACCATGTGAAAGTCTGGGATGGTACAGCTTCAATTTAAGCATTAAGTGTTGTAGGCCATTCTCGTTATGGTTAGCTGCTGAGACGCATGTTGTGTGGACTTTTTCAGACTGTTCACAAATTTCAAAGCAACTCTCATCACATTTTCCTCTGTCATAGATTTCCTAGAACATCAAGATTTGTATACATTAACCACTGCACCAGTTGCTTCATATTTATCTCTAGTACAATAAACTATCAGACGTGTTGATAGAGGTGTGTCAAATGCTCTTTGTCACACTTTGCGTACCCACCTGGCATTTTCAGTCTTACTGTACTGCTTTAGAACTCGCTTTCTTTGTTCTTGACTCAAGTTTGCTGCCATCTTTCACAAAAAACGTAAAGACAAATAATGATTTTATCTGCTCTCCACTATTCTTTCTAACTGTCACTCTGATATTTAAATGCCTGAAATTGAACTGCCACTTTGTTGTGTGTCACTGTGTATGTGTACCCATATAATCTGTGTCTCATGTGATGTATTTAATTGATTCCTACTTGATACCTACTTTTGGGCCACCATGTGTGTGTGTGTTTATGTATGTAATTATATAATATCAATTAGAGTAGTGATAATGATGTGAGTAAATAGAGGGCCTGCGTACATATCGAGTTTATGTGACACAGATTTTTATTCACTTTTGTATCACACAGCTATGTTACAATGCTGCCGCCCATCCCATGTGTTCCTTATAAGGGATTAATAAGCATGTAGGGGTGTGTATAAAAAAATACCCCTTTCTGTCTCATTAGAGATATCTTTGCCAGAAGCTCAAGGAAGCAAGGTGAAAAGGTTAGTGTAATAGCCACCTGAGAGGTTTGCCTTGGCGTGGCAGGTGGGCTAAAGTCTCTCATGGCCATTGGAGAAACTAAATAACCTCCATTTGTTTAAATATGCATAGGGATTTGGAAAGAGTGCAGGTAACTTTTTTCTTTGTTTTTTACTGTATGTATTGGGCTGATGTGTACTATTTTCATTACTGTCACACAGGAGTGATGGGAGTTTGAGCTCAGGACTTTTTTTATGTGGCACAGAATGTTAAAAATTTCAGAGCACTGAGAGACATGAGAGGTGTGAATAAATAAATGACTTGTGTTCAAAATAACATATATATTAAGTTTGTATGATGCAGAGTGTAACGGCTACCCAGGTAGTGAGAGGGTATCAGCCGTTGGAGATGTCCTTTTTCCCGTCAAGCTGCTGTGCAGTAGTGGAGTTGCTTATTCCCATCCACGAGATCCAAGAGAAGAGTCAGGCAAAGATGTTAAAATAGCAAGGTAGTTATGCAGTAAATCCCCTTCCAAGAACGAGACGAGGCTACGTTTTGAAGGGTCAAAAAGAACTGCATTTTAATGACAGGGATTCTCCTTTTATGTGATTCTGCAAGGGAGAACCCCATATAATTAACACAACAACCAATAAAACATAAGGTACATCCCACACATCTCCTCCCCTCAGATAAGCTTGTAACCCAATTAACAGAAACACATTTTTCCCAAAGTTCTGGATGTACCCCAAATACCTGGGGTACATGCATAAATCCTATTCTGGGGGACTAACATATAAAAAAAACAGCCCATTCGGTTCAGTGGTTCGGGAGATATGGGACTTTAACCCCTTAAGGACCAAACTTCTGGAATAAAAGGGGGATCATGACATGTCAGACATGTCATGTGTCCTTAAGGGGTTAAAGTTTTGACCGACCGCACAGGCAAAGTAGCCGAAAATAGTTCCATGAATTTTGGCCTTGCGCTCGGTCTTTGTTCGTGTGTTAGAAATCACAGAAAGGCTTGCCATCCATGCAAAACTCGACGTTCGCTAACATCCCCATAGGCTATTAAGTCTTTCTACCAAACTGCAGGGTGTTCGGTAGTTTTGGCACGAAGTTCCGTTGTTATGGAGGTCTCAGCGGTGTTTGCCTACTCGAGTGTCCGATTTTAGTTCCAGACGCTCGACGGCAAAACACAGCTGTTCGGGAGTTAAGATGGCCGCGAACACGTGTAAAAGTCCCAAAATGGCGGCCACCCAGGAACTGAAACAACGCGTTCGTGCATTTCACTTGGAAGCTGAATGTGCAGATGAGGGAGGTGTAGCGGTACTTACCCTTTCCAGGGGCCGTCCGGGGTTCTCTGTTCAAGCCGCGCGCGGTCCTGCTGCTGCACGAGCAGCGCGTGGCTCATCCGACGGCTGCAACAGGAAGGCGGGCAGTGACAGTTCGAAACTGCTGACAAACAGGAGATTGATGTTACTCCTGTCATTCCCCCAGACAGGATAATAGCTACTACTATTTTGTCTATTTCCTCGTCCCTCTTGCAGGCCATACAAGCGAAACAAAGCATGGCACCTAGCGAGAGGCCTACTGATAAACTATTCGTTGATGTTCCCGAGAGACGGGATATTCTGTCATTGTATCATGACACTAAGACTGCTGGACATCCTGGTATTTCCAAAACGGTGTCAGTTGTTTCTCGGTATTTTTGGTGGGATTCCTTACGCAAGGATGTCACTGACTATATAGGTGCTTGTACTACTTGTGCCTGTATGAAATCTTCTCGTAGAGTTCCTTGTGGGCTGTTGCATCCGTTACCCATTCCCGAGAGACCTTGGTCTAACGTGTCCATGGATTTTATTGTTGAATTACCCCCTTCGAATGGTAACACAGTTATCCTAATGATATTAGATCGGTTTTCAAAGATGGCTTACTTTGTGTCTCTTCGCAAGCTGCCCACGTCTAGGGAACTGGCACTTATCTTCGCTAGAGAGGTGTTTCGGTTGCATGGCATTCCCGTATCTATTGTGTCCGATAGGGGTAGCCAATTTATTTCCAGGTTCTGGAAAGCCTTTTGTTCGGAAATGGGTATTACTCTCTCATTTTCTTCCGCATACCACCCCCAGTCTAATGGAGCTGCTGAACGTGCCAATCAATCTCTGGAGCAGTACCTTCGTTGTTTTGTATCCCACCATCAGAACAATTGGTCTGACATTCTTCCTTGGGCTGAGTTTGCTTGGAATAACGCTACTCATGATTCTTCCGGCAAAAGTCCTTTTTACGTTGTCTATGACCAGCATCCCGTTGTTTTTCCGGCTGCTTTCTCCTCACAGGGCATGCCAGTTCTGGATGAGCATTTGGCTGTTTTGCATAATACTTGCGAGCAGGTGCAGCGTTCTTTGGTGGATTCCGCTGCTCGCCAGAAGGTGCAGGCTGACAAGCATCGCAGGGCGGCTCCTTCTTATGTCGTGGGGGACAGGGTTTTGCTTTCCACGCGAAATATTTGCCTCCGGGGGCCTTCTATGAAATTGGCTCCCCGCTTTATTGGTCCTCATCGTATTTTGCATAAGGTTAATCCTGTTTCATATACCTTGGGTCTTCCTAAGAATCTGCATATTCCTAATGTCTTTCACACTTCGTTGTTGAAGCCTTACATACACAACCGCTATACCCGGCATACTCCTCCTCCCCCTCCTGTCTCTGTGGAGGGTCATGAGGAGTTTGAACCTCCAGTACCTGGTGCATTGGAAGGGCTATGGGCCTGAGGAGCACAGTTGGATTTCCGCTGACGCTGTTCACGCTCCTCGCCTTGTGTGTTCTTTCCATTCTCGTTTTCCTGCCAGGCCTGGCCCTCCCCGCCCGGAGGGCGTGTCCTCAGGGGCGGGTACTGTAGTGGTACTTACCCTTTCCAGGGGCCGGCCGGGGTCCTCTGTTCAAGCCGCGAGCGGTCCTGCTGCTGCATGAGCCGCGCGCGGCTCATCCGACGGCTGCAACAGGAAGGCGGGCAGTGACCGCGAGAAGAGGTCACGTGTCCCTCCTGACTCTAAGAGCGCGCCGCGGGTCTCGGGCGTGCTCTTAAAGGGACAGTGGGAGCCTAAATTGGCAAAGGCCTCCCATTGGTCCCTGTCATTCCACACTCCCCATACACTTACCTTTTGGGGGCTTGGATGTGACAGGGGCCAATCAAAATAGATGTTAAGGCATATATACTCACCTTTTTCCCTTAGTTCCTTGCCCTATCGTAGTTTCTGTTACAGTTCCCTTTAGCGCATGTTGTGTTCAGTTGTTTTCCTTCGTACTTGACCTTGGCTTTGTTTCTGACTACGTTATCTCTTTATCCTTATCTGTTCTGTTTGTCGGCTTGCTGTTTACTGTGTACCAGACCCCGGCTAGTCCTAGTATACGCTGTCTCTTTGTGCCCTTGACCTCGGATCGTTCCTGACTCTGTACTCCTCTCATATACGTCGAGTCCGGCCATTCTAAGGTCTGGTAGACGTATCTCCCCTCTGTGTTGTCTTCTGTTAAGTTGAAACCTGCTTGTTGGGGTATATTTTCGTTACATTACGATAGGGCCATGGACCCCGCAGATTTAGCTCAGCAGATGGCTTCTCATGAGGTTAGATTTGTAGAGCAGGATCACCGTATGGATCAGATAGCCCAGGCTCTCCAGACGCTCTTATCTAGAACTATTCCAGCAACCACACCTCTTCTTCCTGAAGTATCTACTTTGACTAATACTTCGGCCCATTTAACACCTCCTCCTAGGTATGGAGGGGACTCTAAGACATGCAGAGGTTTCATTAATCAAATAGAATTCCACTTTGAGATGTATCCACGTTCCTTTCCCACAGATAGGTCTAAAGTGGGGTTCCTTATGCACCAACTTACCGATAAAGCACTTGAGTGGGCAAATCCTATTTGGGAGGCTAATGGACCTATGGTGCATGATTTCAATAGTTTCCTTACGGCTTTTTGTAGAACTTTTGACACAACTAAAAGGTAAAAAAATGCCACCAGAGCATTAATGAGAATTAAACAGGGTTCTAGGTCTGTGGCTGACTATGCCATTCAGTTTCATACCCTTGCTTCACAGGTAGATAGGACCAACAATGGGTTAACTACTGCATTCTTGGAAGGTTACGTCGAGTCCGGCCATTCTAAGGTCCGGTAGACGTATCTCCCCTTTGTGTTGTCTTCTGTTGAGTTGAAACCTGCGTGTTGGGGTATATTTTCGTTACAGGAGGTAAATAACCACTTAATGAAACAGCAGGGTGGTCCGGTGTTCGGTAGTTTGTATTCGTATAGGGAATACGTTAGAAGTCCCGAACTGCTGTATTGTAATATCCACACGAAAACAGGTAAGGATCTTCAATCTGTTACATGGCTCCCCTTTTGTGGAACACACCGGCAGACCCGGATTGATCCTTTTCGGGTCAACTTGGGGCTGTCCGGCCGACGAATAAGGCAGCAGTTCGGTTCGCCTGGACAGTCCATCCGCGTTCCCGTTGAACTTGCCAGGCCAATATTGGATGGAAAAGTTATATGGTTGCAGTGCTAAGCTCCGTCTCAATAAGCGGCCATTATCTCCAGCCACCCTATTCAACCATACTAGAGGGTTATGGTCAGTAATCAGTGTAAATTCCTGTCCATACAGGTACGGGCTAAGTTTCTTTAACGCCCAGACCAGGGCTAAACACTCCTTCTCCACTGCTGCGTAGCTTACTTCCCAGGGTAACAATTTTCTACTTAAGTACACGACAGGGTGTTCTCCTCCATCTTCCCCGACCTGGCTTAGAACTGCCCCCAGTCCGTACATGGATGCATCTGTATGGACGACAAATCTTTTGTTAGGAATGGGGGCAGATAGAACAGGAGCGTTGATTAGTGCTTTCTTTAATGCTTGGAAGGCTGTTTCACAGGAGGGAGACCACAGGACTATTCTAGGCAGGTTTTTTTTAGTTAGGTCAGTCAGGGGCTTAGCAATAGCGCTATAGTCAGGGACAAATTTCCTGTAATATCCTGCTGTCCCTAGGAAAGCCAGTACCTTGGTCTTGGTGTGGGGCGTGGGCCAGTTGGCCACAGCCTCGACCTTGGCTGGTTTTGGTCGCTGTTTCCCACACCCTAGTGGCACTTTTCTGGTTTCAGAGTTAGGCCTGCAGCCCAAATCTGGTCCAGTACGGCCCCTACATGTTGCAAATGTTCCCCCCAGGTCTCGCTATAGATCGCAATGTCATCCAGGTACGCACATGCGAAGTCCTGGAAGCCATCAAGGAGCCGATCCACCAAGCGTTGGAAGGTGGCGGGGGCATTCTTCATCCCGAATGGCATGACCTTGAATTGGTACAGGCCAAACAGGGTGACGAATGCCGACTTGACGATGGCCTCCTTGGCCAGGGGTATCTGCCAGTATCCCTTGCACAAATCAATAGTGGTCAGATATCGTCCACTGTCAATGCGATCTAATAGATCGTCCACTCGGGGCATTGGGTACGCATCCGTCACTGTCCAGTCATTGAGGCATCTATAGTCCACACAGAACCGGGTGGTTCAGTCCTTTTTGGGAACTAAAACGACTGGCAAGGCCCAGGGACTGTCTGATAGTTCTATGACTCCTAGCCTAAGCAGCTCCTGTATTTCTTTTCTCATTTCCTCCTTAACTGCCTCAGGGATTCAGTAGGGGGTCTGTCTAAGGGGGGTTTGTCCCGGAGTCTCCACGCAGTGGGTTGCTAACGTGGTGTACCCGGGTTCTTGAGAGAACGTTAACCCCTCTTTGGTTAACAGTTGTCTAATCTGCCCTTTTTCCGCTGGGTTTAAGCACTCCCCTAGTTGGACAGTGCTGAGTAAATTATTGGGCCCTGTGTGCGCTAGCAGATCTGGGATAGGTAGACTGTCGGGGTCCCCTGTAGCAGGAATACATATAGCCGCAACATCCTCTGGCCTCTCTTGGTATTCCTTCAGCAGATTAACATGGAAGGATTTCTGAACCCGTTCATCTTTGTTGCTGGCAATTACATAGGTAGTGTCACAGACTTGTGCCACTACCTTGTAAGGGCCCTGCCAGGAGGTCTGGAGCTTATTCCCTTTAACTGGCCTGAGCACCAGGACCTTCTGTCCCACCTGGAACATTCTTTGTCGGGCGCCCCAATCATACCATTGTTTCTGTCGACCCTTGCTGTGTGCTGTGGGGATGTTTTTCAGCAGCCGGGAATGGGAAACTGGTCATAGTTTAAGGGAAAAATGGATGTTGCTAAATACGGGGATATTCTTGAGCAAAACCTGTACCACTCTGTGCGTGATTTGAGGCTATTACAGAGGTTCACCTTCCAGCAGGACAATGACTCCAAACACACTGCTAAAGCAACACCTGACTGGTTTAAGGGGAAACATATAAATGTGTTGCAATGGCCTAGTCAGGGCCGGATTAACATAGGGGCTGATGTAGCTGCAGCTCCAGGCCTAGGCCCATGGTATAGGCCCATTTAAAAAAATATATATTTTTATTTTTACTTTTTCACACTACTCTGACTGGTATTTTAAGGCAAAGCCGGTATTTGAGGCTGCCTGGCCATGACGGTATTGCAGTAATACCAGCAATACAAATGCAAATATTTTTCTCAGTATAAACTGAGATTACCCTGCAATACCAGCACCGGCCAGTAGGGGTCACTGTGTATGGACAGAGGCAGGGATAGGATGTTACAGCATCTCCCTGCCTCTCTCTACTCACTGATCCATGGGGGAGCAGATACACAGCACAGAGAGTCCAGACAGTAGCTCCCAGCCTGCAGAGGCAGACTACAGCTCAGGCATGTGAAGGATGGGGGAAAGGCAGCAGGGAGACATGGGGACACTGAGACACTAGGGCACACTGTGAGACATGGGGACACTGAGAAACTAGGGGTCACATGGGGACACTGAGATACTAGGGGACACTGGGAGAGGTGGGGACACTGAGACACTTGGGGACACTGGGAAACATGGGGACACTAAGATACCAGGGGACACTGTGAGACATGGGGACGCTGAGACACATGGGGACGCTGTGAGACATAGGGAGACATATTGGGACATGGAGACACTAGGGACACAGTGTCTTGATGTCTCCCAGCCAGTGTCCCTAGTGTCTCAGTGTCTCCATGGCTCCCAGTGTCCACTAGTCTGCCAGTGTCTGTGTCCCCATGTCTCTCAGTGTCCCCATGTCTCTCAGTGTCCCCATGTCTCCCAGCCAAGGTCACTAGTGTCTCCATGGCTCCCAGTGTCCACTAGTCTGCCAGTGTCTGTGTCCCCATGTCTCTCAGTGTCCCCATGTCTCTCAGTGTCCCCAAATGTCTGTGTCCCCATGTCTCCCAGTGTCCACATGTCTCCCAGCCAGTGTCTGTGTCCCCATGTCTCTCAGTGTACCTATGTTTTCCAGCCAGTGTCCCTAGTGTCTCAGTGTCCCCATGTCTCTGTGTCCCTAGTGTCCCCATGTCTCCCAGTGTCCCCAAATGTCTGTGTCGCCATGTCTCCCAGTGTTCCCATGTATATGTCCATAAGTGCCCCCATGTCTCCCAGTGTCCCCAAGTCTCCCAGCCAGTGTCCCTAGTGTCTGTGTCCCCATGTCTCCCAGTGTTCCCTAGACTCCCAGTGTCTGTGTTCCCATGTCTCTCAGCATACCTAGTGTCTTAGTTTCCCCAAATGTATGTGTCCCCATGTCTCCCAGTGTCTGTGTCCCCATGTCTCTGTGTCCCTAGTGTCTGTGACACCATTTCTCCCAGTGTACCCAAATGTCGGTGTCCCCATGTCTCCTAGTGTCTCCATGTCTCCCAGTTTCCCCATGTCTGTATTCACAAGTACCCCCATGTCTCCCACGAGGGAGATACCCATCTCTGAACAAAACGTTTTCCAGAATCTGGAGATAAACTGGCTACCCCTATCGGACACGATCGAAGTGGGAATACCATGCAACCGAAACACCTCCCTGGCAAAGATAGAGGCAAGTTCCTTGGATGATGGCAATTTGACAAGAGACACAAAATGAGCCATCTTAGAAAAACGATCCACAATCATCAGGATGACAGTTTTACCATTCGAAGGAGGTAATTCAACAATAAAATCCATGGATAGATTGGACCACGGCCTCTCGGGTATGGGCAACGGATGCAACTACCCACAAGGAACTCTGTGGGAGGACTTCATACTAGCACAAGTAGTACAGGCATTAACGTAATCGGTGACGTCCTTGCGTAAGGAAGCCCACCAGAAATATCTAGAAACTGCTGAGAACGTTTTAGAAATGCCAGGGTGTCCAGCAGTTCTAGAGTCATGATATAATGACATAATGTCTCGTCTCTCGGGTATATCAACGAACAGTTTATCAGCAGGCCTCTCCCCAGGAGCCATGTTTTGTTTAGCCTGTATAGCTTGTAAGAGGGAAGAAGAAATAGAAAGAACAGTAGTAGCTATTATTCTGTCGGGAGGAATGACAGGGGTAACATCAATTTCTAGTTTGTCAGTAGTCTCGAATTGTCTGAACAGAGCGTCAGCTTTAGTATTACGATCACCTGGTCTGTATGTGATTATGTAATTAAAACGAGACAAAAACCACCTGGCCTGCCTAGAAGACAATCTATTTGCTTCACTAAGGTAGGAGAGGTTTTTGTGATCCGTTAAAATGAGGATGGGATCCCTAGTACCTTCTAGTAGATGTCTCCATTCCTTGAGCGCCAAAATGATAGCAAGGAGTTCACGATTGCCTACATCATAATTCTTCTCTGCTTTGGACATCTGTCTGGAAAAGAAGCCACAAGGGTGTAATGGCTTTTCAGGTGAATCTCTTTGAGACAAGATAGCACCTACCCCAATCTCAGAAGCATCAACTTCAAGAATAAAGGGTAGTGAAGGGACAGGATGCTGTAAAATAGGGGCAGAGGCAAATGAAGCCTTCAGGAATTCAAAGGCCTCAAGTGCTTCTGGTTTCCAGACATGAGTATTACCATCCTTCTTGGTCATTCTGGTTATAGGTGCTACAATGGCAGGAAACCCTTTAATAAAACGCCTATAATAATTTGAAAACCCCAGAAAACGCTGAATGGCTTTCAAACCCTGAGGTAGAGGCCATTCCATAATGGCAGAAAGTTTCTTGGGATCCATACGAAACCCCTTGGCAGAGATTATATAACCCAAGAATTGGACTTCTGATTGATCAAATGAACATTTTTCGAGTTTGCAATAGAGACCGTTAACAAGAAGAGTTCTCAACACTAATTTAACATGCATGTGATGAGTCTGTAAATCAGTAGAATAAATTAATATGTCGTCCAAGTATACTATTACGAATGTATGTATATATTGACGTAGGACATCATTAATAAATTCTTGAAAAACTGCTGGGGCGTTACAAAGGCCAAAGGGCATCACAGTATATTCGTAGTGACCACTCCTGGTATTGAATGCGGTCTTCCATTCGTGATCCTTTTTGATACGTATGAGATTGTAAGCACCCCTAAGGTCCAATTTAGTAAAAAAGGTGGCATGTTTAAGCCTATCAAATAGTTCCGTGATCAAAGGTATGGGGTACGCATTTTTGACGGTGATTTTATTTAGGCCCCTATAGTCAATACAAGGCCTTAATTCGCCATCTTTCTTAGATACAAAGAAGAAACCAGCCCCTGCCGGGGAAGAGGATCTTCTTATAAATCCCTTTTCTAAAGATTCCTTAATATAATCCTCCATAACCAGATTCTCCTGAGGAGATAAAGGATATATTCTCCCTTTGGGAGGCATAGTACCAGGTAGTAAATTAATAGCACAGTCGTAAGGCCTGTGAGGTGGCAACTTTTCAGCCTCCCTTTTATCAAAAACAGATTTAAGAGACAAGTACTGAGGGGGTATGACCATAGGCACGGGAGGAATATTAGTAGAATTCAAAGGGGTGATTTTAACAATACAAGACTCTTGGCAAGCATCACTCCAAGAAACTATTTGTCCTGACTCCCAATCAATAGTGGGATTATGAGTACGCAACCAAGGATACCCTAACACGAGGTGAGAGGAAGGAGAAGTAATGATCTGAAACCGAATGGTTTCAGAGTGTAAAACCCCTGTAGACATATGTAGTGGTACAGTTTCATGTGTGATAACTGGAGAGCATAATGGTCTACCATCTATGGCCTCAACGGCCAAGGGTGTCTCCTTCTCTCTAGTGGGTATGTTATTCTCCTTGACAAAACTGGAATCTATAAAGTTTTCGGCCGCTCCGGAATCAACCAGGGCTAGTATATTCCCTGCTATGCAGTTACTACCAAGGTGCAGGGAAACAGGGAGAAGCAATTTATTAAGAGGCAACTGTGAGGACTCTGATGTCACACCCAAGGCCAGTCCTCTATACGGTCTTAGGTGCGATAGTTTCCCGGACGCACGGGACATTCTTGTCTCATATGGCCCCTCCTACCACAATAAAGGCAAAGTCCCTCCTTTCTCCTATAAAGTTTTTCAGCGTCAGTAAGTTTGGCAACCCCTAACTGCATAGGTTCCTCCTCTGACCCTTTAGATCCCTCGGGAGTCTCAGCTCTAGGTGGGTTAACGGGGACAAAGCGTCTATTTCTGGACCTGGTATATAACCTGTCACGGATCCTGTTATCTATATCGATGCGATAGTCAATAAGGTCCTCTAGGGGTACAGGGAGGTCCTTAGCTGCTACCTCATCCAACATAGTTTCAGACAGACCTTCCATAAACGCAGTAGTAAGCCCATTGTTAGTCCAATCTACCTGTGAGGCAAGCGTACGGAACTGAATAGCATAATCGGCTACAGATTTAGATCCTTGCTTAATTCTCATTAACGCCCTGGCGGCATTTTTTGACCTTTTAGTCATTGCAAATGTTCTACGAAACGCAGTGAGGAAGCTATTGAAGTCGTGTACCATAGGTCCATTAGCCTCCCAAATAGGATTTGCCCATTCAAGTGCCTTATCCGTAAGCTGGTGCATAAGAAAACCCACCTTAGATCTATCAGTGGGAAATGAACGTGGGTACATTTTAAAGTGGAATTCCACTTGATTAAGGAATCCCCTACATGTCTTAGCGTCCCCTCCATACCTAGGTGGCGGGGTTAGATGTGCTGAAGCATTAGGCATATTAGCTGTGTCTGGTATAGGGGTTACAGGAGGCGCAGGTACAGGTACCGGAGCTGATCTGGATAACAGTGTCTGGATGGCTTGAGCCATTTGATCCATACGGTGATCCTGTTCTGCGAATCTAGCCTCATGAGTGGCCATCTGTTGTCCTAAACCTGCGGGGTCCATGGCCCTATCGTAATGTCACGGTAATATACCCCAACACGCAGGAATAGTCCAGACAGTCAAGAGACAAGAAACCAGGATTCGTCTTACCGGACCTTAGAATGGCCGGACTAGACGAGTACAAGAAAAGACAGAGTCCAGAACAAGCCGAGGTCAAGGGAACGGAGAGACAGCGTAAAGTAGAACAAGCCGAGGACTGGTACACAGAAGACAAACCAGCGGATAAACAAGCAAGGATAAAGAGAGAGCGGAGTCAGGAACAAAGCCAAGGTCAAGCACCAAAAAAACAACTGAACGATACAAGCACTAAAGGGAACTGGACAGAAACCACGATAGGGCAAGGTGCAAAGGAAACAGGTGAGTATAAATACCCTAATGTTCACTTTGATTGGCCCCTGTCATATCCACGCCCCCAAAACTTGAGTGTATGGGGAACGTGGCATGACAGGGGCCAATGGGAGACTGATTCTAATTTTGTCTCCCACTGTCCCTTTAAGAGCGCGCCCGAGATGCGCGGCGCGCTCTTAGTGTCAGGCGGGACACGTGACCGCTTCTCGCGGTCACTGCCCGCCCGACTGATCTCGTCGTTGGATGAGCCGCGCGCGGCTCGTGCAGGAGCAGGACCGCGCGAGGCGAGGAGAGAGGACCCCGGCCGGCCCCTGGAGAGGGTAAGTACTGCTACAGTCCCCTTGTCTCTGACACTGGACATACTGAGACATAGGGACACTGGGAGAAATGGGGACACATATACTGGGAGACTAGGGAACTGGGTGACATGGCAACACTGACACTGTGATACATAGGGACACTGATGCCAGGCTGGCCTTCCAATTCTTTGGTGGACAGACATGCTCCCTTTTTGGGCATGTTCGCCCCTTTTGGCAGTTCTGGTCAAGTGATTTGCGTCAGTGGCCCACGCTTTTACCCCGCCCATTGACTTCCTGCTTCACTGGACACTGCTGTAAGGGGGGTATGGATTTACTTGAAAGATGAAAGCATAAATTAGATAAAGAGATTAGCATAGAGTATGTGTTTTCTTATAGCTGCATCCTATGAGTTTCCCTCCAACACCAACTAAATCAGATACATGACGCTTGAGAGGTATGACTGTTTTAGTGTTTTTAGTCGATAAGATTCTGTAATTAGGTCCCATAATATTTGTCAGCACCAGGCCCACTGGGCTCTTAATCTGGCCCTGGGCCTAGTCAAAGCCCAGACCTCAGTCCAATAGAAAATCTGTGGTCAGACTTAAAGATTGCTGTTCACAAGCGCCATCCATCCAACTTGAAGGAGATAGAGCAGTTTTGGAAGGAGGAATGGGCAAAAATCCCAGTGGTAAGATATGGCAAGCTCATAGAGGCTTATCCAAAGCGACTTGGAGCTGTGATTGGGGGGTGAATAGTTATGCACATTGACTTTTTCTGTTATTTTGTATTATTTGTTGTTTGCTTCACAATAAAAAAAAATAATAATCTTCAAAGGTGTGGGCGTTACAGAAGCGTTACTGATTTAGATTTTATATGACAGAGTAGAGTGGCAGTAAATGATTTTATAGTTTACAAGATGAAAAAGTAGTAGAAAGTGAGACTGTTAGGGTAAAAATATGTAGAGGCTTGTGTGCAATGATGCAACAACTAAAATATTGACAATATTTGACACTAAAAAAATGTTGTGCCAAAGTTCCAGTTTTTGATGCAAGGGACATTTAGCTTTGTTCGAGGTTCAAAAAGATAACATTATGTATTTTTTTTTTTAATGTGGCATACAGTTGTGCTAAAACTTTTGCATACCCTTGGAGAATTAGTAATCCATTTTTAAAGAAAACATGAATGAGCAGGCAAAACCATTTCTTTTATTTCTTATAGGATTCATATTCAACTTATAACAGAATGGCATACTCATAAAACAAAGCATGGCAACAAAGAAAAAAATGAAATGACCCCTGTTCAAAAGTCTACATACCCTTACTTCTTAATACTGTGTATTACCCCCTTTAGCACCAATGAAAGCGTGCAGTCTTGTAATAGTTGCCTGTGAGGCCCCTAATTCTTGCAGGTGGTAAGAATTCTTCTTGGCCCATTCTTCTGCAGCCATAGAGGGCTATGGGCTCTCCCTTCCAAAATGCCTCCAGCTCATGCAAAGTCTTTGGTCTTCTTGCATGAACCGCTCATTTGAGATCTCCCTAGAGTGGCTCGATGATATTAAGGTCATGAGACTGTGATGGCCACTCCAGAACCTTCTCCTTTTTCTGCTGTAACCACTGGAGCATTAACTTGGTCTGGTAATTTGTCTGCAGGTTTCCTCGTGCCTTTAGAGCTCACACACCCCCAAATCATCAGTAAGCTACCACCATGCTTCAGGAGTGGGGATGGTATTCTTTTCACTATAAGCCTTGTTGACCCCTCTCCAAACATAGCGCTTATGGTTGTGACCATAAAGCTCTATTTTGGTCTTGTCACTCCAAATTACAGTGTGCCAGAAGCTGTGAGGTGTGTAAAGGTGATGGAGGGCATATTGTTACTGGACTTTTTTGTGACAGTTGTGCAGTAAAGGCTTTTTTTCTGGCAACTCGACCAACCAGTTCAATTTGAAACAACCACACCTTCTTTACCTCTGGGTTTTTCTTTGTATCCCAAAGTCCACAGGAACGGTGCAGCCCTTGAGAAATCTTGAAGGTGAGCATCATAGGTGGGAGTACGGACAGAAGATAGACGTAAGTCTTCAGCACAAAATTTAAAACAGAGAAAGGACACAAATGGCGCTAAATTAATAAGATCCGGTGCAGCAAAAATCACCGAAGTGTAATGTCACCACTTACACTAAAATGTGATAAATTCTAAAAAATAAAGTGATTTGCGCACACAGAGAAGACAGGTGTGAGTTTTACCTCTTGCACAGGGTATTCTTGTGTGTTCACACTACATACAGTATGTATCACCTATATACAGGTAAATAAAATACACATAGTGTAAACTGTAAAAAGCAAATAATGTTTTAAAAATGATGTATATCATCAAACTCACACTTTTCAGAGCCCATTTAAAGTTGGCTCTAGACTTATAGCGCTTTTCATCTCACTCTTGAGATATCCAGTATTGGAAAGATGTGTATATCCACAGGAACTTGGAACTGGTAGCTTGCAGTGATGCTCCAAAAAGTCCAAGGCAGGTGTGTAGTTAAAAGTGATTTATTCCAAAAGTTATTTTAAAATACAAAATAAATATATACACAGTAAAATATATATATATTAGCAGCACAACGCGTTTCAACCTTTCAATAGGTCTTTCTCAAGTGCATCTGATTTTCCAATGGGCTCTAAAGCCCTAATATATGCCAAACAATCAGTTAATTACCTTAATAATATTCACATCTGTGAGTTAGTTCCCACCCATGTCCAAACATGGTCACAGCCGGAAGTGTTATGCCACACTCAATATGGCTACATTTCCGTCTGTGCACTCCTTTCCCCAGCCCCCCCCAACATGTCCGATATTTCATTTATCTTAGCCAGTCCGTGTTCCTTCATTTTGCTGTTTATTCTTTCGGTCTCCATTTCGCCGCGTCACTTCCGTTGATGACGTCGTGATGCAGTCCGATACGTCACTTCCGGTTGTAGTTTTTCCGGTCTCTCATGATCTTCCAGCCGGTTTCAGCGCACAATTGTCCATCATTAAGAAGGGCAAAAAATGCCAATAGTTCATATTGCACATAGATAGGAAAACGTTTAAAAGGAAGGGAAAACGACATATTAATGTTGGAAAAGAGAAAAGGTATTCTTGTCTGGACATTAGTGGAACATTTTAAAAATATATGAAAAAATACACAGTAGGATAAGAAAACATATCCCAGAATGATTCTTAATGTTAGGAAATGCCACCATTATATGGACACTGCCCCCTCCATCCAAAAGTGCAATTTTGAAGACAAAAGATATATAGGGAATCTGTATCAAATATATGTGTGCAAACATACCCTATTATAAAATACTATTAATCTCAAAGTCGATGTTGAGACCCAAGGGAGATAAGGTACGTATTTCAAAGATCCACTTTACTTCCTGGGTACTTAGTTTTTTAGGGAGATCCCCTCCTCTCCAGTGAGAATTAATTTTGTCTATAGCAAAAAAGGTTAAAAAACTAGGGTCTGAGCTGTGTTTTTCTAAAAAGTGCTTGGATACACTATGGTTTATAAAACCTTTTTTGATATTCCTAACATGTTCACTTATCCGTACTTTTAGTGGCCTCGACGTTTTGCCCACATATTGAAGGCCACATGTGCAGTTTAGTAGGTATATCACATTTTTTGAGTGACATGTGATCATAGGTTTAATTTTAAATTCTTTTTTAGTGTTAAAGGATTTAAAAGCTGTTACGTGCTTTTCTTTTTTGTCTGTGCTCTTACACGCATTGCACATCCCACAGTGATAAAAACCTTGTTGTGCTTTTGACCAATTATTTAAAAAATTATCATTTTGAGGTGTAGGTTCTAAAAAGCTTCTGGTTAAAATTTGCTTAAAATTCCTCGCTCCTCTAAAAATAAATCTTGGTTTTGGACCTAAAAACTCATGTATCTCCTCATCCTGGCATAGGATGTTCCAATTTTTGTTAATAATCTTTTTGATCATCCCAACATTGCTGGAGTAGTCAAAAATAAAAGGGATCTGTTCTCTCCTATCAGTTGGCACATCACTTTTTCTCTTATACTTCAGAAGGGGGGACCTATTTAGTGCGGATATTTCCTGGATCTGAGTATCAAGGGCAGTCTTGTCATATCCCTTTTGTATAAACTGTTTCTTTAACAGGCAGGCCTGGTTTTCAAAATCCTGTTGCTTTGTGCAATTTCTGCGTAGCCTGAGGAATTGTCCCCTAGGGATATTTGACAGCCAGGGCTTGTGGTGGCAGCTGTCAACCTCAATATAACTGTTAATGTCGACTTGTTTAAAAAAAGTGCGAGTGGCTAAAACACCGTCACAAACATAAATATTGAGATCTAAAAAGTCAATGCTTGTGTCACTCACACTTTTCGTTAAACGAATCCCCCAATCATTTTGATTGAGAGAATTAAAAAAAGTGCTAAAAAGGTCACCCGACCCCTTCCAAATAATAAAAATATCGTCAATATATCTTTTATATAGGACCAGGTTCGCACCAAAGCCATGCTCCTGGTAAATAAAAGTATGTTCCCAAAAAGCCATAAAAAGGTTGGCATAGCTCGGTGCGAACCTGGTCCCCATGGCTGTGCCTCTGATTTGTAAAAAGAAATCATCTTTAAACCAAAAAAAGTTGTTGTTTAAAATCATCCGTATGCCATCTAAAATCAAATTACGTTGGGTGATATTGTATTTGTTACACTCCTGTAGGTAGAAATCAGTGGCCTCACACCCCTTCTCATGTTCAATAATGGTGTAGAGACTTGTTACGTCACATGTGATGAGGAGATAATCATCTTCCCATTTAAAATTGTTGAGGGTATTGAGCAAGCTCATTGAATCCTGAAGATAGGATGGGCATTTTTTCACCAAAGGCTGAAGATGGAAGTCTATGTACTGGGACAAAGGTGATAAGATGGAATTTATACCCGATATTATGGGGCGTCCTGGTGGGTTGACGGGATCTTTGTGCAGTTTTGGTAATACATAGATTACCGGTATACGTGGGTGATCTAGGGATAAAAAAGATAGTTCCCCTTTATTTAAAATACCTTCTTTTTCACCTCGGTCCAGAAAGATTTGGTATTTTTTCTTTATCTCTTGTGAAGGGTCTTTTTTCAATTTTTTATATGTATTAATGTCCTCAAGTTGTTTTTCTATTTCCTTTAGATATTTTATTGTATCCATTATGACCACCCCACCGCCTTTATCAGCCGGTTTTATAACTATCAGTGGGTCATCTTTTAATTCATCTAGACTTTTTTTCTCCTCAAATGTCAAATTAAAACTGTGTTTGGAAAGGGGTTTTATCTTATATATGTCTTCCAGACATGCCTTTTCAAAGACTTTCATTGAATCTGATTTAAGAAATGAGGGATACAAATTCGATTTCTTTTTCAGTTCTGTGTGTACAATACCCTCACTATCCTCACTTGTTAAAAAAGGTGTAATGGCCATATTAGGTTCTGATTCTTTCCTTTTAAAAAACTTTTTAAGGCATAGCTTGCGACTAAAACGATTAAGATCAACAAAAGTCTCAAATTTATTCAAAGAGCAGCTTGGCGCAAATTTAAAACCTTTGGTTAAAACCTTTGTCTGTGCATTGGTTAAAACTTTTTCGGATAAATTAAACACCTCTATATCATTACACGTTTCCTCCTTGCTCCTAACATGATTTCTCCCTCCTCTCCTTCCTCTTCTATTGCTCTGTTTCTTTTTTTAGGGGTACTTTTTGGGTGGTTTGTCCATCTTCCTCCTTTTTCTAAAAAAATGTTGTCAGACTCATCTTTATTTTCTCTTAAAAGTTCAAACCTATTTTCTAGTGGAGTTTCAAAGTACCTTGTCCTTCGGGGGGTGGTATATTTCCTAGGGCTCTTTCTCCAGTTCTCCTGATTTTTCTGTCTCTCCCCATACTGGGGCCATTTTTGGGGGGTAATAAGTTTTTGGGCCTTCACTGGTCTCTCCCTTAGTCTTTCGTTTTTCCTAACTTGCATGTTTCCCTGGTATCTGTCTCTCTCCTGAGTTTGGATTGATCTTTTATGATCTTGTCTCTGATTTGGGAATTTAGCCAGGGATCTGTTGTGTGTTGTCCTTGGGCCTCGTTTATTTTTCTCATATAGGTTCTGGTCTTTATGGTGATGAGGGTTCTTTCTTACTCGGTTGTTGGCGTAATCATCCATATCTCTTTGGAATTTGCGTTTCTTAGTTGCTACCAAAGAATTCTCTATCCTCTCTATATTTAGTCTTACTTTTTCGGCTAGGCTTTCAAAATCTTTAGTGCCCACAAAGGGTTCTAGGCGTGACTTAATTTCTTTGATTTGTTCATCTATCTCTATTAGATTTTCTTTTCTCTCATGAATAATTATATTTATCATGGTTATAGAAAAGGATTCTAGGGCCGACGTCCAGATTTTTAAAAAACTCTCTTTTTCCCTATTGAAAGTTGGGAATTTTGTAAACCTTAGACCTCTGGGAGTAATTTCTTTCTCTAGATATTTTTCTAAGGTAAAAATCTCCCATTTCACTTTTACCTCTCTGATCATTAATTTTTCTAGTTGGTTTACCATTTCATCCAAGTTATCGCTAATTGTGATGTTAGGTTTAGCTTCTGAATTAATTTCCTCAAATCTTTTTAAAGCATAATTTTCCCAATTTTGTCTTAGTTGGAATAGGGACATATTGTCTGAGGTATGTAAAGCAGCCGTCCTTAGAAAGTGACACAAACAGTACAAAATTTAAAACAGAGAAAGGACACAAATGGCGCTAAATTAATAAGATCCGGTGCAGCAAAAATCACCGAAGTGTAATGTCACCACTTACACTAAAATGTGATAAATTCTAAAAAATAAAGTGATTTGCGCACACAGAGAAGACAGGTGTGAGTTTTACCTCTTGCACAGGGTATTCTTGTGTGTTCACACTACATACAGTATGTATCACCTATATACAGGTAAATAAAATACACATAGTGTAAACTGTAAAAAGCAAATAATGTTTTAAAAATGATGTATATCATCAAACTCACACTTTTCAGAGCCCATTTAAAGTTGGCTCTAGACTTATAGCGCTTTTCATCTCACTCTTGAGATATCCAGTATTGGAAAGATGTGTATATCCACAGGAACTTGGAACTGGTAGCTTGCAGTGATGCTCCAAAAAGTCCAAGGCAGGTGTGTAGTTAAAAGTGATTTATTCCAAAAGTTATTTTAAAATACAAAATAAATATATACACAGTAAAATATATATATATTAGCAGCACAACGCGTTTCAACCTTTCAATAGGTCTTTCTCAAGTGCATCTGATTTTCCAATGGGCTCTAAAGCCCTAATATATGCCAAACAATCAGTTAATTACCTTAATAATATTCACATCTGTGAGTTAGTTCCCACCCATGTCCAAACATGGTCACAGCCGGAAGTGTTATGCCACACTCAATATGGCTACATTTCCGTCTGTGCACTCCTTTCCCCAGCCCCCCCCAACATGTCCGATATTTCATTTATCTTAGCCAGTCCGTGTTCCTTAATTTTGCTGTTTATTCTTTCGGTCTCCATTTCGCCACGTCACTTCCGTTGATGACGTCGTGATGCAGTCCGATACGTCACTTCCGGTTGTAGTTTTTCCGGTCTCTCATGATCTTCCAGCCGGTTTCAGCGCACAATTGTCCATCATTAAGAAGGGCAAAAAATGCCAATAGTTCATATTGCACATAGATAGGAAAACGTTTAAAAGGAAGGGAAAACGACATATTAATGTTGGAAAAGAGAAAAGGTATTCTTGTCTGGACATTAGTGGAACATTTTAAAAATATATGAAAAAATACACAGTAGGATAAGAAAACATATCCCAGAATGATTCTTAATGTTAGGAAATGCCACCATTATATGGACACTGCCCCCTCCATCCAAAAGTGCAATTTTGAAGACAAAAGATATATAGGGAATCTGTATCAAATATATGTGTGCAAACATACCCTATTATAAAATACTATTAATCTCAAAGTCGATGTTGAGACCCAAGGGAGATAAGGTACGTATTTCAAAGATCCACTTTACTTCCTGGGTACTTAGTTTTTTAGGGAGATCCCCTCCTCTCCAGTGGGAATTAATTTTGTCTATAGCAAAAAAGGTTAAAAAACTAGGGTCTGAGCTGTGTTTTTCTAAAAAGTGCTTGGATACACTATGGTTTATAAAACCTTTTTTGATATTCCTAACATGTTCACTTATCCGTACTTTTAGTGGCCTCGACGTTTTGCCCACATATTGAAGGCCACATGTGCAGTTTAGTAGGTATATCACATTTTTTGAGTGACATGTGATCATAGGTTTAATTTTAAATTCTTTTTTAGTGTTAAAGGATTTAAAAGCTGTTACGTGCTTTTCTTTTTTGTCTGTGCTCTTACACGCATTGCACATCCCACAGTGATAAAAACCTTGTTGTGCTTTTGACCAATTATTTAAAAAATTATCATTTTGAGGTGTAGGTTCTAAAAAGCTTCTGGTTAAAATTTGCTTAAAATTCCTCGCTCCTCTAAAAATAAATCTTGGTTTTGGACCTAAAAACTCATGTATCTCCTCATCCTGGCATAGGATGTTCCAATTTTTGTTAATAATCTTTTTGATCATCCCAACATTGCTGGAGTAGTCAAAAATAAAAGGGATCTGTTCTCTCCTATCAGTTGGCACATCACTTTTTCTCTTATACTTCAGAAGGGGGGACCTATTTAGTGCGGATATTTCCTGGATCTGAGTATCAAGGGCAGTCTTGTCATATCCCTTTTGTATAAACTGTTTCTTTAACAGGCAGGCCTGGTTTTCAAAATCCTGTTGCTTTGTGCAATTTCTGCGTAGCCTGAGGAATTGTCCCCTAGGGATATTTGACAGCCAGGGCTTGTGGTGGCAGCTGTCAACCTCAATATAACTGTTAATGTCGACTTGTTTAAAAAAAGTGCGAGTGGCTAAAACACCGTCACAAACATAAATATTGAGATCTAAAAAGTCAATGCTTGTGTCACTCACACTTTTCGTTAAACGAATCCCCCAATCATTTTGATTGAGAGAATTAAAAAAAGTGCTAAAAAGGTCACCCGACCCCTTCCAAATAATAAAAATATCGTCAATATATCTTTTATATAGGACCAGGTTCGCACCAAAGCCATGCTCCTGGTAAATAAAAGTATGTTCCCAAAAAGCCATAAAAAGGTTGGCATAGCTCGGTGCGAACCTGGTCCCCATGGCTGTGCCTCTGATTTGTAAAAAGAAATCATCTTTAAACCAAAAAAAGTTGTTGTTTAAAATCATCGTATGCCATCTAAAATCAAATTACGTTGGGTGATATTGTATTTGTTACACTCCTGTAGGTAGAAATCAGTGGCCTCACACCCCTTCTCATGTTCAATAATGGTGTAGAGACTTGTTACGTCACATGTGATGAGGAGATAATCATCTTCCCATTTAAAATTGTTGAGGGTATTGAGCAAGCTCATTGAATCCTGAAGATAGGATGGGCATTTTTTCACCAAAGGCTGAAGATGGAAGTCTATGTACTGGGACAAAGGTGATAAGATGGAATTTATACCCGATATTATGGGGCGTCCTGGTGGGTTGACGGGATCTTTGTGCAGTTTTGGTAATACATAGATTACCGGTATACGTGGGTGATCTAGGGATAAAAAAGATAGTTCCCCTTTATTTAAAATACCTTCTTTTTCACCTCGGTCCAGAAAGATTTGGTATTTTTTCTTTATCTCTTGTGAAGGGTCTTTTTTCAATTTTTTATATGTATTAATGTCCTCAAGTTGTTTTTCTATTTCCTTTAGATATTTTATTGTATCCATTATGACCACCCCACCGCCTTTATCAGCCGGTTTTATAACTATCAGTGGGTCATCTTTTAATTCATCTAGACTTTTTTTCTCCTCAAATGTCAAATTAAAACTGTGTTTGGAAAGGGGTTTTATCTTATATATGTCTTCCAGACATGCCTTTTCAAAGACTTTCATCGAATCTGATTTAAGAAATGAGGGATACAAATTCGATTTCTTTTTCAGTTCTGTGTGTACAATACCCTCACTATCCTCACTTGTTAAAAAAGGTGTAATGGCCATATTAGGTTCTGATTCTTTCCTTTTAAAAAACTTTTTAAGGCATAGCTTGCGACTAAAACGATTAAGATCAACAAAAGTCTCAAATTTATTCAAAGAGCAGCTTGGCGCAAATTTAAAACCTTTGGTTAAAACCTTTGTCTGTGCATTGGTTAAAACTTTTTCGGATAAATTAAACACCTCTATATCATTACACGTTTCCTCCTTGCTCCTAACATGATTTCTCCCTCCTCTCCTTCCTCTTCTATTGCTCTGTTTCTTTTTTGAGGGGTACTTTTTGGGTGGTTTGTCCATCTTCCTCCTTTTTCTAAAAAAATGTTGTCAGACTCATCTTTATTTTCTCTTAAAAGTTCAAACCTATTTTCTAGTGGAGTTTCAAAGTACCTTGTCCTTCGGGGGGTGGTATATTTCCTAGGGCTCTTTCTCCAGTTCTCCTGATTTTTCTGTCTCTCCCCATACTGGGGCCATTTTTGGGCGGTAATAAGTTTTTGGGCCTTCACTGGTCTCTCCCTTAGTCTTTCGTTTTTCCTAACTTGCATGTTTCCCTGGTATCTGTCTCTCTCCTGAGTTTGGATTGATCTTTTATGATCTTGTCTCTGATTTGGGAATTTAGCCAGGGATCTGTTGTGTGTTGTCCTTGGGCCTCGTTTATTTTTCTCATATAGGTTCTGGTCTTTATGGTGATGAGGGTTCTTTCTTACTCGGTTGTTGGCGTAATCATCCATATCTCTTTGGAATTTGCGTTTCTTAGTTGCTACCAAAGAATTCTCTATCCTCTCTATATTTAGTCTTACTTTTTCGGCTAGGCTTTCAAAATCTTTAGTGCCCACAAAGGGTTCTAGGCGTGACTTAATTTCTTTGATTTGTTCATCTATCTCTATTAGATTTTCTTTTCTCTCATGAATAATTATATTTATCATGGTTATAGAAAAGGATTCTAGGGCCGACGTCCAGATTTTTAAAAAACTCTCTTTTTCCCTATTGAAAGTTGGGAATTTTGTAAACCTTAGACCTCTGGGAGTAATTTCTTTCTCTAGATATTTTTCTAAGGTAAAAATCTCCCATTTCACTTTTACCTCTCTGATCATTAATTTTTCTAGTTGGTTTACCATTTCATCCAAGTTATCGCTAATTGTGATGTTAGGTTTAGCTTCTGAATTAATTTCCTCAAATCTTTTTAAAGCATAATTTTCCCAATTTTGTCTTAGTTGGAATAGGGACATATTGTCTGAGGTATGTAAAGCAGCCGTCCTTAGAAAGTGACACAAACAGTACAAAATTTAAAACAGAGAAAGGACACAAATGGCGCTAAATTAATAAGATCCGGTGCAGCAAAAATCACCGAAGTGTAATGTCACCACTTACACTAAAATGTGATAAATTCTAAAAAATAAAGTGATTTGCGCACACAGAGAAGACAGGTGTGAGTTTTACCTCTTGCACAGGGTATTCTTGTGTGTTCACACTACATACAGTATGTATCACCTATATACAGGTAAATAAAATACACATAGTGTAAACTGTAAAAAGCAAATAATGTTTTAAAAATGATGTATATCATCAAACTCACACTTTTCAGAGCCCATTTAAAGTTGGCTCTAGACTTATAGCGCTTTTCATCTCACTCTTGAGATATCCAGTATTGGAAAGATGTGTATATCCACAGGAACTTGGAACTGGTAGCTTGCAGTGATGCTCCAAAAAGTCCAAGGCAGGTGTGTAGTTAAAAGTGATTTATTCCAAAAGTTATTTTAAAATACAAAATAAATATATACACAGTAAAATATATATATATTAGCAGCACAACGCGTTTCAACCTTTCAATAGGTCTTTCTCAAGTGCATCTGATTTTCCAATGGGCTCTAAAGCCCTAATATATGCCAAACAATCAGTTAATTACCTTAATAATATTCACATCTGTGAGTTAGTTCCCACCCATGTCCAAACATGGTCACAGCCGGAAGTGTTATGCCACACTCAATATGGCTACATTTCCGTCTGTGCACTCCTTTCCCCAGCCCCCCCCAACATGTCCGATATTTCATTTATCTTAGCCAGTCCGTGTTCCTTAATTTTGCTGTTTATTCTTTCGGTCTCCATTTCGCCACGTCACTTCCGTTGATGACGTCGTGATGCAGTCCGATACGTCACTTCCGGTTGTAGTTTTTCCGGTCTCTCATGATCTTCCAGCCGGTTTCAGCGCACAATTGTCCATCATTAAGAAGGGCAAAAAATGCCAATAGTTCATATTGCACATAGATAGGAAAACGTTTAAAAGGAAGGGAAAACGACATATTAATGTTGGAAAAGAGAAAAGGTATTCTTGTCTGGACATTAGTGGAACATTTTAAAAATATATGAAAAAATACACAGTAGGATAAGAAAACATATCCCAGAATGATTCTTAATGTTAGGAAATGCCACCATTATATGGACACTGCCCCCTCCATCCAAAAGTGCAATTTTGAAGACAAAAGATATATAGGGAATCTGTATCAAATATATGTGTGCAAACATACCCTATTATAAAATACTATTAATCTCAAAGTCGATGTTGAGACCCAAGGGAGATAAGGTACGTATTTCAAAGATCCACTTTACTTCCTGGGTACTTAGTTTTTTAGGGAGATCCCCTCCTCTCCAGTGGGAATTAATTTTGTCTATAGCAAAAAAGGTTAAAAAACTAGGGTCTGAGCTGTGTTTTTCTAAAAAGTGCTTGGATACACTATGGTTTATAAAACCTTTTTTGATATTCCTAACATGTTCACTTATCCGTACTTTTAGTGGCCTCGACGTTTTGCCCACATATTGAAGGCCACATGTGCAGTTTAGTAGGTATATCACATTTTTTGAGTGACATGTGATCATAGGTTTAATTTTAAATTCTTTTTTAGTGTTAAAGGATTTAAAAGCTGTTACGTGCTTTTCTTTTTTGTCTGTGCTCTTACACGCATTGCACATCCCACAGTGATAAAAACCTTGTTGTGCTTTTGACCAATTATTTAAAAAATTATCATTTTGAGGTGTAGGTTCTAAAAAGCTTCTGGTTAAAATTTGCTTAAAATTCCTCGCTCCTCTAAAAATAAATCTTGGTTTTGGACCTAAAAACTCATGTATCTCCTCATCCTGGCATAGGATGTTCCAATTTTTGTTAATAATCTTTTTGATCATCCCAACATTGCTGGAGTAGTCAAAAATAAAAGGGATCTGTTCTCTCCTATCAGTTGGCACATCACTTTTTCTCTTATACTTCAGAAGGGGGGACCTATTTAGTGCGGATATTTCCTGGATCTGAGTATCAAGGGCAGTCTTGTCATATCCCTTTTGTATAAACTGTTTCTTTAACAGGCAGGCCTGGTTTTCAAAATCCTGTTGCTTTGTGCAATTTCTGCGTAGCCTGAGGAATTGTCCCCTAGGGATATTTGACAGCCAGGGCTTGTGGTGGCAGCTGTCAACCTCAATATAACTGTTAATGTCGACTTGTTTAAAAAAAGTGCGAGTGGCTAAAACACCGTCACAAACATAAATATTGAGATCTAAAAAGTCAATGCTTGTGTCACTCACACTTTTCGTTAAACGAATCCCCCAATCATTTTGATTGAGAGAATTAAAAAAAGTGCTAAAAAGGTCACCCGACCCCTTCCAAATAATAAAAATATCGTCAATATATCTTTTATATAGGACCAGGTTCGCACCAAAGCCATGCTCCTGGTAAATAAAAGTATGTTCCCAAAAAGCCATAAAAAGGTTGGCATAGCTCGGTGCGAACCTGGTCCCCATGGCTGTGCCTCTGATTTGTAAAAAGAAATCATCTTTAAACCAAAAAAAGTTGTTGTTTAAAATCATCGTATGCCATCTAAAATCAAATTACGTTGGGTGATATTGTATTTGTTACACTCCTGTAGGTAGAAATCAGTGGCCTCACACCCCTTCTCATGTTCAATAATGGTGTAGAGACTTGTTACGTCACATGTGATGAGGAGATAATCATCTTCCCATTTAAAATTGTTGAGGGTATTGAGCAAGCTCATTGAATCCTGAAGATAGGATGGGCATTTTTTCACCAAAGGCTGAAGATGGAAGTCTATGTACTGGGACAAAGGTGATAAGATGGAATTTATACCCGATATTATGGGGCGTCCTGGTGGGTTGACGGGATCTTTGTGCAGTTTTGGTAATACATAGATTACCGGTATACGTGGGTGATCTAGGGATAAAAAAGATAGTTCCCCTTTATTTAAAATACCTTCTTTTTCACCTCGGTCCAGAAAGATTTGGTATTTTTTCTTTATCTCTTGTGAAGGGTCTTTTTTCAATTTTTTATATGTATTAATGTCCTCAAGTTGTTTTTCTATTTCCTTTAGATATTTTATTGTATCCATTATGACCACCCCACCGCCTTTATCAGCCGGTTTTATAACTATCAGTGGGTCATCTTTTAATTCATCTAGACTTTTTTTCTCCTCAAATGTCAAATTAAAACTGTGTTTGGAAAGGGGTTTTATCTTATATATGTCTTCCAGACATGCCTTTTCAAAGACTTTCATCGAATCTGATTTAAGAAATGAGGGATACAAATTCGATTTCTTTTTCAGTTCTGTGTGTACAATACCCTCACTATCCTCACTTGTTAAAAAAGGTGTAATGGCCATATTAGGTTCTGATTCTTTCCTTTTAAAAAACTTTTTAAGGCATAGCTTGCGACTAAAACGATTAAGATCAACAAAAGTCTCAAATTTATTCAAAGAGCAGCTTGGCGCAAATTTAAAACCTTTGGTTAAAACCTTTGTCTGTGCATTGGTTAAAACTTTTTCGGATAAATTAAACACCTCTATATCATTACACGTTTCCTCCTTGCTCCTAACATGATTTCTCCCTCCTCTCCTTCCTCTTCTATTGCTCTGTTTCTTTTTTGAGGGGTACTTTTTGGGTGGTTTGTCCATCTTCCTCCTTTTTCTAAAAAAATGTTGTCAGACTCATCTTTATTTTCTCTTAAAAGTTCAAACCTATTTTCTAGTGGAGTTTCAAAGTACCTTGTCCTTCGGGGGGTGGTATATTTCCTAGGGCTCTTTCTCCAGTTCTCCTGATTTTTCTGTCTCTCCCCATACTGGGGCCATTTTTGGGCGGTAATAAGTTTTTGGGCCTTCACTGGTCTCTCCCTTAGTCTTTCGTTTTTCCTAACTTGCATGTTTCCCTGGTATCTGTCTCTCTCCTGAGTTTGGATTGATCTTTTATGATCTTGTCTCTGATTTGGGAATTTAGCCAGGGATCTGTTGTGTGTTGTCCTTGGGCCTCGTTTATTTTTCTCATATAGGTTCTGGTCTTTATGGTGATGAGGGTTCTTTCTTACTCGGTTGTTGGCGTAATCATCCATATCTCTTTGGAATTTGCGTTTCTTAGTTGCTACCAAAGAATTCTCTATCCTCTCTATATTTAGTCTTACTTTTTCGGCTAGGCTTTCAAAATCTTTAGTGCCCACAAAGGGTTCTAGGCGTGACTTAATTTCTTTGATTTGTTCATCTATCTCTATTAGATTTTCTTTTCTCTCATGAATAATTATATTTATCATGGTTATAGAAAAGGATTCTAGGGCCGACGTCCAGATTTTTAAAAAACTCTCTTTTTCCCTATTGAAAGTTGGGAATTTTGTAAACCTTAGACCTCTGGGAGTAATTTCTTTCTCTAGATATTTTTCTAAGGTAAAAATCTCCCATTTCACTTTTACCTCTCTGATCATTAATTTTTCTAGTTGGTTTACCATTTCATCCAAGTTATCGCTAATTGTGATGTTAGGTTTAGCTTCTGAATTAATTTCCTCAAATCTTTTTAAAGCATAATTTTCCCAATTTTGTCTTAGTTGGAATAGGGACATATTGTCTGAGGTATGTAAAGCAGCCGTCCTTAGAAAGTGACACAAACAGTACAAAATTTAAAACAGAGAAAGGACACAAATGGCGCTAAATTAATAAGATCCGGTGCAGCAAAAATCACCGAAGTGTAATGTCACCACTTACACTAAAATGTGATAAATTCTAAAAAATAAAGTGATTTGCGCACACAGAGAAGACAGGTGTGAGTTTTACCTCTTGCACAGGGTATTCTTGTGTGTTCACACTACATACAGTATGTATCACCTATATACAGGTAAATAAAATACACATAGTGTAAACTGTAAAAAGCAAATAATGTTTTAAAAATGATGTATATCATCAAACTCACACTTTTCAGAGCCCATTTAAAGTTGGCTCTAGACTTATAGCGCTTTTCATCTCACTCTTGAGATATCCAGTATTGGAAAGATGTGTATATCCACAGGAACTTGGAACTGGTAGCTTGCAGTGATGCTCCAAAAAGTCCAAGGCAGGTGTGTAGTTAAAAGTGATTTATTCCAAAAGTTATTTTAAAATACAAAATAAATATATACACAGTAAAATATATATATATTAGCAGCACAACGCGTTTCAACCTTTCAATAGGTCTTTCTCAAGTGCATCTGATTTTCCAATGGGCTCTAAAGCCCTAATATATGCCAAACAATCAGTTAATTACCTTAATAATATTCACATCTGTGAGTTAGTTCCCACCCATGTCCAAACATGGTCACAGCCGGAAGTGTTATGCCACACTCAATATGGCTACATTTCCGTCTGTGCACTCCTTTCCCCAGCCCCCCCCCCAACATGTCCGATATTTCATTTATCTTAGCCAGTCCGTGTTCCTTCATTTTGCTGTTTATTCTTTCGGTCTCCATTTCGCCGCGTCACTTCCGTTGATGACGTCGTGATGCAGTCCGATACGTCACTTCCGGTTGTAGTTTTTCCGGTCTCTCATGATCTTCCAGCCGGTTTCAGCGCACAATTGTCCATCATTAAGAAGGGCAAAAAATGCCAATAGTTCATATTGCACATAGATAGGAAAACGTTTAAAAGGAAGGGAAAACGACATATTAATGTTGGAAAAGAGAAAAGGTATTCTTGTCTGGACATTAGTGGAACATTTTAAAAATATATGAAAAAATACACAGTAGGATAAGAAAACATATCCCAGAATGATTCTTAATGTTAGGAAATGCCACCATTATATGGACACTGCCCCCTCCATCCAAAAGTGCAATTTTGAAGACAAAAGATATATAGGGAATCTGTATCAAATATATGTGTGCAAACATACCCTATTATAAAATACTATTAATCTCAAAGTCGATGTTGAGACCCAAGGGAGATAAGGTACGTATTTCAAAGATCCACTTTACTTCCTGGGTACTTAGTTTTTTAGGGAGATCCCCTCCTCTCCAGTGGGAATTAATTTTGTCTATAGCAAAAAAGGTTAAAAAACTAGGGTCTGAGCTGTGTTTTTCTAAAAAGTGCTTGGATACACTATGGTTTATAAAACCTTTTTTGATATTCCTAACATGTTCACTTATCCGTACTTTTAGTGGCCTCAACGTTTTGCCCACATATTGAAGGCCACATGTGCAGTTTAGTAGGTATATCACATTTTTTGAGTGACATGTGATCATAGGTTTAATTTTAAATTCTTTTTTAGTGTTAAAGGATTTAAAAGCTGTTACGTGCTTTTCTTTTTTGTCTGTGCTCTTACACGCATTGCACATCCCACAGTGATAAAAACCTTGTTGTGCTTTTGACCAATTATTTAAAAAATTATCATTTTGAGGTGTAGGTTCTAAAAAGCTTCTGGTTAAAATTTGCTTAAAATTCCTCGCTCCTCTAAAAATAAATCTTGGTTTTGGACCTAAAAACTCATGTATCTCCTCATCCTGGCATAGGATGTTCCAATTTTTGTTAATAATCTTTTTGATCATCCCAACATTGCTGGAGTAGTCAAAAATAAAAGGGATCTGTTCTCTCCTATCAGTTGGCACATCACTTTTTCTCTTATACTTCAGAAGGGGGGACCTATTTAGTGCGGATATTTCCTGGATCTGAGTATCAAGGGCAGTCTTGTCATATCCCTTTTGTATAAACTGTTTCTTTAACAGGCAGGCCTGGTTTTCAAAATCCTGTTGCTTTGTGCAATTTCTGCGTAGCCTGAGGAATTGTCCCCTAGGGATATTTGACAGCCAGGGCTTGTGGTGGCAGCTGTCAACCTCAATATAACTGTTAATGTCGACTTGTTTAAAAAAAGTGCGAGTGGCTAAAACACCGTCACAAACATAAATATTGAGATCTAAAAAGTCAATGCTTGTGTCACTCACACTTTTCGTTAAAACTGTGTTTGGAAAGGGGTTTTATCTTATATATGTCTTCCAGACATGCCTTTTCAAAGACTTTCATCGAATCTGATTTAAGAAATGAGGGATACAAATTCGATTTCTTTTTCAGTTCTGTGTGTACAATACCCTCACTATCCTCACTTGTTAAAAAAGGTGTAATGGCCATATTAGGTTCTGATTCTTTCCTTTTAAAAAACTTTTTTAAAAACTTTGGTAGCAACTAAGAAACGCAAATTCCAAAGAGATATGGATGATTACGCCAACAACCGAGTAAGAAAGAACCCTCATCACCATAAAGACCAGAACCTATATGAGAAAAATAAACGAGGCCCAAGGACAACACACAACAGATCCCTGGCTAAATTCCCAAATCAGAGACAAGATCATAAAAGATCAATCCAAACTCAGGAGAGAGACAGATACCAGGGAAACATGCAAGTTAGGAAAAACGAAAGACTAAGGGAGAGACCAGTGAAGGCCCAAAAACTTATTACCCCCAAAAAATGGCCCCAGTATGGGGAGAGACAGAAAAATCAGGAGAACTGGAGAAAGAGCCCTAGGAAATATACCACCCCCCGAAGGACAAGGTACTTTGAAACTCCACTAGAAAATAGGTTTGAACTTTTAAGAGAAAATAAAGATGAGTCTGACAACATTTTTTTAGAAAAAGGAGGAAGATGGCCAAACCACCCAAAAAGTACCCCTCAAAAAAGAAACAGAGCAATAGAAGAGGAAGGAGAGGAGGGAGAAATCATGTTAGGAGCAAGGAGGAAACGTGTAATGATATAGAGGTGTTTAATTTATCCGAAAAAGTTTTAACCAATGCACAGACAAAGGTTTTAACCAAAGGTTTTAAATTTGCGCCAAGCTGCTCTTTGAATAAATTTGAGACTTTTGTTGATCTTAATCGTTTTAGTCGCAAGCTATGCCTTAAAAAGTTTTTTAAAAGGAAAGAATCAGAACCTAATATGGCCATTACACCTTTTTTAACAAGTGAGGATAGTGAGGGTATTGTACACACAGAACTGAAAAAGAAATCGAATTTTTATCCCTCATTTCTTAAATCAGATTCGATGAAAGTCTTTGAAAAGGCATGTCTGGAAGACATATATAAGATAAAACCCCTTTCCAAACACAGTTTTAATTTGACATTTGAGGAGAAAAAAAGTCTAGATGAATTAAAAGATGACCCACTGATAGTTATAAAACCGGCTGATAAAGGCGGTGGGGTGGTCATAATGGATACAATAAAATATCTAAAGGAAATAGAAAAACAACTTGAGGACATTAATACATATAAAAAATTGAAAAAAGACCCTTCACAAGAGATAAAGAAAAAATACCAAATCTTTCTGGACCGAGGTGAAAAAGAAGGTATTTTAAATAAAGGGGAACTATCTTTTTTATCCCTAGATCACCCACGTATACCGGTAATCTATGTATTACCAAAACTGCACAAAGATCCCGTCAACCCACCAGGACGCCCCATAATATCGGGTATAAATTCCATCTTATCACCTTTGTCCCAGTACATAGACTTCCATCTTCAGCCTTTGGTGAAAAAATGCCCATCCTATCTTCAGGATTCAATGAGCTTGCTCAATACCCTCAACAATTTTAAATGGGAAGATGATTATCTCCTCATCACATGTGACGTAACAAGTCTCTACACCATTATTGAACATGAGAAGGGGTGTGAGGCCACTGATTTCTACCTACAGGAGTGTAACAAATACAATATCACCCAACGTAATTTGATTTTAGATGGCATACGGATGATTTTAAACAACAACTTTTTTTGGTTTAAAGATGATTTCTTTTTACAAATCAGAGGCACAGCCATGGGGACCAGGTTCGCACCGAGCTATGCCAACCTTTTTATGGCTTTTTGGGAACATACTTTTATTTACCAGGAGCATGGCTTTGGTGCGAACCTGGTCCTATATAAAAGATATATTGACGATATTTTTATTATTTGGAAGGGGTCGGGTGACCTTTTTAGCACTTTTTTTTAATTCTCTCAATCAAAATGATTGGGGGATTCGTTTAACGAAAAGTGTGAGTGACACAAGCATTGACTTTTTAGATCTCAATATTTATGTTTGTGACGGTGTTTTAGCCACTCGCACTTTTTTTAAACAAGTCGACATTAACAGTTATATTGAGGTTGACAGCTGCCACCACAAGCCCTGGCTGTCAAATATCCCTAGGGGACAATTCCTCAGGCTACGCAGAAATTGCACAAAGCAACAGGATTTTGAAAACCAGGCCTGCCTGTTAAAGAAACAGTTTATACAAAAGGGATATGACAAGACTGCCCTTGATACTCAGATCCAGGAAATATCCGCACTAAATAGGTCCCCCCTTCTGAAGTATAAGAGAAAAAGTGATGTGCCAACTGATAGGAGAGAACAGATCCCTTTTATTTTTGACTACTCCAGCAATGTTGGGATGATCAAAAAGATTATTAACAAAAATTGGAACATCCTATGCCAGGATGAGGAGATACATGAGTTTTTAGGTCCAAAACCAAGATTTATTTTTAGAGGAGCGAGGAATTTTAAGCAAATTTTAACCAGAAGCTTTTTAGAACCTACACCTCAAAATGATAATTTTTTAAATAATTGGTCAAAAGCACAACAAGGTTTTTATCACTGTGGGATGTGCAATGCGTGTAAGAGCACAGACAAAAAAGAAAAGCACGTAACAGCTTTTAAATCCTTTAACACTAAAAAAGAAGGTTTTATAAACCATAGTGTATCCAAGCACTTTTTAGAAAAACACAGCTCAGACCCTAGTTTTTTAACCTTTTTTGCTATAGACAAAATTAATTCCCACTGGAGAGGAGGGGATCTCCCTAAAAAACTAAGTACCCAGGAAGTAAAGTGGATCTTTGAAATACGTACCTTATCTCCCTTGGGTCTCAACATCGACTTTGAGATTAATAGTATTTTATAATAGGGTATGTTTGCACACATATATTTGATACAGATTCCCTATATATCTTTTGTCTTCAAAATTGCACTTTTGGATGGAGGGGGCAGTGTCCATATAATGGTGGCATTTCCTAACATTAAGAATCATTCTGGGATATGTTTTCTTATCCTACTGTGTATTTTTTCATATATTTTTAAAATGTTCCACTAATGTCCAGACAAGAATACCTTTTCTCTTTTCCAACATTAATATGTCGTTTTCCCTTCCTTTTAAACGTTTTCCTATCTATGTGCAATATGAACTATTGGCATTTTTTGCCCTTCTTAATGATGGACAATTGTGCGCTGAAACCGGCTGGAAGATCATGAGAGACCGGAAAAACTACAACCGGAAGTGACGTATCGGACTGCATCACGACGTCATCAACGGAAGTGACGCGGCGAAATGGAGACCGAAAGAATAAACAGCAAAATGAAGGAACACGGACTGGCTAAGATAAATGAAATATCGGACATGTTGGGGGGGGGGGGCTGGGGAAAGGAGTGCACAGACGGAAATGTAGCCATATTGAGTGTGGCATAACACTTCCGGCTGTGACCATGTTTGGACATGGGTGGGAACTAACTCACAGATGTGAATATTATTAAGGTAATTAACTGATTGTTTGGCATATATTAGGGCTTTAGAGCCCATTGGAAAATCAGATGCACTTGAGAAAGACCTATTGAAAGGTTGAAACGCGTTGTGCTGCTAATATATATATATTTTACTGTGTATATATTTATTTTGTATTTTAAAATAAGTTTTGGAATAAATCACTTTTAACTACACACCTGCCTTGGACTTTTTGGAGCATCACTGCAAGCTACCAGTTCCAAGTTCCTGTGGATATACACATCTTTCCAATACTGGATATCTCAAGAGTGAGATGAAAAGCGCTATAAGTCTAGAGCCAACTTTAAATGGGCTCTGAAAAGTGTGAGTTTGATGATATACATCATTTTTAAAACATTATTTGCTTTTTACAGTTTACACTATGTGTATTTTATTTACCTGTATATAGGTGATACATACTGTATGTAGTGTGAACACACAAGAATACCCTGTGCAAGAGGTAAAACTCACACCTGTCTTCTCTGTGTGCGCAAATCACTTTATTTTTTAGTAAGTCTTCAGCAGATCGTGGCCTAGACGGTACATACTTGTGTATAAGGGAGCATAGATAGGTGGGAGCAGCATTATGTAGAGATTTGAAAGCTATTATAAAGTTCCATGAGGGAAGGTAGAAGGTACCATATAGATGAGGACTGTCCTCAATTATCTATCATTAGCATACCTCAAATACCCAGACGCAAGACGGAGATAGTGACAAATAGGTCACAGCTTTTATTTAATATTAATACTGGCGCGGAACAGGAGTTTCTGTTTCCTGTACCCGGCCGGACTGACAGGAAGGTGCACACTCAGTGTGCACCTTCCTATCACTCCGGCCGGGCACCGCGGACCGGACAGCAGCTCGGTCATGCTACAGAGGAGGGGTGGGTAAGAACAGAGAGGGAGGGGGTGGGGGGGGGAAATGAACAGAGAGGGAGGGGGTGGGGGGGGAAATGAACAGAGAGGGAGGGGGTGGGGGGGAATGAACCGAGAGGGAGGGGGTGGGGGGGGAATGAACAGAGAGGGAGGGGGGGAATGAACAGAGAGGGAGGGGGGAAATGAACAGAGAGGAGGGAATGAACAGAGAGGGGGGAATGAACAGAGAGGGGGGATGAACAGAGAGGGGGGGGAATGAACAGAGATGGGGGATGAACAGAGAGGGGGGGATGAACAGAGAGGGGGGGATGAACAGAGGGGGGTGAACAGAGGGGTGGTGAACAGAGGGGGGAATGAACAGGGAGGGGGGAATAAACAGGGAGGGGGAATAAACAGGGGGGGGAATGAACAGGGAGGGGGGAAATGAACAGGGGGGAAATGAACAGAGGGGGGGAATGAACAGAGAGGGAGGGGAGGGGGGTAAGAAGAAAGAGGGAGGGGGGTAAGAAGAGAGAGGGAGGGGAGTTAAGAAGAGGGAGGGGGTAAGAAGAGAGAGGGAGGGGGGTAAGAAGAGAGAGGGTGAGGGGGGAGAAGAGAAAGGGAGAGGGGTAAGAAGAGAAAGGGAGGGGGGTAAGAAGAGAAAGGGAGGGGGTAAGAAGAGAGAGGAAGGGGGTAAGAAGAGAGAGGGAGGGGGGTAGGAAGAGAGAGGGAGGGGGTAAGAAGAGAGAGGAGGGGGGTAAGAAGAGAGGGAGGGGGTAAGAAGAGGGGGGACGGGGGTAAGAAGAGGGGGGAGGGGAGTAAGAAGAGGGAGGAGTAAGAAGAGGTGGGAGTAAGAAGAGGGGGAGGGGGGGGTAAGAAGAGGGGGAGAGTAAGAAGGGGGTAAGAAGAGAGTGAGGGGGGAGTAAGAAGAGGGGGAGGGGGGGAGTAAGAGGAGGGCAATTGCCCCCTCCCCTCTCTGCAGGCACCGTGCGGGCAGCCGGCAGGGGAGGGAGGAAGAGAGGACCCGGGAGCTCAGCCTGCAGCTCCTCTGGGTCCTTCTTGCACGAGCACAGATCATTGCCGCGGTTACCACGGCAACGTTACGGCTCTTGCGAGAGTAAACTCTAGCCCTGGAGCTACGGGCTAGAGTTCACTCTCAACACTGTGACCACCAGGGATTCCTGGTGGTCGCAGTGGTGAGAGTAAACTCTAGCCCCATAAACACACTGCCCCCACACACCATACACATTCACACACTGCCCACCATACACCCACACACCATACACATTTACACACATTGCCACACACACACATACACTGCTCACCCATACACACACAGCCCCCCATACTAACATTGCCACACACATACACAGCCCCCTCATACACACATTGCCCCACACACCCTTCACATTCACACACTACACCCCCTCACACACACTGAACCTTTCACACACACTGCACCCCTTACACATTGCACCACTGCTCCTATACCCTACTACAGCCTCATATCCCAGCAGACCCCAGGTAAGTTGTCAAACTGTTCTTAAACGGTTTGACTACTTACTCTGAAAGGGGGGTCCGGCCCTCCTGGCACCATAACGACTACACAGAGCAGTAGTGGTTATTGTGCATGGATTATTTCTTTAAATAATCTACAAGTGCCCCAGTAGCCAGCAAGCCAGCCAGCCCACAGGCCAGCCAGCCAGCCCACAGGCCGGCCAGCCAGCCCACAGGCCAGCCAGCCAGCCCACAGGCCACCAGTTAGGCTTACAGCCAGCAAGCCAACAGCCTGCCAGCCGCAGCCAGCAAGCCAACAGCCTGCCAGCCACAGCCAGCAAGCCCACAGCCTGCCGGCAGTAGCCAGCAAGCCCACAGCCTGCCAGCAAGCCCACAGCCTGCCAGCAAGCCCACAGCCTGCCAGCCGCAGCCAGTAAGCCCACAGCCTTGCAGCAAGCCCACAGACTGCCAGACAGCAACAGTATCTAAGGTAAGAGGAGCTAACTTGGCCTAGGTATCAGCAAGCTATGTTGTGTTGCTATATTGTGAATAGGAACCAGAGTGTTGGAGAGACCCCCCTCCAGGCCACATTAGACTCCATTGTAGTCTCTAATGGGACCTGGAGGAAATTCTTTCTAACACACTCTCTAAAGGACACTGAGATAGCCTCTGCTAGAATGCTCCCCCCCCCTCCATGGCCCATTAGCCCTCAAATGTAGTCTATACTGGGGCCTGGAGGCGACTGTTTCCAGCAGGGACACTGAGATGGCCTCTGTTAGAAAGACCCCCTTCCAAGCCTAATAGACTCCATTGTAGTCTCTAATAGGGTCTGGAGGGGATTCTTTCTAACACACTCTCTAAAGGACACTGAGATAGCCTCTGCTAGAAAGACCCCCCTCCATGGCCCATTAGCCCTCAATTGTAGTCTCTACTGGGGCCTCGAAGGGATTATTGCACTTTTGTTCCTTGTGTGTAAAGATTGCGTAGGGTGTGGCTGGAGGCGGTGCATGGAGGCGGGACATGGGTGGCGCTTGCTGCGGAGTATGGGTGGGGCCTGTAAGGGGGCCCTTGATTTATTTTGCCCTGGTTCCTGGTTCCCTGGTTCCTGGCCATATCCATGGCAGCACAACAATGGTAGCTCTTTCCTAACCCTAATTAGACAAAAACTTAATTAAAACAGAAGGTATACATACACCCCCCCCCCCTACACTCAGTCTTTTTGTTCCTGTCGTATCCCTATAAGACAAAGAGTGTTTTTAAGACTAAAATAAAAAAAAATCTTTTTGGCTTACCTGAGAGTTGTTTACCCTTTGCCCAAAGGGAGTTAAACCTCTCTTCCGTTGGAAGCTTCAGGATACGGCCCTGCGCAAAGGTGACCCCCTGAAGAAACCCCCTTAGTGACCGGGTTGTACTTGCTGTGACCCTTGCGGTAGCAAGACCGTGGCATTACCCTAATTACTGATGTGACCAAGGAGTAGCAGGCAGGACTGGCAGTCATAAAATATACAGAATTTGCAGTGACCCTACAGGTAGCAAAATATTTGCCAAGCCATAATATATCTGCAATATGTAATGGAGTGAAGCTGGTGACAATTACAACTTGGACTATTATGGAAATACCATCATTTTCCTCTTATGCATTATTTTAGTAAATAATATAAGTTATGTCTCCATTTATTACCTTTTTGGCCCTTTTTTTTCGATATTTCTTATCATTTTGGCTGATCCTGAGTTTCTGGGAACCGCCATATTAGTTGGCACTCTATCAGCACCATTGCACGTGCGCGGATCATGTGGTTGGCCTGTTCTGTTTACACGGAGTTGGTGCTTTTGGTAGTACCAATCACGCGCAAGCATGCAAATGATAGCGTTCTTCTGTTTCTGTTCGCACACATGCGTACGAACGGAGCGTTCGCATAGGAAGTGTTCGCGCGCATGCACCGGGACGGTTATATAATGCCGTTCGCGTGCGTTTGGGCATTTGTGTGGTTTCGTCCGGGTGCATGCATGGCATTTGGTTCACGCATACGAATAGCGAGATGATGTCATTCTTCCCATTTAAAGCGCCGACATTCATTTCAGCTGTCTAGACAAGTCCTATTAGCTATTCAATAATAATTTGCTTATTTCTTATATTAATTGCTTTGTTTGATTACTTCAGCTGTCTTTTCTGGTGTAGTGGAGCTGCAATAAGAAAATCCAAAATCTCCACTGGTGTTCTCAGAAGTTGTAAAAGAAGCACTGTTTAGCAGATATATCTCCATCCCCCAGTAACCGGACAACACACAGTTCTGGGAGTCAACTGGTTTATTCAAAACCACACACAGCCTTTTATGCAAAAGCCCCTACATAAGGGTTTCCCATGCAAATTTACAGGGTAATCCTTCCCCTGATCCTCTGTGCCTGAGTGATAATTACCTGGGAAAAACATATAATGAAATGATCTCTTGGGAACAGAAAAATCTACAATTTTTATGACACTCATAACACACATAAAACAACCATATGCCCCCTCAAGTCTTATATCCCCAAATAGCCTGGATCTGAGCGCACAAAATATCTGAAAAGCACTCAGATCCCACGAACACAGCTGAAATGCAACAGGGGTAAAGTTCTTGGGCTCTTTCGGGAGCGTGAAAATGCACAAAATACCGAATGGATGCTTTCACCCGTATGCTGATCATGTGCCCCTCATTCGTGGGAATGGTTCCACTGAACAGTGTTCTTCTCAGATGTATAGAAACAAATGCAGGTGGAGATGGAAGTTCAGTGGTGTTTGCGAGGTCGAGTGTTCAATTTTAGTTCCATGCACTTGACGTCCAAACACCGCTGACTGCATTTGCAGGAGCAAGATGGCCGTCACCATGTGTTCGTAAATATGAACAACGGCCATCCAGCCGACCATTTAGAACACTGAGGTGTGAACCATTATGTAAGTGTTAACAGGGGTGATGGAGGTTAACAAGCATACGGGTGGTCTGGATTGTTTGTGGTTTTGCTCAGTTGTCGAACAAAACAAGGGTAAAAATTAGGTGAACGCGGTTTTACTGAACAAACCAGGGATTCATAAGAGAACATAAGTCAATTCTGCCACATCCGGTAAGTAGAATTTAAAGACACAGTCACTAATATTTCTCTATGTATTCCTTTATGAGCATACTAAGTTTTGTTTGGTATTGTTTGCTTTCATTCAGTCTTCCTTATTCAAATGGAAAAAGAAAGATCAGCAAGAATGGATTCTGATTCATTGGCTTTAAAATTAGGTCACAATCTAAGAGCCATAGGTAAGCCATTTTTTCTGTACAAAAGTTTTTGTACATTCTTTATCTTCTGTATTCTCTCACGTATTAAAACAAAAGAGTGCATATTACTAGCTGTCATTCCCTATATGCCAGCTCTAAGAGAAAAAAGGCTTCAGGATCATCAAGATGAAACAAGAAGAGAGCCTTAGAGGGTAAACGCCTCAGAGCAGACTGTTTAGAGGGTAAATGCCTCTGCTTCAGACATAATGCAATTCATAAAGCAAGTGGTTTCCCAGGGCATCAAGGAGGCAAGTCATCCTCAAAAAAGACCCAGGTATCCAGACCATCTTGAGTATTCAGAGGATGAATCTTCTGAGGAATCCATGAAGGTGGAATCCTACATGGACAGAGATTCTTCTTTAGAGAAAGAGATACAGCCTTCTCCAGAATCTCTACATCCAGCTCAAGTGGACCATCTGATTTCTAGAGTCTGTAAGTCTTTGAGTCTAAAAGACACTTCCAGAGAGAAACCCTCCACATCTAACAGATATTTCTCAGACTTAAGTAGAAAAAGAGCTACCTTTCCAGTCCACGATACCATTAAATCCCTGATTATGGAAAAATGGTCTAAAGGAGACAAAAGGTTCTTGGCACAAGGGTGAATATTATGTCTTAACCCATTCAATAAAGCAGACTCTTGATACTGGGATACAGCTACTAAAGTGGACGCAGCTGTGGTGAGGTTAGCAAAACGTATCACTTTGCCAGTGGATAATGCAGGTTCCCTAAGGTATCCTATGGACAAAATGATGGACTCTAACCTGTCAAAAACCTATGTGATGGCTGGCACTGGCTTCCATCCAGCAGTAGCCCTAACATCAGTCTCCAGGGCTTTAAAGATTTGGATTGAGAACCTAGTTAAAGACATTAGAGATGGCAGGAGCCGTTCATCTCTTCTGGACAGTCTACCGGACATTAAATTGGCAGTGGACTTTACTACTGAGGCCTCAGTGGATATGGTTCAAGCTACAGCCAGAAATCTGGCCTTATCCGTGTCAGCCAGAAGGGCTCTATGGCTTAGATCATGGTCTGCAGATTCCTCCTCCCAAAAAAATATTTTATGGAGACATGCTTTTTGGAAAGAATTTAGATGATTACATTAAAAGAGCTGCAGAAGGGATGAGAGCCTTTCTTCCTTAAGACCATAAGCCAAGAAGACCTTTTAGGGGTAAAAGATCTTCTGATTTTTCTTCTTTTTGAGACAATAGACCTTTTAGCCCAGGGAGTATATGGAAGATCTCAGCCATTGAGAAATGGTCAATCTTCTATCAGAGGAGAAAAATCAAGAGAAATGTCCAGTAAGGGTTCCAGAACCTTATGATGGGGTTTTCTCCTAGCCAAAAGGCTTGGGAGTAATCCACAAAGGACAAGTGGGTTCTAAATATTATTCAGAGGATACTTTTTGGAATTCAAAAAAAGCTACACGTTGCAGTTTTCAAAAGACAAAGTGTCCAGGAGACCCAGAGAAAAAGAAAGCCGTAATACATTTCCTCTCATCCCTACAAGACAAAGGAGTCATTGTTCAAATCCTACATTTAGAAAGAGCACAAGGATATTACTCCCATCTTATAAAAATGTATCAGGAGATTGGAGTCCCAGCCTAGATCTGCACAGGCTCAATGGATTCCTAAACATCCAAATGTTTCAAAATGGAATCTCTCCAATCCATAATCATGACAGTTTTTCCAAGACAGTGGATGATGTCCATAGACTTGAAGGATGCATATTTCCACATACCTATTGCTCTGCAACACCAGAGATTTCTAAGAATTCAGAGCACTTCCTTTCGGATTAAGTACCGCACCTCGAATCTTTTCCAAGGTGATGATCCAGAATTAAGGAAAAAATGTATAGCCGTATTTCATTATTTGGACAACATTTTCATTTTGGCGGTTAGTGGAGAGTCCATACTAATACACAAGAATATTTCCAAGAACCTCCTAATGCAACATGGATGGAAGATAAACTTCGCCAAGAGTCATCTACCCCCCTCCCAGTCGATGATATACCTGGGAGCTCAGTCAGAGGTATGGTTCATCTATCTAAAAAAAGAAGGGAGTAACAGGTTACAAAAGTAAGAAATGTAGGCACTTAATCGGCGGACAAGATTATGAGCCTCCTGGGCTCTATGTCTTCCACCATAGGGCTGACAAGGTGGGCACAATGGAGGATGAGGACCTTTCAAAAGAATTTCCTGCAGCAGTACAGACACAACAACCTTCTGCAGCCTTTAAGAATTCCACCGTTGGTTCATCAATCACTGAGATGGTGGTTACAGAAGAAATACCTGTTTCAACGTTTTCCTTTAGGAAAAATACCTTGAAAAGTATTGACTACGGATGCCAGCCATTGGGGTTGGGGGGCATATCTTCACAACAGTTACATCCAAGGGAAATAGACTATCTCAGCAAAAAGTTCCCTTTCCAACATTCTAGAGCTCCTAGCGGTGATCCAAGCCCTAAAGCATTTCAAGACACAACTCCAGAACAGATGGGTAAAAGTGCGGTCAGGCAATGCCACTGTTGTGGCATACTTCAACCATCAAGGAGAAACTCAAAGTCCAAAAGTCATGAGATTAATGAGACCACTCATGACTTGGGCCCAACAGCACCTTTTAGCTCTGATTGCAGAACATCTTCCAGGGGTAGAACACGTGGCAGATTTTCCCAGTCGAGTGGAGTTAAAACTAGGGGAGTGCCTGTCAGAGGCAGTCTGTCAGAAGATAGTGGAGAGATGGGGTATGTTTCAAGTAGATCTTATGGCAATCCAGAACAAAAGAAAAGTCAACAACTTTTTCTCAAGAGAACCTGATCCCCAAGCAGTAGGAAGAGATGTCCTGTCATGCAAATGGCAGTTTCAACTAGGTTATGTGTTTCCCTCCACTCCTCTACTCTTTCCTCTAAGAAGGGGGGATATGATAAAAACATTTAAATACATAAAGGGAACCAACACAGTAAAGGAGGAGACTATATTTAAAATATGAAAAACTACCACAACAAGAGGACATAGTTTTAAATTAGAGGGGCAAAGGTTTAAAACTAACATCAGGAAGTATTACTTTACTGAGAGGGTAGTGGTAGAGGTTAACACAGTAAAGGAGTGTAAGCATGTGTGGGATAGGCATAAGGCTATCCTAACTATAAGATAAGGCCAGGGACTAATAAAAGTATTTAGAAAATTGGGCAGACTAGATGAGCCGAATGGTTCTCATATGCCGTCACTTTCTATGTTTCTATGTTTCTATGTTATGACAGGAGATAGTAACCATGATCCTCATAGCCCCATATTGGCCTTGCAGACCTTGGTTCCCTCTACTTATGCCCCTTTGCAAGGAAACCTCCATGGGATCTTCCAGACATCCCATCCCTCCTCCATCAGGGGCCGGTCCTTCATCTGAATCCATCCTTCTCAATCTGAAGGCTTGGAGATTGAAATGTAAATTGAAATGGAAAGGCTCAAAGACAAGTGATTCTCTAATGATGTCATTGAGACACTACTAAAAGCTCAACATCCTCTACCTATTACAGGATATGTTTTCTACATGGGCTCATACCAAAGAAATAGACATTTTAAGTCTATCTTCCTAGGACATATTGGAATTCTTACAATCAGGACTTGATAAAGGTCTCAGCTATAACACCCTTAAAGTTCATGTATCAGCTCCTCAGCCCTCACTAATCACAAATGGGCTTTGGATATAGATGTGTCCAGATTCTTAACAGCAGTCAAACCTCCAAGCAAATCTATTGCTCCACCATGGAATCTACCCTTGGTTCTAAAAGCTCTCCAAAGAGCTCCTTTCGAACCTTTGGAGTCTATGCCTCCTTATATGCTGACCATTAAAATAGCCTTACTAATGGCTTTAGCATCAGGAAGACGAGTCTACGAGTTTCATGCCTTATCTGTTGAGGAGCCCTTTAGCCTGAGGGGCTAAAGGCTCATTCCACTAGAGCTCTCTCTTTTTCCTGGGCTGCGGCAGCCAAGGTCTCTCCAGAACTTATATGTAGAGCAGCTACATGGTCTTCTAATATGTTTAGCAAACATTATCACTTGGATGTTAGAGCTGGTCAATTTGATAAATTTGGTAAAAGTGTTATTTCGGCATGTAATTGATTACTTAATAATGTATTTGTCACTTTCACAGTTTTTTCTTGATTTGGGTTAATACACACAGTGTTGAATTATATATGAGTTTTGGTGTATTATTCCCACCCTAATAATATGCTTGGATATTAACCATTATTATGCTGCCATGGATATGGCCAGAAAAAGGAAAATGTATTCATAATTACTGTAATTTTCTTTTCCGGGTCATAGGCCATGGCAGCACAAAGATCCTGCCCTGAGATATTGCTGAAGAACAAGACTGAGGGTAGGGGGGGGGGGGGGGGGGATATGTATACCTTCTGTTTTAATTAAGTTCATGTCTAACTAGGGATATGGAGGAGCTACCCATTGTTGTGCTGCCATGTCCTATGACCAGGAAAAGAAAATTATGGTAAGTATGAATTATGAAAAAATAGAGACATGTATTGATATTTAAGAAGATACAAGAAACATTATACATAGGACAATGATGCCTCAGTCCCCTTCAAAGTAGGCATCCTCAAACTGTTCTCTTAGTGCCTCTTCCACTGGTCAAAAAACTCTGCAAAATCCTTTGTTGGAATCACCATCAGTTGTCTTATCTTTTTTACCTGAATCTCATCGACGGTCTGAAATCTCTTCCCTTTCAAAGTAATTTTAATTTTATGAAAAGCCAGAAGTCACAGGGCACCAAATCTTTCAGCAGATTTGAGACCATCTTTGAAGCATATGTGCCATACTTTTATTTGAGCTGCACCCATTGCATCGTCCACAAAAGCCTTCTGAATTATCTGAATAGGTTCCGCGGAGGGATGTTCAAGCTTCAGTGGTGGTAGCACTTCCAGAGAGCTGCTCTTACACAGCCCACAGAGTAAGCTGCACAACACCGTGAAGGGATATCTCTAGACTTAACTACTGGCCTGTGTTGTGGAGGACTGCAGAGAATCTCAGCAGTGCTGGTGCTTGAAAGGTAGCACTGGCTCCGCTATCAGCACAGCCATTGCACACAAAACGTGTTTGCAATGAATGAATTTCATTTGCAATGGTGCAGAGTATGGGTGCATACCCTGGCAATTGTGTATGCATTTGTGCCGATGTGAAGGGGTTGAAGCTCTTTTATAGTATAAATGTATGCAGATTTATTTACTAAAGTGAGATTTCAATTTGAATTTAAAATTTAAAGCCAGAGAAGTCAACATGAAAGCACAGCTTATTTAGTGATGTTTTTCAGTTCAGCTATTTTAAAATTAGGCTTAAAATGTACTTTTATTTTCACATTAAATTCTCACTATAGTAAATAACCATGATAGTTTAAATATTAATGTATATTGATTAATGCAAATTTAATAATGGTCACCAAAACAATGTTTTTAGGTTTTTCTTTATTTGTTTAATACACAAATTAAAGCATGTTTACAAATATGCAGGCTCACACCAATGATATTTTCCTGTAAGTATTCTAGGCACGATGGTGGGTAATACAGTGAAAACCTCTGATTGCGTTTATCTATCCTATTTGAGTACAGAAGTTAAAAAAGCCAGTTTATTGATAAGTTACGGTGCCAAATAATTGCCTGCCAATATGGCTTTTTGGATACACAGATTTATCAGGCCACGCTAGCTTCGAGGTAGAATCAAAGTTTTTGCATGTATCCTGTTAATTACCAATTTCTGCCAAAGAAAACAGATGTTACAATGACAGACATAACGACTCAACTGACTAAAGCAAGTGACAGAAAATAAAGCTATTGTTTCAACTTTCCAAAGACAGAACTCAGATGGGATGTAGAGGGCTGTGTGAAGCTGCCCCCCCCCCCCCCCCCCTACATTCAGCACAAATAAAACATCCAAAGTGTTTTGTTAGTGCTACACTTGTGCTGTTTTATGCTGTAAAAATTAAGATTTGTGCTGCTTTTAATATTAGGATAATTAGCGATTAAAATAAGGTCACCAAAGGTCAATGAGTCCCCCTACAACAGCCAAACAACATGAAACCGGGCTGGTTAGTTAGTGCTGCGTTTGTGCTGGTTTGCGTTGTGGTGCACCCGGTTGTCTGCTTCTGCTTGGGCTAGATCCACCACATGTAGCACGGCCCATTGTTCTGAATCTGGAGTGTGCTCTTCCAAAGGTGCATGCTGATAGTGGTGAGCGGCAGCCCTCGGTGGTTGTGGTGGCCGCTCCCAGCTGTTTCTGCTCCGCTGAGGGCAATGTATTTTGTAGTGCCCTGGCTGATTGCACTGGTGACATACCAATGGTGGTCTCCGGGTAAAACTAGGCTGTGTCGTGGGTGGTACCGTGTTTGGTCTGGGGTTGGCCACAGGACCAGGTGTTGGAGCGCTGGACCTTACCAGAGGACGGTTTCCACTAGCCTCTCCTTTTCTTCCTTCATGATGCTCATCTGCCAGCTTGGCCGCTTCCTCAACTGTGGCCGGCTTCCTGTCCCTGACCCAGTCCCTGGTGTCTGCAGGTGTGTGATCAAAAAATAGTTCGCGCAAGAGGAGTTGCAGCACCTCCTCCAGCGTTGTGGCCTGGCAGCCCTGTATCCAGTTTTGGGCTGCCCGATACATCCTAAAGGCCCATTCGGTCGGTGAAAAATTTGGTATTGTTGCAGCCGCTGCTGTAGCAGCGGCCAGAAAAATTGATGTTTGTTTCACAGGCAGAAAGTGCCCTAAAACATGGCGGCTTGAACCCTAGTTGGTGGCGGATAAGTCACGCAAGTCAAACGTCATTCAGAGCTAAAATACAGCAGCGTGTGGACCATTTTTAGCCCAAGGCAGCTCATCTCATCAGGCCTTTTTTAAGCGAATGTATCGCCCAGTGTCAGTCCCTTCGGGATCCATCCCTCATTCATCTTAATAAAGGTGAGGTAATCTAGACTTTTTTGACCTAGGCGACTTCTCTTCTCAGTGACAATACCTTCTGCTGCACTGAAGGTCCTTTCTGACAGGACACCTGAAGCGGGGCAGGCCAGAAGTTCTATCGCAAATTGGGATAGTTCAGGCCACAGGTCAAGCCTGCACACCCAGTAGTCAAGGGGTTCATCGCTCCTCAGAGTGTCGATATCTGCAGTTAAGGCGAGGTAGTCTGCTACCTGTCGGTCGAGTCGCTCTCTGAGGGTGGATCCCGAAGGGCTGTGGCGATGCATAGGACTTAAAAAGGTCCGCATGTCCTCCATCAACAACACGTCTTTAAAGCGTCCTGTCCTTGCCGGCGTGGTCGTGGGAGGAGGAGGAGGAGGATGACTTCCACCTCTCCCCCTGTTAGATTCCCGTTGTGCTGTGACATCACCCTTATACGCTGTGTAAAGCATACTTTTTAATTTACTTTGCAAATGCTGCATCCTTTCTGACTTGTTGTAATGCGGTAACATTTCCGCCACTTTCTGCTTATACCGGGGGTCTAGTAGCGCCTTACTTCAGTAGTGGGGAAAGTGATGGAAACCATGTTAAAGGATAGGATTGTTGAACATCTAAAAACACATGGATTTCAAGATCAGAGACAACATGGGTTTACTTCAGGGAGATCATGCCAAACTAATCTTATTGATTTTTTTGATTGGGTAACTAAAATTATAGATCAGGGTGGTGCAGTAGACATTGCTTACCTAGATTTCAGTAAGGCTTTTGACACTGTTGCACATAGAAGGCTTATCAATAAACTGCAATCTTTGAGTTTGGATTCCAATATTGTTGAATGGGTAAGGCAGTGGCTGAGTGACAGGCAACAGAGGGTTGTAGTCAATGGAGTATATTCGAAGCTTGGGCTTGTCACCAGTGGGGTACCTCAGGGATCTGTACTTGGACCCATTCTCTTTAATATTTTTATTAGTGATATTGCAGAAGGTCTTGATGGTAAGGTGTGTCTTTTTCGGATGATACTAAGATATGTAACAGGGTTGATGTTCCAGGAGGGATAAGCCAAATGGCAAATGATTTAGGTGAACTAGAAAAATGGTCAGAGTTGTGGCAACTGACATTTAATGTGGATAAGTGCAAGATAATGCATCTTGGACGTAAAAACCCAAGGGCCGAGTACAGAATATTTGATAGAGTCCTAACCTCAACATCTGAGGAAAGGGATTTAGGGGTGATTATTTCTGAGGACTTAAAGGTAGGCAGACAATGTAATAGAGCAGCAGGAAATGCTAGCAGAATGCTTGGTTGTATAGGGAGAGGTATTAGCAGTAGAAAGAGGGAAGTGCTCATGCCATTGTACAGAACACTGGTGAGACCTCACTTGGAGTACTGTACACAGTACTGGAGACCATATCTTCAGAAGGATATTGATACCTTAGAGAGAGTTCAAAGAAGGGCTACTAAACTGGTTCATGGATTGCAGGATAAAACTTACCAGGAAAGGTTAAAGGATCTTAACATGTATAGCTTGGAGGAAAGACGAGACAGGGGGGATATGATAGAAACATTTAAATACATAAAGGGAATCAACACAGTAAAGGAGGAGACTATATTTAAAAGAAGAAAAACTACCACAACCAGAGGACATAGTCTTAAATTAGAGGGACAAAGGTTTAAAAATAATATCAGGAAGTATTACTTTACTGAGAGGGTAGTGGATGCATGGAATAGCCTTCCAGCTGAAGTGGTAGAGGTTAACACAGTAAAGGAGTTTAAGCATGCGTGGGATAGGCATAAGGCTATCCTAACTATAAGATAATGCCAGGGACTAATGGGCCGAATGGTTCTTATCTGCCGTCACATTCTATGTTTCTATGTTTCTATGTTTCTATGTTTCTATGTTCTTCCGCCCAGCCACGTACAACACCACGGGTACCAGATAGGTGACAATGAGCACCCTGGGATGCCTGTTGTGTTTGGTCTTGCTCCTCCTCCTCCTCCTCAAAGCTACAATCCTCCTCTGACTCCTCTTCCTCACAATCCTCTTCCAGCGTTGCCGCAGGTCCAGCAAGCGATGCTGATAAGGCTGTTTCTGGTGGTGATGGTGACCACAACTCTTCCTCTTCCTCTTCACGCTCATCTACAGCCTGATCCAGCACTCTTCGCAGGGCACGCTCCATGAAGAAAACAAATGGTATGATGTCGCTGATGGTGCCTTCGTTGCGACTGACTAGGTTTGTCACCTCCTCAAAAGGACGCATGAGCCTACAGGCATTGCGCATGAGCGTCCAGTAACGTGGCAAAAAAATTCCCAGCTCCCCAGAGGCTGTCCTAGCACCCCGGTCATACAAATATTCATTAACAGCTTTTTCTTGTTGGAGCTGGCGGTCGAACATTAGGAGTGTTGAATTCCAACGTGTAGGGCTGTCGCAAATCAAGCGCCTCACTGGCATGTTGTTTCGCCGCTGAATATCGGCAAAGTGAGCCATGGCCGTGTAGGAACGCCTGAAATGGCCACACACCTTCCTGGCCTGCTTCAGGACGTCCTGTAAGCCTGTGTACTTATGCACAAAGCGTTGTACGATCAGATTACACACATGTGCCATGCACGGCACATGTGTCAACTTGCCCAACTTCAATGCCACTATCAAATTTTTTCCGTTGTCACACACCACTTTGCCGATATCCAGTTGCTGCGGAGTCAGCCACTTTTCCACCTGTGCGTTCAGGGCGGACAGGAGTGCTTGTCCGGTGTGACTCTCTGCTTTCAAGCAAGTCAAACCCAAGACGGCGTGACACTACCGTATCCGGGATGTGGAATAGTACCTGGGGGGCTGGGGGGGTGCCGTTGATGTGGAGCAAGAAGCAGCGGCACAAGAGGACTCAGCCGAGGAGGTTATGGAAGAGGATGGAGTAGGAGGAGTAGAGGAGGTGGCAGCAGGACTGACTGCAATTCTTGGCGGTGTCACCAACTCCTCTGCAATGCCACGCATTCCTTGCTTGTCAGCCGTCAGCAGGTTTACCCAATGCGCAGTGTAGGTGATATACCTGCCCTGACCATGCTTTGCAGACCAGGTATCAGTGGTCAGATGGACCCTTGCCCCAACACTGTGTGCCAGACATGCCATGACTTCCTTTTGCACAATCGAGTACAAGTTGGGGATTGCCTTTTGTGAAAAGAAATTCCGTCCGGGTACCTTCCACTGCGGTGTCCCAATAGCTACAAATTTTTTGAACGCCTCAGACTCAACCAGATTGTATGGTAAAAGCTGGCGGGCTAATAGTTCGGACAAGCCAGCTGTCAGACGCTGGGCAAGGGGGTGACTTGGTGACATTGGCTTCTTACGCTCAAACATGTCCTTGACAGACACATGACTGTGGGCAGATGAGCGGGAACTGCTCAAGGCGGCAGACGGAGTGACGGATGGTTGAGAGGGGGCAAGAAGGACAGCAGTGGTTGACGTGGCTGAAGATGCTGGACCAGGAGGAGGATGGCGGCTTAGAGTAGGCGTGCTGCTTGTACTCATGTGTTGATCCCATAGGCGTTTGTGATGTGAGATCATGTGCCTACGCAAAGCAGTTGTACCTAGGTGGGTGTTGGACCTCCCACGACTCAGTTTCCTTTGGCACAGGTTGCAAATGGCATTGCTGTTGTCAGAGGCAGACACACAAAAAAAATGCCACACTGCTGAGCTCTGCAATGACGGCATTCTGGTGGTGGACACAGCATGCGTTGATTGGCGTGCTGTCGGGCTGACCCCGGGTGCCGATGCATGCTGTCTGACTGTGCCACTAGCTCCTTGCGACGACCCCCCCCCTGCTTCCAACTCGTCTCCTCCTCCTCTCTGTCTCCCCATCTGAACTTTCGCCATGTTCTTCTTCTTGCCGAGCGGGCACCCACGTGACATCCATGGACGCATCGTCATCATCAACCGCTTCGCTTGTATCTGACAACTCAGAAAAGGAAGCAGCAGCGGGTACAACATCATCATCATCACACCGTACCTCCATGTGTTTAATGCTGCCTGCCTGAGACATATCCCTGTTATCTACATCCTCTAGCAATAATGGTTGCGCATCACTCATTTCTTCAAACGGTGTGTGAATAACTCCTCTGACATACCAAGTAAAGCGGCTGTGGTGCTAGTTTTGGTGGTGGCGGCAGGCGGGTGAGTGCTATCTTGAGAGGTGCCTGAAGCTAAGCTGGAGGAGGATGGTGCGTCAAGGTTCCGAGCGGAGGCTGTACAAGATTGGGTGTCCTGTGTTAGCCAGTCAACTAAGTCCTCAGAACTTTTCAAGTTCAGGGTACGTGGCTTCTGAAAACTGGGCATTATTCTAGGGCAAAAGGGAATCACAGCACCACGACCACGACGGCCCCTGCGGGGTGGCCTGCCTCTGCCTGTCATTTTTTGGGGGATTAGTGGTACTATGCGTGCAAGCTACTGTGAGACCAGATATTATTGGCAATGTGAACTGTAACAGTTCTGCAGAGCACACACTGTAGGCCTGAGACACCCGCTTGAAGACAAGTAACTGCTATTCAATCTATAACAGTGAAAAATAAATTTTGGTTTTAAAAGCACGCTATAGAGACACCAAATATGATTGGCAATGTGCACTGGAACAGTTCTGCAGGGCACACACTGTAGGCCTGAGACACCCGCTTGAAGACAAGTAACTGCTATTCAATCTATAACAGTGAAAAACTAATTTTGGTTTTAAAAGCACGCTATAGAGACACCAAATATGATTGGCAACTGTCAAAGCACGCTGGAACAGGTCTACAGAGCACACGCTGAAGTAGGCCTGACACCCAGACGCTTGCAGACAACTAACTGATCTTCTATTACAGTGAAAAAAAATGATTTCTTTAAAATCTAAAGCTTAAGCTATTGTTAAAACAGATATGAGTGGTGGCACTGACTGTGCAAATGGGCAAGGCATCCAACCTGACACAGAAGCTGGCAGGCAGGCAACCGCTCTTCTATTACAGTGAAAACAAATTATTTATTTTAAATGTAAAGCTTAACCAATTGTTAAAACAGATATGAGTGGTGGCACTGACTGTGCAAATTGGCAAGGCATCCAACCTGACACAGAAGCTGGCAGGCAGGCAACTGCTCTTCTATTACAGTGAAAAAAATGTATTTATTTTAAATGTAAAGCTTAACCAATTGTTAAAACAGATATGAGTGGTGGCACTGGGCAAGTAGGCACAGTATCCAATGTGAACCTCACACAGAAGCTGGCAGGCAGGCAACTGCTCTTCTATTACAGTGGAAACAAAATTTTGGTTGTAAAAGCACGCTATAGAGACACCAGATATGAGTGGCAACTGTCAAAGTACGCTGGCAGGGTTGTGCAGGGCACACACTGAAGGAAGGCCTGACAGAGCCGCTTGAAGGACACTGACTGTCTGCTATTAGCTTACACTGGAAACCTTTTTTCTATGTAAAAGCACGCTAAAGAGACACCAGATATGATTGGCAACTGTCAAAGCACGCTGGCACAGGTCTGCAGAGCACACGCTGAAGTAGGCCTGACACCCAGACGCTTGCAGACAACTAACTGCTCTTCTATTACAGTGAAAAAAAAACATTTATTTTAAATGTAAAGCTTAACCAATTGTTAAAACAGATATGAGTGGTGGCACTGGGCAAGTAGGCACAGTATCCAATGTGAACCTCACACAGAAGCTGGCAGGCAGGCAACTGCTCTTCTATTACAGTGGAAACTAAATTTTGGTTGTAAAAGCACGCTATAGAGACACCAGATATGAGTGGCAACTGTCAAAGTACGCTGGCAGGGTTGTGCAGGGCACACGCTGAAGGAAGGCCTGACAGAGCCGCTTGAAGGACACTGACTGTCTGCTATTAGCTTACACTGGAAACCTTTTTTCTTTGTAAAAGCACGCTAAAGAGACACCAGATATGATTGGCAACTGTCAAAGCACACTGGCACAGGTCTGCAGAGCACACGCTGAAGTAGGCCTGACACCCAGACGCTTGCAGACAACTAACTGCTCTTCTATTACAGTGAAAAAAAAATATTTATTTTAAATGTAAAGCTTAACCAATTGTTAAAACAGATATGAGTGGTGGCACTGGGCAAGTAGGCACAGTATCCAATGTGAACCTCACACAGAAGCTGGCAGGCAGGCAACTGCTCTTCTATTACAGTGGAAACAAAATTTTGGTTGTAAAAGCACGCTATAGAGACACCAGATATGAGTGGCAACTGTCAAAGTACGCTGGCAGGGTTGTGCAGGGCACACGCTGAAGGAAGGCCTGACAGAGCCGCTTGAAGGACACTGACTGTCTGCTATTAGCTTACACTGGAAACCTTTTTTCTTTGTAAAAGCACGCTAAAGAGACACCAGATATGATTGGCAACTGTCAAAGAAGTAGGCCTGAGACCCAGATGCTTGCAGACAACTAACTGCTCTTCTATTACAGTGAAAAAAAATTATTTATTTTAAATCTAAAGCTTAACCAAATGTTAAAACAGATATGAGTGGTGGCACTGGGCAAGTGGGCACAGTATCCAATGTGAACCTCACACAGAAGCTGGCAGGCAGGCAACTGCTCTTCTATTACAGTGAAAAAAAATATTTATTTAAAATCTAAAGCATAACCAATTGTTAAAACAGATATGAGTGGTGGCACTGACTGTGCAAATGGGCAAGGCATCCAACCTGACACAGAAGCTGGCAGGCAGGCAACTGCTCTTCTATTACAGTGAAAACAAATTATTTATTTTAAATCTAAAGCTTAACCAATTGTTAAAACAGATATGAGTGGGGCACTGGGCAAGTGGGCACAGTATCCAATGTGAACCTCACACAGAAGCTGGCAGGCAGGCAACTGCTCTTCTATTACAGTGAAAAAAAATATTTATTTTAAATGTAAAGCTTAACCTATTGTTAAAACAGATATGAGTGGTGGCACTGGGCAAGTAGGCACAGTATTCAATGTGAACCTCACACAGAAGCTGGCAGGCAGGCACCTGCAATTACATTACACAGGAAAAAAAAAAAAAGCAGCCTGATGTTATAGCCCTAAAAAGGGCTTTTTGGGGTGCTGTCCTTACAGCAGAGATCAGATGAGTCCTTCAGGATTGTAGTGGACACTGAATACCCTAGCCTAGCTATCAATTTCCCTATCTAATCAGCAGCAGCTAAACTTTCCCTCCTCTCACTAAGCATGCATCTTCCGAATGAATCGAAAATGGATGCTGGGAGGGAGGTTGGAGGGTGTGGAAGGGAGGGAGTGCTGATGATTGGCTGGAATGTGTCTGCTGACCGAGAGGCACAGGGCCAAAGTTTGCCCAATGATGACGAATAGGGGACGGATCGAACTGCGCATGTGTCCGCCCGCCGCGGCGAACGCGAACACGCTAATTTCGCCTGGAACTGTTCGCCGGCGGACAGTTTGGTACATCACTACCCACAGGGGACAGGCACTGTGGCGTCTCAACGACTCTATCACAAGACCCGGGATTCTGCGCCCAATTGACGTACAGCCTAGGGGACTATTTTCAGTTGAACAACATACCAGACATACACCCTCTCTCCCTTTGGCAGGCAGATCTGTTACGCTCGCTGCGGGATACCACAAATGCACACATTGTCCAATCTGCGTGTTATAGCAGACACCATTAAACACCTAAACGAACTCCATCTAGCCAGAACATCATTCACACTGCAACAACTAAAAATGCGAACATACTCTCAGGGGAACAAAGCGGGGAAAGCACAAGACATGATGCTAAAGAAAAAACAAGCACAGTCTAGAATACCATACCTAATATCCAACACAAATACCAAAATCTACAATCCCCAAGTCATAAACAATGAAATGGCCACCTTCTACCACACATTGTACAACCTGAACACTGACAACACACTCCACCACCCCTAAGACTCAGAAATAGCAAAATTCTTAGCTCCTATTACCTTACCAATGCTAACCCTACCTCAACAGGATATATTACAACAACCGATAACCTGTCAAGAAATACTGCAAACAATAGCCTCTCTCCCTTCGGGGAAATCCCCAGGGCCAGACTGCCTAACAAACACATATTACAAAGCTTTTTCACATATTTTATTCCCAAAATTGGCACAGACATACAACTACATCATACGCACAGGGGACATGCCGCATGAGATGCTGATGGCACACGTAGCGACCCTCCCTAAACCAGCGAAGCCCCCGAATCGGAGTCAAAATCTGCGCCCTATCTCACTGCTAAATACTGATACCAAGTTGATAGACTTGTTGGGTGGACTACGGGGAGAGGAACACCCACTGTGATCCTCTCGCTGGATGCGGACAAGGCCTTTGATAGGCTCCAGTGGCCCTTCCTCCTCGCGGTCCTAGGGAAGTTTGAATTCCCCCCCACAATTGATCAAAGCACTCTACTCGTGCCCCTCGGCACAAGTTGTAAATGGAGGCTTCACATCCCGCAGCTGCAAGATGACTAATGGTTCGAGGCAAGGCTGTCCGCTTTCCCCAATACTATATATCCTAGCACTGGAACCCTTGGCCCAGCTAATTAGGAGCAACCCCCAAATATATGGTATTAAGGTAAAGGATAGGAAATACAAGATAATCCTGTTCGCAGATGACATTCTGCTCACAGTACAACAACCTGACTCCTCCCTTCCAGCCCTACATAGCATCCTCCAACAATACAGAAGATATCAAAAAAACTGAATACCAAGCAGTGAGTTTAGAGTGTGAGAAACATTAAACCAACACTTGATATAGGTGCAGCGCTTAAAAAGTATAATATAAATAATCCTTATGCACTTACCCCTTACAATAGGCACGGGGTGTACATGAAAAATAAACAGAGGAAATATATAGGGTAGTACTGTCAGATAACTTGATATTAGAGTAAAAAATACAAAAGGGGGAACTCACATTGTAAAGAGCCTTTTATGAGGGTATAGGCTCTAAACACATCAACCAGTGTGCCTTTCAAGGTAGGCAGCAACACCTAGGAATAGAAGATGCTCCTTTCTTCCTTCTGTCTGTGGATTATATCTCCAAAACAAAGCACAAAAGAAGACTCCTAGTGCAGATTTATCTTCAATTAAGTAGTGTAGAACACAAATATAAATTTGGTGCTCACCTTTTATAGAGCCTTTTGGGGACTGGCTCTAAGTGCTGTAGGCATCAGTGTCAATTTAGAGGTGACACTTCCCTCAGGTGGATACCAGATATATGGAGGAGATGGAGTAAGGGTATTTAAAAATTTACATTTATTGAGTATCACAAAAAAATATAAAATGCATACGAAGTAGCATGTATAAGTATATTACTACTAAAATGTCCAATCTCCTCTTCTCCCAGAAACGCGTTTCGCCGTCCTTATCGGCTTCCTCAGTCTGTGCTTGTGAGTCTGCTGGTATCCAGTTTATAAATCCTCCACTCGCGCCCTTTTCCTCGCCGTCCTGCAGCTGAATTTCATTTCCTGGTTAGATGCCGTCGCGTCACTTCCGGTTCGGCTTGTATTGCCGATACATCATTTCCGGGCTCCAGTTGTTCCTACAACTCCCGGCATGCTTCAGTTTGTACCTCCGATTTTTTAGAACCTGCATGTAGGGAATGAGCTGTGCAAGAAAAAGGGTCCTCTACCATTGCTCAAGGGATGATATATAATTAGTGTATTGCATAAATCTCTCTTCAGGACAATACATTTAGTAATAGCCATATATCAAATATCTAGATGTATTATAGCATACATACTTTTTCATATTCAAACAGGGATAGCAAATAATTTTCAGTGTGAGGTAGACAGAAATATACGAATGTTAATTAATTTTTAAAGCATACAATGGTCATTATTTGTTAAAATTTCCATAAAAGTTACGTTTGCATAAAAAATAAGTAATAAATAGACAATAAATATTATAAAAAATATATGGTCAAAAAATATACTATAAAAAATGACATAACTCAAAATCAACATTAAGACCAAAAGGGACAAGGGTATTAAGGTTAAAAATCCATTTCATTTCTATTTGGCCAAGTTTTTTGATTACATCTTCCCCTCTCCAATTTGTCTCCACCTTCTCAATAGCAAAAAAATTTAAAAGACTCTGGTCACTATTGTGTAATGTTTTAAAATGAAGGGATACATTATGTTTTTCATAACCTTTTTTGATATTTCTTACATGTTCACTGATACGTATATGTAGGGGGCGTTTTGTTCTCCCCACATAATACAGATCACATGGGCACTGCAGGATATAGATAACCTTTTTAGAGAAACATGTAGTCATAGTTCTCAATCTATATTCCTTTTTGTTATGGGGGTCTTCAAAAGATGTAAGGTGTCTCTTGCTACTGCTAGTGCCCCTGCAGGCCAGACACTGTCCACACCCAAAGAAACCTAACTTATGAAAAAAAGGAGTCGACTTTTTTTCTTTGATGTGGTTTTTAGTTAGAAAACATTTTAGATTGGGAGCACCTCTGTATACAATTTTCGGCTGGTCTGGTAGTATACTATACAGCATAGGGTCATTTCTTAATAAGGGCCAGTATTTTTTCATAGTTTTCCTGATTTGATTGCTGTTCTGGTTAAAACCACAAATAAACGAGATCTCCTTATACTTTTCCTCTTTCTTAGGCTTGTATTCTAGGAGGGATTTACGATCTATATTTTCTATTTCCCTCTCAGTGTTTTGTAGTGCCTGATTTTCGTAACCTTTCTCCAGAAATTGTTCTCTAACTCTATGGACTTGATTTTTAAAGGTGTCTATATCCGAGCAATTCCTCCGAACTCTTAAAAATTGTGACCTTGGAATATTTTTTAGCCACGGGGAAAAATGACAGCTTTTAAGACTGATGTAATTGTTGACATCAACTTTTTTAAAATGAGTTTTAGTTTTTAATATGTTGTTTTCCACATAAATGGTTAAGTCTAAAAAATATACGTATCAGTGAACATGTAAGAAATATAAAAAAAGGTTATGAAAAACATAATGTATCCCTTCATTTTAAAACATTACACAATAGTGACCAGAGTCTTTTAAAAATTTTTGCTATTGAGAAGGTGGAGACAAATTGGAGAGGGGAAGATGTAATCAAAAAACTTGGCCAAATAGAAATGAAATGGATTTCTAACCTTAATACCCTTGTCCCTTTTGGTCTTAACGTTGATTTTGAGTTATGTCATTTTTTATAGTATATTTTTTGACCATATATTTTTTATAATATTTATTGTCTATTTATTACTTATTTTTTATGCAAACGTAACTTTTATGGACATTTTAACAAATAATGACCATTGTATGCTTTAAAAATTAATTAACATTCGTATTTTTCTGTCTACCTCACACTGAAAATTATTTGCTATCCCTGTTTGAATATGAAAAAGTATGTATGCTATAATACATCTAGATATTTGATATATGGCTATTACTAAATGTATTGTCCTGAAGAGAGATTTATGCAATACACTAATTATATATCATCCCTTGAGCAATGGTAGAGGACCCTTTTTCTTGCACAGCTCATTCCCTACATACAGGTTCTAAAAAATCGGAGGTACAAACTGAAGCATGCCGGGAGTTGTAGGAACAACTGGAGCCCGGAAATGATGTATCGGCAATACAAGCCGAACCGGAAGTGACGCGACGGCATCTAACCAGGAAATGAAATTCAGCTGCAGGACGGCGAGGAAAAGGGCGCGAGTGGAGGATTTATAAACTGGATACCAGCAGACTCACAAGCACAGACTGAGGAAGCCGATAAGGACGGCGAAACGCGTTTCTGGGAGAAGAGGAGATTGGACATTTTAGTAGTAATATACTTATACATGCTACTTCGTATGCATTTTATATTTTTTTGTGATACTCAATAAATGTAAATTTTTAAATACCCTTACTCCATCTCCTCCATATATCTGGTATCCACCTGAGGGAAGTGTCACCTCTAAATTGACACTGATGCCTACAGCACTTAGAGCCAGTCCCCAAAAGGCTCTATAAAAGGTGAGCACCAAATTTATATTTGTGTTCTACACTACTTAATTGAAGATAAATCTGCACTAGGAGTCTTCTTTTGTGCTTTGTTTTGGAGATATAATCCACAGACAGAAGGAAGAAAGGAGCATCTTCTATTCCTAGGTGTTGCTGCCTACCTTGAAAGGCACACTGGTTGATGTGTTTAGAGCCTATACCCTCATAAAAGGCTCTTTACAATGTGAGTTCCCCCTTTTGTATTTTTTACTCTAATATCAAGTTATCTGACAGTACTACCCTATATATTTCCTCTGTTTATTTTTCATGTACACCCCGTGCCTATTGTAAGGGGTAAGTGCATAAGGATTATTTATATTATACTTTTTAAGCGCTGCACCTATATCAAGTGTTGGTTTAATGTTTCTCACACTCTAAACTCACTGCTTGGTATTCTGTTTTTTTGGTTTCAATATTATAGTGGTTTTGGAGTATCCACTACAAGTGCATATAGCAGCTATACTAAATAAGTTTGCACCAAATAAGCGTTAAGCGCCTTATAGCCACACCTTCTTTGTATCTTTCTACCAATACAGAAGATATTCCTACTATAAATTAAATGTATCTAAGACGCAGGCAATGGGCATCAACATCCCAAAACGCAAGCTCACTGAACTTAAAAGTACATTCGCATATGAGTGGCGAACAGATTCGATCAAATTCCTGGGAATAGCCCTAACGCTACAGCCAAGAATGACATAAAAACACAATTACAGGGATGGAGAGGAAAATTTATCTTGTGGACAGGTAGGCGACCAAGATGCTAACAGTACCAAAGTTAAAGTACCTTTCTCGCACCCAACCCATAAAACCTCCGACGCACTACCTATGCGAGGCTCAAAAGACAATCAATGCCTTTATATGGAACAACACGAAGCCAAGAATAGCGAAACACCCCAAAAAGTGTGTAATGCGGGCATGGGTGGCGTGGGAACAGTTCCTCTCCCCATGCAGCACATTAGCATTTTAAAAAGCCTTATCTCAAAACGAAATACATATATACCACAGAAATCAACCGACTCCGACAGGCGTGGCCATACTATTGATCACAACAATTTCCATATTATCCACAACACTACTAGCATTGATACCCATGTTGAATGCACCAACTCAGAATATGATCACTGCACTTACGCATAAACGAGGCGTTCCACGCAACCATGGGTCATTATCAAACACGACCTGAAAAATAAGACAATACCACACAACCAAGGACTCTCCTAAAAAGTATCCGTATCAGCGACAGCACTAAGCGGAGGCTGATTGTGGGAAGTGCACCAATTCCACAATGAACATACCTGACATTACCCCCCCCCCCTCCCGTCCCACTCCCAGTTAAGGTTTCATAGACACAAAAAAAAGGTGTACTAACAAACAGCAAAGTGTTTTAAGGCTAAATTGTTCAACATAAGCATGTACCTTACACTATCATGACTAGCTGATCTATGTTAGCATTATATATATATATATAAATGTGTACACATGTATTGAAATAAAAAACTGCAAAAAAAGAAATAAAAATTATACCATTCATTTGTGCTATACCATTTGTTTGTGCGGATTTGGTTTGGGAGATATTAAGAATTATATATGGTCAAACTCTGCCCACTAAAGTGACCTGACAATGTTGACAACACAAACAAAAGTTTAAAAAAAAAACCAAAAACCTGTAATAATACGTACTATACCATTATACACAGGGCAAAGCCTAGGCTCACAGACACACACTCACTGACAGTCACACTGACACACACTCTCAATGACAGACACAAAATCTCACTGATTTGAAATACTCACTGACAGACACATTTATATATTTACACATTCTTGAACACACCCTCTTGTGGCACAGCAGATAGAAAAACAGAGGCAGATACCACCGCATTCCCACCTGCAGGAAGCAAAGCACTATTAGGGACAGAAACCTGTGACTGACTCTCCCACTGGGCCAAGGAACCTTTGAAACCCACTATAAACCCTGTAAACTACCTCTGCTGACTGCTGAGCCACAGTGACAGGTAGCTGTTACGTCTGGGCATCCAGACGCCTAGTGGAAACAGTCTTGGCAGCCTCTTGGCGGTGTAGAGCAGGAAGCTGGAGCAGAACTGGTGGCTACAGGAACAGCAGAAAAATGAGGAAAAGAAGATGGCAGAGTCCCAAGTATAAGTACAAACAAACAAAATATGTGAACACAACCCCAGTGAAAATAGTGATAATTGAAAACAAAACGGAACTTCCCTGTGTTAGATGAAGTATCCAGAAAAGGTCCCCAAAGACTTCCTCTTGTCTTCGGCATAAATACAAAATAGAGTAGGGGATATTTAATAACTTACATATAAGTTAAAAACAATAAGCATATCACCACTGGACGCCCAGTGGTGATATGCGTATTGTTTTTAACTTATATGTAAGTTATTAAATTTCTTTTTTACTTCACTCTGGAACTGCACTTTATTTCTCCATATATTTTCTCTTTTGAGCAAATATTCTAATTCACTGATGGGAGTATGAAGATGAACATAGGAAATATTGAAGAAAAGGATTTCACTCAAAGCTGTTTTACATCTAACAATTTGTGAGTGGCCAATTGTATATCATACATCTTCATTTACTCTCACACAGTTAAACGCTATGTTTTTCCATTTGATCTGTATTTAGCAGAATGTCCCAAGTATAAGTACCTCAGTGGAAGAGGTCAGCAGCTCAGAAACAGCATCCACATCTGCCAGCACAGAGCCTATGGAAGAAGTAGAAGAGAGACCTGTCCCTACAAACCAACAGGTAATTAGCAGGCAGGAGCAGGGTCATAGTGGTAGACAGGAGAGGGGACATGGAGTCTACTTTCTCCTGGGTGCTGCCTAAAGAGTCTGACTGGGAGTGATGAGTGTTGGGGCCTTATTATCCCTGCTGCCCCCTACCCCAACACATACAGTACCTGGTGCACCTGAACGTGCACCACCACGCTGGAAACAGTGGAACATCAGGCGTGCCCCCCCCCCCCCCCCCACAGCTGCACAAGACATATGCATACCATGCACAATGGAGTGGGAGAGGCCACCAGCTAAGGACACTTTGAGCATGCACGAGCTAGGCCGCATGGGGCTAGGACCGTGTACTCTCTTTCATGACAGGCACGGAAGAGAGGGGCTTAGGCATTAAACCTCTGCACACGTGACAGACTGGCTGTGGTGGTCCCCAAGAATTCGGGGAACTGCTGGCACAAATAATCTTTGCCATTTTGAAGGGCAGCAGTTCTAATAGATTCCAAAAGGTAATCAATGTGCGGCAAAATGAGACTAAAAAAGGGAGCGAAAGTAAACTTAAAAAAGTAGAAAATTTACTCAGAAAATTGGGCAAAATTAACTAAAAAAGGGGAAAATAAAACAAAAAAATGTAAATAAAAATGGCAAAAGAACAAAAGACACAAGCAATGAAAAATAAAAAAATAAAGAAAAAAACTTTAAATAAAAAAATAGAGGGAGTGGCGCTAACCAAAGGGGCCTAGAAGCAGGGGCGGGCTGGCAAGGGGGGCAGGGAGGCAATTGCCCCCCAGGCTGCCCTAAACCCAGGGCCGCCCACACCCAGCAAAAAAAGGAAAAATCTGAATCTCCTGCCTCTGGCTGAGGACTCAGATTTCTCAACTTACCTCACTCTCCCTGAAGCCAGTGGACTCGGCTGGCCTCTCCTGATGATGTCAGGAGGAAGGGGCGTGACTTTCACTGATTTCTCACAGGACCGCTGGGGAGTATGGGAGAAGAGCAGAGGAAGTCACGCCTCCTCCTCCTGACATCATCAGGAGAGGCCGACTTCACTGGCTGTTACTGTATGCTGGTTGCTGCTCCTGCTGGCTGCTGCCCACCCCTCCCTGGCCTAAGGTAAGACTCAGGGAGCGGGGAAATACACTTTAGTTTTATTTTTATTCCCCTCCTCAGCCCTGTTCCCTTAGTCAGCCCCTGTCACCCTTCCTCAGCCCTGTCCCCTTAGTCAGCCCCTGTCACACTTCCTCAGCCCTGTCCCCTTAGTCAGCCCCTGTCCCCCCTCTAAGCCCTGTCCCCCCTCCTCAGCCCTGTCCCCTTAGTCAGCCCCTGTCATCCTTCCTCAGCCCTGTCCCCTTAGTCAGCTCCTGTCCCCCACCCCTCAGCCCTGTCCCCTTAGTCAGCCCATGTCCCCTCGCCAGCCCCATACCCTTGGTCAGCCCCTGTCCCCCCTCCTCAGCCCTGACCCCTTAGTCAGCCCCTGTCCCCTACCTCAGCCCCTGCCCCCCTTCCTCAGCCCCTGTCCCCTTAATCAACCCCTTTCACCCTTCCTCAGCCCTTGTCCCATTGCTCAGCCCCTGACCCCCCTCCTCAGCCCTGTTCCCTTAGTCAGCCCCTGTCCCCCCTCCTCAGCCCTGTCCCCTTTGTCAGTCCCTGTCCCCTTAGTCAGCCCCTGTCCCCCCTCCTCAGCCCCTGTCCCCCCTCCTCAGCCCCTGCCCCCCCTCCTCAGCCCTGTCCCCTTTGTCAGCCCCTGTCCCCTTAGTCAGCCCCTGTCCCCCCTCCTCACTACTCAGCCCCTGTCCCCCCTCCTCAGCCCCTGTCCCCTCGCTCAACCTCTGTCCCCTTGCTCAGCCCCTGTCCCCCCTCGTCAGCCCTGTCCCCTTAGTCAGCCCCTGTCCCCTCCTCAGCCCTTGTCCTCTTGCTCAGCCCCTGTCCCCTTGCTCAGCCCCTGTCCCCCCTGCTCAGCCCTGTCCCCTTAGTCAGCCCCTGCCCCCCCTCCTCAGCCCTGTCCCCTTAGTCAGCCCCTGTCCCCTCCTCAGCCCTTGTCCCCTTGCTCAGCCCCTGTCCCCCCTCCTCAGCCCTGTCCCCTTAGTCAGCCCCATGTCCCCCCCTCCTCAGCCCTGTCCCCTTAGTCAGCACCTGCCCCCCCTCCTCAGGGCCTTCCCCCTTAGTCAGCCCCTGTCCCCTCCTCAGCCCTTGTCCCCTTGCTCAGCCTCTGTCCCCTTAGTCAGCCCCTGTCCCCCCATCTCAGCCCCTGTCCCCTTGCTCAACCTCTGTCCCCTTGCTCAGCCCCATGCCCCCCCCCATCCTCAGCCCTGTCCCCTTAGTCAGCCCCTGCCCCCCCTCCTCAGCCCTGTCCCCTTAGTCAGCCCCTGTCCCCTCCTCAACCCTTGTCCCCTTGCTCAGCCCCATGTCCCCCCTCCTCAGCCCTGTCCCCTTAGTCAGCACCTGCCCCCCCTCCTCAGGGCCTTCCCCCTTAGTCAGCCCCTGCCCCCTCCTCAGCCCGTGTCCCCTTGCTCAGCCTCTGTCCCCTTGCTCAGCCCCTGTCCCCTTGCTCAACCCCTGTCCCCTTGCTCAACCCCTGTCCCCTTGCACAACCCCTGTCCCTTTCCCTTTCTTTGCCTCTGTCCCCCTTCCTCAGCCCCTGTCCCCCTTCCTCAGCCCCTGTCCCCATTTCTCAGCCCCTGTCCCCCTTCCTCAGCCCCTGTCTCCCTTCCTCAACCCCTGTCTTCCTTCCTCAACCCCTGTCCTCCTTCCTCAACCCCTGTCCTCCTTCCTCAACCCCTGTCCTCTTTTTCCCAGCCCCTGTCCCCTTCCTCAGCCCCTATCCCCTTCCTCAGCCCCTATCCCCTTCCTCAGCCCCTATCTCCCTTCCTCAACCCCTATCTCCCTTCCTCAACCCCTATCTCCATTCCTCAACCCCTATCTCCCTTCCTCAGCCCCTATCTCTCTTCCTCAGCCCCTATCTCCCTTCCTCAGGCCCTGTCCTCCTTCCTCAACCCCTGTCCTCTTTTGCCCAGACCCTGTCCCTTTCCTCAGCCCCTATCCCCTTCCTCAGCCCCTGCCCCCCTCTCAGCCCCTGTCCCACCCTTTCAGCCCCTGTCCCACCCTTTCCCTGCTCCTTTCCCCTCTCAGCTCCTGCCCCCTTCCTCAGCCCCATGCCCCCCACCACAGCCCCATAACATCCCACTACAGCTCCTCTCCCCCAATTGCAACCCATATCACCCACACCACAGCCCCTTTCCCAAATTGTAGCCATCAACCTGCTTCAGCCCCTACCCCCCCTACATTTCCTAAACCCCCAATTGTAGCTTATACCCTCCACTACTGGTTTTAAAAGTGTAAAGTTTGGCTGTATGTCTGTGTGTGTCAGTATGTTTCTGTGTGTGTGTGTCAGTATGTCTGTGTGTGTGTGCGCCAGTATGTCTGTCTGTGTGTGTGCCAGTATGTCTGTCTGTGTGTGTGCAAGTATGTCTCTGTGTGTGTGTCAGCCAGTATGCCTGTGTGTGTGTGTGTGTGTGTCAGTATGTCTGTCTATCTGAGTTGATATTTCTGTAACAGTGTGTCTTTCTGTGTGTGTCTGTGTGTTTTTTAGTGTGTGCCAAATCAGCAAGTGTGTATGTGTGCCTGTCATTGAGTGTCTGTTTAGGTGACTGCTCCTCCCCGCCCCCCCCCCCCCCTCTTCAATCACATGGGAAAGTTGTTTTTACTCTCCTCTTGGTGCAATGGGCCACTTGACTGGATTTGCCCCCCAAGCCTAAGGCTGCCAGCCCTCCCCTGCCTAGAAGGGACCAGGACACAAACCTGCAGCTGAAAATTCTTCAAGGGTAAGAGGATGTGATACACATTTATAAGGCTTATCTATACCACTGCTGGGCTGTCTTAAAATTAGCATGCCCAACTCCATCTCCTTACTAATTCTGTCATGGGCCCCTTTCTTTTAAGCTATGCTCTCTTCCCAGTGACTTCCATACTGTGTAATACTGCTTTTACCTTGTTTTTGAATATAAGCTTGTTTTAATTTTCTGATTTATTGGAGCAGCATTTGTCATTCTTTTTCACTATGGCCATGGGCATTGTTAGCAGGCAATCCAACTTGGCTTTGCCATTCGTTCATTGATGTTGAAATGTTACGACACTTAAAAAAAATATGACAACAGCCCAGCCTAATTAACAATGCTAAGCTTTATTATAGCACTGGGTTAATATGCACCTTCACCTTCTCATCCATCTAACCTTGCTCCACATGCCTTACTCTACCCTTGCATATCTCCTCTCCCTATGTCCCTTCTTCTCTTCATCCATGTCACAAGATAAAGAGAGGGTAAGAGAGAAATAAATACATGTATACTATGTAATTGTGTAGTACTGTCACTCTTAGTTTAGGTTTTAATTAAAAAAGTTTTAAGGTTTCAGAACTTGCTTATTTCCAGTTTTTTTACGTTTCATTTATTGCTACATACCTACTAATTACATTATATTACAAGCATCACTGAAGCTTTCTCTGGATAACCTTCCTTATTGAAAGATTCAGTCAAACAAAATAAATATTGACAGTATGTGGACGTCTTTTAGTATATGTATATTAAAATCTTGGGATGAAACAGAATGAATGTGTTGTCAGATTAGCTATTGTCTTTGGAACAAATGGATACAGGGAACAGCCGAAAAAGAAGGGAAAATCCACTACAGGCAGAAAAAAATAGAGATAGGTGCATGCTAGCAAAGGTTTTTTTAAGTTCAACACAAAATAAAGAATGCAAAACTAAGTCTAATTATGTTTGCAAGCACTTCTCTAACATACTAGAAACGTGTACTTTTTGTACATGGCAAAACTAAAGATACATTTAGATAATGTTAAAGTGAATAACAGTAGTATTAATACTATACAAATTAAGGGGGGCGTGGCCGACAGCGAAACAGAGCGGACGTCTTTTCACGGAGCTCCGCTCAGAACCAGAGCTAAGACGGAAAATCCTCAATATCGTGGAATTCTGACCCAAGAGACAGACACCCCCCAAAAGCAGAGACAATGGGGAAGAAAAATAAGAGGCACCAAGGTCCGGCCAAGCCCCAACAGCCTGACATCAGACTAGCTTTTGAGCGGCCGGCGAACACACAGGTACCTAAGATGGCGCCTGAGGCCTGCTGCTCACCCGAGGCATCTGAAGCCTCCCTGGAAGAAGAAGACTCACTGCCTTCTCCTAGATCCTCTGCCACAGAATCTGAGGAAGATGAGGCACCTGCCACAAGAGGTGATATAAAACGGCTCCTGGTGGAGATGAGACAGATATGGAGGGGCGACCTCCAGAAAATGCAGACAGAAGTGGAAGGGGTACGACAGAAAGTAATCTCCCTGGAAACAAGAGAAACCTCCAGAGATGAGAAAATAAGCACCGCAGGCCGAGACATACAAGAACTTACCTCACAGGTAAAGCAACTGAAACGCACACTCACCACAATGGAGGTCAGACACAGGCGGAAAAACCTGCGCCTCAGAGGCATCCCCGAAAGAGTTCACAGCACACAGCTCTTGCTCTACTCCCACAGCCTCCTGACAGCCATGGGAATTGCCGATAACCCCGACCTACCACAGATCACCTCGGCGTTCAGAGTGCGGAAGTCAGCGGCAGCACCAGACTCAGCACCTAGAGATGTAATCGTGTTGACCCGAGACATCTCCGTGAGATCCACCATACTCGCAAAATCCAGAGAAATGGGGACGGTATCAGTGGACGGCCACAATATAGCTGTCTACCCAGACACTCCATTCTCCATCCTCGCGGAAAAGAGACAGCTGGCACCTATAGCCAGGAAGCTAAGAGCCGCCAATATCAGGTTCCGTTGGGGCATGGAAGGGTCCCTCCTCACGGAAATTAAAGGAGAGAGCTATACACTCACCTCGGGGGACGACCTGGAGCTCTTTCTACAAAGGGCAGGCCTGACAACCACTCCACAGCAAAGCACCCCTCATCCCACCAAAAACCCGGGGGACTCAGAGAGTGTTAGCAAACGACGACACAGTGTACCACCCAACATCACACTTAAGAAACTGACTCCACTACCTAAAGCTGCGAAACCCAGACCCGAAAAATAACGGAGACCACACAGAGGAAACAGGAGTTATATAGACCCCTTTGCGACACACCGTGCTACAATGGTCCACAGGACTCTGCCAATCGACACTGACCCTTAAGATCCTCTAACGACCACAGTAACAACTTGAATAGCAGAGACTGCCCTACACTGTATTATTGTTTACTACTGTTAACCCTTTAATTCTATTCCCATTATGTTGCCAATATGCTCACATATTACCCTAAATTTTAATATATTGGAAAAAACAATTATATATGTTGTTCTAAATTTAATAAAAAAATACTATACAAATTAAAATATGAATACGTATTTTAAAAAATGGTTTGATCCAGGCAGTTTTTACCTCTACCACTTGCATTCTGAGTGCTCTCATTTTAGTAATTGACCAAACATATTAAAAGTTAACATGTGTTGCGATGGAGCTCCCTATAACCAGGGTGGGTACCTCTGCCAAGTGTGCTTCCTAGCTGTAACCAGCTTCTGCTTGACTAGGGTCTCTCTGGAGCTTTTCCACGCAACCAGGCTACAGCTCTACTTCCAGGCAGGTATTGTCCCCTCTGCCTATTCTGTTGCAGCCCTTCCTCCAGGCAGGTCTGTCCTCTGTCGTCAATGTGATTTCTATTGCCTCTACAAATGCACTGGCGGCTCTCAGGCCAAGAGGGATCATTCAGCCAGCCAACAGGTTAGAAGACTCTGTTACTGGGATTTCTAAAAATCTACACAGGACACAAGTTCCAAAAGGAACTAACATACAATACTTTATTTTACCTGGGACTAGCCCATTTCTTTGTTAAATCAAACTTGCTGTGACAAACCCAATAAAATACAATTAACCAAATCATATTAGAAAGATACTGGAACATAATAATACATAAATATATTAATAAAGGGGCTGGGTAGACAAAAACATGAAATATCTCTCCTGTCTGCACAACCCATAATATGCAAATCTACCTGAATATGCAAATTAACAAGCCTTGCTATTCAGGTAGTGCATATTGCTGTTGGTACCAACAGGTGGCGCTGTACAGGCTCCACAGCAAAATCCACCTACTTGGAAGCATGCATCAACAGTACAGGAGAGCATACAAAACATATAGCAATAAAAAAAAAACACACCCTGCACCTATAATGGGTACAGGGTGACTTAGACATAGGCGTACTGCAGGGTCCTAAATAAAGTATCCGTATGAAACACCAGGTGATGGTGACTACCGTCATACATGTGTTTTAACAATATTACCATATGACTTTTATTTGTATCTTATTCCTTTGCATATATTATGTAAATAACTCTTCCTTGTACTGAATATATCATGTGTAGATTGATGTTCATTAAGGGAAATGTAAATTGTATGTACAATATATGACACTATGGTGTTTTAATTCTAACGAACCCTCCTCTTTTTGTATTTAGTCTTCTTTTTTTAAGCTATATTGGAGTTTAGTTGAGTAGCGGCAGCATGTATTAATGTATACATTCTATTGTATATTTGAATGTTCTTATAGCATTTTAGTGCCAGAAAAATATGAATATACCATTTTGTATTTGATTTCAATAAATGTTATACTGACTTACTTCAAAACAAAACAACTTGTCAATGATGAGGTTAATTAACAATGACAAGAAATTAAATTCAATCTTATTAAAACAGAGATTCGAAAACCTAACACGTATTTCTACTAGTACTTCTAGAATATAGTTGGTAGTTTTTGCACTATTAAAGTAATACATGTTAACATGCCAGTGTTTAAATCACAGTATATTTTTGTTTTCGGTCCATGAGGCACTATTTCAAATTGCTGGAGCATATGCAAGCAATAAAATTACACCGCTTGAAAACATAATTGGTCCTATTTTATTATTTGTGCAATGATCCTTTAGTTTTTCAGACAATGCTAGTCTCGTTGCTAGTGTCAAAACATTAATAACTGAGATTATTTTCATCCCTACCCCTAGGATGATATAATTTCCAAAAGAAATGCTGGTAATTTACTTTATATTATCTGAAGGTGCCTGAAAGACCTTTATATTATATTATATTATATTATATCTTTTGATATTTCACCAAATGCAGGATCCTTACAAGGCTTTAAACAGATCCTCTCTGTTAACTGAAGCCGCCTTTAGGAAACATGCATAGCCCAAGAGAGACATCTTACTGTGAGGTTTTTGCTGTTCACTTAACTAGCTGATACATTTATCGCAATCCTTTCCATCTGAGTAGGCAACAAGAAGTATCTCTCCCTCCCAAGAGACCAATCTCTTTAACAGAGAAGAAGAGATAGTGAGATAAAGTTTGATGGACATAAAATGGAAATGTTTTATAGGTTTATAATTGCTCTATTTGCCCAGAGGTTTTATGCAAACTAGTTCATAGCAACCAATAGATTCGTTCACTAATAGAATAAACAATTATTTAACTATAAATGTAGATACATAAAGATTTATATATTTAGGATGCTTAACAGAATTTGTTGGATGAAAAGTGAAACATTGAAGATTGCATGTTTTAAAAACAAAAAGAATATCTCTGCTTACAAGCAGCTCCAGTAACTGAATGATGAACATTGGGATTTTGGAGTTGTGCAAAAAGGTGTTTTAGGCAATCTTTATTTTTTTAATTATTTACCTTAGGGGTAAAACACAGGTTTTGGTTTGATAAACACTTTCTGAGGCTGTTTTGGAATCGAAGCATTCATGTAGGCCGTCTCTGTCACATTGGATCTGAGTCCCTCTGTCAGTGTGGTTAAGGTAAAATACTTAATTAAGCCAAATAATTGTGTCCCCTGGTGTTCCTGTTGTATCCTTGCACACGGTGAGAAGAATGCTCCAATGATTTCTAAGACCCTTGCTGTACATCCACAATGGCAGCATCATGCGTCCCCCCCCCATTCCCCCTGGTTCCTACGCCCATGAGCATAGCCATGCCCCCTATTTAGCACTAGTGAATTTGGAACTAGGTGGAAAAAATTGCTAGAATGTGGTGGTGGTGGTGGGGGGGGGGGGGGGGGCGGGGAGGAGGGTAAAAAGCATTATAAAACAAATATTTTATTGTACTAATCGTATTAGTCATCCCCCCTAGCATCCTGGAACTACAAAATAGGATACCTAATACCTAAAAAGGACAACAGCGCTAATATTGACAGTCATAATAATGTTAATTTTTTTTTGTGGTATATTAAAAATCTAGTGAATAAGGCTTAATTAAATTTTCATTAGTTTAAAGCTTTAAGTGTGTGCATGTATTAAGCTGCATTCTGATATGCGAATGTAATTATGTCATAACTTTTATATTTTTATTACATTATGCGTTTATATTAAAATACTCTAATGTGCTTACCTGTAATCTAATTATTACTATTTCTATTTTATAATATATCCACTAAACTATCAGCACAAGTACACTTTAACGTACTCTACACATACAAAAAGCTACTGTATGCAAAACCACTTGTAATTTTTAAATAGTGAATTTGCATTCTTCTGTTCTTGATCTTTTTCCATCCGGTATGTCTGGAACATAGATTATATCTGTGTTTGTAATTATTTAGTGCAGAGGAGTTCATTATTTCAGTACAGTTAGTTCCTCGAGAAATTACGTTGCTGACTGCAGACTTTTTATTTATTGAAGAAAAAAAATGAAGTCACTTAGTCTTATATGCTAAACAGATATTTCGATATGGTGCCTCAAAGAAGAGTTTATGATCCTGACCTGGTGCCATCAATATACCATAAAAAGAGTTACAGCAGGCATCTCAAATTCTGCCCCTCTCCGCTCAAGAGGTAGCTGAATCACAATTAATGTGATTCTTTTGTCATATATTGCATTCAAAGAATTCTGGGAGTTGTAGGCCATCATCCTCTGGGGGGTCCAAGTCTGAGATGAGAGAATTACAGATAAGTCACAATGGAACTATGAAATAACTAGAATATTTAATGATAAACACCGCCATAAAAAGGAGCCTAAGTAAATCACAAATGCAGCTGAATTGATGTCATAATGATTGACAGTTAGCATTATGGGCCATTTATAAAAGAGAGCCACAACTTTAAGAAAAGCATTTCATAGCAGAACAAGACAACCAAATAAGTTCCAAATATGCCGATATGACTGGGACTCATGTCACCAAACAAATGACAATGGTTGCAAGCTGATGCTCGATGAAAGAAATATAAACATAAGTATACTATTCCAAATTGAACACAGTATCAAATCAGCACTACCATGGCAGTCTCAACAAAAATGGTACATTACGAGATTCACACTGCTTAAATTTGTGGCAGGGGAACCATTCATAATATATGGTATTTAAGACCAGTTTACAAAACGGCATAGCCTTGTTGTGAGGAGCAAAAAACTGTGGTTGGAACCTATCGGAAAATGTTGTCATATTTGAGTATGTTAATACTCTAAATCACACGGTGCCTCCTCATAAAAAAAAAAAAGAAAATCCTCCTCGTAAAAACAATATCCCTTATAATACTAGATATATGGTACTCACCCCCTCCAAAGCTTCTTGTATAAATACATAGGAATACTCTTTCTTTATAGGTACAAATATTGCATTTAACATTATTGGTAAATCATTTAAAACGTACCGGCAAAGCAGATTGCAAATGTTTCTTGCTGTGAAAAGAAACCAGACTTCTGAGAAAGCAAAAAAAGGACAAAGACAGTGACCAGGAGAGGTGGAGTATAGCTGCAGAGCTTTATACTGAATTACAGAAAGTATGTTCAAAACCATAAAGGTCCCAACCAATATTGTTTTGTTTTTTTATTTGTCTTAATATTGTAATGTGTGTAATATAGAGTTTTTTACTATATTTGTTTACTTTTGTTTTATGATACTGCAAACAATCCCAAGCTATTGTAGACAATTATCAAGCTAAGTTTTTTTTTCTAATTTCACTTTTTCACAAATGAATTTAAAGCTACAACCAGCAGAGGTAAATTAAAGTCAGAGTGCATGCTTCCATATTGTGCTATTTCACTTTCATTATGTATTGTTTTTTGTTCCAAACACATTATTGATAATTGCATTTGACTTAAATGTGTAGCTTATTCACCGCCTTATATTCAACGTATTTTCAAATATATAAAGGGAGAATATAAGTCCAGTCTTTTTTAAAGAGAAACTGGATTTCTTTATCCTTGATGTATACTGGTTATAATACAATATAATCACTCAAACAAGTATTTTAATTATTTTATTTTTTGCTGGAGAGACAAATCTACATCTGTCACACTCAGATATTTGCCAGTGGTAGAGATTTCCATTTTAAACCAGATGTAGCTATTGAAGTTATTTTGTAGGAGAATTCCCAAGAAAATTGCCCATGAAGATGATGATCGACACTGTAGCATCAAAAAAGTCTTGTGGCTGTAGGCTACAAGCTTGTAAACTAAGATAAATAGAGGTTCTAAGCCCATGTATAGCTGAGGAGTATGTTAGTGTGATGGAATTTAGTGTAGCTTTGTAAAAAAACAAAAAAAACAAACACTGTTAATGCATTTTTGTGGTAGTAGAGACAGAACTCTTTTAATATTCAAGGTTGTAAGTAAAGTGATAGATAAAGGTAGAGTGGATCTAGCATGTACTGATGATGGAGCTGTTGAGGTTCAGGTCAGTGAAATCCTTCATACTTTGAACTCTATGTTATATAGACAGTGAAAACTCCTGACTGTTTAGCCATCATTTAACCCCTTAACGCCGTTACAGCGTTCTATGCCATCCTGCATTAAATGTGCTTTAAAGCCGTTGCAGCGGCATAGAACGCCGTAACGGCTTCAAGCCCCTGGAGGTCTGTGGTACTTACCTCCCCCGCAAGCTGATAGATCAATGATCAATCTGCTTTTATGCGAAGATTTACCAGTGATTATCCCAATAGGATTTGTCCTCCATGAGGTGAAAGGGGGGGGGACCTGAAAGGGCCAAGAACAAATCACTGTTCCAACTCAGTCTTTATCAATTTATTCAACGATTCCTGATCTGCTAGGGCTGACTGCAAATTATTACATTCAAGCGTACCAGATGGCAAGTGAATGATACCAGTGTGAAGCCCCCGTGATAATCCCTTAACTAGAAAGTTAACCAAGTGTTGTGAAGGGTGGCTCTTCAACAGTTAAGCAAAACATACAATGTTAATACTTGTGAGTTAGGGTTTAGGAACCATTTTATTCAGACACATGGACTTGGTATGAGCCTGGAAGCAATAGGAACAAATGTGCAATAGTCTGCAAGCACTAAAACCACAAGTGCCTGCATTAAAGTTGCTACATATTTGGGACCTGTCCAAAAATACAATGTCATGACCCAGTTTATCTTTAATTAATTTACTTTTTTAATTCTAATTAATTCTATTTTTATTTCTATTTTTATTTATTTATTATTTATTTATTATTTCTTTATCTTTAATTTTATTTTTGTTTTTATATTTTTATTTTCCAATGAGTGTTTATAATGTCTCATTGTTAGTTATGTCTGATGTTTCTACTTATGTATCCTTTCCCAAGGTTAAGTGATTCACCTGCACACTATTTTGTCCAGCTTCCAGTTTGTTTTTTTTGTTTTGTTTTTTTGTTTTTTTGTAATTCTTTATTTTTGCAGTGCATATGTTGGCTAACATGCTTATAATGACATTTAGTGAGAAAAAAAAATACAGTGAGCTTAAGAGCAGAATTATGAACAAATGTCAGAGATATAGCACTTTTTGTGTTTATAGTGGGGGAAACAATGGGGAAAACTGTACATTGTGTATAGTTATGGAAAGGTAGTTACATATCCTAGGCATTGATCTTGATGGTCAACTATGTTGACGAGCTTAGGCAAGGTAAGTATCTAGAAGATGAGAGAGCTAGAAATCATCATGAGATAAACATGTGTACGTTTACCACCGGGTTTCAGCCACAAGATTATTTGTCACAAACGAGGGAGTAATGAGCGGAGCTGCCCCATGGTAGTACAACAAGTAAGCCATACCAAGATGTGGAAGATTATACTTAGTAGCAGGTTGGTGATATTGGAGATTGGTTTCCAAGATCCCTGTTGCGGGAAAGTATATTATATCGTGCTCATCAGCCGGCTTTATTGGGCTGTTTTGTGTTTATTTTTTGCGGGAGTGCAGATAAGCCCAAGGGAGAATTAAGTAAGCGCCATATCCCCAGAGCTTAGGGGGGGGGGGGGGAGGGGGAGGGTTGCAGTTGGGGAGCAATTATGGGCATTGTCGCATTACATAGGGGTATTTATGACCTGTATAAGTCTGAGGGTCCCGGAGGACATAGCTCAGGGAGAGCATACAAGAACGTAAAAACTTTAACACAAAACAGAGTGCAGAGGTACAACATTAAATAAAACAAGTTTAACGTCAAGCTGTAGGCTAACATAAGGAGGTCAGTCAGTTAGTTGCCTCATCCTGGAGCCGTTGAGTAAAGACCGCTACGTTGTCAACGTCCCACTCGTGTGTAGGTCTGTTCGGCCTGGAAGTGGTGGTAGTGGTCAGTCCCAGAGATTGCAGGAAGCTGTTGGACACTGAGGTGAGTCTAAAGCTCCCAATCCCCCAAACATGAGTCGAGACTTCATGAAGGGGTAAAACGATCTGCTTTTTTATGATCAGCCCTTTTATGATGGTCTTCCAGCAAGGGAACTCCCACATGGGACCTTGTGGAAGACAGTGACAAAATATACAGCACCAATCAGTGTACAGTACAATTATTAAACACACCCACAGTAACAGTGTAACCCCTCCTCTCTATCCTGGAGATAATTAACTTAAGTGATTGAAGAGAACCTAATTATCTCCAGGTAGAGAAAAACATGTCCTTTTTTATATTTTAACAAAACTGTATTAACATCTATAACTTATATTTAGCCGAACATATTCCCCATGTTCCACATACCCCCAGATAGCTTGGATCTGAGCGCATAATATAGGCGAATAGCGCTCAGATCCCACGAACACAGTTCTCAATATCGTCGAGTAAAGTTTTAGTTCACCAATTGTTCGGGAGATTCAATCAGAAAAGAGTTCCATAATTGCAGCTACCTGGGGTCAGTATATCTTGTGTCAAAGGAATGTCCCGAACGGCAAAGTGATTAATGTGTTCGGGAGGTATTAACCGTATGAACGAGGACTTGGTGTGTGTCAGCGCTGTGTGGCAGAATAAGTGTCCGAAAATAGTTCCAGAGGATTGCTGCCTTTCCACCGCTGAGCGTTCAACGACTTTAAAATGGCGACCACCACGTGTTCGTCAAACGAACGAGGACCACCATGCCTTTCATCAATTATCTTGCGGTTAACCGCAAGGTCTGGGTGGTAAATGAGCGGCACACAACCTCAGTGGGAGGTCGGGTGGTTCGGTAGTTGTTCGGTTTTTTGAAACTGAACGAAATCGGCATACATACGCATGTTTAAACTAAATGCTGTTCCTCTGAGGCTTGTTAAAACAGGGATTTCGTTACACCGGGTGTGGCTCTCACTTGAACCCCTAGATTTGCAGGAGTGCTTGCCCATGGTCTCCTGTACCAGTCAGTGCTTTTTATGTGCAGACCAGGTTACCCGATTAGGTTTCTGCTGGAAGCAGTGGTGGCTGCTCCAATGTGAAAGGAGTGTCATGAGTAGTGGGATGGATTGAGACCTAACCTAGCCAGCAATACTCTAATATAGAGCATGAATTTACTAGTGATGAGAGCATTACCATGTAAGGTAAACAACAGTTGGTCAGGAGAACCTGGAAAAGGTATGTATCTAGTACTTGTACCGGGCACCATTTGTTGCTGGTAGGGTAATAGGGTATCTTTACCACTTGATTTGTTGGTGTGATTTTAGTGTGGTTGAGGGATAGTATGTAGTGATCTTGTATTTTTACAATCTGGGATCTCTTAATGCTGTCTTGAGATGTGATGTTTGTAGTGGTAAACTCTCCGGGTTTGAGAAACCCATAGAAAGCTAAGTAGATAGCAGTTTTAATGACATGATTAGTGTGGGATTTGAAAGGGGTTGTATTCAGAAGATCTGATAATGATTGGAAAAGTTGACTATGAATAGGTGATCTAGAAGATGGTGGTATGGGGTTTGAATTTCGAATGCCTTTTAGTATGGTTTTGATTTGATAAGATGATAGGAAACTGTGGTTGTTGGCCAAAGTGTAAGTATATGGTGTTGTATCCCTGTCAGGTATAATTTTAAGATAATGTAAGATAATTTAATTTAAGGTGGCAAAAAAAAAAAATGAAAGCTACAATAGTTTCCATGGAATGTTTATTTACAACCTTTATTTACAAGTCCAACAAGAATCTGTTATAAATACAGAATGCCCTGTTGTATGACTTTCTAGTATTGTCAGACAAAGCTAATTGTGAAAGGAGTCTGCCATGAGTTAACAGATCTCTGAATCCAATATCATGTTCTGCCATGACGGAGCCGGGGTAGCCACCATGCGGGACATATCAGAGTGAAAGCGGGGAAACAGATTGAGCAGCCTAGATATGAAAGCCCTGTCCTGTGGGATAATTTTCATAGCAAAGTTGAGGGAGCTCAAGGGGTGATTCTGTACGATTACAAGATCCAGCAGAGAGATATAGATCGATGCATGATAGGATGCACTCAATCTTATCTCTAGGCAAACTGGCAAGCATATTAACCGAATCTAGCGTGATATTCAGGAAATTAATCAATGTGTCGGGTCCTTCTGTCTTTTTAGGGGAGACGGGGACCCCCAGGTATTAGAATAGCTGGATTGTGGTACTCAGACTACTAGGTCGAAATAAGTTACTCTCGATAGTCAAGAAGTCATCCTAATAGTGAATAACTGTGGGGAATCTACAGACATTGAGCAGTAGCCAGCATAAAGTCTCAGCAAAGGTAACAAAAATCCTGGGGGCCCTCGCCAGCACCGGTGTAATTCGTGTTGGTATTGAGTAGCCTATAACGTTCTGCCTTCCTGGCAGTGGCAGGGTAGGGAATATTCCTGCACCTTAATTCGGCCATGATCCTAGGTATGATCCAGGACCTGTGGGAAGACAGGTTGGCATTGTCCCCTCCATGAGATGGAGAGATGGACCTTGCAGGAGTCCTGGGAATTGATAAATCCTTAATAGCTTCTGGTAGGCAGACATGCTAGAATAGGACAAAAGATTCATAAGTAACCAAATACTGATAATACTGATAATAACGAATGGCAAAAAATTATCTAATAAGGGAGAGGGGAGCCCTGCTATTTGCCAAGCGGCATGAGAGGCTCTAGCTATGTGTTGACCCAAGGGGATTTTGTGGCCACTGAGATTGTGGCGGGGTGGTGGCCTCTCGTGACTAGTAAAGCAAAAGATAGCATGGGAGTGACAGGGGGAGGCCCTTTCTATACCACCATGCGAGGCGACTAACTATGAGGTGCCCGTTGGGCGCAAGTACCTCGAAGTATAAGGATGAGTGTTGGCCTCATGGGACCACTAAGACTAGGCAAGAAGACCAGAAAAACTAAATAAGCGGGTTCTGAAGCATAGCAGCCAGTAGCCAAAGTGGTAGTCACAAGATGGGGAGGGGGGAGAAGTGTAACGACCTCTGGGTACACCTACCTGTCATGTCAGATGGATATAGAGTAGGACAGAGTAGATGAAAACCAAGCAATACCTACGAGAGGTAGTACCTATAACGTGACTGTAGATTGTAGTAAACCAACATGAAAATAATATGGGATGCCTACCAGCTTATAGACTAGGCCTAAAATGAACCAGGCAGAGTTATGACAGAGTGTGATAGTATAACCAGTAGGCCTAGCACCTAATAACATAAAGAGGAATCAATTAGGTTATCTGAGCAGTGAGGGTCAGATCGTTGATACTTAAGACAAATCTAAACCACTAACCAATGTGAATTTGTGGAATCGAAAGAACAAAGATGATAGTGAAATGGTCGAGTAACTTCAATCTGTAATATATAATATCACTCATATTAAAACTTCAAGAGAGAATAACTGATTACTAATTGAGAGGGAAAAAAAATAACAGGACCCACCTAAAGTGATTTGGACAATTGAAATCTGAGTCAACCAGAACCTATGAGACTTGAAAACCTCACAGCACAGCAAAAAGAAGGAGCCTGGCAACCTATAAAAACAGCTTGTTTTTAATATATCAAATAACAGAACAAAATCTAGCAACAATGTGCTGCTCAATTAAAATGTAACAAAGTATTTGATCAAAATTTTATAAAAATGTGCAGGGGTCAGCAGCATATGCATGTAATTATACGAATGTCCGCATGGACTCAAGGAATTGCTATTACTATATTAGGGCATTCGACTGTAATCATACGAACGGCCCCAAACAAGGCAAAATGCAGTTTATCAACCGAACGCTCCAATATAACGAAACTATAACAAACATGTTTGTGCAAATTGTAAGTGATGTTTGTGCGTATAAACTAAAGGCCGAACGGATGAGCACAACCTCACGAAAGTCAATGTATACGAACTGACAAGCAGTAACATGGTGAACAAACTGCCGAACCGTACGTTCATAAGGAGTTTAACGAAAGTCTATACAAAGGCATATGAAATAGAGGTAAGTATGAGAAATAGAGTTGGCCCGTGATGGCAGGGTCGCGAAGGTCAACCAACTCACTGTTACTGCGGCCTTGGGATAGTTAGCGGAAGCGACCGGAGGAGAGGGGAAATATCCTGGAGGCCTTGCCAGCTGGAAACTCAAACCAGGAATTGGCAGGACTCTAAGAGCAGGTAAGGTATCCACGAGGAAAGGTAAGCAAAATGGCGATCTGCTGCAGCCAGAAGTCCAGGTAAGCAAATCGCCAGGAAATCATACCCCTCCCACAACTACAGGCCCATCCTTCCATATATAATTAATACATTGCTAAACACAAATTCACACACCAGTCAAGCCATAGAAATCTCCCTTTAACAGTGCTCTCACTACTGCAAGGGATTCTAGTTAGGCGTATGCAAATGAGCTCAACAAAATCTTTTATATATGTTTTCATAAATTTCTGTTTTTATACTCTTTAGCGCTACCTCTATCTCTCCTGTTTGACCTATCTCTGTTGTGTGTAATGCTTAGAGGGAGCCTTATGTTTTGAGGTGTGTTTCTGTGTTTAATATCTTTTAGTTAGGTGTATTAGAGCCACCATTTTGTTTATCAAATAATGGAGTAATCTACTAAACAGCTCCTTAATTTGGTACCCTTAAACCTGATCGGATTTAGTTATGGTAAATATGATAATTGCCAATGTGGTCAGAATTAGATTGGAATTCGGACAAGGCATACCACAAAGACGGGATGGTTATTGACGCCATCGCTCTGTGCAGAGAGTGAAGTAGGAGCCTGATGGTTGGATCCTACCTTAGTCTGACCAAAGGTGAATGAATCTAGCAGGGGGATCTAGTGTTCTTTAACAGTAGGGACCAGATTTCCTAGTATTTTTAAATATGTTTCATTTAAAATAAATGCCATATATTTTCATTACATGCTGTAAGGATTCTTGTAATAATAATATTAATAATAATAATAATAATAATAATAATAATAATAAATGAAAAAAAATAACTCTTGTGACAGTTGTTCTTTGTGTAAGAGTGAAATATATTAATGATTCATCTGGATTATGATATGGTCTACTAACAAGAAAAGAATAAAAAAATATAGTGTATTAATGCTAATAGTATTTTTATCACTGAACTTGCCGCTTCAGAAGTGTGTATTTTACCATTTACTTCTAAAATGAAAGAACAGATCAAAGTAATAGAAAGTACGTCCTAAAAGTATTTTGTCCTTCCATGTTATATTAAAAGATCTGTCCCTGAGATACAGAAAAGCAGAAAAAAGATAAAGACATTAGAGATCAAAAGAATAATGGCACTGGCCCTACAGAATAGTTTGAACAATAGACAACTAAATCAAAGTATTAAGACGTTATTATGGTTGAAAGAATCTTTAAAACGAAATTCTGTTCCTTCTTTAAAGTGCTTGTATTCTGTGCATTATTGTACTTCAAATGCTCATTTATAGTTCAAACCAATAGTAAAGTGGAATTACTATACTAAAAGTCAGTAATATAATTATATATTATAGCACTATGTATGAACACGTTTATTATTTAATCTGGTTAAATCATTGCTAGAAATGTAAAATTTCAATTAATTTCCTTCTATCATACTTGGTTGAAATTGTTTGCCTCCATTTAAACAGACAAAAATTGCGATGAAAATTATTTAAGGAGAAATAAGATGTTTATTCTTTCAAAGTAGGTCACAAGCAAATTGTATCTGTTGATGAAAATGCTTTACTTGCAACAATAAATGCTTAACAAGTTACGTACTTACCATTTCCTTCAATTTAAAGGACCACTATAGGCATCTAGACCACTTCAGCTTAATGAAGTGGTCTGGGTGCCAGGTCCATCTAGGATTATGTTTACCTATGGGTTAATCCAGCTATGTTTACCTATGGGTTAATCCAGCCTCTAGTGGCTGTCTCATTGACAGCTGCTAGAGGCGCTTCCGCGCTTCTCTCTGTGATTTTCAAAGTAAGAAGACGCCAGCGTTCATAGGAAAGCATTGAGAATGCTTTCCTATGAGACTGGCTGAATGCGCGCGCGTCTCTTGCCTCGCATGCGCATTCAGCCGGTGACGTCAGAAGAGGGAGGAGAGTCCGCATGCGCCGAGGTAGTCCGGCACTGGAAAAAAGGTAAGGGATTAACCCCTTCTTCCCCCTTCAGCGCCACGGGAGTGGGACCCTGAGGGTGGGGGCACCCTCAGAGCACTATAGTGCCAGGAAAACAAGTTTGTTTTCCCGGCACTATAGTGGTCCTTTAAATTTTCTCCACTGACCGAAAAAACAAAAACCACTCTGACACAAAGGTTGTGGCCTCATGACATATTAATAATGGCAACTATAATGCCCCATACCTTCTATGTGAAATAAACTGTCTGGAAATACTAACACATGCAAAACAAGTAGTGTTTTGCATTCAATACACAGTCAAGCATTATTTTAGAGTTAATTTAAGGGTAAGCAAAAATGTCTTCTTAGGGCCTTTCGCTTCCCACCCTTTGGTTGTATCTAAATGTATGTGCACCATAATTTTGCTTTTGTTTCTAACATCTGAGTAAATAATAATATTTATATTGATATGCTGTTAGGGTCATTGTCTTATTGTGACTCTTAAAGTGGTTCTGTCTCCTCAAATTCACATTTCGCCTATTGTTTATTCTTCACTTTTGCTTTCAGAATCTGTTGTTCCTTTCTTAATTTCTGATCTATTTCTATTTAAAACACAAAACAAAGTAAGGACTACTTTGTCTTATGCATTTTCCTACGCGTGACAATCTTGACAAATGGCAGGACCTAAGGCAAGCTTCAGTTCCTTTGTCGAGATAGTGTTGCTTGCCTTAAACTTCACCCTTTGTTAAAGCAAAACTCATGCTTTGGATAAAAAAAAAAAAAAAAAAAAAAAACGGTGTTCAAAAAAGTCTTCCATTGCAAAGGATGCATGTAGGAATGTAGGATGAAGTCTGCAACATGAAGCCTGTCTGTGCGCATTTGCAGTTTGAGCTTGGAATTCTGGTACAGTTATGAAAACATGGTTTCTCCAAATTTCTGTGCCCAAAGTAGACTTTACAAGTAATGCCCAGCAACCATTTCTGAATTTGAGGTTAATTATGTTACCACAACATTTGTGGCAACTATATGTTCACCTGGAGACTTCAATTCCTATTCCAGAACTGGTGTTACACTGAAAATACAGATGTTTAAAATATATAGTACATGGCTGATCCTTTTGGATCAAACCCCAGGATATGTTTTAATATGTTTACAAGCGCGCTGTCTTGGCGTCATACTTGACTCTGGTCTCACCTTTGAGTCTCACATCCAGTTTGTTGCCAAGTCCTGTAGGTTCCAACTCAAAAACATAGCCCGCATCCGCCCCTTTCTTACGCAAGATGCTACCAAGGAGTTTGTCCATGCTCTAGTAATTTCCCGCATGGATTACTGTAACTCTCTCCTGATTGGTCTCCCCAAAAGCCGTACTGCCCCGCTACAGTCTGTAATGAATGCTGCAGCTAGACTGATTTTCCTATCCAGTCGGTCCTCTCACACCTCGCCCCTCTGCCAGTCCTTACATTGGCTCCCTGTATCCTATCGGAGTCAATTCAAAGTGCTAACCCATACATTTAAAGCACTGAACAATTCCAGCCCCTCTTATATCTCTTCACTGATCCAGAGGTATGCCCCTCCTCGTACCCTCCGCTCTGCCCGCGACCACCTCCTGACCGCTGCTCGCACCCGTACGGCCAACTCGCGCTTGCAGGACCTCTCACGGGCGGCTCCTCTCCTTTGGAATAACTTGCCTACTGCCATCAGACTCTCCCCTAGTCTTCAATCATTTAAGAAGGGCCTTAAAACCCATCTCTTCAGGAAAGCGTATGGCCTCCCAGAGTAATCTCTCCCTTACATACCTGTCTCTTGCTCTCTCCTATGGGATAGTGCTTTGCTCTCTTCTCCAGCTCTGCTTCACTCCTACCTGATATTTCCTATCCTAATGTTTCTAATACCCCACCTCCTATAGACTGTAAGCTCATTTGAGCAGGGTTCTCTTCAACCTATTGTTCCTGTAAGTTTTCTTGTAATTGTCTTATTTATTGTTACATCCCCCCTCTCAAAATATTGTAAAGCGCTACGGAATCTGTTGGCGCTATATAAATGGCAATAATAATAATAATAATAATATAGTGTTAGTGCCTGCAGAAATGCAGCATGAAGTCTGGAACATGATGCATATCTGTGTTCATCTGTCTGTTGAACTTGAGTACCAGTACCAAAGGTATTCTGTCTCTAAAAGTCCAACTTAAGATATAAATATATGCATATTGGAAGTAGGTACTACTGTTGAGGTTTGTGGACATCTAACTTCTGCATTACTTCCATCTCTGGTGGCTTCTAATTTTTTTAGATGACAAAGTATACACAAAATGCCCATACAATCGATTTTAATGCTATGTCATAAGCATTGAGTGCTCACAATCTCACTCTCCCTGGCAGCAAAGTCTTTGATCAGAATAACAGTCAATTTTGCTTTGAAGTATGGAAATGTTCCCTTATGGATAAGAGTAAATGGCATAATATAAACTTTAAAAGAATAAAATGAAAAGGTTGTATGCATTTCATTCACCTGCACAATTTTCTTTAGAGACAAATCATGGAGATCATGTAGCACAAATTTTCCCTGTTCCTGCTCAGCATCTTATTCTCTGGTTTATGCCTGCTTCTCAATATTGATGATATTTTTTAGGTCCAATTCCTTTCTCTTTTTAGATAGCCATTATCTAACTGCCTGTGAATCTGTGCATCTGCAGGTAAGCATTTAATCTTACTTAAGCATAAAAGCAATCCTCTACATATAAGTTTCAATGTTAGACTAATTACATAGAGCATACAAGTTGGCTAATAATAATATTAATATAAACAGAGCATATACAATGTTTATAAGATCCCTTCCAATGTATAGTAAATCTCAGACTGCATTCACGCTAATATTTAATTATAGAGTAGGCTATAATTGGACTGGTTCCAAACGTGTATATATCTGATCTTTGAAACTGTTCAACTCTTGTATATCTCATAAAATAAAATATTTAAATAAGCTTTGAAAACATGCTTAATATAGAGATACTATACAAAGTGATACACCAAATTTACATGTACACATGGACACCTGACTACAAGTAGATCTCTTCATATATAAAATTCCTGTTTTCACCTTCTTTTCTGTACCCTTCAAATACCAGCAGATTCTTTGAAAAATAACCATACTACAAAATAAAACATAGAAAAAACACCCAAAATATTCTAAAATACAAAGACTTTAAGCTCGGTTGAGCAGGGTCCTCATCAACCTATTGTTCCTGTAATATTTAGTAATTGTCTCATTTAATGTAAACTGTCCCCCTTTTATAATATTACACAGCACTGCAAAATAAGTTGACAGATTGTAAATGCCAATAATAATTATAATAAATATTCTGTTGTAAAAAAAACTATAGAGGAAGCAGATAGCTTAAATCTATCAGCCCACTATTTGTCAGTCAATATTTTAATATCTTCTCCTCACAATTCTTACTTGAACTATTATATCCCTAAACACACATTTATTTTATTATAATTAAAACATTTATTGTAGTACATTTTTACAAAACATTTTATATTGGTGCTCCATAAGCTGTTTCTTAGCCGGTCTAGTCATTCAGATCACATACAGGGCTCTGCAAGAGCAAGTTGGGAAATATATCACACTTTCAAAAGTATATGTTGTCAAGTTTTATTTTTAATTTTAAAATGTTTACCTGTTATTGTAGGGAGTAGTTTGCAACCTTTACATTTACATTTTAGTTACTTTTTTGAGAGAAGTTTGCAACCTTTACAGTGTCCTTTACATTGTCCACATTAGTGGTACCTGCAGCGGACCCCGGGCAACCCGACCGGTTACCTCTGCTATTACCTTCCTTCAGCCGCTCAGAAACCACTTCAGAGTATAACAAGTCCCATTCCCCCCAGTAACTGGATTACACACAGGCCTGGAGGTAAAACACAATTTTATTGAGCCACACTCTGCTTTTATGCATGTACCTGTGCAAGGGATTTTCCTTTCAAACCAACAGAGGTCATATCCCAGGAGCCTCTGCACCTGGGAGCCAAAGCACAGAAGAGGGGGTCGTTGTCCCTTTGTCTCTCAGGTAGAAAAAAGTCTGCCACACATACAAGGGGTCTTCCACCCCTTCGGACAGGGCATATTCATCCCAGGAACCTCTGTGTCTGGGAACCAAAGCGCTGGAAAAGAAGCTGTTCCTTTTTGTCCCAGGCACAGAAAAGCCCGCCAAAGTAGCCAGTGCCCCAAAAGTGTCCCCAACAACCTCTCCGTTCGCAAGGCCCCGGTGCTGAAACCCGCAAGGGAAGCGTTCATCCATACGAAAGGGCAGCCACCCAGGGGTGCACTCATTAACTACTTCCTTTGCGGTTTCACACTATGTTGCCAGTGCGAACGTTCTGATTAATTGGTGGGAACATTCTAATCGGGCACCATTCCTCATTCGGGAGACGAAAAAGTCGGGAAACAATCCACATACATTCCCCCTGGCTAGCATTTCTCTGTAGTGTAGCGGCCAGCCAGGGAAGCCCTTATTAATGGTTTCCCTTGTGGTTTCATGTGAATGAGCGAGGTGAGAACCTTCTAATTGTACATTCTAACCCATGTTCTAAATGGGATTTGGGGGTGGTCCCTGTTCAGCAGACAAATGAGTTTCTTTCGTGGGAGCTCTTCCAAACGGGGAGTGGGGCACAGTTTATGGAAATTACAGGGGAACACACACAATAAGGAAGGAACTCCATGAATAGGCAGTTGTTCTGCCACTCAGCTCCCCCTTAACCACAAGCCGGGGGAGTACTCACAGATCACTTCTCCAGCTTTGTCTGTCTTGACAACCCGTCACCATTTTGCTTATTGGTTCTGTAGTGAATGGTAAAATCATACAGTTGTAGAGCCAGGCTCCAACACAACAGCCTGGCATTGTCCCCAGTGACCTGGTTAAGCCACACCAACGGGTTGTGGTCTGTGAGTAGTGTGAACTGCTGTCCATAGATGTAGGGCTGCTACACCACCACCAAGCACTCCTTTTCGATGGTGGCATAGCTCACCTCCTGGGGTAGTAATTTTCTGCTGAGGTAAGCTATGGGGTGTTCTCCGCCATCAGCCCCGACCTGGCTCAGCACTGCCCCCAATCCAAACATGGAGGCATCTGTGTGAATAAGAAAATGTTTATTCAGTTTAGAAGCAGCTAGGACAGGGGCATTTATCAAAGCGCTTTTTTTTTTTCGCACTCTGGGGTCCAGCATACTTGTCAGGTCAAATTCTTTCAGGTCAGGTCATGAGAGGCTTAGCTAGGGCACTGTAGTTGGGGCCAAATTACCTATAATAGCCAGCGGTCAATAGGAAGGCCATCACCTGGATCTTCGTGTGGGGATGGGGCCAGTTCCCTACTGCCGCTATCTTGGCTGGCTGTGGCTTCTGCACCCTCTACTAGATGGGGTACATTGACGTTGTGGCAGGCTTATGTAATGTATGATCATATAATGTAACTAAATCCCCATTATTTTTTTGCCTAGATTAGGTGTTTTTAAAAAAACTTTTAAAAACGAATAAAAGCTGTCAACATTGAAGTTGCTGTTTAGTAGATAGGAGAGTGCGCTGGATCTTGTGTATTGTATATTGTCCAAGTATGCGCACGCATAATCTTGGAGGCCATCCAGCAGCTGGTCCACCATCTTCTGGAAAGTGGCCGGGGCATTCCTCATCCCAAATGGCATGACCTTAAATTGGTACAGGCCAAATGGGGTGATGAAGGCCGACTTGGGAACAGCATCTGTCACTAGGGGAATCTGCAAATCTTACACAAATCTATAGTGGTGAGATTCTGGCCACGAACCATCTTGTCCAATAGCTCGTCGATACGAAGCATGGGACCGTCTTGTCATTGAGCCTCCAGTAGTTTACACAGAACCGGGTGGTCTCGTCATGCTTAGGTACCAGCACTACTGGGGAAGCCCATGGACTCTTGGATGGTTCAATTACCTCTAGTTGGAGCATCTCTTGGATCTGCTGCCTCATATTTTCCTGAACCGCCTCTGGGATCCAGGTATGGAGTTTGCCGCAGAGGTTGTTGGCCGGGGGTCTGTGGGTGGCCAGTGGGGTACACCGAGGCAGGTTAAAGTAGGTCTCCCTCTTGGACGACATCATCTACTGCACTTGTCGGTGTTCCCTGTCGGTCAGTCAGTCCACTAATTGGACCTCCTCTATGGACCCGGACTGAACTCTGTATTCCAGGAGGTCAGACAGGGAAAGATTGTCAACATATTACGTGGCTACACCCTCCGTCTGCTCATGGTTTGGCTTGAGCATGTTAACATGCAACTGGCATTTAACCCCTTCACCTGAGCAAGGACTGATAACGTAGGTAGTGTCAAGCAGCCTATAGCCTGTCATGTCAGACCGGTTTCAGAACCAGCACCTTTTGACCAACCTGAAAGCTACGACTCCTGGCTCACCGATCATACCAGGTGCGGTGGCACCTCTGGGCCGCCTGGATTCCTACGCACCAGGTGGGTGGGTTCCTCCAGTCTGTCTCTAAACTCCAGTACATTTGGGAGGATGGGGGTCCCTTCCTGCTCCCCTCCCCTTCTCAGTAGTCTCGGACCAGGTCTAGGGGTCCCTTAACCCTCAGTCAGAATATCAATTAAAACTGAGAGAAACCAGTAGATTCCAGGGGCACCTCCAGGTGAGCAAACAGGAGATGCAGCAGGAATCTCTCCCAATCCTTGCGAGTCTCTGCAAAGGTATGGAGCATCTGCTTCAACGTGCCATTGAAGCGCTCGCACAGGTCATTAGTATGAGGGTGATATCGAGAGCTCAAGATTGGTTTAGTGCCGCATAACCTCCACAGTTCGTGAGTCATCTCAGTAAAATATGGCAGTGGTAATATGCTAGCAAATATATAATGTTGCTTTACATGCAATATAGTGCTGGATTGGCCAGTTGGATATACATATTGCAGTCTGAACTATACTAATTTATAAAATACAATATAAACTTAAAAAGATATATGCAGTTAAAAAAGAAAAGTAAAAGGTTCTGCACAGTTGTCTTGCCTGTCTGTATATCTGTCTATCTATCTATCTATCTATCTATCCTAAATTTACTGGTATGCATCACCAGCATACCTCAAGTAGAACTCTGAGAAGTCCTTCATGGACACAGAAACTCGAGTTTGTTTCCAGAGCTACCCTAGGGTTCCTAGCTTGACATGCAAAGGAGCACAGACAAGCATGTGATTTATATATATATATATATATATATATATATATATATATATATATATATATATATATATATATATATATATATATGTATATATATATATGTATATATATATATATATACATATATATATATATATATATATATATATATATATATATATATATATATATATATATATATATATATATATATATATATATATATATATATATATATATACACAGTATCCCACAAAAGTGAGTACACCGCTCACATTTTTGTAAATATTTTATTATATCTTTTCATGTGACAACACTGAAGAAATTACACTCTGCTACAATGCAAAGTATAAGTGTGTACATTTGCTGTCCCCTCAAAATAACTCACCACACAGCCATTAATGTCTAAACCGTTGGCAATAAAAGTGAGTAAACCCCTAAGTGGAAATGCCAAAATTGGGCCCAATTAGTAATTTTACCTCCCTGGTGTCATGTGACTCGTTAGTGTTATAAGGTCTCAGGTGTGAATGGGGAGCAGGTGTGTTAAAATTGGTGGGGGTTTTTTCTCACACTCTCTCATACTGGTCACTGGAAGTTCAACATGGCACCTCATGGCAAAGGACTCTCCAAGGAGCTGAAAAAAAGAATTGTTGCTCTGCATAAATATGGCCTAGGCTATAAGAAGATTTCCAAGACTCTGAAACTAAGGTGCAGCATGGTGGGCAAGACCATACAGTGGTTTCACAGGACAGGTTCCACTCAGAACAGGCCTCGCCATGGTCGCCCAATGAAGTTGAGTGCACATGCTCTGTGTCATATCCACAGGTTGTCTTTGGGAAATAGACATATGAGTGCTGCCAGCATTGCTGCAGAGGGTTGAAGAGGTGGGGAGTCAGCCTGTTAGTGCTCAGACTATACCCCGCACACTGCATCTAATTGGTCTGCAGGGCTGTCGTACCAGAAGGAAGCCTCTTCTAAAGATGATGCACACGGAAGCCTGCAAACAGTTTGCTGAAGCCAAGCAGACTAAGGAGATGGATTACTGGAACCATGTCCTGTGGTCCAATGAGACCAAGATAAACTTATTTGGTTCAGATGGTGTCAAGCGTGTATGGCAGCAACCAGGTGAGGAGTATGAAGACAAGTGTATTTGGCCTACAGTCGAGAATGGTGGTGGGAGTGTCATGGTCTGGGCCTGCATGAGTCCTGCTGACACTGGGGAAATACAGTTCATTGAGGGAACCATGAATGGCAACATGTACCGTGACCTACTAAAGCAGAGCATGATACCCTACCTTTGGAGACTGGGCCACAGGGCAGTATTCCAACATGATAATGACCCCAAACACACCTCCAAGAAGACCACTGCCTTGCTAAAGAAGCTGAAGGTAAAGGTGATCGACTGGACAGGCAGGTTTCCAGACCTAAACCCTATTGAGCATCTGTGGGACATCCTCAAACAGAAGGTGGGGGAGCGCAAGGTCTCTAACATCCACCAGCTCTGTGATGTCGTCATGGAGGAATGGAAGAGGACTCCAGTGGCAACCTATGAAGCTCTGGTGAACTCCATGCCCATAAGGGTTAAGGCAGTGCTGGAAAATAATGGTGGCCACACAAAATATTGACACCTTGAGCCCAACTTGGACATTTCCACTTAGGGGTGTACTCACTTTAGTTGCCAATGGTTTAGACATTAATGGCTATGTTATGAGTTATTTTGAAGGGACAGCAACTTTACACTGTTATACAGACTGCACACGTACTACTTTATAATGTAGCAGAGTGTCATTTCTTCAGTCGCATGAAAAGATATAAAGGACATTTTATTCATACTTACCATAATTTTCTTTTCCTGGTCATAGGCCATGGCAGCACAACAATGGGTAATACCCAAGCAATAGCCAAGGGAGGGAAAGAAGTACACAAGACTTCCAAAATATGAATACAAATTGACAACACACACACACCTCATAAGGACATTGGAAATGAAAAACTGATTGCCCACTATTGGCACATTATCAAATTGACCAACTCAAATGTACCAAAAAAAATGTCTGAAAATTGATTGAGGACCAAGCAGCCATTTACCTACAAGTTCCATGGAAACTTGGCCACTGTTGCTCAAGAGGGAGAAATGGCTCTAGAGCAAACAGACATTTAAGTACTGTAACCCCTAGGGCTTAGTAGCCTAAAAAACAGCCAAGACTATCCATCTGCTGATGGCTTATATAGAGGCTTGAACATCTTTATGGTCTATTAGTAAAGATAAACAGACTATCAGAAGAAATCCAGAAAGTGGATCTATAAAATTAGATCTTAAGGCATCTATCTAGGACAGGAGGATAAAGTTTTATTACGACTCTACATTCTATGCAAAATAGTGCTTGAGGATCTAATATCCTTCAGTCCATGCCAATGTCACCGATAGAGCTAACTTAAAATTAAGCAATTGTGAAGAGATATACTCTCATGGTTAAAAGGGGTAAAGATTTCCGAGACCTAAAAAAAAAAAAAAAAAAAAAAACAGGGAAGAATTCCACGGAGAGCAATAGATAACTGTGGGATCATATAAATACAGCCAACAGAGATATTTCCATATTAAAGCCCTTTCACGAAAAGAGAGATCAGTGCTGAGACATATATCTCTGGGGTGATGTGGCTAATTCCTAGATAAGTCTTGGATTGAAGAACTTAGAACCTTCTTGGTATTTGAATGAAAACCTAATTAGAAATAGACCAGGAAAAAAGGCATCTCAACTCTGTAAAGGTAGCCAAGGATATAGGTTTTCCATGGCCCTCAGAAGGGTATTAATTAATGTAGTTCAAAAACGCTTATATTTAAGCCCTTCTACATTATCAAAACCTTCAGAATGTGGAAAGTAGCACTGGACCTGATGGAAGAGGGAAGAACTATTTTAGGAGATCCCATGGAGGTACTGAAGAAGATAGGTAGAAGTGGAAACCATGGACTGGGTACCAATATGGAACTGTCAGGATGACTGATATTGGCTCTTGCAAACTATGCAGAAGAGAAATGTTGGATGTGAAGGGTGTCCCTTTCCTGAACATATTTGATTTTGGAGAAAAGTTCCTCAACCCCAGTGGATGGTATTCATAGTTAACACTATCGAAAGGATTTCCATAGGAAAGTTAACATCCGCCCTTGTGACATCTTATCAGATCTAAGGTGGAGGACTTGGATCATAACTCTCTCTGCTGGGGTAATATGCTAGTCTGAAAAGAGCTGTACTGTGCCTTGGACCATGTCGAACTGTATTCCCAGCTATACCCTAAACTGTGAGGGAGCAAGGTGACTACAGCAGACATTCATCTTTCAGCATGAAGATGTAAAAATAAAAGTGATGTGAGGCAAAGGATACATGGTAATAAGCATTTTGAAAATGTACTAGGATTACTACCTTTATAAAGAAGAATGTTCAAGAATCCTGTAAATTAGAATGGATCTCCAACACCTGTTAGAAACAGATTATTTGTGTTCTAGTTACTTTAAAAAAAAAAAAAATCTCACAATAGCTTCCTCTAATTGAAGGGAAGCCATGAGATTTACAAAGCATCTCTTTTCACCTTTTCTCTTCCTCTGGTAGAATAATGACCACTTACATCAAGGTTGAGATCTACCACAGTCTCTTCCTGGTGTGAAATACCTTGGTCAGAGAAGGAAGTTAATGAGAATCTTTGGATCGAAAGGGTCTCCTGAATCTTAGGTCTTGAAATAGACAAGCTTTCCTGCCCTCTGCCGTTCTCTTGATCCATTAATATAGGAGGATGCATCTGTGGACCAGGTACTACGCCAAAGAGCCCAGCTTATAGACAGAAAGAAAGTCATATTTCTGGCTAGAATATAATGCAATGTACATAGGCTTCTTAGCTGAAGACTATGCCTGGATAAATGACTTGTAAATTGTCACGAGACAAAGGAAATTTATCTCTGATATGCTCCTCCAAATTATCCATACCAATCTTAGATCCTTAGAGATTGAGGTAAAACCTTACAGCAAGATGAAAGCCTGTGCCAGCTGCCACATAGGCAGGACCATGTATACTCCATGGAGTCTCAGAGAGATCCTGCATTGTTTACAGGCAGAGAGAAACATTTAGCCAATCTAAGGACTGCATCGACTACTTAGGAGCAGAGTCCCAGGTACTAGTGTCTGAAATTCCAATGGATAAAGACTGAGATACTCCCTTGTGTTGAAAACCTATCTCAGTGTAGAACCATTACTCCATTAAGGATTTTAATGGGACCGGGAACTGGAAAAGATACTCTACACCCTCTGACATCCGAAAAGAAAAGCGAGAGGTACAAGGACTCTGGAAATCAAATGAGCGGATTCTGGAACTACTGAAATAGGCTGAATATCCTCATCTGATGATTCCATATCTCTGAATGGATCCATCTCCAAGGATTCCTAAGAGTATTCATTCTGGGAATTGTCCAGAGGATCCAAGCTTTAACAGCTTCTCTGACATCTTGAGATACCTCCTGTTAATATTGCATAATACACGGCACATGGGTAGATGGGCCTGTAGCCACTTTCAGACAGTCTGTGCATAGACTTTACTTTTACAAGGATCTTTAATCATATGCCTCACAAACAATTCTTTAGTGTGACTTCCCTTGTATGATCCAGATTATTTTCTTCCCGTAGAGCTATCATCATAGGGAATTCCAATTATTGATAGGCACTTTTTTGTTTAGTAATGACAGAAAAAATAGAATGGCTTACCTATGTCTCTTAGAGTGTGACCTTTTTTCCAGGAGCAGAGGGATCTGAATCCATAACTGCATAAGATTCCTTTTTATCCTTAACAAAGAAAATCTCTGCTAAACAAGTAGAGATTGATAGATACAGAAAAATAAGTAATATACCTTCAATAAAGAAAAACTTACCAAAACCAAAAAGAAAAATTCAAAATAAAGGACCACTATAGGCACCCAGACCAGTTCAGCTTAATGAATTGGTCTGGGTGCCTGGTCCAACTAGGGTTAACCCTTTTTTTTTATAAACATAGCAGTTTCAGAGACACTGACGGTTAATCCAGCCTCTAGAGCCTCTAGTGGCTGTCTCATTGACAGCCGCTAGAGGAGCTTGCGTGCTTCTCACTGTGAAAATCACAGTGAGAAGACGCCAGCGTCCATAGGAAAGCATTGTAAATGCTTTCCTATGAACTGTCTGAATGCGCGCGCGGCTCCTGCCGCGCATGCGCATTCAGCCAATGACGTCGCTAGGAAGGAAGAGAGGAGGAGGTAAGCTCCCCGCCCAGCGCTGGAGAAAGGTAAGATTTTAACCCCTTCCCCTCTCCAGAGCCCAGCGGGACGGGGACCCGTAGGGTGGGGGCACCCTCAGGGCACTATAATGCCAGGAAAACAAGTATGTTTTCCTGGCACTATAGTGGTCCTTTAAGATGAAAACTGCACACAAATATAATTACTTAATATAGGAAAAAAAACTATAAGAAAACATTCAGAAATTTTCTGGTTTCCAAAGGTATCCTGGGGATGTTACTTTTACCCAATTTAATGGCACACATTTTATTTACATTAACCCCTTAAGGACACATGACGTGTGTGACACGTCATGATTCCTTTTTATTTCAGAAGTTTGGTCCTTAAGGGGTTAAAGGACCACTCTAGTGCCAGGAAAGCATACTCGTTTTCCTGGCACTAGAGTGCCCTGAGGGTGCCCCCACCCTCAGGGACCCACTCCCGCCCGGCTCTGGAAAGGGGAAAGGGGTAAAAACGTACCTTTTTCCAGCGCTGGGCGGGGAGCTCTCCTCCTCCTCTCCGCCTCCGTTCCTCCCCGTCGGCTGAATGCGCACGCGCGGCAAGAGCTGCGCACGCATTCAGCCGGTCACATAGGAAAGCATTCATAATGCTTTCCTATGGACGCTTGCGTGCTCTCACTGTGATTTTCACAGTGAGAATCACGCAAGCGCCTCTAGCGGCTGTCAGTGAGACAGCCACTAGAGAATTAGGGGGAAGGCTTAACTAATTGATAAACATAGCAGTTTCTCTGAAACTGCTATGTTTATAAAACAATTAGTTAACCCTAGCTGGACCTGGCACCCAGACCACATCATTAAGCTGAAGTGGTCTGGGTGCCTAGAGTGGTCCTTTAAGGACTTAGTCATCCTTGCTGGGAATTGAACCTGTGAACCCCAAGGGATGAACAAATTCTTCTGATGAAGTATTAGCCCACTGAGATATCTCACCACACTTAAATGCAGCAGCTGCAATAAAAGGTTTAACAGAGGCCTAGGAATAAGTGAATCCAGCGGTTATAATAAAAAGGCCCAACAGAGGCCTGGGGAAAAGTTATTCTAGCTGCTATATTAAAAGGCATTACAAGGCCTAGGAAAAAGTTACTCCAGTGGCTGTATTAAACGATACAGAGGCTTAGGAGTAAGACACAGGAGCCTGGGAATAAGTGACTCCAGTTAAAAGGCCTAGGGATTGTGGTGGAATCTCGGTAAAAATAAATTTAGTAGGCCGAGATTACCACGTGGCATGTGGCATATGTGGCATATGCTGACGTATCGATCAGTTGGTTGCACGAGGCAAGATACGATCAGTAGTGTACGGAGCATGTGCAAGAATACAGGATGTAGTATTCCCCCTCCTCCATTGTGCTGGACAAGCCATGCGGTCAAGCAGGAAGTTAATTCTTATTTGTATTGATTGGTCAAGAGAATGTGCGGGTGGAGCTTAATATGGGAGGAGTTATGTGCCTATATAAGGAGCCTGCACTATTGTCCGGGGCTCAGAACTTGTGGTATTTTGGTGACGCTAGTCCCTCTGAGTCCCGATCGGTGATCCAATAAAGAATCTCTTCCTTCCTGAAGAAACCTGTGTCCATCTCTCTGTGCTTCGCTTCCGTCAGTTTCTCCGGTATCATTTGGTGCATTGGCCGGGAAGCTCATCGTTCAACGGTAGCTGAGAGGCAGAGGCGTGAGACGGTCTATCTTTGCCCACGTTCTCTACGGCTGCACCCCTGAACTTCTGCGTGGACCTCCCTTCGTCTCGGCGCCACTGGTCTGTTGTCCAGGAGATCATCGGCCTCTACGTGAGAAGTGCTGGGGTGTCCCCGTCGATGAGTGTGAACTCAGGTTCAGGAACGAGGAGGTAAGACAACTGCTGTTTTAGACGGCAGACCCACTAGGGGTATACCGATTGTGCGGTAGGCCCAAAGGGGTTTAAATCTGTGTATCTGCCCCCTCTGTCGGAGGGAAGGAGCGAAGGCGCACCGCTCGATCGAACGCTCTTTAGTCAGACCGTTTGATTTTGTTAGTCAGGCGGGGCTCTGGTGTAAATAGCCCTAGCCGGACACCGGTGTCTTGTCTAGACTAGCGTTCTAGGGTGTATATTTTGTTCGCTAGGTCGGAGGGACCGGGAGACTAAGCGGCGTCTGTGTAAATTCGGTTCGCTAGCTCTCAACCTATCTGGGCTAAGTGGGAAGGCGTGTAAATTTGGAACCCACTAGACTTTTGATAGTTATCGACTAAGAGGCGTCTGTGTAAATTCGGTCCTCTAGCTCGCTATATGTGGTGCTTGGGCAGTGTGGCTAACCAAAACGTATGTAGATTGTTTTTAGGTAGTCCATCAAGGTACTGGCCAATAGTTTAGTTGGGAATTGTAAATGTGATAAAGATTGTTTAGTAAAGTGTATATCTTGTTAGATAGCGCGAGCTCAGACGTCTAGCGAGAGTGTTAATAGTGTGTTGCTGTATCATAGTGCACGGTACCATAACCCTGTATATTTACTGACACTGTATATAAGTACTAATCACTGTCGTCCATTGCATGTTTAACACCATAACCACTAATAATTGTATTGTGACCTTAAATTGTGCTTTGACCTATGTTAACCGTACTGTAACCGCTATTTGTAAAAGACGATGTTACTGGGGTGTGTTATAGACGGGTAATTCGTATATAGAGAATTATAGCGTGGGTGACTGTATAGTTACGCCAAAGGGCATAATATTGATTATTTAGTGACTGGTGTAACAGCTGTGTGTGTACGGGAATTCCCTGAGTGTTTATTGTGTTATTGTATACGTTTCACTTGGTAACTGTACCACGTGGTGCTGTTGCCAGAGGAAACGGGTGTGACTGTTGAATAGTACGCGTGTATAGTATTCGTTGTCGACGACGTTCCATTGTTAAGTATGGGTGCGTCGCAGTCAACGATTCCGGATCCCTTAGGTTGTATGGTGAAGAATTTTAAAAAGGGATTCAAAACTTGTGACTTTGGGGTTAAAATGTCTCCTGTACGTTTGGTCACTTTGTGTACTAGGGAGTGGCCTACTTTGGTTGCGGCATGGCCGCCACGTGGCAGTTTGGATCCAACTCTGGTACAGCGCTTACACGTGGCTTTATCCGGTAGGCCTGAACTTTACGGGCAGTTTCCTTATATTGATTGTTGGAGACAGGCCGTAAATGACTCGCCAAAATGGCTCCAGACATGCCACGAGGAGCAGTGTCGCCTCATGGTAGCTAGGACTTGTTTGTCCACTAGGACTGGTGTTAGGCCCATTTTGGACACGCCCCCTGAGTCCGAGATCCCTTTGCCGCCCCCTTACTTTCCGTTAAGAGGAAGTGACGCAAATGCAGGAAGTCCTGCAACCCTCCCCTCATTACCCTCATCCACTTCCGCTTCCTCCTCCAGTACAGGATCCACCCCCCCTCGTACTAAATCTCCCCTTCCGGAATCAGAACCAACCCCCATTAAATCCGAATATCCTGATTTGGCGCCACTTCAGACTTCCGGTCAAGCTTCTTCTAGCTCGGCTCGAAGTGTTTTATTTACAACCTTTTCCCAAAACCAAGCTCCCACATCCCCATACCCTATTTCTCCCCGACTGGAACCTATGACTGACGCCCCTCCACGTAGCCCCATACAGACCCGACAGCTGACCGGTGCCCAACAATTAAAACACTATCAGATGCCTCTTCGTCTGAATCCTGGGCCAGCCTATATCGTTGCCGCAGGCCAAATGGCACATGCTGACCCAGTCTTTGTATATGTCCCATTCACGACAACCGATCTCTTAAATTGGAAGACCCACAATTCCTCGTATACTGAGAAACCACAAGCTATGACTGATCTGTTCACCTCAATAGTACAGACACATAACCCGACATGGGCTGATTGCCAGCAGTTATTAATGACTTTATTCAACAATGAGGAAAGGACAAGAATTAATCAAGCGGCCATTAAAGCACTAGAGGATAAAGCCCGTACTTTAAACCAAGCCAATCCATCAGCATGGGCCGCAACACATTATCCCAACACCGATCCCGATTGGAATGTAAATGGTGCTGATATGGTTCAACTCAGAGCCTATAGAGACGCTATAATTGCTGGCATGAAAGCTGGAGGAAAGAAAGCTATTAATATGTCGAAGACAGTTGAGGTGATTCAGAAAAGTGATGAAGCGCCCAGTGTCTTTTATGACCGATTATTGGAGGCATACCGCTTGTATACCCCCTTTAATCCGGAAGACGCAGACAATTCCCGAATGGTGAACTCCGCCTTTGTCAGCCAAGCTTATGGAGACATTAAGCGCAAGCTACAAAAGTTAGAAGGGTTTGCAGGTATGTCCATCACCCAACTAATGGAGGTAGCGAATAAGGTATACATGAATAGGGAAACAGAAAGTAAGAAAGAGGAAGAGCGCAAGATGCGTAGAAAGGCAGACATGCTAGCGGTAGCGATCGCAGGCGTAGATAGACGGGGCCCAGATAGAGGCGATAGTAGATGGAATGAGGAACCTCTAAGTAGAAATCAGTGCGCATACTGTAGGGAAGAAGGGCATTGGAGAAATGAGTGTCCTCGAAGAGAACAGTGTGAGAGAGACAGACCTAGGACAGGTTATGGAAACTTTAGAGGCAGAGCGAGAGGAAGAGGAGGCCCCGGAGGGAGTAATGGTAATAGAGGGAGCAATGGGAACAGAGGAAGTGTTAGGGAAGATAGGTATATCCCAGCAGCGCAAAGGTCCCGCGATAGAGAAGGCAGGGACTTTGTAGGATTGGCTGACACGGTCATGGAGGACTATTGATACCGACCGGGCTCCATCCCCCTTGGTCGAGCGGAGCCTATGGTCGATGTATCAATAGGGGGAAAAAGGAGTGCGTTCATGATCGACACTGGTGCTGAACATTCAGTGGTGACTAATCTAGTTGCTCCTCCATCTGGAAGGACTATTACTGTAATAGGAGCAACTGGAAGAAGTGCTGAAAAACCGGTTCTTAAAAGTCGACTCTGTACATTGGGAGGCCACGTAGTAAAACATCAATTCCTTTATATGCCTGAATGTCCAGTCCAATTGCTGGGACATGATATGCTATCAAAATGACAAGCGCAGATTACGTTCCTACCAAATGGAACAACATCCTTAAAGTTTAATGGACCTTCAGGTATCATGACATTATCCGTACCAAAGGAAGAAGAGTGGCGACTTTATACAGCGTTGACTAGCCAAAACCCTAGGAGTGATGAGTCATTATTCAACATACCAGGAGTTTGGGCAGAGAACAACCCACCAGGACTGGCCCGCAATATTCCACCTATAAAAATTGAACTAAAACTTGGGGTTTATCCAGTGAGCCTAAGACAATACCACAACCCGCAGAAGGCTAAGAAGAACATCCAATCCTATCTGGATAAGTTCATACGGTATGGTATCCTAAAATTCTGTACTTCCCCCTGGAACACCCCATTGCTGCCTGTTCAAAAGCCCGGTACAGATGAGTATCGACCTGTGCAGGACTTGAGAGCAGTCAATGATGCGGTTGTTAGTATACATCCAGTTGTACCCAATCCATATAACCTGCTTGCTTTAATTCCGGGCGGGGCTACTTACTTTACAGTCTTAGACCTCAAAGATGCCTTCTTTTGCCTCCGAATTGCCGCAGAAAGTCAATGTATTTTCGCTTTCCAATGGGAGAACGCTGTAACAGGCTCAAAACGCCAAATGACTTGGACAAGACTGCCCCAAGGGTTTAAAAATTCACCTACCCTATTTGGTTCCGCCCTAAGTCAAGATCTACTGGATTTCGAGTCCATCCCAGGAGAGTGTGTATTGTTACAATATGTAGATGACTTGTTGATAGCAGCAGTTACAAAAGAAATCTGTCAGCAAGCAACACACAATCTACTACACATTCTCTGGAAGGCAGGATACAAGGTGTCTAGGAAGAAGGCTCAGTTGTGTTTGCCAACTGTCAAATATCTGGGATTCCATATCTCTGAAGGTCAAAGAATTATGGGGCCAGAGAGAAAAGAAGCTGTGTGCCAAATACCGATACCCAAGAATAGAAGACAAGTGCGAGAATTCTTGGGGGCAGCAGGCTTCTGTAGGATATGGATTCCCAGCTATGCGATACTGGCAAAACCTCTGTACGCAGCTATCAAAGGTACAGAGCACGACCCCTTCTTATGGACCCAAGAACAGCAAACGGCATTTGAAGATGTGAAGAAGGCTTTGATGAGTGCCCCAGCATTAGGTCTACCTGATCACACACGACCATTCTACTTGTATGTACATGAGCAAAGAAGAATGGCTGTGGGAGTATTGACACAGTACTTGGGATCATGGCAAAGACCTGTTGCCTACATGTCTAAGCAATTGGATGCAGTGGCCAGCGGACTTCCACCTTGTCTAAGAGCCGTAGCTGCAGCCGCCCTGCTAGTAGCTGAAGCTGACAAACTCACTCTGGGTCAAGAACTTTATGTACGAGTCCCACATGCAGTACAGACGTTGTTGGATTACAAAGGAAATCATTGGTTTAGTAACAGCCGTATGACCAAGTATCAAGCAATGTTGTGTGAAAACCCCAGAGTGCATTTAGAGACTGTAAACACCTTAAATCCAGCTACCCTTTTGCCACAACCTACTGAAAGTCAACATGATTGTTTGGAAGTAATGGATGAAGTATTCTCAAGTAGACCAGATCTTCGTGATTTTCCCATCCAGAACCCCGATGTTCAATATTATACCGACGGCAGTAGTTATGTGAAAGAAGGGATCCGCTATGCAGGATATGCAGTGACAACAATAGACAAGGTGATAGAAGCTCGGCCACTGGCGAAAGGAACATCAGCACAAAAGGCAGAATTGATAGCACTGACACGAGCGTTACAATTGGCTGAAGGTTTAAGAGTGAACATCTACACGGACTCCAAATATGCGTTTTTAACCACTCATGCCCACGGAGCTTTGTATAAAGAAAGAGGACTACTGAATTCAGAAGGAAAAGAAATCAAATACGCAGCTGAAATCCTACAACTATTGGAAGCAGTGTGGGAGCCGAAAGAAGTCGGTATCATACATTGTCGAGCGCATCTGAGAGGAGATGGTGATGTAACCAAGGGAAATCGGATGGCAGATAGTGCAGCTAAGCGTGCTGCTGAATCAGGAAGACAGGAGTATGTGGGGCATATAGCTGCTCTTATACCAACTCCACTGTCTCAATGGACTCCAGTTCATACAGCTCAAGAAGAGGAGTGGTTAAAGACTGAACCAGGAAAGTATTTGGAGAACAAGTGGTATCAGCTAGAAGATGGAAGAATAGTCATACCAGCATCACTAGCGGTAGAAATTGTCCAAAATTATCACAACGGGACACATTCTGGGAGAGACAGTACTGAAGAATCTCTCAGAAAACATTTCTACATACCAAGATTGTCCAACTTGACTCAGGCCATTGTACGAAGATGTGTAACGTGTGCTAAAAATAATGCAAGACAAGGACCAGTAAACCCACCAGGAGTCCAGTTTATGGGGGGACTCCCCATGTCCGATTTACAAATTGACTTTACAGTGATGCCTAAATCGGGTGGACATCGTTACCTGCTGGTAATTGTGTGCACCTATTCAGGCTGGGTAGAAGCATGTCCTACTCGTACAGAGAAAGCAGGAGAAGTTGTGAGATTCCTGCTACGAGAAATAATACCCCGATATGGACTACCCTGTTCTATAGGATCGGACAATGGTCCAGCTTTTGTTCATCAGTGCCTACAACAACTGACTCATATGCTTGGTATAAAGTGGAGGCTTCATACAGCATATAGACCCCAGAGTTCTGGTAAGGTAGAGAGAATGAATAGAACTATTAAGAATCAGTTGGCTAAAATGTGTCAGGAAACCCAACTTAAGTGGAACGTTCTCTTACCCATAGCTTTATTGCGAATCCGCAGTACCCCTACCAGAAGGATGGGCCTCTCTCCTTTTGAAATCATGTATGGGCGACCACCTTCCGTACTTGGTAACTTAAGGGGGGACTTGAGTCAGTTGGGAGAAGGAATTACCCGGCAGCAGGTTGTAGAGTTGGGTAAGACTATGGAGGAGGTACAGAAATGGGTACAAGATAGATTACCTGTGAATATTTATCCCCCTGTTCATAGTTATCATCCAGGAGATCAAGTGTGGATTAAAGAGTGGAATAATGTACCGTTAGGGCCCAAGTGGAGAGGTCCTTATGTTGTTCTTTTGTCTACCCCTACAGCGATAAAAGTAGCCGAAGTGACTCCGTGGATACATCACTCCAGGGTTAAACCAGCAGCAGTCGATTCTTGGCAAGTTACAGCAGATCCAGAGAATCCCTGCAAGATCCGGTTAAAACGCACGACTCAGTCGGAGTAACGAGGAACTATTGTGGATTACAAATTTTATTGTTACAGGGATTTGGTGAAGTGAGTGTTTTTAGACGGCCATAATAAAGCCTGTCCGCTCACCGACATATAGTGTATAAGCCAGGGAAAGTCTCGAAGGGACTCCTGTGAAGACGAGCAGAACTCCATTCCCTGCAGCCCTTACATCCTGGAAGCTGAGGTGCCTTCGCACGGACGAAGACTGAGGATGACGGCGAAAGATGTGTTGATGATAGTGTTTATTTATGTGTATTTTTATATTCAGGAAGGTAGAGGTACCGACACTCCTAGCTGTGAGGTATGCATTAAGACTACAAGAACAGGTAACCATATTTCCCAAACCCTAATTTGGCATTCACAATATGAGTGTAAAGGAGATGTATCGAGATGTAGATACCTAAATATAGACTATAGTGTGTGCCATTTAGGAGTAGGAGAACCTAAGTGCTTCAGTCCGGAGTATCAACCCCGTACAGTTTGGTTGACTCTCAGGAATGGAGATCCTCAGGGGACCCTAATTAATAAGACGGTGTTAGAATCTGTACATTCTTCGGGTGTTCTGCTATTTGATGCGTGTAAGGCGATATCAAGTGGTAGAAAGCCGTGGAATGTATGTGGGGATCTTAGATGGGAGAGGACGTATGGGTCTAATGATAAATATATTTGTCCCAGTCATAAAAAGAAATATGTGAGTCCTAGATGCCCGAATAAAGACTATAACTTCTGCCCATATTGGTCTTGTGTGGGGTGGGCGACTTGGGGACAGACAGTAGACAAAGACATGATAGTGACTAAGTTGCCTACCAGCCCATATTGTAAGTCTATGGAATGTAATCCCATCCATATACTTATAAATAACCCCGATAAGTTCTTAGACAAATATGGCAATTTATTTGGGTTTCAGATATACGGGAGGGGTTTAGATCCTGGGACAGTATTGTTTATAGGGATAGAGACTGATACGGTATCCTCCCAAACTCATCAAGTATACCATTCCTTTTATGAAGAGATGAGCATAGATAATAAGATCCCCCATAATGCTAAAAACCTGTTCATTGACTTAGCTGAAAGTATTGCCGGTAGTCTTAATGTTACCAACTGCTATGTGTGTGGAGGTACTAACATGGGAGACCAATGGCCTTGGGAAGCAAAGGAGGTAATGTCCGGTTCTGAGGCAGTTGACCAATTAATATCTACACAAGCCGATTATCATATGAGTGTTAGAGGTAAATCTGAGTGGAGATTAAAGACCTCCATCATAGGTTATGTTTGCATAGCAAGGAAAGGAATAATGTATAATACTTCTGTAAGAGAATTAACTTGTCTAGGGCAAAAAGCTTATGATGATGATACAAAGAATACAACTTGGTGGTCGGCTTCAAATGTCTCAGAACCATCTAACCCGTTTGCTAGATACGCCAATTTAAAGGATGTGTGGTTTGATTTATCCATCACATCTACCTGGAGAGCCCCAGCAAATTTGTACTGGATCTGTGGTAAGAAAGCCTATTCGGAGTTGCCACAGGACTGGGAAGGGGCATGTGTGTTGGGTATGCTCAAACCATCCTTCTTCTTGTTACCGATTGAAACAGGTGAGACTTTAGGTGTTAAAGTGTATGATGTGAATCATAGGAAGAAAAGGGGACCCATAGAGATAGGCGCCTGGGAAGATGATGAATGGCCTCCCCAGCGTATCATAGATTATTATGGGCCAGCCACGTGGGCAGAGGATGGTACCTTTGGTTATAGAACCCCTATTTATATGCTCAACCGTATTATAAGATTACAGGCGGTGGTTGAGATTATTACTAACGAAACATCACAAGCGCTCAATCTTCTAGCGAAGCATAACACCAGGATGAGGACGGCAGTTTACCAAAATAGATTAGCCTTGGATTACCTTTTGGCAGTAGAGGGAGGTGTATGTGGGAAGTTTAACCTGAGCAATTGCTGTCTTCAAATAGATGACGAAGGGCAAGCAATAGCTGAGCTTACTAGCCATATGGTTAAACTAGCGCATGTGCCTACTCAGGTATGGAAAGGGTATAATCCAAGTAGTTGGTTTGGTAGCTGGTATGAGTGGTTTGGAGGGCTTAAGGCAGTGGTAGGTGGAGTCCTACTGATTTTAATGTTGTGTCTACTCCTGCCGTGTCTTATACCCTTAGTAGTTAGGTCTGTGCAAAGCCTGATAGAAAATATAGCAGAGAGGAAGGCTGCTGCACAGATAATGGCGATTTATAAGTATAAGGCTCTAGATCAGGGAGAACCAATGCAGGAAGATGAGTGTTGAAGATTCACATCATAGATAAGTCTGGTCTGGTTCATGGTAACTTGAGGTGTATGCAAACCAAGGTTAAGTGATGCCTCAAGTAATTGTGAAATATCAAGAGGCATCAAAGGGGGGAATGTGGTGGAATCTCGGTAAAAATAAATTTAGTAGGCCGAGATTACCACGTGGCATGTGTACGTGCATATGCTGACGTATCGATCAGTTGGTTGCACGAGGCAAGATACGATCAGTAGTGTACGGAGCATGTGCAAGAATACAGGATGTAGTATTCCCCCTCCTCCATTGTGCTGGACAAGCCATGCGGTCAAGCAGGAAGTTAATTCTTATTTGTATTGATTGGTCAAGAGAATGTGCGGGTGGAGCTTAATATGGGAGGAGTTATGTGCCTATATAAGGAGCCTGCACTATTGTCCGGGGCTCAGAACTTGTGGTATTTTGGTGACGCTAGTCCCTCTGAGTCCCGATCGGTGATCCAATAAAGAATCTCTTCCTTCCTGAAGAAACCTGTGTCCATCTCTCTGTGCTTCGCTTCCGTCAGTTTCTCCGGTATCAGGATAAGTAATCCAGTGGATATATTAAAAGACACAGAAGCCTAGGAATAAGTGACTCCAGTGGCTATAATAAAAGGCCCAACAGAGGCTTTGGAAAAAATTAATCCAGCTGCTATTTTAAAAGGCCCAGCAGAGGCCTAGGAATTAGTAATCCAGTGGATATATTAAAAGACATAGGGGCCTAGGAATAAGACACAGAAGCCTAGGAATAAATTTGATTGAAATTCAGATTAGCAGGAATCTCTTACCGTTTAGATGAAACCGATGAAGGGTAGAAGGGGTTATATCCATATATATGCTCTGTATGTGCCAGCCCAGCCTGCTACTCCTTGGTCACTGCAGGAAATAGGCTGATGGCAAAATCTAGCTACCTTTAGGGTCACAGCAAGTAAATCCATGGGAAAGTACAAGATAGTGAGTTGTACTTTAACCCTTTCAGTGATGGAATGCTAGTCCATCTCACATTAACTGTTTCAGTGATTAAATGATAGTTCAAGGGCAGGCAACCTTTTAGCAGCACTGTACTGAAATAAGATTGTGATGTCCCGTAGCGTGCCGGTCCTATTTTTTTTTAAATTGATGTATGTTGCCGTATTCTGCTTGTGTTATATATGTTACAGTGTGTGTATGTGTGAGGCTGCATGTGGGGTTGAGTGCATGTATGTGGATTGTTAGTGGTGTTAGGTTTGTGGGGTTGTGTGTGGGTTGTTCGTATTATTTGTATGAGGGGAGGGTTATTCTGCAGCTCTATGTATATCTAGCAGTGTGGGTGGCTTTCAGTGGGGAGCAGGCTGGCCAGGTACAGGTCAAGGACAGGAGCTGCAACAGCAGCTGCGGACTGCTCTACTACAGTGTGGATTCCCATTCACAAGTGCTGGGAGGAAGTGATCTGAGATGTGATCTGAGATGTGCTGCAATGCATAAATTGAGGATTGTCCTTCCCCACCTTTTCGTAATAGCAGATATCTGAAATTTCACTGGGACTCCTGATAGGCCAGAGCCTTTTTTGGCTCTAGCAGCCTTGAGTGTCGTGCAAAGACACCTCGAGTGCCATGCATGGCACACGTGCCATAGGTTGCCAACCCCTGTGATAGTTAATCTCATAGAATCCTTGCAATCCATGTGCTCTGTATGTGCATGTCCAGCCTGCTACCCCTTGGTTACTGCAGGAGACAGGATGATGGCATAATCTTGCTACCCCTAGGGTCACTGCAAGTAAATCCATATGCTCTGTATGTGCATGCCCAGCCTGCTACCTCTTGGTCACTGCAGGAATTATGGTGATGGCATAATCTTGCTACCCCTAGGGTCACCGCAAGTAAATCCATATGCTCTGTATGTGCATGCCCAGCCTGCTACCCCTTGGTCACTGTAGGAATCATGGTAATGGAATGATCTTGCTATCCCCTAGAGTCACAGCAAGTTAGAACCCCCGGTCACTAAAGGGGTCTCTCCAGGGGGTCACCTTTGCACAGGGCCATGTACTGGAGACTGCCCAAGGGAGAGAGGCTGAACTCCCTTGAGGAAGAAGGTAACAACCATCAGGTAAGCCAAAAAGAAAAATTCTCTAGTCTTAGAATGACTAAGTCTGTCCTAGGGTGGGAGGCGTAGGAGGGGTTACTTATACCTTCTGTTTTAATTAGGTTCCTGTCTGGTTAGGGATAGGTAGGAGCTACCCATTGTTGTGCTGCCATGAATATGGCCAGGAAAATAAAATATTTACAAACATGTGAGGGGTGTACTCACATTTGTGAGATATTGTATATGTGTGTGTGTTTTGATCTTTTAAGCTGTTATATATATATATATATATACTATGTAAATGATACATTGATACAACTGACTAACTGTTTTCTAATTGGCCACTTTTGGTACAAACTAGACACAATGGAACTGTACAAACTGTAGCTTTATTAAACCTGCATCCTGTTTTGAAACAGCAGACAAGACCGACCTATAATAAGGAATTACCAATTATATCTGCATAGTTTATGTACACATGATGCATAATGGAATGGCAATTTAAATTAAAGTTTGAGAATATTCAGTCAAATATTCCTGGAGCATCTTGGGGATCACCAATGTCTCTGCCCTGTTCTGCTCTGGAAGTAGCATCAATCAAAAGAAAGCTAATTTAACATTGTGAGTGCACATCACATGCTCCCAGTTGATATCAAGGAGAAAGAAAGATTTGCAAAAATATTGGCATGCCTACTGTTAACTCTTTAATCACTTCTCTCATCTAATATATGTACTTAGGCCATATTAAGCATACAGAATATGTTTAAATTGTCAAACAGGGAAGTCAGTTTGTCTAAAAAGATCGACACAAACAAGGTGAGTAAAGGGGTACCAGTGGCAGGGAGTGTGTGACAGGGTGAAGGGGGTAAATGGACAGGGCGGGGTTGTGAGGTTTGAGGGAGTATGACATGGTTTGATGAGGAAGTGTGAGAGGGTGAGTGGAGGTAAGTGTGTCAGGGCAATTGTGGCATGGTAGGAGGAACGAGTGGGACAGGATTAAGGGGGGGTTAAAGTGACAGGGTGCGTGTGGCAGAGTGAGGGCAGGTGAGTTTGGATTGAGATTAACAGGATTAGGAGTGGTTAATGTGAGTGTGGATGCATGAGGCTGACAGGGGTTATGGGGAGAGTGGGTTATGGTGATATTGAGAGGGTGATGGTGAGAGGGAGAGGGAGGGGGATAGTGAGGGGGTGATGGTGAGAGGGAGGGGGAGGGGGATAGTGAGGGGGTGATGGTGAGAGGGAGGGGGTGATGGTAAGAGGGTGGGGCGTAATGGTGAGAGGGTGGGGGGGTGATAGAAAGAGGGAGAGGGTGATGGGGAGAGGGAGGGGGTGATGGGGAGAGGGGGTGATGGGGAGAGGGAGGGGGATAGTGAGGGGGTGATGGTGAGAGGGAGGGGGTGATGGTAAGAGGGTGGGGGGTAATGGTGAGAGGGTGGGGGGTGATAGAAAGAGGGAGAGGGTGATGGGGAGAGGGAGGGGGTGATGGGGAGAGGGGGGTGATGTTGATGGGGGGTGATACTGCGAGGGACAGGGGTGAGGTGGGAGGGAGGGGGGTGATGGTGAGAGGGAGGGGGTGATGGTGAGAGGGAGGGGGGCGATATTAAGAGGGAGTGGGTGATGTGAGGGGGAGGGGGTGATATTGAGAGGGGGATGATGGGGAGAGGGCGGTACTAAATACCTTTATTCCCTGGTGGTCCAGTGGGCTCCCTGGTGGTCCACCCTTAGGCGGTTTAGGCGGCCGCGAGGCCCCAGCCAGCGCAAGGCCTTAGGCAGCTGCCTAAATCACCTAATTAGAGAGCCACCTCTGTACTAGATAATACAAAATGCAAAACATAAAATAAAAACATTACCCTTTCCTGACCAGTAAGATGCTCTAGCATTCAATACCCTGTCATTATGGTCTATGTGATCTGATCTTATCCTATATACCACTTCCAGCAGGATTTTTATGGAATAAATAAACTCCCAGTACAGTTTTACTCACTCATAGTTTTGTGAATGATACTATGTCCGGATAGCTGCTAAATATCCTGTGTGTATGTGTACAGTCACAGCGCAGACTCTCTTTGCAGAGGGTGAAAAAATATATATATTTTCTTGTTTTGCATGCCCAATAGGAAAGCCAAAACCACATGTTGGATAAAAGTAACACAGCAACGGCAGAAGTAAAAACATTTTGTTTGCTGTTTAGAGCCAGGGCATTAAGTTAATAACTTTAATTATACACTCCTCTTTACAGAAAGTGTGTGTTAAATCCTCTTCACACCATCATTTGTGCAATCTATCAAAGTTGTTGTAGTGTATGGATCAATACGATATAACTTTTATTCTGTAGCAATGGATAGGGTTTCTTGCATGAAAGAGAACCAAGTCAGCTCTCAGTTAGCAGAGTCTTCCTTGATCAGAAGTTGTTATGTTGAATTCTGGTATGTGTAATTTCTCCAGGTATAAATCAAGTTTCAGTTCACAAATGTATCTGACTCTGTTGGTTTGAAAATATGATTATAAATTAAAGTCAGAACTTGCATTACTTTTGCTTTGCATTTTTCTGTGTCTACTACTCTTGCTATAACCTTATATTTAAGTAAATGGCAACCATTAATATTATTAAATAGTTTCAGGTGACTGTATATTGTTCTTATTCTCAATACATCCTGTGTGTGGTTTGCTTCCTATAACGTGGAAACATTTCTTGATAGATTACAGACCAGTCAGTCCTGCTCCACTGTTCATATATATATATATATATATATATATATATATATATATATTTTTTTTTTTCTATTGCAACAAACACAATCTGTATTTTTAGACTCTGAGTACAACTATTAATATTTTATCACTCTTGTTTCTTTCTGCACATAGGAGGTGACTCAATTGGGATATTCTTCCTTCCCTTGTTCTTCCACCTTTATATTTCTGTGCTTGTCCTTCTGTTGTATGTTGACATTGATTAATGGGACTTTCCAGAGCTAATCAAAATTTCTGCTGGTATAAGCAAAATTTGTGGATCAACTCAGAACAAGGTATGGCAAATGTGCACATATGCAGAAACAAACGCTAGACTTTCTGCTTGGCCTGATAGAAGTTGCAGAAAAGATTACTTAACAATTGTCTTTAACGTCAATGTTAAATGAAACCAAAAAGAGCAAATAAAAAAGATTACCTTTCATGAATAGTGAACTTAAATGTACTACAGAGTGAGAAAATAGAATATTATCTGTCTAACATTTTACCCTTTAAGTACAAAAACTGTAGAATGCAGGATAAAAGCCTGTTACTGTACTTAAAAAAATAAATAAATATATATATATATATATATATATATATATATATATATAAACATTATTGAACAGCAATATTTTATGCTACAAATGTAATGCCTCAAATAATGTACACATTTGAGTTTTGCCATTATTTGTTAAAAGTTGCACAGATCAGTCAGGATGTATATGCGTTCTTTACAAAAACATAAATGTAAATGATCAATTTTTTATGCAGGCCGTGTTGCGTTGCATCTATAGGCCAAGTTTTTCTTTAGGAATGTTTAAATTCATGTATATATTTCTGATAAGAAATATTTATTTTACTGCTGCCAGTGCTAAAACATGTGTCAAAATCAAACGCTCTTAAGGAGGCATTTCATTCTAAGAACTTTTTTTTTTTAATTCTTTATTTTTGGAATGACATTGGTATACACACTTGTGTTAAGACATTAGTTACAAGGCATATTCAGTCGTGTACATTGGTTTGGAAACAGTTCACGTTTCGGTTTGTATTTGAATATGCTGCGTCTGCCATTCGGGTGTGATTACTTAGGTTTGCATACATTCGCTTTTTGGTGTCATTTTTGTATATTTCGTAGATAAAGCATAGTAAGAACACAGTAAAAAAGGAACTCAATAAAACGTAAGAAAAAAACATGCTAGGAGGGTCATGTCGGTTGGTCAAAAAAAATTCTTACTCCGGGTTCAGATCTCTGGTTTATACACCTTCCAGCGTTACGGAGTGGCCGGATTTGTGAGGAACATGACCTCCCCTGGTTGTGAATGGATAGAGGTGATCAGTCCCCCATCCATAAAGTTATGGTGTAACAGGAGGGGGAGGGGGGGGAAGGAGGGGGTCCTCATGGTGGAGGTCGGAGCGCCGTGTTGAGGGATGCTCTTTCTATCGGCTTGGAGTGCTGGGTCGGCGGGGTGGGCCTGTTATGGTCTCGTGTTATAACTCCCAATCGCCAGCCATCCACAATTCCCATATTTTTTCGTAGGTTTTTATGTTGCCTCTCACTAGTGCTGTGAGGTTGTCCATAACCTGTATGTCTTTTATTTTGTGGATTACCGTGTTTACCTGGGGGATTACTGGTTTAAGCCACGCCTGCGCCATTGTAAGTCTGGCCGCCAGCGTAATTTTATGTAAGAGTTTCTGTTCCTTCCTCGGCCAGTCGTCTAGCGATCTAGAGAGGAGGAACACCCATGGATCCACATTTATATGCCTATGGAATACCTTTTCGAGTAGGATCCCAATATCCCTCCAGAAGGTCCGTGCTTTTGGGCATTCCCACCACATATGGATGTAAGTCCCTTTATGTCCACACCCTCTCCAGCACAGATCGTCTGGGGTTTTTTGCATGCGGTATAGTTTAACCGGGGTTGTATACCATCTCAGCATGGTCTTGTAGGCCTGCTCTTGTTGGGTGACGCATACTGAGATAGCTTTATTTGCGTCCCATATTTCTCTCCAATCTGTGCCCTCTAGGGTCTCATTGAGGTCGGTTTCCCATTGTGTGGTGTAATGCAGGTCACCCCAGTCGGTGCCGTTTGTGCATATGTGTGCGTAGAGATTTGTGATAAGTCCCTTTGGGGGGTTTTCTTTGAGGCATATTCGTTCGAAACCTGTAGGCATAGTTTTTGCTGCCGTTTTTGCTAGGTTGTGTTGTGCAAAGTCTCTAAGTTGGACATATCTGAAGAAGTCTGAGGGGCCTAGTCTGGTCCTTTCTGTCAACTTGTCGAATGACACTATTTGATTCCCTTCATACAAGTGTATCGCCCTCTGTAGTCCCGCCTCCTCTATATTTTTGAAATCCCGGGCCCTCATTCCTGGTGGGAAAGCTCTGTTTCTCAACAGGGGCATCATTGGGGAGGGTGTCGTGGTTAGTTTATGTTTTAGGGCTGCAGTGTCCCACAGCCGGAGAGCGTTTAGAATGGCTGGGCAATTAGTGCGTAGGGTGGCCCTGTGTTCTCTGGGTAGCCAGATATAGAATTGGGGCAGGTCGGCTCCTGTCATGCCGGATTCTAGGTCTGCCCATCTACGGTCGCCCGGTGTCGAGTGCCACATGGCCACCTGAGCCAGTTGGGCCGCTAAGTAGTAGTTATAGAGATGGGGCAAACCCAGTCCCCCTCCATCCTTGGGTCTATATAATATGTTGCGGGCCACTCTATGTCGTTTGTGTTGCCAGATAAAGTCCCCAATTGTCCTCTGCAGGGGGGCCAGGTCCGATTTAGTGACGGGGCAGGGGAGGGCTTGGAAGAGGAAGAGGAGTCTGGGGAGGATGTTCATTTTTATCGTGTGGACCCTACCTATCCAGGATATAGGCTTATCTGTCCACCTGTCGAGGTCAGCGCCAAGGGTCCTAAGAAGGGGGGTGTAGTTCGCCCCGTAAAGCTTTTTGGGATCTGCAGTCAGTTGTATCCCTAGATGTTTTATGGCATTTTGTGCTATAGGTATGTGATGATGGTTCCTTATGCGTGTCGTGTCGTTTGCGGACATGGCTATCGGGAGAGCAGCGGATTTGGACAGATTGACCTTGTAACCTGAGAGGGCACCGTATTCTGTTAGTTCTTTGTCCAATGCCGTCATTGAGTTACCTGGGTTTGTAAGGGTGAGAAGGACGTCGTCTGCGTATCCCGATACTTTGTATCTTTGATCGCCCACCGTGATTCCCTCTATGGAGCTGTTTGATCTGATTGCTTGTAGTAGGGGTTCTAATGTGAGTACGAACAAGAGGGGTGACAGTGGGCAGCCTTGGCGTGTGCCATTATGTAGGGCGATGGGGGTTGTTGTGGCGCCTGGGATCCGTATGAGAGCCTTAACATCGGTGTACATGGCTTGGATTGTTTTGATGAACATCTCAGGGAATCGGAGATGTCGTAGGAGTTCAAACAGGTATATCCACTTAACTCTATCGAACGCCTTTTCAGCGTCGAGAAAGAGGATGAGCGTTGGGGTTTGTGAAGTCGTTTGTGTCCAAATTAGGTCTATGTTGCGTCTGGTGTTTTCAAATAACTGTCGTTCGGGGATAAATCCCACTTGGTCTGCGTGGACTAGGTTATGTAAGTGTGGAGAAAGTCTGTCTGCTAAAATCTTGGCCAGTAGTTTTACGTCGTGGTTGATCAGTGATATGGGTCTGTAGTGTTCTGGATAGGTCGTGTCTTTTCCGGGTTTTGGTATTAATACTATGTGGGCAGTGGACATATCTGGGTCAGGATGTCCGCCCTGCATCAGGTGGTTGAACCACTTTAACAGGTGGGGTGTCAGTTCTTCTCTATATGTCTTATAATAGCTACCCTCGTATCCGTCCGGACCTGGGGCTTTACGTCCCTTAAGGCGTGATATGGCTCTGTCGATTTCGTCTGCCGTGAATTCTTCCCCTATGGATTCTATTGCTGAGGGGGTCAATTTTGGGAGGTCTATTTTGCTAAGGTGTTGTCTGATCTCATCCCGCATGTGAGGTGTTTTGTCTGCAACCGTGGGGGTATGGTTATATAAGGTTTTGTTGAACTCGGTAAATATTTGAGCTATGTCTGTAGGTGCTGTCTTAATCTGACCTGTGCGGACCCTCATTGCCGTGATGTGTGTTTGTTTTGGTCGCGGGCAGAGTGTGCGTGCCAATAGCGTGTGCATTTTGTTGGCCTGTTCAAAGAATGTTCTCTTAGACCATGTCATCGCCTTCGCTACATCGTCTAGTAGGGTCTCTTTGATGTGGCGTCGGGTCGTTTGTAGGGCTGTGAGCCCTTCGGGGGTGGGGTTAGATTTATGTCTCTGTTCTTGGTGTGAAGGTCACGCAGGAGGGATTTTAGGCGTCGTGTTTTTAGTTTCTTTTTTCTGGTAGCTTCCCTAATGAGGGCACCTCTGATGACCGTTTTATGAGCGGCCCATATGGTGGTGGGTGTTAGGTCCTGAGTGGTGTTTAACTGAAAATATTCTATTATCTCCTTGCGTATAGTTTCTTTGATATCTGGGTCCTGTAGTAGGGAGGTGTTTAATTTCCAGTTCCATTGGGTTGCTGTGCAAAGGTTGCCTAATTCTATGCTTATGTCTGCATGGTCGGACCATGTGATAGATCCTACTGTGGATTTTATGGTCCTTTGGATAGCTTGGTCGTTAACTAGGAAATAGTCTATACGGAATACGAGTCGTGGGGTGTGGAGTAGAATGTGTAATCGACCTCTCCTGGTTGGTGGGCCCTCCACACATCTATGAGTCCCGCTGTGCTAATGAAGTCAAATACCAGTCTATCTTGTCTCCCTCTGCCGTGTGAGCGTGGGTAACCCCTTATGTTCCCCCTGTCAATGGCTGGGCACGGAGCAGCATTAAAGTCGCCTCCCATTATAATCATGCCGTGTTGTAGAGCCTTCAGTTTGTCTGCCATTTGATCCCAGAAATCCCTGGTTGGTTCGTTAGGTGCGTAGATATTTATAAGGTGAATGGTGTGTGCGTATAACGTCCCGGAGAGTATGATGTATCGTCCGTCTTTGTCTGTGTTGACCCCTGTGACCCGTAGTGGGCAGCGTTTGTGTATTAGTATAGCTACTCCGTTGCGTTTGGAGTGTGCTCTAGCTTCATAACCTGTACTGTAAATGTGGTCTCTAAGGGATATTCCCAGAGTCTTGGGTAGGTGGGTTTCTTGCAGAAATGCTATGTCTGGGCCTAGTCTTTTAAGTTCTCTGTATAGAAGCCTGCGCTTTTTAGGGGCGTTCAACCCTTTGACATTTAGGGAGTTTATGCGAGTGGACATTGTGGTGTCTGGGGTGAGTGCATGTGAGCTGACTTACGGGTGTGGTCGTCTTGCTGATTCCAAGGTGTTGCTTTTGGGGTGTCCCTGATCCTTGTTGTTTTGATCGCCTCGGTTGGGACGCTCCGGCCACCATGAGGAGGGGAAGGGGTGGGGAGGAAAAAAGAGAGGTCGTTAATTTGATCACATTCACATTTACATAAACAGGTAAAACTTATACAACTTAAAAGAAAAATAAACTGTCTGGTCTTATCTCTTACCAGACTTGTGTGGTGCGTCTGCATCAGTGCTGCTAGCCCTTTAAAGTTGGGTTTAGCGCACGGACAGGGCCGGCCTTAGGGGTGTGCGAGCTGTGCGGCCGCACAGGGCGCCATGGAGCAGGGGGCGCCGTGGATTTAAAAAAAAAAAAAAAAAAAAAATTTTTTTTTTTTTTTTTTTTTTTTAAATTTGCAGCGGGGGCGGAGCTAAAAGCGCCGGGAAACTGCTGCAGGGGAAGCAGGAAGGAGTCCCTGCTTCCCCACCAAACAGTCACCAGGAGCTGCACTGCCTCCACAATGAACTCCACAGGTAACTGTGTGCTTGTCATGTGAGTGTGACTCCCTGCCTGTGTGTATTACTGTCTGTGTGTGTGTATGACTGTCTGCCTCTGTGTGTGTGTATGACTCTCTGCCTGTGTGTATTACTGTCTGTGTGTATGACTGTCTGCCTCTGTGTGTCTGTGTGTATGACTGTCTGCCTCTGTGTGTGTCTGTGTGTATTACTGTCTGTGTCTGTGTGTATGACTGACTGTCTGCCTGTGTGTGTCTGTGTGTGTGTATGACTGCCACTGTGTGTCTGTGTGTATTACTGTTTGCCTCTGTGTGTGTGTCTGTGTGTATTACTGTCTGCCTCTGTGTGTGTGATTGTGTGTATGACTGCTTCTGTGTGTATGACTGCCTCTGTGTGTATGGCTGTCTGCCTATGTGTGTATGACTGTCTGCCTGTGTGTGTCTGTGTGTATGACTGTCTGCGTGTTTGTCTGTGTGTATGACTGTCTGCGTGTGTGTGTGTGTGTGTGTGTGTATGACTGTCTGCCTCTGTGTGTGTGTATTACTGTCTGTGTCTGTGTGTATGACTGACTGTCTGCCTGTGTGTGTGTGTGAGACTGTCTGCCTTTGTGTGTCTGTGTGTGTGTGTAGGACTGTCTTCCTGTGTGTGTGTATGGCCGTCTGACTCTGTGTGTGTGTGTGTGTCACATACAACCAATACACGCATATCACACACTGTTAATACACCCATTACAAATATCACACATAGCATACATATCACACACCGTCATCACACCTACAGACAACACAAACATTACAGCATACATGGATGACGGGGGGGGGCGCTGTGAAGATTTTTCACACAGGGCGTCTAAATGCCTAAGGCCGGCCCTGCGCACGGATGCATGGTCCCGAACTTGTACCAACTAGTCCTTATAGGCCCTATGGATTATGCGTGAGCACGCCTGCGAGGTTGTCGTCATGCCCTGGTAATCTTGCCCGTTCATGTGTCTCTTAGGGGAATTCGACCTTGTCAGTCCTATGAGTTTTTTGGGGACTGTTCCTTCGGGCTTCCCTGTACCCAGGAGTCACCCCACGTCTGGAGGTGTAAATTTAGCATCTCTGCCCCATAATGCATGCGTCATTATCCTGTACCGCTGCATGCCATCGATCGGGGCAGGTTGTGGAGCAGTCCCGCCGTATCCTTGGAGCTCGTCCCGGTCCCCCCTCCCAAAGCTATCTGAAATCAATTGCCCCAGTGACGTTTTGCCTTCTCAGGTTGGCATTGGAGCTTTTTTTTTTTTTTTTTTTATGATTGTTTAATTTTAATTTTTTATATATTTTTATTTTATTTTATTATTTATGCCCCCTGATTGAGTTATCTAACCCCTTTTTTGTTGTTATAGGTGCTTGAAAATATATACGTACTGGCAGATATACACATTCTTTTCCCCCCCTTTTTTTACAAGTCTATTTATTTTTGTAAGATTAAATGGGTATATTGATTTTCGCTCTTTTTTTTTTGTTTTGTTTTGTTGTTTTTTTTTTTGATTGTTTATTTTATTTAAATTTTTTTTTTCTTCTTTTATTCCCTTTATTTTTTCCCGGTTAGCCCGTGCCTCATACTAGGTGCAGCTAGAGGGGGGGGGGGGTTGTGGGGATCTGTACTTGCCCGTAGCGCCCCTGAATATCTCTCCCATCTGGGGATGTGTGTCCATGCGAGGTGGTTTTTGGAAATAAAATGTTCGGTAAGTCTGTGCTGCTGGTCGCGTCTTTACTCCCCGGCTGTGTACCACTCTCTGGGTAGCAGTTGGAGGTTCTCCGGAATTGCGGTCTGCCATTGCAGGTTCAGCGGGGTTTGGATGTCCAGCGCTTGGAGAAAGGCCGCCGCGTCTCCATCAGGTGTTAGTATCTTCGGTCTGCCGTTCTTGAATGCCATGAGCTTGAAGGGGTGTCCCCAGGCATATTTTATGTTGTGATTTCTGAGGATGTCTGTGATCGGCCACCATTCCCTGCGCCTCTGGAGGGTCGCAGGGGCCAGGTCTTGGAACAGGAGGATAGTAGCCCCGTTGTAGGTGATGGGGCCCTCTCTGCTGCGTTTCATGATGGTTTCTTTCGGCTGTTTTGTGTCCGCTTTCCTTGTGCCTAGGGCTCAGTGCACCCGATCAAGGTGCCACTGGTTTTCTGGGATGCCTGGTGCGAGGGGTTGCAGGATCGCCATTACTGTGGCAGACAGGCTTCCCTCACCTTCCTTTTCTGGTAGGCCTCTCAGCCTAATGTTATTTCGGCGGGAGCGGTTGGCCAAGTCCTCAAGCGCAGTTTCTGCTGCCAGCAGCCACGTGGCTAGGTTGTTCACATTGCTGGTTACCACATTGTGTGCTTTAATGGTTGTCTCCTGTCTTTGTTCCAGGATGGTCGTGCGGTGTCCCAGCGCCGCGATCTCAGCTTTGACTTCCGCTGTGGATCTGTTAATTTCACCTGCCAGGTAAGTTTTTACTTCCATCAGCTTGGCGAGTATCTTGGATGTTTCCCCTTGTGGTGAGTTAGGGCCCTGGGGAGACTCCGGGTGCGCCGGCGTCGACAAGGTCTCGGTGCTGTGACGGCCGCCATCTTGACGATCTGGCTGGGCCGCGCGGGACACCGCGAACATGTCAGCCACTGATGTTCCCGCTTCTGACGGCTTCTTGTTGGGCTTTCGCTGGATTCTTTTATCCATGCTGCTGCACAGGGTGATTTTTGGAGTGGTTTATTGCTCGTTTGTGGGCTATTGTGTGCTGCAGGGCCTAGATTCGGCGGGAGCTCAGCATCGCGGTCAGGCCACGCCCCCCTCTAAGAACTTTTTTAACAAACCTTTTTTTTATTATACTTTGGACTTTTGTGAGTTTTGGAAAATACTTTTTTTATCAGGAGTTATATAATGAAGACCGATGCTGTTTCTACTCCCCAAATGGTCCTTTGTGATCACTACTGGTAGAGTCAAGGCTTTTAAGACACATCACACACAACAAGCATATGCCTGTGGTGTAGTGTGACTTCAGTGAGAGAAACCTGCTAAATGTATGCAATAAACATGAGAATAGTGAAACACCCCATCTCACTACTACTGGCTGTGCGCTCCCTTCCTGCCAGTCACACAGGCATTTTGAGCAGGCAACTGCCTAATCCCCCTAGCGGCCGAGCCGGCCCTGCATATATATCTAATACTTTTTACTGATACTTATTTTTGTGTAGAGGATTTGAATTTTGTAAATGATAAAGCAAACTGCACAGCACTCCATAATTTTGAAAAGTTTAGATTTAGAAACATAATTTGTTGAATTTGGTAATTTGCCTGTTGTAAAAGATTGAAAGGTATACGAGAGTGTCAGCTGAGTATAAACAGGTGGACAAAGACCAAGCTTGGAGGCAAGAGCACATAAGGAGAAATGCTGGTACATAGATAAAAGAGTTTGGTAGAAGCCTATTTGACTGATATATGATGGAATTGGAACAATTATGAAAAGAAGCGACTGACTATATAAGCGCAAATGAAACAAGGGTGGAGGAAAGAAAATAATTAAGATGTTAAGGATAAATGAGAATGGCTACATACAATTAGTGAGGGAAAAGGACATAACAAAGGCAGAAAATGTCTACAGTAATCCATGGACACCACAGATTGATGTCCCAAAAATGTTTTATAACAGTTTTCTTTGCTTTTCTAGTAAAAGTGTGTACCTACTTTGATTTACACTCAAGTGTGCCTAGTATATTGAACTCTGGCACTGACTCTTTTAGCTATATCTCGGTTTGCTCAATACTAATCAAGGTCTGAGATCTGTCAGAGTTGTGCATGTGTCCTTTAGACAATAATTAATTCAGAAACAAACCTGTCATAATGATGGGGAGAGGTTTATAATAGTTGTTGTGGCTGCCATATGGACTATTAAAAATATAATTATCTAGCAACATTTCCAAACACATTACTATACAGTAATGCCTTTGACATTTGACATGTAAAAACTGCTACGTTTGTATCAAACGTAATCACAGTTGCATGTAGTTTACTTAATGCATGTATAGCAGCTTGCACAATTATAACATGGTTTCCTACGGATGTTGGACACGTGTAAAACCACGTTATACTTGTTAACATTTTAAAAATGTAGATTTTTCTTGAATAAGCATATGCAATAATAAACACACAATGGCTAGCATAATGTGTAGAAGTTAAATCCCTCTAAAGTAGCATCATAGGCATGCGCAGCCTATTGCATTAGGGTGTGCACCCTAAAGCACAAACACACGCCGCATGTGTATGTGTGTATATATATATATATATATATATATATATATATATATATATACACACACACACACATAGGCGTGCGCAGCCTATTGCATTAGGGTGTGCACCCTAAAGCACAAACACGCCGCATGTGTATATATTTATTCTATTTTTACTATATATATATATATATATATATATATATATATACACACACATACACTGCTGTGTGTGTGTGCTGCTAGTGTGCTATGTGAGGGTGGTGTGAGGGTGGTGTTAGTGGGATGTGTGGGTGAGGGTGCTGGTAGTGTGCTATGTGGGTGAGGGTGTTTGTGTGGGTGCTGTTTGTGTGTGAGGGTGCTGGTAGTGTGTTGTGTGAGGGTGTTTGTGTGTTTGTTAGGGTCCTGTTACTGTGCTGTGTGAGGGTGCTGTGTGTGTGAGGGTGCTGTTTGTGTGATGTGTGTGTTTGTGTGATGGTGCCGTTTGTGTGATGGTGCCGTTTGTGTGATGGTGCCGTTTGTGTGATGGCGCCGTTTGTGTGATGTTGTGTATTTGTGAGGGTGCTGTTTGTGTGTGTGTGTGTTTGTGAGGGTGCTGTTAGTGTGCTGTGTGTGAGGGTGTTGTGTGTTTGTTAAGGTGCTGTGTGTGTTTGTGAGGGTGCGGTTAGTGTACTGTGTGTGTGAGTGTGCTGTATGTGTCTATGTGCTGTGTGTGTGTGGGGGCTGTATGTTGGGAGGGATTGTGGAGGTGGGGGCAGATTAGTAAATATCCCCCCTCCCTACCTTCTGTAGGGAGGGGGGATCCTTGCTGCCATGTGCCATCCCTGGTGGTCCAGTGGAGAGTGAACTCTAGCCTGCGGAGCTAGAGTTAACTCTCGCGAGATCTGAGTGTTGCCGTGGCAATGCTCAGATCTCGTGAGAGGAACCTGGCAGAGCTGCTGTCTAGAGCTCCCCGGGTCCTCTCCTGCCTCCCTCCGTGTTGCTGTGGGTTGGTGAGGTAGATCTTTGATCTCCCCGCCAGGCAATGGAGGCTAAGAGCAGAGCCGGCACTCAGATAGCGCCGACTCTGCGTGAGCCGTCAAGGGAGATCCAGACATCTCCAGAGAAGTCCTGGGGAATAAAGTGTGGGAACTCTTTTCCCACCCCCCCCCCCCCAAAAAAAAATATACACGTGTGTGTGTGTGTATATATATATACTGACACACAGATATATATACGCGTGCACACACACATACTCAGACACACACATACATTCACAGACACACACTCAATTACAGACACACACACCCATATACACACATACACTCACAGACACACACACACACACACTCACAGACACACACTCACAGACACACACTTACAGACACACATACACTCACAGACACACACACACTCACAGACACACACACATACCCATACACTCAGACACACACATACTCACAGACACACACTTACAGGCACACATACACTCACAGACACACACTTACAGACACACATTCACAGACACACATACACTCACAGACACACTTACAGACACACATTCACAGACACACACACATGCATTCACAGACACACACACATACATTCACAGACACACTTACAGACACAAGTTCACAGACACACTTACACACACATACATTCACAGACACACATTCACAGACACACACACTCAGACAGACACACAGACACACACACACATACAAATATTTTTTTTTTATAAAAAAAATGTCCACCCAGCCTCCCTACCTGGAGTGCTGATGTGGACTTGTCCCTGGGGTCCAGTGGGTCGGGTGCCTGTGTCCATCTCAGACGCGGCGAGGGAGCTTTGTGCTCTCTGCTTCCTCTCGCCGCGCGGGCTGTCTGCAGTAGCTGGGAGCCGGAATATGACGTCATATTCCGGCTCCCAGCATCAGCAAACAGCGCGCAGCGAGAGGAAGCAGAGAGCACACAGCTCCCTCGCCGCGTCTGAGATGGACACAGGTACCCGACTGGGGGGGGGGGGGGGGGGGGACATGGGGGCCGGAATGGGGCATTTGGGGGCAAATAAAAGTGCAGGAACACTGTTCCTGCAGGACTCAATACATAGGCGTGCCACGGGGATTAGGGTGTGCCCAGGCACACCCGGCACACCCCGTGCGCACGCCTATGTATACACACACACTGCTGTGTGTGTGTGTGTGCTGTTAGTGTGATGTGTGTAAGGGTGCTGCTGTGTGTGTGTATGTGTGAGGGTGCTGTTAGTGTGATGTGTGTGTGAGGGTGCTGGTAGTGTGCTATATGGGTGAGGGTGTTTGTGTGTGTGTGTTTGTGAGGGTGCTGTTTGGGTGTGAGGGTGTGTGTGTTTGTTAGGGTCCTGTTAGTGTGCTGTGTGTGTGAGGGTGCTGTTTGTGTGATGTGTGTGTGATGGTGCTGTTTGTGTCATGTGTGTGGGTGTCGTGTATTTGTGAGGGTGCTGTTAGTGTGCTGTGTGTGAGGGTGTTGTGTGTTTGTGAGAGTGTGGTTAGTGTACTGTGTGTGTGAGCGTGCTGTGTGTGGGTGCTGTATGTGTACTGTATGTGTGTGGGTGCTGTGTGTGTGCTGTTTGTGTGAGGGTGCTGTATTTCTGTAGGTGCTTTTTGTGTGTGTGTTCTGTATGTTTGGAGGGATTGTGGAGGTGGGGGCAGATTAGTAAATATCCCCCCTCCCTTCGTACCTTATGTAGGGAGGGGGGATCCTTGCTGCCATGTGCCATCCCTGGTGGTCCAGTGGAGAGTTAACTCTAGCCTGCGGGCTAGAGTTAACTCTCACGAGATCTGAGCATTGCCACGGCAACGCTAAGATATCGCGAGAGGAACCTGGCGGAGCTGCTGTCTGGAGTTCCCTGGGTCCTCTCCTGCCTCCCTCCATGCTGCTGTGGGCCAGTGAGGTAGATCTTTGATCTCCCCGCCGGCCCATGGATGCTTAGAGTAGAGCCGGCACTCAGATAACGCCGGTTCTGTGTGAGCCGACAAGGGAGAATAAAGTCCTGGGGAATAAAGTGTGGGAACTCTCCCAAGATCCCCCCCCCCCAAAAAAAAATAATATACACTCCAATGTGTGTGTGTGTGTCTATATATATATATATATATTGTGACCGAAAGCAAGGAATTGTGCTGGAGGGAATCTATATACCTCCCCAGATTTTGCAAGGATCCTACTTTGTGTAATTAGCCCCAGGGAAATGTGTTATGTTATAATGAATGTTGCCCTTTAAATATGTGTATATTTGGGCCCTGGGGTGGAGTACTTGGAGAGTAGGGTGGGCCAGTGCTCCGCTCCACATTTTGGAAGTTGCTTGTAACCTACAGGTGAGAAGTCCAGTTCCAGAGTTTGAATCCTAATTTAACTCACCTGAAAAGGATTTTCAATTGACAGTGCTATTAAGTACTCCCCTGCCAAGGAAGGAGGGAGATTGTGTTTGGTTTCTGTGAGTGGAAACAGAGAGCTGAAAACCTGAAACAGTAAGGTTGTTTATGTTGGGAAATGGACAAGCCATCCAACCCAGTTAGCTGATTATTTTGTTTAGTTAGTGCTCAGAAGAGCAAGGCTTTTGTTTTGTATATTTTTGTTACCTTTATACCTTACTGTGCATTTATTTTGGAGCCACAATAAAAGAGCAAGTCCTTTCACCTCATCCAGCGTGTGAAGTGTCTCTAAAGCCTGAAAAGACTGTGTGTAACACTCCAATCCCAGGACAAGGTACCAAGGGAAAGGAGTACTTTTGTCACAATATATATATATATATATATATATATATATATATATATATATATATATATATATATATATGTGCACACACACACACACTGACACGCATACTCAGACACACACACATTCAGACACACACACTCATACATTCACAGACAAACATACACACACATTCACATACACTGACACACACTCATACATTCACAGACACCCATACATACATTCACAGACACACATATACACACACATTCACAGACACACATACACATTCAGACATACACACACACACACACACATACACTGACACATATACACACACATTCACAGACACACAAATTATTATTTTTTAATTAAAAAAATGCCTCCCTACCTGGAGTGCTGGTGTGGACTTGTCCCTGGGGTCCAGTGGGTCGGGCGCCTGTCTTCATCTCAGCCGCGGCGAGGGAGCTGTATGCAGTGTGTGTGTGTATGAATGCAGTGTGTATGTATGAATGCAGTCTGTGTATGAATGCAGTGTGCATAGTGTGTGTGTGTATGAATGCAGTGTGTGTAGTGTGTGTATGAATGTAGTGTGTGTGTATGAATGCAGTGTGTGTATGAATGTAGTGTGTGTGTGTGTGATGCAGAGCCTTGGTGGGGGTGGGCATTTTTATTATTTTATTTGTAATTATTATTATTATTTTAATATTAAATTATATTTTTTATATATTATATTTTATTTTTATATTATTATTATTATTATTTTTACTATTATTAATATATTATTTTTATTTTATTTAAATTTTTATTTATATTTTTTCGTCCCCGCCCTCCCTGCTTGTTAGCTGGCCAGGGAGCAGGGCTCTCATTCCCGTAACCCGTGGCAACGCTATGACCCCGCGACTCTCGCGAGACTTGCAGAGGGAGCTGACCAGAGGAGAGAGAAGGGAGCTGACAGGAGCTGCTGTGAAGGTAAGTAACAGCTTCCTGCCAGCCCCCAACAGGACCGCCGGGCTTGTAATGAGCCCGGCGGTCCTTGTCTGTATTATGGCAATGTAAGTTGCCATAATACAGACATTAACTCGAGTATAAGACACAAAAAATGTGCTGAAAAACTCGTCTTATACTTGAGTATATACGGTAACCTTGTTACACCCCCCTGGCTGTCAGACAACTGGTTCTGTTATTGCCTGATTTGGTTAGCTCAGTGAAACTAAACTCAATAGGCAGCAATTGCCCAGAGCACCTGCATTGCAAAGCCTTCTCATTGAGCTGCATTGGGAAGTCTGTGATTGGACAACCACAGAAAGTGTGAGTTCGGTTAGAAGGGGAGGGCTTGCAAAGGTTGAAGAACAGAGATCTGAATAAAGCTGTTTTTTAGATAAACCCCATTAAAAATGAATGATTAAATGCATGCAAGTTTTCATTTGAGGTAAATCTACAAAACAGTGATTTGTATTTATTTTGCATTTGGGCTCTGTAGTGTTCCTTTAATTAAGCAGTTTATGTGTACAAATCATGCCCAGGTAGTCTCTCTCCTCAATTCACTGCAATTTAGGAAGGAAAAATAACTCTTAGTGACTTTGACAAAGGTCAAAACATGATGGCTAGATGATTGAGTCAGAGCATCTCCAAAACAGCAAATCTTGTGGATTGTTCCCAATATGCAGTGGTTAGTATCTACCAAAAGTGGTGCAAGGAAGGACAACTGGTGAACTGGCATCAGGGTCATGGGCACCAAAGGCTCATTGAGGCACATGAGGAGCAAAGACTAGCGCAATTAGAAGAGCTAGCGCAAATTGCTGACAAACTTAATGCTGGCCATGATAGAAAGATGTCAGAACGCACAGTGCATCATTGTTTGCAGCTTATGGGCATCATAACCCCAGGCCAGTCATATTGTCAATGATGACCTATATCCACTGCCGAAAGAACCTTCAATATGAACATGAGCATCAGAACTGGACCATAGAGCAATGGCAAAAATGGATGGCCAGTTGCATGTATGCTGTTTACCTTGGGAAGATATGGCAGCAGGATGTGCTATAGGAAGAAGGCAGGCCAGCGGAGGCAGTGTTATGATCTGAGCAATGTTCTGCTGGAAAACCTTGTGTCCTGACATTCATGTGGCTGTTACTTTGACATGTACCACCTCCCTAGAGATTGTTACAGATCACATGAATCTTCATGGCAGTGGTGTTTCTTGATGGTAGTGCCTGCCACCCCGACTAGTGCTCGCCAATGACCATCAGCACCGCACTCAACACCATAACCACCGCAAACCCCACGAAACGCCGCAGCTTGGTTGGGGTTTCGCCGTCCTCCAACCACCTTTGACCCAAGATCAGGCTCCTGCTCCAGTGAACCTCTCCTTAGTCCAGAGTGCGAAATAGGAACAGGAACAGCTCTGTTTAATGCAAGCCAGCACTATACAATTCCTCAGGCCAGAGGCACACCCCCTGGACCTGATGGAATACAGGCACACAAAGGACACAAACCCATCAGAACAATACAACAATGTCTGTCACGGCTCCCGGCTCGTCGCGATGTGCGTCTGTGCCCGAGCGGCACGACCGCGCCAGCATGCTGAGCTTACCTGCTCAGCTGTGAGCCGGGAACCACTCCTCCACGCCACGACCCATGCGGTCGCGTCCATCAATGGCTCCACCCCTCCAAATTATACGAAAGTGCGTGTGACGTCACAACATCAATGCACGTGCACGTTCTGGGGTCAGAGGTCACCCTCTGACCAATCATAGCATAGAGAGGGATATTTAAATCCCTGATTCACCCCAGTACCTTGCCCTGTCGTGGTTCCTGTTCCTGGTTCCCGAGAGTGCGTCTATCCTTGTGATTCTGATATTTTGACCTTGGCTATTCCTTGTTGTTCTGATTTCTGGTTTCCTTGATTTGGCTTGTTTATACGGTATTTGTGTATTTCTGGCTTCCTTGACCTCGGCTTTCCCTTTGACCATTCTCTGTCTCTAACGTATTAGTCCGGCCATTCTAAGGACCAGTTTACGTTCTATCCTTTTATTTCCTTTTCATTTTCTATGTATATGTTTACATAGTTTCTGCGTGTTGGACGCACAATGGACTAACTCAATTAACTCAAACAGAAAAAAAATACCTTTTTGCAAACCCCAAAAAGTACCCCAAAATACAACATATCCCCACAATCACACAGTCACATCCCCTGATAGCCCCGATCTGGGTGAACAACATATACAAATATCACCCAGATCGGTTCAGGGGTTCAGGAATTTCCTGGAAGTCTTATTTTTGCCCCACCGTGCACATGGCCCCATGCCCAAAACAGTTCCATACACTCGACAGCAAAACACTGCTGGACAATTTAAGATGGCCGCCGCCACATGTTTGAATCTGTTCCAGTTAAAAGTCCAAAGGGTAGAAACAGTGCCTTTAAAATCCAATATGCCCAAATAGTGTTTTTAACCCCTTAAGGACCAAACTTCTGAAATAAAATGGAATCATGACATGTCACACATGTCATGTGTCCTTAAGGGGTTAAAGGGCAATATATCTCAAGGGCCATAGTCACAGGGCAAGAGGCTGGCAAGCAAGCTTTCGTCACAGTGGCCTCTTTTAGCAGGATACTGTACCATGCCACATTGCAAAAAGTGTTTATGAATAGTGTAAGCCAAAGAGTTCAAGCTGTTGCCTTAGCCTCCAAATTCCCCAGATCTCAATACGATTAAGCATCTGTGGGATTTGCTGGAACATCAAACCTGATCCATGGAAACCCCACCTCGCTGATCAGTGTTATTATTGGATTTGTGCATTTGCAAACCACAAAACTTTCAAGTAAAATAAATAAATAAAGAAAACCAGGTTCATTGTTGCATTCAAGTTTATCATACACATAATTATTTAAATAGTACACATAATATTAACCCCTTAGCGACCGAGGACAGTTCAGGACCGTCATCGGCATTTTTGCATTGCCGACCGATGACGGTCCTGAACCGTCCTAACGGTGCAATGTACTTACCCGATCGCCGTCGTTCCCCCGGCGGCGATCGGCGGTGCTCCTGGTGTGGGGAGACTGCCTGCAGCCCAGACAGTCTCCCCATGGCGGATTAGGACCCCTGGGGCCATGTGATCGCTCAACAGGGCGACCACATGGTCACAATAGGTGTCCATGTGTCTGCCTGCAGGGGGACTGTCTGTGCTGACAGGCAGTCTCCCTGCATGTGTAAAATCCTAAAAAAAAAATTAAGTTAAAGTTAATAAAATAAAATTATTATTATATTTGTGTATATATATATATATGATATATAGACATATATTATACCTATATAATATATGTCTATATATCATATATATAATGTCATGCTAAGTGTATTTTTATCTTAATATGTACATATATTAATATAAAAATACACTTAAAATTAAATTACACACGTATATATAATATATATATATATAATAACTATATATATATTGTATATATTATTATTATTATAAAATACAAATAATAAGTAAATTAAATTAAATTAAAAAAATTAAAATAATAATAAAAATGTTTAAACAAAATTATATATCTATATGAAATGTTATTCTAACTGTATTTTGATATTAAAGTATATATATTTATATCAAAATACACTTAGAATGAAATTGTATATATATATATATATATATATATATATCTATGTATATATAAATAAATAAAAATAATACGAAATATACATATGTCCATATACAAAATTACATAAATAATTATATAAATATACACGTAGACTTCAAATATATAAATATGCATATATATTTAAATTCTACGTGCATATTTATGTAATATTTTTACATAGTTAAGTAATTTTATTAATTGCAATTTGAGGGACCTGCCTGCCAACCCAGGCCTAAAACCTGTACATGGGGGGTACCGTTTTACTCGGGAGACTTCACTGAAAACAAATATTAGTGATTCAAAACAGTAAAACCTATCACAGCGATGATATTGTCAGTGAAAGTGACTTTTTTTTTAATTTTTCACACACAAACAGCACTTTTACTGATGATATAATTGTTGTGATATATTTTCCTGTTTTGAAATACTAATATTTGTGTTCAAGAAAGTCTCCCGAGTATACCAGTACCCCCCATGTACAGATTTTATAGCGTTTTTGAAAGTTAAAGGGTCAAATATATGGGTCAAATATTTTTACATTGAAAATGGCCAGTTTGGTTACGTTGCCTTTGAGAGCGTATGGTAGCCCAGGAATGAGAATTACCTCCATGATGGCATACCATTTGCAAAAGAAGACAACCCAAGGTATTGCAAATGGGGTATGTCCAGTCTTTTTTAGTCACTTAGTCACAAACACTGGCCAAAATTAGCGTTCAATTTAGTTTTTTACTTTTTTCACACAGAAAACAAATATGAACGGTAACTTTGGCCAGTGTTTGCGACTAGGTGGCTACTAAAAAAGACTGGACATACCCTATATTAAATACCCCGAGTTGTCTACTTTAAAAAAAATATGTACATGTGGGGTGTTATTCAGAGACTTTTGACAGATAATAGTGTTACAATGTCACTATTGATAAATTTGAAAAAATGTATGTTTTGAAACCGCAATATCCTACTTGTACCTATAACCCTATAACTTGCAAAAAAAGCAAAAAATCATGTAAACACTGCATATTTTAAAACTCAGGACAAAATTTTGAATCTATTTAGCAGTTTTTTTTATTCGCTTTTGTAGAGGAGTAAAAGATTTTTCAAGTAAAAGTAAAAAAAAATGTATTATTTTAAAATTTTTCATCATATTTGTTTGTTTTTTTTAAATTAAATTACATGAGATTATATAAATAATGGTATGTAAAGAAAGCCTTTTTTGTTCTGAAAAAAACAATATATAATTTGTATAGGAACAGTAAATGATAGAGCGGAAAATTACAGCTAAACACAAACACCACAAAAGTGTAAAAGGAGCCCTGGTTGCAAATGTAAAACATTGCAAAAACAGCCCAGTCCTTAAGGGGTTAATGTTATTATTTTGATGTGTTATGCAATTACAAAAGGACAAATTTTACAGCAAAACATTTTTTTAAGCTTTACTCTCTAACAGAAGGATCTATATATGCATATCTCTTGAGGAAACAAGGAAGTACAAAGTGAAAGGCTTGGAACTGATCTGGAAATATTCTGTAGAGAGGGATTGTTTACTGATTTAACTATTTTTCTTATTGATCACAGCCAGAGTATGAGCATTTTAAACTTAATAGCAGAACGTATAGTGCACTGCATCAGAGAACACAAAGAGATTGCAAGTATTGGTCAGGGAATTTTGCAGGAAAGCATTTAAACAGCAGCAAAATTATTAGAAATGCTTCTCGTAAAATATATAAGTAAGTGAGCAGTGAGGATGATGGCCACTCTGCTTACATAAGTGAAACGTAAAAGCAATGGGAGGTAGTTTTGAAGTGAGATTCTGCCAGAAGAGATCTTGCAGCACCTTAAGCATTATATGTTTCCTGAGGGCAGCATCGCAGACTTCATGGTAGAGTTCCAATCTAAATTTAGGGCTACAGGATAAAGCGTGAATATGCACGTAGACTAAAAGAGATAGAAGGTAAGGAAGGTTGCTTGATCTTGCTCTTACTTACTTATAGCTAAACTATAATGTAACAATGTGAAACTGAGGAAATTAAACTTCATAGCTTAATTGTCAGAAAAAAAATTATCCATGGAGATGCAAACAAATGTCAATGAAAAAAAAAGAATTAAAAGTTTGAAGTGTTCAACTCATCTAGCGGCATCTGATGCCAATGCAGTGTTCCACTCATGCATCGGCATCTGATGCAAGAGAGGATGCATTAGAGGATGCATCCTATCTTGCATCAGTGTTGTTATGGATGCCCTTCAGAGATCAATTTCTCACTTGCTTACCTAATCCTAGACACATGTATGCATGCTGCATTGATCTGGCCATTAATTGGTCAGGTTGACCAGAGTGCCTAGACGGTCTGATGCCACAGCTTTGAAGGATTGCAATAGAGTCAAATACAAGCAATACTGAATCAGCAATCAGATATGCTTAGCCATGAAGTGCAGGTCAATGAGTCAGAAATCCGTTCACAAACTGTAAACCAGGCAGATCGAGAGATTCACAAACAAACAACTTAGTGACGTTCAGGCTAGAAGGTCATGATCAATATGAGGGATTCAATTATAACAGCAAGTAAAAAGAATAATAGACAATGTAAAATATTGTAGAGAATGGTTTAGTGATAACAAATATGCAAATGGAAATAGGTTTTGATTTACAAAATATCAAGTGGCAGATAGACCAGAGCAAAGCAGACATGTTTTAATAACCACTGTCCTAGTTTATTAGTTGTGGTCGATAATAGCTGTGGTCCAAATAGTTTGGATTTGTTTGCAGCATTTGGTCTGGATTTTAGCTGTCCAGTATTATTCGGTCTGGCTGAAATCCAGACCATAGTCAGGCTATTATGTTCCTGAATTACAAAATCCAAACATTGTTGAATTCCATCAGCAATGTCTGGATTATGCAGTTTGAATGACTCCCATATGCAGCTGGATGGTCTTGCCCCATTGCATAGTTACATAGTTAATAGCTGATAAGAGATGTGAAGAAAATAGACTTATGTGTGGTATTTTCTTCTTTATTCGTGACTTTCTGATGCATTTCATTATGCTTCCTTTTGTTGCCAGACAGCTAGGAGAGCGCCATTCAGTAGTTTGATTCATACGAACACGGGGAACAATCGCTCCTATGAGCCAGGAGGCTCCATTCGTGCTTTTATTCGTTTTTATGCTATTTTCTGAATTGACAAACCGCACACACTGAATTTGTGGAACTGTTTTGGGCAGGAACCTCATGTGCGGTCGGTGAACTAAGACTTCCACACTTTTTAAGAACCGCTGAACCGATCTGGGTGAAATTTTATTATGTTGGTCTCCCAGATCGGGGCTATCAGGGAACATGTCATTTGTGGGGATACCTTGTGTATAAAGGGGTGTTCCAAGTTTTGGGGAAATTGTGTGCCCTCTGCCTGGAGATAGTTGGGTTATTCCTTAACTTCCCTTAATCTCCCAGACAGAGGAAGGGAGAGTTTACTGTAATTCTGTGTTATGATTGGTTGTTCCTTTTGTTTATTGTAGGAGGTCCTCTTGCACGAGGATTTCCATAAAAGCCAGTGTGGCATCAATAAAACATTATTCCTGTTGTACCCTTCATGAACTCTTGGCTCATGCTTGGGTAACCTTTTATTTGCTGGGAAGATTCGTTTTGGAAGATGCATTCATCTACACTATTCCTCTACACCCTAACTGCAACTATAATCACTTATGCTCAGTTATTGGGAAAGGAATAGAAGAACTCAGTACCATAATCACTGAGGTTCTTAACAAGAGACATGCGTCCATCAGTCTTTTTCACATTTGATTTTTGCTGTTGATCCAAAAGAAGGCCTTCTTGACTCCATAATGGCAGTCATATATCTCCTTGGACAAAGAAGTTATAACCCCACCAATTAAAATGTATATCCCTTTATATTGTGTTTTTACAAGTGTGTATCAATTGCTATTTATAGACTCTGATAAAACCTCCTTATTGTACTTATTGTAAAAAACCCTTTCCTTTGCCTTAGACTAAATCTCCTTTCTTCCGGTCTAAATGCAAGCTCTCTTGTTCTATGTATAGTCACATTTATAAATAGAATATGTTTAGGTTAACATAGCATTCTCAGTGATCCACTTCTGTCCAGGCTGAAAAGAAATGGTACTAGTAACATGGAAATGGCAATTCCACGTTATGAATGCATATGAGGAAGAGGTGCAGTTAAGGAACAGTGGACCATTGTAAAAGTGTTCGACTTATTATAATGGGGAGCACCAAGTGCTCGGATTGTTCTTTTAATATTTTAATAAAATAGGTATGCTTTATAAAGCAGGACAATGCTTTGTGCTGTACAGCTTGGTTTGCCTATAATTATACAAATAATCAGTGTAAAAATATTTATTTATTTCTGCATTCTTGTACTTTTTTTTATACTTCATTTTTTTTTTCAATAAAGCATAACTTGGGGACACAGAAAGCAAAAGGGAGAGGGTACATGACATAGATATACTTTGCAGGCTACAAGACATGCATTCCAGCCAGATGTGACCCTAGGTTCCAGTGTAGTGAGTTCAGGTAAAGGTGAAAGAATAAGGTTAAAATAGCTAACACAACTAATACATTGAATCAGTCTCCTATAGCTATTACATCACAGATAGTCAACACATTTGTCCCAGTAAGGTGGAGTAAGTTGTGTTTACCTCCGTCCCCTAAAATCCTTGTGGGGGCAAGGGAACTAGTGTCTGTAGGTGTGGGACTGTTATTCTGTTAATACTGGGTCCAGTTTATAGCGTGTGGGGTCATTGTCAGGTAGCCTGTCGGGCAGTCAATTGACTCTGATCTGAAGGCTAGAACTAACGATTGGGGTAGGTGCATTCTTGTACTTTTTTTTTTTTTATTATTCTTTCTTTTTGTTGTGCAACATATTATCACAATCTGACAAGTGAAAAACATATTTTGCATGTCACATTACAGCACAGGGACATCCCTGTTGTAGCGTAGTACATGTGTATAGTGAAAAAACAGGTTTCCAACAACGGGTCTTTAACATGAACCCGTGTGTCACAATCCCCCATTCCACTTTCTGACCAAGACATAGGGTATGCTATCTCATAATTCAGATGCAAGGTTCGCTGTACCGTAAGAGTTATCAGCACCATTCCCTATAGGAGAGGTTCGTGGTGCCGATACGAGGAGAGTGTAAATAGAAAGAACAGAGAAGAAAAGTAAAGAGAAGAGGCAAGACGGGGCGTGGAGGCACGACGGAGGCAGCCGCGGAGGAGGGAAGGAGGGAAAGAGAGGGGGGGGAGGAGGAAGCGGGCCCACCGGCCGGCCCCCAGAGCCGCAGAAGTCCCGTCCCGCGCCCTAGGCGCCCAGCGGACTCTCGTCCCACGGCTCCCACAGTCTTCTGAATGCTCCCAGGGACCCCCTAAGCCTAGCCGTCAGGTCATCCATAAGGCGCACCTCCCTTATTCGCGCAATAACACTCTCTATGTGTGGTGTCTCCAGTTTCAACCATGTGTATGCGATCGCTCGCCTTGCGGCCAATGTAATTTTGTGGATCAGTTTTTGCTCCCTTCTCTTCCACCCATCTATGGTCCTATTTAGGAGATACACCCATGGGTCTAAGTCCGGAGCTCTAGAAAAAATTTGCATCATAAGGTCCTGTAGGGCTCCCCAGAATCCAGTGACCCTCGGGTACCCCCACCACATATGCAGGTAAGTCCCCCTCTCCCCGCACCCCCTCCAGCAATCGTGCGTGGTTGTTTTGCGCATCTTAAGCAACTTGACTGGGGTCGTATACCAACGGAACATTGTTTTTAGGGCTTGTTCCTGTAATGTTACACATACCACGGTTGACCTGCTGGCCTCCCATATTTCTTGCCACTCTACACCTTCGAGTTCTTCCCCCAAGTCTTGCTCCCATTATGTACGTTAGGTCTCCCCAATCACGGGATTCGGAGCATAAGTGTGCGTATAGTCGTGTTATGAGTCCCCTTGGCATACTCCCCCAAGTCACACATGGATTCAAAGAAAGTCAGTGTCTTTTGTGCTATTGCTTTTATGTGGGGTTGGCTAGCGTAATCTTTGATCTGCAGATATCGAAAGAAGTCCGCCGGTGTTAAGTGCCTTCCCTGTTTGAGGTGGTCAAAAGTAACTACGGCAGAGCCCTGGAACAAGTGGTGCAATCTTTGCAGACGCGCGCTATCTAGGTTCCTAAGGTTCCCTGCCTCCATACCTGGAATAAACCCTCTATTGCGTAATATTGGCATAAGGGGGAGGGGGAAGATGCCAACCCGTACCTCCGGCTGCAGGTATCCCACAGCCGAAGGGAGTTCAGGATTGCTGGGCAGGTGACCCTCAGCAGCGGCCTGTGCTCCCTGGGGACCCACATCACAAACTGGGGGAGATCCGGTCCCATCATACGTGACTCTATTTCTACCCATTTCCGTTCGTCAGGGGGTGAGTGCCATAACGCGACCTGAGCTAGCTGTGCTGCCACGTAATAGTGATATAGGCTTGGAAGTCCAAGCCCCCCCCTCGTCTTTGGCCGATACAGGACTTGTCTAGAGATGCGGTGCCTTTTATGCTGCCATACAAAGTCACCAATCGCTCTTTGGAGTGGGGAAAGTTGCGCTTTAGTCAAGGGGATCGGAAGGGCCTGGAAGAAAAAGAGGGCCCTTGGGAGCAGATTCATCTTTACAGAATGAATCCTCCCCACCCAAGATATTGGCTTATCGGTCCACCTGTCCATGTCTCTAGTCAGTGTGTGCCATAAGGGCATGTAGTTGTGGGAGTAAAGATCATCCGGGTTGGCCGTTAAATGAATTCCCAGATATTTGAGAGAGTGCGTTTCCATCTTGATGCGCCCTGTGTATCTGCTCTATGTCCGCCGCTTGCATATTAATGGGGAGTGCGCTTGATTTTGCCATATTGGCTTTGAAGTCTGAAATTTCCCCGTATGTGTCTAAAACCTTGCGCAGCGCCCTCATAGAATCCATAGGCCTCGTGAGCGTCAAAAGTATGTCATCCACGTAAGCCGCTGCTACAAATTCCTGTCCCCCCACCCGCACCCCCTGAGTCTCTGGGTGCTTTCGGAGCGCCTGTAGGAGGGGCTCTAGCGAAATGACGAAAAGTAGCGGGGAGAGTGGACATCCCTGCCTGGTGCCATTATAAAGTGGGAAGGGAGAGGGGGGCGCGCCCAAGATCCGGACCTTTGCCCTAAGATTGCTGTACATAGCCTTTACCACTGTAAGGTATTCTGCCGGGAACCCCAAATGTTGCAACACTGTAAACATATAATGCCAATTGACGCGGTCGAAAGCTTTTCCAGCGTCAATCGAGACCGCCAGGGTAGGTGTGTTCATGACTGTTTGTTTCCATATGAGATCTATATTCCGACGGGTATTTTCAAAAAGCTGCCTCCCGGGGATAAAGCCCACTTGATCGGGGGCCAATAGGGAAGTTAGATGTGGGGAAAGTCTATCCGCTTGGATCTTGGCTAGTATTTTCATGTCCTGGTTTATGAGGGATATGGGTCTGTAACTACTGGGTAGCAACGGGTCCTTATCTGGCTTGGGAAGCAATACAATGGATGCCAGTGCCATGTCCGGGTTCGGTGCACCCCCCTCTCTAAAGTTGTTAAATAGTTTAAGCAAGTGTGGTACTAGCTCTTCCCGAAATGTCTTGTAATAAGACCCATCAAAACCATCTGGCCCTGGTGCTTTATTCCCCTTAAGTCCCGTGATTGCCCTGTCTATTTCCTCTTCAGTTATCTCCGCCGCTATCTAGGCCCTCGCCTCTCCGGAGAGTTTTGGTAGGTCGAGATCCCTCAGAAAGCTGTGGATAAGTTCCGACTCCTGGTCCAGTCTCTGTCCGTCTGTAGGAGTGTGGTTATATAGTGCTTTGTAAAAGTCGCGGAAGACACCCGCAATGTCACCTGGAGTCGTTTTTATGGATCCGTCTGTGTGTCGTATGGATGTGATATGTGTACGTCCCTGTCGAGGCCGTAGGGTCCTAGCCAACAGAGAGTCCATTTTATTGCCTTTTTCATCAAAGGAACGTTTAGACCATGACAGTGATCTCGCTACGTCATCTACGAGCAATGCTCGTATGTCTTGGCCTCCACCCGTCCCAGTGTCTCCCCGTCCGGGCAGGTCTGATGTCTCTGCTCTGCAGTCTTAAGTTCCCTAAGAAGTCTCTCTAAAGTCGACACCTTTTGCTTTTTCCTCATCGTTGCTAGGCGGATAAGGGCACACCGTGGGTACCCCTACCTCAGGTGTGTCGTTATGGGCGAAGAAATCCGTTATCTCTGCCTGTATTTGTTCTCTAACCATGGGGTCTCATAGTAAGGAGGCGTTAAGTCTCCATGTCCAAGGGGATGCGGCACAGAGGTTCCCAAGGGTAATCGAGATCTCTGCGTGGTCAGACCACGTAATGGATCCCACAGCCGAGTCAGTGGTGCGTGCGAGGCAGCTATCATTAGCCAAGAAAAGGTTGATCCTTGAATAAGTGCCATATGGGGCTGAGTAAAATGTGTAATCGACCTCACTCGGGTGCTGAGCCCTCCATACGTCCAACAATCCCGACCGTGTCATAAAATTGTGTAGCAGCCTGTCCTGTCCCCCCCTCCCCTGTGATCTGAGTAAGCCTCTATGGGTGCTTCTGTCCACCGCCGTGCTCGACACCGCATTGAGGTCCCTCCCACGAGGAGCATACCCCGCGGCAGACTCTGGATTTTGTCAAGTAATGTGTCCCAGAACTCCAATTCCGGTCGGTTAGGGGCATAAACATTAACTAAATGGACGGCATGGGAGTATAGAACCCCGGATACTATAATATAGCGTCCGTCTACATCTGCTTCAGTCGAGGGTATCCGTAATGGGCATCTACTCCTCACCAAGATTGCCACTCCGTTACGTTTACGGTGGGCCCTGGCCTCGTGGGAGACTGTATATGTGTGGTCTCGAAGGGTAAAACGTGCTTGTTTAGGCAAGTGCGTTTCCTGGACAAATGCAACATCTGCTCCCCCCCTTTTCATTTCACGGAAAAGCACCGTCTGGGTGTTAAGGCCCCTCACGTTTAGCGATACAATTTTCATGGACATGGCACTAATTTGGGTCCTGAGCTATTGGAAGGGAACCGAGCCCGGCCCGCGGGTTCTCCGCTGGGGAGTTTGGGGAATCGCTGTGGGAGACCCCTCTACCCGCACCTCCTTGAGAGGACCCCTCCCCAAAACTATCACGTCCCTTCCCAGTACTCTCCATGGGGGTGTGTGTTCCCTGTGCCCCCACGTGGTAGGGAGCCCCTAATAAACCCCCTGCTCCACCCTCTCTTCTGCCCTCCTTATGTAAGTGCCCTCCGTCCGAGGCCCACGGACCCCCCCGTATCAGACATATGTTCTACGGCTACCTGCATGTGTTATGGGGCGCCTCGTTGGAATTTCCATAGTGGCGGAAAGGTGGGCAAACCCTTATAGGCATAGGGAGTGCCGTGCAAGAGACAAGCGGGCCGCCAGTCCCCGAGCAGGCAGACCAGGGCTCCCCTCCCTGCCGCTTCCTCTGGTGCTCATCTTTCTCTCCCAAGGTGCCGCTGCATCCCAGTCCCCACCTCCGCCCGTAGTCACTCCCCCTACCTGCTTCTCCCTTCTCTCCCGCCTGCATCCGCTCCCCTCAGAGGGGTCCTGTTCCCCCGCCCGTGCCATCTTCCATGGAAAATGTCCGGTTCCGCCCCCCTCTTGGGGCCTCAGAGTTACGATCGCCGGCCCTCACAAGGAAGCACCTTCCCTACCTAACCCCCCATGCCCTCCCCTCTACCTGCCGCTACCTGCGCCCCCTGGGAATGCAGTGCAGTGTGTGGGGCAGCGGAAGTACAGTGGTGGCATGTATACATATCCCCGCTCACCTAGGTAGATAAGTTATGGCACCCCCGTATACAGAGCATATTCCAAGAATCTCCCCTGGGATTGGCAACCCTAGCCTCCCATGCAGTAGGGCAATAATGTTTTCCGGAGTAGTTCCAATATGCAGCAGGCCCGCCCATGGATCCCGGGCCCACTGGAGGGGGCTGAAAGCTCCGCTATTGTGCCCATGTTTAGAGGCTGGACTACCCCCATCCCATGGGCCACGGGATACCCCCATGCCCCCTCAGGTGGAGACAATGCACCCCCCCATTCTGAGCCCTATCCACCCCACCTAGCTGCTGACTCCCTCCCCCAGCGTATCTACCTCACCCTGTCCTCTAATGGTAGGTCCTTCCCCAGGGGGGACTCCGTCCCTCCGCCACCATCAAAAAATCTAACAAAAGTAAATAACATAAAACCTCTCTCTGTTTGCATCGTCCATGCTATTGTCTCTGCTGGGCTCAGGCTGTGCGGTATACGATACCCCTCTCAGTCCTCAGTGTCCTCTGGTTCCGGCGGACTGCCACTCAGTCGGCAGGGGTCTCAGCTCCTCTGTAGGCACCGGTACGGCCGGTAGGTTCAGTGGGGGTGCCAACCCCATGTCTCTAAAGAACCTGCTAGGGTCTCCTCCGGGTGACAGAACATGCACTCTGCCGTCTTTTAAAGCCATGAGGCGGAAGGGAAAGCCCCATGCGTAGCGGACTCCAGCCCATCTCAATGCTTCCGTGATCGGCTTCCAATCCCTTCTGCGCTGGAGTGTGCTAGGTGCCAGGTCCTGGTAGAGAGCTATAGTTGCTCCTCCATGGGTGATAGGGCCCTATCTGCCCCTCTGAAGTATTGCTTCTTTGGTTGGCAATTATGTCTCTTGGTGCGTTCACCTCCGGCCAGCGTGTCCGCAGGGCCCTATGTGCCCTCTCTATCTGCCACATGCCCTCTGGAATATCTGGTAGTAGCGGTTTGAATATGGCAAGAATAAGCTCTGCCAGGGGTCCCTCACCCTCCTTCTCGGGTAATCCTCTAATCCGGAGGTTATTGTGCCGAGACCGGTTTGCGACATCTTCCAGCGCCAGGTCTGCTTCCAGGAGGCGTGTGGTGAGTATGTTAACCTGGGCCACTACTTCATTATGCGCCTTTGCAGCCTCCTCCATAAGCTTCCTGTTCTCGCTCCCAGCGCGTGGATTTCAGTCCGCAGTACTGTTGTGGACCTCTCTATCTCGCCCGCTAGGTAAGTTTTAACCTCCGCGAGCGTTGCTAGTATTTGGGAGGTGTCACAGTGGGGGAGCTCTGAGGCCATTCCGCCACATGGCGAGGATGCAGATGGAGTGCGGCCTACCTCGGTGACATTTTGGTCCAGCGCTGGGCCCGCTTTATTGGCGGTAAGCATGTCCATGACCGAGGCTCCCGGTTCGGGTCCTTTCCTGGGTGCTTTCTTAGGGTTCCGTTTCTCCATGGGAGAGTTAGTGTCTATCAAATTAAGAGCAATTGATCACTAAAAGCAGCGATATCGGAGCAGAGCTTCACGCCGACACGTCTATCTCTCTCCGAGGTCAGGCCACGCCCCGCATTCTTGTACTTTTAAAATGCAAATTTTAGTAAATATTATTTACATATGATTTTATATTTAGTTTATATATACTTTTGTATATAAAAGAAATACAGAAGATTTTAATGTTGACATATAAGTATGAAATATTATTTTTAAGTTGTTATTTATTTATTTGTTTATTTTGTTAGTTTTAGAGTAGAGGTTGTAGCCATATTAGTCCAGGGATGCAGAATAAATGTATATATTTTCATTTTTATTGGACTGACACAATTTTGGAATGACAAGCTTTTGGAAGAACCTCCCTTTCTCAACTCTAAAGCATTTCTGAGCCAATGGCTCAAAAATGCCCAGACATGCTTCAGACTTGAGAAAGGGAAGTTCTCCCAAAAGCTTGTCATTCCAAAATTGTGTCATTACAAAATTATATTGGTAAAGTAAAAAAGGTATTACAAGATAAAACATTTATATATTTTTTCGTTATGTTAGACTAACTGGAGTGAGTGAGTTTGCAGCTGACCTGGAGGCCATTTGATCTTATGTTTGGGTATTTCCCTTTCAGCAAGACAAAATGGAGGATAGCTTAGCCTCAGGGTCACTTTCCTCCAGTGACATGCTTTATTTTAATTACAGGAGCATTTTTTACAAATTTTATAGAGATTCTTTCCTATACACCGAGTATATTTAAAGGACCACTATAGGCACCCAGACCACTTCAGCTCATTGAAGTGATCTGGGTGCCAGGTCCATCTAGGGTTAACCTTGCAGCTGTAAACATAGCAGTTTCAGAGAAACTGCTATGTTTACAATAGGGTTAATCCAGCCTCAAGTGGCTGTCTCATTGACAGCTGCTAGAGGCGATTTCGTGCTTCTCACTGTGATTTTTGTGTGTATGTGGGGCAGTATGTGTATGGGTGGGCAGTGTATATGTGTGAATGTGTATGGTGTGTGTATGGGGGGGACAGTGTATTTGTGTGTGGGGGCAGTGTGTGTATGGGGGACTGTATGTGTGTGTGTGGCAATGTGTGTGTGTGGGGGAGCAGTGTGTGTACGGGGGGCTGTATGTGTGTGTGGCAATGTGTTAGTGTGTGTGGGGGGGGCAGTGCATATGTGTGTTGGGTATTGTGCTTGTATGTGTGGGGGAAGAGTGTGAATGGGGGGGCAGTGTATGTGTGTGTGGGGGGGGCAGTGTATGTGTGTGGGGGCAGTATATGTGTGTGGGGGCAGTGTGTGTGTATGGGGCCAGTGTATGTGTGTGTATGGGAGGCTATGTGTGTGTGGGGGCAGTGTATGTGTGTGGGGGGGGTAGTGTGTGTATGGGGGGAGAGTGTATGTGTGCGTGGGGGCAGTTTGTGTATGGGGCAGTGTGTGAATGGTTAGAGAGTGTATGTGTATGGGGGGCAGTATATGTGTGTGTGTGTAGGGGCAATGTGTGTGTATGGGGGGAATGTATGAATGTGTGGTGAAGAGGGTAGGGGGGCTTTTTGATAAAAAAAATAAAAATAAAGAATTTATAAAATTAAATACATTTATGTCCCCCCTCACTTCTTACCTTTACTGGGAGGAGATCAGACATTTCTGGATCCCTGGTGGTCTGGTGGGGAATCCCTGGTGGTCCCAGTGGTTAGAGTGAATTCTAGCCCGCAGCTCCAGGGCTAGAGTTCACTCTCGCGAGATTTGGAGCGTTGCCGTAGTAACCGCAGCAACGCTCCGTGCTCGCGAGAGTAGGATCCAAAGGAGCTGCAGGTAAGAGCTCCCGGGTCCTCTCTCCCTCCCCTGCCGGCTGCCAGCATTGTGCCTGCGGACCGGGGAGAGAGATCTCTGATCTCCCTCCCCGGTCCGCAGGCACATTGCAGGGCTGGCACTTGGACAATGACAGCCCTGCACTAGCCGGCAGGGGAGAATCTCGGGGCGGGCAATTGCCCCATTGTCTTCCCCCGGATCCGCCAGTGAGATGACGTCAGAAGAGGGAGGAGAGTCCCCAGCGCCAAGGGAGCCCGGCAAGAAAGATAAGTGTTTAACCCCTTAACCCCTCTTGAGCCTGGCGGGAGGGGGACCCTGAGTGTGGGGGGACCCAAAGACCCTATAGAGCCAGGAAAACAAGTTTGTTTTCCTGGCACTATAGTGGTCCTTTAAACCTGGTAGCCCTGCTAAATGACAACTACTATAAATAGCAATGCAGCATTACTTTCCCACAAAGCTGATTAGTAAATCTAAAGAACTGTGCAGAATACACACGAGAATGCATGTGATATATTTTTCCAAAAGGAATTAATAGCAATAAATGGGCTCAAAGTGAACCAAATATAATAAAAAGAATAAAAACAATCTAGGTGGTAACCCTGAAGTTCCCATTGAAAATAATTAGTTATTTTACACCTATTTTTATACCCTTAGTGTGGTAATGTAATTTGATCTTATAAGATAATTCATATGCAAGAAAACTTATTACCCAGGTGTTTTCAGAGCTACATATGGAAAACTCCTTTTCTCTCTTTCTTACTAGAATAAAAGATTGTTTTAAAGGCAGGAGCCCCTTCAATCTAATATGTGGATTGATAGCTTATCTACAGAGAAAACAGAATAATAAGAGCTAGTCTCTACAAGCACTTCAGTATTTCAACATTAGATGCTATTCTTCTTAAAAATGGAAAAATTATTTAAGCTCGCTGCGCAGTTTGACGAGCATTAAACCATTCACAGAAGACGTGTCCTTCTAATCCACATTAGGACAGTGACAATTGGCACTAATATTATTTTTTTATGTTGTAATTATGAAATTTCAGAAGGAAAACCCTGTGTATTCTACTTCTACTTCTAAATTCCCCAGAGAAGTAGAAAAATATTAATATATAATTCAGCACCCCCTATGGCTCAATGGCAGTGTGAGATTACATGCCTCTACAACACTAGTTAAAAGCTGCTAAACCTATTTTCTCCTTAGCCCTTGAAGAAGTGAAAATGTTCTAGTGAGACATATAGGGAACAATGATTTTCAGTGATGTTATACCTTACTTTTTATTGAAGCTAGATGGAGATCATGTTGAAAGCAAGATAACATGCCATGAGCACCTCCAGGTCCATGTTGTCTTTCTTGTTACAGTTACTGACCATGCTTTGTAAAAGTTAGCAACACATACATAAGATATTGTGTCTCACTTGTGTCTCCTTCCCTGTTAAGATTCCCTTGCAAGGTGGACTTCTCAAATATCTTAAAGAATCACTCAGGGCACACATTTGCTGCCAATAACAGAGTTACAAACACAGCACTCCATTGCCTTCTGTTAATGGAATGTGTCCTTGTTCATCACCTTGTGCATCATAGCTTCTTTTAAAATGGTGATGTGACAGATTGATACAATTTTGCAAATAGGCAAATTATTGCATGCTACACAATCTGCTGAAAGACCCATAAATTTAGTGTATTGTATCAATTGTTCGTTTAATGGAATTATATATTCAGAGCCGCAGCGTAATGATGGGGGGTGCCACTGACTAGGGGGGTGCCATGACGTCCAGTGTCATGTGTCACCCCCCATCATTACGCTGCGGCGGCTGCGCACAGCCGCAGCACCTTTGCGGCCCGGCGGGACTTACTTCAAGGAGAAGGAGGAGGAGTGTTGCGGGCCGCGGCATCACGCAACGTGATGACGTCATGCGCAGCGCCGTCAGCCCGCCTTCACGGATATCCAGCTGAAGGTTCCAATATCCGGGCGGTGAGGCACCCAGTCGGTCAAGGCATCATCAAAATGTGAGTAGATTAATTAAGGGGGCTGTATTAATTAAGGGGGGAGTGAGGATTAATTAAGGGGGTGTATTAATTAATGGGGGAGTGAGGATTAATTAAGGGGGTGTATTAAGGGGTGTGTGGATTAATTAAGGGGGTGTATTAATTAATGGGGGAGTGAGGATTAATTAAGGGGGTGTATTAAGGGGGGTGTGGATTAATTAAGGGGGCTGTATTAATTAATGGGGGAGTGAGGATTAATTAAGGGGGTGTATTAAGGGGTGTGTGGATTAATTAAGGGGGTGTATTAAGGGGGGAGTGGATTAATTAAGGGGGTGTATTAAGGGGGGTGAGGATTAATTAAGGGGGTGTATTAATTAAGGGGGGAGTGAGGATTAATTAAGGAGGTTTATTAAGGGGGTGTGGATTAATTAAGGGGGTGTATTAAGGGGGTGAGGATTAATTAAGGGGGTGTATTAATTAAGGGGGAGTGAGGATTAATTAAGGGGGTGTATTAATTAAGGGGGGAGTGAGGAATAATTAAGGGGGTGTATTAATTAAGGGGGCTGTATTAATTAATGGGGGAGTGAGGATTAATTAAGGGGGTGTGAGGATTAATTAAGGGGGTGTATTAATTAAGGGGGGTGTGGATTAATTAAGGTGGCTGTATTAATTAAGGGGGGAGTGAGGATTAATTAAGGGGGGTGTATTAATTAAGGGGGAGTGAGGATTAATTAAGGGGGTATATTAATTAAGGGGGAGTGAGGATTAATTAAGGGGGGAGTGAGGATTAATTAAGGGGGGTGTATTAATTAAAGGGGGAGTGATGATTAATTAAGGGGGTGTATTAATTAAGGAGGAGTGAGGATTAATTAAGGTGGGTGTATTAATTAAGGGGGTAGTGAGGATTAATTAAGGGGGTAGTGAGGATTAATTAAGGGGGGTGTATTAATTAAGGGGGAGTGAGGATTAATTAAGGGGGAGTGAGGATTAATTAAGGGGGTGTATTAATTAAGGGGGGAGTGAGGATTAATTAAGGGGGGTGTATTAATTAAGGAGGAGTGAGGATTAATTAAGGTGGGTGTATTAATTAAGGGGGTAGTGAGGATTAATTAAGGGGGTAGTGAGGATTAATTAAGGGGGTGTATTAATAAGGGGGGGTGTATTAATTAAGGGGGAGTGGGGATTAATTAAGGGGGTGTATTAATTAAGGGGTGTGTGGATTAATTAAGGGGGGTGTATTAATTAAGGGGGGTGGATTAATTAAGGAGGGTGTATTAATTAAGGGGGAGGGTGGATTCATTAAGGGGGTGGATTAATTAAGGGGTGTGTGGATTAATTAAGGGGTGTGGATTCATTAAGGGGTGTGTATTGATTAAGGGGGTGCCACACTCAGGGTCCGCCCCGGGTGCCAAATGCTCTAGGTACGCCCCTGATTCAGAGGAAACTAGTAACAATATGATTTAGAACAAATGAAGTAATATTATGCATGTTCTCTGATTTCTCTGTTCCCATTCTGTACACTTCATTTTATAAGGACTTCCTTCCTAATATGATACACACCCTACAGGTAGATGCTTTCAATAACTCATTTAAAGCTAACCTGATAGAAAGATACACCTTCTATCATATCTAAGATACACTATATCCCACTACTTCCTTTTCCGGAAGGATATTTCCTACAGAGGGAAATTATTCCACTGCTGAGAGAGTTATTGATCATCGCATATATAAACAAGAAAGGACAGATTTTCGAGAAGGTTCTTCTACACGTTTCTTAATATTGTTGCATCAGAAGGTTCTGTCCCTGTCATGTTGGTGATTGGGGGTACTCTTTCTATTTGTTTCCATCTCATCATTACTTATAGCCTAGGAATAAAAATGATAAGGCAGATCAAGAGCAGTGAATTTTAAGCATACCACGTCAAGAAAAACAAAAAAAAACATACATTTTTAGGTTTCTCTATTGTGCACATCCCAAATCCCAAATTAATTTACAATTACACATTAAATTAACACCAAACAATTACAATAAAATACCCTTACTAAATAAATGTAAAAGCAATGTGCCATATTTGGCTACCATTAAAAACATACAGAAGTATACAACAGTGTTGAAACTTAACTATAAAAAATGTATAAAGCCAACCACCAAAATGTATGCTTAGCTGACATGACCAAGAGAGTCTGATGACCATATCACCAACACCCAAACGTTTCTGAAACCAAACTGTTGCCTTTCTTAAGGGCACATAATCCTCACTGATTCATGTGATTAGTGGGATTTAAATACTGATAATTAATGTTAAATACTGCAGGATGAACACTTTGATGGAACATCTTGCAAGAAGATGCTTCAATGTCATTACACTTGGTATCACAAGACTAAGCAACACAACCACATTCCAAACTAGCTGTGGTTTAAAAAACAAAAAACAAAAAAACAGTTAGTGGATTAGCAACACAAACAGTTATCTTATCTGCGTGTGTGGTTGCCTGTGGTAGAAAAATAGATAATTTATTTTTGTATGCTCCTCCCCCCTCCCCATCATTAATTTGAATATATGTTTACTCAGCAGTGGAAAATTATACTAACCATCTCTGTGCTGTACATCTTCATTAAAAGTAATTTTATGGCAGGACAGGAGGCTTCATGTTTGCTTTACCTTCTTTACTGAAACCTCCAGCAGCAAAGAAACAGTTAACAGAACTTTTCAAAACAACCAAGCAGAACAAAGCAACAGTAGTATAAAACCCCTAAGCAGGCTCTTCCACTTCCTCTTTCTTTGCTGCTGCCTCCAGGTGAGCACTCACCAACTCAGAGTTGTCTCTGCTCTGGGTTGTTTTTTTTTATCCTACATTCTGCTTGCTTATTTTAACAGTCTATTTAATCTGTCTATTTATTAGGTTTGTTTAGGCAGCTTAATTGCTGGATTTATTTAGGCAGGTTTCTTGCTGGATTTGCTTTGACAGTTTGTCTGCTGGGTTTATCAAGGCAGTCTATTGCTGGGTTTATCTAGGCACTCTATTGCTGGGTTTAGCTAGGCAGTTTATTGCTGGGTTTAGCTAGGCAGTCTATTGCTGTGTTTATCTAGGCAGTCTATTGCTGTGTTTATCTAGGCAGTCTATTGCTGGGTTTATCTAGGCAGTCTATTGCTGGGTTTAGCTAGGCAGTCTATTGCTGGGTTTAGCTAGGCAGTCTATTGCTGGGTTTAGCTAGGCAGTCTATTGCTGGGTTTAGCTAGGCAGTCTATTGCTGGGTTTAGCTAGGCAGTTTATTCTGTGTTATTTCCTATACCACTTCATGCTATGTAGCTGCTGTATCACTTGTTAACATTTGTTGCTGTATTTAGGCTATTTATCTGATATATTCTGGTTACTGCTCATTGATTTATTGTTCTTCTGGGTTACTCTATGCAGTTTTTCTCACTCTGCTGTTTGGGGAATGGGTGTCCTTGCTATGATGCTTTGGCTCTGCCTGTAATCTGTTTCCCCTCCCCGGGTTCCCCTGCTGGGCTCTGTCGCCCATACCCTTTCTCCCTTATTCCCCACCTGCTCCCCGCGGCCCCTGGCTGCTTGCTGAGCAGCTTTTCCAACCATGGCAGTGCCGCGCGATCACCACGCGGTAGGCCGCGCTCGTTTTTGGCGTCCATTTTTTTTGGAGCCGCATGGCTACGTGCGTTGCGAACAGCCCGGTCTCACCAACCGAGCTGGCCTGCTGGCCATGTGGGCATGTGGCCAGCCTCCCCTCTCCCTACTTACTGTGCCTGTCTCACATGCTGCATATGTAACAGATCCGGGATAGCAGGATCTGTCCCAGGCACTCTCACAGCTCACAACTGCAGCTTACTATGATGTCTGATGCAATGTGACTATGTTCTCTATCTAAGCAGTAGACTTGTCATGCTTTTTTTACTAATTACATGTGAATCTCAGATTTAGAGGGGCATGTTACTGCTCAAATATAAATCATTGTTTAAAAAATCATTGTTTAACAAGACTATGCCACATGTGATATATGCTAATCAAGTCTTTCTCTTAAGGTTCAGTCACTTCTCATAAAAATGAAATGGCCTGTTTTTCAGCACCTAGCTCCCCTGCCTAGGATTTGCTGCCCTTCCTGCAAGGGACTTACATTTTTCCACTATACATACACTTTGAAAGTGTATCCTAATATAATACCTGAGTGGTCTGTAGATGTGAGTCAGCTTCTAGCTGTATGGACCCTTCTACCCCTCAGGGGGGCTAACCGGCCCCACATACAGCCCTGTTATTACGGGGGTGACACCCCCTCCCCCGTCCATATTTCTGGGGGTCTATGCGCTACTGGACCATAATAATGGACGTGTGACACCATTGTGGGCTGGGTGACCCCCTCCCTCTGGCAACATGGCTACCAATGAGTACCCTGCTGGCTCTACGGTGTCCTGTAGGATTAATGCTGAGGGTGACCCCCTCCTGCTTCCTACACTTATGCTCTGACAATGTCCTGTTATTATCATACAGAGGGGGAACCCCTCCTACAGCCTGCACTGCTGGACCTGCAGCATCCGAGTATACCCGTAAAAGAGGGTACCCCTCCCACTGATTGAGCTACTGTTCTTGCGGTGCCCTGCTATACGCAGATACTGAGGGTGACCCCCTCCTGTGGACTATTCTGCTGGTTCTGTTATAACCATAATGAGGGTGACCCCCTCTCGCTGACTGCACTACTGGGTGTAACGACCTATATGATACCACACTGAGGGTGACCCCCTCTTACCTACATCACTGCTGGATCTGCAATGCCCGGTTATGGTTATATGAGGGTGACCCCCTCCTGCCGTCTGCACTGCTGGACCGGCAATGTCTGGTTACTTTATTATACGGCTAATCACTACGGCACTACTGTACCTACAGTGTCCGATGTTCAGACTGAGGGTGACCCCCTCCCCTGCTGGCCTATACTGCATGGTATGCGTGTGCTTGTTGGGTGACACCCTCTTGCACGCTGGGTGACCCCCAGCTGGCCGCACAAGGTATCACTCCGACTGTTACCTCTATGGCAGTTATGCAATCACAACTGAAGGACAAATATCCCGTACCCAGAAGGTCACTTGGCCTGTCCTCATGCTGCCCTGCTGACCTCACTGCCAGAAACCATTGGTACCCTACAGGGGACACTCCACCGGCCATCCTAGATGCTACACCAAGCACCCCTGGTACACGTTGGCTAACGGATGGATTCATCAAGAGGATCAGTCTTCATGACGGAGTCCGGAAAGGACCCCGCAAACACGTGATACAGGGTTTGCACTCTATCTGGGACTAACCACTGGATGTCGACGACACGTGGACACAAATGTTTCCTCGGGACAAACGGCGCGTTACAGCTTGGAAAGCGAAAAATACTAAATTCCCTTTGGGAATGGACCGATATGACTTATAGGTATCGCCTAGTTGGTTTCTACCCCTGAGAACCGAAAAAAATGGCCCTTGTCCGAGCTGGACATCAAACTGACGGATTTGGCATCCAAGTGCTGGGTCTGCTCTCCGGAGTTACCCTCACGTACAAATTGAGCTGACACGTCTCTATTCATAGGGTTCCCCTTAACTAGCCCCAGAGGTCTCTCGGACCATGGCCGGACTCAGGATCAAGGTTGCGGAACCTTGGACCGTTCCATGAGCGATACGCATGACCAAAAGAGTCGTCCATTCCGACTCATTCCGAAGTTGCCATGCTGGGCGAAGGGTGTGGCAGAGTGGACTCCCGCCCCATCCCCATGCCACATGCTCCCAATGCATATGTCGCCTGTGGACACTTCGAGATGGAGGGCACTCATCCCCTCAGAGAGCTGGTCGGCATGGATGATTGGTTCTCTCCCTCAACTGGACATGAGAGAAACCCACATGGATTTTGCCATCAACATGGACATATTGAATCTGACTCACTCCCAGTCAACCCAGTTTCTGGTCTTTCATAGAATATTCGGTCCAGACGGTGCTCCGCCTCCCGAGGACCAAGATGTCCGTCTTCAAGGAAAATGCCAGGCATATGCTCCGCAACCCGCGGGTCACACTTAGGGGCCCTCCCCGGTCGATTGACCAGTTGTTATTCGCCATCGAGGCCATACCTCCAGGATCCGGTACTATCAGCCGCTCCAACATGACGCTTTCTTGGGTCTTCGGCCTGGTACGACCAACTCATGTGACCTTCGGACGAAGCTCATCTAAAACTTAATTGATGACTCTGACATAGGGGGACCTGGCCTACCTAGGAGTTTCAGACCCCAACCAACTTCGGCCTAGACTCTGGAGTCCGAAAGAGGGACCTCTTCACGCCAACTGCATGGAACTACCTGCAGGTTTGTTCGACATTCACAGCTTTCCCAGGGGAAGTAGTACTGCTCGCTACCTTCCGGCGTGGACTTATCACTGGTTGCCCACTACGGACTGCAGTCGGATCTCACGTAGGATCGCTATCTATAGCTTCTGGACAAGTATTCGTCATTTTGACAGAATGTCTGCGGGAAGAGACACTCATGTGGCGGACGGCTTCACCCGACCATGTGGAGACCCCAATGATTGGTTGCCTCACCCTCCGGGGTCTCGAGTACTGACATAATTAAATTCGGTGCGAACTGCCATACGGAGCGGTTCTCCAGCTGGCTGCCGGACCCTCAGCAAGGCGAGGGACGCGTTTTCCAAGCTTGGTCTCCTTCGGGGCGTACGCATCCTGTTTACCTCCAGGATACTTCGGGCTTTGCATCAGACCGAATTCCTGGGAGTATCATTTCGCCTGGCCACACCACTTCGAAGGAGTCCTCCGTGCTTTCCCCTTTTGCTGGAGTTTGCCATGGGAAGGCAATCTACGACTCCCTGTCTCTTAATGTCCTGTGTGGGATCCACAGAGGTAGCCTGCCATGACTGGTGTCTGGAGAGATGTTTGGGTCCCTATGGTGGTCCTTATCATGGCTGTCCCCATTGTCTGGCTGAGTTGCCCTCTCAGGGTAGGATCGTATGAGGACATTCACGTCCTATGTCAGCTAGTGGACGAGTGCATTTTCTCAAAATTCTAGCATTGGTAAGGATCTCTTGGTCTGCAGTTTACCAAGAGGAGTATACCTTATGGGAGCCCTATCTCTCGCTATTCCTCAAGTCTAGTGGTATTATGTGTTCTGTATTTCCTTGAGGAATGACCTGATGACAAGGACTTGCCTTGCAACAGTTTTTCCACTTACGGTTTTCCTCAGTACATCTTGTATTTCATGGCGTTCTGACGTCATGGTATCGACATAATGTCTTCTTCCTTCTTGCCGTTCAGTACATCGGTTTCTGCTCCACACATATTTCATTTCTCCGAATAGGCCACGGTTCTGTTGACAGGTTGTTCACGACCATGTAGATCCAGGATCTGGTTCTTTCGTCCTTCTACTCATGGACAGCTGTTGATTTCTCCGTACGGCCGTTTTGGACTGTTTCTGCATCTTCGCTCGCCTGTTTGATTTGGTGGATGCTCTCATTGGCTGACCTTGAGTTCCTCTAGGACACTTTTGGTTCGGGGTGCTGTCACCTCAACAACTTTGGAAGCCGTTGGGTCCCTTCTGCATTTTCTCTACACCGCTGCTTGGTTTAGGGAATGGGTTTTTCCATTCTCCTTTTATTTCAGTCCTCTATCTCCTATTGCTTCTGGTTCTACTATTTGGGTGTTAAAATTGCAAATATGAAGCCTCCTGTCTGCCATAAAATTAGGGATTATTCTAGCCTCGGTGAGGGAATAATCTAAATTTTATTAAAGACAGGAGGCGAATATTTCCCCCCTTTTTTTTATGTTCCCTCCCTGGATTTGGGTCTTAGAATTAATTGGGGATATTGTTATGTTATGTGAATGCATTGTTTTACATAATAAAGGTTATTTCTATTATTCAGTGATGATTGTCTGCGTGCATTTTATTCATCATGTTTGTGTTGTAATTATGTTTCGTCAATGCCTTTTAGTTTAGGTACATACTAGATACTAGGTCTTCATAAGATCTGTAGACTTTGTTTATTCATCAGGTATTATGATGTGCAAGTGATATTGTATGGATATGACATCTTGCCTTGACAGTTTACTTTCAAGATGTTTTCCTTTTTCTTGCAGTGTAATCTGTTTTCTCTCTGGGCTTGACGATTGTTTCTCTGCTACAAGCTGGATTCGTTGGTTTCCTTGCTCTCCTGCTTGACCTCATCAAAGATAGAGGAAGTGGAAGTGGAAGCCTGCTTAGGGGTTTTATACTACTGTTGCTTTGTTCTGATTGGTTGTTTTGAAAAGTTCTGTTAACTGTTTCTTTGCTGCTGGAGGTTTCAGTAAAGAAGGTAAAGCAAATATTCGCCTCCTGTCTTTAATAAAATTTAGATTATTCCCTCACCGAGGCTAGAATAATCCCTAATTATCTATTTGGGTGGAGCGAGTAAATCAGTGCACTTACATGTACACAATTACATAGGCTGAAGTCTATGAAGTTTTACTTTTTGTACATCTGTTCTTGATGTTGATCCAAAGGTGAAAGGTGAAAAATAAAATGTAAAGTAATTTCTAATACTATAGCACAAAGGGAAAATATTACTTAATAAATAGGCCATCAGAGACTTCTGGGATCCTTCACTAAATACTGGGTTTTGAGAAAAGGAAAATTTTAAAGGGACACTATAGTCACCTGAACAACTTTAGCTTAATGAAGCAGTTTTGGTGTATAGAACATGCCCCTGCAGCCTCACTGCTCAATCTTCGGCCATTTAGGAGTTAAATCCCTTTGTTTATAAACCCTTGTCACACCTCCCTGCATGTGACTTGCACAGCCTTCCATAAACACTTCCTGTAAAGAGAGCCCTATTTAGGCTTTCTTTATTGCAAGTTCTGTTTAATTAAGATTTTCTTATCTCCTGCTATGTTGATAGCTTGCTAGACCCTGCAAGAGGGTATGTGATTAAAGTTCAATTTAGAGATTGAGATACAATTATTTAAGGTAAATTGCATCTGTTTGAAAGTGAAACCAGTTTTTTTTTCATGCAGGCTCTGTCAATCATAGCCAGGGGAGGTGTGGCTAGGGCTGCATAAACAGAAACAAAGTGATTTAACTCCTAAATGACAGTGAATTGAGCCGTGAAATTGCAGGGGAATGATCTATACACTAAAACTGCTTTATTTAGCTAAAGTAATTTAGGCGACTATAGTGTTCCTTTAAGTACTATTTGCAAGCTGGCTGCAGTACCAGGCAGCAGGCAAAAAGTTACATAACCCTCTGCAGTGAATTATGTGGCAGCTGGCAAGTGCTTGCTAGCCAGTTGCTACATTAAAAAAAAAAAAAGATAAAGATAAAAATAAAATAAAATAAATGAATAAATAAATAAATAATAAGTCTACGAGGGTAAATAAAACTCATATAATACTACCATAATAAACCTTCCTATGTCCCCACCTGCCATGCAGCAGGTTGGGGCATATCTTCTAAATGTTTAAAACTAGCGACTGTGCAGCCATTGCTTCCCAGTTGCTAGAAAAAAAAGTGAAATAACAGGAGAGAACATATTCTGTGAGAGGGCCAAGCCCTCCAGGCCCTACCTATTGGTGAATGTAAAGAGGGTTTAAATCGTATCAGAACTCAGGCAACCTGTGCGGTGCAGATAGATGCCCTTTAGTGCATTATGATTTTGACTTTTTTTATTGTATTTTTGTGAATAGGGCATATTAAAAAAAATCAATTAGTTTTGTCTGTTATTATGGATTTTAAGTTGGCCTTTTATGGGGCTGAAGAAAAGAGGTAGAAGAAAGAAAACTTCAGTTGGTTAATATATATATATATTTACAGGAATTAGTTTTATTGGACCCCTTACTATTATTAGTGTGAGGTGGGTAGGTTTAATTTTTTTTAATGCGGGGGTGGTTAGGCATTGAGGACTAGTGATGTCCCGAACGGTTCGCCGGTGAATAGTTCCTGGCGAACATATTTTTTTTTTGTGGCCAAATTTACTAATACTAAGTAAAAATTACTTAGTATTAGTAAATTGTGCCCCTACTCACAATACCGCAAGTAGGGGCATGTCTATTAAACAGTGAGCAGCCTATGGCCTATGGCTGCTCACTGTTAAAAAAATAAAAATTGATATTTAGGGCCCCCACCTGAGCGGGTGGGGGCCCTAAATACCAATAGGGGGGGACCTATTGTCCTCCCCCCGGCCCCCACCCCTGAGCGGCGGGTGGGGGCCCTAAATACCAATGGGGGGACCTATTGTCCTCCCCCCGGCCCCCACCCCTGAGCGGTGGGTGGGGGCCCTAAAAATAACAATAAGGGAGGGACCTACTGTCCCCCCCGGCCCCCACCCCTGAGCAGTGGGTGGGGTCCCTAAAATTAACAATAAGGGGGGGACCTAATGTCCCCCCTGGCCCCCAAACCTGAGCTGTGGGTGGGGGCCCTAAAATTAACAATAAGGGGGGTACCTACTGCCCCACCCCCCGGCCCCCACCCCTGAGCGGTGGGTGGGGGCCCTAAATACAAAGGGGCGGACCCTAGTCACCCCTCCCCCCAAAAAAATGTTTTATCTTTCTACCTACCCCCTCACCCTAAAAATAATGAGGGGGGGGACCTTTAACTAAAAACCTGTAAAAAAAAAATTTGATAAAAATAACTTACCATTCGATGTTTTCTTTCTTCTACAATCTTCTTTTTTCAGCCCCAAAAAAGGCCAAATAAAAAACCATAATAACCGACGCAATAGAAAAAAAAAAAACGAGCGCACAAAAAAAAAATCCATGTTCACCCATGGAGGGCTCCGCACAGACTGAGTTCTGCAGGGCGGGGGAAGGCTTATAAAGCCTTGCCACGCACTGCAATTAGGCGAAGAACAATCTGATTGGCTGGTTTAAGCCAATCAGAGTGCTCTTTTTCATTTTACACAGCGTGGGAAAGTTCTTTGGAATTTTCCCACGCTGTGTAAAATGACAAAGAGCACTCTGATTGGCTTAAACCAGCCAATCAGAGTGTTCTTAGCCTAATTGCAGGGCGTGGCAAGGCTTTATAAGCCTTCCCCCGCCCTGCAGAGCTCAGTCTGCGCGGAGCCCTCCATGGGTGAACATGGATTTTTTTTTGTGCGCTCGTTTTTTTTTTTTGTTTTTTTTTTATTGCGTTGGTTATTATGGTTTTTTATTTGGCCTTTTTTGGGGCTGAAAAAAGAAGATTTTAGAAGAAAGAAAACATTATCATTATGGCCCCCACCCGCCACCCATGGGTGGGGGCCGGAGAGGGGGAGTACAGTAGGTCCCCACCTCATTATCTTTATGGCCCCACCCGCCGCCCAGGGGTGGAGGCCGGGGGGGGGGGAGGAGAGTAGGTCTCCCCCCCCCCTTCAACCACTATTGTGGCCAGATAGAGTCCCTGTGGGTTTTAAAATTCGCCTGCCTACTGAAGTCTATGGCGTTTCGCCCGGTTCGCAAACATTTGCGGAAGTTCACATTCGCGGTTCGCGAACCGAAGATTTTATGTTCGCGACATCACTATTGAGGGCCAGTAGCCACCTGGGGCAAATTGTTTAGATTTTTTTTTTTTTTTTTTAAACATAGTGGCATGGATATAAAGCATCGGTAAGGATTTCAGCTGTCTGGCAGTATTTGTTCTGGCTAAATATGGACATTATTAAATAGTGTAAACAATATTTGGATTTTGGTTTTCAATTGGCTGAATGGCTGAATGGCCCTGTATGCAAACTTTTTTTTTATATCGCTGTATATTGTTTTTGCACATTTGTATCCAATTGTTGTTTATAGACTCTGATAAAACCATAAAACCACCTCCTTATTGTACTTAGTGTAAAAAACCCTTTCCTTTGCCTTAGACTAAATAACTTTTCTTCCAGTCTAAATGTGAGATATCTTGTTATATGTATAGTCACATTTAAAAATAGATTAGGTTTGGGTTAAAATAGCATTCTCAGTGATCCACTTCTGTCCAGGCTGAAATGAAATTGTACTAGTAATATGGAAATTTAAATTCCATGTTATGAATGCATATGAGGGAGAGGTGCAGTTGGGGAACAGTGGGCCATTGTAAAAGTGTTTGAATTCTTATAATGGGGAGCACCAGTTGCTCAGATGCTTATATTTATTTTTATTTGTAAAAAAGAGCAATTTTGCATTTTATACCTGGTTCCTGTACTTTCATCCAGACGAATATCTATCTTTTCCTGGGGACCTGCATCTCTTTCCAAGCATCTATATTGGATTTACCTACACGCCATTACAGTTTAGAGCCAACTCACGTGGCTCTGTAGATTGTGAGTGCTCCAAGTTACTTTCTTTTTTATATCCTGTACATATATATTGCCCTATGATGGTTTTTTATACCTTTATAGATATAAATACAGTAACTACTATATCCATCGTGTGCGCAAACCACCTTTCTCTTTGTATCAATATGTTTATGTAAGTGTTTTTGGGTGACATAACACTGGGTTTTTTTTAGACGCACTGGGATTTACTATTTGTACATATCTTATCTAATTTTTAGCGCCACTTACACATTTTCTGTTTTTGTTACAAAATTATGTTAGTAAAGTAAAAAAGGTATTACAAGATACAAATGTAATATTTTTTTAGTTATGCTAGACCAACTGGAGGGAGTGGGTTTGCAGCTGACCTGGAGGCCATTTGATCTTATGTTGGGGTATTTCCCTTTCAGCAAGACAAAATGGAGGATAGCTTAGCCTCAGGATCACTTTCCTCCAGTGACATGCTTTATTTTAATTACAGGAGCATTTTACAAATTTTATAGAGATTCTTTCCTATACACCTGCTATAAACCTGGTAGCCCTGCTAAATGACACCTACCATAAGTAGCAATGCAGCGTTACTTTCCCACAAAGCTGATTAGTAAATCCAAAGAACTGTGCAGAATACACAAGAGAATGCATGTGATATATTTTTTCCAAAGGGAATTAATAGCAATAAATGGTCTCAAAGTGAACCAAATATAATAAAAATAATGAAAACAATCTAGGTGGTAACCCAGAAGTTGCCATTAAAAATAATTAGTTATTTCACGCCTATTTTATACCCTTAGTGTGGTAATGTAATTTGATCTTATAAGATAATTCATATAAAAGAAAACTCATTACCAAGGTGTATTCAGAGCTACATATGGAACACTCTTTTTCTCTCTTTCATACTATAATAAAAGATTGTTTTAAAGGCAGGAGCCCCTTCAATCTAATATCTGGATTGATAGCTTAACTACAGATAAAGCAAAATAGTAAGAGCTAGTCTCTACAAGCACTTCAGTATTTCAACATTAGATGCTATTACCGCTTCATCTTAAAAGTGGAAAAATAATTTGAGCTTGCTGCGCAGTTTGACGAGCATTAAACCATTCACAGAAGACGTGTCCTTCTAATCCACATTAGGACAGTGACAATTGGCACTAATATTATTTTTATGTTGTGTAGTTATGAAATTTCAGAAGGAAAATCCTGTGTATTGTACTTCTACTTTTAAATTCCCCCGAGAAGCAAAAAAAATAAATAATATATAATTCAACACCCCCTATGGCTCAATGGCAGTGTGAGATTACATGCCTCTACAACACTAGTTAAAAGCTTCTAAACCAATTTGCTCCTTCTTAGCCATTGAAGAAGTGAAAATGTTCTGGTGAGACATATAGGGAGTTTAGTGTTGCAAAGACATGTGTTGTTAAAATGGCAATCTAGGCACACTGATTTTCAGTGATGTTATACCTTACCTTTTATAGACAATAGATAGGTATCATGTTGACAGCAAGATGACATGATTGATAAAAGGAATGGAGCATTTTAGTTACAAAGAAAGGTTAAAAAATTTAAATCTCTTTAGTTTGGAAAAACATTGCCTCAGAGGGGATATGATAACATTATACAAATATATTTGGGGCCAGTACAAACCATTGTGTGGAAATCTATTCATAAACAGGGCTATACATCGGACACGAGGTCACACATTTAGGCTGGAAGAAAGATTTCATCTAAGGTAAATGTTTTTTTTACAATTAGAGCAATAAGGATATGGAATTCTCTGCCTGAAGAGGTGATTTTATCAGAGACCATACAGATGTTTAAACTGCAATTGGATACATACTTGCAAAAACATAACATACAGGGATATAATTTCTAATTAGTGGGGTAATATCTGCTTGATCCAAGGAGACATCTGACTGCTATTTTGAGGTAAAAAAAAATATTTTTTTCCTAGTTTGTTGCAAAATTAGAACCACTTCAGACAAGGTTTTTTGCCTTCTTTTGGATCAACAGCAAAACATATGTAAGGAAGGCTGAACTTGATGGACGCAAGTCTCTTTTCAGCTATGTAAATATGTAACTAACTATGTAACATACCATGAGCACCTTTAGGTCCATGTTGTCTTTCTTTTTACCGTTACTGACCATGCTTTGTACAAGTTAGCAACACATACATAAGATATTGTGTCTCACTTAATCCTTCCCTGTTAAGATTCCTTTGCAACGTGGACTTTTCAAATATCTTAAAGAGTCACTCAGGGCACACATTTGCTGCCAATAACAGAGTTACAAACACAGCACTCCATTGCCTTCTGTTAATGGAATGTGCCCTTGTTCATCACGTTGTGCAACATAGCTTCATTTAAAATGGTGATGTGACAGATTGATACAATTTTGCAAATAGGTGAATTATTGCATGCTACACAATCTGCTGAAAGACCCATAAATTTAGGGTACTGTATCAATTGTTCCTTTAATTGAATTATATATTCAGAGGAAACTAGTAACAATTAGTGATGTACCGAACTGTTTGCTGGCGAATAGTTCCAGGCGAACATAGCGTGTTCGCGTTCGCCACGGTGGGCGAACACATGCGCGGTTCGATCCGCCCCCTATTCGTCATCATTGAGTAAACTTTGACCCTGTGCCTCACGGTCAGCAGACACATTCCAGCAAATTATAAGCAGACCCTCCCTTCCAGACCCTCCCACCTCCTGTACAGCATCCATTTTAGATTCATTCTGAAGCTGCATTCTTAGATAGAGGAGGGAAAGTGTAGCTGCTGCACATTTGATAAGGAAATTGATAGCTAGGCTAGGGTATTCAGTGTCCACTACAGTCCTGAAGGACTCATCTGATCTCTGCTGTAAGGACAGCACCCCAAAAAGCCCTTTTTAGGGCTAGAACATCAGTCTGCATTTTTTTTTCTGTGTAATGTAATTGCAGTTGCCTGCCTGTCAGCTTCTGTGTCAGGCTCACAGTGGATACTGTGCCCACTTGCCCAGTGCCACCACTCATATCTGGGGTCACAATAGCTTAAGCTTGCATTTAAAAACAAATTTTTTTTTCACTGTAATAGATTGAATAACAGTTAGTTGTCAGCCAGCTACTGTGTCAGGCTCACAGTGGATACTGTGCCCACTTGCCCAGTGCCACCACTCATATTTGGTGTCACAATAGCTTAAGCTTGCATTTAAAAAAAATAAAAAATGTTTCACTGTAATAGATTGAATAGCAGTTAGTTGTCTGCCAGCTTCTGTGTCAGGCTCACAGTGGATACTGTGCTCACTTGCCCAGTGCCACCACTCATATCTGGTGTCACAATAGCTTAAGCTTGCATTTAAAAACAAAAACCTTTTTTTCACTGTAATAGATTGAATAGCAGTTAGTTGTCTGCCAGCTTCTGTGTCAGGCTCACAGTGGATACTGTGCCCACTTGCCCAGTGCCACCACTCCTATCTGGTGTCACAATAGCTTAAGCTTGCATTTAAAAACAAAAATTTGTTTTTCACTGTAATAGATTGAATAGCAGTTAGTTGTCTGCCAGCTTCTGTGTCAGGCTCACAGTGGATACTGTGCCCACTTGCCCAGTGCCACCACTCATATCTGGTGTCACAATAGCTTAAGCTTGCATTTAAAAACAAAAAAAAATGTTTTCACTGTAATAGATTGAATAGCAGTTAGTTTTCTGCCAGCTTCTGTGTCAGGCTCACAGTTGATACTGTGCCCACTTGCCCAGTGCCACCACTCATATCTGGTATCACAATAGCTTAAGCTTGCATTTAAAAACAAAAACATTTTTTCACTGTAATAGATTGAATAGCAGTTAGTTGTCTGCCAGCTTCTGTGTCAGGCTCACAGTGGATACTGTGCCCACTTGCCCAGTGCCACCACTCATATCTGGTGTCACAATAGCTTAAGCTTGCATTTAAAAACATTTTTTTTGCACTGTAATAGATTGAATAGCAGTTAGTTGTCTGCCAGCTTCTGTATCAGGCTCACAGTGGATAATGTGCCCACTTGCCCAGTGCCACTACTCATATCTGGTATCACAATAGCATAAGCTTGCATTTAAAAAAAAAATTTCACTGTAATAGATTGAATAGCAGTTAGTTGTCAGCCAGCTTCTGTGTCAGGCTCACAGTGGATACTGTGCCCACTTGCCCAGTGCCACCACTCATATTTGGTGTCACAATAGCTTAAGCTTGCATTTAAAAACCAAAAAAAAATGTTTCACTGTAATAGATTGAATAGCAGTTAGTTGTCTGCCAGCTTCTGTGTCAGGCTCACAGTGGATACTGTGCTCACTTGCCCAGTGCCACCACTCATATCTGGTGTCACAATAGCTTAAGCTTGCATTTAAACACAAAAAGTTTTTTTTCACTGTAATAGATTGAATAGCAGTTAGTTGTCAGCCAGCTTCTGTGTCAGGCTCACAGTGGATACTGTGCCCACTTGCCCAGTGCCACCACTCATATTTGGTGTCACAATAGCTTAAGCTTGCATTTAAAAACAAAAAAAAATTGTTTCACTGTAATAGATTGAATAGCAGTTAGTTGTCTGCCAGCTTCTGTGTCAGGCTCACAGTGGATGCTGTGCCCACTTGCCCAGTGCCACCACTCATATCTGGTGTCACAATAGCTTAAGCTTGCATTTAAAAACAAAAACTTTTTTTTCACTGTAATAGATTGAATAGCAGTTAGTTGTCTGCCAGCTTCTGTGTCAGGCTCACAGTGGATACTGTGCCCACTTGCCCAGTGCCACCACTCATATCTGGTGTCACAATAGCTTATGCTTGCATTTAAAAACATTTTTTTTGCACTGTAATAGATTGAATAGCAGTTAGTTGTCTGCCAGCTTCTGTATCAGGCTCACAGTGGATAATGTGCCCACTTGCCCAGTGCCACTACTCATATCTGGTATCACAATAGCATTAGCTTGCATTTAAAAACTTTTGTTTCACTGTAATAGATTGAATAGCAGTTAGTTGTCTGCAAGCTTCTGTGTCAGGCTCACAGTGGATACTGTGCCCACTTGCCCAGTGCCACTACTCATATCTGGTATCACAATAGCATAAGCTTGCATTTAAAAACATTTCTTTTTCACTGTAATAGATTGAATAGCAGTTAGTTGTGTGCCAGCTTCTGTGTCAGGCTCACAGTGGATACTGTGCCCACTTGCCCAGTGCCACCAGTCATATCTGGTGTCACAATAGCTTAAGCTTGCATTTAAAAACAAAAACATTTTTTTCACTGTAATAGATTGAATAGCAGTTAGTTGTCTGCCAGCTTCTGTGTCAGGCTCACAGTGGATAATGTGCCCAGTTGCCCAGTGCCACCACTTATATCTGGTGTCACAATAGCCTAAGCTTGCATTTAAAAACAATATTTTTTTTCACTGTAATAGATTGAATAGCAGTTAGTTGTCTGCCAGCTTCTTAGCAGGCTCACAGTGGATACTGTGCCCACTTGCCCAGTGCCTTCACTCATATCTGGTGTCACAATAGCTTAAGCTTGCATTTAAAAACAAACTTTTTTTTCACAGTAATAGATTGAATAGCAGTTAGTTGTGTGCCAGCTTCTGTGTCAGGCTCACAGTGGATACTGTGCACACTTGCCCAGTGCCACCACTCATATCTGGTGTCACAATAGCTTAAGCTTGCATTTAAAAACAAAACATTTTTTTCACTGTAATAGATTGAATAGCAGTTAGTTGTCTGCAAGCGTCTGGGTGTCAGGCCTTCAGCGTGTACTCTGCCAACCTCTGCAAGTGCACTTTGCAACTCATATCTGGTGTCACTATAGCGTGCCTTTAAAAGGCAAAAAAGTGTTTCACTGTAAGCTAATAGCAGTCAGTGTCATTCAAGCGGGTGTCAGGCCTTCAGCGTGCAGTTTGCCACTCATATCTGGTGTCACAATAGCGTGCCTTTAAAAAGCAAAAACATTTTTCACTGTAAGCTAATAGCAGTCAGTGTACTTCAAGTGGGTGTCAGGCCTTCAGCGTGTACTCTGCCAACCTCTGCAAGTGCACTTTGCCACTCATATCTGGTGTCACTATAGCGTGACTTTAAAAAGCAAAAAAGGTTTTTCACTGTGAGCTAATAGCAGTCAGTGTCCTTCAAGCGGGTGTCAGGCCTTCAGTGTGCACTTTGCCACTCATATCTGGTGTCACAATAGCGTGCCTTTAAAAAGCAAAAAAGTTTTTCACTGTAAGCTAATAGCAGTCAGTGTACTTCAGGTGGGTGTCAGGCCTTCAGCGTGTACTCTGCCAACCTCTGCAAGTGCACTTTGCCACTCATATCTGGTGTCACTATAGCGTGACTTTAAAAAGCAAAAAAGTTTTTCACTGTGAGCTAATAGCAGTCAGTGTCCTTCAAGCGGGTGTCAGGCCTTCAGTGTGCACTTTGCCATTTATATCTGGTGTCACAATAGCATGCCTTTAAAAAGCAAAAAAGTTTTTCACTGTGAGCTAATAGCAGTCAGTGTCCTTCAAGCGGGTGTCAGGTCTTCAGCGTGCACTTTGCCACTCATATCTGGTGTCACAATAGCGTACCTTTAAAAAGCAAAAAAAATTTCACTTTAAGCTAATAGCAGTCAGTGTACTTCAAGTGGGTGTCAGGCCTTCAGCGTCTACTCTGCCAACCTCTGCAAGTGCACTTTGCCACTCATATCTGGTGTCACAATAGCTTAAGCTTGCATTTAAAAACAAAAACTTTTTTTTCACTGTAATAGATTGAATAGCAGTTAGTTGTCTGCCAGCTTCTGTGTCAGGCTCACAGTGGATACTGTGCCCACTTGCCCAGTGCCACCACTCCTATCTGGTGTCACAATAGCTTAAGCTTGCATTTAAAAACAAAAATTTGTTTTTCACTGCAATAGATTGAATAGCAGTTAGTTGTCTGCCAGCTTCTGTGTCAGGCTCACAGTGGATACTGTGCCCACTTGCCCAGTGCCACCACTCATATCTGGTGTCACAATAGCTTAAGCTTGCATTTAAAAACAAAAAAAAATGTTTTCACTGTAATAGATTGAATAGCAGTTAGTTTTCTGCCAGCTTCTGTGTCAGGCTCACAGTTGATACTGTGCCCACTTGCCCAGTGCCACCACTCATATCTGGTATCACAATAGCTTAAGCTTGCATTTAAAAACAAAAACATTTTTTTCACTGTAATAGATTGAATAGCAGTTAGTTGTCTGCCAGCTTCTGTGTCAGGCTCACAGTGGATACTGTGCCCACTTGCCCAGTGCCACCACTCATATCTGGTGTCACAATAGCTTAAGCTTGCATTTAAAAACATTTTTTTTGCACTGTAATAGATTGAATAGTAGTTAGTTTTCTGCCAGCTTCTGTATCAGGCTCACAGTGGATACTGTGCCCACTTGCCCAGTGCCACTACTCATATCTGGTATCACAATAGCATAAGCTTGCATTTAAAAAATTTTTTTCACTGTAATAGATTGAATAGCAGTTAGTTGTCAGCCAGCTTCTGTGTCAGGCTCACAGTGGATACTGTGCCCACTTGCCCAGTGCCACCACTCATATTTGGTGTCACAATAGCTTAAGCTTGCATTTAAAAACAAAAAAAAATGTTTCACTGTAATAGATTGAATAGCAGTTAGTTGTCTGCCAGCTTCTGTGTCAGGCTCACAGTGGATACTGTGCTCACTTGCCCAGTGCCACCACTCATATCTGGTGTCACAATAGCTTAAGCTTGCATTTAAAAACAAAAAGTTTTTTTTCACTGTAATAGATTGAATAGCAGTTAGTTGTCTGCCAGCTTCTGTGTCAGGCTCACAGTGGATGCTGTGCCCACTTGCCCAGTGCCACCACTCCTATCTGGTGTCACAATAACTTAAGCTTGCATTTAAAAACAAAAATTTGTTTTTCACTGTAATAGATTGAATAGCAGTTAGTTGTCTGCAAGCGTCTGGGTGTCAGGCCTTCAGCGTGTACTCTGCCAACCTCTGCAAGTTCACTTTGCCACTCATATCTGGTGTCACTATAGCGTGCCTTTAAAAGGCAAAAAAGTGTTTCACTGTAAGCTAATAGCAGTCAGTGTCATTCAAGCGGTTGTCAGGCCTTCAGCGTGCAGTTTGCCACTCATATCTGGTGTCACAATAGCGTGCCTTTAAAAAGCAAAAACATTTTTCACTGTAAGCTAATAGCAGTCAGTGTACTTCAAGTGGGTGTCAGGCCTTCAGCGTGTACTCTGCCAACCTCTGCAAGTGCACTTTGCCACTCATATCTGGTGTCACTATAGCGTGACTTTAAAAAGCAAAAAAGTTTTTCACTGTGAGCTAATAGCAGTCAGTGTCCTTCAAGCGGGTGTCAGGCCTTCAGTGTGCACTTTGCCACTCATATCTGGTGTCACAATAGCGTGCCTTTAAAAAGCAAAAAAGTTTTTCACTGTGAGCTAATAGCAGTCAGTGTCCTTCAAGCGGGTGTCAGGTCTTCAGCGTGCACTTTGCCACTCATATCTGGTGTCACAATAGCGTACCTTTAAAAAGCAAAAAAAATTTCACTTTAAGCTAATAGCAGTCAGTGTACTTCAAGTGGGTGTCAGGCCTTCAGCGTCTACTCTGCCAACCTCTGCAAGTGCACTTTGCCACTCATATCAGGTGTCACAATAGCTTAAGCTTGCATTTAAAAACAAAAACTTTTTTTTTCACTGTAATAGATTGAATAGCAGTTAGTTGTCTGCCAGCTTCTGTGTCAGGCTCACAGTGGATACTGTGCCCACTTGCCCAGTGCCACCACTCCTATCTGGTGTCACAATAGCTTAAGCTTGCATTTAAAAACAAAAATTTGTTTTTCACTGTAATAGATTGAATAGCAGTTAGTTGTCTGCCAGCTTCTGTGTCAGGCTCACAGTGGATACTGTGCCCACTTGCCCAGTGCCACCACTCATATCTGGTGTCACAATAGCTTAAGCTTGCATTTAAAAACAAAAAAAATGTTTTCACTGTAATAGATTGAATAGCAGTTAGTTTTCTGCCAGCTTCTGTGGCAGGCTCACAGTTGATACTGTGCCCACTTGCCCAGTGCCACCACTCATATCTGGTATCACAATAGCTTAAGCTTGCATTTAAAAACAAAAACATTTTTTCACTGTAATAGATTGAATAGCAGTTAGTTGTCTGCCAGCTTCTGTGTCAGGCTCACAGTGGATACTGTGCCCACTTGCCCAGTGCCACCACTCATATCTGGTGTCACAATAGCTTAAGCTTGCATTTAAAAACATTTTTTTTGCACTGTAATAGATTGAATAGCAGTTAGTTGTCTGCCAGCTTCTGTATCAGGCTCACAGTGGATACTGTGCCCACTTGCCCAGTGCCACTACTCATATCTGGTATCACAATAGCATAAGCTTGCATTTAAAAAAAAAATTTCACTGTAATAGATTGAATAGCAGTTAGTTGTCAGCCAGCTTCTGTGTCAGGCTCACAGTGGATACTGTGCCCACTTGCCCAGTGCCACCACTCATATTTGGTGTCACAATAGCTTAAGCTTGCATTTAAAAACAAAAAAAAATGTTTCACTGTAATAGATTGAATAGCAGTTAGTTGTCTGCCAGCTTCTGTGTCAGGCTCACAGTGGATACTGTGCTCACTTGCCCAGTGCCACCACTCATATCTGGTGTCACAATAGCTTAAGCTTGCATTTAAAAACAAAAATTTGTTTTTCACTGTAATAGATTGAATAGCAGTTAGTTGTCTGCCAGCTTCTGTGTCAGGCTCACAGTGGATGCTGTGCCCACTTGCCCAGTGCCACCACTCCTATCTGGTGTCACAATAACTTAAGCTTGCATTTAAAAACAAAAATTTGTTTTTCACTGTAATAGATTGAATAGCAGTTAGTTGTCTGCCAGCTTCTGTGTCAGGCTCAAAGTGGATACTGTGCCCACTTGCCCAGTGCCACCACTCATATCTGGTGTCACAATAGCTTAAGCTTGCATTTAAAAACATTTTTTTTGCACTGTAATAGATTGAATAGCAGTTAGTTGTCTGCCAGCTTCTGTATCAGGCTCACAGTGGATAATGTGCCCACTTGCCCAGTGCCACTACTCATATCTGGTATCACAATAGCATTAGCTTGCATTTAAAAACTTTTTTTTCACTGTAATAGATTGAATAGCAATTAGTTGTCTGCAAGCTTCTGTGTCAGGCTCACAGTGGATACTGTGCCCACTTGCCCAGTGCCACTACTCATATCTGGTATCACAATAGCATAAGCTTGCATTTAAAAACATTTTTTTTTCACTGTAATAGATTGAATAGCAGTTAGTTGTGTGCCAGCTTCTGTGTCAGGCTCACAGTGGATACTGTGCCCACTTGCCCAGTGCCACCAGTCATATCTGGTGTCACAATAGCTTAAGCTTGCATTTAAAAACAAAAACATTTTTTTCACTGTAATAGATTGAATAGCAGTTAGTTGTCTGCCAGCTTCTGTGTCAGGCTCACAGTGGATACTGTGCCCAGTTGCCCAGTGCCACCACTTATATCTGGTGTCACAATAGCCTAAGCTTGCATTTAAAAACAATAATTTTTTTCACTGTAATAGATTGAATAGCAGTTAGTTGTCTGCCAGCTTCTGTGTCAGGCTCACAGTGGATACTGTGCCCACTTGCCCAGTGCCTTCACTCATATCTGGTGTCACAATAGCTTAAGCTTGCATTTAAAAACAAACTTTTTTTTCACAGTAATAGATTGAATAGCAGTTAGTTGTGTGCCAGCTTCTGTGTCAGGCTCACAGTGGATACTGTGCACACTTGCCCAGTGCCACCACTCATATCTGGTGTCACAATAGCTTAAGCTTGCATTTAAAAACAAAACATTTTTTTCACTGTAATAGATTGAATAGCAGTTAGTTGTCTGCAAGCGTCTGGGTGTCAGGCCTTCAGCGTTTACTCTGCCAACCTCTGCAAGTGCACTTTGCCACTCATATCTGGTGTCACTATAGCGTGCCTTTAAAAGGCAAAAAAGTGTTTCACTGTAAGCTAATAGCAGTCAGTGTCATTCAAGCGGGTGTCAGGCCTTCAGCGTGCAGTTTGCCACTCATATCTGGTGTCACAATAGCGTGCCTTTAAAAAGCAAAAACATTTTTCACTGTAAGCTAATAGCAGTCAGTGTACTTCAAGTGGGTGTCAGGCCTTCAGCGTGTACTCTGCCAACCTCTGCAAGTGCACTTTGCCACTCATATCTGGTGTCACTATAGCGTGACTTTAAAAAGCAAAAAAGTTTTTCACTGTGAGCTAATAGCAGTCAGTGTCCTTCAAGCGGGTGTCAGGCCTTCAGTGTGCACTTTGCCACTCATATCTGGTGTCACAATAGCGTGCCTTTAAAAAGCAAAAAAGTTTTTCACTGTAAGCTAATAGCAGTCAGTGTACTTCAGGTGGGTGTCAGGCCTTCAGCGTGTACTCTGCCAACCTCTGCAAGTGCACTTTGCCACTCATATCTGGTGTCACTATAGCGTGACTTTAAAAAGCAAAAAAGTTTTTCACTGTGAGCTAATAGCAGTCAGTGTCCTTCAAGCGGGTGTCAGGCCTTCAGTGTGCACTTTGCCACTCATATCTGGTGTCACAATAGCGTGCCTTTAAAAAGCAAAAAAGTTTTTCACTGTAAGCTAATAGCAGTCAGTGTACTTCAGGTGGGTGTCAGGCCTTCAGCGTGTACTCTGCCAACCTCTGCAAGTGCACTTTGCCACTCATATCTGGTGTCACTATAGCGTGACTTTAAAAAGCAAAAAAGTTTTTTACTGTGAGCTAATAGCAGTCAGTGTCCTTCAAGCGGGTGTCAGGCCTTCAGTGTGCACTTTGCCACTCATATCTGGTGTCACAATAGCGTGCCTTTAAAAAGCAAAAAAGTTTTTCACTGTGAGCTAATAGCAGTCAGTGTCCTTCAAGCGGGTGTCAGGTCTTCAGCGTGCACTTTGCCACTCATATCTGGTGTCACAATAGCGTACCTTTAAAAAGCAAAAAAAATTTCACTTTAAGCTAATAGCAGTCAGTGTACTTCAAGTGGGTGTCAGGCCTTCAGCGTCTACTCTGCCAACCTCTGCAAGTGCACTTTGCCACTCATATCTGGTGTCACAATAGCTTAAGCTTGCATTTAAAAACAAAAACTTTTTTTTCACTGTAATAGATTGAATAGCAGTTAGTTGTCTGCCAGCTTCTGTGTCAGGCTCACAGTGGATACTGTGCCCACTTGCCCAGTGCCACCACTCATATCTGGTGTCACAATAGCTTAAGCTTGCATTTAAAAACAAAAAACAATGTTTTCACTGTAATAGATTGAATAGCAGTTAGTTTTCTGCCAGCTTCTGTGTCAGGCTCACAGTGGATACTGTGCCCACTTGCCCAGTGCCACCACTCATATCTGGTGTCACAATAGCTTAAGCTTGCATTTAAAAACATTTTTTTTGCACTGTAATAGATTGAATAGCAGTTAGTTGTCTGCCAGCATCTGTATCAGGCTCACAGTGGATACTGTGCCCACTTGACCAGTGCCACTACTCATATCTGGTATCACAATAGCATAAGCTTGCATTTAAAAAAAATTTTTTCACTGTAATAGATTGAATAGCAGTTAGTTGTCAGCCAGCTTCTGTGTCAGGCTCACATTGGATACTGTGCCCACTTGCCCAGTGCCACCACTCATATTTGGTGTCACAATAGCTTAAGCTTGCATTTAAAAAAAAAAATGTTTCACTGTAATAGATTGAATAGCAGTTAGTTGTCTGCAAGCTTCTGTGTCAGGCTCACAGTGGATACTGTGCTCACTTGCCCAGTGCCACCACTCATATCTGGTGTCACAATAGCTTAAGCTTGCATTTAAAAACAAAAAGTTTTTTTTCACTGTAATAGATTGAATAGCAGTTAGTTGTCTGCCAGCTTCTGTGTCAGGCTCACAGTGGATGCTGTGCCCACTTGCCCAGTGCCACCACTCCTATCTGGTGTCACAATAACTTAAGCTTGCATTTAAAAACAAAAATTTGTTTTTCACTGTAATAGATTGAATAGCAGTTAGTTGTCTGCCAGCTTCTGTGTCAGGCTCACAGTGGATACTGTGCCCACTTGCCCAGTGCCACCACTCATATCTGGTGTCACAATAGCTTAAGCTTGCATTTAAAAGCATTTTTTTGCACTGTAATAGATTGAATAGCAGTTAGTTGTCTGCCAGCTTCTGTATCAGGCTCACAGTGGATACTGTGCCCACTTGCCCAGTGCCACTACTCATATCTGGTATCACAATAGCATTAGCTTGCATTTAAAAACTTTTTTTTCACTGTAATAGATTGAATAGCAGTTAGTTGTCTGCAAGCTTCTGTGTCAGGCTCACAGTGGATACTGTGCCCACTTGCCCAGTGCCACCACTCCTATCTGGTGTCACAATAACTTAAGCTTGCATTTAAAAACAAAAATTTGTTTTTCACTGTAATAGATTGAATAGCAGTTAGTTGTCTGCCAGCTTCTGTGTCAGGCTCACAGTGGATACTGTGCCCACTTGCCCAGTGCCACAACTCATATCTGGTGTCACAATAGCTTAAGCTTGCATTTAAAAACATTTTTTTTGCACTGTAATAGATTGAATAGCAGTTAGTTGTCTGCCAGCTTCTGTATCAGGCTCACAGTGGATACTGTGCCCACTTGCCCAGTGCCTTCACTCATATCTGGTGTCACAATAGCTTAAGATTGCATTTAAAAACAAACTTTTTTTCACAGTAATAGATTGAATAGCAGTTAGTTGTGTGCCAGCTTCTGTGTCAGGCTCACAGTGGATACTGTGCACACTTGCCCAGTGCCACCACTCATATCTGGTGTCACAATAGCTTAAGCTTGCATTTAAAAACAAAACATTTTTTTCACTGTAATAGATTGAATAGCAGTTAGTTGTCTGCAAGCGTCTGGGTGTCAGGCCTTCAGCGTGTACTCTGCCAACCTCTGCAAGTGCACTTTGCCACTCATATCTGGTGTCACTATAGCGTGCCTTTAAAAGGCAAAAAAGTGTTTCACTGTAAGCTAATAGCAGTCAGTGTCATTCAAGCGGGTGTCAGGCCTTCAGCGTGCAGTTTGCCACTCATATCTGGTGTCACAATAGCGTGCCTTTAAAAAGCAAAAACATTTTTCACTGTAAGCTAATAGCAGTCAGTGTACTTCAAGTGGGTGTCAGGCCTTCAGCGTGTACTCTGCCAACCTCTGCAAGTGCACTTTGCCACTCATATCTGGTGTCACTATAGCGTGACTTTAAAAAGCAAAAAAGTTTTTCACTGTGAGCTAATAGCAGTCAGTGTCCTTCAAGCGGGTGTCAGGCCTTCAGTGTGCACTTTGCCACTCATATCTGGTGTCACAATAGCGTGCCTTTAAAAAGCAAAAAAGTTTTTCACTGTAAGCTAATAGCAGTCAGTGTACTTCAGGTGGGTGTCAGGCCTTCAGCGTGTACTCTGCCAACCTCTGCAAGTGCACTTTGCCACTCATATCTGGTGTCACTATAGCGTGACTTTAAAAAGCAAAAAAGTTTTTCACTGTGAGCTAATAGCAGTCAGTGTCCTTCAAGCGGGTGTCAGGCCTTCAGTGTGCACTTTGCCACTCATATCTGGTGTCACAATAGCGTGCCATTAAAAAGCAAAAAAGTTTTTCACTGTGAGCTAATAGCAGTCAGTGTCCTTCAAGCGGGTGTCAGGTCTTCAGCGTGCACTTTGCCACTCATATCTGGTGTCACAATAGCGTACCTTTAAAAAGCAAAAAAAAATTCACTTTAAGCTAATAGCAGTCAGTGTACTTCAAGTGGGTGTCAGGCCTTCAGCGTCTACTCTGCCAACCTCTGCAAGTGCACTTTGCCACTCATATCTGGTGTCACATTAGCTTAAGCTTGCATTTAAAAACAAAAACTTTTTTTTCACTGTAATAGATTGAATAGCAGTTAGTTGTCTGCCAGCTTCTGTATCAGGCTCACAGTGGATACTGTGCCCACTTGCCCAGTGCCACCACTCCTATCTGGTGTCACAATAGCTTAAGCTTGCATTTAAAAACAAAAAAAAATGTTTCACTGTAATAGATTGAATAGCAGTTAGTTGTCTGCCAGCTTCTGTGTCAGGCTCACAGTGGATACTGTGCTCACTTGCCCAGTGCCACCACTCATATCTGGTGTCACAATAGCTTAAGCTTGCATTTAAAAACAAAAAGTTTTTTTTCACTGTAATAGATTGAATAGCAGTTAGTTGTCTGCCAGCTTCTGTGTCAGGCTCACAGTGGATGCTGTGCCCACTTGCCCAGTGCCACCACTTCTATCTGGTGTCACAATAACTTAAGCTTGCATTTAAAAACAAAAATTTGTTTTTCACTGTAATAGATTGAATAGCAGTTAGTTGTCTGCCAGCTTCTGTGTCAGGCTCACAGTGGATACTGTGCCCACTTGCCCAGTGCCACCACTCATATCTGGTGTCACAATAGCTTAAGCTTGCATTTAAAAACATTTTTTTTGCACTGTAATAGATTGAATAGCAGTTAGTTGTCTGCCAGCTTCTGTATCAGGCTCACAGTGGATACTGTGGCCACTTGCCCAGTGCCACTACTCATATCTGGTATCACAATAGCATTAGCTTGCATTTAAAAACTTTTTTTTCACTGTAATAGATTGAATAGCAGTTAGTTGTCTGCAAGCTTCTGTGTCAGGCTCACAGTGGATACTGTGCCCACTTGCCCAGTGCCACTACTCATATCTGGTATCACAATAGCATAAGCTTGCATTTAAAAACATTTTTTTTTCACTGTAATAGATTGAATAGCAGTTAGTTGTGTGCCAGCTTCTGTGTCAGGCTCACAGTGGATACTGTGCCCACTTGCCCAGTGCCACCAGTCATATCTGGTGTCACAATAGCTTAAGCTTGCATTTAAAAACAAAAACATTTTTTTCACTGTAATAGATTGAATAGCAGTTAGTTGTCTGCCAGCTTCTGTGTCAGGCTCACAGTGGATACTGTGCCCACTTGCCCAGTGCCACCACTTATATCTGGTGTCACAATAGCCTAAGCTTGCATTTAAAAAGAATAATTTTTTTCACTGTAATAGATTGAATAGCAGTTAGTTGTCTGCCAGCTTCTGTGTCAGGCTCACAGTGGATACTGTGCCCACTTGCCCAGTGCCTTCACTCATATCTGGTGTCACAATAGCTTAAGCTTGCATTTAAAAACAAACTTTTTTTTCACAGTAATAGATTGAATAGCAGTTAGTTGTGTGCCAGCTTCTGTGTCAGGCTCCCAGTGGATACTGTGCACACTTGCCCAGTGCCACCACTCATATCTGGTGTCACAATAGCTTAAGCTTGCATTTAAAAACAAAACATTTTTTTCACTGTAATAGATTGAATAGCAGTTAGTTGTCTGCAAGCGTCTGGTTGTCAGGCCTTCAGCGTGTACTCTGCCAACCTCTGCAAGTGCACTTTGCCACTCATATCTGGTGTCACTATAGCGTGCCTTTAAAAGGCAAAAAAGTGTTTCACTGTAAGCTAATAGCAGTCAGTGTCATTCAAGCGGGTGTCAGGCCTTCAGCGTGCAGTTTGCCACTCATATCTGGTGTCACAATAGCGTGCCTTTAAAAAGCAAAAACATTTTTCACTGTAAGCTAATAGCAGTCAGTGTACTTCAAGTGGGTGTCAGGCCTTCAGCGTGTACTCTGCCAACCTCTGCAAGTGCACTTTGCCACTCATATCTGGTGTCACTATAGCGTGACTTTAAAAAGCAAAAAAGTTTTTCACTGTGAGCTAATAGCAGTCAGTGTCCTTCAAGCGGGTGTCAGGCCTTCAGTGTGCACTTTGCCACTCATATCTGGTGTCACAATAGCGTGCCTTTAAAAAGCAAAAAAGTTTTTCACGGGGGCATGGCCTGGCGCTCGAGCTGCACGGACGCATGGAGGAGTAGCTCCTGCCGACCGAGACACAGGGAGCAATACCAATCGGTCTACCGAGCGTCCAAAACACACAGAGGACTCACTAACCTGTCAGTATGTCACAGAGGCAAAAGCTGAAATCCGCTAAGGCGGACAAATCTTCTTTCTTCCTTGCTAAACCGACGCCGCAAAAAGCGCGGGAAGAATCGGACCAAGATGGCGGCGCCCGGAGATCGCGAGAATCATCTCTCTCGCCCCCGGCATCCCCAGAAATGGAGGCAGGGGACAGACCCCTCACAGTGGCAACAATGCAAGGGATGATGGCAAACCTGGCAAAAGATATTCAGCTCGGTTTCCAGACACAAATGAAGACCTTAACAGCCGAACTGAAAAGGGACATCCAGGAGATAGGTAATCGCACAGCTCACCTGGAAGCAAGAATGGACGAGCACTCTGCAGCACACAATAGCCTAGCTGCCCAGCTACAAGACCTAACCTGCAATATGGAAAGACAAAGGGTCAAGATAGCAGACATGGAGGACAGGTCACGCAGGAATAACCTACGATTTAGAGGCATCCCTGAAAAAGTAGGTAACAATGACCTGGACAGATATTTGCAAGAGCTATTCCTTCAGTTAACCCCTGAAATACATCCTGACCAATTGATCATTGATAGGGCTCACCGCCTCAGAAGACCTGCCCACTTACCAACATCTTCCACAAGAGACGTTATAGCTAGAATACACTTTTTCCATGCCAAGGAAAGGATCCTACGTGCCACAAGGAACGCGGAGATGCCTGACAAATTCCGAGATATCAAGATCTTCTCAGACCTGTCGGCGGAAACCCTGCAATTCCGCAAATCACTAGCGCAGATCACCACAGCCCTACGCACGCAAGGTCTAAATTACAGATGGGGATATCCAGCTAAGCTGTTGGTGTACCATCAAGAAGCCCTCCACGCCATCACGACCCCATCTCAAGGCATAAGCATGCTCAAGGACTGGGGCATGCCTCTGATGGAGCAGGCGACTCCGGGCCCAGCCAAAATCCCCAGGCTGACGCAAGACTGGTCCACTCACTGAAGAAAGGAGAGTACGGCAGAGGTGTATGTAAGAAACTGTAATAATAGACACTCACACAGGCCCCTGCCTTGTTAAAGGTTATTGTTAAAGGTTATTGATATGCTACTGTTTTTCAGTTATAATCTGTTCCTCTATGTTTCATTAACCCGTACTTATGAATACTATAACGTGCACTGCCAGCGAGACAGACCCTCGGCTAGACACTGACACTGCCCATGAGCCAGGGTGTAGGGGGTCCGGCACTGGGGCCCGAAGACAGGCATAAAGCTTACCCCACACACAAGGCCCAGATGCCGATGTCTCACCTCACCCTCCAACAAAGCTAGACATGTTATAGTAATTTGCTCCCTTGTGCTCTCAGCGGTTGGACTCCCTCTAACAGGTTGTGTCCAATGACCGCGACCCCCACAGGAGGTGCACGACCCTTGGTCGGCGCACAACGGCTCAAACCCTATGAGCCAGATGGAGTCGAACCCCCTCAACCCCTCACTCCCACACCCCACCCATGCAACCTATCACATGACGCGCAGACCCTAGACCGCAAGTCGCCCTTAAGAACAGCGCATAGCCTAAAAAGCACAGACGATCCTTCACGAAATGCAACACAAGAGAAAATATGTCTCACAGGGAATCTAACAAAAAATAGCTGGTTACCAATGTATATATGTGTAGTACAGAGACAGGAATTGTATAGACAAAATGTTACGTATTATGTCATATAATGTCAAGGGGCTTAACACCCCAGGTAAAAGAAGATTGCTGCTGCACGATCTCAAACAACACTCTGTAGCGATCGCATGCATACAGGAAACGCATTTTAAAAAACCCAAAGAGCCGGCCCTATTCACAAAATTTTTCCCCACGCAATACCATGCCATGTCAGACTCAAAAACAAAAGGGGTCTCCATCCTCATCCACAAGGATGTGGCATTTACCCTGCAACAGAGCCATATAGACGACAAAGGTAGATATGTTATCATAGTAGGCCTCTTTAACAATGTACAGTATACGTTGGTAGCCACATACTTCCCTAATGATAATCAATCCGCATTCCTTACCACCCTTCTGAACAAGATAGACCAACATAAACTGGGGGGACTCATAATAGGGGGCGACTTCAACTTTATTCAGTCTCCTTCCTTGAATACGACCGCTCCCTTGACAGGCAGACGGAAAAAAAGCCTACAGAAACAATGCAAAACTTACAATCACGCCTTGTCCCTATTTAACCTACATGACAGCTGGAGAATATTACACCCCACGGACAGAGACTATTCGTTTTATTCCACTGTCCATAATACTTACACCCGTATCGATACATTCTATATAGATAATATAGCACTAGCTCAGCTGGAAAATTGCACGATAGGGGACATGACGTGGTCTGATCATGGGCCAATCTACTTGGACGTAAGGGACCAACTTAATCGCCAAGGCAAGAGTACGTGGAGACTAAATGAGTCCCTTCTGAAAGATGCCCCTTTTGTAGGACAACTGAAGTTAGACCTTCAAAATTACTTCCGCACGAATGTATCAGACCAAGTCTCAGACTTCACTGTATGGTCTGCTCATAAGGCGGTAATCAGGGGTCAACTCATTAGACGGGCAACGTATCTCAAAAAGCAACACCAAACTAGCTTACTAGAATGCCATAAACAGATAGCACTGACCACTGCCCAAAATAAACGATCACCCACACCAGAACTGGCATCCAAACTGAAAACCCTGCACCAAGACCTCACCAAACTCAATGCCCAAAAAACAACGTACTTCCTACATAGGTTGAGGGCCACTACATACCATACCAGTGGGAAATCATCTAAGTACCTCGCCAACAGGCTTAAAACAAAACAAGTGGCAACTAGAATACCACACCTCATAAATCACTTAGGGGGAAAAATAATGAACCCCATGACCATAGTCCAGGAATTTGCCTACTTTTACAAACAACTATACAACCTCAAAGAAAGCGAGGGTAGAGAAACCCCGGAGGCCGGCCCCATAACCACATACCTACAGGGCATAACGCTCCCTACAATTGACCGATCCGAAGTGAACACACTATGCCAACCATTCACACTACAAGAAGTCCTGACGGTCATAAAGCACCTACCCCTCGGCAAATCCCCAGGGGCTGACGGATTCTCAAACGTATATTACAAGACGTTTGCGGACATACTAGCGCCGCACCTACTGAAGGTGTACCAAAGAGCTGCAGAAACAGGGAGCCTCCCCCCCGAAATGCTCCTGGCCACGATAGTCACGCTGCCCAAACCGGACAAACCGACAGACAGTTGTAAAAATTTCCGACCCATCTCCCTCCTCAACACCGACGCTAAAATATATGCCAAGTTACTGGCCAATAGATTGACTCCTATCTTGCCAACCATAGTCAATGACGACCAGACGGGATTTGTTAGGGGCAGACAGGGCCTGGATAACACTAGAAAACTCTCCCTGGTACTGGAAACAATGAGGGGGTCGGGCCAGGGCGGTCTACTGCTAGCCCTTGATGCTGAAAAAGCATTTGACCGCCTGGGCTGGACATTCCTCGAACAGGCCCTTATAAAATATGGTTTTCCCGTACCGTTCATCAAACAAGTTTTCGCACTATATTCGGGTCCCACAGCGCAGGTGTTGCAGGCCGGATTCCTCTCAGACCGGTTCCCCCTAGCGAATGGCACGAGGCAGGGGTGCCCCCTGTCACCACTACTTTACGTACTGGCTTTGGAGCCTCTACTATGCCAAATCAGGCAGAACGCAGGTATCCACGGGATAAACCTCCATGGCAGGGAAATAAAGGTTAGCGCCTTCGCGGACGATATTCTTCTGTACATAACCCGACCGACAGAATCCCTCCCCCACCTATTAGACCTAATCAAGGATTACGGAAAGTTGTCCTACTATTCCTTAAATACAGGCAAGACACAAGCAATGGGGATACGACTATCGCACCAGACACTAGCTACACTTAAGACAGACTACCCCTTCGAATGGCGCACTGATAACATCAAATATCTAGGGCTCACATTCACGAAACAACCAACAGACACTTTCTCCGCAAATTATGTTAGGGTTTGGAAGGAATGCCAGACACTGATGAAAAAATGGAGCTCCATGTTTCTGACATGGACGGAGAGGGTGGCGACGGTTAAGATGTCGGTGCTCCCCAGACTCCAGTATCTGTTCCGCACCTTACCACTCAAAGTGCCCATGTCCTACTTCAAAACCATACAAAAAGAATTAGTCAGATTTGTCTGGGGCGGGGGCGCAGCTAGAATACAGGGGCCCATATTAAGGGCTCCACAAAAACAAGGGGGCTTCGCCCTCCCCGACATCAAAGCATATTACCAGGCGGCGGTGCTGACAGCTTTGCTGCCCCACCTTCTGGACGTACCACAACCACAGTGGGTTATGATGGAGAAACAAACATTGAAGCCATTCGATATACCCACAATGCTGTGGCTCCCAAAAAGGTTCCGACCCTCCGTGCCCCTTTTGCCAGAACAGCTTAGAATCGCTATACGGGTATGGGACACAACGAGAGGCAGTATAGAAAGCCTTACCCCGCTATCACCAGCAACACCACTCCACATCATCACATACTGTATACCTACGTTCAATGCCAAACCATGGATCGAGAAGGGGGTCACACACCTTTCCCATATGATCGCACGACATAAACTGAGATCATTCCAAGACATGCAAGACACATACCACATACCAGCAGCATCGCAATTCTCACAAATACAATTAAGATCCTTCATGGCAAAAAAAGATAACTTACCCCTCCACATCACAAGAATCGTTCCCGAACTAGAGACGACAGGGTGGGAGCAAATGGCAATAAGGGGAGTGTTACCTAAGGGCTGTAGACCTCTGTCATGGTGTTACCGATTTCTCCAGTCATACACGCACTTTGCGGACTCCAAACAAGCGGCACAGTGGGCGTCAGACCTACAGCGCACTTTAACGAGAGAGGACTGGGAATCCATAGTGAGTGCACCCAGAAAGGTGCTAAAAACGGAGACACTACTAGAGCAGCACAGAAAAACAGTATACAGATGGTATATGGTCCCCACACGTATCCACAAAATATACCCAAACTCGCCCCAGGGGTGCTGGAGATGTGGGCAGCAAGCGGGTACAGTGTTACACGTGTGGTGGTCCTGCACCCGGGTCTCGGGCTTCTGGGAGGACATAATCAACCTAATAAGGGAACTTACTCACACTCAGGTACCCAGGACACCGGAGACGTGCTTACTGCTGTTTCTGCCTCCCGGTATACATACCGCAGTACAGAAACTAGCCTTTCACGTTCTCCTGACGGCACAGCGCGCAATAGCGCGGCTGTGGAAATCCACAAACTCCCCACGGATCACAGAGGTGTATGAGGAGATAGACACTCAAAAATTATACGAAACCAGTTACCAAAGTGTCTTCCCAATGTCTAAAACGGCCGTGGAGGCGTGGGGGTTATGGGAGTCTTGGAGAACGAGCAATCTCGGCCACAAGGCACATCATATAACTAGTGGGAATAAGACCTAAGACCTAATAGATAGCCTGTCACCACACATAGCCATAAGGCGACCAGGTGTCTACTAGGGGCCCGATGGATACGCCATGGAGGAGCTAGCAAACATATAACTAGCAAACACATAATTGCCAAAGAATTATTTGCCGAACGTATACCTGTGTAAATGTATGTGATGCAATAAATTGTACTGTACGTGATGGTCGTCTGTGAAGAATTCGTATGCCCACCGAAGGGGAGTCCCTGAGGTTGCGTGACACTAATAATACTACTGTTGTTATTACTATTATTTCCCTTCTCTCCCTCCTTTTCCTTCTGTACCCCCACCCCATCCCTACGAAAGATGCATGAAAACTCAATAAAAATCCTTAATTGCAAAAAAAAAAAAAAAAAAAAAAAAAAAAGTTTTTCACTGTAAGATAATAGCAGTCAGTGTACTTCAGGTGGGTGTCAGGCCTTCAGCGTGTACTCTGCCAACCTCTGCAAGTGCACTTTGCCACTCATATCTGGTGTCACCATAGCGTGCTTTTAAAAAGCAAAAAAGTTTTTCACTGTGAGCTAATAGCAGTCAGTGTCCTTCAAGCGGGTGTCAGGTCTTCAGCGTGCACTTTGCCACTCATATCTGGTGTCACAATAGCGTACCTTTAAAAAGCAAAAAAAATTCACTTTAAGCTAATAGCAGTCAGTGTACTTCAAGTGGGTGTCAGGCCTTCACCGTCTACTCTGCCAACCTCTGCAAGTGCACTTTGCCACTCATATCTGGTGTTACTATAGCGTGCCTTTAAAAAGCAAAAAAGTTTTTCACTGTAAGCTAATAGCAGTTAGTGTACTTCAAGTGGGTGTCAGGCCTACAGCGTGTACTCTGCCAACCTCTGCCAGTGCACATTGCCACAGAGGGCCAGAAGCACTTTAAGTGCACGGCTCTGTGAGCGACTTAAAATTAAAGCCCACTGACCCAGAGGGATTTAAGGAGACCCGTTATGTCCCCGAATCGCTCGAGGAAGCCGATAGAAGCAAAGGAGGTGAATGATAAGGGAGCCTTTTTTACGGTCCGGGCAACACAAAGTAAGCTTACTGATACAGGGGTTCAAGATGGAGCAGACGCTGAGACAGAAGGTGATACAATCTCAGATACAGATATAGATCCTAAGCCTGCTCCTGTTAAAAAAAGCAGAGGCCCTCCTCACACCAAAGCTTTTACAGGATATGCTGGATAAAGCAGTTATCCAAATGCAGACAACAGTGGCAACTGCCATTGCAGATTTAAAAGAGGATATGATTAAATTAGATACAAGGACTATACACCTAGAGACAAAGGTAGACGAGGTCTCTGTTGCTTACATAGGCTTAAAATCTCGTGTAAGTGTATTAGAGGATAAAATGCTATTTCAGGATTCCAAACTCATGGATTTCGAAGATAGATCTCGCCGAAATAATATCAAAGTGCGAGGAATTCCAGAAGACGTGGGGTAACAGGAGCTCGAGACTTTTATGCTAGAGTTATTTCAATACGCTGTACCAGATTTACCACAAGATATGTTTTTACTGGACCACATACACAGATTGATTAGACCTCAATTCCTGCCGGCCTCCAGCCCGAGAGATGTACTCCTGAGAGTGCATTACTTTCATGTGAAGGAACAAATAATGAGGGCGTACAGAGCAAAAGAAGATCGACCAGGGAAGTACAAAAAAGTCCTCTTATTTGCAGATTTGTCATCAGATACTTTAAGATTTAGAAGATCCTTTAAAGACATTATAGAACTACTCCGAGCTAACGATATCAGATATAAATGGGGGTACCCAGCAAAATTGTTCATTACTAGAGAAGGAAAATTTAATGCTGTGTCATCACCAGCAGAAGGCTCCAAGCTCCTACAGGAATGGGGTTTAACTCCAAACCCCCCATCTGACGATTAGTCATTAGGATTGCTGGCTAATACTCGGAAAACATGAGGAAAACATGAGGAAAATATGAGGAACCACGAGGAACATGATGAACATGAACAAGCTATTGGTTTTTCCGTTTTTTTTCTTTTTTGTGTCTTGATGGGAGACAGGAGAATGGCGACTCTGGTGACTCTGGTGACTCAACAAGGGTTTGAGACTATTATCCTCATTATTTTTCAAACTATATAGTATGTTATGATAAACGAAGGAGAGAAAGAAAGTGAAACGAAAGAGAAAAAAATTAAAAGTATATAATGTATATAATGTGTGTTAATAAGAGTAAAATTATTTGTAAAAAATAAGTGAGAGAGAGTGGAAGGGGAGGGGAAGAGAAAGGAAGGAAAAGGGAGAAAGAAAGATCAAAATATAGGCTATATGCGATAAACCACTAGATATATAAGTTTGGGACTAAGTTGAATAAGTTGAGCTTATGGTTTTGAAATATGTATTCTGAGATATTTTCCAAAGTATTTGAGTATATTTAGATTATCATATCTGGACACAAGTTATTCTGTTCTATCTTAGTTAAGAATAGAAACATTATTCCAGTATAAATAATTATATAAATTCCTTTTTTTGAACAGCAGTAGCATTTTAAACAGCAATAAAGATAATAAAGATATGATTAAAAATAACATTATTAGACGGTTGATGTACTCATATTTGGTTTGATAAGTCAATATATCAATGAGCGACGTTTAGCAAGGTAATAATTAATTGCCAGAATGTTATTTAATTTAAATTAAAAGAATCTCAATAAAATATATATCTAGATAGACTGGATAGACTATTAAAATCAAATTATAAACTATAAATAATAAACAATATTTGGTATTACATGATAGAGATATGCTAAACTTTATTGCTCTATAAGTTAAATCATATTTTGATTATATTTAAAGGGGCATGTATGTCTAAAAAAATGTAAAAATCTTAAAGTTTAAAATCTAAAAAAGGAGCTTAGTGGAAGCAAGTCGAATCATATCACTTTTGGAATAGTGTCAGAATTTACTATGTAAAGAAATAGAATTATCTAAATATTTAAGTACAAACTTCCCTTATATTAAAAGTTGTTTAAAAGGCTTATAATCATTAAACAGGAGGTTAAATTCATACCTCCCTCCCCAACCATTTATATCGCTTCCTTCATCAAATAAAGAACTGCAGCTTTACAGTCAACAATCATATTATAAATTAAACATGACAAAAACTCAAGCAATGTGTCTCAATACAACTAAATCTACAGATCATAGATTGAAAGAAAGTTTTTCTTATGACTGGAGAGAAGATCATTTAATATTCTTAATCATTAGAATCACTAAAAAAGAAAAAGATCTTCTATTAGTCAATTATACGAAATTACTGAAGGAAATCGATAACCAATTAAAATCATGGAATAATCTGTTTTTATCTTGGGTAGGGAAAATAGCAGCACTTAAAATGTCAATATTACCTAAGATATTATACCTCTTTAGATCTTTGCATATGTTACTTCCACAAAAATATATAATAGCTATGCAAGCTGCTATGGTTTGTTTTAGCTGGGGTAACAAACACCCGCGAATGCCCAAAACATTATTGATGAGAAATCTAGAAAATGGAGGAATGGGGATACCAAATATAAAGGCATATTATCACTCTTCTATACTTATGAATGTTATCAGCGCGCATTCAACTGGTTATACCCCTCAATGGGTGGCAATAGAAAATAAATATTGCGGACCACAAGATCTTTCAACACTATTATGGAAGCCTCAACAACTACGACAATTAAACTCAAATATGTTGCCCTCTACTAAACATTTAGTGAAAATCTGGGATATTTACAGAGATAAATTATGTACAGCTTACCCATGGGCCTTAGCGACTCCAATCAAAATTTTACACTCCTGCAATGGAACGTTTCCATATCAGAAATGGGAAAAAGCAGGAATTACACATTTGTTCCACTTATGTACCATAGAAAGTTTAAAATCATTTTCGACTCTACAAAAGGAGTTTTCATTACCACCAAGCTACACATTTGCATATCTTCAAATCAAAGCGATCTTAGATACAGAAAAGGTCCGTGTGAGAACAGTTACGATGCAAACCTCTATATCGAAGTTTGAAGAGAAATGCTTATCATTAAGCCCTCCGAAAAGAACATTGTCTTTATGCTATCAAACTCTAGCTAACCCAGCGGAAAATGCGAAGTGGAAATGTATGCAATATTGGCAAGAAGATCTTCAACAGAATATTTCAATGAGGGATTGGGAATACATTTTTAACGCACATGCTGGACTAACTACTAGCACTGCGCACCTAGAAGTAACAAGGAAAATAATGTACAGGTGGTACATGGTTCCCGCTCGTTTGCACACTATCTTCCCGGATTCATCAGACAGATGTTGGCGCTGTTATACAGATAGAGGCACTATGCTGCATGTCTGGTGGTCATGTAAAGAGGTGAATACACTATGGAAGAAAATTGAAAAAATAATAAAACAAACTACAAACCAGCAAATACCTCACGACCCCAAAACAATACTTCTCCGATTACTTCCAATTAATACTCCTAAAGTAATCAAGAAAACCTGGGGACAAAGTAACAATCAAAGGGGCATATTATTAGCCCTTGATGCTGAGAAAGCATTTGACCGACTAAATTGGACTTATATGCAAGAGGTACTGTTGAGTATGGGGTTTCCTATAGCCTTTTTGAGTAATTTAATGGCCCTTTACTCTAAACCTATGGCCAAAATATATAACTCTGGCTTTCTGTCCAGATCATTCCAAATAACAAACGGTTCCAGGCAAGGCTGCCCACTCTCACCATTGATTTTTATTCTTTGTATGGAGCCCTTAATAAGATACATTAAATCTCAGGAAGCTATTAAAGGTGTAATTACGCCAACAGGGGAACAAAAAATTGCTTTATTTGCGGATGATGTCCTTTTATTCTTATCAGACCCAGAATCATCAATCCCACAGCTACTCACCACGTTGGAAAGATTTGGACAAATATCATACCACAAAAATAACTCTAAAAAATCACAGGCATTGGTTTTAGGACTCCCAATAGATGTCACACAACGATTAAAAGCGACATACAAGTTTGATTGGCGGAAAACATCTATTTCCTATTTAGGCATTAAACTCCCTACAACACATAAGTTGATAATAAAAGAAAACCACCTTCCACTTATACATAAACTGGACCATCAACTTAAAACATGGGAGAATAAAGAAATATCTTGGCTGGGCCGTATACAAACAATAAAAATGATGATTTTGCCACATATTCTTTATCTTTTCCGCACACTGCCAATTGCTATCCCAAATACTATACTCCGGAAGTTTCAGTTATTGATCAATGCACATATATGGAAAAGGAAACCACCAAGAATTGCACAAGACCAACTTTGGCTTCCATTTGCTAAAGGTGGTTTAGGGGTCCCAAATGTTAGAATTTATTATACTTGCCCAAGGCCTTTCATCTCTAGAAAGGGCCTCTTTTCCGCTATGGCTACCATTAGAAAGCTCTCAGTTCCCACAAGGCCCACTAACTTCCATTTTATGGTCAGGGATTAAAGTACATAATAAGGCAGTAGACTTGCTCCCATCTACAAAAAATATTTTGCATATATGGAGAGAGTCTATCTCTAAACTTTTTTTAGGACAAGATTTATTATTTGCAGCACCCTTGCAGACTCTCTCTGTCTTTACCTCAGACTTGCAGCTAGATTATTGGACAAAGTTAGGGGTATGTCATATACGGTTACTATATAATGATTCAGGTATTAAATCATTTCCTGACTTGGTTAAAGAATATTCTCTACCACCCAGGGAATTATTTACATACTTACAACATTTTGCAAGTAAATAAAATTCAAAAAATTCAGCAACTAACACCATTCGCTTTAAAGTGCACAGGGAGACTGCCTAATATTAAAGCTTTGTCCTTTTGTTACAATACTCTTCTGACACAAGGGGAACCTAAGAAACAGGAATATGCTCTAAAATGGGAAAGAGATTTGAAGGAATTTCGTTAGCAAGTTGGTTTCAGGCATTAAGGATAACCAAAGGGGTTTCCAGGAGTCTTAATCATTGGGAAGCTTATTGTAAGATTATTATGCGATGGTACTGGGTGCCAGCTAGATTAGCACATATTTTTAAGGGGACGAGCAATTTATGTTGGAGATGTTTAAAACATGTTTGTGCCCTAGTATTATTAAATTATGGGAGGAGATCGATACATTTCTTAGGGTAGCATTGAAGGTTAATATTCCATTCAGATCAGAGTGTTTTTTACTTCATATATTTCCCACACAGCTTCGGGAAGAAAAATTTATGATTATCCATTGTTTAACAGCAACAAAGATTTCAATAGCTTACAAATGGAAAAATAGACAAGCACCAACAATAGCAGAGGTTTTGTGTAGATTTGATTCCTTTAGCATATATGAAAAAATGGCAAGCCGAATAAAGGGAAGATAAGATCTATATAAGCGAAGATGGCATCAGTGGCTGGTGATAAGAGATCAATATGCATCATTGCTAAATATTGTCAAATAGACCTTACCTTATCTTTTGTTGTATCTTATTTTTTGTTGTTCCCTTCTTCTCTTGTTTTTTTTTGGGAGTGCATTACATTTAGAAGTATGGAAAAAGAAGAAAGGAGAAAGGTACAAGAATATAGTAAGATGTTGATATTACTATTGTATATGGGCGGTATTAAATGTTAAGCATGTTTCCCATTTCCCCTTGTTTTTTCTTTCTGTATCCCAGTTTGATGCTTCAGGGTCATATGATATGACCGTTGTTATCAACATAAAAATAAAATAAAAATAAAAATGAGACATTAAAAAAAAAAAAAAAAAAAAATGATATTCCTTTTATTGAGCACAGGGTCTATACTAATTGCCAGATATTGGAAGTCCAAAGACCTACCTTCACTACAAGAAATTGAAGAAGTAATGTCGACAACAGTAGAATATGAACTATTAATGTGGAACCAAAGAAAAATAGGAAAACTGAGCCCCCAAATAGCCCAAATGTGGCAAACCTACCTTCAATCTATTAATAAGAATTAGTATTTGGGCAGACAACAGGCGATTTACTGGTTTTGGGTAACGTAATCACTTGAGCATTCAAATTTTCCTCCGGCATTCTCACCCAATTTCCAATAGGGATAGTGAGCAAGAAATTTATATTAAAATTAAATTAATAGAAGATTAATGAGTACTTTAGCAATCAGAAGTAAATTGAGATACCTAAAAGAACAAAATGTCAAACGATAATATCAATGTGTTTTTAAAATTATTATTTTTTTTTTTTTTTTGTTTGGGATGGAGTAATATAGAATTACAAATCGTTAAAATACGGTTGAAATACATATATAAGATATAAGCTGTATAAGAGAAAAGAAAAGGAAAAAAAAAAGAAAGGAAAGAAATAGAATAATAGAAATTAATGTGATGATATGTACTGTGAGAATATGCCCCCTTCCCCCTTTTTTGTTCTCTGTTTCCCCCCCTTTTTTTTCCTCTTTATTATTTATACACTTGTTTACATTGTAGTATATAATGTGAGACAAAAATAAAGAAAAAGTAAATTCTAATATCTGGTCTCACAGTAGCTTGCACGCATAGTACCACTAATTTAAAAAAAAAAAATGACAGGCAGAGGCAGGGGCCATCGTGGTCGTGGTGCTGTGATTCCCTTTGGCCCTAGAATAATGCCCAGTTTTCCGAGGCCACGTACCCTGAACTTGAAAAGTTCTGAGGACATAGTTGACTGGCTAACACAGGACACCCAATCTTCTACAGCTTCTGCTCGGAACCTTGACGCACTATCCTCCTCCAGCTTAGCTTCGGGCACCTCTCAAGATACCACTCATCCGCCTGCCACCACCACCAACACTAGCACCACAGCTGCTTCACTTGGTATGTCAGAGGAGTTATTTACACATCCGTTTGAAGAAATGAGTGATGCGTAACCATTATTGCCAGAGGATGTAGATAACAGGGATATGTCTCAGGCAGGCAGCATTACACACATGGACGTACGGTGTGATGATGATGCTGTTGTACCCGCTGCTGCTTCCTTTGCTGAGTTGTCAGATACAAGTGAAGCGGTTGATGATGACGATGCGTCCATGGATGTCACATGGGTGTCCGCTCGGCAAGAAGAAGAACAGGGTGAAAGTTCAGATGGGGAGACAGAGAGGAGGAGGAGGAGATGAGTTGGAAGCAGGGGGAGGTCGTCTCAAGGAGTTAGTGGCACAGTCAGACAGCATGCATCGGCACCCGGGGTCAGCCCGACAGCACGCCAATCAACGCATGCTGTGTCCACCACCAGAATGCTGTCATTGCAGAGCTCAGCAGTGTGGCATTTTTTTTGTGTGTCTGCCTCTGACAACAGCGATGCCATTTGCAACCTGTGCCAAAAGAAACTGAGTCGTGGGAAGTCCAACACCCACCTAGGTACAACTGCTTTGCGTAGGCACATGATCGCACATCACAAACGCCTACGGGATCAACACATGAGTACAAGCAGCACAAAAACTCAAAGCAGCCATCCTCCTCCTGGTCCAGCATCTTCAGCCACGTCAACCACTGCTGTCCTCCTTGCCCCCTCTCAACAATCTGCCACTCCGTCTCTCGCCTTGAGCAGTTCCCGCTCATCTGCCCACAGTCAGGTGTCTGTCAAGGACATGTTTGAGCGTAAGAAGCCAATGTCAGAAAGTCACCCCCTTGCCCAGCGTCTGACAGCTGGCTTGTCTGAACTATTAGCCCGCCAGCTTTTACCATACAAGCTGGTGGAGTCTGAGGCGTTCAAAAAATTTGTGGCTATTGGGATACCGCAGTGGAAGGTACCCGGACGAAATTTCTTTGCACAAAAGGCAATCCCTAACCTATACTCGATTGTGCAAAAGGAAGTAATGGCATGTCTGGCACACAGTGTTGGGGCAAGGGTCCATCTGACCACTGATACCTGGTCTGCAAAGCATGGTCAGGGCAGGTATATCACCTACACTGCGCATTGGGTAAACCTGCTGACGGCTGCCAAGCATGGAATGCGTGGCTCTGCAGAGGAGTTGGTGACACCGCCACGACTTGCAGGCAGGCCTGCTGCCACCTCCTCTACTCCTCCTACTCCATCCTCTTCCATAACCTCCTCGGCTGAGTCCTCTTCTGCTGCTGCGTCTTGCTCCACATCAACGGCACCCCCCCAGCTCCCCAGGTACTATTCCACATCCCGGATACGGCAGTGTCACGCCGTCTTGGGTTTGACTTGCTTGAAAGCAGAGAGTCACACCGGACAAGCACTCCTGTCCGCCCTGAACGCACAGGTGGAAAAGTGGCTGACTCCGCAGCAACTGGATATCGGCAAAGTGGTTTGTGACAACGGAACAAATTTGTTGGTGGCATTGAAGTTGGGCAAGTTGACACATGTGCCGTGCATGGCACATGTGTGTAATCTGATCGTACAACGCTTTGTGCATAGGTACACAGGCTTACAGGACGTCCTGAAGCAGGCCAGGAAGGTGTGTGGCCATTTCAGGCGTTCCTACACGGCCAGTGAGGCGCTTGATTTGCGACAGCCCTACACGTTGGAATGCAACACTCCTAATGTTCGACCGCCTGCTCCAACAAGAAAAAGCCGTTAATGAATATTTGTATGACCGGGGTGCTAGGACAGCCTCTGGGGAGCTGGGAATTTTTTTGCCACGTTACTGGATTCTCATGCACAATGCCTGTAGGCTCATGCGTCCTTTTGAGGAGTTGACAAACCTAGTCAGTCGCACCGAAGGCACCATCAGCGACATCATACCATTTGTTTTCTTCCTGGAGCGTGCCCTGCGAAGAATGCTGGATCAGGCTGTAGATGAGCGTGAAGAGGAAGAGGTAGAGTTGTGGTCCCCATCACCACCAGAAACAGCCTTATCAGCATTGCTTGCTGGACCTGCGGCAACGCTGGAAGAGGATTGTCAATAGGTGTCAATCCATATCTGCCAAGTGACCCTATGTAGGGGGAACAGTCCCTATTCTGCTCTGTGTCAGTGTGTATCAGGGTGTCTGAGGACAGATGTCAATCCATATCTGCCAAGTGAACCTATGTAGGGGGAACAGTCTCTATTCTGCTCTGTGTCAGTGTGTATCAGGGATCCTTAGGATAGGTGTCAATCCATGTCTGCTAAGTGACCCTATGTAGGGGGAACAGTCTCTATTCTGCTCTGTCAGTGTGTATCATGGTCTCTGAGGACAGGTGTCAATCAATATCTGCCAAGTGACCCTATGTAGGGGGAACAGTCTCTATTCTGCTCTGTGTCAGTGTGTATCAGGGATCCTTAGGATAGGTGTCAATCCATATCTGCCAAGTGACCCTATGTAGGGGGAACAGTCCCTATTCTGCTCTGTGTCAGTGTGTATCAGGGTCTCTGAGGACAGGTGTCAATCAATATCTGCCAAGTGACCCTATGTAGGGGGAGCAGTCTCTATTCTGCTCTGTGTCAGTGTGTATCATGGTCTCTGAGGACAGGTTTCAATCAATATCTGCCAAGTGACCCTATGTAGGGGGAACAGTCTCTATTCTACTCTGTGTCAGTGTGTATCAGGGTCTCTGAGGACAGGTGTCAATTCATATCTGCCAAGTGACCCTATGTAGGGGGGACAGTCTCTATTCTGCTCTTTGTCAGTGTGTATCATGGTCTCTGAGGACAGGTGTCAATCCATATCTGCCAAGTGACCATATGTAGGGGGAACAGTCTCTATTCTGCTCTGTGTCAGTGTGTATCATGGTCTCTGAGGACAGGTGTCAATCAATATCTGCCAAGTGACCCTATGTAGGGGGAACAGTCTCTATTCTGCTCTGTGTCAGTGTGTATTAGGGATCCTTAGGCTAGGTGTCAATCCATATCTGCCAAGTGACCCTATGTAGGAGGAACAGTCCCTATTCTGCTCTGTGTCAGTGTTTATCAGGGATCCTTAGGATAGGTGTCAATCCATATCTGCCAAGTGACCCTATGTAGGAGGAACAGTCCCTATTCTGCTCTGTGTCAGTGTGTATCAGGGATCCTTAGGATAGGTGTCAATCCATATCTGCCAAGTGACCCTATGTAGATGGAACAGTCCCTATTCTGCTCTGTGTCAGTGTGTATCAGGGATCCTTAGGATAGGTGTCAATCCATATCTGCCAAGTGACCCTATGTAGGGGGAACAGTCCCTATTCTGCTCTGTGTCAGTGTGTATCAGGGTCTCTGAGGACAGGTGTCAATCCATATGTCAAGGTGTCAATATGTCATATGTCAGGTGTCAATCCATATCCATTGTGAATTAGGAATGTTAGGTGATTTCTGCCCTTTATGGATTAAAACCAGACTCTGCATCAACTGTGTAATTTTCCATGGGAGTTTTGCCATGGATCCCCCTCCGGCATACCACAGTCCAGGTGTTAGTCCCCTTGAAACAACTTTTCCATCACTTTTGTGGCCAGAAAGAGTCCCTGTGGATTTTAAAATTCGCCTGCCCATTGAAGTCAATGGCGGTTCGCCCGGTTCACCGGTTCGCGAACATTTGCGGAAGTTCCCGTTCGCCGTTCGCGAACCGAAAATTACGTGTTCGCGACATCACTATTTAGCATGCTTCTTATTATGAAGTTGATTTGATTTAAAATTCCATAATATAAACCTGAAGGTCTTGCTATACAATCATCAGATTTTCAAAGCACAGCATAGGAAAAGTCAGGATCTTTACTTAAGACAGACAGGGTTAGTCACTAAAGTAATTAATTAATTAATTGATTATATTACCCCCTGAAGAGCCGCCCAAACCGGAGAAATGTGCGTCGGTGCTCACTTACTCTCGGAATGCCACATGTATACTTTTTTCATAACATTATCCTACTCACGATTTTCAGAGGGTTGAAAGGAAGAATCCTCTTTCACCCATCCAGGATATCCGAGACGTGTAGTGTTATATGCACTTCAGACTCGTAGTTAGCACAGACAGTTGAAGTGCACTACTTAGGTGCCCTTGAAGGCACATATCGGTGAAGTTTTCCTCTCTGGCCGATAAGTGCAGCGTTCATCAGTTTCTTGTTATCTAGGCAGTACAAATTTTAGTACCACTGAATCCAGACAGTGACTTTTGGCTAGCTTGGAGAGCCCAGGTGCCCTTGAAGGCACAGTTCAGACATTTTTTCAGTGTGTGCTAAACAAATTGGACTACTTGATATTATTGAGAAGCTGCAGGAGGTCTTACAGTATCTGCCAGGAATATAAATAGGTCTTCATTGTGTAATTGAAAGAGACAAACATTCGATTGGTCTCTTTCATCAAGGACTAGTTTGCTGCATGAGACATATATACAATCTCTGTCAACAGCAATTGAAAGAGACTAACATTTTATCTGTCTCCTCCAACATTGATCAATCTTACCACATGAGACATATATTCAAAAGTCTCTGCCAACAGTAGCATGTTCCAACAGGGCATTCTATAAATATATATTTCACTATAGTGAATTTATCAGTGCTCCATGAGACATATATTCACAAGTCTCTGTCAGCAACAGTAATTTGTGCTGCAAGAGACATATATTCACAAGTCTCTGTCAGCAACAGCAATTCTGAACAGTGTGTGGTAAATACATTGTAAAGCTGTATAAGACATACATATATTTTTTTAGTCTCCACCAGCAACAGCAACTTCTCATCTTACGAGTTATATTGCAACATTGTTATTCTAGACAGCACAGTGCTTCATCTTGCACTCATTAAGGTACCTTTGCTTAAGGAAGTCTGTATTTTAATTTGTTTACTCACTTCCTCAACGCTGTAGGAAACACATACATAAAAGTCTCTGCCAGTAACAAAAAGACTTAACAGTTTGTTCTAAACATATTTCACCATTGGGAAGCTGCATGAGACACACACTGTCCAGTCTCTGATTGTAATAGTAACATTCTACCTATGAGTCATATTGCAACACTGTTGCTGTAGACAAAATAGTGCTTTATCTTGCACTTATTAATTGGCCCTTCTAAAAAGGAGTCTGTATAATTCTTAACTCACTTCCTCTCCTAATTCTTAATTATTAACAATAAAAGTAAATGTTTAATCTGTCATCTGTATATCTTGGTCTGGGGAAATATGTTCTCCCTTTTTTTTGTCCTTTACATATAGGGTCCATGCCCATCTTGCTCAGGGACCAGACACCAATTTTTCTCCCACCTCTCTTTTTAAGATAATTAAAAGTCACTTCAAGGCGAAGTTCAAGGCGAAGTTCAGTGTTATAGATTTTTGGGGAAAAGGAAACATTTGTAAGTGGTTCTTGCATGATTAATAAAGTCCAGGGAAGATTTTGTGATTAAATAAGATAAAAGAAGTGCATCTACACCTTCTAGTGGAAAAGGTGCAGGGAGCACTGAGGTCAGGAAGGTGGTTCCAGATCCACCAAAGGGCTTGTACCCGAAAGAGGTTATAAAATTAAAGAAAATTATTTGAAACTCAAAAAAATGGGAATCAAAACTGGTTTTTAATGTATTACTGGCGGGACCAGGTATCGTTTAACCCCTGACGAAGGTGCATTAGACGCACCGAAACGCGCGTCGGGTTCCAGCTTTGTTTTAATTTATTTTGGCACAGTTTGTCACTATGGTAGCACTAGTTGTTTGATTTAAATTTACTTTAACTACCAGCACTGAAGGAGTCTTTCTTGTAGCCAGCTAGCTGTCTCTACTTGCTTTTTCTTTCCTGTCGATAGGGACAGCATAGAACACCCTTGAAGGTGTTTTTTAGGAGTTGCAGGATATATATTTCTAATTCTATTGGACTTTCATCTATGCCACAGGTAATCTTTGCCTGCTCTCTTTACTCTCCCTACAGGGATAGAACAGAACACCCTTGAAGGTGTCTATCTCGGGAGTGATAGGGGTTACACCCCTGTGTATGAATCTCCGTATATGCTGCAGATACATATTTAGGCAATTGTTGCCTGCTACCCTTCCCTCCATAATAGGGGCAGCATAGAACTGCTATATTGTCCTCATTAGTGGGAGTTTTCTCATATCGATGCTCAGGAGAAATAGCTCAACCTATGATCACCAACGTGTCTAAAATATTAGTTACAGGGTGGATACATTGCCATTGAGACATTTAGGTTTTTCTTTCTTTAAATTAACCCCCTGTATACCTGTATATTGACTGGCATCATATTCACCCACTCAATCTGACCTGGGGATTTATCATAGCCAGGCCTGGTAGAGTGGTGTTTGGCACCCATAGACTCCTCTCTTTTCTAATTATTTGGTATACTATATATATAGGTTTACACCTTTTTCTTAGCTCCAAGTTTTGTTGTCTCCATGTAATTTTATATTAACTATAATAAACTTTTTTTGTTTTAATTTCCTGGGAGATATCAATTAGAGAGTACAATTTGATATTGTATCCTTGTATGCCAATATTGGGGATTTATTGCCTCCCCCCAATTATGTACATTCAGTGCTGATGGTTGGGTCAGGGGTCACATCTATACTGTTGAGTTCTTTGTAATACATTAAAAACCAGTTTTGATTCCCATTTTTTTGAGTTTCAAATAATTTTCTTTAATTTTATAAGATTTTGTGATGTTGGTATATTTTCATTCATGTTTATTTTGGGGTATTACTCGTTTGCAACTTGCAATGTTTTTCACGGTCTTTCTAAACTGTCTCTTCTTTGGTTCATTTGTATTGTGATCAATGAAACTAAAGCATACAGCCTATTTTCTCCAAACCAATTCAAAAGTGGGTAATTTAGTATCAACATGGAGGGATTGTGATGTTGTCAACTTTATTAATGGTTCGTCGGCTGCTGTTAATGTGATAAAATATTAATATTGAATGTACAATGTGCAATCATAATTTTACTATTAGAGGTAGAACGTGCTTGAAAGACAGGCAAAGAAAGAGAATGATACTCTGTTGGCTGGTAATTTACTGGTAAATATATATTTTTTTTCTATAAAATATTCTAAAGAAATATACCACTCTTTTTGTGCATGTCTTTGCTGTTATACAGAACTGCAAAACACTCACTTCAATATTTAATGCATTGTTAACATTTCCTACATTGCTTTAGGGAATTCTTACAAATTTGATTTGATAACTAACTACAGGTTTGCTTCAATGCTTGTCATGTCAGTCAAACTTCCTGCTTGTTATTATTCATCAAATGCACAAATATCAATTTTATAACATGACAGGAGGCTTCGTATTCGCTTAAGTCTCTCTTTACTAGAACTCCACAGCAGCACAGAAAACAACCAATCAGAAAAAAGTTAGGTACTATAAAACTCCCCTCCCCATGCATCATTTCCTCTTTCTTTGCTGCTCCGCACCAGTACAGGTCAGAGTACCTCTGCCTCCTGCTAATATTAGTGGGTGGCTGTATGGTTTTTATTATATTTTCAGTGTTTCACTTGTTTATGTGTTTTCACTTTATTCTCCTCTGCATATTGCTCTGGGGCTTGTGGGGAGTTTGTTTATTTTGGCTTCATTTTCATCTCCCTGGGGATTCTTTCCCTCTCTGTCCCCTTTAATTTTCCCTTCTCTGTTCCCCTGGACCTCTTTCCTCCGGTCGGCGGGGTTCTGTGTTATTGCTCACACCCGCCGGCCGGAGGCTTTCACGTGGCCGCCTGCTGCCTGCCTTGTCTGCGGACCGCATGGCCGCAGGGGGAAGAGGGGACTTTGTCCTACCCCACCTGTAGTTTTCTTCTTCTCCGGTCGCGGTGTTGTGGTACCGCCGACCGGAGGCTTTGCACATGGCCGCCTGCTTGCAGGTCCGCAAGGGGAAGAGGGGGCATTCGCTGCCCCACCTGCGGTTTTTCTCCTCCTCCGGTCGCGGTGTTAGGGTACCGCCGACCGGAGGCTTTACACGTGGCCGCCGGTTTGCAGGTCCGGTTGCGGTGTTATGATGCCGCCGACCGGAGTCTCGGCATGTGGTTGCCTTCCCTGGCCGGCTCTATACGCGGCCGCATGTGTCCGCCGGGGGAGGAGAGAGCAATTACATCCCGCTCGCCCCCCCCGACCCCTCTCCTCACGGTCATACCGGTTTCTCGTCTAACCTGATTGTTAGCTCTCCTTTCTATGTATATCTCACAAATTACTGTGTTTATGTTACATGGGCCTTAGTGGCATTTTCTATCTGAGAGTGATGTGTGTTTGTTTGGCACATATACTCAGATGCTGTGAATTTTGCTGCCAGGTGTATGGCACAGATTACTGTGGGTTTTTTTCCTGACAGTGTAATTCACAGATCACTGTATGTTTTACTGACAGTGTATTTCTAGATTTAGTTTTTCTACCGTGTGTATGCAGCTTGCTGTGTGTCTGACTGACGCTGTATATCTCAGACTTCGTTTTACTGACAGTGTATATGACAGATGCTTTGAGTTTTTGCTGACAGTGCATTTCTCAGTCCGCTGTGTTTACTGACAGTGTATTTCAGGATTTGTTTTTTTTCTGACTGTGTATGTCGCCGTTGCTGCGCGTTTGACTGACAGTGTATTTCTAGATTTCGTTTCTGACAGCGTATGTCGCAGTTGCTGTGTGTTTGCTGTCAGTGTGAATCACAGATCGCTGTGAGTTTGCTGGCAGTGTATTTCTCAGATCACTGAGAATTTTGGACAGTGCATGTCGCCTATTTCTGCGCGTATCACGGAGTTCTGCGAGTTACAGGTGTGTATGTACTCAGCTTGTACAGGCTCTGTACATGTGTAGACAGTGCCAGTTAGCTCTCGGATTCGTTTGCTTCTCAGTATATATTTTTTCTGGTCCAGCTATGAGGTCTCAGATGGGACTGCTCGGGTATGAATTATCTGTCCGTGGCATGTATAGTATGGCTATCAGTCCTGGCTCTGTCTCAAACTGGTATGGGAGGCCAGTCTACGCTGATGCGATACAATTTTATCAGGTTCTCGGGGGAATTAATTAATCCGGCTATGGTTTAGCCCCTCTCCTCGCAGTGTCCGTGATTTCACAACCCCTGCAGGTGGTATGATGATGGTAATATATAATACGCTAGAATTCCTACAGATCTGTGAGAGCATATGCTTACCTATTCACAGTTCAAGGACAGTGTCACTCAGTGTATCTTCCATTCACGGGCATGATGGTCGCTGGACTACCTCCGTTTTACCCAATACAGCTGGAATACCACTTTTCCCTGCTGGGCACTTGGGGGACCGCCAGTCCCGGTTCAGGTTATTACAACGGCATTACGCTATCTAAAAGGGTTGGTGTCTAGGGGTCCTACGTCACAGGATGCTTTGAGGATCCACTAATTTTAGGGGCCTCTATCCAAACTCAGAGGTCCCCACCTTCACTCAGTACCCCTCATAGGCGCTACGGAATTGGATGGCGCTATATAAATAACGTGTTATAATGATATAACTATATACACGACCCAGGATTGGCCTGATATGTCCGTGCCCCATTGATTGGCCTGCTATGTCTGTGCCCCATTGATAGGCCTGCTCTGTCTGTGCCCCATAAGAATGGCCTGCTCTGTCTGTGCCCCATAAGAATGGCCTGCTATGTCTGTGCCCATAAGAATGGCCTGCTATGTCTGTGCCCATAAGAATGGCCTGCTATGTCTGTGCCCATAAGAATGGCCTGCTATGTCTGTGCCCATAAGAATGGCCTGCTATGTCTGTGCCCATAAGAATGGCCTGCTATGTCTGTGCCCATAAGAACGGCCTGCTATGTCTGTGCCCATAAGAACGGCCTGCTATGTCTGTGCCCATAAGAACGGCCTGCTATGTCTGTGCCCATAAGAACGGCCTGCTATGTCTGTGCCCATAAGAACGGCCTGCTATGTCTGTGCCCATAAGAACGGCCTGCTATGTCTGTGCCCATAAGAACGGCCTGCTATGTCGGTGCCCTTTTATTGGTCCTCCTATGTCGGTGCCTATTTGCTTGACCAACTATTCTGTGTCCGTTAGTTTGGCCTGCTGGGCCTGCTCTATTGGTGCCGAACCCCCTTTGGCCGCAGGCCTGGGGCTATATCACTGAGGAGAGGCCAGTGCCCACCAGTGACATGGAAATAGGCAGGTGTCTGGACAAGCACCGTTGCCATACTATCCAAGAGGACGCCAATATACGGCCATCTGGATATGGTAGGTAGGGTGAAGGCCCTAAACCTCAGACCTGAAGGGCAAGTTTTTCCTATGAAGACCCCGGACACACATCCGCGGTTTGCGCCAGACCGGCGACGGCACATCTCCAAGGAGAACTTTGCACTGGTGAGGACCGGTACTCAGACACCTACAGGAGAACGCGGTGTTTTCCTTGTCTTTAACAACTAACTCCGTATCTGCCTCCCGGTATCCATATAGCTATCGGTAGTTATTCCTGCGTAAGGTTAGCTCCTGGCCCTGTTCGGTGGGGCTTACTTACTTGGGCTTTTGCCTTCTAGCTGAGATAGGATTTGCGTGTTTACTCGTTCTACGTTATTGTTGTCTTTTTCGTTTTCGTGACTTCCTTTTCCTTTCGCTCGGGTCGTCGAGAGGCCTGACTTGACCTCCTCCGATCTCCCGGGTGCTCGTGGATTGCGGAGAACGTCTCCAGCTTTCCTCAGACTACCAACGATCCGCCTGGACCCCGCGCGCGCGCACGGGATCTGGACGGTCAGTTGATAGTTTTCCATCGTTTTCCCGTAGATTACCCTCAGCCTTAGGCTGATACTCGTATTTGGTGTACCCTATAGTTGGTCACCCTGAGTCTCTAGGGACTCTAGCTTGGATCACAGGAGGGTGCGGCCCTCCACCTCTTCGATCCGAGAATATTTTATCTTCTGGAACAGTGAGCGTACCCCTCTCGGATACGGAACCGGACACTGATTTGTTATTAGAGGGCGCAGCCCTCCCTCAACCTCAGCCAGAGACTGAGCTGGATACAGGGGTCATGTTTGGAGGAAGCATTCTCCTAGAGAGGAACGGTCACGGATGCAGACTCTACTGTTTGGTTATTTGCGGGTGCGGCCCGCTCAGGCTATCAGCCGGACGTTAGCACGATATTTGATCTCATTAGTAGAGAGCGCGGCTCTCTCGTACACTCGACGCTCTACGGTGCCATCCATTTGTTCATCACACAGACTTGTACCTGTGCAAGACATCGATGACTACATGGAGGGGCGTCCCTCCTGCATTCAAGTAGATCTGACGTCCGTGCTACTGATTTCGATATAGAGGACTGCCTGGTCATGCAAGATATCCATACTTAGACTGGATCCCTCTAGTCTATCTCCTGTAATGGAGGGATATTCCCACAGGGGTATAACGAGGGGTGACTCCCACTTATTTATACACATTCCTGGAGATGGTACGGCCATCGGATGGAACCCAGGTATTATGTGAGTGCAGGTTTGGGTATATTCTGCACCTTAAAGAACAGAGGATGGCTTTCTGTTTTTGGATATCCAGACCATTGTGAACAACTGCTCAGACAGTTTTTCTCCCATATTTAGGTGGCAGGTGATACGGGGACCTTCATGGAGCATGCGGGCTCTGCCTTGCTCGGGTAACAGGATTAAGGAGGGCCTATTACCCGCTCTGAAGGTAAAAACCGTACGTATGGTTCACATGGTAAGACCGGAAACCCCGGTTTGTCTTGACCTCCTCGGTCCTCAGATCTTGGGATACGATGGCAGGACTGCCCCGTCTCCTCGAAACGCATACCTGGTGATCAGGGTTCGGAGATGGAGGACCCTCCATCTATACTCTAGTTATTCCTCACGGGAGCCATTTTGTTGGATTCACGCTACCCTACTTTTCAACTATCGTCGAGGAGACCTACGGGACCTTATGGTGGTACCTGGTATACCCAGACTTCTACACAGACGTCTTTCACTCTTGGACGAGGGCATTTCTGGATGGAAATCTGCGTTCCTGTTTGCACTTCCCATTCCTTTGAAGATTTCTGGGATTCCCTATTCCCAGAATAGTCGACCTCCGTTCCTCCACTCAAGTTCAGTTCAGAACCCTGAATGGACGTCTTTTGGAGCCCTTTCTCTACGGCGTCCGAGGTTTTACACAGTCCGTTTGGACTATTGGAATCACTTAGTATACGACTGGTTTGGACACACTCCCATTGTGTGCGTTATGAATTTATGTTCGGATGAGACATCCCACCGGGTAGGACAGGAAGGTACGAAAGATCCTCCTCGGTTTCTATTGCGATTTTGGTGGTGGTCTTCGGTGCATTCCTTGAGATTGGAGATCTCCCTGCAAGGCTGCATCACCGAATGACCCTGGCACGATCGGAGGAGCCGCCTTACGGGTCATGAGTTGAGACTTGGTGTCAGTTTTCTTCTCGCGACCCTAAGTCTTAGTTCGGATTTCGAAGTTATACAACTACAGGAATGTGGCTAATAGGTCAGCTTGCCAGCTCATGGACCGACTTCTAGGAAACAGGTTGCTACACCAGGTACAATGGATTTACCGGCGGAGGGTGCTTTTTTCCGTATTTGAGATACTTCGTCGGTTGGCATCTCCTTTGACCCGTCGGCTGTCATTTATCGTATTTGGAATGTCCAATTAGGATTACTCTGATATTTCCTGGAATAATTACCAGCGACACAAACAGCGTTGGATTGGTGAACTGAGCGTTGAAACAGCAAATACGAAGCCTCCTGTCATGTTATAAAATTGTAGATTATGCTAGCTTTAGTGTACCTATAATCTTAATTTTATTAATGACAGGAGGCGAGTATTTCCCACCCATTCTTGTCCCTCCCTTTGTTTAATGTTATAGTTTAGATTATCAGGTAAGTATGCAACTCTGTTTGTTGTCTCTGCTACCTGTCGCTTGTTCCTTATGTCTGTTTTTTTCCATAAGTAGGGTTGGGATGTTTCATATTAGGTTAATTTGGTTGCTACTATCTAGTTTGACGGTTACACTTGGATGGTGGACATCGTTATATTCATCGTATCTAGGACTTCGTTTCTTTCCCATGATGTTCTCTGCCTTTTATTCTGTTTTGTCGCAGCTTGAAAGAGGAAATGATGCATGGGGAGGGGAGTTTTATAGTACCTAACTTTTTTCTGATTGGTTGTTTTCTGTGCTGCTGTGGAGTTCTAGTAAAGAGAGACTTAAGCGAATACTCGCCTCCTGTCATTAATAAAATTAAGATTATAGGTACACTAAAGCTAGCATAATCTACAATTTCCGTGTTTGTGGGATTCATGCTTAAGTTATATAAATCTATGAAGGTAAGTGACAGCAAAATGTAGAACATATGAGTAACCTGCAAACTGTCTTACACTCTGTTGGATAATTGGGTCTTTTAATTTATTGTTAGAGAGAAATTTCAGATAGATGAAGCATCTAAGTAAGCTACTTGTGATGCCAAAGAGAAATATTTGACCCCCTGCTGAGGTCAGAAAGTTGGCATTTAGACAAGCACTCTTCATTATGTGATGAAGATAACTATCGTGATTAGCAAATAAGCTTTTCAAGCTGTATTGAAAAAATCTCTGGTTGTTGGTCTTTAGGTACCACTAGGAATTATCCCTCAATAGGGTAAGTCTTCATAAATTCAGTTTCATTATTGGACAGAAAGGGATGAAAGTGATAACGTTGCTATTTTTATTCTTCCGGAATTTATTTCCGAACAGTGTCTACATTTGTGGTAGGAAAATCAATAAATATGAAGGACTTGGGAAACATTAAAGACAACAAACTTGGCAACAATGCGCAATGTCAGGTAGCAGTTGGATTGCCCAGTAAAAAATTGTCAAACATAAAAATATGTATTAATTCACATGATGAAAATATAATTTTCCCTCTTTATAATATAGTTGTAAGACTCCTCTTGAATATGTGGTGCAATTTCGGCCAACTTTTAAAGAAGTGTATTATGAAATTAGAAAATGTGCACACATTGGGTGGAATACCGGCAAAAAAAAATTGCCCAACAGCCAAACGACAAATAATACTAAATATAGGGCCAGTGACTATCTAGCGCAACGCAGGTAGTATAGCGGTCACAGGTTAGCGCGCGCTGCTGCCTCCCTCCCTCTTCCCCCACTACCCAGTTAGGACAAGATGCGTATAGGCCATCTCACACATCGCTATCAGGGATTCCTGAACTGATTTGTTATATGCTTAGTAACTAATTTGTTAATCTGTCAACTGTACCAATTTTTTACACTCTGTACAAACTGGATGAAACCGTCTATGTATACAACTGTTGTGACTTCAAAGCAGATGTGATATATGCCGCTGTCCTCTCCTTCCCCCTCCCTTTTTCTTTTCTGTACCCCCTTCATTAATGTGGTTTTTCATGTTATTCTTATTTCTGTCAAATGAAAAATAAAATACATTGGAAAAAAAGAAAATGTGCACACATGCTACAAAATTAGAGTAGATTATTTTAGTTCTGAAGAATGTCTGGAAAACATGAACTTGTCTTCTTTTGACAAAAAAAAACTGTCACGGTACAGATGTGATATAGATAGATATAAATAGATATATGATATACATTATAACAGTATAAAAAATATTTACAAATAGTTATCTGGTAATTTGTTCATTTATACGATTTTATAAATGATAAGAGGTCACACAATTAGATTTTTATATAGGAGATTTTGCCTATGGCACAGGGTATAGATTTATTGCCTTGGAGTCGGGTCTTACCTTTTCTCCTCACATCCAGTCTATATCCAAATCCTGTAACTTCCACCATAAAAATATTGTTTTATTGTTTCTATTTGCCTTTTTCTAACTTAAGATGCAAATATGGCATGCACTCATCATTTCCTAACTTTTCTACTGAAACTCACTACATATCTGCCTCCCAAAAACCTGCATTGCCCCTCTTCAGCATGTAATGACTGTTGCAACTGGTGTGCAAACTGCATACTTATACCAGGCAGAAAAATAATTTACCAATGCAGGTTAGGCTCTATGATTTAACATGATGGGGGAAGTGTAGGGGCAACAGTGTCTGTCTGTCCGTCCGTCTGTCTAATATAACACTAACTAATGAATTACATTTCATTATGAGTATTTGGGGTTGTCTATGTTTTATGATTTATGAAAGTTGCTTTACAAACTTCTTATATTCCACGTATTTGGTACTGGAACAACACGAACACCTGACACGTTCACCCTCTCTGAATGATCAACTACTAAGGGCCACCAGAATATACGTTTATGGTATTTTTTTGTAAATATGTATGCTTATATATTTATTTCTAACTGTGATGTATTTTTTTTAAATACTCTGTTTCTATCTTTGCATGTTTTGCAAGAGAAAACAGTAATTCTTGCTTAGCATATATCAGAGATGCATTTGTAAAATGCATTAACATATTAGCAAGACCATATTATCACACACATCTTTTTAATGAACTGTAAATAATACATTATACAGTTCCTTGCTAGAATTAAATTATGACCTAATGGCATGAACTCACAGTTACGTGTAAAATGGATGTATAAATAGCTGCAGGAGAAATATCTATGAAAGAGAACATCACAGTCTGTGATTGCTGATAAATAATTGCTGTTGCGATGAAAATGATAGGAAAAAAAAATATTCGTCTGTAGTCAGAAAGAGAGAAGAATACACTATGGTTCTAAATTGCAGTTGTATCAATTGCTGTTCAAGGCTTTAAAATTCAAATTTCAGGCAAGCTATATAAATAGAGGAAGCTGAATCAAATCATTCATTTTTTACAGTGTAATAGTAATGAGATGCTCTTTGTTAGAAATAGTTCCACTATTAGGAATGTCACGTAAAGCGAGGTCTAGAATCAAGAATAGGAGAAAAATATATTTGAATGCTTATGATCTGCTTTCTTTTATGTGATTTTACTGTTGTAATCTTGATGACTACAATAAGCATTTGTATCTAATATTTACATTCTCATTTTGTGCAATCTTCATTTTCAACTATTTAATTAAAAACAAATAGATGTGATATTTCACAGATATCAATAACATTTCTGTGCCTGTGTTTGCACATCAACCTACACAGATATATCCTATTTTGTCACTCAAGCAGTTATATTTTACTCCAATTTTCTAGAGCACACAGCAATATAATTGTTTAGTGAGTATCACTGTAATATACTGTGAATGTGTTATTTCTCCCTAAAATTTATTTCTAGAAAAGAAAACCCATTTAAATAACTAGATTTGAATATTGTACAGTTTTCCAGTTCAAAAATTTTAGACTAAATTTAACATATATACCCTATCTAGATTTGATTCTGTTATGTATCTATGTGTTGCACTTTTTATTTGAACTTTTAATACATGTGTATATGACTTTTAAATGTAAATCACATTTAAAGTGCTACTCCTTCAGGTTTTTTTCTTTGATTATCATTCAGATAGTCACTTTATGTATTGGAGCAATTTTGCACAGAAGTAGCATCTCCATTGGGGGAGGAACATGGCAAACCCACTACTATCCTGGTTCCATCTAGTACCACTGGTTTGTTCAAAGACCTTGAAAAGATGCGAATACAAGAAGCAAGAAACTGTTGGGACTCTATTTTACTACAAAAGTAAATTGATCTATTCATATCAAGAGGTTTAAGGTTGAATAGGCACAGTACAAATTTGGATAGCAAGTTTGAGAAGGAATGACCCATATAAAAATACTACTTTGATATTGCCAAAGGCGATTAAATATAGTGGAGAACAACATTGAAGAGTTACAAAATAAAATTACAACATTGCCATCTATTAAGACAATGAAAGAATTAGATAGTAAGGTTAACAAAAAAGTTAAGTTTAAAATTGAGGTTGAATTAAGAAAAGATTAGATATTTAACTGAGATAGACTTGACTACCAGAATAAAATCAGGTTACAGTATGGAATATAACATCTATAAAACAAGCGTTAAGAGATTACCTAATCCCATAGAGGACCAACTACTGTTGATAATGCAATTAGACTTAGATCTAATAAATCTTTTCACAGTAGATATTTTGATAATGAGAATGAATTAGTTAAAATGTCTAATTATCCTAACAAGTCCTATACCAAACAAAGAGTTCTTCTAGAAATACAATGTCATACAAAACTACTGACCTAAAAGAAGGATAATTATAACTTAAGAAGGCATATCCGCTATTTTCCAAATACTTAAAAGAAGAAATCCCATACCAGAGTCCAGAAGCCGATAAAAATCAATCACAACTGGCCACACATAGTAGAATGACATAGGTAAGGGGGAGCACACAGGGCCAACAACACCACCTATCTCTGCACCACAGACTGCGAACATCCACAACCGTTGGGAGCAACAGGCCTCCTCATGGGCAGAAGGACTCTCCAGACAAAAGCTTGACTCACCGTCCTCACACCCGGAGAGGTCCCAGGAGAGCAAGGCTCTGGCGGGCCCACGGTTCTTCCACACATGCTCAGGCAGCGGGAAGATTGGGAGCACAGCGAAAGGCGGTCAGCCGCGGCGTGCAGCGAGAGGGCTTCAAGATGCAACGCCAAGCATTCAGAGCCCGGCACAGTCTCCCCTCCCATAGAGCTGCGGACGGCCACAAGCACCCACCAGCTACCAGCCTCCCATCTCTAGGCATCGGCTGACCTACCTGATCCATGGTCCACCCTGAAGCAATAAGCTTTGGTCGAGTGGTTGCTGCACTGAATTCTGCGGCAGAATAGCTGATCCTGTGCAGCCCTTACAGAACACAATGCCCGATGATCTGCTTTTGGTACAATCATAGACTAAATCTGCTTTCTTCTTCCCTTAAGCTACCATAGACCACATACCAGATGTTATACCATGCAATGATGCTTACCTATAGTCCTTGTGCAGACACACACTGGTTAGACCAAGCTACCATACAAATAACTAATGTGTTAAAGAAACATGCCCGACAACTTAAGCTTGTACTAAAATGTATCTCTAAAGCATGAACCTCACTACTAGATTAAGCCTGTTTCCCTTAAGCATCTGAACCTATAGTTTAAACTCGTACCTTTTACTTTGAATTAACCTATCCAGTTCTTGCTTGTTATTAATATAAAATTGTGCATGAACTATTACCAAAAATGTGCAGTAAATACAATTGCCATACTGTTGTTATATATGTTACGCATGCGCTTGATCTAGCTGTTGTGGCTAACCAAGCAAGATGTACAACTCGCACAACAAAAATTAAAAATTAAAAAAAAAAAAAAAAAAAAGAAATGTACTTAAAGATTTTAGGTGCCTTTAATCAGCGCCAAATATATATGCCTGGCCTGTACAATCCCTACCTGTGGATATGCTTGTCATCCTGGTCTTTTGGTGAAGAACTTTAAAGGCCAGTATGTGACTTCTGCTCACAGGTGTATAGAAATGTGGCTTCTCTTTCCAGGCATTAGGGGTTTTTCTCTTGGATGCGCAGTAGTGTAGTAGCAGGAATTTAGCGTCATGGAATGAAAATAAAATGGATTATTTTTCACCAATGGTTACAAGCTTTGTCAAAGTGTTTTGACAAACCTTGAGACCACAAAAATGAAGATGTATGGAACACAGAGCTTATCTTGGAAACCCCAGATTCGATACTACAATATTTTAGACAGCATAACTCAGATATAAGTTAACTGGAAGTAATGGGACTTCAGTGGATTCCCTTTTGTTGGGATACTTTATCCAGGATCAGAAGATTGTTGAGAGCAGAATCTTCAAGGATATATAGATTAGGTACTTTAGGCCCAGTGGATTAATGGAAATCACCGAGGATAACACTTTTGTCCAGCTTGAAATCAAAGTAGATCATGTCCACTGCAACACCCTGATCTATACTTCTACTTATTTCTTTGTAGAATTCAATTAAGTTATTTTGACATTACCTGTGTTTCATCAAATCATGCAGATTTTTTGCTTTAAACAATGTTCTTTTCAATGAATTTCCTTAATAACCCTTTAAATAATTTCCTAGCCACAGAAGTTAATCTCGCAGGTCTATACTTTCCAGCAACTATATTGAACCCTTTTTCTTAATATAGGAATCACATCTTCCTCCACTCCTCTCATAAAATTACTGAAAGAAAAGAATCCTGAAAGATTAAAAACAGAGGTTCACTTAATCCCATACTTAGCTTCTTAAGTACTTACGGGTGAATAACATCAGGCTTTGGGGCTTTGTTTACATTAACTTTCTTTATTTGCTACAGCACCTTGAGTCATCCAATTAAAATTTGTATCCAAGTTTTTTGCAGCAATCATTTGCATATCTCTTGCCATTAGTAATTACAAATGCTATATATATATATATATATATATATATATATATATATATATATATATATATAAACACACACATATACATATACATACATATACGTACATGCATGACCAGTGCTAGATAGAGACTTACTGACCGACTCTGGAGGGGACATATACTGAGAGATTACCTGCACAATCAGAAAGGGTTATACTAATAATTTATGTATATTGCAATCATATATTCATTTAATTCTATATACTCTACTTTATGTTATATTAACCCCTTAACGCCGTTACGGCGTTCCATGCCGTTGCGCTTTAAATGGGCTTTAAAGCCGTTGCGGCGGCATGGAACGCCGTAACGGCTTGCAGCCTCAGGAGCCATCAACTACTTACCTCCGCCGCGATCCTCTACTGGAGGGCTGACTGACAGCCCAGGCAGCCCTCCCACGGCAAATGAGGCCCCCGGGGGCCATGTGATCGCTCTCAAAGAGCGATCACATGGCCCCCTATAGCTGGCTGTGGATCTGCCAGCAGGGGGACTGTCTAAAACAGAGGTAGGCAACCTACGGCACTAGTGACGTGCACGGCACTCGAGGTGTCTTTGCACGGCACTCAAGGCTGCTAGAGCCAAACAGGCTCTGGCCTATAAGGAGTCCCAGTAAAACTTCAAATATCTGCTAATACGAAAAGATGGTGAAGGACAATCCTCAATTTAAGCATTGCAGCACATAGAGGTAATTATCTCAGATCACTTCCTCCAAGCACTTGTGAATGGGAATCCACAACGTAGTAGAGCAGCCTGCAGCTGCTGTTGCAGCTCCTGTCTTTGACCTGTACCAGGCCAGCCTGGTCCCCACTGGAACCCAGGGAAGCCAACCATACTGCTACATATACACAGATATTGTGGATCAAACCAAGTGTTTATCTGAGTATCTGCTAATTTCCAAATTGTTAAAATAAATGCGTGCACGTTTTGAAGTAAATTACACTGAGACACAGGTATCAGGTTAATAAAAAACTTCGGAATGTTTACTCAGGGGGCGGCAAGCCCCTTATAAAGGCAAAAATACATCATATGCAAAAATGTAGATAACAGAGAGAATACATCTCTAATTGGTTAGGTGTTAAGTGTCTTATCTAATGCACATCCTACGAGGCGTGATGTCACCATCATCCCGGGATTTTACTCCGGATGTAGGCGCCATCTTGTTACACGAGGAAGTTAGTCGGTGGGAGCGGGTGCTCTAGCAGCCATTTTGAGTAGATATTGAATACAGGTATACACAGTAAATAGACATTTTGACTATCACTAATTTACATTCATAACACAGAAATGAAGAATAACCCTATATAATAGCTCATATACGCACAAATACAATGATGCAAAGCTAAAGGTTTGCAAGTGTTCAATGAGAGATAAGTGTGTGTGTAAGATACTCTAACGTCTGGGTGTGGTCCCCTCAGCCTTCACCAATAGTACATAACATAAACAAAGATTAGACGGAATATCTTACATATAAATAACAGTAGAAATTCAGGTGGTGTGATCCCAATAGGATCCCAATAAATTTGCACTCACAAACAAGGAGCCAATCAATATCCGGCTCAGATCATCAGCTTTGTGGGGTATCAGAGGTCCCACTCCCTCCTTTGTGTGTGCAGAGTCTTCCTTTGGTTGCAATCACAGGCATGCAGTAGTGGTAATTAAAGTGCTTTATTCCATAAAGTGCACAAGTATAATAAAAATAAATAAAAACCTTACAGTCTGTACTGGTTAGTCTTGGATAAAGTAGCAATACGCGTTTCGCCTCTCTGGGAGGCTTCCTCAGTTGCTGGTTTAGTGTCCTAGGGGTTGTCGTTCTTTTAAATCCGTTTCTTAACTCGTGTGGTGTATTACTTCCGGGTCGCGTCTATTCCTTACGCATTTCCGGTTTGCGTTCCACCGTTGGAACGCATAGAGGAGATGGTCGCAGACTTCCTATGTGTCTGTCTGCTGGAACGCATCCTTGCGTTCCACTCCACCATCGATTTCCGTTCTGGATAGTACTTACAATGTTCGTTTAAGTTCTTTATATAGTCCCAATATTATTGAACTCCAAATATTTCTCGAATGGAAAATAGGAGAAGAGGGGAGACAAAGAATAGGTAGGGGTAGTCAGGGATCGAAATGCATTACTTTTTTGCAGTTATATTCACCATTACCTGATACCATAATTTTATACTTATGTATCCAGTGAATATATACAGTATCTTAAAGTGCTTCCAAATGTGTACCATTTCATACCTATATATTTTTTCTTTATGTACCAATGTGAAAAGGGCTTACCGGTATTTCTTAGATATTGCCAAGAATACTCCAATTGGTAAAAAATAAATGGTAGTATAAACATGATTATAAATACGAAGTGGGTGAGCTAGTAACCGGATATTTGTATATCTCAGTTTTAATAGACAATTTAAATCAAAAAAGGTATAAAATGGCAATGTTAAAAAATGCATACAATGCGTGCTGTGTCAATCATCATAAAATCGCTAGGACATCCCATATGTACAATATTAAGTGCATAAACTTGCAATAGGATACTTTCTCCGGACAAGGATAAATATGGTGATATGTAGATACTCATAGTTAGCAAACAGTATTTCACCAATAATTTATTAAAAGATTTCATCTAAAATGGCAAACTTCAAAATCTAGGTTGAGGCCGTGGGGGACTAATGTTTTAAAATTATAAATAAATTTCATTTCTTCTTTTCCTAATTGTTTTATATAGTCCCCTCCTCTCCAATCTTTCTTTACTTCTTTAATAGCACAAAAAAACAGGCTCTCTGGGTTTTGGTTGTGTGCTTGTTTAAAATGTAGCGGAACACTATGGGTCTCCATTCCATTTCTAATATTCCTTATGTGCTCCGCTATCCTAATTTTGAGGGGTCGAATTGTTCTCCCTACATATAATAAGTTACAAGGGCACTTAAGAATATATATGATGCCCTTCGTGTGACACGTCAGATGGTCTGTTATCGTGTAGGGTCGTTTTATTATATTTTCTATGTCTGTGAGGTGACTTTTGTTGCTATTGGTGGTTCTACAAGGGAGGCACATTCCACATCCATAAAAACCCTTGAGGTCCTGTATAAGATGGTTGGTTTTTTTAGGGCTTAAGTGACTTTTAACTAAATAACTCTTAAGATTTCTTGCTCCCCTATATGTGATTCTTGGTCGTGAAGGTAAAATCTTATTTAAAATAGGGTCGTTCCTAAGAAGGTGCCAATACTTTTTGATGGCCTTTTGAATATTTTTATTTTGCCCATTATAGTTACAGATAAATGGTATTTCATTCTTATTAAGGGCTTCCCTTTTAGGTTTATATTTTATTAGTTCCCTCCTTGGTTTCCCTTTTACTTCTTCTATATCTCTTTCCAAGGCTAGTGTGTCGTATCCTTTTTCCTGGAATTGTTGTTTTATATAATTAACTTGTTCCGTATAATCTGTGTCGTTCTTGCAGTTCCGTCGTATTCTTAGGAACTGACTTTTTGGTGCGTTTTCAAGCCATGGATGATGGTGGCAACTGTTTCTATCAATATATCCATTCGCATCTACAGGTTTAAAATGGTTCTTTGTGATTATATTTGAATCTTGGATGTTGATGTTGAGATCTAGGAAATGGATCTCCTCCTCACTGTATGTGCTAGTTAAATGAATTCCCCAATCGTTGGAGTTTAAGTATTTAATAAAATCCTCTAGTTGGTCTCTGTTGCCTTTCCAAATAAAGAAAATGTCGTCTATGAAACGGCAATAGGACACCAAGCTTGCTACCCAGTCATGACCCTGGGTCACATGTGTCTCTTCCCAAAAGGCCATGAACAAATTAGCGTAACTAGGAGCAAACTTGGTGCCCATTGCCGTTCCACAGACTTGCAGACACATATCTCCCTCGAACCAAAAAAAATTGTATATATATATATACTGTATATATTCACTGGATACATAAGTATAAAATTATGGTATCAGGTAATGGTGAATATAACTGCAAAAAAGTAATGCATTTCGATCCCTGACTACCCCTACCTATTCTTTGTCTCCCCTCTTCTCCTATTTTCCATTCGAGAAATATTTGGAGTTCAATAATATTGGGACTATATAAAGAACTTAAACGAACATTGTAAGTACTATCCAGAACGGAAATCGATGGTGGAGTGGAACGCAAGGATGCGTTCCAGCAGACAGACACATAGGAAGTCTGTGACCATCTCCTCTATGCGTTCCAACGGTGGAACGCAAACCGGAAATGCATAAGGAATAGACGCGACCCGGAAGTAATACACCACACGAGTTAAGAAACGGATTTAAAAGAACGACAACCCCTAGGACACTAAACCAGCAACTGAGGAAGCCTCCCAGAGAGGCGAAACGCGTATTGCTACTTTATCCAAGACTAACCAGTACAGACTGTAAGGTTTTTATTTATTTTTATTATACTTGTGCACTTTATGGAATAAAGCACTTTAATTACCACTACTGCATGCCTGTGATTGCAACCAAAGGAAGACTCTGCACACACAAAGGAGGGAGTGGGACCTCTGATACCCCACAAAGCTGATGATCTGAGCCGGATATTGATTGGCTCCTTGTTTGTGAGTGCAAATTTATTGGGATCCTATTGGGAATAATACAATTGCCCTGTCAGTACCAACGATACTGCACTATTATTTGTTCCCTTTGTTTTTTATCCTGTTATAGGAACGATACTCCACCTGAATTTCTACAATGATGCAAAGCAACTGCAGTAAAAATAACACAAGCAGAATACGGCAGCATACACACCTAAATTTAAAAAAATAGGACCGGCACGCTACGGGACATCACAATCCTATATCGGCACAGTGCTGCTAAAAGGTTGCCTACCCCTGGTCTAAAATATCAGACAGTCCCCCTGCTGGTGGGAAGTATATAAAAAAAAAATTAGACATGTGTAAAAATAAATTAAAAGTATTTTTATATATATATATATATATATATAATATGTATATATATTATATATATAATATATTAACATATTATATATATGTAACGTCACACAAAGTGTATTTTAATATTAATATAAGTATATATATTAGTATTAAAATACACTTAGAATGACGTTACATGTATCTAATATGTATATATATTATATATATAATAGATCTACATATATATATTATATATATTTCCTGACCAATTCTACATGGCAGCATTTACTCTTGGGGTAGCTCCTCCCCTCACAGCAGAAAGGACAGGAAACAGAACTCTGAAACTGGTATATATAGATCCTCCCCCTACCCATCAGGCAGTCTTTTTTTTTTCCTGTCCTTCACAAGCAGTTTGGAAGGAGTCTGCTTATGCAGGCCAAGGTTTTCTTTTATGCTCACCAGGCTATATTTTTGTAGCCATGCCAGGGTTCAGCCTCTAAGCCCTGAAGACCCAGCAATACGCACTAAGATGAAAAGCTGCTACCCTGGGTACCCCCTTTAGTGACCGGGGGTCGGACCCAAACTCTCCCTGAAGGGGATGAAAATGGTCCACTGCATGCCAGGGTTCAGCCTCTTATCCCTGAAGAACCAGCAACAGGCCAGCTTGGGTACCCCCTAAAGGGATGTATGTGATCTACTGTATACATGAAGCCCAGCAAACAGCATACCGGTAAGAATTTCCAGCCTGGGTACTTGCTTCAGCATCCAGGGGTCTGTCCTATCTCTCTTGGAAGTAATGACAGTTGTCCACTGCATATATGAGGCCCAGTTGAGTCTAAGCCTTTATCCCTGAAGACCCAGCAAACGGTACATGTGTAGGAGTTACCAGCCTGGGTACCTCCTTCAGCAATCAGGAGTCTAACCCATAACTCTCCCTGAAGGGTTGACAGCGGTACACTGCTTACATGAGGCCCAACAGAGTTGTGACTGCCTGGGTATACCTATTATTTGTGTTCCACCTTGTATGGTGATGATGAATGGCATATGGGGTACAGATGGAAGCCTATAGTTTAAACAGTTTAGGCTGTCAGTTGTTCAAATCCCCATTTTTTCCGCTGAAACTCAGTCCTGCAACGGTTCAGGTGAGTGCATTAGTAGTTTGGATTAAAACTAGTATAGGCACCTGGGCCTCTGTTCTTTCAGTCCCTCCCAGCTGCTTATTTTAGGCTTCCTTCTAACAAATAGGTCACATTTAGGAGATTTGTGTGGTGAGCATTTTAGGTAAGTTTATATTGTTTGGTGCAGGTATATGTACCCAAAAGAGTGCTGATGATACAAGTATGCATTGGGCAAAGTAGTGCTGATAATGCAAAAAGAGTGCTGATAATACAAGGAGGCATTGTGCAAAGGAGTGCTGATAATGCAATGAGACGCTATGAAAAAGAGTGCTAATAATGGATATCCTGGCTGTACAAAGTCTGCTGGAATTCCACAGCCTGGGGTCAGAGGAATATCAAAGGTAAGAGAACCTTCCTGGGTGTCTGTTTGAAGTACACATATGTATATGACAGGTTTTGAAAAACCTAGCTCCAAGGCCACACACACACTTGTTTCTATCAAGGTATGTGGCATTGATTGCTGTTATCTGTGCATTATCACAAATAAGCAGGCTTTTGCAGACATTGGAAGAATATGCTGCACAGGAGACCACCGGGCCTCAGTATCTGTACATGAACTGGTGGTGATACAGCATCGGTATGTTTCCACTACATGCTCTAATGTATGAACAGTTTATCCACTATATGCTCTATGTATGAGTTACTGTGAGGACACTGCCTCAGTATATTTATCCACTATATGCTCTATGTATGAGTTACTGTGAGGACACTCTCAGTATATTTATCCACTATATGCTCTCTATAGGAGTTACTATGAGAACACAGCCTCAGTGTATGTATCCACTATATGCTCTATGTATGAGTTACTGTGAGAACACAGCCTCAGTGTATGTATCCACTATATGCTCTATGTATGAGTTACTGTGAGAACACAGCCTCAGTGTATGTATCCACTATATGCTCTATGTATGAGTTACTGTGAGAACACAGCCTCAGTGTATGTATCCACTATATGCTCTATGTATGAGTTACTGTGAGAACACAGCCTCAGTGTATGTATCCACTATATGCTCTATGTATGAGTTACTGTGAGAACACAGCCTCAGTGTATGTATCCACTATATGCTCTATGTATGAGTTACTGTGAGAACACCGCCTCAGTGTATGTATCCACTATATGCTCTATGTATGAGTTACTATGAGAACACGGCCTCAGTGTATGTATCCACTATATGCTCTATGTATGAGTTACTATGAGAACACGGCCTCAGTGTATGTATCCTCTATATGCTCTATGTATGAGTTACTGTGTGTACACAGCCTCAGTATAGGCACGGCATCAGTGTATGTATCCACTATATGCTCTATGTCAGGGGTAGGCGGCCTTCGGCGCTCCGGGTGTTGTGGACTGCATCCCCCATAGTGCTCTTACACCCATAATGCTGGCAGAGCATCGTGGAGGGTGTGGTCCGGGATGGCTGGGGTGCCGAGGGTTGCCTATGCCTGCTCTATGTGTTAGTTGCTGTGCGAGCACAGCCTAGGTATATGTACCCACTATAGGCTCTGTGTGAGTTACTATAAAGATGCTCTGTGTGTGAGTTGCTGTGGGACACAGCCTTAGTATTTGTACCCACTATATTGGCTGTGTATGAGTTGATCTGAAGACTCTGCCTCAGTGTGTGTTCTTTATATGCTCTAAGTCGCTGTGAAAACTCTGCCTCAGTATATGTCCTCTACATGCTCTATATGAGACATTGCTTCAGTGTATCTGTTCCCTATGTGATTGATGTATTAGTGGAAACACAATATGTGTGAATGATAAAGGGCACATCCGCTATATGAATCCAAGCTAATACTGGTTCTATGTCGGTTGTGAGTCGCAACCTCAGTATATATGACTGGTGTAATATGTGCATGAAGTTCGGTTAGAACACAGCCTCAATTTAGCTCATTCATATAATCTTAATATGTGTACAGGCATAGTGTCACTATATATAGCAGAGGTAGACTATGTATGATTTCTGTTTAAACAGACTCCGTATATGTAACTGATATATCTGTGCATAAGGTGCTGTTAGTAACTCTCACAATGTATGTGATTCATATAATCTGTATGCAGGTTGGTATTATTATATAACCCCAATTTATATACGGCATTGGTAGATTTAGTATATACGAATGATCTAAGGTCTGTTTTGCGCTGAAATGTAGCACTGCCCAGTTCTAGCAAATACTAATGCACTAGTAACTGGATAAGTAATTATTGCCTACTGTGGATTTTCTATTTCAATTTTTTAAATGAAGTAAATAAGGGAACATACTGCTGTTGGCTTTGTATTAGATTCCTTCTCCCACAGGTGTTTCAGGATAAGCAATTAACACATTTTTATCACTTCAGGTAGATTGCAGGTGTTACTGAACCTGTCTGAGTGCCTCTCCCAGGAGAGAAGGAGACCTGATTTTCCAAAATGAAGCATGGTACTGTTTCACAGAATCAATGTTAATTATTTTTTTTTTTTTGTGGGTGCACATCTATGTAATTATTCATGAGACAATAGACTTTCTATTACCAGGTATCCTCTCCTCTCTGTCCAAGATAGGGAATGTTTTTTTTAATTGGTGACAGTGTTTTACCTTTAGATATATGCTGATTACTAATTCACAGCTAAGTAGATCATACTAGTTGCAAGAGTACAAATTGGGCTAATAATTGATCTCACAAGTAGGTAACGCTGAAGCCATTACCTGATTTAAAAGCTGTTAATATTGTTTTTTTCTCTCACCTGGTCATAACCTTTTAGTCTTTAAATCTGAATTCATTTCCTTAAAGCATAAATCTTATTATCTTTTATCCCTTGGGGTCCTGAAAGATTGGCAATCCCTTTCGTATATGTCAGGAGTGTCATGCTTCTGGTTCTTAATGTGTTAATGATCAGAATCTTCTGACCAATTCCCCTGTTGTGAAGGGGAACATTATAAATTCCTCTCTGCAATAATGGTATTATTTTAGGCTCATATGCTCAGGTAACTTTGATGCTGTGGATTGCACGTATTTTAAGGTCTTTCCAGTCCCCAGTCCTTCCTACTAGGTTTTCTATTTTAGGTAAAAATTCACCTGCTACCTGAACAATAGTGGAAATCCCTAAACAGGTTCTGTAATTGCGACCAACCTGTGGATTATATGTTTGGATTGGGGTTGATATCTTGCAGATATAACAAGCTGCTTATTATCACCATAGGCTCTGCCATAAGTCCTTCTTCACTGTCTGAGGATAAGGTAAGAGGAAGTATGTGGTTGTTCTCCTAGGGATAATTGAATATCTTCTACTGCCCTGCTTATTGTGTGTCTGTTGCCACAATGTATAATGTGCCTCTGGTTACCACCTTCCCATCAGTATCTTGCCTAATATGTGTGTGTATATTTTCTATTACCATGTATATCTTACTTATGTTGCACAACAGTCTCTAGTAAATGTGATTAAACTGTTTGGCATAACCTGTACTATTTTACAAATATAGGTACTGACATGGTTAGCCTCCTTATTGATTATTAGTTGCCACAAATTCTATGGTTCATACCGATATTTCTTTATTTTCCTCAACTAATCTGTATATGGTTCTTCTTGCCTTTTGCCTAGTAATGTGATTAGTTTATCTCCTGTGGCTGATCATTGCTGTATCAATTCGTCCACTGTGTGAGGTTGTGAATCTGAATTTAGCAACATCGGGTAATTGTTGCAGTGTTTTAATGACCGACTCTTATTTCTCTACTAGGCTCTGCCCCTTTCTGACAGGCAGGTATTGATTTGTTCCTGTTGCTTCAGGTAAGTAGTTCACAAGGCAAGAGGAAGCGGTGTGAATCGTCTTTATTAAATACATCCAGAAAGTAGTAAGATTCTCAATGTTATTCTCCCCATGTTTAATAGCATGGGGTCTCCGTTCTCATCCAACATTTATCTGCGTGTTACAGTATGATCACTGGAAGTTATGCCTTTGTTGAGGTTTTGATTTGATGGTATCAATTCGGTTTTATATCAGTAAAATTTTTCTTCTCTAGTTTATGCTTTTATGGCCTTAATTCCTATCTGACTCTATATCTATTCAGGATATTTCTGGTATTGAATGCCAGGAGGTTGCTGACCTTGCAGCCTCTAGGGGAAATTTGTCTTGTCTGAGCAGATTTTTATGACAATTTCCTATTGATTCTTGTTTGGCTTTGTAAAGTCTTCTACGATTTATACAGCTCAATAATGGTTTTATAGCTATTGGCTGTTTTTGAACTCTGTCCCTCCCTCTGTGTATTGCTTGGGTATTCCCCAAGAGTAAATGCTGCCATGTAGAATTGGTCAGGAAAATGGAAAATTCCTTCATACTTACCGTAATTTTCATTTCCTGATAATTATACATGGCAGCATTACGGTCCCACCCATATACTATAGGAGGTGAAGCTAGTTACAAAGACTGCCTGATGGGTAGGGGGAGGATCTATATATACCAGTTTCAGAGTTCTGTTTCCTGTCCTTTCTGCTGTGAGGGGAGGAGCTACCCCAAGAGTAAATGCTGCCATGTATAATTATCAGGAAATGAAAATTACGGTAAGTATGAAGGAATTTTCCATTATATATATACGTATAATTAAAATAATAAATAAATAAAATAATAAAATAGATAAATATAATATTGAAACAAAATGTTATATAAATTATATATTCATATGTAATTTCATTCTAACTGTATTTTGTTATTAATATATATATATATATAGGTAACAAAATACACTTAGAATGACATTCTATATCTATCTATATATAAAATACAAATAACCGCAAATATATATATATATATATATATATATATATATATATATATATATATATATAGATAAATACATATAATTACATAAAAGATTACATTAGTATACACATAGAATTTAAATACATATGTATATATATTAAAATTCTACATGTATATTTAAGTAATCTTTTAACATAATTATGTGATTTTATTAATTAAAATTTGATTGACATGCCTGACAACACAGGGTGAAAGTGCAGAGAATTTCATTCGCAATCACTATATTTGACCCTGTAACTCTCCAAGACACCATAAAACCTGTACATAAGGGGGTACTGTTTTACTCGGTAGACTTCGCTGAACTCAAATATTAGTGTTTCAAACTGGTAAATTGTATTACAACGATGATATTTTAAGTAAAATTGACGTTTTTTGCTTTTTTTTACAAACGAACGGCACTTTTATGGACTATATTATTGTTGTAATATGTTTTACTGTTTTAAAACACTAATATTTGTGTTTAGTGAAGTCTCCCGAGAATAACAGTACCCCCCATGTACAGGTTTTATGGTGTTTTGGAAAGTTAGAGAGTCACATATAAGGCTTGCATTTCATTTTCTTCACATTGAAATTTGCCAGATTAGTTATGTTGCCTTTGAGAGCGTATGGTAGCCCAGGAATGAGAATTACCCCCATGATGGCATACCATTTGCAAAAGTAGACAACACGAGGTATTGCAAGTGGGGTATGTCCAGTCTTTCTTAGTAGCCACTTAGTCACAAACACTGGACAAATATTCGTTTTTTGCTTTTTTCACTCAAAAACAAATATGAACGCTAACTTCGGCCAGTGTTTGTGACTAAGTGGCTACTAAGAAAGACTAAACACACCCCACTTTCAATACCCTGGCTTGTCTACTTTTTCAAATGGTATGCCATTATGGGGGTAATTCTCATTCCTGGGCTACCACACCGTCTCAAAGGTAACATTACTAATCTGGCAAATTTCAATTTGAAAATGGATTTTTCTATATTTGACCCTGTAACTTTCCAAAACACCATAAAACCTGTTAATGGGGGGTACTGTTGTACTCGTGAGACATCGCTGATTACAAATATGTGCATTTGTTTGCAGTAAAACCTAACAGTATTATGACATTCACAGCTAAAATGGCAGACGGAAATAGAAATTGTAAAGAAAATCTTATTTTCTCACATTTTGTAAAATTGAATTCATAATAAATTATGTTCCATATATGAATAGTTAATGATAAATTAAAGCCCTGTTTCTCCTGAACAAAATGATATATAATAAGTGTGGGTGCATATAATTTGAAAGAGGGGAACTACGGGTGAACAGACATATAGCGCAAATTCCAGTTTTTGTTTACGTTTTGTTTTGATCAGAACGTGCACTATTAACTCCGCCCTGAAGGGGTTAATGGATTATTAAGTTGTTGTATATCTATATTCATTTAAATTCAATAAACTATATTATAAAGACATTCATTGTATTCTCAATTATGTATATTTATATATATATATATATATATATATATTTTTTTTTTTTTAAATAGAGAAACTCTTACCAACTATATAATGTTAGAGGTAAGATATCTGTAAGGTTAGCCCTGCTAAATGCTATGTTTTTAAGATGCTATAGTGGTAAATAGGGGTACTAGCGATTACATCTTTACCATATTCTTCTTCCTTGCTCCAGTAGAGTAATAGTGGAAAAGGTTCATGTGAAGCTTTCCATGCAGATTTTCATACCCATTCACAATGTGACAAAGGTGTAACAAGAATCCACCGGGCTCCGGTGCGAAAAACTGCACTGGGGCCCCCTCATGAGTCTCAACTACCTCCCTGGGCCATTCTATAAGTCTTATTCCTTCCCTCCCCCCACCAGCCACGCCACATGTCTAATCTGGTGTGCCAGCCCCTCCACGTGTCTCACCGTCCAGCCTCTTCATGTGTCTCTCCAACCCCCCACATGTCTTTCCCACCCCCCAGCCCCTCCATGTTTCTCTCCCACACCCCAAGTATCTCTCCCACCCCCAAACCCCTCCATGTATCTCTCCCAACCCTTCCATGTTTCATACCCACCTCCAGCTCCCCATGTGTCTCTCCCACTCCCCACCTTTGTGGCAGACACACACACTCACTGATAGACACATATAACTCACTGAAAGACATACACACACTGACAGACACAAACAACTCACTGACAGACACACAAGCACACAATCTCTCACACATACATTGGCATACTCTGACAAACACACACACTCACTGACAGACACACACACTCACACTGACACACACACACACACACACACTGACAGGCACACACATTCTTGCACACTCTCACAAATTAGGTTTATATGTTTGTGGCCCTTCCAGCCTCCCTACCTTTTGGAGAGCTGGTGTTGGGTTGTGCTGTAATCTGGCAGTTGCTCACTCTTCCTGCATGCTGTTTAGCATGATGTGGTTTGGCATTATGTCATATTCCTGCTCCTGGCATCACAGAGGGCACGCAAGGGAGGAGAGAGGAACTGACAGATCAGCCTTCCTCACCACAGCTGAATGCCACGTGCATCCTGCCCTCCCACCCTGTTCTGGTATATATCGGCAGAATAGGCCCCTGCCATCCAGGTAAGCTGGTACCTCTTCTGCCTCACTAGATAAGCTCTGTTTGGGAGTGCCCTATGGTGGCCAGATGGCCACCTCCTGTGCCGCCCTGTAACAGAGCTCCTCTCAGCACCCCCATTTTATACTACTACAAGAGATATGCCCAGCACTCCTACTGTTTTTCCACACACTCACAATGCTAGATACAACCACATGTTTCTACACACATATACAACACTGATATGTACTGCATATGTCAATACACACAGACACAATACACGGCCACATACATACTGCCACACACAGATGCTATAATTAAAGATATACCCAAATACAAACAACCGATTCACAGTTTGGTGGGACTTTTGGCTTTTTTTTCACGTTCTAATTTTTCTTTCCACACCCAAATGCCTTGAATACATCACCCAAAATCCATCTAGACATTTACCATCCCACATAAACATTTATTAGCAGTTAAAGGGACGTTAGGAGCCCTTTACACATTATTACATTATGACATTATTATTATGCTGTTGTTTTTGTTGTTGTTTTTTTGCATGTTGGAATCTTTGTGTCTTTTGTACAAAAAACAAATGTATTGCAGAATGATGCACCATTAGCCTGTCTCCTTTGCTATGCTCCCTCAAGTCAAAAATACATCATTATCAAGTGTATGCACACAACTCAGATCTTAATAACACTGAGTGAGGTTTTTTTTTAATCCACAACCTGGCTGCAGACAGGCAGAGAAACTACAAACAGATAGTGATATCCTTACTATATATCTCCATAGGTGTCTAGTTCTTTAAAGTTTAGATCACTCAGTGAGGTCAATGGCTGAGCTGTGTGCATACATTTGATAAGAAAGTATTACTCTGGATTGAAGAGTCATGGCAAAGGATTCAGGCTTGTGGTGCAGGATTCTGTAAAATATGTATTTCTTGTGCACAAATTATAAAGAATTAAGCATGCACAAATTATAAAGAATTAAGCATGCACACATATAGCAGAATTGAGCCTGAAAAAAATACAGCAAATTAATAAGGGGCAAACCTCAAAGGCATGAAAGATGGATTGGTTGCTTGGAGTGTCTGTTTAGGCTGCACACACCACTTAATATCTCCGCATTTCTAGCTACAGTTAAAAACCATAATAGCAAAAATTCTCGCTGTTCATTTCTGCACAGCTATTATTCCTTCAGTGAATATCCCTAAATGTTGCAGAATGCTCTACTCTTTAGGGCCAGTTTTACATCCACCCATGCAAGAAAACCCATTTATTTTTACTCGGCTCAACCAACCCACCCACCCGCAACTCCTCGGTTCCTTGTACCCATATTGCATGCTCTACCAGCTGTTTGTAAACACAGCCAATCACCTCCTTATTACCTCCATATGCTATCAGCTGCTGCAGTTACGGTAAAACTCTCTATGCCATCTCATACAAATTCCTCTGCTACCTTTTGTCTCATCTCCATAGTTTAACCTTTAGATTGTAAGCTCACTAACAGGGAAAAAAGTGGGGAGTAGGTTAGCGCTAATAATATATAAAAGGCAGCAAACTTACAGAGGGTCACCCTCTAACCCTCTGGGATAAGGATGTACAGGTAAAAGGAGAAAAAGGCTGCGCCAAATATGACCTAAAAATACAATAAAATAAGTCCCAATAAAAGTGAAAAAATAAAAAGAAGGATAAATGTCAATGTTTGTTTCACTGGTTGCACTGGTAGAGTGTTCTCTCTTCTTATGATGCTTTGGATCCTCCCGTGATATGTAAAATATAAAAGGGAAAAGGACCAATTGTGCAGGTTGTGGGGTACGTAGTAGGTGAGAAATAAAATGTAAAGAACTCACATTTGCATGAGCTATAACCAGCTCAGGGGGAATAGACGTTCTGCAGTATAATCCCTGCTAGTAGGATATCACGGAATCACTGACAGGGCCCTCTTCCTTTTGTACCGGTCTGTTCTTATTGTATTGTCTTTTTCCTAATTGTACAGTGCAGCAGAATATGTTTGGCGCTTTATAAATACCAATAATAATAATAAATAATTTCTGCAGGGTTACTTCTGCTTGCTTTCCCAGAGTCAACTCCCACAAATCTGTCTAAACTATATTCCTCCACATAAATTCCCCATGGCCACAGATCCCCTGCTTTGTACCCCACTCCATTATGTTGATCAGATATGCAGAGGATGTATGACATATATGTGGGCACGATCATGACTAACATGAAACAAAACAGATTTTTATTTTTTTTTGTTAAAAAAATCTCTTGGTCAAAGGATGGACTAACATTTAATGGTCCCCTCATTCCAAAGCATGGGGTATAGGGGTGGGAAACAGAAAAAAAGAAAGCTCAGTGCTAAAATAAACTAATTGCATGGAAGAATTTACTTCTTGAATCAATGTGTTTTCGTTTATCTTATTTAATCAAGTGATTTGTTCATGCATTTTTTAACAAATTAATGAATCATACAATATTCAGGCACATTCGTATTAGTCCAAAACCTAATGCACAAAACTAGTAATTGACTGTTTAACCTTTTCACTACTGAGCACTTTTTGATTGAAAATATATTAGCATAATGTTTATTTGAAGCAGAGGATGCAAGGCTAGAGCATCAACATATCATTACATGTTGTGCATACATCAGCTTTGCAGACAAACTTGAAATTTAACAGAAGTACATTTTTAAGGTTGTCTATGCGCAAAATTATTATGTTGCCCAATTTTTATTTTTCATTTATTCGTACATCCTTTATAAAATATTATGCAATATTTGGCATAGGGCCTGAAATGTTACAATAAAAGCAAAAATTCATTTTTTTCTCACTTACGATAGGTATGACAGAAATATATGAATACAAATGGTCGAAAACCTTCCTTGTAGGTATTTGTAAGGACCATGAAGGCATTACTAGTGGTGCAATTTCCTAAACATTGCAACAGAATGAAGCCCATGGATCAGCGCAGCTAGGAGAGTGGGTCTTGACAGAGCCAGGAGGTAGGCATAACAGCCAAAGGAAGTTGAGTGACAGCTAGCAACCTGGGTGGGGCGGAGCTACATAGGGAGTATTTATACCGGCCATTTTGTGAAGTGGCCATCTTAACTAAACCTAAACTTACCTGTCAGTTGTTCCTCCTACCCTCCCTGACTTTGGTTAGTTTATAAAAAATTTCCATTTTTTTCACAGAGGCAGAGAATGGCCTGGATAAATTGGGGGGGGGAAGCTGGAGGAGGAAGTGGGCATCCGGAATTTTATTGTGGATTAGGCAGTGTTACACTTGGTTGGTAGGTTCGAGCCCGTTGGTAGCTCCGAATCTGGGGGTGCAACGGTGTCTTGGTACACCCCTACAATTGAACTTGTGGGTGTAGCGGTGTCTTGGTACACCCCTACAATTTAATCTGGTGGTCTGGTGAAAATGTGGTCATAGTGGATGGCCAGTTTCTGTGTTAGTATGTTAAATAAATTGTTATTTATTGTTATTATTGCGGGGTCATTGCTGTAATAATATTTGTTGGCAATGACCCTATTTGTTATTCCTTAATTAATTAATAATTAATAAAGATGTGGATTAATATTTCTGACAGTATAACTCGTGTCCGTGACTTAATGGGGTTTGGTGTAAGGTTAGCGCATGTGCCGGTAAATTCGACTGTGCAGCTGTCATGTAAAATAATGTTCTCATACGGTATACATTCACATATTTCTAAAATAAATGTACCATGTATACTTGAGTATAGGACAACCCAAATATAAGCCGAGGCGCGAGGCACCTAATTGACTCGAGTATAAGCCTTGGGTGGGAAATGCAGCAGCTACTGGTAAATTTAAAAAATAAAAATTGATACCAATAAAATGTCATTAATTAAGGCATCAGTGGGTTAAAGATTTTTGAATATTTATTTCAAAGAAAAACAGTTAACTAGCTGTATAAGTGGAAAAGAGGGTCAACAAAAATAATTTGGTATCAACCGTAACTTTGGAAGTACAAAAACCTTAGCTCAATCGGCAACCAAGCTAAAACACAAGAGTTAAAGTCCTTCAAAACTGGATTCCTCCTCATCATGTGTTTGTCCAAACAGAGCTTCAGCTTTAGCTGGTGTGAGGTTATTAGCATAGACACTGTCATCATCACTGAGTTCGCAGTCATCACCATCACTGCTTTGGTTCTCATACAAAGCGCTGTCTTCACTGCCATCCATAGCATTACTAATGCCACATTTCTTGAAGGTGCGTTGCACCATGTCCTCTGGAATCTCTTCCCATGCATCACAAACCCACTTTGCTATCAATTCTATGTCGGGCTTCATCAGATTTCCAACTTTTGTCAGTCGGTAGAGTTGAGCGGACACCTGGATGTTCGGGTTTGCCAAGTTCGGCCGAACTTCGTCAAAAAGTTTGAGTTCAGCCAGTGGCTGCTCACTGTAAAAAGTGGTGGGTGGGGACCCTAAATTAGAATAAGGGGGGGACCTAATGTCCTCCCCCCTGAGCGGAGGGGGGACCCAATTAGGGGGGGACACCTATTGTACTCCTGAGCGGAAGGTGGGGGCCCTAAATTAGAATAAGGGGGGGACCTATTGTCATCCCCCTGGCCCCCACTCCTGGGCAGTGGCCCTAAATAAAAATGTAACCCCCGTCACCCCTTTCCCCCCAAAAATAATGAGGGGGGACCCATAGCTAGATACCTGTAAAAAAAAAAAAAAACAGCCCCAAAAAAGGCCAAATAAAAATCCATATTAACTGACGCACATTAAAAAATAAATAAATAAATGAGCGCAAAAAAAAAAATCCCCCCCAAAAATAAAATCAATTTTCACCCATGGAGGGCTCCGTGCAGACTGAGCTCTGCAGGGCGGGGGAAGGCTTAGAAAGCCTTGCCCCACCCTGCAATTAGGCTCAGAGCACTCTGATTGGTTGGTTTAAACCAATCAGAGTGCTCTATGTCATTTTACACAGAATGGGAAAGTTCTTTGGAATTTTCCCACGCTGTGTAAAATGACACAAAGCACTCTGATTGGTTAGCTTAAAATCCGGCCAATCAGAGTGTTCTGCGTCATTTTGCACAGCGGGGGAAAGTTCTTTGGAATTTTCCCACGCTGTGTAATTTGACTCATAACTCTCTGGTTACTTTCAATCCACCAATCAGAGTGTTATGAGTCAAATTACCCAGCATGGGAAAGTTCCAAAGAACTTTCCCACACTGTGTAAAATGACACAGAGCACTCTGATTGGTGGATTTTAAGCTAACCAGAGTGCTGTGACAGGTAAATGTAGAGACTTACCTGTCAGTCTCTTCATTTACCTGTCAGAGCACTCTGATTGGATAGCTTAAACCCACCAGAGTGCTCTGAGCCTAATTGCAGAGCTCAGTCTGTGCTGAGCCCTCCATGGGTGAAAATTGATTTTATTTAATTTTTTGCGCTGTTTTTTTTTTTCATTCGGTTATTATAGATTTTTATTTGGCCATTTTTGGGGCTGAAAAAAAGATGATTTTAGAATAAAGACAACATCAAATGGTAAGTTTATTTGTATTTTTTTATTTATTTTTTTAGAGGTATTTAAATAAGGTTCCCCCTCATTATTTTTAGGATGAGGGGGGGGGTAGGGGTTATTTTTTGGGGAAAGGGGGACGGGGGGGGTTACATTTTTATTTAGGGCCCCCACCCACCACCCAGGGGTGGGGGCCAGGGGGGAGGACAATAGGTCCGCCCCCTTATTCTAACTTAGGGCCCCCACCCACCCACCGTGCAGGGGTGGGGGCCGGGGGGAGGACAATTTGCTCCCCCTTATTCTAAATTTAACGGCCCCCACCCGCCGCCTCAGGGGTGGGGGCCAGGGGGGAGGACAGTAGGTGTCCCCCCCTCCTTGTTATTTAGGGCCCCCACCCGCCGCTCAGGGGTGGGGGCCGGGGGAGGACAGTAGGTTCCCCCCTCATTTTTATGTAGGGCCCCCACCCGCCACGCAGGGGTGGAGCATGGGGGGAGAAGAGTAGGTCCCCCCCTCAATCTTATTTAGGGCCCCCACCCACCGCTCAGGGGTGGTGGCCAAGGGGGAGGACAGTAGGTTTCCCCCCCCTCATTGTTATGTAGGGCCCCTACCCACCGCGCAGGGGTGGGGGCCAGGGGGGAGGGGAGGACAGTAGGACTCCCCTCATTTTTATTTAGGACCCCCACCCACCACACAGTAGGTCCCCCCCCACCACATTGTTATTTAGGGCCCCCTAACTGAGTACTACCATTCCCATTATCCCTGCTCTACATTAACTGAGTACTACCATTCCCATTATCCCTGCACTAACTGAGTATTACGATTCCCATTATCCCTGCACTGACTGAGTACTTCCATTCCCATTATCCCTGCACTAACTGAGTACTACCATTCCCATTATTCCTGCTCTGCACTAACTGAGTACTGCCATTCTCATTATCTCTGTGTGGCAGTTGATATCTCTGTATCTGTGTGTATTTCTCGCCGCTCAGATGTCAATGCGGCGTCTATGTATACTATGTCTATGGTTCACATGCTGCACAGGCCAATCACAGTCATGCCATTAGTAGGCATGGCTGTGATGGCTTCTAAGGGCACACAAGTCAAACGCTTGTTGATTGGCTGCCCTGCAGCCTTTCAAAACGCACCATTAAATCGCAGAACACCGAACTCCAACCCGAACATACACTGAAATGTCTGTGTTTGGGTCCGGGGTCAAAAAAACATAATGTTTGGTACGAACCCAAACTTTTCAGTTCGGGTTCACTCAACTCTATCAGTCGGGCTTGACCAGATGACACCCATTCATGCCACATCTTTCGCATATGGTCTTTGAAAGTTTTATTTAAACACACATATTGGGGCTGCAATACAGATGTAAGCCCATCTGGAATAACGGCCAAAGTAACTTGAGAAGACTTTGCCAATTTTTTTGTCATCAGATGTGTGGACTCTGAACATAACCCAAACTAGCAATGATGGATTTTTCTTTAACCCCTTAACCCCTTAAGGACACATGACATGTGTGACATGTCATGATTCCCTTTTATTCCAGAAGTTTGGTCCTTAAGGGGTTAAGGACACATGACATGTGTGACATGTCATGATTCCCTTTTATTCCAGAAGTTTGGTCCTTAAGGGGTTAAGGCTGCTCCTGGTCGTCCGTTCCAAATTCCTTCCGGCCATTTCTTTGTCCAGCCGTCTTTGCCACAGTTCTGTTGCTTGGAAGATCAAAGGTCATAGATGTTTCATCCATATTCCCAATATCTCCCAGGTCATAGCTATGGATCATTCTTTGTTTTAATATGAATGAATGGAATGACATCACTTTTTCATGAAGTTCTTTTGGCAACTTCTGTGAAATTTGTTATTTTCCGCAAACATAGGGCAAACCTATTCATGAAGCGGGTACACCATCCTGCTGACGCAACAACATTTTCAATGCCTGGTGCTTTTAATTTGTCATCTTTAGCCATTTGAAGGGCACGTAAGTGAATTCCCATACATATTACGCAGTAACCATTTTGACGACACTCCATAACCCATTTATGCAATTCAGTCTCTAGAGCCCCATATGAAGTTGTTAAACCACGTCAAGCTTTTTTTGCCTTTGGAATCTTTTCCAAGTCAGCATTAATTTTCCGCCACTCCCTCACTTGTTTTTTTTCTTCAACACAAAATTCCCTTCTTGCAATACTGTTATTGCTTTCTTCTGCTCTTGACACAAGCTTAAGTTTGAAACCAGCTTTGTATGACCTGCGTTTTTGTTTTGGTCCGGGATTAGAAGTATTAGAAGTATTGGGATCCATTTCTAACAGGATAAAAAAAAGACTTTCAAAAAATATGTTTGCATAGAGCAGCCTGTGTTGGGGCTCATACTATACACGCTGTGTTACTGCATGCGCTGCATTACTACATACACTGCCTTACCACATGTACAAAATGCAGCTTGTATAGTTTATAGTTTGTAAACTATAGTTTATAGTTATAGTTTGAGCCCTGACGCAGGCTGATGATATTCCAGAATGTGATGACATGACTGTTTGCATAAAGCAGCCTGTGTTGGGGCTCATAATATACTCATAATATACACGCTGCGTTGTGTATGCACTGTGTTACTACATGCGCTGTGTTACGGCTGGCTTGCAGGAGAAAAGAAGAGTGGTGATATCAACAGTCATTGGACCACCCACAGAGGCTGCAGGCGCCCGCAGATGAGCGGGAGAGACCAGAGAACACCTGCACTGCACCGGAGAACAGGGGGCCCCAGTGCAAAACTGATCTACGGCCCCCCCCCTTTCTAACTCCACCCCCCGACAGACACACACACACATACAAAGACATATACATACAAACAGACAGGCACACATACATACAGAAATACAAACAAAATCACCCGTGAAACAAAGTGATTGAAAAAAACTTAACTTCTGGGTACACAGCTCCCAAGGTTATTTCCCAGTTGATAACCGTTTAATAGAATAGTGTAAAAGATAGGATATTTTAGGGATTCTGCTGATGTACCTAGAATAGAGGATAAAACATAGTGCAAATATTGTTTGATACTCAAAGGTAGTGTACTGGTATATATGCACTCACAAATTCCAAATGGATTAGCGTTTTAAAGGTGCCGCCCCACGATGTAGATGGGGGGTATCGATCAGTATTCCTCCTCGAGTGGTAGCCAATGGGGTGTCTGGGTCAGCTAGATGATTCAAAACAGACTCCGACCAAAAGAATCCTTCCAAGGCAATTTATTCACTCATAAAATCAGGAGGTGTACAAAATAAATAAAAACAAACAAATATAAAAATAAAACAGGTCACCGGTCCTACGCGTTTCGTCCTTTTAAAGAAGGACTTCCTCAGGGACCTTTTCAATAAAACCAGCAATAACATGTACAATAGTTGGCAATGGCATCCTAAAAAACGCTAACACAAGAAATCTTATATAGGGCTAGTCCCTCCAAGTCATTGGTGGAATAGTGGGTGTCTTTTTTCCTCTCAAATTCATTCGCTGCCCGGTATTCTCTTCAGGTGTGGATTCTTGCCGGAGATTGCAATTCCTCCTCGTGTAGTTTTCCTATCACTTCCGCATACGTCACGCGTTACGTTCCGGTCACGTGACCCGTATGCGTTCCACACTCGGGAAAAATAACATGGCCGTGCGTTCCACCATAAAAAGAGATGAGTCCATTTATTGCTTGATGGTACTTGAGAATCTAAACGAGAGGGCTGTTATACATTGCATACAAAATACCCATAATGCTAATAAGAACATTAATATGTCCTCTCTAACTTGTAATAAAAACGGAAAAATTTAAAAAAATAAAAAAAGGAGTGCAACAGCTTATACCCATAATGCTAATAAGAACATTAATATATCCTCTATAACTTATAATAAGAACGAAAAAGTATGAAAAAATGGATGCAACAACTTCCTATCCAAGTGTGCATACAAATATAATTCTAAAGTTATATATCACAAATTTATCTTATATTATATACCATAAGTAATTAATAATTTGTGAATTCTTAAAATACCCTTTAAACCAATAATTCATGTGAATATATAGCTATAATTTTTAAATTTTTCATTTTAAAATGACATATCCATATTTGCATTTGCATATTGTGTTTGACATAGTTTATTTCTCGTGCCTAATCGCAATCCATAATTGCATGTGCATATAGTGTGCAACATAATTTATTTCTCTTGCCTAATCGTGAAGACTAGTGTGCTCAAATCTCAGAAAAAACTTATCTACATCAGAAGAGAATATATATCTCTCTCTTTAACTCAGTTAATCCAAAAAACAAATGATATCCATATCTACATTCAGTCCCCTTGGTGTAAGGGTGCCCAGTCTATGAATCCAATAGGACTCTCTTTTGGCCAAACGCTTTTCCCTGTTTCCCCCTCTCCAGTGTGGTTGAATTTGTTCCATCCCCATGCACCGTAAACCTTTTAAAAAGAATTGTGGGCAATTGTTGCAATGGAGAGGAACAGAGTGGGTCTCAAGTTTTTTCTTGATGTTGTTAATATGTTCAAGAAGCCTCACTTTTAAGCACCTCTTAGTGCGTCCAACATACTGGCTGCCACACGGACACTGAAGCAAATAGACCACAAAGTCCGAGCGGCAGCCAATCCCCGACTTAATGTGAAACTCCTTCCCAGTGGTGGAACTGGTATATGACATAGCTTTGTCTGTATTAACCTGTGAGCAAGCTTTGCAATTCTTGCATCCCTTGAAACCTTTATCGCTCTTTTTGTTTTTAAAGACATTTTTTAGAGCATAACTTGGTGCCAATAAATTTTTTAGATTTTGTTTTTTCCTGTATATAATTTTTGGTTTCTTGGGCAGATGTTCTCCCAAAATAGGGTCCTCCAACAGTATTGGCCAATATTTGCACAAACTCCTCCTAATTTTAGGATGATCTATGTTGTACTGGGTAAAGAAAGATTGTCTGAAATTCTCTTTATGTCTGTCAATCGGATTATTTATTAAGAGGTCATTCCTATCTTTTTTAGACATCATATCAATTTCTCTATCTATCCTCTTTTTGCTGTAACCTTTTTGGACAAGTTTGTCAGCCACATGTTTGGCCTGTGTATGGAAATCTTTAATATGGGAACAGTTTCTCCTAACCCTGGTAAGTTGTCCTTTTGTAATCCCTTTCAACCACGGTTGGTGGTGACAGCTGTGTTTATGAACATAGCTGTTTCCATCGGTTGGTTTAAAAAAACACTTTGTTCTGATTTCATTTCCTTCACTAAACAAGGTTAGGTCCAAGAAATTAATTTCCCTGCGGTTCCATATTGGAGAGAGTTTTAAATTGTATTCATTAGAGTTCAGATAATTCACAAAGGTCATAAACTCCAGATCTGACCCCTTCCAGATAATGATGACATCGTCTATATACCTCCGTCTATATCAACAGTCATTGGACCACCCACAGAGGCTGCAGGCGCCCGCAGATGAGCGGGAGAGACCAGAGAACACCTGCACTGCACCGGAGAACAGGGGGCCCCAGTGCAAAACTGATCTACGCCCCCCCCCCTTTCTAACTCCACCCCCCGACAGACACACACACACATACAAAGACATATACATACAAACAGACAGGCACACATACATACAGACACACAAGACACACATACATACAAAGACACATACAGACAGACAGACAGACACAGACACACACAAGACATACATACAAAGACACATAAAAACAGACAGGCACACTAACATATTACAGACAGATAGACACATACATACAAACAAATAGACAGGCACACAGACAGACAGACACACACACGACACACATACATACAAAGACATACATACAGACAAACACACACACATGACATACATGTTATCAACTATTAAGAGTACAATTCAATTTATTGAACAAACCTGATAACATTATTTTGTTTAAATATAAAAAAACTTACAATGCACTGTTCCAAATTATTACACACAGTAAGTTTCAAAACACTTTGTAGGTTGTAAAAAACTGAAAATTGTCATTTGTTGTGTTTGCAGCATATTTACTGAAATCAAAAGCTATTTCAATCAAATTTATAACAACATTTTAACTTTTTAAACATTTTAACAGGTCATATTACATTTTAACATAGGACCCCTTATTTAGTAGCAGCTACACAAGTCTTGCATCCATTGAGCTTGTGAGTTTTTGGACAGTTTCTGCTTGAATTTGTTTGCAAGATGTCAGAATAGCCTCCCAAATCTGCTCTTTGGATGTAAACTGCCTCCCACCCTCATAGATCTTTTGCTTGAGGATGCTCCAAAGATTCTCAATAGGATTGAGGTCAAGGGAGGATGGAGGCCACACCATGACTTTCTCTCCTTTTATCCCCATAGCAGCCATTGATACAGAGGTATTCTTTGCAGCATGAGATGGTGCATTGTCATGCATGAAGATGATTTTATTATGAAAAGCATAGTTCTTCCTTCTGTACCAGGGAAGAAAGTGGTCAGTCAGAAACTCCACATACTTTGCAGAGGTCATCTTTACACCTTCGGGGACCCTAAAGGGGCCGACCAGCAATCTTCCCATGATTCCGGCCCAAAACATGACTTCACCACTGCCTTGCTGACGTTGCAGCCTTGTTGGAACAGGGTGGCCGTCCACCAACCATCCATCTGGACCATCCAGGGTTGCACGGCACTCATCAGTGAACAGGACCGTTTGAAAATTAGTCTTCATGTATTTTTCTGCCCAATGCAGTCATTTCTTCTTGTGAGCATTGGTTAGTGGTATGCAAAATTGCAAGACTCTGGAGGACTACACCTTGATGTCCGTGGGACTCCAGAGGCACCAGCAGCTTCATATATATCTGTTTGCTGCTATGTAATGGTATTTTAGCAGCTGCTCTCTTGATCAGATGCATGGATCTGGCAGAAATCTTCCTCAATGTGCCTTTATCTGCACGAACCCGTCTGTGCTCTGAATCAGCCACAGATCTCTTAATAGTGCGATGATCATGCTTAAGTTTTCGTGAAATATCTAATGTTTTCATACCTCGTCCAAGGCATTGAACTATTTCACTCTTTTCGGCAGCAGAGAGATCCATTTCCTTCCCCATTTTGCATGGTGCTCTGCTTTAGTACATTTTCCTTAAATTGGGCTCACCTGGCAATCTAATTATCACAGGTGTCCGAGATTGTTTTCAGTGATCAAAAGAACCCTGAGACACAATGCCATCCATGAGTTAAGCTGAAAAACCACAATATTTAATCTTTGTGACACTTAAATAGAATTTGCATAATAATTTGGAACAAGGTGTACATATTACAGACAGACACACACACACACACACACAATATTTAATATTAAATATATATAATATTTAAGTCACCCTCCTGTTGCTTACCTTTTAGGTGCAGGAGGGTGACTCAGGTTAATGGGAGTCAGAGTGGGAACTGCACGTCCAGTCACTTCCTCCCAGCAGTTATGATCTCATCACAGGGGACCCAGTCGCACTGTTAAAGCGCCCAGCGCTGACAATCCATATCCATCAGGAGGCCCTGACAGCATGGGCCACCCGATGGACCCCTTGAACGGTGGCCAAATGATGATGGTGGCGGGTACCCGCGGAATGTAGTGGGGCCCTCACCCGAGTATTAGCCAAGGGGGGCTTTTTCAGCATTTAAAATGTGCTGAAAAAGTCGGCTTATACGGTATTTAAAACTGCTCTAGCATGTTTTTTTATATATATATATATATATATATATATATATATATATATATATATATATATACATATATATATGTGTATGTATGTGTATGTATGTGTATATATATATATATAGGTGTGTGTGTGTGTATACACTCTGCTAATGTAATGCTGACAGTGGAATGGTAAACTCCATTCACTCCTCATCCCTCCCTGACTGTCGGAATGGTATCACCCAGTAAAACGTTGTCGACTATTTGAAATCAGGTAAGCTAACATTTTCAGCAACTTTATATGCATTATATAGTGACTAATGACTTCTGGCAGATAGGTTGATAATCATAACTAGTGTATAAATGAGGGTGATTGAGACTATGAACTAGATTTTATACTGCAAAATACATAAAAATAAAAACATTTATACTATATTCTGGTCAAGGGTTAAGGTCCTGCCATAACATCTCAATAGTGTTCACTTTGATTATACACATTGGGGCACTTATTTTTCAATGTACCAGTACAATAGTTGACAAATAGGGGTCACAGTGAAGTGTACAATATAATAATTGGTAGCAGAGTATGACATGGAGTGGTATGAAGGTCAACACAGCAGGAACCAAAACACATAGGTAATGTAGAACTCACAAGGGTAATATCTTATGCCAATCAACCCACACCAGTTGGAACGTTCAAACAGAATTTTGGTCTTGAGCTGACATATCTTCTTACCTATAAATCATGACTAAAGTTTTTAGTACAAGGACCATAAGAGCCATAAACCTGCATAGACTTTTGAGTGAAGTTAGAAGCAAATCTAGGAAACAGTGTTACAGAAGAAGGGTAGATGGTAGTTGGTAAGGAGCTTACGAAGAAACAGGATTTCTACCCAAAAGCTGGTTATAAGCAGGCAGGACCAAAATACATAAAATAGTGAATCTGTGGCACCTCATCACTTCCAACAGTTAGACGGAGAACCTGAAAAAACTTGAAGAGATGCATTGTGAAATTATACCAGTGCATAAAAAGTGAAATGTCTCGTAGTGGTCACATTTGTAAAACATTTTTTTACATTTGGACAGTGTCATTGTCTATTCGGATAGAGAAATTCTTAGATAACTATTGTTCCCATTGTATCATGTAAGGTACTTACAATTTGATGGCAAAATTGAACACATGAAGAGAAGAATGGAAGCAGGTTTGCCTAAAGAAAAGAGCTTCATAACACAACAATTTATGAGTTAGGAGTATGTATTTAATTTTGAGGACGTTCTCGGGAACGTAGACTACAAGCTTCCCACAGGTGAGGGAAGGAAATCAATTGCAAGACCAAAATAATTGTGAGACTCTGAGGATCCCACACAGAGGCGGCTCTAGACTTTTTGAGGCCTTAGGCGAAAATCAAATATGAGGCCCCCCCGCCACGCGCGCTAAAAATAAAAAATAAGCAGCCGATATTAAAATTAACTGTATAAATTGCATATTTTAAGGCAAATATTAATAAACCTCATAATCTCACTATTCACAAACTTATTTTTGTTAATAAATTATTCTACAAAATACCTATACACAAACATTGGGTATAGATAAAAGGTTTGTGGCTGACTACTTAGTTATTCTTGTTGATGTCTCCTAAAACTGAAATAAAGTTGTCAACAGTGTATTAAAAGAACACTACAGTATCAGGAGCACAAATGTGTATTCCTGACCCTATCGTGTTTAACTATTTAGCCCCCACCCCCCCAATGAAGTAAAAACGTACCTAATTTCTATAGCTGCACAAGTCCGTCAGCGCCGGATCCGCCCAATTGGCTAACATAATCTAAACTGATGATCTCAGTCAATCACAATGCTTTCCCATAGGAAAGCATCGGATTGGCTGAGATCTTCAATTTTGATGTCAGCCAAGGAGTCAATACTATACTATAATACTATACTGTAATTATAACATATTACATATTATCATAATATTATTGTTAATATTAACATATTAACAATTAATATATTATTAAAGGGACACTCCAGGCACCCAAACCACTTCTGCTCATTGGAGTGGTCTGGGTGCCAACTCCCACTACTCTTAACCCTGCAAGTGTAATTATTGCAGTTTTTTATAAACTGCAATAATTACCTTGCAGGGTTAACTCCACCTCTAGTGGCTGTCTCCAAGACAGCCACTAGAGGTCACTTCCTCCTTCATGCTGTGTGAGGACCTCCAGCGTCACTCATTTCCTCATAGGAAAGCTTGGAAAATCTTTTTCAATGCTTTCCTATGGGGAGCGCTAATTCGCATGCGTGGCATTGCCGCGCATGCGCATTAGGTCTCCTCGGCCGGTGGGCGGGATCAGTCTCGCCCACCGGTCGATGGAGACAGCAGGAGGAGCGGCGCGGAGTAGGAGACAGTGACGAGGGACATCGTCGCTGCCTCAGGTAAGTGACTGAAGGGGTTTTCACCCCTTCAGTAACCGGGTATTGGGGGGTGGGAGGGAGAGGGTACCTCCAGTGCCAGGAAAACTGATTGTTTTCCTGGCACTGGAGTTTTCCTTTAATGATAATAATTAATATAATTATGATAATATATTATAATTAATTATTATATTATTAATAATATTTAAAATTGTTAAGTAATATTGTCATGAGATACCAACATTATTCTGTGAAAAGATGGGGGGGGGGGGAGGTACAGCTCTCCTGCTTTTTTTCTCTCTTCTGCTCTGCTCTCCTTCCCTTTTATTTATTTTCCTTTTCTCCTCCCCTTTTATTTATCTTTCTTTTCTCTTCCCCTTTTATTTATCTTTCTTTTCTCTTCCCCTTTTATTTATTTTTCCTTTTCTCTTCCCCTTTTATTTATTTTCCCTTTCTCTTCCCCTTTTATTTATTTTCCTTTTCTCTTCCCCTTTTATTTATCTTTCTTTTCTCTTCCCCTTTTATTTATCTTTCTTTTCTCTTCCCCTTTTATTTTCCTTTTCTCCTCCCCTTTTATTTATCTTTCTTTTCTCTTCCCCTTTTATTTATTTTCCTTTTCTCTTCCCCTTTTATTTATTTTCCTTTTGTCGTCCCCTTTTATTTATTTTCCTTTTCTCTTCCCCTTTTATTTATCTTTCTTTTCTCTTCCCCTTTTATTTATTTTCCTTTTCTCTTCCCCTTTTATTTATTTTCCTTTTCTCTTCCCCTTTGATTTATTTTCCTTTTCTCTTCCCCTTTTATTTATTTTCCTTTTCTCTTCCCCTTTTATTTATTTTCCTTTTCTCTTCCCCTTTGATTTATCTTTCTTTTCTCTTCCCCTTTTATTTATTTTCCTTTTCTCTTCCCCTTTTATTTATTTTCCTTTTCTCTTCCCCTTTGATTTATTTTCCTTTTCTCTTCCCCTTTTATTTATTTTCCTTTTCTCTTCCCCTTTTATTTATTTTCCTTTTGTCGTCCCCTTTTATTTATTTTCCTTTTCTCTTCCCCTTTTATTTATCTTTCTTTTCTCTTCCCCTTTTATTTATTTTCCTTTACTCTTCCCCTTTTATTTATCTTTCTTTTCTCTTCCCCTTTTATTTATTTTCCTTTTCTCTTCCCCTTTTATTTATTTCCCTTTGCTCTTCCCTTTTATTTATTTCCCTTTGCTCTTCCCTTTTATTTATTTCCCTTTGCTCTTCCCTTTTATTTATTTTCCTTTTCTCTTCCCCTTTTATTTATTTTCCTTTTCTCTTCCCCTTTGATTTATCTTTCTTTTCTCTTCCCCTTTTATTTATTTTCCTTTTCTCTTCCCCTTTTATTTATTTTCCTTTTCTCTTCCCCTTTGATTTATTTTCCTTTTCTCTTCCCCTTTTATTTATTTTCCTTTTCTCTTCCCCTTTTATTTATTTTCCTTTTGTCGTCCCCTTTTATTTATTTTCCTTTTCTCTTCCCCTTTTATTTATCTTTCTTTTCTCTTCCCCTTTTATTTATTTTCCTTTACTCTTCCCCTTTTATTTATCTTTCTTTTCTCTTCCCCTTTTATTTATTTTCCTTTTCTCTTCCCCTTTTATTTATTTCCCTTTGCTCTTCCCTTTTATTTATTTCCCTTTGCTCTTCCCTTTTATTTATTTCCCTTTGCTCTTCCCTTTTATTTATTTCCCTTTGCTCTTCCCTTTTATTTATTTCCCTTTGCTCTCCTTACCTTTTTCTCTCTTCTCCTCTGCTCTCCTGAGTCCTTCCGTTTTCTCCGTTCTCTCTCTTCTCCTCTGCTCTCTTTTCTTCAGCAGCAGCTACTCTTCTGTCTTCTTCTTGGTACCGCAGGCGGGGGAATGCAGGGAGGGGTTACGTCGTGACGTCGTCACGTCGTGACGTCATCGGCATCGCGGATTGGCCGATTACCAGGAAGTGTGCAGGAGGAGGGGAGGGGACTCACTCCTGCACGGAAACCCATGTGAGAGGGTTTCATCTTTTAATAGCGCCGGCGCCGCGGCAATCTAAATCCGGCCGGCTTTAAAGTATTTATTAATATTTTATTTTTTTACTGGGAAAGAAAGCTCTGCAGCGGCTCTCTAATTATACGGTTTAGGCGGCCGGGAGGCCCCTTCTAGCGCGAGGCCTTAGGCGGCCGCCTAAACCGCCTAATTAGAGAGCCGCCTCTGATCCCACAGGCCCACCATGTGGATAGATTTAGGTCTAGTGAGAGAAGCTAAAATGGGTACCTACAGTTGGGGAATCAATGACCTTTGAATAAAGGCCAACTGTGTGACCTCTTGGATAATGTGACAAAAAGAGACTTTAATGTGTCACATGACAAAAGATGCAGAGCCTCCCTCCATGCTGAGATATCTTCCTGGCCGATCTAGGTATGCTTTTGTTTTCAAGGTGGACTTGCAGATGAGGGAAGGGAAATTTAGTTTGTATATCCTGATGTGAAGTGAAAATAAAGGCAGTTGCTGATTGTACCAAGAAAGAAACTGGTTGTCTCTTCCCTTGCTGTAACTATTCAAGATCCAAGTTGGCATCCTGGTTGATGCACTGCAGCTGTGCATGACTGATGCAAATATGACGCAAGGTTCTAGTTGCATAGCTGAAAAGAGACTTGCGTCCACCAAGTTCAGCCTTCCTCACATTTGTATTTTGTGGTTGATCCAAAAGAAGGCAAAAAAAATCCCAGTTTGAAGCACTTCCAATTTTGCAACAAACTAGGAAAAAAAATCCCTTCTTGACCCGAGAATGGCAATCAGATTTATCCTTGGATCAAGCATCTGTTACCCTACATTGAAAGATTATATCCTTGAATATTCTGTTTTTGCAAGTATGCATATAAAATATTTTGCAGTTAAAATGTCTTTACCGCTTAACATCAAAGATGGATACTATCTTGAAGTGCTTTTTACACATTGCTCTGAATTGGTCTAGATGTGTGCATTGATTTATGCTATTTCGGATGTTGTTTATGTTTGAATAAATATACATTTTTGGCTGCAAGACACTCTGATTCGATTATTAGAACACTGGTGTGTGACAAACAAACATCTCAAGAAAAGCTAATTTCCTAAATTTAATGGTGGAGAATGCGGGCTGGATTTAAGTCTGAATTATTACTGACTGAATATCTAAATATTCTGCTACAAGAAGATAAGAAGATTACAAGAAGATCACTGAAGAAAAATTCTAATTCTTCCCTGTTAAAAGTTTTAGTACCCGGCTTGAAACAGGACAAACATGTGACTGAAACGACATGACGGCAGACCATAATAATCTACAGAGAGTGACAGCTGTTGAAATCGAAGATATACCTTCAGCCTCCCTCACATTTTAAATACATATGAAGAGTATATACACGTATGTTAAATGCCATTGGAAAAAAAGGTGGAGGCAGTCACAAGTCAACAAGTGAAATTTGCCTACCCCACAAATAAATAGGGATGCGTAACCCCTAGTTGTTATCTGGTCTATTTTGCTGACATAACTCTGAGTGAAGATGGTCGACCATATATTTATGGAAGACTAAAGGGAAATATAACAGAGTTTTATCAGACAAAGGTGCAGCAATGTCTCTTAATAACACACCAATAATATCCCTTCTAAGTTTTAACGGAACACATGCACATGCAACTATATCCACTGATAATGACGTTGAATTTGAAGGAGAAGAAAAATATTTTGTGATTTATGGGTGCAGCCCACCTCACACTGTACTATTATGGTAATGGATGTTATCAATGGACAAACAAGTTTTGTGGATTTATTAAAATTGGTTTTATGGTAAGCTCTAAGTTATAGCAAAACAGGTTGAGTGGTTAAACCTAATGATTTAGGATAGTATAGTCATATCATGGCTGTAAAACAGAGTGAGGTGTCACCTTCTATACAACAAAATGATGAGTTTGTAAAGTATTTTAGTGTTTAATCTTTTTTGTATTAACTTACTCACATTAGAAGAAAAAAACAAACAATACACATGGTCATTACTATACAGACATTAAAGACAGATGATATAATTTAGTGTAATTGTCAAATCAACAATTGTATAGAGACATAGTATACCAAGGTTTGAAAATTCAAGCTCATTATAAATTGTTTAAAGAAATTCCCTTATTTTATTAATCCATTGATCGTAATTATGAATATGATTAAGGTTATTATTTGCATAGGAAACTCCCTGTGACGGACCGTCTGGCACCCCAAACGGGTACCTCCATCTATCACTGCTTCCTAGTACTTGTGACTACCATAATCACTGCACTGAAACACCATAACCACCATAAAACCCACAAACCGCTTGGTTGGGGTCTCGCCATCCTCCACCCACCCTGGACCAAAGACCAGGATCCAGCTTCCAGTGGGTAGACCTCTCCTAGTCCAGAGAGCGTAGAAGAGCTAGTGATTATACTCAGAGGAGTATTGTGATATAGCAATCCCCAGTGTGTATGTAGTTCTCCAATCCCCCCAAACATGAGCCAAGACTTCATGAAGGGGTAAAGCATTCTGTTTAATGGCAGTCACCACTAGCCTTAAATGTAAGTCCTCATGCAAGGGTCACTCCCACATGGACCTTGTTGGGAACTGCAGCATATACAAACACACAATTAGTGATGTCACGGACTTAACATTTTTGGTTCGCGAACGGCGAACGCGAACTTCCGCAAATGTTCGTTAACTGGCGAACCGGGCGAACCGCCATAGACTTCAATGGGCAGGCGAATTTTAAAGCCCACAGGGACTCTTTCTGGTCACAATAGTGATGAGGCATGCCGGAGGGGGATCCATGGCAAAACTCCCATGGAAAATTACACAGTTGATGCAGTCTGGTTTTAATCCATAAAGGGCAGAAATCACCTAACATTCCTAAATCACAATGGATATGGATTGACACCTGACACATTGACATATGGATTGACACCTGTCTTCAGAGACCCTGATACACACTGACACAGAGCTGAATAGGGACTGTTCCCCCTACATAGGGTCACTTGGCAGATATGGATTGACACCTATCCTAAGGATCCCTGATACACACTGACACAGAGCAGAATAGGGACTGTTCCCCCTACATAGGGTCACTTGGCAGATATGGATTGACACCTATCCTAAGGATCCCTGATACACACTGACACAGAGCAGAATAGGGACTGTTCCTCCTACATAGGGTCACTTGGCAGATATGGATTGACACCTATCCTAAGGATCCCTGATACACACTGACACAGAGCAGAATAGGGACTGTTCCCCCTACATAGGGTCACTTGGCAGATATGGATTGACACCTATCCTAAGGATCCCTGATACACACTGACACAGAGCAGCATAGGGACTGTTTTCCCCTACATAGGGTCACTTGGCAGATATGGATTGACACCTGTCCTCAGGGACCCTGATACACACTGGGGGCACCTACTGTCCTCCCCCCGCCCCCACCCCTGTGTGGTGGGTGGGGGCCATAAAAATACTGAGGGGGGAACTACTGTCCTCCCCCGGCCCCCACCCCTGCGCGGTGGGTGGGGACCATAAATCACAATGGGGGGAGGAACTACTGTCCTCCCCCCGGCCTCCACCCCTGCAAGGTGGGTGGGGGCCATAAAAATAATGATGGGGGACCTACTGTCCTCCCCCGGCCCCCACCCCTGCGCGGTGGGTGGGGACCATAAATCACAATGGGGGGAGGAACTACTGTCCTCCCCCCGGCCTCCACCCCTGCAAGGTGGGTGGGGGCCATAAAAATAATGATGGGGGACCTACTGTCCTCCCCCCGCCCCCACCCCTGCGAGGTGGGTGGGGGCCATAAAAATAATGAGGGGGGACCTACTGTCCTCCCCCGGCCCCCACCCCTGCGCGGTGGGTGGGGGCCATAAATCACAATGTGGGGAGGACCTACTGTCCTCCCCCCGCCCCCACTTTCCCCCGCCCCCAAATTCCAAAGAACTTTCCCACGCTGTGTAAAATGACACAGAGCACTCTGATTGGTTAGATTCCAAGCCCACCAATCACAGTGCTCTGTGTCATTTTACACAGCGTGGGAAAGTTCTTTGGAATTTTCCCACACTGTGTAAAATGACAAAGAGCACTCTGATTGGTGGGCTTGGAATCTAGCCAATCAGAGTGTTCTGTGTCATTTTACACAGCGCGGGAAAGTTCTTTGGAATTTTCCCACGCTGTGTAAAATGACAAAGAGCACTCTGATTGGCTTAAACCAGTCAATCAGAGTGTTCTTAGCCTAATTGCAGGGCGTGGCAAGGCTTTATAAGCCTTCCCCCACCCTGCAGAGCTCAGTCTGCGCGGAGCCCTCCATGGGTGAAGATGGATTTTTTTTTTGCGCTCGATTTTTTTTTTTTTTTTTCGTCGGTTCTTATGGCTTTTTATTTGGCCTTTTTTGGGGCTGAAAAAAGATTTTAGAAAAAAGAAGACCTCAAATGGTAAGTTGAATTTTTCTTTACAGGTTAGTTATTTTATTCCCCCCTCACTATTTTTTAGGGTGAGGGGGGTAGGTAGGGGGTAACTTCTTTTGGGGTGGGGGGTTGGGTGACTAGGGGCTTGGGGACCCCTAGTCACCTTTGATTGTCAGTGTGTATCAGGGATCCTTAGGATAGGTGTCAATCCATATCTGCCAAGTGACCCTATGTAGGGGGAAAAGTCCCTATTCTGCTCTGTGCCAGTGTCAGTAACACAGGGTGTCTGGAGGGAGTATCTGCAGTAACACAGAGTGTCTGGAGGGAGTATCTGCAGTAACACAGAGTGTCTGGGGGGAGTATCTGCAGTAATACAGAGCTGACTGTGAGGTACAGGGTCAAAGTTTACTCAATGATAAAGGATAGGGGGCGGACCGAACATCGCATGTGTTCGCCCGCGGTGGTGAACGCGAACACGAACATGCTATGTTCGCCAGGAACTATTCGCCAGCGAACCGTTCGGGACATCACAACACACAATCCCTCCCCTCTGCCTTGGAGATAATTGAATCAGGAACTGTACTAATCTAATCCAATGATCTCCAAGCACAGAAAAAACATACTTTTTAAAAACACCCCAAAAGTACCCTAAAAATACATGAAACCCCATAAATTCCCCCTGATAGCACTGAGCTGGATGACCAACATATCCAAAAATCAACCATATCTGTTCAGGGGTTTAGGAATTATTTTTGACCCACCTTGCCCATGGTCCCATGCCCAAAACAGTTCCAGAGAATCAGGGCTAATGGTCGGACTCTGTCTGGAGTAGAAAAGTACATACTTCACATGAACAGAGCCTTTTAAAGTGCATTGGGCAAGGTTTATTGCAGGCCTCTCCAAGAACCCGTGATGAGGTTCAGTTCGTCACAGGGTCATAATCACAGGGTAGGAGGCTGGTAAACAGGCACCTCCAAAAGCCAGTGAAAAGGTTACTTTCGTCACACTCCCCTTTCCATTTCAAGTTGGAAAATAAGTTGTTTTTTATATTGGGTTAAGTCTGGAGTAGTTATTTGTTTCCAGGATCTCACAATAATAATTTTTGCGGACATAAGATAGTGGAGAATATATTTGTTTTGTTTTTTTTGAAAATTTAGCCCATTTAAGATAAAGAAGGCCTGTTTCTGGGGATTTCCTTAAATTGATTTTGAAAGTTGTCATACTGAAATATATCAGGTCCCAAAATGTAGATATTCTTGGACAGTTCCACCAAATATGTAACATTGAGCCTTCATGGGCTAAGCATCTCCAACAAAGTGGAGAGTTGGCCGAAGATATTTTGACTAATCTAGTTGGAACTAAACAAAAAAAAGGTTCTATAATATTAAGGCAGTGTATATGTTTTTTTTAATAGTCTTAAAGGGAAACAGCATTCCCCCTGTACATTTTAAATTCAGGTTTTTTTCAGCTGGGGGTTCCATACTTGAATATGATTGTCTTTTTAGTTCTATAGCTATGGAGCTAACTGCTTTGACCTCACCTCTTTTAAAGATTTTATGAATTAACCTCATCTTGTCTCCTTCTGCCTTTAAAAGAAATTCGCTTAAGAAACCTCTAACTCTTATATACGCATAAATTTCTTTATCGGAGATATCCAATTGTAGTTTTAAGTTTTCAAATGGACTTAACTTAGAATTTAGAAGAATCTTCAATAAACATTTCTTTATGGATTCTCCATATACTGAGATTTAAATCTGGCATAACTCTTTCTAGGAGTCGAAGGTTAGCTCCTTCAAATATTTTATCGCCCATCTTAAGATTCTTTTTTATTAGTTGCCATTCACCTATAAGATGATTTAAGACACATGAGTTAAATTCCATTGGTTGATGGTTAGGCTTAGTAGAATCATCCCATATCAGAAGGGCTAGATCTCTCTCTTCGGATCTAAATGTTTCTATTTTGAACCAGGCTAGCTCTCTCGAGTTTTAAATCTGGTGTTTATGGATATGAGTAATTATGAGTAATTACGAGTAACTCTGATCGGTGTCACCAGTATTTTCTTAAGCCCTCTGTAGACTCAGGGATATCTCAGGGGCTTACACCAGCTTGTATTGTAAACCTTGCATTGTTAACATCAGTTACCCCATCAATCAACTCGTTAGTCAAACTACAGAACCAAAATGTTGTATATAGGTACATTACTGTTGATAAGAAATTGTACTGTTTTATTTTATGCTTTTGTTTCCAATTGCTATTGTATTATAAGACTCTCAACATTGCTTTCGGTGTATAGAGCAACATCGGTGTGATCTGAACAGTGTGACACTACAACATATTCCCAATCCCTCCTTCTCTCAAGGTACATACAATGGCATCTGTATCCCTGATTTCTCACAACGCAAAGGGATTGAATACCCATGAAAAGCAACATATGGCTTTTGCTGATTACACAAGCACATGGTAGAGGTGGTATTTATACAGGAAACACATTTCCGCAAAGACTCTGCACCTACACTCAGACCAAACTACTATACAAATGGATACTTCAGAAATTATTCTGGGTCAAAATCCAGAGGAGTAGCAATACTACTTAACTCACACTTCCATTTCTGTACAAGGAACACAACGCGGACGACAGTTGCATATCACTCTTCTTAAAGCGACATGTAGGGCACACTATGACCACATTCTCCAACATACATTTACCTATTAGAAAACAGTTTCCACTCTTCTCTGGGCTCCCTGGATCGAATACATGGCTCGTAGGCCAGCAGGGCAGCGGGAGCGGGGGACCGAATAGACGGGTGACCGAGGATACGCACGGAGCTGGGACATGGGTGGCTGGGGGGCTGGCGGATGCCCCCTCTCCCCCCCCCGCTGTAGCCGACATCTCTTCCCCCCCACCCCCCCCTTGCCCTTTCCCCGCACCTATGACGGACCTTCTCCACCACCGACCCCTTGACGGACTACAGGTGCGCACAATTCATACACACATAAACGCACATAGACCGTACACGATAGCGGTTCTACCCTTACGTTAGGTCGATCACATGACCCAGACAAATACTGAGGTTGGGCATAGGCCATTCAGACTAGCCCCCCTTGACCCGACCCCCCTTCAGGGGGCCGCCCAAGACAGGTTATAAAGTTCTGAGAGCGCAGTTGCGCCTGTTTGTTTAATCCACGTAAAGGGGTTGGAAGTGAGGCTACAACCAACACGGAAGTGAGTTGGGTTTGCAACTTGGGATATACATACCCTGGAGCTCGTGAGCTTTTATGCTCTATATGCTTTGCTTCCAAGCATTCAGGGCTTTAATGTCAACCATGGATGACGATAGCTTGCCGATATTTAAGATGACAGTATGTCTGACTTACACAGCCCACTGTTTCTACCTCACCCTTGTTTTGTTTCCTTCAACTAAAAATGAGGCTTGCCTACTCTCTTAGGGTTCATGCATTTACAATTCATTGATGATCCCTATTCATTCACTTCCCCTCGTGTATTGACCCCTACTGTTCATTCCGCAAACGTTGTAACAGTACCACTGTATTGTCCTTTGTTTTTTTTCATTCCTACCTCAATAAAAACACAGAATGCCAAAAAAAAAAAGAAAGAAAACAGTTTCCCACACTCCGTAATATCGTCAAAAACCTCGAAACCTTTGCTGAGGGCCTCCTGATTTTGGGAGGTGACTTTAACATATCCCTAGGCGGGGCAATGGACACTACCTCTCAGGCACACTCCAACATACAAAAGATACAATTTATCCAGGAGTTTTTACAATAAAAAGAAGAGAATGCCTTATAGTTACACAATAAAATTCAAATTTCTAAAAATGAGGAAATTCTTAAAATGCAAATGTGTGTACTCAGGCAGACAACGTTATACTCAGTATAAAATCACAGCATTATGTTTCATAGCAGCAAATAGTCCAAGTATAAATATATAAGTCCCAAATTGGATGAATAATATATACCAGTCTTTTAGAGTGTGTATCATAAACCACCTTTGATCTGCTGGATGAAATAGCAAGATCAACTGGGGTATTTATGAATTTATATACTTTCAATACAAGAAAGATCAAGTGCAAAAGTAGAAAATTAGTGATAATTCGAAAAAATAGATCCAAAATGTCAGTAAATAAACCAAAACATAAAAATGTAAATAGAAATAAAATAAGGGATAATTAGTATTGCTGACTAACAGCCAAAATGCCGGTCTCACCGAAAAAAATCTGGGCTGACAGCCTGAGAGTGATAATTGTGGCTGTAGCAATCAAAGATAAAAAATATACTGTGTTAAAGTCGTGACAGGATCCGTGTATAATCCGTGTGATGCCAATAAAAGATAAAAACTTGTAGGTGAAAAATAGAGTGTTATTTTATTTAATTAATAAAAAGGTAAATCATCTAAATATAGGTGAATAAAATATTATAGAACTGCTCCAAAAAAGAAGAAAGCAAAATGTTGCAGCAACCGGTGAGGACGGCATCCGCAGTCTTGGTTAGTCCACCTCCGACCTCACATCGATAGGTGAGCCATCTCGGTGATGTCAGGCAGAAACAGTAGATAGCCAACAGATGCTTACTCCAAACAGGCCTTAGTTCTCAAAACTTTCCAATGTGGATTGTAGCCTTACGCGTTTCAAAGGGTATTGCCCAATTTCATCAGAGGCATATCAGTACCTTGCTTAATACCAGTATATATATCTACAAACCTACAAGTTATATTTTATGTTTTTATATTTTTACATTTTTATGTTTTGGTTTATTTACTGACATTTTGGATCTATTTTTTCGAATTATCACTAATTTTCTACTTTTGCACTTGATCTTTCTTGTATTGAAAGTATATAAATTCATAAATACCCCAGTTGATCTTGCTATTTCATCCAGCAGATCAAAGGTGGTTTATGATACACACTCTAAAAGACTGGTATATATTATTCATCCAATTTGGGACTTATATATTTATGCTTGGACTATTTGCTGCTATGAAACATAATGCTGTGATTTTATACTGAGTATAACTTTGTCTGCCTGAGTACACACATTTGCATTTTAAGAATTTCCTCATTTTTAGAAATTTTAATTTTATTGTGTAACTATAAGGCATTCTCTTCTTTTTATTGTAAAAGCTCCTGGATAAATTGTATCTTTTCTACGTTAATCCTTGGGATTTGGTGAAACCCCACTCACTCCAGTTTTCGAGCTTCCACTTATTACTCTGTCTTGTTCCCTCTTATTTTCTGATAGCCATTACTTTTGTCTTTCAGTTTTGTTTATTTATTGACACTCCAACATACATTTACCTATTAGAAAACAGTTTTCCACACTCCGTAAAATCGTCAAAAACCTAGAAACCTTTGCTGAGGGCCTCCTTTAATATATCTCTAGGCGGGGCAAGGGACACTACCTCTCAGGCACACTCTTATCAATCCTCAGTAAGGAACCACATTTAAATACTCTTAGACTCCCACCAGCTCTACAACTGATGGCGAACCCGCCACCAAACAGAGAGATTATTCCTTTTATTCACACTCATCAGGCTCCTACTCGAGAATAGATTTGTTCTTCCTCCCCCGTAGATTCCTCAACCTCATATCATCATGCATGTACGAGCCAATAACCTGGTCAGACCACGCACCTTTATCCATGACCATAACGATTCCATCCCTACACCCGACTAGGGCCCAATGGAAACGTAATGACACACTTCTAAACCAAACAGGACCAAATCACTGCAGACCTTAAACAATACTTCTCCCTAAATGTGCACCCAGACTCAACTTATCTGATCATATGGGAAGCCCATAAGAGCGCAATTAGAGGCACAATCATAAAAGTAGCATCCACATATAAGAAACGGTGGGAAAAACAGTCTTCCCAAATAATACTGGAGATCAGGGCATTAGAAAAAGCTCACAAAACAGACCAAAATCTCGCAAATTACAAAACATTGGTAGAGAAAATAACATTTTGATTGTATAGTTTGATTTTCCTCATAAATAAATAAATATTGTTTTTGGATCAACAACGTGAGTGAACTTTAGACCTCATTATTATTGATATAATTTAGGAAAAGTTGTAATTCATCATGGGTAAATAGCCAAATCAATAAAATAGTGTCACTAATGATAGAAATACTAGAAATAAGACTGTTATTAGGACTGGGGTAATAGATAGGAAATATAGGTTTGATTATGGTAGTATTATAGGTTGGATTATGAGTAGAATAAGTGATAGGGAAAAAGTGTTAGATTATGGGAAGATTTAAACGTTGTATTATGGGTTGGCTTAGGGGTTGAATTAAGAATTTTATTAAGTGTTGGAATAGGGACAATTTTAGGGATAGGACTAAATATATGAGTAAAATATATGCATGTATATATTGTACTTGTACATTGTACTCTAGAACAGTAGCAGAATAAAAATATGGGGTGTATGCAGTAGTGGCACATGTGTGGTATGTGAACTTACAATTTGTGTGGAACAAAAACACAAAAAATAACTAATTTGACCTAGATTTGTTAAATATTTTGAACTTTAATACCTAATTCACTCCTTGCAGTATTTGTTTTATAACATAAAAAATAATTGACATTCTAGACATACTGGGAATTTTAACAATCAGGACTAATCATTGGATCTATTTTAAGTTAGTTTTCTTTATTTGGACTCGGTGTTAAGAAATTACTAAATGTAAAACGGAGAAATATTTTCTTTCCCATTTTTCAAATATATTATTCCTATTAAATATAGCGTTATGTATACATACCGGGTATTAAAAGAAAAGCATATTTTCCTTTAATAAAATTATATATAATATGTATGGATGCAAACATATGAGCTGTAGTATTTTGCCAATGCATCAACAATATAGGTGAGGTTCATGCGAGGAGACCCTGTAGAGGAAAGTAAATATGGATTTTTTAGTATGAAGAATGACTATGAAGCACATTATAAAGAGTTTGTTGAGCAAATCCAGTACAGTGCATTTCGATTATATCTGTCAAAAAGTTACACAATTGCACAGATTTGAGTGAGGTACATATTAATTAGAATGCTGTAGTCGACACCAGCCACATTAGCAGGTGTTTTCCTATTGTGGATTCATACTAGAGGATTCATACAGAATGTACATCCTGTAAGAGTTGGCGTCATTAAACATTGGTAGTGCATCCTAAGAGACAAGTATTAACCATAAAAATAAACCTCTAATGTGATAGTGTAAAAGCCAGATGTAGTTAGAAATTAACCAAATAGAGGTTCTCCGTAGCTGTATACAAAATCGGACAATAATGGGTTTAGTGAACTATTTGCTAAGGGAGAGGCTCGCAGTAGCAGGAGCAGATATATTCTCACATTTGCAAACTAATGTAGGGTATAAGACACAATTACAATTTCCACACAGTATAACTGAACCATATTTGTATCTGTTCAACAGCCTTGATCCCTTGCCAGCATTATGGGAGATGTAGTCCACAATTTCTGGAGTGCCGAAGGTTACCTAACACTCTAAAACATCTGCTAAGAAAATTAATTGGTATAAATATTCAAAATCATAATACTGATTATACCAACCAGAATAGAAATTCTAAACTCATAGTCTGCAAATCTACATTTCAGAGCAAAAGCACAGTATTTATGGATTAAAACTGATACTTCTTTGGATTTGGTGGGTGCAGGGGCATTATATGCTACTAGGTAATGTTTAGATTTAAAAGAGAAAAATTGTCCCTGTCAATGCTAAGTAAGATACTGATAATATTCGGGCTTTCCTGCGCCGGTTAGACCTCCCGACGTTAGCAGGGGCAGATCCAGCAGATTCATTTGATTGAAGAAATAGATTTTGCCATATGCTCCTTGAAAGGTCATAGAGCTCTGGGCCCCCGACGGCTTTGATGGGAGCTATTACAAAACGGTCCGTGAAGAATTATCACCCCACTTAGAGTCCTAGTTTAATGACCTTATGGAAGGGGGCACCCTGGACAGTGATATGTCTTTAGCGAATATTGTCTTACTGCTGAAACCTGGCAGGGATGACTCAGAGCTGGCTAACTTTCAACCAATTTCATTGATAAATAGTAATGTACCGAACTGTTCGCTGGCGAATAGTTCCCAGCGAACATAGCGTGTTCGCGTTCACCACGGCGGGCGAACACATGCGCGGTTCGATCCACCCCCTATTCGTCATCATTGAGGAAACTTTGACCCTGTGCCTCACGGTCAGCAGACACATTCCAGCAAATTAGCAGCAAACCCTCCCTTCCAGACCCTCCCACCTCCTATACAGCATCCATTTTAGATTCATTCTGAAGCTGCATTCTTAGATAGAGGAGGGAAAGTGTAGCTGCAGCTCACTAGATAGGGAAATTGATAGCTAGGCTAGGGTATTCAGTGTCCACTACAGTCCTGAATGACTCATCTGATCTCTGCTGTAAGAACAGCACCCCAAAAAGCCCTTTTTAGGGCTAGAACATCAGTCTGCTTTTTTTTCCTGTGTAATCTAATTGCAGTTGCCTGCCTGCCAGCTTCTGTGTTAGGCTCACAGTGGATACTGTGCCCACTTTCCCAGTGCCACCACTCATATCTGGTGTCACAATAGCTTAAGCTTGCATTTAAAAATCAAAAAAAAAATTCACTATAATAGATTGAATAGCAGTTAGTTGTCTGCCAGCTTCTGTGTCAGGCTCACAGTGGATACTGTGCCCACTTGCCCAGTGCCACCACTCATATCTGGTTTCACAATAGCTTAAGTTTGACATTTAAAAAGAAAAAAATGTCACTGTAATAGATTGAATAGCAGTTAGTTGTCTGCAAGCGTCTGGGTGTCAGGCCTTCAGCGTGTACTCTGCCAACCTCTGCCAGTGTACTTTGCCACTCATATCTGGTGTCACAATAGTGTGCCTTTAAAAAGAAAAAACTTTTTCTCTGTAAGCTAATAGCAGTTAGTTGTCTGCAAGCGTCTGGGTGTCAGGCCTTCAGCGTGTACTCTGCCAACCTCTGCCAGTGTACTTTGCCACTCATATCTGGTGTCACAATAGCGTGCCTTTAAAAAGAAAAAAGTTTTTCACTGTAAGCTAATAGCAGTCAGTGTCCTTCAAGCGAGTGTCAGGCCTTCAGCGTGTACTCTGCCAACCTCTGCCAGTCCACTTTGCCACTCATATCTGGTGTGACAATAGCGTGCCTTTAAAAACAAAAAACTTTTTTCACTGTTATAGATTGAATAGCAGTTAGTTGTCTGCCAGCTTCTGTGTCAGGCTCACAGTGGATACTGTGCCCACTTGCCCAGTGCCACCACTCATATCTGGTGTCACAATAGCTTAAGCTTGACATTTAAAAACGTTTATTTTTTCACTGTAATAGATTGAATAGCAGTTAGTTGTCTGTCAGTTTCTGTGTCAGGCTAACAGTGGATACTGTGCCCACTTGCCCAGTGCCACCACTCATATCTGGTGTCACAATAGCTTAAGCTTGACATTTAAAAATATATATTTTTTTCACTTTAATAGATTGAAGAGCAGTTAGTTGTCTGCCAGCTTCTGTGTCAGGCTAACAGTGGATACTGTGCCCACTTGCCCAGTGCCACCACTCATATCTGGTGTCACAATAGCTTAAGCATGACATTTAAAAAGAAAGAAAATGTTTTCACTGTAATAGATTGAATAGCAGTTAGTTGTCTGCCAGCTTCTGTGTCAGGCTCACAGTGGATACTGTGCCCACTTGCCCAGTGCCACCACTCTTATCTGGTGTCACAATAGCTTAAGCTTGACATTTAAAAATATTTTTTTTTCACTGTAATAGATTGAATAGCAGTTAGTTGTCTGCAAGTGTCTGGGTGTCAGGCCTTCAGCGTGTACTCTGCCAACCTCTGCCAGTGTACTTTGCCACTCATATCTGGTGTCACAATAGCGTGCCTTTAAAAAGAAAAAGTTTTTCACTGTAAGCTAACAGCAGTCAGTGTCCTTCAAGCGAGTGTCAGGCATTCAGCGTGTACTCTGCCAACCTCTGCCAGTCCACTTTGCAACTCATATCTGGTGTGACAATAGCGTGCCTTTAAAAACAAAAAACTTTTTTCACTGTTATAGATTGAATAGCAGTTAGTTGTCTGCCAGCTTCTGTGTCAGGCTCACAGTTGATTCTGTGCCCACTTGCCCAGTGACACCACTCATGTCTGGTGTCACAATAGCTTAAGCTTGACATTTAAAAAGAAAAAAAAAATGTCACTGTAATAGATTGAATAGCAGTTAGTTGTCTTCAAGCGTCTGGGTGTCAGGCCTTCAGCGTGTACTCTGCCAACCTCTGCAAGTGCACTTTGACACTCATATCTGGTGTGACTATAGCGTGCCTTTAAAAAGAAAAAAAAGTTTTTCACTGTAAGCTAATAGCCGTCAGTGTCCTTAAAGCGGGTGTCAGGCCTTCAGCGTGTACTCTGCCAACCTCAGCAAGTGCACTTTGCCACTCATATCTGGTGTGACTATAGCGTGCCTTTAAAAAGAAAAAAGTTTTTCACTGTAAGCTAATAGCAGTCAGTGTCCTTAAAGCGGGTGTCAGGCCTTCAGCGTGTACTCTGCCAACCTCAGCAAGTGGACTTTGCCACTCATATCTGGTGTGACTATAGCGTGCCTTTAAAAAGAAAAAACATTTTTCACTATAAGCTAATAGCCGTCAGTGTCCTTCAAGCTGGTGTGTCAGGCCTTCAGCGTGTACTCTGCCAACCTCTGCCAGTCCACTTTGCAACTCATATCTGGTGTGACAATAGCGTGCCTTTAAAAACAAAAAACTTTTTTCACTGTTATAGATTGAATAGCAGTTAGTTGTCTGCCAGCTTCTGTGTCAGGCTCACAGTGGATACTGTGCCCACTTGCCCAGTGACACCACTCATATCTGGTGTCACAATAGCTTAAGCTTGACATTTAAAAACAAAAAATGTTTTTTCACTGTCATAGATTGAATCAGGGCCGGCCTTAGGCATTTGGGCGCCCTGTGCAAAAAATCTTCACAGCGCCCCCCCCCTCACTCCTTACCCCTTCCCACACACCCTGTCACACACACACAAACAGGCAGGCAGACAGCCATACACACACACACACAAACACACTCAAGCAGTCATACACAGACAGCCACACACAAACACACACACAGACATAGAATGTGACGGCAGATAAGAACCATTCGGCCCATCTAGTCTGCCCAGACACACACACACAGGCAGACAGCCACACACACAGCCACACACAAACACACAGGCAGACAGCCAAACACACAGAGGCAAACAGCCACACACACACACACAGTCAAACACACAGACAAACAGTCAAACACACACAGACAAACAGTCAAACACACACTGTCAGACAGCCACACACACACAGACAGACAGACAGACAGTCACACACACACACACACACACACTGGCAGACAATCACACACACACACACAAACATAGGCAAACAGTCACACACACACAGGCAGACACACACACTCACTAACAAACAAACACACTCACAGACACACACTCACAGACACACACTAACAGACACACACTAACAGACACAGACACACACTAACATACACACACACACACACACTAACATACACATACACACACTAACATACACACACACACTAACATACACAGACACACTAACATACACAGACACACACTAACATTATTTACACACACGCACACACACTAACAGACACACACACACTCACCCACATTAACACATTTTTTAAAATTTATTTAGACCCCCCCCCAGCCTCCTTACCTTTGGGAATGCTGGGGGGGGGGTCTCTTCCTCCCTGGTGGTCCAGTGGCTGCTGGGCGGTCGAGCGGGTGGGGGCGGCCGGCGAGGGAGCACTTCCTCTGAGCTGTTTGCTCGGCTCCCTCGCGCGCCGCACAGTGAGGCTGGGAGCCGGAATATGACGTCATATTCCGGCTCCGCCTCCCAGCCTCACTCTGCGGCTGGCGAGGGAGCTGAGCAGACAGCTCAGAGGAAGTGCTCCCTCGCCGCCCGCCCGCCCGCCCGACCGCCCAGCAGCAGCCCAGCAGCAGCCCAGCAGGTCTGTTAGCCGCAAGGCTAACAAGACATTTGCCTTGGGCATTTGGGGGCAGCTTTTTTTGCCGCCCCCTGGAAAATGCCGCCCAAGGCAAATGTCTTGTTAGCATTGCGGCTAATAGACATGCCGTGTGAGCTATGCGGCCGCAGGGCGCCCCCTGCACCATGGCGCCCTGTGCGGCCGCACAGCTCGCACACCCCTAAGGCCGGCCCTGGATTGAATAGCAGTTAGTTGTCTGCCAGCTTCTGTGTCAGGCTCACAGTGGATACTGTGCCCACTTGCCCAGTGCCACCACTCATATCTGGTGTCACAATAGCTTAAGCTTGACATTTAAAAAGAAAAAAATTGTCTGGGTGTCAGGCCTTCAGCGTGTACTCTGCCAACCTCTGCAGTGTACTTTGCCACTCATATCTGGTGTCACAATAGCGTGCCTTACAAAGAAAAAAAGTTTTTCACTGTAAGCTAATAGCAGTCAGTGTCCTTCAAGCTGGTGTGTCAGACCTTCAGCGTGTACTCTGCACACTTCTGCCAGTCCACTTTGCCACTCATATCTGGTGTCACAATAGCGAGCATTTAAAAACAAAAAACTTTTTTCTTTACCAACTCCATAGCAGCAAAGAAAAGAGTGACAACACTGAGAACCAATCGCAATGCAGTATAGAGTATAAGAGGTGTAACATATGACATAATTTCCTCTTTCCTTGCTGCTCCATCACAAGATAAGTACAGATTTTGGTTTCTCCTCTCTGTTCTTACACTTCTACTGTTATTTATATCATATTTTCTAGCTATTCTATTACTACCCAGCTTGTATTTCTGTTACTACCATCCTCTGGTACTAACCCCCTCTGTTTCTGGGCCAGGGACGCCCCCTTGGCTCTGGGACATTTCTACTACCTTTTCTCCCTTTTCCCGTTTACAGGAGGTCTTACCGGCATTCTCGCCGTCTTCACCTCTACTCCCCAGAGCTAGATCTCTTTTTGCGGTATTTTCCCACCTTTCAACGCCGTTCGCACGTTCTTTTGTTTCACGAACGGCACTAATCTTACCAATCATTCGCGTAGGTACGTTTCACTTGCCGAACGCCTATCGTTCGGCAATTTTCCCGCAAACGCCTTGTATTAGGTGCTCATGTTCGTCTATTTGTGAGCCAACACCCACACCATCTATTGGCGCTCGCGTTCGGCTATTTCCCTGCGCACGAATGCCCGGCTCTGCCTGGTGTTCGTGTAATTCCTTTTGCCGCCCTAGCATCTAGGGGAGGTACTAAAACCTCCCCATTTCACTGCTTTCAGTCCGGCGGCCATTTTAAACGGCTACTGCTGTCCTGTTGCAGTCGATTCTCTGCCAGATACTCTGGAACATTCTTCTGAACTCTGCCTCCTTTTATAGCTCACTGTGGGACTAATATCAGGTTAGTGCTTTGCACTTGGGGTCGGTTTAAGCCAGTTGGATTATCCTTATTCTGGCAGGGGTGAGCCCCCATTCATGTGCTGCTGAACAGACCTGTCCATGCAGGATTCCGAATTCCTGGGTGAGCCCCAGTGACAGCCCTCACTACCCTACTTTACCTACCAGTCACATACCCTCTCAGGTTAACCATTACCTACTACAATACCACCCCCTGGTCCCCAGACCTCTCCATTATTCGTGCCACAAGTGCCCTCACACATATTCACCGGGTGAGCCCCGAGTGTGATTATAAGACCATGGAAGAATCACAAAACCCCTCAGATCTCCAGGCCATGATTGCAGCAGCTATAGCTGTGTCTATGGAAAAGGACTTTGCTAAATTGTTCCAATCGGAACAGAACACATCTAAGCCCATCCCCAAGCAGGCTCATTATGGGGCAGATTTTGAGGACTCCGATTCTTCCAGAGAAAGCTCCCACCCTCCTAAGCGCCACTGGAAAGGCGAAACGCATTTACCTTTTGTCGCGCGGGAGTAACCTTCCAGGTCTCTAGACGCACGAAGTCCGACTCTTCCTCTGTCTTTTACCCTTTTTTTCCCTCAGACCCTCAGCTCTGAGTGGTCTCTACTCTCCGTCAATACGTGGAAGCTACCGCAACGTTGCGGCCTTCTTCCAATCGTCAACTTCTCATCTCTTACGTCCGCCCCTACAGTCCAGTTTTGACCACTACGTTGGCCAGATGGGTTAGGTAACTCTTAGCCCTTGCCGGGATTGACCAGGCTTTTGGAGCACACTCAGTTCGAGGGGCCGCGGCCTCTTCCGCCTTCGCGGCAGTGGCCTCCCTTCCAGATATCTTGCGAGCTGCGGACTGGACTAGAGAATCCACCTTTAGGACGTTCTACTTCCGTCCTCCATCTAATCCAGCTTTTGCTCTATTTTCTCAGCGTTGAAATTGCAAATACGAAGCCTCCTGTCATGTGATAAAATTGAAGATTATGCTAGCTTTAGTGTACCGATAATCTTAAGTTTAATAATGACAGGAGGCAAGTTTTTTTCCCTCCCTGCTCTCTTTCGCTCTTCCTTCCCTCTGTTTTCATGCATATTTCCAACTCTTTGTTTTCTGCTATAATTGTACTAATGCCTAGTTTTGAGTCACTCATACACTTAATGCAGATATGCCATGTGGGTGGGATGTTTTAGTTAGCACCGATAGACATGAGGAATGTATTTGTTCTGTTTTAATATTGGTGGTATTAATTTAATCGTAAGGGATAGATATTTCATTGTTTTTACACAACCATTTTTTGGAATCTAATACCCTTTATATTCTCGTTTCAGTTTAACCAGATACCTCAAGGAACTAAACACTCCATTCAAGATGTCATCATCGTCTTGTCATGGAAGATCGTCACTTGACATCAGGAAGTCTTCGCTTGGAGTCTACCTGTTTTGTGTTCAGTTTTACATGTTGTTCTACCATTATCTTACCATGGACCTTTACGAGTTATCTTTATTATTATTCTGCATTGTGATCTTGTGATGTTGCATGCTTTAAGAGGAAATTATGTCATATGTTACACCTCTTATACTCTATACTGCATTGTGATTGGTTCTCAGTTTTGTCACTCTTTTCTTTGCTGCTATGGAGTTAGTAAAGAAAGATTATGCAAATACTCGCCTCCTGTCATTAATTAAATTAAGATTATCAGTACAGTAAAGGTAGCATAATCTTCAATTTGAGCTTTAATTTGCGTTCAACCGTAATTCACCGCTGTCACATTAAGTGCACCCACACTTATTATATATCATTTTGTTCAGGAGAAACAGGGCTTTAATTTAGCATTAACTATTCATATATCGTACATAATTTATTATGAATAAAATTTTAAAAAATGTAAGAAAATAAGATATTTTTTAAAAAATTGTATTTCCATCTGACATTTTAGCTGTAAATGGCATAATACTGTTAGGTTTTACTGCAAAAGAATGCACATATTTGTAATCAGCGATGTCTCACGAGTACAACAGTACCCCCCATTAACAGGTTTTATGGTGTTTTGGAAAGTTACAGGGTCAAATATAGAACGTTCCATTTTCAAATTGAAATTTTCCAGATTAGTAATGTTACCTTTGAGACGGTGTGGTAGCCCAGGAATGAGAATTACCCCCATAATGGCATACCATTTGAAAAAGTAGACAACTCAAGGTATTGAAAGTGGGGTATGTTTAGTCTTTTTAGTAGCCACTTAGTCACAAACACTGGCCAAAGTTAGCGTTCATATTTGTTTTTGTGTGAAAAAAGCAAAAAACAAATATTTGGCCAGTGTTTGTGACTAAGTGGCTACTAAGAAAGACTGGACATACCCCACTTGCAATCCCTTGGGTTGTCTACTTTTGCAAATGGTATGCCATCATGAGGGTAATTCTCATTCCTGGGCTACCATACGCTCTCAAAGGCAACATAACCAATCTGGCAAATTTCAATGTCAAAAAAATTAAATGCAAGCCTTATATATGACTCTCTAACTTTCCAAAACACCATAAAATCTGTACATGGGGGGTACTGTTATTCTCGGGAGACTTCACTAAACACAAATAATAGTGTTTTAAAACAGTAAAACATATCACAACAATAATATAGTCCATAAAAGTGCTGTTTGTTTGTAAAAAAAAATGCAAACAATTTCACTTTTACTTAAAATATCATCGTTGTAATACAATTTACCAGTTTGAAACACTAATATTTGAGTTCAGCGAAGTCTCCCGAGTACGAGTACCCCTATGTTCAGGTTTTATGGTGTCTTGGAGAGTTACAGGGTCAAATATAGTGCTTGCAAATTAAATTATCTGCACTCCCTGTGTTGTCAGGCATGTTAATCAAATTTCAATTAATCAAATCACATAATTATGTTAAAAAATTACTTAAATATACATGTAGAATTGTAATATATATGCATTTATAGGTATTTAAATTCTACATGTATACTAATGTAATCTTTTATGTGATTATATGTATTTATATATATATTTGCGGTTATTTGTATTTTATATATACATAGATATATATAGAATGTCATTCTAAGTGTATATTGTTACATACATATATATATATATATATATATATATATATATATTAATAACAAAATACAGAGAATGAATTACATATGAATATATAATTTATATTACATTTTGTTTCAATATTTTATTTATTTATTTTATTATTTTATTTATTATTGTAATTATACGTGTATATATATATATATATATATATATATATATATATATATATATATATATATAAATATATTTATTTTATTTTATAACATGTCTAATGTTTTTTTTTTTTTTTTACAGATCCCACCAGCAGGGGACTGTCTGACATTTATGACAGTCCCTCGGTTGGCAGATCCACAGCCAGCTATAGGGGGCCATGTGATCGCTCTTTGAGAGCGATCACATGGCCCCCAGGGTCTTCTTTTTCCGTGGGATGGCTGCCTGGGCTGTGAGGCAGTCCTCCTGAAGCGGAGCGCCGGGTAGGTAAGTATCCCGGGCGCTCCAGGGTTCAAAGCCGTTACGGCGTTTTATGCCGCCAGAACGGCTTTAAAGCCCACTAAATGCGGGACGGCATAGAACGCCGTAACGGCGTTAACGGGTTAATTGATTATTATGTCTTCACACTTTACCATATTTTTAAAAATCATATCTGATTTATTTGCATAGGATTTAAAGAACACATAAAATCTAAACTTAAACACTATATTTATATAACTTCCTAAATGTCATATATATATATATATCCACTAACCATAGGATGTAATGCAACTTAAAATAAGGGAAAGAGGAAAAGGTTAGCCTTATTATTTCTACAAATTTAGAAAATCACTGTAATCTAGACTCAAGGTACTCAGCTTACATCAAAATCACGAATACTTTAAACAATCCTACACCTATCCCTGGATCTGCTAACACTTCCTCTCTCTCCGGCTAACTCCACAAAAATGAAACAAAAAAAAATGTTGCTGTAAAATATTTTAACATAGTCCAGAAAAAAAAAATAAAAAAAGTATTTTAAACAGCAGAAGAAAACATTCTGTACTCCATAGGTTAGACTCCATAAAATTGATGACAGTAGTAAGATGGCTAACAGCAATTTAAAATCAGGTTCCACATGTTATCAGCACTCCCTTTTGTTGCTGGACTTTCACCACAAGGCTCCATACATTACTTACAGATTCCGAGAAGGTTATTTCGAGAGCTCGCAGCAATATACAAAACTTTCAGGATTCTCCAATTACTTGGTTGCACAGTTTATGTCCTCATAAATATCTCAGCATCCATGGCCGGCATGGGGTGTGCTCAAACAAGCGCGATTTCAACTTCATTTAGAGTTAGCCGGAAGAGATTGGTGATAATCAGCTCCCAAAGATCAGGCGGTCACTAAAGCACACAAACTGAAGCCTCAGTACCACAAAAATAATTTAACTGACTGAGCTTACCTGCTCAGCGGCAAGGCGGGAACCACTCCTCCACGCCGCTCCGTGAAGTCCAAAATGGCGCCGACCATGCGGTCGCGTCCATCCATGGCTCCGCCCACCAAAGCTATACGAACGTGCGCGTGTCATCACAATGTCAACGCATGCGCACATTCTGGGGTCAGAGGTCACCCTCTGACCAATCAGAACCTAGAGAGGGATATTTAAATCCCTAATTAACCCCAGTACCTTGCCCTGTCGGGGTTTCCTGTTCCTGGTTTTCTGAGAGTGCATTTTTTCCTGTGATATTGATATCCTGGTATTCTGATCTTGGCTGTTCCTGTTTATTCCGATTTCTGGCATTCCTGACTTGGCTTGTTTAAACGGTATTGTCTCTAATGTATTAGTCCGGCCATTCTAAGGTCCGGTTTACATTCTGTCCTTTTATTTCCTTTCTTATTTCTATGCATATGTTTACATAGTTTCTGCGTGTTGGAATACACTAGCAGTCGTGTCATTACAATTGGGCCATGGATCCAGCGGAACTATGTAAACATATGATAGCCTGTGAGAACATGGTGGAGGATATTGACCACAGGTTAGATCAGTTTGCCCAAGCGTTCCAGACCTTGCTCCAGAGAACTGCTTATATGGAGGCACATCCGGTACCACCTGTAGCTCCGCCACCTGTACCTGCACCTGTAGTATATAAACCTCCATCCATAACCCTTTCAACTCCCCCTCGTTTTGGAGGTGATTCTAAAGAATTCAGAGGTTTCCTTAACCAAATCAAAGATCATTTCAAGGCTTCCCCTGGTTCCTTCCCTACAGATAGATCAAAGATTGGTTATCTTATGAACCAATTTACGGACAAGGCCTTAACCTGGGCCAATCCCTTACGGGAAAGTGGAAATACAGTTGCCCGTGATTATAATGAATTCCTAACAGCATTTAAAGCTACTTTTGAGCCAAAGGGAAGAGAGAAAAATGCTGCCAGAGCCTTAATGAGAATAAAACAAGGCACCGGCTCTATAGCTGATTACGCCATAGAGTTCAGGACATTAGCATCAATAGTGGTTTGGTGGCTGCTTTTTTTGATAGTTTAGCGCAGTGGTGTACATACCAGGGTCTGGTACCCACTGTGGCCAGCCTCTTCTCCTGTGGGGCCATGGTATGTACCCACTGTGGCCAGCCTCTTCTCCTGGGGGGCCATGGTATGTACCCACTGTGGCCAGCCTCTTCTCCTGGGGGGCCCAGGAGTTGACCACCTCAGGGCCCCCCGAGACTGGCCCTGCTGTCACCCCATGGCCGGTCCTGCGGGCGTGCGAGGGAGCACTCTCCAAAAGGTAAGGAGGCTGGGGGATTAAACTAAAAAAAAAACATGTGTTAGTGTGTGTGTTAGTGTGTGTGTTAGAGTGGGTGTTAGTGTGAGTGTTAGTGTGGGTGTGAGTGTTAACGTGTGTGTTAGTGTGAGTGTGAGTGTTAGTGTGTGTGTGAGTGTTAGTGTGTGTGTTAGTGTGTGTTAGTGTGAGTGTTAGTGTGTGTTAGTGTGTGTGTTAGTGTGTGTGTTAGTGTGAGTGTTAGTGTGAGTGTTAGAGTGTGTGTGTCTGCTAGTGAGTGTCAGTGAGTGTGTTACTGTGTGTGTCTGTTACTGAGTGTGTTTGTGTGTGTGTTAGTGAGTCTGTTTGATGTCTGTTAGTGAGTGTGTGTTTGTCAGTGAAAGTGTATGTTTTGTAAGTGAGTGTGTATGTATGGCTGTCGCTGAGTGTGTCTCTGTCAGTAAATGTGTGTGTCTGTTAGCTAGTGTGTATGCGGCTGTTCATGAGAGTGTGTGTGTGTGTGTGTCTTCAGCACTTACCTTTCTCCAGCGCCGGACTCCCTTGGTGCTGGGTGTGACGAAAGTGACCTCACCACTGGTTTTTAGAGGGGCCTGTTTGCCAGCCTCCTGCCCTGCGACTATGGCCCTGGGATGTATTGCCCTTCTAGGAACTGATTTGGGCATATTGTATTTTATTATGATGCTGGTGGCCCTTTAAGAACCATCTGGTGGACATACTGTGGAGTTACTGGGTGGCAACCATTTCATGTATCAGAGGCACATGGTGAGAACAATGGATGAAGCACATGGTGAGAACAATGGATGGTGGCCATTTTAACTCACAGACACTGTTTTGACTTTTCTACACAATGCCATCTCGCCGGTATTTGGTGCACAAAGACATTGTTCAGTAGTTTTAAACTACAGAACAGGGGACACATTTAACAGTAATTATTTTTCATATAGCCTGTATATGTTCTGCGGAATCTGCATTAAACCGTATCTTCCAAACTACTGAATGGATCTAGGTGAATTTTGGATGTGTGGTTCACCCAGATCCCCCGGTTCCGAGGATATATTTTTTTTATGGGGTTATTGCAAGTTTTGGGGTCCCTGTGATATGTTTTATAATACTGTATTTCTCTGCCTGTGATAATTATATTAACCATTGTGTTCAGTAATCATATCACAGGCAGAGGGGAGGATTTTGCGAGGTAGTGTCTGTGTGTATTGTACGGATTGATTGGTTGTATTTCAAAACCCTGTGGGCAGTACTATGTTTGTAGAATATGAATAAAAGAGGCTGTATGTGCCAGTACAGTCAGTTCTACTTCACCCTCAATCTGAGTCCTGTCTCTTATTGGGGGAATCTGCTACAAGGGATTGCTATGCGCTGCATATTCCCTTGCTATAATCACTGAGCTCTTGTCTCTGAAGGAGTCTACGGTGGTTATGGTGTCGGCTGGAGTGCTTGGAGCCCTCAGGAAGCGCTAGGAGCATCCTTCAATGTAGGTACCCAGTCGAGGGTGCCAGGTGATCCGTTACACTGGGGATCCCTCTGCCTCTCAGCTCCGAATGTGCATGCGCGGCAAGAGCCGCACACGCATTCAAACCGCTCATAGGAAAGCATTACTCAATGCTTTCCTATGGACGTTCAGTGTCTTAGAATTGCGGAAGCTCTTTAGGGGCTGTCAGTGAGACAGCCACTAGGGGCTGGATTAACCCTCAGTGAAACATAGCAGTTTCTCTGAAACTGCTATGTTTTCAGCTGCAGGGTTAAAACTAGAGGGACCTGACACCCAGACCACTTCATTGAGCTGATGTGATCTGGGTGTCTGTAGTGGTCCTTTAAGTGTGTGTGTATCTGCATGCACTGGCATACATACCGCGGTTGCAGGGGTCGCAGCCCTGCAACCCCTGAAACCCCTGAAACAAGGTGCCTGCCGCCAAGTGTTGCGGCCCTGGCCCGCGCAGATTGAAATCTTTATTTGCTTCAGCACTTGTCCTGATGCACCCTGATCCGATCAGTTCCTGATCAGACAGGAACATATTTAAGAACGTTCCCCACAGCCGATACACTGTCTTGAAAAAGCCCGGTTTAGCGGGCGAAACGCGTTGAGGTGCTATTGGCATTCAGGATACAGAGGACTGATGACGGCAGCCTGATTTCCACCGACCACACACCGAGATTTTCAGTTCACATGCTATATTCCACCTTATCAGCGCTGAGATCGGGCGGGAGTTTTGAACTGCTGAAACCAGTGGACGGTAAACGGCTGTTTAGCCTCTGATTCTGTCAAAATGTGTTTGTGATATCATGGAGACAAGTATCACCACTTGCTAATGTAAGGGTTTCTATTTGGGAGAAGGGAATCTTTTTTTTTTATTAATAAAAGCAGTTTTACACTATGAAAGGCTTTTTGTATCTTTTTAAGGTACAATCTGCATAGAGCTACAGTGTATCCATGGATGTTACATTTTCTGCTGCAGCACAAGAGAAACCCTCTAAAGACTCCCACTCAATACTTTCCATTTGATGCCATGTAGAAGCCAGAGTGTAGGATGTATTGGTAAGAGCTTAAAGGCATTCACTATGTCTGTTTTGCTTAGCCATGCCCCTACCCCTGCTCTTATGATAGCTGTAATGGTGTTGTCAATAGTAGTGTATTGTAGTAAAAACTCGTCTGAAGACGGAATTGCTGAAGAATGGGGTGCAGATAAGTTGATAATTAATCTTTGTTTTAATTGAGTTCTTTCCTGTGACAATATCGATAGGGTTTGTCCTCCATTAAGTGAAGGCAGGGGATTGGAAATTACCTAAAAGGAAGCCTTCTGTAACTTCTTGCTCAATAAGTATGTCAACCGCTGATGGATTTGCCAGTGCTGATTGCAGGTTATTACATTCTATAGTACCTGATGGCATATGGATTATACCTCTATGAAAATCTTCAGAAAAACCTGAAATTAGGAATTCAACCAAGTGTTTGGAAGGATGTTCTGAGCCGTTAAAGCAGTCACATTAACAGAGGTTAAGTGAGGTTTGGGATACATTTTATTGGGGCACATGTGCCCAGATACAGTTAGAACAGATATGTAGTAGCCTGCAAGTGCTTAGTACCTGCATTAAAATTTTGCACATCTGTGATTTTCCCCAGAAAGACTATGGGGTGTTCTAATTTTTCCGATCTACCAGAAAAGTTGGGAACGGAAACGTTAGAAGAAACCTCAGCTGTGTCGGGACATAAGTTTGTTGCGTGAGAGGTAGACGAACAGACTGCATAGGCTGGTATCTTCAGGCCTGCAAAATGTCTGCAGAATAGTTCTGTATCTAATTTACACCAGTTTGTATTTACTCCAAATATAGTGAGAACTGCAAACACCTTTACCGAAAATGATCTATGATAATCGTGGAATGCTGTACCTCCATATTTGTGCCCTAAATCCACCAGCTTGTGCATGTACAAATTGAATTCTTCTCTCCTATTAGGATAAACAGAGCATATCCCATCCCTATAAATCCCAAATGAGAGAAACATGTTTAAGGATGGTGAGTTTTCTGTTTAGCCTAGGGTCCCTAGCTTTTATCACTACTGACAAATCACCATAAGCATAATATCCTGGGAGACAATTAGGAGGTACACCAGATTTACGTCTTTGCCTTGCAGGATATCTTTCCTAATGTTAGCCGAGATCATATGGGCTGGATTAATATCTTCTTGTAACTCTGAAGTGGACAATAAATTACCCTGTTGAGCCCCAGTTGGTAATGATTGAACTGAAGTGGAAGGCCCAGTTGGTGACAAAGCAAGAGTGAGAGATTCAAATTTCTCTAAACGGTCATTGATTTTTCCCTTGGAGGCCATGAGTGATGACAACATGGAGGGAATATCAGCCAAATTAGAACCACTCAGGCCCTCCCCTGCATCAGAATTATCCGTAGAGGTGCGCAGTAACTTAAATAGTTAAACTGCTTTCCTAGAAGTTGCTGTATATGGAATATGACGTTCTTGCAATTCAGCTGTGATGCGAGGAATAGTCCAGGATCTGATAGATGTAGAACTTGCCATTTCCCCTTTACGTGAAGGTGTACCGGATTTAGCCGGTGTGCTGGGCAGAGATATGTCTTCGCCACCATCTTGTATATGAGACATGTTAAATGATATAAGGTTACCATTAGTGTATGTATACCTTAGAGATGTACTGGCTTGCTAGCGAATGCCAAGTGGCGAAACAATTTTGCTAGATTGGTGACAGTTAAGGCCCTGCTAGATGCAGCTTGAGAGGCTCTATCTATGAGTTGGCGCGAGGGAATTTTGTGGTCACGGAACAGTGTGGCTGGGTGTTTGCCCCTCGGTGACATTTAAGATATAATAATAATAATAATAATAATATAGAATGAGAGTGACACTATGCAAGGTGGTTAGCTATGATTTGGGCCAATGGGCATAGTACCTCCGATTATGAGGTTGGGTGTTGGCCTCGTGGGACCACTAACCTAAGGCATGGAGGCTGTAGAAATAATTAACTATTGGACTCCAAAGACCCTATCAGCCAGTATTTTATAACTAGATAAAATTGAGGGGTCTGTAAAGATTTGGTGAGGTAGTATAGAATTGAAAAATTGTACGTAGGAAAACCAACATTTATTAATAGGATAGGCATACACCAGACGAGTTGCTTAGAAGCGTACTTGATAGTAAAAACTTAATGCAGAATCACATTTGTTTAAATAAACCATACAGAGAGTATTACCAGATATAATCTTAATATAAGTAGTTGAGTTACCTCTACCCATAATATTGTGATGACCAGTTATTCTTTAGCAATGTAAAACACACTTTGATTAAATTCAGCAATTCAACCTTTATTTTGAATAACAGCTAGAGGTCCTTATTTCATTTCCGTAACCATAATGCATTGTGTAGATTAATTTCATATGAATTTGAGAACCGTGCAGTTGAAATATTCAAATTGTTTCATGAAATGCTCTATCCAGCCATAGGGCTTTCGTGCTGGCTGTTATTTCCACAAAAGGGGAGCGTTCGTTGAAAATAAACAAAAGCTTCCCCAATCCATCAATGAAATGCAAAATCATGTGAAAGCCATTCGTTTGAATGACTGCAACTGAATATAACAAATGAAAAATGCAATTAGTAGTCCCAAAAGCTTGCAAATGAAATAGAACGAGACCGAAACCTACGAGCAAAATGTGCAAAATGTTTTAAGCAGTGAGATAAACCTAAACCGTGATGATGCCGTGGGAATGCGACCATGGCGCGACTGTTAGGTCAGTATCTTACAGTTTTGGAGTGTTTCCGGTTTCCGTCCATGGAGAGCTGAATCTGGAGAGCTGAGGAGGGGGTTCCCATATGCAGAGTACACCAGCCGGAGGAAGACAACAGATTCCGGTAAACCAGGTGGAGAATCAGGTAAATTTGCAAGATGGCGACTGGCGACTTGCGTGTGACCCGGAAATAATCACATGCAAATCGCTAGACCAAGAATGGTGTGGAGCAAGGTAAGGAGTTCCTTTAAGTAGGGTAATCATGCTCCTCCCACAAAAACAGGCAAAAGCCTTAATACATATGCATATATATTTAAATTCTGCTTGCATATTTATGTAACTTTTTTAAATAATTAAGTGATTTTATTAATTACAATTTGAGGGACCTGTCTGACAACCCAGGCAGAAAGTCCAGATAATTTAGTTTGCAAGTCCTATATTTAACCCTGTAACTTTCCAAAACCCTATAAAACCTGTAAGTTGGGAGTACTGTTTTACTCAAGAGACTTCTCTTAACACAAAAATGAATTATTTAAAAGCTTAGAACATATCATGACGATGATATAATCAGTGAAAATGCAGGTTTTGTGTAAAAAATGCAAAGGAACAAATGAATGCTAATTTTGGCAAGGGTTTGTGACTAAGTATCTACTTACATAAACTAAACATATCCCAATTTGTATACCCTGGGTTGTTTACCTTTTCAACGGTATGCCATGATGGGGTAATATTAATTCCTGGGCTGCTCTAGGGCCTCATGAACAATCTGTAAAATTTAAAATTGCAAAAACTGAAATGGGAAGTCTTTTATTTGACCCTATTACTTTTCAAATCACCATACAACCTGGACATGGGGAGTACTGTTGTACGTGTGAGACATTACTGAACACAAATATGAGTGTTTTAAAACCGTAAAATGTATAATGCTGATGATATCATCAATGAAAGGGCAGTTGATATGCCTCCTTTCTCAAGGTTTGGCAGCCCTGGGGAAAATACATAGACAGGAGTGACAATAGCTAGGTGCCAGGATTGGGGACTTTTTTGTACACATGTGCATTCGTTTTTGTACAAATACAATTTTGTTAAAAAAATTTTAGTTTTTTTCGGATTTGTTTATTAAATGTAAACTAAAGCCCTACAAATGAAATATAAACTAAACAAAAGGGCAAATGCCAAATGCATTACCTTTTTATTTAATTTTGTTCATTTGATAGATTCCTTGCTGCAGGATAATTAACCCCCAAAGCACTGAGAAATGCATGATAAAAACAAAAACAAGGAGGGAGTCGGCAGCGCTGTATTAAGTCATCATACTGTACGAGATGAAACTAGTACACATTGTCTTTGAATACAATATATGTTAAGCTACATATTTGTTAAGCTACATATTTGAACTCATAAATAAAGAATTTTAAAAAGGAAAAAAGGGCAGTTTGTTTATGAAAAATTCAAAAAACAAATATGAACGCTAGCTTTGGCCAGTGTTTGTGACTAAGTGGCTTCTAGAAAAGAGTGGACATATTCAATTTTGAATACCCTTGGTTTTGTACTTATTAAAATGGTATGCTATGAAGGGGGTCATTTTCATTACTGGGCTGCTATACGGTCTCAAAGGGAACAAAACCAACCCGGCAATTTTCATTGTGTATAAACTGAAAAAGAGAACATGCTATATTTGACCCTGTAACTTTCCAAAATCCCATAAAACCTGTACATGGGTGTACTCTTGTACTTGGGAGACATTGCTGAACACAAATATGTGTGTTTTATTGCAGTAAAATCAGTATTATGACATTCACAGTTAAAATGCCATGCAGAACTAAGAAATTAACATTTCTAGCCCATTCTGGCCATGGTGGAGAGTTTGGAATCTGATTGCGAGCTGAGATTAGTAGCACTCCCTTTAGAGAGTGCTCTTAAACTCAGCTCATTAGCTGTATAAAAGACACCTGGGAGCCAGAAATCTTTCTGATTGATAAGGGCTCAAATACTTATGTCACTCATTCACATGCAAATCAATTTATAACTTTTTTGACATGCATTTTTCTGTTTGTTTTTTTGTTGTTATTCTGTCTCTCACTGTTAAAATAGAACTACCATTAAATTATACATACAATTATAGACTGATCATTTCTTTGTAAGGGTACAAACGTTTAAAATCAGCATGTAATCAAATACTTTTTTCCCTCACTGTGTATATATATATATATATATATATATATATATATATATATATATAAATATATATATATATATATATATATATATATATATACACACACACACACACACACATATATTTATTAATTTATTTCCAATCTAATTTTTGCTCTTTTTTTTCATTTAGTTCACGAATAGGAATCAGCCAAACCGACCATCAGATGAAATCCAGGTGTCCCAAAAAATGATCTATTTTTGGGAAAAATGGTTCGGCTGAGACAAATATTCTAAACCCACATAAACATAGAAATATAGAATGTGACGGCAGATAAGAACCATTCGGCCCATGTAGCCTGTCCAATATTTCAAAATACTTTTAATTAGTCCCTGGCCTTATCTTAAGTCTAGGATAGCCTTATGCCTATCCCACGCATGCTTATACTCCCTCACTGTATTAACCTCTTGCACTTCAGCTGGAAGGCTATTCCATGCATCCACTACCTTCTCAGTAAAGTAATACTTCCTGAAATTATTTTTCAACTTTTGCCCCTTTAATTTAAGACCTCTTGTTGTGGTAGTTTTTCTTCTTTTAAATATAGTCTCCTCCTTTACTGTGTTGATTCCCTTTATGTATTGAAATATTTCTATAACATTCCCCTGTCTCATCTTTCCTCCAAGCTATGCATTTTAAGTTCCTTTAACCTTTCCTTATAAGTTTTATCCTGCAATCCATGAACCAGTTTAGTAGCCCTTCTCTGAACTCTCTCTAAAGTATCAATATCCTTCTGGAGATACAGTCTCCAGTACTGCGTACAATACTCCAAGTGAGGTCTCACCAGTGTTCTGTACAATGGCATGAGCACTTCCCTCTTTCTACTGCTAATACCTCTCCCTAAAACCAATCATTCTGCTAGCATTTCCTGCTGCTCTATTACATTGTCTGCCTACCTTTAAGTCATCAGAAATAATTACCCCTGAATCCCTTTCCTCAGATGTTGAGGTTAGGACTCTGTCAAATATTCTGTACTCTGCCCTTCGGTTTTTGCATCCAAGATGCATTATCTTGCACTTATCCACATTAAAAAGATCAACAGCACTTGGAGATGTTCGGAATTGAACCTGGGGCCTCATACATAAGATTACTATTTATGAAAAAAGTAATGAACACTTGAGCCGAACATTCAAAATTTGCCTTCAATTGTGTTAAGTCCTTTTACACACAACATTATGTTATAATTTACCATGCATTTAATAGTGTAGGTTCAGATTCTGTTCTCAACATATTAACCTCAGCCCCATGGATCTATTATTTTGACAGAATAATCAATAGAAGTATTTAACAGTGATTTTCTTTAGTTTCGATAGACTAAAGAATGCAGAGTTTGAAATGTATTTATATTTCTGTAGTGTGATATGTATTTTCATTTGAAAATTTATTTTCATTATTTAATTTGCTATTGAATCATTGATTGTTATTCCAGGAAGTTGTTTTATTGGAATATGTTGATTGTCAGTTGACATAATTGAAGAATTTGATGCAATATTTAAAATGTGTCTCTTTAATTGAGTAATACCATCTAAAATTGTATGATGATATATTCACTTTCAAATCTGTATACTTTTCTGGTGAAGCTCACAGCAAATGTATATATTAAAATATATGCTTACCTGCAGACAGCTTTCTCTTTACACAGCATGGTACCTGGAATGTAAGGGACAATTACAAGTGTATCCAACATACTCCATAATTATATTTACTTTGAGATCTGCCTTTTTAGTCTCTTCTAACCTCTATGTTTGTACTTTTTACTGTTATGCTGACAGCATGTATGAAATAAACAAAAAAATAAATGTAGATGTAATTGAAAAATAAAGATAATTGTAATTTTCTAAACTTTAAAGGGAAACTATAGGCTAGGAATACAAAATTGTATTCCTTGTACTATAGTACCCTATTGTGCCCCTTTTACTTGTGCCCACGCAGCACAGAAGGGGAAAAAACCCTTCGGTCACTTACCTAAATCTAGCGCTTGGTCATGCTCTGCCGCTAGATCAAGCTCTGCCTCCGCTTCTACTCTCCTGATGTCACCTGACGACAGGGATCTAATGCGCATGCGCGGCAAGTGCCACACTCCTATTAGGACAACCCCATAGTAAAGCAATTATTCGATTCTTTCCTATGGGGTTTTAGCTGGATGTCCTCATGCAAAGTGTGAGGACGTCAGTGTTAGGCACCAAAAGTGGTAGACAGCTACTAGAGCTGGAGTTAACCCTGCAATGTAATTATTGCAGTTTTTCAATAATTGCAATAATTACAATTGCAGGGTTAAACAGAGAGGGGCTGCACTCCGACCACTTAATCGAACCTGCACTCAGACTACTTTAATGGTCCTTTTAATATTTCCAGTATTTGCATTTGACTATTTTGAGACTGTCATGAGAAATACAAATGAAAGAAAATATTTCTAAGCCAATATTTTGTGACTGCATAATTATATACTAATCTAGGTTGATAAAAAAAATTGAGTTAAACCTTTAACCCCTTAAGGACCAAACTTCTGGAATAAAAGGGAATCATGACATGTCACACATGTCATGTGTCCTTAAGGGGTTAAAGGGATAATCTAAACCCGGGCTATCCAACCTGTGGCCCCCCAGATGTTGCTGAACTACAACTCCCATGATTCTTTCAATGAAACAGATAGCCAGGGAATCATAGTATTTGTAGTTCAGCAACATCTAGGGTGGCGCAGGTTGGACAGACCTACCCTAAACACCAAACAACCTTAGCTTAACCACTTCATGATCAAATAAGGTGTAAACTATTTTATTTTCATATTTTTTGCAGAATAAAATCTAGTCACTCGCCCTCTTATATACTTTAGGAATTATTGCAGGCAAGTGAGAGACAAATTTATATTTTAAAAGAAAGCACGCTAAACTGATCTGTAAATAGAGAATAACAACATATAGTGCAGCCTATCTGGACAAGGTCCAAAATATGTGAAAATGGGGGATGTGGGGAAAAAAACTCACATTTGCCAGAGCCCTATCACCCCAGGCTCTGGGTTTGCAATGCTCCACTTAAGAGGGAAGATTCCCACACTGGTTAGGCTCCAAGCTCACTGGAAACCGATAAAGCTTTGCAATATAGGACAGAGAGAGGCAGGACCTCCAATTGAATAGTATCAAAGACAATTTATTAAAAGTAAATGGTTAAAAACTCTTACTTTGCGAGTGGTGGGTTATGCTAACATAGCTACCCACATAAAAGCATGTAAACAGCAAGTATAAAATCACTTCCTGGTTTCGTCCGTCCCGATCACATGATCACTTCCGGGTCCGCCTCTCTCGTGACGTGTGTGTGACGCGTTTCGCCCGCCTCCACAGGCTTCCTCTGACAACGTCATTGGTGTCCAGCCCTGTCTTTTAAGTGTCTCACTCCTCCCCTTCTGTTATTTCATTGGTTCGGGGGCGTGGTTTCCTCAGAAAGGCTGGTATTATACATCCGATGGATTTTAAATCTCTAGTCCAGCTTACTCATACGTGTGTAATTTTCAATCAGGTAACCAACGTTAAAGGGCTAGTGTCCAACCTATTATTGCACAGCCTGCTTGGGATAGTACTATGTCTATATTTGAAGCAAGAGGAAAATACTGTTCCAATCTGGATGATATTTTTGGGGATGAAGTAATATGTAACACACCCAACATCCCAAAGACTGTTCCTGAATTATGTAAAGACCTACAAAAACTACTCACTAAAGAGCTCAAAATTAAGTGGGAAGTCGCCACTTTGGAACAGTATATTAAGGAAGGAATGGTACCTAGGGGTTTACGATTCAATAAAACACCCACTTTTGATAGAGATAGTGAAGAATTTATGGGGGAATGGGATCAATATTTGAATCAAATATCTTTAGGTCTCCTACATATCATCATCAAAAGGAGACAACTTAATTTGAGGGAGCTTGATAGTAAGATACGATCTATTAAAGAGCTCCTACAACCTTTTTTAGAATCCAAGGCAATGGAGACACACTCTGAGGAAATTATGAATGATATGAATAGAGTGGAGAATGAGACTATTTTGATTAAGAAAAAGAAATATTTTAGGGATAAACAGGATTATATGGAGAATAAGGTACATGCTTTTCATAGAGGAAAATTTGAGAACAGGAGAAGATGGACAGAACCCCGACACAATTTAACTAGATCAGGGAATTTCAAAAGAGAGTATAATGAGCCCAGACGTCAATTTAAACAACAATATACCCAACGCAATATGGGTACATATCAACAAAATAAGAGGAGAGAATCATTTAATGATAGTAGAAAGTACCAGAGGGGCTATAATCCCCATCAACATCAGAGAAATAATACCCAGATAAATGAGACCCCAAGTAAAGACAGTGGGGAACAGGCTACTAATCAACGAATGAGGAACATCACTCAGGCAAGAAAGACACAATTTAGGGAAAATGGAGACCTCAATTACAGATCAGACGCCAATGTCTGGAAAACCACTCAGTCTAGAGTGGAAAAATCGGATCCCCCTAGATCTGATACACATACTGATAACAAGCATTCAGTCTGTAGTCAAGGAGAACAACCCAAAGATTTTTTAGAATGGGACCGAAAAAGAAAAGAAAGGATACAATTAAACATTCCAAGCTCCCCATTAAAAAGAAGAATAGAAAGAGAGGAACAAGAGGGGGGACCCAGATACAGAGAAGAAAAAAGAGGAAGGTTATAGATATTAAGGGAATATATAACCTCTCTAAGCTCTCCCTTACTACAATGCAAAGCATCCCTCTACTCGATCATTCTACATCAGAAAGGCATAGAGGCCGTTAAACATTTTCTGTCCACCTCCAATTTATCCTCTAACCATCAAGCCTTCATTTTAGAGGGCATCCATCTTATATTGACCAACAACTATTTTCATCATATAGATTTGTTTTATTTGCAGATCCTCGGGACGGCGATGGGGACCAGATTCGCACCCAGCTATGCAAATCTATTCATGTCCCATTGGGAGGAGTCCTTCATTTATGCGGGACATAGCTGGGTGCAGAATCTGGTCACCTATCGCCGTTACATCGACGATCTGTTTTGGATTTGGAGAGGCTCTAGGGAGGAACTTACTGCATTTTTTTCATATTTAAATTCAAACTCTTGGGGTGTTAGACTGACCATGGACCATAGTGACAGCCAGGTCAATTTTTTGGACCTACGAATTTTTATTTCTAATACCAAGATCTGCACTGAAACCTTCTTCAAGAAGGTAGATGTAAATAGTTTTATTTTTTACGACAGCTGACACTATGGTCCCTGGTTGGATAACATTCCCAAAGGACAAATGATGAGGATTAAGAGAAACTGCACCAATACAGACTCTTATGAATTCCAGGTGCACAAGCTAATGAATGACTTTACAGTCAAGAACTATCCAAAAGCAGTATTGGACAAGGCATATAAGGAAACAAGCATTGTAAGTAGGGATGATCTTTTAAAGAACGATAAAAAGCAAACCAAAGGGGGGGAGAATAAGATTAATGAGGTCCCACTTATTTTCGATTATTCAGGGAAAAATAAAGAATTGAAGAGAATTGTAAATAAGTATTGGTTTATTTTACAGGAGGACCCTCTTCTGGATCAAATAGTCCCCAAAAAGCCTAGGATCATTTATAGAGGGACACCAGGGCCGGTGCAAGGATTTTTGGGTACATAGGCGAAGATGTAGTTTTCCGCCCCCCAGGGCCGTCTTTAATATTGATTGGACCCTGGGCAAAGCATTTGCTTGGGCCCCCTGGTACCCTCTCCCCAGGTGTGCAATCCCGTCCTCCACCCCAACGCAGTGGCAGTCCTAATGTAGAGAGGTGCAAGAATTTTTTTTCCCTATCCCTTTTTTCCCTTTTTTTTTCCCCTATCGCACGGGTGATTAAAAGGTAGTTCCCCATCTGTCGTGCAACTCCAGCAATGCATTGACAGCTGGGGCTCTACCATTTACCCATGTTTGAAGGTTTGTATTTAGCACTAAGCTGTTTTTATGTGTTTGAATGTAAACAGGTTTTTGTATGGAATGTATGTGGTGTTGGCGTACTTGCATGCATGTATTTATGTGTAGTGTTGGTTTTTGAATGCAGGGGTGTGTTTACATATAATTTTGGTGTGTGTTTGTACATAGTGTTGGAGTTTGAATGCCGGGTGCATTTGTATGTAGTGTTTGTATATGTGCATACATCTCCGCATTCACACACTCACACACATAGATATTTATACACACACACACACACACACACACACACTGAAAAACATGCAGACACACCGATATACACACTGGCACACATGTAGATATACAGACACATATACACACATGCAGATACACAGACACACACACAGATACACCGATACACACAAAGACAGCATACAGATACACACTGATACACATACAGACACACAGATATACAGACACATATAGACAGACAAACTGACACATACATACTGACATATGGATACCGACACATACACAGACACATACTGACATACATTCACAGACACACACACAGACAGACATAGTGGCACACACACACAGACATACTAATACCCAGGCAGACATACTGGCACACTGACACACACACACACACAGACAGACCTACTGACAGACACACACACACAGACCTACTGACAGGCACACAGACAAACTGACACACATACCTACTGACACACACACAGACCTATTGACAGACACAAACACAGACCTAGTGACAGACACACACACAGACCTAGTGACAGACACACACACAGACCTAGTGACAGACAAGACACACACACACACACACACACACCTATTGACAGACACAAACACAGACCTAGTGACAGACAGACTGACACACACACAGACAGACTGACACACACTGACACACACAGTCCTACTGACAGACATAAACACACACATACTGATGGGCAAACTGTAAATACACATGGGCAAACTGTAAAGCCCCCCTCCAGTTTCCTACCTTCCCTGGGGTTCAGTGTGCTGCCTTGGGTGGTTGGGAGTTGGGGACTGGCTCTCTTTGCTCAGTCCCCCTCCTCGCTGCCTCCTGGCTCAGCCTCCCTCCCGCGCGGGTCATCATCTCTGAGGAAGGAAGTGACTCCCGGACGTCACTTCCTCCCAGGCTGCCGTAAAGCAGGAGGCCCGGTCGTGCTGTTAAACGGCCACAGCATCCGACCGGGCCCGTGCTGAAAAGTGCTCACCGGGTGGCCCTAAGTGTATTGGCCACCCAGTGAGCACCCTTAGAGTATGGGCCCCGGTGCAGCCGCAATACAAGCACCGCGGGCCCATGGGTAGGGAGGGAATTTTTCTTATGCAGGCTATGGGCGGCGGGGCCACGGGGCAGCTGCTATGGGCCCCCCAGGAGTAACTGGGCCCGGGGCAGCTGCCCCGTTTGCCCCGCGTTAAAGACGGCCCTGCCGCCCCCCCCCCATTCAAAAATAACATCTTCACCTATGTGCCTCTTAACCAGCCCCTCTCCCCGTCCATTATTGGTCCCTTCCCTACCCTGTCCCTTAGTGTTCTTCTGACAGTCACACACACTCAATGACAAACACAGAGACTCACTGATCTGACACACACACACTGATTGACACTCATTGACAGACACACTGATAGTCACACACAGACTCAATGACAAAGATACTCTCACTGATTTGACAGACACTCACAAACACACACTGACAGACACACACATACACTGACACACTCACATGCAACACTCATACAATCACTCACAGACACACATACACTCACTCACGCACACACTCACAGTCACTCACAGACACACATACACTCACTCACGCACACACTCAGTCACTCACAGACACACATACACTCACGCACACACTCACAGACACACATAAACTCACTCACGCACACACATACACTCACGCACACACTCACAGACACACATACACTCACTCACGCACACACATACACTCACGCACACACTCACAGACACACATACACTCACACACAGTCACTCACAGACACACAGTCACACACACTGACACACACTCACAGACACTCACTCACACAGAGACACATACACACTCACAGACACACAGACACTCACTCACTCACACTCACACACAGACACTCACACACACAGACACACACACACACTCACTCACAGACACACACTCACAGGCACACACTCACAGACACACAGACACTCTCACACAGAGACACATACTCACTCACAGACACTCACACAGGCACTCACACAGACACTCACACACACTCTCACACACACACACTCTAACACAGACACTCACACACACAGACACTCACACACACAGACACATCACATACATTCACAAATTATTTTAATAAATAAATAATATCCACCCAGCCTCCCTACCTGGAGAGCTGGTGTGGATCATTCCCTGGGGTCCAGTGGGGCTGCTGGGCGGCGTGCGGCAGGGCTGCGATCAGGCACGGCGAGGGAGCTCTAACCTCTCTGCTCTGCTCCCTCGCGGGCTGTCTGCTGATGCCGCGGGAGCCGGAATATGACGTCATATTCCAGCTCCCGCGGCATCACTAGACAGCGCGCGAGGGAGCAGAGCAGAGAGGTTAGAGCTCCCTCGTAGCGCCTGATCGCAGCCCTGCCGCACTGGGGGCGGAGATGGTGGCCGGCAGGAGGGAGAGCTTCCCTCCTGCCGGTCACTGAAATCTTGCGCCCCCGGAGCCGGTGCGCCCTAAGGCGGCCGCCTGTGCCGCCTTATGGACGCGCCGGCCCTGAGGGACACCCAGTATTAAAAATCATCTTGTGAGAAGTAGCTTTAAACAGGGTAATCGTACTAAAACCTTTTTGGATCAAGGCGTGGTTTTTTTTCAATGCGGATACTGTCTAGCCTGCAGGACCACAGGAGCGCCGAAAGGTGTGAGAAAAGAATTAAGAGGGGGAAACACAAAACAGATATATCAAATCAAACAGTTAATAACGTGTCATACCACTAATTGTGTCTATGTCCTCACATGTCCATGCAACATGCACTATGTGGGGAAAACTACTAGACAGATACATATCCACATTGAGGAACATCTACGTAACATTAAAAGGGGCTTCAAGGAGCACCCTTTGTCTTCGCACTTCATACACAAGCATCAAGGAGACGCGACCAAACTCCAGTTTATTGGAATTGAAAGGGTTAATAGAAATTGGAGGGGGGAGAATTTGGATAACAAACTAGCAAAACAAGAGATGAGGTGGGTGTTTAAGTTGAAGTCGTTATTCCCTAGAGGTTTAAATGGGGATTTTGAGGTCTGCCATTTCCTCTAATGGATAATTAAATCGCAAAGCCTGTTATGTACTTTTGTTATGATGTTTAACATTTTTTTCTTTTTTCTCTAGAGGAGAAGCTGTCAATACTTGCATGTTAGTTAGATGTGTGCATAATATATACCTCTTGAGAATAGAGTTTGAAATTGGATGAATTGGATGAAAAAGTGTACACATTTTTGCCATATCTATAGCACTCCTCTAGTATAAATATTATTTGAAAAGATATAATATAGTGTGACTGCATTTATGCAGAAAACTTTTTCTCCAAGACAGCAGAACTTCTCCTATAGATCTAAAGTGACCAGAGTTGGTATCCATTACTCTCTTGGGATGGATAATCACAGATCCTTATATTGCATTGAGTCATGTATCGGTATGTAATAATAATGCGTGATAATTTGAACTGAATATCCCTTTAAATTATGTAATATGGTAATCTTGATTTTTCCACTATTCAAATATTTCTTACAATTATTATCCAGCTTCCTACACTTGGATCTCTAGGTGAGGTTTCTGTCCACATAAGCTGTATATTATACTGTATTGATCCTGTATCTTATGACATAAGTTTTTTATTACATATTTTTTGTATCAATGTAGTCTTAACATGATGACAGATTTATATATGACATTCTGTATGAGTAGTTATGTGCAATAATAGGTTGGACACTAGCCCTTTAACGTTGGTTACCTGATTGAAAATTACACACGTATGAGTAAGCTGGACTAGAGATTTAAAATCCATCGGATGTATAATACCAGCCTTTCTGAGGAAACCACGCCCCCGGACCAATGAAATAACAGAAGGGGAGGAGTGAGACACTTAAAAGACAGGGCTGGACACCAATGACGTTGTCAGAGGAAGCCTGTGGAGGCGGGCGAAACGCGTCACACACACGTCACGAGAGAGGCGGACCCGGAAGTGATCACGTGATCGGGACGGACGAAACCAGGAAGTGATTTTATACTTGCTGTTTACATGCTTTTATGTGGGTAGCTATGTTAGCATAACCCACCACTCGCAAAGTAAGAGTTTTTAACCATTTACTTTTAATAAATTGTCTTTGATACTATTCAATTGGAGGTCCTGCCTCTCTCTGTCCTATATTGCACAGCTTTATCGGTTTCCAGTGAGCTTGGAGCCTAACCAGTGTGGGAATCTTCCCTCTTAAGTGGAGCATTGCAAACCCAGAGCCTGGGGTGATAGGGCTCTGGTAAATGTGAGTTTTTTTCCCCACATCCCCCATTTTCACATATTTTGGACCTTGTCCAGATAGTCTGCACTATATGTTGTTATTCTCTATTTACAGATCAGTTTAGCGAACTTTCTTTGGTAAATATCTGTTATTTAATCTGTGTGTACTTCTGTATCACTGGTTTGGAGTGCTGCCATACTGTATGTTTTATATCCTATAGCGCTGACACCCTGTTGGTTCTTATTTATATTTTAAAAGCCTTTAGTCATTGCTATAATGCCTATAAATTTTCTGAAAATGTAATATCACCCTGCTTTCAAACATACAGGGAATTTCAATGGGTCATATTATTCCTGTAATAAAGGAGAGGAAGGCGTGAATGGGCTCTACAATTCCAATGTCGGCAAAATATTAGCATTCCAGAGATTGATAAAGATTTCTATAGCAGATTTCAATATGTTTATTTCAGTAATATATCATGTATCTGTATTTTCTGTATGTGAGCATGTATGTACAGGATATACTTGAAAACAAGATAAATCTCAATGTATCTTTCCTGGTAAAATATTTGATAAATAAATAAATAAATAAATGCAGACATTCTTTTTATATTCTGTTGTCATTTGTAGTAAACTAATGCTAGAAATGCCTTCAGGGTCCTTACAAATACCTTTTTTTATATTCTAGCTTGCTTTAAATGCATGAAATGCTATTATTTCTTTAATCAAAAAGTACTTGATAGTGAAGGGGTTAATTAAGCTGTTTTGCTTTATTGATCATGTCCCTGGTGTCTTGATCAGTTCAGGCCATTTAGAAGTTCAATTACTTTTGTTTCTGTATGAAGCCCTAGCCACACCTCACCTGCCTGTGACTCCGGCAGCGTCAATGAAACAAAGGTTTCATTGTCAATCAGATCTTATAACACATTGTGTTTACCTTAGAAGTTATCTCCTGCACTGTTAATTAAACTTAACAATACATAGTAGTATGCTATAGACTCTAGCAGATAATTAACTGAGCAGAAGAAAATAATTTCAAATTTAAACAAGCTGTCCAGCAATGGATGCTAAAAATATACTACTTTTTAAGGAATTGTTTTCATAATGCACTGGTTTTGGTTAGATTAACCATAAAAATCTTACTTGTTCAGGTTCTCCCTAAAGCCTGATCCTCCTCAATTGACACCTCTTCCCCTTTCCGGATGGAGAAATAGTTTAGGGGGGACAAGCTAAGGGGAGAAGAGAAACAGCCTGGAGTAGGGAGGTATGCCAGCCATTAGCCACCCTGGAACATCTGGCCTGAAGCTTTCGTATAAAATGCTGCAAATATCTACTCCAGGCACCATAACCACTTCAGGTCATGTTGCTTGGGGTAACCCTTTACCTCCTTAATGATTTGAGCAGTGAGACTTGAGCAGTGAGATTGTAGGGGCATGATCTGCACTGATACGCCACAACATTAAAACTACATACCTAATTTCATGTATGTCCCCCTAGTGCTGCCAAAACAGCTCTGAGGCATTGACTCCACAAAACCTCTGAATGTGTCCTTTGGCATTTGGCACCAAGACATTAGCAGCATATCATTTAAGACCTGCAAATTGCAAGGTGGATCTCCATGTTTCGTATTTGTTGTTTCAGCAGATTCCACAGTTGATCAATTAGATGGAGATATGTGGAATTTGGAGGCCAAGGCAACACCTTGATACTGCTAAAAGGGACCATTGCCATCAGGGAACAACATTGCCATGAAAGGGTGTACGTGGTCTGCAACAATCTCTATGTAGGTAGTAAGTGTGAAAGTAACCTCAACATGAATGCCACAAACCAAGGTTTCCTACCAGAACATTGCCAAGAGCATAACACTGCCTTATTCCCATAGTGTATCCAGCTTCCATCTTTTTCCCATGTAAACAATGCCCATGTACCTGACCATCCACCTGATCTAAAATAAAATATGTATTATTGGACCAGGTAACCTTCTTCTATTGCTCTATTGTCCAGTTCTTATGTTCACATCTCCATTGAAAGCACTTTTGGTGGTGGACAGGGGTCATCATTGGCACTCTGAGTGGTTTGTGACTTTGCAGCCCCATACACAGTGATACACTGTGTGTTCTGAAACCTTTCTATCATGGCCAGCATTAAGTATATCAACAATTTAGGCAACATTATCTATTCTATGTGATCAGATTAAGGTAAGACTTTGCTTCTAACGTGCATACACCTATTGCACCCTTAACACTTAAGCCAGAAATTGGGAGATTTACTGTTAAGCTAGTTAGGGGTTATAAAAAGTTTTAAAAAGTTAAAAAAGAAAAACAGCGACTCATAGATCTCATATTAATTAATACAGCTGAATAAACTTAGCTAAGTTCATTATCTGTCCTATTAAACAATAATTGTCTTAGGGTGTAGAGTAAAGGACCAACCTGCTAATACAGCCAGATTAAAGACTGTGGTAATAAAGTGCCATTTAGGTGATAGAGCACTTTCCATTAGTAGTTCAGCCAGTTCTCATGACATCATTGCGTCGATGCCGACACAATTACTTAATCTGAAACCCCTTTTATATGGCAGAGCTAGAAGAAAATATAATTTATTGAAATCTGTTTACTTAACTGTATTAATTAATGTGAGATCTATGAGTTGCTGTTATTTATGTTTTTGTTAAACTCTTAATTATTTGTATTTTTTTTCAATATAATTTTTATTGATTGATTTTCAGCATTCAATAATTTCTCAGTATTGTCAAGAAAGGGTATATTTTAACAATTGAGATAAAAATATATTTTAACAAATACGATAAACATAAGGAGGTCAGTGAAAGTGATACAGTAAGGTAACAGTGAACCACATACACTTTTGTTAAATCACAGCGATTGCTCCTGGTATTCTATTTGCACATATGTTTTGTTAACATAATACTTATTCCAGCATATCTTGGCAAGTAAACATGTCTCACCCCTGTTGTAATTCAGTTATCAAGTAACAAATTAAAAACAATTATCTTATATTGAACAGCTCGCCCTGTTTATCTACTCCCCTTTTGGCATAGTCATGGGGCTATTGTGAGGTAATTAGGGTTACGCTTGTTGCTTCTGTGGGCTATTAATGTGTGGTTGCGTTCAATTTGACCCATGGGGCCCAGGTTGATTGGAATGCCTGCGCTTTTTTTGTCATCAGTTATGGCCATGCGTTCAAAAATGTAAAATTGTTGCATCTTGTCTCTTAATTGGGTTCTAGTTGGGTACAATGTGGATTTCCAATTCAGGGCTATTAGATTGTGGGCTGCTAGGATGGTGAGTGCGCTCAGTTGTCTATGTGATTTGTCAAATAGTGTAGGAAATCGCATAAGCGGGAATATTTCAGGGGTTTTGGGAAGTTGGGCACGCGGAGTGCATGAAGTGTGTGATGTACCTCTGTCCAGAGAGGTTGTATGTTAGGGCATTTCCACCATATATGTATGAGTGTACCTTCCGCAGCCTTGCACCTCGAAGATGAGTTTGGGTATACTTTGTGAAGCCTACTCGGGGTCAGGTACCACCTGTACAGCAGTTTCCTATGTGCTTCAATGTGTGTATAGCATTGTGACCATTTGAATAGGTCATTGAGTGCATGTACCCATTCCACCTTTGTGAGTTGGATAGAGCAATATGCCTCCCATAATGCTTTGCAGTTAGGTGTAGTGGGGGGGGGGGGGTAGAGTGTCTTCCCATGCTTTATAACAGAGGGAGATGGCTTTCAACTTCGTTGGTGTTTTTCTACATCTCTCTATTATCGCTTCTGCTGGGAGAGATGTTCGGTTTGGGATGGAGTGTCGTTGGAGTACATGGGTGGTGATAAGTCCCTTGTGTTGAAGGTAAGTGAATATGGTGTCGTAGGGTAGGTCCCATTTCTTTTGTATGTCCGGGAATGTCATCATTCCTTGGGGCAGCAATATGTGGTGTATATGTGTGATTCCTGCGTGCAACCATTATTGTATGTGAATGTCTGGCGAAATTGTCCTTAGGGCTGTCAATGGCGCCTTAGGGTGGAACTTATGTTTGGTTTCTAGGGACTCTGAGAAGGTTGTCCACACTTGGAGGGTAAATTTTGTGGTAGGGAGCAGGTCTGCTCTGGGTGGTCTAAGTTTTCTTGGGGTCCACATGTAGTATATTGCATTGTTTTCTCGGAATTGGGCTTTTTCCATGTCAACCCATTGGATATTCCCTACTGGGGTGTGGAGTAGTATTCCCGCTGTCAAGGCAGAGGCTTTGTGGTATAGGCCTGTGTTAGGTAGTCCTACGCCTCCTTGTGATGAGTGTTTCTGTAATACAGTAGGTGGTATGCGCGGTCTCTTATTTCCCCAGATATATCTATTGCATATAGTTTGGAGGGATTTGATGAGTGTTTGCGGGATCTGGATGGGAAGCATTTGGAAAACAAAGTATTTTTGGCAAAATCACCATTTTATATGCGTTGATTTTCCCTAGCCATGATATGTTCGTCTGTGACCACTTATGAACTTCTTTAGTACATTGTTGTGGGAGATTGTAGTGGTTGAGTTTCGTTATCTCGGCTATTGAGGGAGCTATTTTTACCCCCAAGTATGTCAAGGAGGATGTTCTCCAATCAAACTGGAATTTTTCTTTTAGGGAGGCTTTAGTGGTTGTGGGGAGTCTAGCAGGTAGAGCTTGGGTTTTGTCTTGGTTTAGGCGGTAGTATGATATATCGCCAAATTCTGTTAGGGTTTCCATAAGGTGTGGCACCGACGTTTGAGGGTTTCCTAGCATCACTAGGATATCGTCAGCGAATAGTGCCAATTTGTATTCGTGTGATAGGACTTTTATGCCCTCTATGTCGGGATGGGAGCGTATTTTTTTGGCTAGAGGCTCTAGGGACAGGATGTAAAGTAAAGGAGACAGGGGGCAACCCTGACAAGTCCCATTTGTTATGGGGAACATGTTGGAGAGGAAGCCGCCATGTGAGACCTTGGCCGCTGGTGCTGCGTATAATGCCATGATACCTCTAATAATCTCAGTTGGTAGTCCATATTTCAGGAGCACCTCCTGCATATATGTCCAGTTTAGACGGTCGAAGGCCTTCTCCGCGAAAGAAGGAGGCCTCCAACCGAGCTGTGTTCCATTGTGGCCAATATGCCAAGGATTTTTTGGGTATTATCGGAGCCTTGACGCCCTCTTATGAACCCAGATTGGTTGTTCTGTACTAAGCTGTTTAAAACGGGTGTAAGTCGGTTACTAATTCTTTTTGCGTATAATTTGGCGTCGCTATTTAAGAGGGATATGAACCTGAAATTTGTACATACAGTAAGGGGTTTACCAGGTTTGGGCAAAGTGGAAATGTGGGCTAAAAGCATCTCTGCTGGTAACGCTCCCTTTTCCATGCTATGTCGGAAGAGATTCGTTAGATGTGGTGTTAGTAGGTTGGATAACTCTTTGTAGTATCGGTTGGGCAGGCCGTCTGGTCCTGGTGATTTATTTTGGGGGAGATCTGCTATGGTTTTAGTTACCTCTTCGGAGGTTAGTGGTTGTTGAAGTTGTTTAACTTTGTCTGCTGACAGGGAAGGTAGTTGGACATCTTTCAAATAGCTATTAATATCCTCTAGTGTAGGGACCTTCAGCTCCCATCTCTTTCCCAAATTATACAGTTTGTGATAATAGTCAGAGAACTCATTTACTATTTTCTTTGGATCTATGATTTTCTGACCTTTGCTATTGTTTAGGAAGGCAATCCTGGAGGCGGCTGATCTTTAAGTTGCGAAGCCAATTTTGCTCCTGCTCTATTGCCATAGGCAAAGAATTAGTGTTTGGCTTTTTGCAGTAGATATGTGGTTTTGGCCAGTTCGAAGTCGCGTAGGTCGGAGTGTGCCTTGAGTAGGGCAGTCTGTATGTCATTTGATGGTGTATGTTTATTTCTGTGTGTTAGCGACGTTATGTTCGTAATAATTTGTAGATATTGTGCCTGGCGTGTTTTCTTAGCCTGGCTCGCGTGTTTTATGAAGCTGCCTCTTATCACTGCTTTATGTGCTAACCAAATGAAATCTGGTGTCGTGTTAGTTTGTATGTTTTCTGCAAAATAGTGTTGGAGGTCTATTAGGAGACTATTACCGGGTCGTTTAGTAAGGACTCATTCAGTCTCCAGGCGGTGCGACCATTTGAGGAGTATTGATCTGATAATGTCAGCGTGATAGGGGCATGGTCAGACCATGTGATAACGCCAATGTCTGTGTGTGCCACTTTCTCTAGGGATGTGGCTTTGATCAGAAATCTATCTATCCTGGAGTAACTGTTGTGTGCTGCTGTGTAGCAGGTGTAGTCGGTTTCTGTTGGATGGGAGATCCTCCAAGGGTCTATGTAGTTGTGTGTCATTAATGTTTGGCGAATATTGGTTGACTGTGTGCGTCGTTTTTTTGAGGTGGTTGTATTTACCGTTCTAGAAGCGGATGAGTCCATATCTACGTCTAAGAGAAAATTAGTATTGCCTCCAATGATTACCTCCCCAAAGCTGTACATTGCCAAGAGAGAGAAGACATTAGCAATAAACACAGTTTAATTTCCATTAGGGCTATAGACGTTCATCAATGTATACGGTTGGTTGTTAATGTGACATTGTATAATAGAGTATCTACCTTTTTTGTCTCCAATTTTACTAATTCAAATGCAACAGTATTGCTTATTAATGTGGACACTCCTCTTTTTTTGTATGATAGCATGTGTGGTAATCTACCGGGAACTAAGGGGAATTAAATCTGGGTTTGGACCCCCATTTAAAATGGGTTTCTTGAAAGAATGCCACATGTGCACCTTGTCTCTTAGCTTCTTGTAAAGCTAGTCTACGATTGTTTTGTGAGTTCAGCCCTTTGGTATTGAGGGAGATAATCTTTAACGGCATGTTGTCTCTATGTTGATCTTGAGTGTCAGGTGGTGGTAGGGCGCTAATTCAGATAGAGAAAAACGACGTGCGTTGAGCACCTGTAACCTTGACTGTGGGATGTAGGCCCAAATGGGTTGGTGAAAGGGGTAGGGTGGAATAAACTATATACAGTTGCCCGTGAGCCCTTGGGGCTGTGTGCAGTAGGTTGAACACGGGTATATTTTGGCTTAGTTGGTAAGCCGTGTGGGGGGTAGTGGTGATTTCTAAATAGTGTAGTATACAATATTGGTTGTGCAAGGTGGAAAGTTATAAATATAATAGAACTCCCCTACCGCCTGTGGACCTATGGCTGTGCTCACATGGTGGTGTCTACCTGCATTAAAAAACATTGCAGCAGAATATACATTTAACATAGTAAGACATTAAAACATTGTGGTTGATGAGGTTACGTGTCCTGGCGCTGGTAGTGCAGAGCCTTAAATGTGGGAGTTTCTTCGGGTCCGCTGGTCTGTAATATTCCACGGAACCCGTTGACCGTCTCTCGCTATTTTACGTGGGGGTGATGTACCGGATCTGTGCTTGTCGGTTATTAGGATCGGTATATTCCAATCTTCCAGAGTCTTTAGTCCATCTTCTGGTGTAAAAATTGCTCGGTTCACTCCTTTTCTATTGATCAGTAGTTTGGCAGGGAATCCCCATTTATACGCAATGTTAGCATTGCGTAGGGCTGTAGTGATGGGGGCAAACGATCGCCTCTTGTACATGGTGGCAGCCGACAGGTCAATGAAAAGCTTGATGTCTGCGTATTCTCTTGGGAGAGTGGCTGGGGGGGGGGGGGGGGGGGGGGGAATACCTTCAGTGAGATCACTGAGGATGAGGAACGGGACATGAGTAGCTCGGCATCCAACCTTGTGCAATTAGGGTCTTTCATGCTGTCGTGCCTATTGAGGGACCCTCGTATAAAAAGACTGAAGGAGAACGACCTGTACTGGGTGTCCACACTTCGAGACCCCGGGTATAAGCAGAAAGTGCCTGAAATGTTACTGAATTACCGCAAGTCGGAAAGGATGCAGCAGTTCCAAAATCAATTGGACAATTGGATCAATTAGCACAGTCAGTAAAAAAGGGGGACAAAACTTTTTTTAGATACATAAATGAGAAAAGAAAAGTAAAACAAGGATTAGTTAGATTAAAAACTAAAGAAGGAAGGTATGTAGATGAGGATAAAGGTCTAGCTGACTGCCTCAATGAATATTTTTGTTCGGTATTTACAGATGAAAATGAAGGAAAGGGACCCCAGTTAAGAAAAAGTATAAATGAGTCATTTATTACATGTGAGTTTACAGAGGAAGAGGTTCTATTTCAACTGTCAAAAGTAAAGACAAATAAGTCAATGGGACCTGATGGAATACACCCAAAGCTATTAAAATAGCTTAGTGGTGTACTAGCAAAACCATTAACAGATTTATTTAACCAATCATTGATAACAGGAGTAGTCCCAGAAGATTGGAAGTTAGCGAATGTTGTGCCCATTCACAAGAAAGGTAATAGGGAGGAGTCGGGCAACTATAGGCCAGTAAGCCTTACTTCAGTAGTGGGGAAAGTGATGGAAACCATGTTAAAGGATAGGATTGTTGAACATCTAAAAACACATGGATTTCAAGACCAGAGACAACATGGGTTTACTTCAGGGAGATCATGCCAAACTAATCTTATTGATTTTTTTGATTAGGTAACTAAAATTATAGATCAGGGTGGTGCAGTAGACATTGCTTACCTAGATTTCAGTAAGGCTTTTGACACTGTTGCACATAGAAGGCTTATCAATAAACTACAATCTTTGAGTTTGGATTCCATATTGTTGAATGGGTAAGGCAGTGGCTTAGTGACAGGCAATAGAGGGTTGTAGTCAATGGAGTATATTCGAAGCTTGGGCTTGTCACCAGTGGGGTACCTCAGGGATCTGTACTTGGACCCATTCTCTTTAATATTTTTATTAGTGATATTGCAGAAGGTCTTGATGGTAAGGTGTGTCTTTTTGTGGATGATACTAAGATATGTAACAGGGTTGATGTTCCAGGAGGGATAAGCCAAATGGAAAATGATTTAGGTAAACTAGAAAAATGGTCAGAGTTGTGGCAACTGACATTTAATGTGGATAAGTGCAAGATAATGCATCTTGGACGTAAAAACCCAAGGGTAGAGTACAAAATATTTGATAGAGTCCTAACCTCAACATCTGAGGAAAGGGATTTAGGGGTAATTATTTCTGATGACTTAAAGGTAGGCAGACAATGTAATAAAGCAGGAGGGAATGCTAGCAGAATGCTTGGTTGTATAGGGAGAGGTATTAGCAGTAGAAAGAGGGAAGTGCTCATGCCATTGTACAGAACACTGGTGAGACCTCACTTGGAGTACTGTACACAGTACTGGAGACCCTATCTTCAGAAGGATATTGATACCTTAGAGAGAGTTCAAAGAAGGGCTACTAAACTGGTTCATGGATTGCAGGATAAAACTTACCAGGAAAGGTTAAAGGATCTTAACATGTATAGCTTGGAGGAAAGACGAGACAGGGGGGATATGATAGAAACATTTAAATACGTAAAGGGAATCAACACAGTAAAGGAGGAGACTATATTTAAAAGAAGAAAAACTACCACAACAAGAGGACATAGTCTTAAATTAGAGGGACAAAGGTTTAAAAATAATATCAGGAAGTATTACTTTACTGAGTGGGTAGTGGATGCATGGAAAAGCCTTCCAGCCGAAGTGGTAGAGGTTAGCACAGTAAAGGAGTTTAAGCATGCGTGGGATAGGCATAAGGCTATCCTAACTATAAGATAATGCCAGGGACTAATGAAAGTATTTAGAAAACTGGGCAGACTAGATGGGCCGAATGGTTCTTATCTGCCGTCACATTCTATGTTTCTATGTTTAATTAAAAAGTATGCTTTATGCTTTACACAGCGTATAAGGGTGATGTCACAGCACAACGGGAATCTAACAGGGGAAGAGGTGAAAGTAATCCTCCTCCTCCCACGACCACGCCGGCAAGGACAGGACGCTTTACAGACGTGTTGTTGATGGAGGACATGCAGAGCTTTTTAACCCCTTAAGGACCAAACTTCTGGAATAAAAGGGAATCATAACATGTCACACATGTCATGTGTCCTTAAGTTGTTAAGTCCTACGCATCTCCGCAGCCCTTCGGGGACCACCCTCAGAGAACGACTCGACCGACAGGTAGCAGACTACCTCGCCTTAACTGCAGATATCGACACTCTGAGGAGCGATGAACCCCTTGACTACTGGGTTTGCATGCTTGACCAGTGAATAGGACTACTTAACACACCACTCCTATCTGGTGGCACATTAGATTACATGCACAGTGCCCCCAAATTTGAAGTAGGAGGACCGACCAAGCATCTTTTTCCATCTCCCGGTTCCTAAAATCGATGCCATATACACATCCCCTGTTAGGGGACGTAACAGAGGTTAAACTGATAGGAATAGTACTACTTAACACACCTTATAATAACGCAGAGAGAGGAGTCTGAAGAAGAGGCGTCAGAGGAGGAAGGTGGCTTTGAGGAGGTGGAAGACCAAACACAGCAGGCGTCCCAGGGGCTTGTTGTCACCTTTCGGGGACCCTTAGTGTTGTACGTGGCTGGGTGGAGGAAGAGACCTTCAATGACATCAGTGAGGACAAGGAACGGGACATGGCTAGCTTGGTATCCAACCTTGTGCAAATGGGGAGTTTGCGGTTGTGCAAATGGACTGTTTGCGGTTTTTTGCGGTGCGTTAAACAGGGAGTTTGGTCTGTCATTGTGAAGCGGGCGTAACCCTTACACTACCTGATCGATACAACATCATACCTGATGTTTTAAAGCATGTTATTCCAAACAATTTAGTAATGTTAGGTGATTTATGCCCTTTATGGATTAAAACCAGACTCTGCATCAACTATGTAATTTTCCATGGGAGTTTTTCCATGGATCCCCCTCCGCATGCCACAGTCCAGGTGTTAGTCCCCTTGAAAAAACTTTTCCATCACTATTGTGGCCAGAAAGAGTCCCTGTGGGTTTTAAAATTCGCCTGCCTATTGAAGTCTATGGCGGTTCGCCCGGTTCGCCCACATTTGCGGAAATTCGCGTTCGCCGTTTGCGAACGGAAATTTTTATGTTCGCAACATCTCTATTTAGCAGAGATTAGTGGTGAAATGTAAAACATGTCAAAATAACCATAGGTAAATAGCCTGTAATGTCTACATTATATAAATATATACTTCTGGGTGGCAATTTGGTTATCTGTGATGGCTATTAAACTTACAAGACAAACCAACTCCTAAAATTGTTTCACATTGAAATTCTATTTTAGTCCTTGTATTTTGTGACCTATAACTTTCAAAATAAATCAAAATCCTACATATATTATGTACTCTATAAATCAATACACATAACTGACTTTATTTTGATCTACTTTTCCTAAGCTGGACATTATACTAAAATGTGATTATTGGCAAAACAGTTTTTCCCCCGTTATTTAGCATTGTTTGTAATAAATGAGAAATGATATATGTATATGCCACATAAAATTTAAGCCTTTTTTGTCCTCTAAAACACAGTATATAATATGTGTTGGTACAATAAATGAGAGAGATGCATATTGTGGTTGAACACAAACAGCAAAAAAAATGCAAAAATTGCTTGTGTCCTTAAGTGTATGCCCAGCTTCTTAAGCTGCGTTCTTAAGGGGTTAAACTAATGCTATTTTGGTGTTAGAATGTCTTATGGAACACATTTTTTTATGTTGATCCTAAAATGCATGTTACATTGTGAATGGCTACCTTTAGAATATATATAAATATCACTGATATTTTATTTTTAGTTGGAGGTTAAAGGATCACTATAGGGTCAGGAACACAAACATGTATTCCTGACCCTAGTGTTAAAACCACCATCTAGTCCCCCTAGGCCCCTCGTGCCTCCATAAATATAGCAACAATCTTACTGTATTCAAGCCTGAAGCTGTAACTCTGCATGCTGTTAGACTCATAAAAACAAGCAGTCTGCTGACATCATCAGAAGTGGTAGCCTGATCCAATCACAATGCTTCCCCATAGGATTGGCTGAGACTGACAAGGAGGCAGATCAGTGGCAGAGCCAGCACAATTCAAACACAGCCCTGGCCAATCAGCATCTCCTCATAGAGATGAATTGAATCAATGAATCTCTATGAGGAAAGTTCAGTGTCTGCATTCAGAGGGAGGAGACACTGAATGTTTGGATGCATTTTAGGCAGCCATGACCCAGGAAGGATCTCTAACAGCCATCTGAGGAGTGACCAGTGAAGTTATCACTAGGCTGTAATGTAAACACTGCATTTTCTCTGAAAAGACAGTGTTTACAGCAAAAAGCCCGAAGGTAATGATTCTACTCACCAGAACAAATTCAATAAGCTGTAGTTGTTCTGGTGACTATAGTGTCGCTTTAAGGGTATAAAAAAATAGCAACCCTAATAACTAGGGTTTATATATGAATACGTTTAGGTGATAGACCCGATTTAAATACCCAAAAGTAGATAAATGTCAGCACTGTGCAATAGTCCCAAATAGGTGTTTGTGGGGAAGCTAGGTATTGAGATAAATGTGTATGATTTCCACCTCCACAGCGGTGGTTTAGGAAATTAGGAGTATTCTGTGTAAACTTTGTGTCCAACAGCAGTGATCACAGTAACGTATCTTCAAAGATACAAACCAAGCAAAGAAAGTGCAACACAGTTTATTAATATCATGTAAAAATAAAACTCCAAATCCTTTAAAAAAAACAAAAAAAAAACTCATACACAGTAAAACAGATGGTGTTTGAATCCTACTTTCCATCTAAGGATCCAAACAGAGTCCAGAATATGTAGCAGATAAGCAGTGTGCTGAAAGTATTACCACTCTCTTGGTGCAGTAGAAATCCAGAAAATGTCCAAGGATCTAGCCGAAATGCTGCAGGTTCAAATGGAGGGATGACAAAGCACTTAACTGCCAAAGGTGTCTGCCTGGAAAGATAAGATGAAAGGCTTCTAACTCATCCAAACTTCTGCCCTTACTCAGTGGGCTTTTTCGAGATAATGAGTTTGCCTTGTCTTGTGATTTATATACCCTGTCAGATGTAGCAGAGAGCATTTTCTCTTAAAGACACAGGATTCCCTTCTGTGGCAGAGCTTTTCATGTCTAAAACATCTTGTTTGCAAGCATTGCATTATAGTCAATACAGGGTATATTCAATGAATAATATTAATTTAAACAAATGTATATAAAAAACATAAATGACATTCTGTTTAAACTAAGTTTAAACAGTAAAAAAAGATATTCCATAACTTGTTATTTAGCAGCCAATGCAAAGGTGGATTGTACCCCTTTTAAGACACATAAATACAATGAATGTGTATTTATTTAGTAAACAGGACCCTTTTGTTTTTGTCCATAAAAAAATAAAAGTAAAAAATACTTGAACCTCAAAAATTATTTCAGTGTATGTTACAGACACAAAGTAATCTGATTTTATCTTACACATCAAAAATATTCTTAAAAACACTCTAAAACACTAGTTGTAATAAAAATACCTAAATAAGCTCAGTAATACACATTCATTAAAAAAAGGGTTCAAACATATATATACATATGCACAAGACCTTATCTATAGAAATGACTTAGTGCCTAAGCCTGTGTTAATTATATAATTACACAAGGAAGGTGATAGCAGAAGAGAGGATTTAAAACCTTATCCTTAGAAAAATACAATTCTATAAAACATCAAGGTGAATGCAAGTTTATAAAATATTGATTAATTCTAGTTCGGCATTTAAGCCAAACGGAATTAAAGTTTTTAAATAAAAATTCCAGAACATTTCTTGATTGGTCAATTTCTGACTAAAATCTCCTCCTCTCCATGGTGTTTTTACTAATTGTATACCACAATGTTTTTTTTTTTTTAAATTCTTTATTTTTGTCGTGCAGGTGTGTACATAGTAGGTTGAAACGCCACAACAGCTTACAGGTTATTTACATGTCACTGGCATGAGTAGAAGCACGGTTTATATTATAATGCATTTACAAGTGTAGTAATGTTAACCTATGGTAGGTTAAATGTTAGGTAGGAACAAATATCTAGTGCGGCGTATCGAGTTGGGGCCTACAGGCCTTTCAACTAAACTCAAAGGTTTCCGCTCAAGTGTGTGCTCGTGAAGATTTTAAAATCACGGCTAAGTTGCCGTGGTGTGACCGCTCTGTCTGGTCGTTGACCCGGTGGTTAATTATATGCGTAGTTAAACGTAGTGAGTGTAAACTATAACTTGTAGAAACAATGTCAACAATGTCATGATAAGACTGGGCTGACTTTTTATCTATCGAAACATGAGGATTGTGTGTGTTACCAGGCTATTGCTTGCGCTCAATGTTAAATATGTTTAGGCTGCTGGAAATTATTTGTTTTGCACAAGCTAGCTACGAGTGGGTCATCTGACTAACCATGAGCGGCCAGGTGAGCAGATGTATGCTTTCGTGGTGATGCAATATCTGTTGTTTAGACTATAAAAATTTAAAAAAACATAAAAATTTAAAAAACAATGAAAAATAAAAAAGGAATAAAAAACCTGTATACATATATATATATAGTTGAGAAAAAATATAAAACGAAACACATGTATAAAAAGTATAGGCAATGTCACCACATTTGGGTCGAAGCCCGAAGGGTATTGTAGTATGCTTGGGAAAAATGTCCCCGTGTAGCTGTGGTAGATGAGGGTCCCGGTCTAAGGTGTGTGTGACTGAAGTGGGCTTTGTTTGTGGGGGTTAACATATACCACAAAATTTTTATGTTTTAGGGTCATTGTTGTGAACGTCTGAAAAGTGTTTGGACACAGTGTGGTTTTCAAATTTTCTTTTAATATTGTAGACATGCTCCCTGAGTCTTGTCTTTAATAACCTTTTGGATTGGCCCACATATTGCAGACCACATTTACACTCCAATAAATAAATAACCTGTTTCGAATGGCATGTGATATAGTCTTCGATAATATATGATTTATTAGTCTTTTGTGACTGGAAGCTGGTTATTCTTCCAAAAGGGGGCCCTGTGGTTTTGCAAATATTGCACTGCCCGCATTTAAAAAAGCCTTTTTGGTCATTTATACAATGTTTAGCCACATCAGGGGCCTTACAACTGTGAACTATTTTCTGTTTAATAGTGGGGGCTCCCCTGAAAATGATCTTAGGCTTCGGAGGTAGAATAGCACCTAATACAGGGTCTTGGAGTAAAAAATGCCAGTTGTTTTAAATTGTCTTTTTTAAGTGAGATGATTGAGAACTGTAATTAAAGATAATAGGACAATTGTGCTTATCATTACTATGTATTGATGCACACTTGTTTCTGGGTAAAAATAGTTGAATCCTATCTATCTGGTTCACCCTCTGTATTGATTTATCAAGCAGATTGGGGTCATATTCCTTTTCCTAAAACTGTTTCCTAATTTTTTCTATTTGATTTTAGCATATATATTTCTTCTGTACAGTTCTTTTTAATCCTTTGGAATTGGCCTAGAGGAACATTATTCAACCAAGGGATAATGACAACTTGAGATAAGAATAAAACTATTAACATCGACACTCTTAAAACAGGTTCTAGATTTTAAAATACCTTGTTCCACATAAAAAACGAGATCTAAAAAATCTCTCTCTGACTGTCTATATTTATAAGTAAAAGATAAATTAAAATCATTATTGTTCATGTGCAACAGAAAATCCTTCAGATTTGATTCCTCCCCTTCCCAGATAAAATGACAATCATCTATATAGCGTTTACAGAGGACTAGATTCGTCACCCAGGAATGTCCCCTCCAGATGAAGAGATTTTCCCTAAAGGTCATGAAGATGTTGGCATAGCTGGGGGCGAATCTAGTCCCCATCGCTGTGCCTGTAATTTGGAGATAAATATCATTATTATGCCCCCAAAAATTATTAGATAAAATAAATACATTCTATAAGAAACTCTATTTGTTCCATGGTCATTTCAGCTTTTTTGTATAGAATATTCCTAATGGCTTTTAAACCTAAGTTATGTTTTATCACTGTGTAGAGTGATGTGATGTCACACGTCACTAGCCATAGGTTGTTACTCCACGTTTTACCTTCTATTAGTTTAAGGAGCTCACTACTGTCTTTAAGATAAGAGGGAGACATTTTAACAAAAGGTTGCAATAAAATATCTATATATTGAGATAGATTGGAAGTGAGTGAGTCAATCCCTGAGATGATGGGTCTGCCAGGGGGCTTTGTCAGATGTTTGTGTATCTTAGGGAGGAAATAAAAACTTTTTTTGGGGGTATCTAATAGATACATAGTCATATTCCTTCTTAGTTAAAATACCTAAGGTCCTCCCTCTGTCTAAAAGTAGCTGTAGATGTACCTTAATCACTGTAGTGGGGTCTGATTTTAAAACTTTATATGTGGTACTATCTGATAAAATTATATAGCATTCTTCTTCATAGTAGGAGGTATCCATAATGACTATGCCTCCCCCTTTATCAGCTGGCTTAATAACAATCTGTGTATTCTCATTTAGTTCTTTTAATGCCTTCTTTTCCAAAATAGTTAAATTCTGTAAGTGATTAGGTATTTTGGATGGCATCTGTTCCAAATCATTAAGGACAGCTGTACTAAAAGTTTGCATATGGGCACTGATTTGATTTGTAGCGAAGAATGTGGATTTGTTTTTTTAAGATCTGTATGTTTAAAATTGCCATTCATTAAAACATCAGATGTTGGAAAATGGGTGATGTTAAAAAAACGTTTCAGGGACAGATTTCTCATGAATTTATGTACATCTAAAAAATTACGAAAAGTATTCGATAAAGTGCAAGGTGCATATTTTAGCCCTTTGTTTAGAACTTTATCTCATACACATTTATCTCAATACCTAGCTTCCCCACAAACACTTATTTGGGGCTATTGCACAGCGCTGACATTTATCTACTTTTGGACATTCTATCACATAGGTTTGCGGAATAACCTTTTATGTCTGGCAGCTAAACATTTTTTATCTTTGGACTTTTAATATTTGGTGTCATACAGACGATTTAATTTTATATTGCGCTTTTTTGTTTTATTTTTTATGTATCCTATTTAAATACCCATTTTTATTTTAAAATAGGATAATAAGGTGTATTTTTTGCTAGCAACAATATATAACTATATTAATTTTGCTAATTGCACATATATTTTTGCACATGATTTGTTACTTGACATGACACATTACATTTTTACTATTTACCTTTATATGTGCGGCATGAAACACTTGACACTTGATAAAGACACTTTGTCGTGTCTTAACATTGCTGACTGTTAATGGTTGACTAAATGCTACATGGAGAGCTGAAGATCATTACTTAAAAGCATAACAAGAAAGACTGAGAAGGTAAACCATATATAGAGATATATCACATTTGATATGAGCTTGTCTTGCACAATGTAGAAATGAAATGCAATTCTCTATAAAATCTCACAAAGTAATGTTGGTCGTGACATGCATCAGTTGTAAATCATGTTTGCTAATTCAGAAAGTCTATAATTATTCACAAGTTCTTTTCATTTTATATAATTCCTAATTCTCATCTGCCACTGCCTGTCCGGTAAGCCTGCTTTCATAATGCAAGGTCATTTCCATTCTTATAAAAAAAGCTTTTTATTTTAAAGAAACATTGCTAACATGGAAACTGTAAATAAATGAAGACAAAGAGACTCATAGAATTTAGACTTCAAATACCATGAAAGATTTGACTCCACCATATTTTGGAATGAATACGGGATCTAGGATTTCACATTTTATTTAATCTTACACAAAATTGTTGTTGCTCTATACTATGATTATTTGCTACCTATCTAGGCCCCTACGCTCTGCCGGAGATCTACGTCTAACCTCTGTACGTACTCCTACCTCTGATGTTCAACTTAAAGACTTCTCTAGGGCTGCACTGTTCCTATGGAATGCCATTCCCCTCTCTGTTAAACTTTCACCCAATCTACACTCCCTCAAAAAATCTTTGAAAACTTACTTCTTTAGGAAGGCATATCAATTAATCGTTGAACAGCTTTCCCTCTTCGTACCCTGATTCCTCTCCTGAAACTGTTATCAAAACAAAACACTAAGCCCTCAATGAATGCTATCCTAGCAACCTACTTTTCTACCCTACCCTTACCTTTTGTGTCACTATACCCCACTCCCTCTAGCATGTAAGCTCATTGAGCAGGGCCCTCAATCCCTCTGTTCCTGTATGTCCAACTTGTCTGGTTACAAATATGTGTCTGTTAGTCCACCCATTGTACAGCGATACGGAACTTGTTGGGGCTTTATAAATACTACTATTAATAATAATAATAATAATAATAATGTATCATGTTTTAATTAAGTGTTATGTTATGTTATATGTTATTCAGTGGAATTAACTTGATAGTGAAGGGATTAAATCACATGCAAAGCCTGTGTAACAAAACAATCTTGTTCAGGGGCTGACTTCAATTTTTGGCCCATGGGGCAAGTACAACCCATAGGTCCATGGTGCAATAACTCAGCTCCCCATTTAAATAAAAACAGAAAAAAACCCGGAGAGCAAATTAATTAAGAAATAACAATTTAATTAATCTTAACACTGAAAAATAGAGCTTCTTGTCATGCCCAGCAATCATAATTCATTGTTGCACTATACAGATATTACTATTAAATGGATTGTGTGTAGTGGATACATGAATTGGTCACATATAGGTGATATGGTGATATAGGTGATATGGTGTAAAGGGACACTATATTCTCCAAAAGAACTTTAGCTTAATGAAGCAGTTTTGATGTATAGATCATGCCCCTGCAGTCTCACTGCTCATTTCTCTGGAATTTAGGAGTTAAATTATTTTGTTTGTGGGGGCGGAGCTTGGCTGCCGATCTGAATGGCCACATCTTCCCTGAGCTCCGTGAAGGATACCCTAAAAAGACTGCTAAACGGAGGGAAAAATCCATGAAACGTGCAGAAAAGATTACTCACGCACTTGGGAAAACCGACATGGGTAGGAAAAACAAGAAACCCAGATCGGACAAGGGCCTGCCAGCCCGGGATATCGGTCAACTGTTCCGCAACTCCCAGAGGGCCTCATGGGACAACATGGTGCACCTCGCGGGGGATTCCTCATGCTCCTCTGAAAACATTCTGGATCTGGGGGGAAGAGAGCACACACGGCTTGCAAATGGGACCCCGGCCATCTCTGACTGAAGATAGAGACCCTGTTATTAAAGAAAACGCTAGCGGAGCTCCGAGCCAATGTAGCCGGTGATATGGCCCAATTCCAGAAGGCTGTGGACGGCGTTAACACAAAAATTGCCGACATAGAGGCCTCACACAACAAACAGGACACCAGGCTCTCAGAGATGGAGAAGCAACTGGGAGAGCTCCGCCGACAGCAGAAAGCAACCGCGGACAGGGTGTATGCCCTGGAGGACCAGCGGAGGAGATATAATCTAAAGGTAAGGGGAGTACCGGAGACACTTAACCCTCATAGACTTACCACACTTCATCAGAAGATTTATGGCTGCTACCCTACCGCCTAAACAGGCCAGGGCTGTTAAACTGGATGGAGTGTTCCATATCCCTAAACCGGCAACTGCACCACTGACCTCCACACTGGATATCATAATAAGATTCCAGTCTCTACAAGACCGGGCCTCACTCTTGTCAGCCGTGAGGGAAAAGAACCCACTGCAATTTGAGGGAGCTCATTTACAATTGTTTCCGGACTTAGCCAGGAATACCCTTGCATGGCATCGATCTCTGCGCCCTCTCCTCCAGCTCATGCGAGATAAGGACATTCCCTATCGCTGGAGCCCACCAAGAGCCCTGATATTTACTGCCCAGGGAGAAACTCACCGTGCAAGTACACTGCAGGATCTGGAAGAACACCTTCACAAGATGGGCCTTCTCACCCAGACCGCATCTGCCGCAGCATCCCTATCTCGCCTAGACCCAGCGAGGATAAAATAATTCACCCCCCGATCTACACAGGCTCCACAGTCATTCAGAGCAGTGACCTGAACAATTTACATGGACTTGGAGCTGAAAGCCAGGTCCCTAGCTTCACAGAGACTTACTCTCTTTTACCACTGGTTCTCGTGATCTTTTTTCCTTTTTTTATTAGTTAATCTCATTACATTTATGATTTTCACACACACACAGATGATAGCAGCCCCTTAAACCTTTACACACTACCATACCTCCGACGCCTTAAGCGATAGGCACACAGGGTTCCTTCACCCACAAAGCACTTCTGACACCACTATGCACACTATGCACACGCCTGACAAGCTACCAGACCTACCAGACCATCTCCATGCACCCAGTGCTCAGGTAAGTCACCACCACCCATTCCCCCTCCCCCATCTCGTGCTTTAATACTTAAGTGTCTACACATCGGAGCACAGAGCAGGAGGGGTTTCATAAACTGACACTACTACTATTTGATACACGTGAATGTTCTCCTGTGGACCCTAGCTATAGTACACATAATTGACCCGTCTAGATGTAAAAAGTCACTTTTATCTCTGTTTTCTCTTGTATAATTTACAAAAATGGGCATGATAAGCATGCTACCTATGTGAAACTTAATTTCATGATTATAACCTGTAAGCAATTGCAAATTCCTGAATCATATGCCCGCAAAAAATAAAGAATTTAAAAAAATATATATTTTGTTTGTGCACCCTAGTCACACATCCCAGCATGTGACTTGCACAGCCTTCCTAACACTTCCTGTAAAGAGGCATCTAATGTTTACACTTCCTTTATTGTAAATTCTGTTTAATTTACAATTTCTTATCCCTGAACTGTTAATAGCTTGCTAGACCCTGCAGGAGCCTCCTGTGTGTGATTAAAGTTCAATTTAGAGAGAAGGAAACAAAAACTTTTAAAGTAAGTTACATCTATTTTAAAGTGAAACCATTTTGTTGTCATGCAGTCTGTGTCAGTCACAGCCAGGAGAGGTGTGGCTAGGGCTGCATAAACAGAAATAAAACGGATTTCACTCCTAAATGGCAGTGAATTGACCAATGACGTTTCAGAGGCATGATATATACACAAAAACTTAATTGAGCTAAAGTTGTTTTGTGACTATAGTGTCCCTTTAATTTGGTTGTGTAGGAATGTGCTAGGTGTCAGAAGATTTACAACAACACTCTTTTGGTGCCGGGATTTCAGGTGTGAAATCTTATATACAAACTGCCTATATGCGTTTCTTTACTAGACTAACTGGCTAACATACCATTTGCCTGTATTTCCTCTTAGACAGTAGACCCTTTTTTATACATACTAAGCTACCATTATCAGTCAGGAGTCAAGTAGTATTTCCAAGAAACAATAAAAAATAATCCATAGATGAATCATGCCTCCTGGTATACACACATATTCATAATGGAGACATCATATCCTACAAATCTGGCTAGTATAAATTAAAGGAGCACTATATGGTCAGGAACACAAACATGTATTCCTGACCCTATATGGTTAAAACCACCAACTAGCCACCCTGGTCCCCTCATGCCTCCCAAAATATAGTAAAATCTTACTTGTATTCAAGTTTGTAGCTGCTTGCTTTGTCACTGTTTCCGTTTGACCTGCCCACTGCCTGCTGACATCATCATAAGTGGTAGCCTGATCCAATCACAATGCTTCCCCATAGGATTGTCTGAGACTGACAAAGAGGCAGATCAGTGTCAGAGCCAGCATGATTCAAACACAGCCCTGGCCAATCAGCATCTCCTCATAAAAATGAATTGAATAAATGAATCTCTATGAGGAAAGATCAGTGTCAGCATGCAGAGGGTGGAGACAATGAATGTTTGGATGCATTTTAGGCAGCCATGACCCAGGAAGGATCTCGAACAGCTATCTGAGGAGTGACCAGTGAAGTTATCACTAGGCTGTAATGTAAATACTGCATTTTCTCTGAAAAAACAGTGTTTATAGCAAAAAACCTGAAGGTAATGATTCTACTCACCAGAACAAATGCAATAAGCTGTAGTTGTTCTGTTGAATATAGTGTCCCTTTAAGCTGTTTTGAAGAAATTGTGAAGACATCTGTATTAAATCATAGACCGGCAATGTACAATATTTATGAAATTGTTAAACTGCAACAAATTTAAAATGTAAGACTTATTTCTGTGGCAGACTTAAACCAGAAACAAAAATATGTTTCCATATAGATTGATGTTTGAATCAAACAAAAGAAGGAGAGTGAAAGGGAAAGCAACCTAGACTTCATACAGTTATGTCTTCCATCCCCTTGTACCTTTTCCCGGGCCGGCTTGGAAACTTAAGATGAGAAAAAAGGTATAAATCCATGAATGCCAATGAGCTAATGTTCTTCCGAAAGTCAGATGGAATTTTCATGAGTACCAGTTTCTTTTGGTGCTCCACCAGACAGAACGGACTATTACTGTAGCAGCCAAGTGAGCAATTATGATTTTTTTGTTAATATGCATGCCACGCAACTATTTTGTTCATAATAAATATTGCCTTATTGAGTTCTGCCTTTTGTCTGATAAAGAATCAAGTTACCTGAAGAGACTGATTTAAAAGTATTTTCGAATCAGGGTGTGTAGTGCTCAAGACTTGGCGCTTGGCAGGAACAGAAGTCACAGCATCAGTGGCGTACACATGACCCATGGGGCCCCGGTGCGAAAATTGATCCATGCCCCCCCCCCCCCTCGCGCTTACTCTGCGCGGGCCGGGGCAGCAACACATGGCGGCGGGCAACTGGTCGCAGGGGTTGCGACCGCGGTATGTACGCCACTGCATGCAGATGCACACACACTTAAAGGACCACTACAGACACCCAGATCACATCAGCTCAATGAAGTGGTCTGGGTGTCAGGTCCCTCTAGTTTTAACCCTGCAGCTGAAAGCATAGCAGTTTCAGAGAAACTGTTATGTTTCACTGAGGGTTAATCCAGCCTCTAGTGGCTGTCTCACTGACAGCCGCTAGAGGCGCTTCCGCCATTTTAAGACACTGAACGTCCATAGGAAAGCATTGCGTAATGCTTTCCTATGGGCGGTTTGAATGCGTGCGCGGCTCTTGCCGTGCATGCGCATTCGGAGCTGAGAGGCAGAGGGATCCCCAGCGCCATGGGAGTCCGGCGCTGGAGAAAGGTAAGTGCTGAAGACACACACACACACACTCTCACAAACAAATGCATACACGCTAGCTAACAGACACACACATTTACTGACAAAGACACACTCAGCGGCAGACATACATACACACTCACTTACAAAACATACACTCTCACTGACAAACACACACTCACTAACAGACATCAAACAGACTCACTAACACACACACACACAAACACACTCAGTAACAGACACACACAGTAACACACTCACTGACACTCACTAGCAGACACACACTCTAACACAAACACCAACACACACACACACTAACACACACACACGCTCACACACACACTAACACACACACTAACACTCACTCACACTAACACTCACTCACACACACACACACACACACACACTAACTCTCACTCACACACTAACACTCACACACACTAACACACTCACACTCACACACTAACACACACACACTAACACTCACACACACACACACACTAACACTCACACACACACACACACACTAACACTCACACACACTTACACTTACACATGTTTTTTTTTTTAAATGTAATCCCCCCAGCCTCCTTACCTTTTGGAGTGCCGAGGGGTTTCCCTGGGGTCCAGTGGTGCTGCTGGGCTCCTGGGGGGGCCGGTCACCCGGCGGGCTGGCTGGTCCTGCGGGCGCGCGAGGGAGCACTCTCCCCTGAGTGCTTCCTCTTCAGCTCCCTCGCGCGCCGCATACTGATACCGGCGCCGGAAGATGACATCATCTTCCGGCTCTGGTATCAGTGCGGTGCGCGAGGGAGCTGAAGAGGAAGCACTCAGGGGAGAGTGCTCCCTCGCGCACCAGCCAGCCGCCGGGTGTAAGCAGGGCCAGCCTCGGGGGGCCCGGAGGTGGCCGGCTCCTGGACCCCCCAGGAGAAGAGGCTGGCCCAGAGCGTACATACCGGGTCGCAGGGGCGGCCGGGCCCCCTGGTGGGCCGGGCCCGGTCGCAGCCGCGACCCCTGCGACCCTGGTATGTACGCCACTGCACAGCATGTCCCACCCTCTCCACTAATAGAATCTGCAAAGGAGTAGAAGGAGCTACAGGACCAAGGGAAGCATGGCAGCAGGACCTGAGAGCAGGTACACGTGTGTGTGTGTGTGTGTGTATTCAGCAGTCAGTGTGTTGGTGTGCATTCAGCAATCTCTATGTGTGTGTGTATGTATTCAGCAGTCTGTTTGTGTATTTGTACTCAGCAGTCTGTGTGTGTGTTTATACTCAGAAGTCTGTGTGTGTGTGTGTACTCAGCAGTCTGTGTGTGTGTATTCAGCAGTCTATCAGGTCTTTATGAAACGTAATAATGATCCAGTAGGGTTGAAACATTGCTGCTTTTGCTCCAATAAAGCTGCTATTTTGTTATCCCGGAATGCCTGAACCGTTATTTATTCTGCATATGTGTGTCTATTCAGCAGTCTGTTTGTGTGTGTATGTGTACTCAGAAATCTGTGTGTGTACTCAGTAGTCTGTGTGTGTGTATTCAGCAGTCTGAGTGTTTATTCAGTAGTTTGTGCGTGTGTAACTCAGCAGTCTGTGTGTTTGTATATTCAGCAGTCTGTGTGTTTTGTCCAGTATTTGTGTTTGAATCCAAGGGTGTATTTGTGTGCAGTGTTGGCATTTGAATGCAGAGTTGTATGCACTGTCACATACACATATTCACAGATTGACTCATACCCACTGACACACATACAGTGGCGTACATACCAGGGTCGCAGGGGTCGCAGCTGCGACCGGGCCCGGCCCACCAGGGGGCCCGGCCGCCCCTGCGACCCGGTATGTAGCCACTGGGCCAGCCTCTTCTCCTGGGGGGCCCTAGAGCCGGCCACCTCAGGGCCCCCCGAGGCTGGCCCTGTTGTCACCCCACGGCCAGTCCTGCAGGCGCGCGAGGGAGCACTCTCCCCTGAGTGCTTCCTCTTCAGCTCCCTCGCGCACCGCACTGATACCAGAGCCGGAAGATGACGTCATCTTCCGGCGCCGGCATCCCTACGCGGTGCGCGAGGGAGCTGAAGAGGAAGCACTCAGGGGAGCGTGCTCCCTCGCGCGCCCTCCAGCCTGTCTGCCCGCCCAGTGACCGGCCGCCCAGGAGCCCAGCAGCACCACTGGACCCCAAGGAATCCCAAAAGGTAAGGAGGCTGGGGGATTAAAGAAAACAAAAAAACAAAACGTGTGTGTGTGTTAGTGTTAGTGTGTGTGTTAGTGTGAGTGTTAGTGTGTGTGTTAGTGTGAGTGTTAGTGTGTGTGTAAGTGTGTGTTAGTGTGAGTGTTAGTGTTAGTGTGTGTTAGTGTGAGTGTGAGTGTGTGTGTTAGAGTGTTTGTGTCTGCTAGTGAGTGTCAGTGAGTGTGTCTGTTGAGTGTGTGTCTGCTAGTGAGTATCAGTGAGTGTGTTACTGTGTGTGTCTGTTACTGAGTGTGCTTGTGTGTGTGTTAGTGAGTCTGTTTGATGTCTGTTAGTGAGTGTGTGTTTGTCAGTGAGAGTGTATGTTTTTTAGTAAGTGAGTGTGTATGTATGTCTGCCGCTGAGTGTGTCTCTGTCAGTAAATGTGTGTGTCTGTTAGCTAGTGTGTATGCGTCTGTTCGTGAGAGTGTGTGTCTTCAGGACTTACCTTTCTCCAGCGCTGGACTCCCTTGGCGCAGGGGATCCCTCCGCCTCTCAGCGCACGCATTCAAACCGCCCATAGGAAAGCATTACTCAATGCTTTTCTATGGACGTTCAATGTCTTAGAATTGCGGAAGCGCCTCTCGCGGCTGTCAGTGAGACAGCCACTAGCGGCTGGATTAACCCTCAGTGAAACATAGCAGTTTCTCTGAAACTGCTATGTTTTCAGCTGCAGGGTTAAAACTAGAGGGGCCTGACACCCAGACCACTTCATTGAGCTGATGTGATCTGGGTGTCTGTAGTGGTCCTTTAAGTGTGTGTGCATCTGCATGCACTGGCGTACATACCACGGTCGCAGGGTTCGCAGCCCTGCAACCCCTGCGACCAGGTGCCCGCCGCAATGTGTTGCGGCCCCGGCCCGCCAGAGTGGGGGGGGGCACGGATCAATTTTCGCACCGGGGCCCCATGGGTCATGTGTACGCCACTGCACACATATGCACATATAGACACGAGGGCTGCCACCTGGCCAGTATTTATTAATCAAATTAGAATTTATCTCATTCCCTTTCACTCTTGCCTTAGGATAATCATAAATAGACTTTACCCAAATAATAAAATTCCGTCCTAGGCCAACCGATTCTAATGTCTCAAACAAAAACTGCAAATTCACAATGTCAAATGCTTTGTCTGCATCGACTCCTATCAAAACTGCTGGCATATTTTCTCTTTGGATGAATGCCATTGTAACTCTCTGTCAGGAAATACTGGGATCCTATACGCAGAGTGTAATAGAATAGTAATGTGTACTGGACCTTAGAATGGCCAGATTGACATCACAAGTACAGAGATTAAACAGGGATAAGCCAAGCTCAGGGAAGCCAGAAGTCAAGAACAGTGAGGGTACAAAAGCTGAGTCAAAGAGTAACAGAAGGAAGAGTAGTCAAACAAGCCAAAGTCAGAACCAGCCTTTTATATTCTGGTTCTTTCATTTTGAAGCCACGCCCCCGAAATGGTAGAATTCGGATGTTTTGGCGGGCCATGACGTCATTGGCGTCATGACGTCAGCACGTACGAACCGCTCACGTGCTGCATCATAAAAGGGGGCGGATCCACAGCGGCCATAGTAGGAAACACTGCACGGAAGCCTGGGACTGAGGAGAGGATCCCTCTCCTTTTGCAAAGAGTAAGCATGGCAGGTACCCTGACAGGACTCCCCCTTGAGAACCGCCCATCAGACGGAAGGGACCAGGACAGGAAGGAAACTGGGATTGGAAGAAGCGAAGGAGACGAGGAGCATGGACATCTGAACAGTCAGCCCAAGACCTGTCTTCCGGACCGTAACCCTTCCAGTACACAAGATACTGTATTTTACCCCTAGACACCCATGAATTAAGTAGAGAATGGATCTTATACTCCTCTTGCCCTTCCACTTGAACAGAAGAAGAAGGGACAACCTGATGGGTGTATCTAGTACAATTCAAGGGTTTCAACATGGACACATAGGGGATGCGTAAAGCAAGAGGCAGGTCGAGACGATAAGCCACTGGGTTAACACACCTGAGCACCTTGTAAGGACCAATAAACCTAGGAGCAAACTTCATAGATGGAACTTTCAGGCTAATATGTTTAGTAAAAAAAGATGGAGGGGGAGGCGGCGCCACAGGTGAAAAAACACTGATTATAAACTATACAAGCACATATACAAGACACAACATATGAGAACATACATACAAGATATCATATTGTGGGGGGGGGGGGGGGTTATAACTTTATTATAGAACATGTTTCAGCCAGATTAGGGAGGGCAATGAAACATGTGTCAGCCACATTAGGGTGGGCAATAAAATAAAGTGGAAGGAGGGAATGAATTAATAAAACATATATGTGACAAGTAGCAAATGTAAATATGGTTACTGAGACCAGGGTTTTTTTTCCGCATACATTTTAAAATATGATAGTAGAAAATTATAACAAATATAGATATAAAAAGGTCACAGTAAATTGTAAATGTCACAGAAAAATGTATATAAAGATTTAAAATAGCATATGTAAATATAGGGTAAGAAAAAAATAAAATAGCATTAATATACTTGTATCACATTATAAACAAAACAGAATATGCAAGTTTACAAAAAATTAAAACGATCAAAATCAATGTTTAAACCTTCAGGGGCAAGCATTTTTAACAGGAACACCCAATACATTTCTTTCTGACCCAAACGTTTTTTTTTTTTTCAAATCACCTCCCCTCCATGGTATTTTACATTTTTGAATTCCAATACAATTTAGATGTTTGGGGTTTTTATCATATTTGATAAAGTGCTTTAAGACTGAGTGGTTAGGGTAACCATTGATGATGTTCCGACAATGCTCTGCCAGTCTAATTTGTAGGCATCTAGTGGTCATTCCTGCATACTGGAGGCCACAAGAGCACTCCAGTAAGTATATGCCATTTTTTGTGTTTCAACATATTAGGTCTTTTATGGAATATGATGTGTTAGTATTATTAGAAGTAAAGTGCATGGTTTTTGACTTGATTTGTGGGTCCGTGGTTCTGCAAACTATGCATCTGTTGCATTAAAAAAAAAACTTTAGACTTAGTTAAAAATGATGAATATGTGGCAGTGGGATCTTTAGTTTAGTTTTAGGTAAGAATAGTTCTTAAATTAGGTGCTCCTCTAAAAATCACACTGGGTTTGTCTGTAATGAGCGTTTTAAGTATTTCATCCTGTTTTAAGATGTGCCATTGTTTCTTGATGATTTTTTTCACTATCTGGCTTTTGTTGTTAAAGTTAAAAATGACTAGCAAAGATGGTGGATCTTTTTTACTCTTTGTTTGATATACTAAAAGATTCTTCCTGTCTTTTTGTTTTACAGTATTTAGTATTTTATTCAGGTTTTCTGGTGAATAATTTTTGCTAGTGAATTGTTCTTTGAGGGTGTGACAAAGTACAAGGAGAGGACTAATTGCCAGCCTCTTGCCTTGTGACTATGGCCCCTGTGAGAGTTTGTCCTTTAAAAACATTATTTGGGCATATTGGATTTTATTGCACTGTTTCTGCCCCTTTGATTCCATGGGAGAATGTGCCTCTTCCCCTCCCCCTTTTCCTGTCCATTGTTCTCCAGCAATGCGTTGTCCCAGGGACACTGTCAGACCAGTTTAGACTGGCTGCTTTGTCCCTCCTCAATCTCTCATCAGCCCTTGCTAAACTTTAACCCCATGGCGATTGTATTCTGTTTGTGGGATCTGAGCGCTGTTCGGATATATTGAGCGCTCATATGCAAGCTATCTGGGGATAGGTTGAATGTAGGGGTTCTGTTCAGTATAATATGCATTTTTATGTATTTTATCTGTTGTGAGTGGAGATATTCACTGTACCTGGAGATAATTAGGTTACCACACCCACTTAAGCCAATTATCTCCAGGAGAAGATAGACCGGCTGCACAGCCTGAATCTGTGGAACTGTTTTTGGGCAGGAAAGCAAGGCTTACATTGAAGAAAGAAGAAAATAATTTCTTCTTTCTGTGTCAGATAGCTTTTTCGAATATAAGCCACAAGGATTAAATGGTTGGACAAGGTTTTTTCATTGCGACAGAACTGCTCCTACACCAGTCTCTGATGCATCAACCTCAAGTAAGAAATTAAGGTTGGGATCAGGGTGGACTAGTATAGGAGCAGATGCAAAAGACAATTTTAAGGCTTCAAAAGCCTTCAAGGCTTCATTAGACCTGTCTTAGTCATGTTCGTTATAGGAGCAATAATAGACAAAAAAACCTTTAATAGAGATGGATACATACCAATACATGCAGTCCTGAACAATACAGGAGTCCAACCATTAAGGGACATCTCGGGGGAAGCAACACCCACGCTAATGCACCAATTCCACTACATCCAGCTTAAGCACTACTATCACAACCTACCACATAGAAGCAAGATACACAGAGAACTAACATGGTACGAAAACCTATGCACACAGACACCAGAGCTGGAGGGTAGGGTCTCCACATTATATCAAAACTTATTGACATCAAACCGTACTGCCAACAACCTATACAAATGACAATGGGAGGACTGGACGGAGGAGACCTTCACAGATGACCAATGAGGGAAGGTACTAACCCTACAACACAAAAGTGCCTCCATCTCCCACTACCAGGAAGTAAATTATAAGCTCTTGACACACTGGTACCGTACACCGTCCCTGATAAACCGATACAACCTGACAATACCAAACACCTGCTGGAGATGCGGGGAGGCACCTTAAGACACATCTGGTGGGACTGTATTAAAATAAAACTCTTCTGGGAGACCATCCATCGGGAAATCAAGCGGATACTAGACGAACCCACACACCTGACAATGGCAGCAGCCCTTCTACATCATACAGAACGACCAATATCCTCCTACAGGAGGTCGCTACTGAGGCACCTGCTAAACGCTGCCAAGTCCCTGATCCCACTGCACTGGAAACAGGAAAACCCACCCACGATAGAAGAATGGACACGCAGGGTAGAAGACATCAGGATAGCTGAGGCAAAAATAGCAGATTCCCAAGGGAGACATGACAAACATATGAAGAGGTGGACATCCTGGATGCTATATAGCACTTAAGTAGAGAAGGAAGAGGAGATGCACAGTGACAGGGGGCGGGGCGTGTGTCGGGGGGCGGGCCCGGGCGCACCGGGAAAGATGGCAGACTTAACCCCTCCCTCCTCCCCCCCACTCTACCACAATCCCTCCCGACCTCCATATATAACCCCAGGGCAAACACCAAGTAAGAGCTTCATCACACAAAACCGTGATGAAGGTTGGAACCGCAGGGAGTCCACCTGACGGACTTGAAAGCGAAATAGGAGTAAAGAGCAAGCGGAAACCAACCCCCTAAAAAACTGGGAAAGGGGGAAAACGGGGAAGGGGGATATATATATATATATATATATATATATAAACAAAAGGAGTAGACATCACACACAGAGAGAATGACAGAGACACAATATAGTTGCAAACACCCACAAACACGTACAAACCTACACGCAGAGACCGAATGCAACAGACAAAACCAGACAAGACAACACACGCAGGAACTGCAACAAAAGCTCAAAACTATGAGGCGGACGACGCGTAGAATAGGGACGTTACTTCATGTCACAACACCGCCCACGCACAATAACAAACTGCCAGACACCCATAGACGATAGCTGATCAGACTAATTAATAGCCAAGAAGAACACAGGGAGACGGAGGTGGGGAGATAGACACACCAGACCGCAATAGAGCAAGTAATCAGGGGAATACCAGACCCCAAAGATAAAAGAGAGGCCACCGGACACACGCATATAGCCACACAGACCCTACATAGCAACAGAAGAAACACACGTCACAGATAGCAAAAAGAGAAGGCTACTAAGCATGGGCACGGAAGAACACAGACCACACAAGACAGGGGGCCTGCAAGCCAAATCATAGCAATAAAAAACATGGAGCCTGCGTGCTCACACAGATACATATGATATGCGGAAAACACGATAGAGACCTGCGAGTCTCCATGCACACAATATGATCCCCATGCAGAACTCTTCTTGTGATATGACAATAAATAAACTTAAAAGGGAAAAATTGGGGTGCCTGCGTGCACACACACAGGCATATGGTGTACGGTATATCTTATAGAGACCTGCGAGTCTCCATACACGCTGTCAGATCCTCAAGCATAAGTCTATGTATACTACAACAACCATTCAATAAAAAAATCATATTTACAAAAAAAAACCTTTAATAAAGCGTCTATAATAGTTCAAGAAGCCTATAAATCTTTGTATAGCTTTTAGTCCATTAGGTAATGACCATTTGATTATAGAATCACATTTCTTGGGATCCATTTCAAAACCTTCTCCTGTTATCACGTAGCCTAGGAGACTTATTTGGGACTGGTCAAAAAGGCATTTTTCTAGTTTGCAATATAAACTGTTTTGCAACAGTCTGGTCAACACTTTCGTCACTTATTTTTGATGCGTCATTTTGTCTTTAGAGTATATCAAGATATCATCCAGGTATACTATAACATACTCTTGTTGAAAATCTCTTAATATGTAATCTATGATATCTTGGAAGACAGCATACATAACCCAAAAGGCATAACCGTATATTTGTAATGCCCGTATCTGGTGTTAAAGGCTGTCTTCCACTTTACTCCTTTACGTATCCTACCAAGATTATAAGCTCCTCTCAAATCGAGTTAGTGAAGATTTTAGCACCTTTTAATTTGTCAATCATCTCGGTTATGATAAGCATAAGCATTACCTACAGGAATCTTATTTTTTTTTATTTAAAAGGTTTTTATTGTTTTCAGTATCAACAGGTAACTGGGATACAGAGGAAAAGAGGGGAATTAGCATGTTGTCATCATAACATCATAACGTCATAAGGCTTTTACATTCCATTCAGTTTTTGGCATAATATAGGCGGTTATTATATCAATCCTACCTGACCAAGAGGATTCTGTTGGGCGACATTCTTTTGGATTTCAAAGCTGCTTATTGTGCATGAAGTATAGCAATTTAGTACGTGCAATTTGATAGTTTTTGAAGGGAGGACACGCAGGTCCCGCATATTCGAGTGTTGTAGGTTTTTTTGCGTTAGTATTTTTCACTAAGCAATTATTAAAGGAACAAGATATACTAAGACACATACAGATTAAACTTTTTTTTTTGTCCTTTTTTCTTCACCCCCAACGGAGTGTGTCGCATGACTGATGCCTTTCCCATGGATATCTAGAACCGTTATCGGCTTTGGGTGAGTAGGTCAGTTAATAGGTAGTTCTAGTTTCTGGAGATGGGGCCTATGGGTCCCTTGCTTGGGGTGTTAACATCGTTAGGCTTGTATTCATGTGGGTAGCTATCTCTGCTGTAGATAATTGTTATGAGATTTCATTCTGTTTGGGTGTCAGTTAGGTGCTTGTATCTTTGTATCTGTCAGCGATGGTTGTAGATGGTAGGTGAGGCATCGTACGTTGTGTGTGATTGGTCAGGTTGCTATCGTCTCGTCTGTTGCTTCGTTCTGTGTGTGTTTCAGTAATAGGTGGGTAGGGGTGGGAGGGGGAAAGGGGTTAAGGGGTTAAGGGGGTAGGGTGGGAAGGTAGGGGAGGGCATGTAGAAGGTGGGGGGGAAGAGCAGGGGTGGAATGAGGGGGGAAGGAGGGGTGGGGCGGGCCACCTGTCGGGGGTTGTTAGATCCCTGTATCCAGGGGGTGTGCTTTTTTTTTTTTTTTTTTTTTGATCAATTGATTTTTTTTTTTTTATATATAATTTTTATTGTTTTGTAGTTTATGCAAGTAACAATACATTGTTATAGCGAGTTAACAAATTAGTATCAGTTAGCATATACAAAGTCAGGATTAAACAGGTTGACAATAGGTAACATTAAAAGTAGATCGAATGACAAAATACTGTGGTCTTAGTATAGACTTGGATGGTTAGGATTTTTAATGTCTCTAAGATTTCAGTTCGGTGTATCATCATATATCCTTGTATTCCTAGTAACTAAACGGAAGTTCCATAGTTTCACAACCAAGGGTGGTTGAAATAACATATAAGATGCGAACTGTTTAAATTTGTTATTACATTTTCTCAAAAAGTAAATAAAAGTAAATGAAAGTAAGTAAAAGTAAATAAATAAAAGTAAATACGGGTAAATAAAAGTAGATAAAAGTAAATAAAAGTAAATAAAGGTAAATAAAGGTCTGGAAGACCAAGTCTTTTCCTGGGGAGTTTCTTAGGTGTAGGGTAAAAACTATAGGATAATTCGTGTATGAAGGGAGTAAAATGGCAAAGGGGGATTATCGATATTTACCGTATATACTCGAGTATAAGCCGACCCGAATATAAGCCGAGGTCCCTAATTTTATCCCAAAAAACTGGGAAAACTTATTGACTCGAGTATAAGACTAGGGTGGGAAATGCAGCAGCTACTGGTAAATTTCTAAATAAAATTAGATCCTAAAAAAAATATATTAATTGAATATTTATTTACAGTGTGTGTATAATGAATGCAGTGTGTGCGTATGTGTGTGTGTATGAGTGCAGCGTGTGTGTATGAGTGCAGTGTGTGTGTATGAGTGCAGTGTGTGTATGAGTGCAGTGTGTGTGTGCATGAATGCAGTGTGTGTGTGCATGAATGCAGTGTGTGTGTATGAATGCAGTGTGTGAATGCAGTGTGTGCAGGGCCGGTGCAAGGATATTTGCCGCCGTAGGCAAAAAAAATTTTGCCGCCCCCTCCCCCCCCCATATGTCCTGACTTCCCCTCCTCCTCCCTCAGTGGTCCTTACCTCCCCACCCCCGTGTTCCTTCACCCCCCCCCAGTGGTCCTGACTCACCCCTCCCCTAGTGGTCCTTACCCTCCCCTCCCCTAGTGGTCCTTACTTCCCCCTCCCCTCCCATAGTGGTCCTTATCCCACCCCCCCTCTCATAGTGGTCCTTATCCCCCTTCTCCCTCCCATAGTGGTCCTAATACCCCCCTCCCTCCAATAGTGGTCCTTATCCCCCCCCTCCCTCCCATAGTGGTCCTTATCCCACCCCCTCCCTCCCATAGTGGTCCTTATACCCCCCTCCCTCCCATAGTGGTCCTTAACCCACCCCCTCCCTCCCATAGTGGTCCTTATACCCCCCCCCCTCCCATAGTGGTCCTTATACCCCTTTTTTTTGTTATTATTAATTTTTTTTTATTCTTATTATTTTTTTATTATTATTTCTTATTTTATTTATATATTTTTTTTTTCGTCCCCCCTCCCTGCTTGATACATGGCAGGGAGGGGGGCTCTCCTTCCCTGGTGGTCCAGTGGCAGTTCAGTGTGGGGGAGAGGGGGGCTGGCAGAGCTGTAACTTACCTGTCCTGCAGCTCCTGTCAGCTCTCTCCTCCTCTGCGCGGTCTGTGCAGCTCCTTCTATCAGCTCACACTGTAAGTCTCGCGAGAGCCGTGGCTCTCGCAAGATTTACACTGGGAGCTGACCGAGGTGCTGAACGGACGGCGCGGAGGAGGAGAGAGCTGACAGGAGCTGCAGGACAGGTAAGTTACAGCTCTGCAGCCCCCTGTCTGTATTATGGCAATGCAAATTGCCATAATACAGACCTTGACTCGAGTATAAGCCGAGTTGGGTTTTTTTCAGCCCAAAAAATGGGCTGAAAAACTCGGCTTATACTCGAGTATATACGGTAACTTTCTTTGTTTGCATTTTAATTTTAGTGTGGTAATTTCTATAGGTAAATGATACAATGTTTTGGTCGTAAGGTCTTATAATTTGTTTATTTTATTTTATTTTATTCTATATTCCAGTTGAGGGTAGGGGAATGGTGGCATGGCATGAGGGGCGAGACGGGAGAAGAATGGGGATGAGGATAGCTATGTGCCTTTGATTCTATGTGAGTTAGAGAATGTGGCTAATATTTGTAGAATCTTTAGAGATAATATTCTCAAATAAATTGTCTTGTTTAGTAGCATATAATGTGCAATTGTTATATTTATTCCAGGGGTTCCAAATCGCTCTGAATTTATTAAGTTTTCCTACTTTGGCTGATGTAATTTCTTCCATTAGTTTAATCTCTTCAACCCTCTGCACCCACTCACGGATCGAGGGAGGTTGAGGTTGTTTCCAGTATTTAGGGATGAGTTGTGTGGCTGCCATAGCAAGGTGACAGAACAGAGTGTGTTCTATCTTTGAGAATTCTTGTGGTGCGAGGAGAAAAATGTAATGTTCCTGTGTGCAATTGAAAGTTTTTCGGTATATCAGTTGGACAATTTTGTGAATTCTCTTCCAGAGTTTGTGAATAATTGGGCATTGCCACCAGATGTGTGCATGGTGGGCATTCGGATTCTGACATCTCCAACATATGTCTGGTGAATTGGGGTAGAATTTATGGAGTTTAGCCGGTGTGTTGTGCCATAGTAGTTACATTCTTGTGCATGAGTAGATATAGAAGCTTTATGGATTGAGATAAAGGCCTTTTTCCATTGGATTTCAGGGTGAAATTGGGAGGATGTTGTAGGAGGACCTCTCTAAGTATAGAGTGTATGGTTGATAGGGTTTTAATTCTTGGTGGGTGTTTGGAACAAAGAAGTTCGAAATCCGTTAGAGACCTGTTTCCCATCGGTAGGAGAGATCTAGTGTTGATGAAATGTTTCATTTGGTCATAGGAAAAGAGTTGGATTCCGGAGTGTTTATCTGAGCCCGTAAGTTCTTGCAGAGTTCTTAGTTTGTTCTCCCTAGTTGCGTCACATAGTTTCAGGAATGGGCCTTTGTATTGAAGGCCGAGTTGTATCCCTGTGTTGCCTTCCAGTAAGTAGGGGTTATGAGTGAGAGGGTATATTGGTGATGGATATGGTGCGATCTCTGTTTGTGTTCTTAGTTTGAGCCAAATGTGTAAGGTTGGTGAGATTGTTGGGTGTTTATTGAGTTTTCCCATGCGTTGGTTATCGATAAAGATCCAAGGAAGTATATAGAGTGGGATATCTGTGAAGCTATTTTCGAGTTCCACCCATTGGAGTGTGCTGGTTTTGTTCGTCCATTCGTAGATCCTCTGACCCATCGTCGCTTTGTAGTAATTGTCTAAGTCCGGGAGATTTAGACCACCTTGTTCACGTTTCTTTATTAATGTTTGGTATGCCAGGCGAGGTGGATTATGGGCCCATATAAATTTCAAAAGCAACGATTTAATTGTGGAGAAGAATTTAGATGGTATTTGTAGTGGAATTGTTTGTAGTAGGTAGAGGATACGAGGGAGGATGTTCATTTTGATAATGTTAACTCGGGCTAGCAACCCAAAACATGGCTTGTGCCATCTAGAAAGGTCTTTAGTGATGGAATCGATTAGAGGCGGGAAGTTTAAGGAGTAGGTGGAGTCTAATTTGTTTGGTATGTGTATGCCTAGATATTTAATGTAGGAGTAGGAGACCATTGAAAAGCAAATTTGGATTTGATCTCTTTACTCAAGACATCTGGTAGAAAGATTGGCATCAGGTCGCATTTATTGAGATTGGCTTGAAAAAATGAGATCTTCCCATATAGTTGCATCTCGTTAATGATGATGGGAATAGTTTTGTGAGGATCAGACATTGTGAAAAGAAGATCGTCCGCGAATGCTGTAACTTTGTAGGTTTGATTTTTGATCTGAATTCCCTTTATTAGGTTATTATCACGGATGCCCTGGAGGAAGGGCCCGGGCTTTTGCCCAGGGGTAGAGATTTGACTGTCGTTCTAAATTCTTCCATAGTTATTGGGCTGTCTAAAAATGCAATTTCGTTTATGGGGATCGTGCGTGTAACCCTAGGTTTAAGAAATTCTATTATTTCTTCAGAAGTTGGCTTGGTATTGGTGAGATTATAAAGTTGAGTATAGAATTCGTGGAAAGCAGAAAGTATATCTGGCATGTGACATGTTTTAGTTCCGTCGCGTTTCTTAATTTCGGAGATGAATGTCGATTGTCTTTCTAGTTGTATAGATTTAGATAAGAGTTTGCCTGCTTTGCCACTTTGGGTGTAGTAGGTGTTTTTTGTTAAGGATAATTTCCTTTTAGCTTGGAGATGTAGGATAGATGCTAATTCTGTTCTTATGCCTAAGAGCGTTTTGTATTCATCTAGGGATAGATTGGATTTATGTTTGCTTTCTAGGTTGGTGATGTCTCTTGTGAGTTGTTCTATCTGTTTTTCCTTTTGTTTCTTGAGTGCAGCTGCTGATTTAATAAGTTCTCCTCGAAGAACTGCCTTGTGGGCTTCCCAAGTCATGATGGAGGAGGTATCCGGAGTGGTGTTTTCTGTGAAATAATTTGATGCCACTTCTCGTATCTTGTTTAGAGTTGTTTTGTCATTTAGGAGTAGGTCGTTAAGTTTCCATTGGAAGAATGGAGTGGAGTTGGTTGGTAGGGAAAGAGTAAGTGTCATGGGAGCATGGTCTGACCATGTGATCGGGCCGTATTTGGCTTCTTTAATTAGTGGGAGATATCTATGTTGCAAAAAAATAGTATCAATTCGGGAATAGGTGCCTGCAGGCGGGGAGTAGAAGGAGAAGTCTTTTTCCGTAAGATGTATGGATCTCCAACTATCATACAGTTGTGCTTCGTATAGGGACTTTTTAATGAGAGAACGTGGTTGGGATTGATATTCCCTAGAGCTAGAGGTGGTGTCTAGCGTTTCATCTAACGCTATATTCATGTCTCCTCCCATAATGAGGATCCCTTCTCGAAATGTAGAGAGTTTATGTAAAATTTTTAGGAGAGTGTGATTTTGTTTCTTATTTGGCAAGTAAATGTTAGCCAGGGTGATTTGTGTATTACCTATTTTGCCTTTGACGAATATAGATCTTCCAGAATCTTCAACTAGTTGTTCTTGGAAGGAGAATTGTAAGTGGTGACTTATGAGGATTGCCACTCCTCTGGATTTTGCTTCTGAAAAATGGCTATAGTATCCTAATGGATAGTCCTTATTACGTAGTTTGGGAGCAGAATCTTTCCTGAAGTGAGTTTCTTGTATAAAAACTATGTGCGCTCTATATCTTTTGAAGTCGGTAAGAGCGAGAGATCTTTTTTCCAGAGAATTCAAACCCCTAGCGTTTTGTGTGTGGATATTGATAGTAGTCATAATCACCTTGGTCGGTGGGATATGGATAAATTATCTTAGTGGCCGGGTTGTTAGGGATAGTTGAATGTTTGGTTGAGAAATAGGGGTGATCCTATGTGAGGAAATATATTTCGTCTAGGTGGAAGGCGAAGGTTGATGTCTGGCCTCTCCTGTTGAGGAGATGTAAAGGGATGTGGAGTGGGATAGTCGTTATGTTTTAGAGAGGAGCTTTTAAACTAAGGGGTTGTTTGTGTGATTATTAAGTGGTGGTATTCCTTGGTCTTCCAGCACCTGTGAACGGTTCTAAAATTAACGAGAGTAGTTAAATGATACAACCAGATATCAATTGCAGAAAACAACAATATTAAACAATGTGTAATAAATATCAAAACACTTTTAACAACAATTAGAAAATAGAAGAGCCTCTGTAGAAAGCAGAGGGTATATATGCTTTGTTAAATCCTGAGGGAGTTAAGGATACTCGCTAGGTATGATTGTCCTGAAGTTAGGTGTTCAGGAGGGAAGTGAAGTGTATGGGGGTGGTTAAGGTTAGGGAGAGGTGAGAGAGAAAGAGTAGGAGAGGGGGAGAACAGGGGGTGTGCTTAGTTCTGGAGAGTGGGGGTTTGTCTTTCCGGTTGCTGGTCTCCTGTCTGTCGCTGTGTTCGTGTGTTTCCTTCTGTCCATGTGGATTATTCTGCCACGTAGGTCAGCCACAACCGCCACCTGTCTACATGTTTCTCTTTGGTTCCGAGAAGGGACGCCTGCACCGATTCCGCCGAGAATATTTCTTCTATTCTTTCTAACCATTGCCCTGTTGCATTGCATTCAGTTTTTAATAAAAATGTATACAGCTCCAACCATCTATTATTCCCTGTAGCATTTCACAGTCAGGAGTTATTTTGTTCAGTATAAATTCCTAAATATATTCGACTATCTGTCTCCCCTCTCCGGGAGTCGTTCTCCCTCCTGTATGCAACTGGTGGGGTTCCCATGATAAGGGCTATACCTCCCTTGACTAGGTTGGGTCTGCTTTGATCTCTGGTCTTTGTTCAAGGTGTGTGCCCTACATTGCCTCTATGTCTAGCTTGTGTGACTCATGCAGGTTGGGACAGGGGGAACAACATGGGAGGGGAGGGGTAAGGTTAGAGGTCTGCCTAGTACTCTAACTGGGTAGATTCTCTGCTATTCCATCACTGATTTTGAGGTTGATGCCCTCTCATTTCTAACTTGGAGTCCCTAAGGCGTATATTTCCAATGTCATATCCAGAGTGACCATGAGCCTAGGTATTTATCCCTTTTTCCTTTTGTTGACCAGTGAATTTCCTCCAGCGCCCTCACTCTCTCCACCCTCTGCACCCACTGTCCTCTAGTGGGTATAATCATCATTCGCCAGTGTACAGGGATGAGGGCATTTGCCTCACCCAGCAGTATGTTTATAGTTGTTGTTCGGGTTTCTCACTAGTGGAGTTAGGCCAACCTAGAAGAACTTGGGATGGCTTTAGGCGGGTTTTCAAAGGGATGATCAGTGTAATGTCTGCTAATACCTGCTGCCAAATGGGGGTGATATCCTGGCACAGCCACCAGATCTGCTCCATATCTCCCTGTTGCCCATTGCATCTCCAACATTTATGACTCACTGTGGGCCAGTATGTATGGAGCTGTACAGGGGTTCTGTACCATCTGGTGACCCTCTTGTAGAAGGCCTCCTTCCTGGAAATACTGACCGGGACATTGATTCCTACCTAAAGCAGGTGCGTCCAATCTTGATTGGACATATGGATATGTAGACCTCTCATCCATTTTTGTTGGAATGAGACATCTTGCTGTTCTGCAGTGCTGGTTTGGACTATATGGTAGAATGGCAGTGTCAGGATTATAATTGATCCAGCACGCACAATAGTATCACACTTAGGACTAAGGATAACTTTTAACCAGACCTTAGAATGGCCGGACTTAGCGTACCGGAGAATAGTCAAAATACTTTCCGAGGTCAAGGTCACAGAATGAGACACAACGATGAAGAAAGCCAGAAGTCAAGGATACCAAAAATCAGGAAAGTCAAAACAAAGCCAAAGTCAAATACCAGAAAAAAAACACGATCCAGAACAATCTCTCGGATAACCTGCTAGTGAAAACCACGACAGGGCACTGACCAAAAGGTAATCTCAGTTTAAATAACCCTCTTGAGGCTGTAATTGGTTGTCTCTGGCCTCTGACCCCAAAATGTGCGTGCGGGTCTATGACGTGACATCGTACGCATGTTGGCGCCATTTTTGATGTGGGCAAAGGTGAGTTTCCTATTAAAGTCAGAACCGCAGTGGCTGGTGTCTCTGGGTACGTTGTACTGGCTGGGGACGGGACCGGAAAGAGGTCAGGCAGCGGTTTGCCGTGACCAAGGTAAGTATACAATATCTCTGTTGGCTTCTTAGTTTATGTGCGACCACACCGGCAGAAGAACGGGGAGCCGTGACAGGCAGGACCGATTTGTGTAAAAAGTTTCTTGGTTGGGCTACCCCCACGATATCTAGCAGATATCTATTCAGTCTATGTAAATTCTTTAGTCTGGGTGAGTCTCCCTCTGCCAGTACTTGGTTTATAGCTGGATTAGGTTCACCGTCATTCGGGATAGTATCGTGATGCCCTGCCCATTTTGAAAGTCTGGGTTGTTTGGTGCCAGACTCCATGTGCTATTGTGCCTTCTCCATGTTCGTAATGTGTGCGATATGATAGGGTGGACAGTGGGGTTGAGGTCACGGATATTGCATGTTTGCCATGGTAGTGAGTGTAGGGGTGCCCTTGCATAACTCTGTTCTAGGGCGTACCAAGATTTTTTCTTGTCTGTGGCTGTCCATTCTTTTATTATTATTGTAAGCAGGGCCGCCACATAGTATCTGTACAAAGACAAGAGGCAAAGACCCCTCTGCGTATAATAGAGGTCAGCATGTTATAGGCTAGACATGGAGTTTTGTTGCCCTATTGTCACAGTTTGCACCGTGACATCCAGACGGCCAAACGTGGTCACCCTAGAAGTGCCCAACAGGAGATTTGAACTGTGTCCTAGTCTTGCTTTCTTGCCTCTAGGCTACACTTCAGTTCTTATTTTTGCCTAATGCCTAATGTTTATCCTCGCCTTGTCTCCAGCAAAGGAATTTACCCGTGGCTGCTCCTGCCTATGTAGCCCACCTGTAGCAGATCATTATTAGCTACTGGGAAATTTGTCAGTTCATTGACTCTGGTTCCTGTATTTGTCTTCTTGATCCAGTGTTCTCCAGATGACTACTGACCTTGGCTTACCTTCATTTATCCTGACCTCTGGCATCTTCTGACCTTGGCTTACCCTCGTTTATCCTGACATCTGCCATCCTTTGACTTTGGCTTCTCCTCGACAATCCTCCTGCTTGTGTCCCTACCTGTACTGCGACTTGGAGCTAGATCCTGCACATCCCCCGTGCACAGACTCACAGGCCAGGTGGCTTCTTATCTGATCACCTTGGTCTGTGTTTATTTGCAAGGGTGAGCGTATATCTTTGCATACCAGACTCCACATCAGGTAAGATTCTTTACACCCCTATGAATGATATGAATGCCGTTCGCATGGTGCTGAAGAATGTGGTGGGTAGGGGAATTGCGAGGGCCTGGAACAAATATAGAACCCTAGGGAGGATCATCATTTTCAAGATGTTGATTCTTCCCATGAGAGACAAATAGGGTAAGTCCCATCTTTTAATTTCCTCCACGAGTGGAGTGTAGTTTAGCTTATTTTGATCTGAGAATATTGTGGCCAGGCAGATCCCTAAATAGGGGAGACCTGTAACCTTCCACTTGAATTTATGGGTTTCTTGGTGGTGCTGAAACCCCCCAAGTTTTGCATTTGTCTGCGTTGCTTTTAAAATTTACAGGTTTCCGAATTTCTCTATTTCCATTTGAATTGGTGGTAGAGTGCGCAATGGGTCGGTGATTGTGAGTAAGACGTCATCCGCAAAGGTGGGGACCTTAACTTCCCCCCTTGGGTAACTGCATCCTCGAATCTTGCTATTGTTCTGAAGTGCCGTGAGGAAAGGTTCCATGGCAAGGACAAACAAGAGAGGGGAAAGGGGGCAGCCCTGGCATGTGCCATTGCTAATTACGAAGGGACTGGACTATTGTCCATTAACACCAACATGGGCCGCAGGCCCTCTACAGTGCCTGGATCCAGATTCGCAACCTCGGCCCGAACCTCAATGCCTCCAGTGTAGTAAAAAGATAGGACCAATCCACCCTGTCAAATGCTTTCTTGGCATCGGTCGCCAGTAGTAGCATTGGTGTTTTGGTTGTGGTCACCCCATGGAGTACGCTCTTGATTTTGGTGGTATTTTCCCCGGCTTCACGGCCCGGCACAAACCTAGCTTGGTCAGGGTTTATCAGTCCAGGCAGGAGGGGCTTGAGCATATTGGCTATGAGTTTAGCGATCAGCTTAAGGTCCAGGTTAATGAGGGATATCGGTCTGTAGCCCATTAATAGTCGTACGGAGGAGTGGTGCCAATGTGGACTGGAAGGTTTGGTAATAATGTGTTGTCAAACCATCAGTTCCTGGGCTCTTGTCCTTGGGCATGGTTTTAATGACTACGGAGAATTCTTCAATAGAGAATGGCATGTCTAATTGGGCGGCCATTACTCTAGGGACTGTGAGTGGAAGATTTGAGGTAATGTATTTCCGTAGTTCAGAGGCGTTACAGGCCGGGGGTGGAAGATTGTAACGGTCATGGTAAAAGTCCCTAAAGATGGAAGCTATGTCCTCTGTGGTGTTGCACTGCTGACCCTTGCTATTTAATATTGTAACGGATCACCTGGCACCCCGACTGGGTACCTCCGTTAATGGATGCTCCTAGTGCTTCCTGAGGACTCCAAGCACTCTGGCAGACACCATAATCACCGAATCCGAGAAACCTTTAAATTCTCCCAAGCGTATGAATGCTGTAGACCATTGAATAGGAACCATACGAATAGGCCTGTACTCCTAGCAGTCAACTGGAACAGCATACAATCAATCCTTCCCCCAATAATGAGACGACACATCACTTTGAGGTTAAAACAGGAACTGTGGACTGGCTCATCCAGCCTGGCTTTTATTCACAAACAAGTACATACAGGACACTCCCAGGGGGAGGATGAAATTAACCAATCACATGGATGTACCTCCCACACATTTCCTCCCCTTAGATTAACACTTAACATAATTATACCGTACACCCTTTTCCCCAATTCCTGGATGTACCCCAAATACATATGCTACACCTCCAAAACAGGTATCCCCTGATAGCCCTTATTCAGGGGGACAACATATCCAAAATTCAAGTAATTCGGATGAATGGTTCGTGAGATATGGGGTTCCAAAGATTTGACCGACCGCATGGGTAAAGTATCCGAAAACAGTTCCATGCATTTTGGCCCTGCGGTCGGTCACAAACAAGGGAATGAAAACAGGCGAATTGCCTGTGTTATAGAGCCTGGAGAGGGTTTGAATGAATTCCCTTGTTTATGGGGTTCTTTCTACCGAACGGCGGGTCATTCGGTAGTTTCCATACGAATTTCTGGAAGTATGGAGGTCTCAGCGGTGTTTGCCTAGTCAAGTGTCCGATTTTAGTTCCAGACACTCGACGGCAAAACACCGCTGTTCGGTAGTTTAAGATGGCCGCCGCCACGTGTTTGTTTCCCGAATGGCGGCCACCCAGAGGACAAAGACTACATTACACTGATTGCCAATTACCCGTTTGCAACATTGTTGCAAACTGTAATTGGAGGCACACTTATTCCTGGGTGGTCTGGTTGTTCGGTAGTTTCACTCAATATAATGAATGGAGTGATTCTACCGAACAATCAGATGAATGCTGCATACATATCACCCAGGCTAAACTTAACACATGAATACATATACAATATTACAGGCAGCACACTAGAACATGCTTCACAGTCTTAAAGGGACAGTAGTCCCAAAAGTCCCAATGTGTCCATAGATGCTGTTAAAAGGGCCAGTAGCAGCAATATACAGTACAATATGCCCAAATATAAATCTTTAAGTGTACCAATTTTCCAGGGACCATAGTCAGCAGGTAAGAGGCAGGCAGCCAGGCCCCTCCAATGTCCAGTGGCGAGGTGGGTTCCGCCACATTTCTCCCCTTTCCCATTTAGACTATCCAGACTCCAGACCTCCAGTCGGTCTGGGGCTCTGATAGTCGGCTGGCTGTCCTTACAGGGGGTAGTTGTCCAGATGGCCCCCTGCCACTCGTGTCCAGTTGTAAGTCCAAGGCTTGGGGAAAAAGTAACCAGGGTGTCCTCTCCCCTGGTTGAACACAGCTGTTGTTGGGGAAAAACGACTGTCTCCCCTTCCGATATTTTGTCTGGCTGTTGTGGACTAGGACCGACTGTCCCTATCCCCAGTGGTGTAGGTGCAGAGACTACGGTCCCATCTGCACGGTTGTGGGGTTTACTGTCTCCCCTTGGTGTGCTAAGCTGCCGCTGGGGAGAGGGGATGACAAACTCCTCTCCCTGAACCGTAGACTGCCGCTGGGGAGCAAGGACGGCTCCTTCAGCTCCCTGTAACTTGGGCACAGAGACCACGGTCCCATCTGTGCTGTTGTGGGGCTTACTGTCTCCCCTTGGTGAGCTGTGCTGCCGCTGGGGAGAGGGAATAACAACCTCCTCTCCCTGAACCGTAGACTGCCGCTGGGGAGCAAGGACATCTCCTTCAGCTCCCTGTAGCTTGGGCACAGAGACCACGGTCCCATCTGTGCTGGTGTGGGGCTTACTGTCTCCCCTTGGTGTGTTAGGCTGCCGCTGGGGAGGGAGGACGCTGCTCTCCTCTCCCTGCACTTTACTGATCCGCCGCTGGGGAGAGGTGGTAGCAAGCTCCTCTCCCCTACATACTTCTATACTCTGTGGAGGGAGACCGACTGTCTCTACTCCCAATACAGTGTCCTGCTGCTGGGGAAAGGAGACTGGGCTCTCTCTTCCCTGCTGGACACTCTGCTGCCGGGGAATGGAGACTGGGCTCCCAATTCCCAACAAATCACACTGCCACTGGGGAGGGAGGACGGCCCCTTCAGCTCCCTGTAACTTGGGCACAGAGACCACGGTCCCATCTGTGCTGGTGTGGGGCTTACAGTCTCCCCCTGGTACATTAAGCTGCCGCTGGGGAGAGGTGGTAACCAGCTCCTCTCCCATTAGAACACTCTGCCCATTGATGATCCGCCTCTGGGGAGAGGTGGTAACAATCTCCTCTCCCATTAGAACACTCTGCCCATTGATGATCTGCCGCTGGGGAGAGGAGGTAACAATCTCCTCTCCCATGCCTACTTTCAGTCTTTGTGGAGGGAGACCGACTGTCTCTCCTCCCAATTCAGTGTCCTGCTGCTGGGGAACGGAGACTGGGCTCTCTATTCCCAAAAAATCACGCTGCTGCTGGGTGGTAGGACCAACTACCTCTGCCCCCTGTAACTCAGCCTGCCGCTGGGGAGGGAGGACGCTGCTCTCCTCTCCCTGCACTTCACACTGCCGCTGGGGATCTGGGCCGACTGCCCAGCATCCCTGTAGGGCCGGTAGAGAGACTGCAGTCCCATCTCCACCTGCCATCTGTGGGTCTTCCCAGGACCAACCCGTGAGGCCCCTCAACATTTGTGAGTAAGGGCCACCTGCTTCCCCACCTGGCAACTCTGGCTGCTGCTGGGGATCTGGGCCGGTTGCCCAGCATCCCGGTGGAGAGACCTTGGTCCCATCTCTACCTGCCTGTTGTGGTTCCTCACAGGACCAGTCTATGAGGACCCCCACTTCGGGTTCCTCCCGCCGCCTCAGGGAAAGATGGCTAACCTCCTCGGATGCAGCCTCTACTCGGCTGCTGTAACGCTCCTGCTGCTGAGCATACTTCCTCTCTTTCGCCAACCGGAATTCTCGGTCCAGCCTTGTGTTTCGCTCAGCCATGACCTGGTTCCAGATCACCCGGCGTTTCTCCATGGGTATATCATCCCCATACTCGGCCACTCGCTGCCTCACCTCGGCCAGCCAATCATCTCCAGAGCCAGAACCTTCCATACTTGTCTGCTCCCAGGGGCGCTGCACGACTGCTAGCGTTGCCCTCAATTTGTAAATCCAAACAGTGTCTCTGAGCTGCTTTACCTCACACTAGGACGCCATCCCACCGCTTGCCACCAATGTAACGGATCACCTGGCACCCCGACTGGGTACCTCCGTTAATGGATGCTCCTAGTGCTTCCTGAGGACTCCAAGCACTCTGGCAGACACCATAATCACCGAATCCGAGAAACCTTTAAATTCTCCCAAGCGTATGAATGCTGTAGACCATTGAATAGGAACCATATGAATAGGCCTGTACTCCTAGCAGTCAACTGGAACAGCATACAATCAATCCTTCCCCCAATAATGAGACGACACATCACTTTGAGGTTAAAACAGGAACTGTGGACTGGCTCATCCAGCCTGGCTTTTATTCACAAACAGGTACATACAGGACACTCCCAGGGGGAGGATGATATTGACCAATCACATGGATGTACCTCCCACACATTTCCTCCCCTTAGATTACCACTTAACCCAATTATACAGTACACACTTTTCCCCAATTCCTGGATGTACCCCAAAAACAGGGGGTACACCTTTAAATCCAGCATCGCTGGATAGCCCTTATTCAGGGGGACAACATATCCAAAATTCAAGTAATTCGGATGAATGGTTCGTGAGATATGGGGTTCCAAAGATTTGACCGACCGCATGGGTAAAGTATCCGAAAACAGTTCCATGCATTTTGGCCCTGCGGTCGGTCACAAACAAGGGAATGAAAACAGGCGAATTGCCTGTGTTATAGAGCCTGGAGAGGGTTTGAATGAATTCCCTTGTTTATGGGGTTCTTTCTACCGAACGGCGGGTCATTCGGTAGTTTCCATACGAATTTCTGGAAGTATGGAGGTCTCAGCGGTGTTTGCCTAGTCAAGTGTCCGATTTTAGTTCCAGACACTCGACGGCAAAACACCGCTGTTCGGTAGTTTAAGATGGCCGCCGCCACGTGTTTGTTTCCCGAATGGCGGCCACCCAGAGGACAAAGACTACATTACACTGATTGCCAATTACCCGTTTGCAACATTGTTGCAAACTGTAATTGGAGGCACACTTATTCCTGGGTGGTCTGGTTGTTCGGTAGTTTCACTCAATATAATGAATGGAGTGATTCTACCGAACAATCAGATGAATGCTGCATACATATCACCCAGGCTAAACTTAACACATGAATACATATACAATATTACAGGCAGCACACTAGAACATGCTTCACAGTCTTAAAGGGACAGTAGTCCCAAAAGTCCCAATGTGTCCATAGATGCTGTTAAAAGGGCCAGTAGCAGCAATATACAGTACAATATGCCCAAATATAAATCTTTAAGTGTACCAATTTTCCAGGGACCATAGTCAGCAGGTAAGAGGCAGGCAGCCAGGCCCCTCCAATGTCCAGTGGCGAGGTGGGTTCCGCCACAAATATCTTGGCTATCTTGGAGTTTCATTTTCAGTGTCTTTACCAGTAGCTTCACACTTTTATTGTCATGTGCATAGAAGGAGCTTCTTGTCATTTGGACCGCTCTGTGTGCTCTTATGGCCACTATGCGCTGTTAGGTGTTGAAAGATTACTCGAGTTTATGCATGGTCTCCAATTCACTAATGGTTTTAATGAGTGATTGTATGTTGGATGTGCGTTCTCTTTTTAGTCTGGATCCCCATTTAATCAGGATTCCTCTAATGACTCCCTTATGTACTTCCTATACCCAGGGGACTGTAATGTTGGGTGTAGTATTCACTTCAAAATACCTTTTCAATGTTGTGTGGAGATCTTCCACTACCCGAGGGTCATCTAGGAGAGTCTCGTTCAGGCGCCAGTTGGTATTGCGTCTAGTGTCACCCTGTGTGTCTGTAGTCATGAATATAGGGGCATTGTTGGTCCAAGTGATATTACCTATGGATGCTTCCCTTACCAGATGAAGGTGTCTGTGGCCTATGAGGAACATATCTATTCTGGAGCAACTGCCCGCTGCAGGGGAGCAGAATGTGTAATCCCTGTCCTGTGGATGCATCAGTCTCCAGCAGTCTATCAGTTGTTGTAGGGTGTCGTGAAATAGTGATCTCTGGTGGGAATTAGTGTCTTTGGCCTTGGATGAGCTGTCTACCGCATAATCAAGCACCATATTCCAATCACCCCCCACTATAAGAATCCCCTCTGCAAACCCCTCCAATTTCCTCAGGCATGAGCGGGCAAAGGCTACTTGACCCGAATTCAGAGCATATACATTGGGTGACAAGCTGGTCATTTACCTTTCTCTTAAAAAAACAACATCCCCCTGGGGTCTGTCTTAATGTCCAGCTCCGTGAAGGCAATGCGTGACGACATCAGTATGGCTACTCCCCTTGATTTCCCCTTGCTGTAATATGTCTGGTGAATATATTTGGAGTCTAGGTTGGAATTCTGCCTTATAGTGGGTCACTTGGATAAACAGGCTTTTTGTCTGTCTAATTCTTGTGTCAACATGGGGTATTTCTGGGGTATTGAAGCCTCTCACATTTAATGACAGTAGGTTAACCTGGGCTATATTGGGCTTGTGAAAGAGTTTCCGCTATATTGACGGCCCCATATCTAACACCATGATAGTATATGTGGCAGAGTGGTAATAAAGAAACATAAGACAAAGATATAGGCAGACGAAGAACAAAAACTATATACACAAGTATGATCTGAATTACTCATGCTGACAGAGAGAATGGTGCCAACCCTGTAGGAGACGTGGTTGTATCCACAAGTAGTTGTGGGACACCTCTAGGGTGGTAGGGGACCTAGTTACTGTAAGGGGAACTGAATGTTGCTTCAGATGTATTATTAGCACCATGGATCGCACCCACACTACAGATATGTGCGCGACCCATACTGCATGAACTGCACCCAGAGCACATGCCCCTGTAAACCCTACATTATTCAGCATAGGATATTATCAACTTGTTCTGTGGCTGTATGGGCCCGGCATATGCTAATAAACTTATATAAACTAAGAAATCATTGGCATCACATAGTAAAACAGTGGGGACCTGAGGTTGCCCCATTTTGTGGGTTAAATTAGTGCAAAGGGTATATTCTTCCACCCTTAGAAAGTCCTCAGACGACCTTGTCTCTAGGTGTGGAGGGGAGTTCGGCACCATGTGGGACTTGTCTTCTGCGTTTCTTTGGGGTTCTTTGCCACCTGGATCTTTGCGGTAACTGCTTGAGAGACTGTCCAGAAAGTCTGGTCCAATCCTCTACATCAGTAGGTGGAAGGCTAAAGACCTGTAGGAAGTCTGGTACCTCCATTGGGGTGCTGATAGAGTAATTCTTGCTTTGCTGCGTCACCAAAAGGGCGAAAGGGAAAGTCCAGCAAAATTTTATGTCCAGTAGGATTTGAGTGATAGGCCAGAGCACACTCCTGGTTAGAAGCGTTGCTGGGGAGAGGTCCTGGTAAATGTCCACTCTGTGGCTCTCATATTGCAATTCACTGGTATGGCAGGCCCTCCGGAAGATCTCTTCCTTCAATGGAAGTTATGAATACGACATATAAGGTTGCAAGGTTTGTCTTGCTGAAGGTTTCTAGGCCTGGTTGCTCTGTGGGCCCTGTCAAACTTAATGGTTGTGCCCAGAGGTCTAGAGAGAATCTGGTTAAAGAGGGTTGTTAGTACCTTCAAGGGGTCCTCTGTGGTTCCCTACGGGCTTTCCGGAATGCCCTTCACCCACAAATTGTTCCGCTGTTGTCTACATCCTCCAGCCTCCTTTGTAAGTACAATATAGCCTCTGCATGTAGCTTCTGAGTGGTGTGGCATTCAGACCATTGTTATTCTGCTGCTTCGCTATCGTCCTCCTGGGCCTGTACTTTGTCACCCAGGTGTTGGACGTCGGAGCTAATATATATATTATTATTATTATTATTTTCGCCATTTATATAGCACCAACAGATTCCGTAGCGCTTTTCAGTATTATTACAGGGGGGATTTAACTATAAATAGGACAATTACAAGAAAACTTACAGAAACGGTAGGTTGAAGAGGGCCCTGCTCAAACGAGCTTACAGTTTATAGGAGGTGGGGTATAAAACATATTAGGACAGGATGTCCCCCCTTTTTTTTTTCTTACCAAAAAATAAACTCGAATCTCTTGAGAGACAAAAGAAAGGGAAAATAAATAATAATTAAAATAAATTAAAAAAACACAAACAATACTGTTTCAATCTCACTTACAGCACTTTATTAAGCAGACCATATAACATAAATATAAATCATCCTTGTTCAGACAATCATACCCAATACGTTATTTATTACTACTACTCATAGTAAGTATCCTTGGTACAAGCAGCATTTCACAAATTCACATCTCGTCAATGGAAAAAAAACAAAGGAGCTTTCTTTTTCATTTGCATCAACCTATTAAACAATGCATATAGCATAAATTCAGGACATCAGTTTAATTCCCCATTTCCTACCCCAAGGAGTAAACTGACATAATATCAAAACAACTTCCCAAGAAAAAAAAAAAAAAAAAAAAAAAAAATATATATATATATATATATATATGTATATTAGCCACTTCATCATTTAAAAATTTGATTCTAGCTATAATTTATCTATTACTTAATAAACCCTAAAAAAGAGGAAAAAAAAGGGAAAAAAAGGAAAAGAGGGGTAGTTTCATTCAAATATTTTTTGAGGGGATGACAACATTTCATCCCTTCTCTTACCCTTTTCCCTTTCTCATAACATGTAATCCTAATACAGGCAGCATTTAGAAAACTCAAATCACTTAAGAGAGGAAAGAAGGTAAAAACAAGTACGTAAATTAATACATAAATTAAAAAAAGAAGACAGTTTCAATCTCACTTGCAGCACTATATTAAGCAGAGCATATGGCATAGATATAAATTATCCTTGTTCAATCATGACAGATAAGTAATTTCTTACTACTACTTATAGTAAGTGTCCTTAGTACAAGCAGCATTTCACCAATCACATCTCTAAAAAAATTAAAAATATATATTTTTAATTTGTAAGTGTAGTCGTCCCAGTCAAATTTCCAGCCAATTTGAGGGTTCTCCACTAACTGTAAGTAACTTTGACTATGTTCGAGGTTCGCTACCTGTGCCACATTGGCTCCATTAATTCAGTTTGACTGCAACTTCAGTTTGTATTATATAGTTTCTATGTATGTTGGGTCCACAATAGCATATTCCAGCCTATACAATACATGGACTGTCTGTTTCATTTGGCCTCGTGAATCACTATCCCACATACGCTTGCTACTGCAATTGCTTGCATACAGTCTACCTTAATCCATATCTGCATTCGACTTAAGCTGCAAATGTTCCCTACTAATTGTGTGATATTTCCTTATGCATAAATCTTAGTACTAATGATAACCGAGAAAATTAAGTACTAGTTTGCCACCTGGTGTTCATTTTTTATATCACTAGGTTTTATGTATATAGTGTTGTACATGGTTACTTTCATCTATTCCATTGTTTTTTTTTTTTGTTTTTTTTTTACTTTACTAGGTTTGTTTCTTATGTAACATTGTGACTCAGTATGAATATTTGCATTATTAGGAAATTGGGCTTCTGTAATTGGTTAAAGTCCAATATGTCTAATTTTCAAATAATAGGTTCTAATTTCACTATACGAAACATCTCTGGTTAATTCATGTCATTCTTATAGTTCAAGATCATATGCTGGTATCTTTTACTTTTAATACGTTCTGATAATACATAAATATGCTAATAAAGAATTTCTCGTGTAGCATGACATCACTATCTCATTTTACTCTACATAGGCTTTTAAACTTCTGAATTATAGGCCAAGGCAAGTCTATTGCTGCATAAGAGTCAGTAATATGTGTTACTTTAGGTTAGTTCTTTATATTAAACACATTTCTATATAATAAATGGGGATTCCTATTAGTAATTATGTAATTCATACGTATATTAGGTTCAATTTCTGTGTACAGAATTACTAATATATTCCTTAGATACATACGTATAGGATGGTAAATATTTTCTCTACTAAAATTTCCATAGTTTTTCTATCCCCTTAAGGACAGTGGGTGTTGTATGCTGTCCTGGCAGGGGCAGTCCTAAATGCTGAAGGGTGGCATAGAATGTCTTAACTTTCCTTAATACTTACCCAATCCCCACTGATCCCCCACAGAGCAAAGGTAGTCCCACTCCAGATGTGATCGCGTGGTCCGGCTTGTGCAGGAGGACTGCCTAGAATGTCGTGCAATCCCCCTAATGCCTGTACTGTAAAACAGTTTATAAATTAAGTAAAAGTATTTAGATTTCATATATATATATATATCTTGTCTTGATCCTGAGGAAAGTCCCAGTCCCCAAGTGGGACTGAAATGTCGATCTTTTTAAGTATGGAACAATAAAGCATTGAAGATTTTAAAACTACTATCCGTGAGTGCAGCTATACCTTTACTTATTGTTTATATATATATATATATATATATATATATATATATATATATATATATAGTATCTCACAAATGGGAGTACACCCCTCACATTTTTGTAAAAATTGTATTATACCTTTTCATGTGACAACACTGAAGAAATTACACTCTGCTACAATGTAAAGTAGTAAGTGTAAAGCCTGTATAACAGTGTAAATTTGCTGTCCCCTCAAAATAACCCAACGCACAGCCATTAATGTCTAAACCGTTGGCAACAAAAGTGAGTACACCCCTAAGTGGAAATATCCAAATTGGGCCCAAAGTGTCAAACTTTTGTGTGGCCACCATTATTTTCCAGCACTGCCTTAACCCTCATGGGCATGGAATTTACCAAAGCTTCACAGGTTGCCACTGGAGTCATCTTCCACTCCTCCATGACAATATCACGGAGCTGGTGGATGTTAGAGACCTTGCGCTCCCCTACCTTCCATTTGAGGATGCCCCACAGATGCTCAATAGGGTTTAGGTCTGGAGACATGCTTGGCCGGTCCATCACCTTTACCTTCAGCATCTTTATCAAGGCAATGGTCAGCTTGGAGGTGTGTTTGGGGTCGTTGTCAAGTTGGAATACTGCCCTGCGGCCCAGTCTCCGAAGGGATGGGTAGCATGCTTTATTTCAGTATGTCACAGTACATGTTGGCATTCATTGTTCCTTCAATAAACTGGAGCTCCCCAGTGCTGGCAGCACTCATGCAGGCCCAGACCATGACACTCCCACCACCATGCTTGACTGTAGGCAAGACACACTTGTCTTTGTCCTCCTCACCTGGTTGCCGCCACACACGCTTGACACGTTTATCTTGTTCTCATCGGACCACAGAATATGGTTTCAGTAATCCATGTCCTTAGTCTGCTTGTCTTCAGCAAACTGTTTGCGGGCTTTCTTGTGCATCATCTTTAGAAAGGCTTCCTTCTGGGATGACAGCCATGCAGACCAATTTGAAGCAGTGTGCGGTGTATGGTCTGGGCACTGACAGGCTGACCTCCCTCCCCTTCAAACTCTGCAGCAATGCTGGCAGTACTCATACGTCTATTTCCCAAAGACAACCGCTGGATATGACGGGGAGCACGTGCACTCACACTTCTTTGGTCAACCATGACAAGGCCTGTTCTGAGTGGAACCTGTCCGGTGAAACCACTGTATGGTCGTGCCCATCGTGCTGCAGCTCAGTTTCAGGATCTTGGCAATCTTCTTATAGCCTAGGCCATCTTTATGTAGAGCAACAATTCTTTTTTTTCTGATCCTTGGGGGTTTTTGCCATGAGGTGCCATGTTAAACTTCCAGTTACCGGTATGAGAGAGTGTGAGAGTGATAACACCAAATTTAACACACATTTTCCCCATTCACACCTTGTAACTCTAACAAGTCACATGACACCGGGGAGGAAAAATGGCTAATTGGGCCCAATTTGGACATTTACACTTAGGGGTGTACTCACTTTTGTTGCCAATGGTTTAGACATTACTGACTGTGTGGTGAGTTATTTTGAGGGGACAGCAGATTTACAATGTTATACAGGCTGTACACTTACGACTTTACATTGTAGCTGACTGTTTTTTCTTCAGTGTTGTCACATAAAAAGATATAATAAAATATTTACAAAAAATGTGAGGGGTGTACTGTGTGTAAAAAAACAAAAACATATATATATATATATATATATATATATATATATATATATATATATATATATATATATATATATATATATATATATATAATGTAAGTACTTTTATATGCACATACACACATATATATATATACACTTTTATTCTAGCTGTATTTTAATATTAATATATATTTATATTATATATATATATAACTTCTACGTGTATATATTTATGCAATAATGTTACATAATTTTGTAATTTTATTGATTACAATTTAAGGGACCTGCCTGACAACACAGGCAGAAAGTCCAAAGAATTTAATTTGCAAGAAAAGGGCAAGCACTTTAACATTTTTCTGATAATATAGCAGCATGCCATATCATTAATAAAGGAAGGTCTTAATCCCTTACTATCATGAAGTTAGTTAGGAAACAAACCTGGTTGTCCATCACTTCCCCATAGTATATGGAACAAAGCGGCAGATGCCTTATCAGGTTCTAAATTTCAGGAGTTCTTCTGTTTACATCCGAAAGCAAACTTACAACACAAAGATCTCCCAGAATTCAGGGATCCAGTCATAGACTGAATTTACTCATATCTCAGAGTAAACCTTTAACCCAGGCAGGTCTGTTGGACAAAATCAAATAAACAGTTAGGACTTCTAGCGCTAATTAAATATAGGTATCTCTTTATTACAGGTCTAACCACTCATCAGTTTTCATCACACCACAGCTGACTTTCAATTAGGCAAAATAGCTGCTTTGGAAAAATAGCAATTAAAAGTTTTAATTGTAATAAAGTTATAACAAAAAAAAAGGTCATTATAGTTATTATTTATGTTTTATTCTTTGTTGACACAGTCTGGTATATATTTATTTATTTTTTTCACTGTGGTATCTTTACAACAGAAAAGGCAATCATCTCTAATATTATTCTATTCTGTTTGTCTACTCTTAACCCACTAAGGTTTAGAAAAATGTAGACAAATATGAGCATCAAACATCAATATTTATATGTTGGATTTATTTTGTATGCTCCCCAAGATATCTCGTGGAATTTAAGATTTAATTTCTTTGTGATATAATAGCAGAATTAGTCTCAAATTGGCATACATAAATTACAAAGCATATTTTTTTTTTACATTTGCTTGAAACAAATCCTCAACAAATCCCAATAGATTTTGTTCTGTGTCAACAGCAATATCAGAACAACTGGAGACCAAAGTGTGACAGCTTTTCTCTTACGACAAAGAAGGAAGAAGGCACTGCAACATCAGAGACAGACACCATGTGCTCTGCTCCTGCCTCGTTAACATGCCACTATAATTCAGAAGAGAGCTGCCGACACTTTTTAGTAGGAAAAGAATAGTTTTCTTTCTCTGGCTTAGAAACAATGTCATCTTGTTTAACTATATACTATGAATGTAATAAGCTGATAGCTTGAGTACTGAAAGTTTCTATCATATGCATTTTATCATTAGATATTAATCAATTGCAATCTTAAATATGTCATTAAGAAATTGAAAAATAGCATAATAGGATGCAGTTTTCCAATTGTTATATACTGGAGAGCCACTGGGAGGGAGCTAAGAGCTTTTAACCAGGGCACTGGATAAAAAATTGTGATGTGCTGGCACTGCACCCCTACTGAAGCAGCAGCCACGAGTCTCTCTCATCTGGTCCAGGACCAGCTATGCGTTCCTGAAAATGGCTTTTTACAGAGGGGGAAGCAGGGACACAATGGTATGTGCTCCAGACTCCACTCCTCCACCACCACCCATACACATAAAGTAGGCCACAGGTGGCAGTTTCGGTCTCTATGTATGTGACTGCAACTGTGTGTGTGTCTTACTCTGCAACTGTGTGCGGCTGTAACTGTGCGTGCGCGACTGTGACTGTGTGCGGCTGTGATTTTGTGTATGGTGTCTGACTGTATGTGTTACTGTGACTGTCTGTGTGTGCGGTTGTAACTCTGGGTGAATGTGACTGTATGTGTGAGACTGTGTGTCCTTGTAACACTAGCTGTGACTGCGTTTGTGACTGCGTACCTGTGATTGTGTGTGTTGTGTCAAGGAAAGTAGAGCCTATTGTATAGTGAAGAGGAGCACTAATGGTAATAGAAAAAAGGGGGATAACCCCTAAATGGTTAATATTAGGATGAGAAAAAAAGAAGAAACTAAAAAAAAAAACAAAATCTACCAATAAGTGTGTCTCTTGAAAAGAGAGTAGCAAGAATTAATAAAACTTAACTTTTAGTGTATCAATCTATATAAAATAAACCATATATAATAAGGAAAACAAATTAAATCAAGTATCGAACGTTCAGTCCTCAGTGTATATGCAGTGCTGAGTAATATAGCAAGAGAGTAGCAGTGTGTGTTAACAAATAAATGTTAGCTGCAAATACAATAATTATACGCTGTTTACCTAGTGTTTAACCTGGGGTATTGCGTGCTAGGGTGTACTGTATCCTGACAATGGTACATGCTTCTTTAATGTGTCATGTGTCAAACAAGAATTATGGTTAGTCTGTTATTTTCATCTAATGTATCTTACAACCTTAATCCATTCATTTTAAATGTATCATATTAGTTGCCCTTTGTTCTCTTTGAAATCAGACCAAATACTCAATTTCACAGTGCATGATGCTTGATTTTGTAGTGTTTGATGTATGATTCAAAGCTCTATCCAGTATGGTGACAATGGATAGTTGATATGCTATGGTGTGTTAATGTATGATTTGTTTAGTTTTTTACTTTCTTTTTATTAATGGTTGGTGTGCTTTGAGATCTGCTTTAGGCTTAACTCCTTAAGTAGTAACAGTAATAAGAATTGAAAGAAGGATCCTATTACTGTTTTATATTTTCACCATCTTAATGAAACAATTCAAGCAAAACCCAGAAGCATTTATTTTCATCTTTCTGTTATAAGGTAAGCATTAAAAAATAGATTTTTTAGGATTTTCAATATTTCAAAAGTACAGCCTTAATATTTTTAAGATTTCAGTGTCATTTATCTTTATTTTGCCTTTTTCCTTTTTCGCTGTTATTGCTATAATATATTAAGTTTGTGTAAAAGCCGTCTTGCAAAATGGATTAAACTATTATGTTCCAACTAACTTTTCTACATGGAATCACTCTTAAGAAATTGAATAAAATTATCTTAGTATTAATAGGAAATAGGTACCTCCCAGTGATCATGTCATGTATAATATGTTATAAAATTAAATGCGGTAAAAATAAAAATCCAGCGCACTCCCTTATCTACTAAACAGCTACCTTGGTGCTGACAGATTTTGCTAGTTTTATTAAAAACACCTAATCTAGGCAAAAAATAATGGGTGTTTAGTAACATTATATGATCATACATTGCATAAGCCTGCCACAACGTCAATGTACCCCATCTTTGACAGTCCTACTCTAACAACCAACTGTCTACTAAATGAGCTACTCACTTGGGGAAATCCTTCCATCTCGAGTTCTCTGCAGTACAAGGCTAAATAGGGACCTGAGATGAGGCACCTGTGACAGGAAGGGGTGCAAACCGAGGAGCTGGCTAGACTCCTTAATATATATATATATATATATATATATATATATATATATAGTAAAACAAGGGGCTGGCTGCACTCACCTGAACATGCTTAAATGGGGTGCTGCTGGGGGCCAATAAGTACAGTAAAAATTAAAATCTGTCAGCACCAAAGTAGCTGTTTAGTAGATAAGGGAGTGCGCAGGATTTTCATTTTTACTGTACTTATTGGCCCCCAGCAGCACCCCATTTAAGCATGTTCAGGTGAGTGCAGCCAGCCCCTTGTTTTCCCATATATATATTTAGGAGTCTAGCCAGCTCCTTGGGACCATTTTCAGTAGGAGGACTACCGTGGTTACTCTGGACACCTTCTCATGTGTATAGCAGTAGTGATCATAGCTCTTTCCCCCACACATCAGTCAACACTTAAAATGAACACCTTATGGAAACACACAGCACAACTTTATATACAGGTCAGATGTGGATAATGATTGATGTATTTTTTATTTTCACTTGACACTTACAGGGTTATTCAATATTCAATAAATTCATCCAAATTTTACCTAAAATGCAACTGTATTGAGTATCTTGTATAAGGAATATGTTTTTAGATGTGAATTTCCCCATTCCCTCTATATTGGCACTATACCTGCTACCCTCAGAGCCAGGATTTTAAGGCTCTGAACAAGTTGAGCTTAATACCTAATTTTAATTAGTATTTCACTTGATTGTAATACACATCAGATGTCTCTCTCTCTTATCTTGCCAGAGTGAATATCAGAGTGTAAGAGTGGTGTGATGATGCCCTAAGAGCATACAATCCTTTCTTACAGAGCCAACAAATATAGGCTCTTTTAACCCCTTAAGGACACATGACATGTCTGACATGTCATGATTCCCTTTCATTCCAAAAGTTTGGTCCTTAAGGGGTTAAATGTGAGTGATCCACTTTTCTCCAAAATAATGTTATATTTTGTTACCATCTACCCTAAATGTTTTATTGTTTTGTCTTTTATATATCTGATACACACGGTTGTTACAAGATAACGTGGGCTAAGTTACCCCCTTTTTACGAGCTCCACTAAGGGTATAGGTTTTGCTTTTACCACCTGTTTTATAACATTTCCACTAAAGCACTTTTTAGTAGTAACACACTTCCTCCTTTGGGGGGTTTGCTTTTGTTTGTTTGAAATAGAAAATATGTGAAGACAGATAACTGCATATGAAGAGGTTCCCGAGCATGAACCTGAGAAGTCAGAATCCATTTTGACTGAAAGAGAGATAGATAGAAGGGATGAATGCTAGCTGGTTAAAAAAAGAACCCAGACAAAACAGAGTTAGTCTCGGTGAGAGGACCCAGGGCAGCAGAAATATCTCATGATAACTGAACATGCCTGGAATTTGGAAGCTCAGAACTCATTAGTTCAACAGAGGTACAACATATCGGAGTGCTGATTGACTATGGACTATCATTTAAACACTAGATTTTTTTCAAAAACAAAATCTGCCTTCTTTCATCTAAGACACATAACCATGATACATGACTTAATCTCACAGGGTGATATGCCAATATTAGTCCATGCATTTGTGTCCTCTCATCTAGATTACTGTTATTTACTCTACTTGGGACTCATAGAAAAAAAACTGACCAACCAAACTCGATCATGTCACATAACACCTCCACTCCCTGCATTGACTTCCAATTAAATGGCGAACATATTTTAACATTGGCCTGCTGACATTCAAAGCCTTAAACCAGCCCTCCAGATGTTTTGGACTACATCTCCCTTGATGCTTTGCCAGCATTATGACTGAAAGAGCATTATGGGAGATGCAGTCCAAAATATCTGGTGGGCTGATGGTTCCCCACCCCCGCCTTAAACAGTCAATGCCCTGTAAGACACTGTATATTCCATCCTGCTCACTTCAGTCGGCAAATGAATCCCTCAAAGTTGGTGCCTAGAATAAAGACAAACTAGGTTCCTGGTCATTCAACCACACTGCCCCCACACTCTGGAACTGTTTACCTTGCTCAGTCAGAGAGGCAACATCTTTACATATATCTGTTTTATATATTTGTAAGGTGCTTTGAGTCTCACAGGGAGAAAAACTAATTGCAAAATATTATAACTACTCACAGCCAAGAACTTCAGATCAATGTAACATTTTGGGTAGCATTGAAGAAGGAGCTATAGAAGAACCGCATGCATTAGTTTTTTTCCATTCATTGGATATTTATCAGCCTATTAACTGTGATCATGTGTGCTGAATGGACTTTTCCAGTGGAAGATAAAGACAGACTCTATACTCAGAAAGGACTGATAAGAGAGGACAATTTATCTTTCCCATTAGACAGTGCAAAAAGACACAAGGAGGCACAAGATAGACATTGGTTAGTTTATTCTAGAAACCAGGACTGTTTTTCTGTTTTGCCTGTTGTTTATTCTAAGCATCACGGAAAGCTTTAGTGTCTGATGGCTGAAGTGACTGGAAGTACGTGACAATCGACAAAAATAAAAACATAAATGAAAGTGGAAATGAAAATAAAAATAATAAACATTCAAATAAAATATATATTTTTTTTAGAAATAAACAAAAAATAAATAAAAATAAACAATACATAATACATAAAAAATACATAATAAATATATATTTTTAATATAAATATAATTTTTTTATTTTTATGTTTATTTACTTTATACATTTTAATTTTTATTTCATTTGTATTTTATTTTTATATTTATATTATTTTTATTTTCATTTATTTTTATGTTTTATTTTTTATTTTTGTTTTACTGTTAATATGATTTATTAATAATACTACCATATATACTCGAGTATAAGCCGAGTTTTTCAGCACATTTTTTCGGCTTATACTCGAGTCAATAGTCTGTATTATGGCAATTTATTGTGGGGCTGTCAGAGCTGTAACTTACCTGTCCTGCAGCTCCTGTCAGCTCCCTTCTCCTCCGCGCCGTCCGTTCAGCAGCTCGGGCAGCTCTCGCGAGACTTAGAGTGTGAGCTGACAGAAGAGCTGAACGGACGGCGCGGAGGAGAAGGGAGCTGACAGGAGCTGCAGGACAGGTAAGTTACAGCTCTGACAGCCCCACAATAAATTGCCATAATACAGACTATACACACACACACACACACCACGCATACACACATACACTCTCTCGCGAGACTTAGAGTCTTAGAGTCTCTCGCGAGACTTAGAGTGTGAGCTGACAGAAGAGCTGAACGGACGGCGCGGAGGAGAAGGGAGCTGACAGGAGCTGCAGGACAGGTAAGTTACAGCTCTGACAGCCCCACAATAAATTGCCATAATACAACACACACACACACACACCACTCATACACACACACACCACTCATACACACATGCACTGCACTCATACACACACACTGCACTCATACACACACGCTGCACTCATACACACGCTGCACTCATACACACGCTATACACACACACACTGCACTCATACACACACGCTGCACTCATACACACGCTGCACTCATACACACACACACTGCACTCATACAACGCTGTACTCATACACACGCTGCACTCATAAACACGCTGCACTCATACACACACACACTGCACTCATACACACACGCTGCACTCATACACACGCTGCACTCATACACACACTGCACTCATATCCACACTGCACTCATACACACACACTGCACTCATACACACACATTGCACTCATACACACACACTGCACTCATACACACACACTGCACTCATACACACACGTTGCACTCATACACACACTGCACTCATACACACACACTGCACTCATACACACACGCTGCACTCATACACACACGCTGCACTCATACACACACGCTGCACTCATACACACGCTGCACTCATACACACGCTGCACTCATACACACGCTGCACTCATACACACACGCTGCACTCATACACACGCTGCGCTCATACACACACGCTGCACTCATACACACACGCTGCACTCATACACACACACTGCACTCATACACACACACTGCATTCATTATATACACACACTGTAAATAAATATTCAATTAATATATTTTTTTTAGGATCTAATTGTATTTAGAAATTTACCAGTAGCTGCTGCATTTCCCACCCTAGTCTTATACTCGAGTCAATACGTTTTCCCAGTTTTTTTGGGTAAAATTAGGGGCCTTGGCTTATATTCGGGTCGGCTTATACTCGAGTATATACGGTAAATAAATACTAACATTATTTACAGCTTCTCATTTTTTATATTTTATATTTTATTTTTTTATTCTTATTTTTTCTTAATTAGTTTTTAATTTTTATTTATTTATTTTTTCTTTATTCTTTCTTCTATGTGAACAGTACTAACTTAAGTTTATTTCACTAAGGTTTTAAAGTTAATATCACATAAGGGTCTGTTTGAATTCTATAATATGTCTTGTTTTATCATATGTTTCTACTAACAGGGACTTATACTGCCCTGAATTGCCCAACACAATCCAGTAGTGATACAGATGGACAGAAAGCAAGAATGAAACGCATGGTGCATGAATGGAACACACTGCGAATTACGGAAGCAGAAGGTAGAACGCAAACGTCATAGGAATAATAATAATAATAATAATAACAAAGTATTTAACCAGGAAAGGTACATTCAGATTATTCTGGTTTCCAAGTATGTCCTGGGGATGTTACCTTAGCCCAACATCCAGGGGTTGTTACTATCACCCAATTTAATGGTACTCATTAAGAATGAAATCGAGGCTTGGACACCACAATGAAGATCAGTGGTGAGAAAATGGACCTCGCTCTGGGATTGACTGATGGTGCCCAGAGGGAGGGTTAACCGGGCATTTTAAACTGTAGGTTTTTTGACTGCTACCCCTGAGGATGTCCATGCAATTGGACGAAACGCGTAGGGCTATTTTGATAATTTGTTATTTTATTGTATTACTGTTTTACTGTTCGCAGGAGATCCAGTGGATATGGTAATATGCACATGTTTTTATAAAATCTTGTAAGTTAGACCAATAAATGTAGTTCTTTTTTATAAGTGAAGATGTACTCTATGTGGTTTTCCTTTTTCCTCTCTCTCTCTATATGTTTATGGTTTGGATGTGAGTATAGAGAAAAAAGAAAAGAGTCCTGAGTTTAAGGAGTTTAAAGCGGCACTGTCATGCCAAACAAAGCACAGGAACAAAGCACTCTGATTGGCTTAAGTGTTCTTAGCCTAATTGCAGGGTGGGGCAAAGCTTTATAAGCCTTCCCCCGCCCTGCAGAGCTCAGTCTGCGCAGAGCCCTCCATGGGTGAAGATGGATTATTTTTTTTTGCGCCTGTGTTTTATCTTTCTTGTCAGGTTTTTATTTTTTTTGCACTCAGGTTTTTTATTTTATTTTAAGTTCGACGGGTATGATAGTTTTTTATTTGGCCTTTTTGGGGGATATTTGGGGATAAGATATTTAGAAAAGAAAAGACGTCAAATGGTAAGTTTAATTTTTCTTTCCAGGTTAGTTATTTTATTAGTGGTAGGGGTCAACTTTTTTTTGATGGGGGGGATTTGTCTTAGGGCCCACACCCGCCGCCCAGGGGTTGGGGCCAGGGGGTCAGTAGGTTCCCCCCCTCATTATCTTTATGGCCTCCACCCACCGCTCAAGGGTGGGGGCCGGGGGGAGGACAGTAGGTCCCCCATTGTAATTTATGGCCCCCACCCACCGCGCATAAGTGGGGGCCGGGGGGAGGACAGTAGATCCTCCCCCCTCTTTATCTTAATGACCCCCACCCACCGCGCAGGGGTGGGGGATGTGGGGGAGGACAATAGGTTCCCCAATCTATATGTGTAGAAAGGACTTAAGCAGAGTGCCATTCATGAGTTCTACCTTACCACTACTCTGTGGGTGATAGGGTGTGTGGAATGCAAGGGTCACCCCCAGTGCTGCCCAGATTTCCTTGGTCAGTAATGCAGTGAAGGATGTTCCCTGGTCACTCTCGATTACTTTAGGAACTCCATATCTGCAGATAATTTTGGTAAGTAAGCGCTTTGCTTTGGTCTTGGCAGTGAGATTAGCGACAGGAAAAGCTTCTGGCCATCCTGAAAGCATGTCCACTATACCCAGTGCATATTCATACCGGCCACTTTTTGGCATTTGGATATGATCAATTTGGATCCTTTGGAAAGGGTCCTGAGTTTAAGGAGTTTAAAGCGGCACTGTCATGCCAAACAAAGCACAGGAACAAAGCACTCTGATTGGCTTAAGTGTTCTTAGCCTAATTGCAGGGTGGGGCAAAGCTTTATAAGCCTTCCCCCGCCCTGCAGAGCTCAGTCTGCGCAGAGCCCTCCATGGGTGAAGATGGATTATTTTTTTTTGCGCCTGTGTTTTATCTTTCTTGTCAGGTTTTTATTTTTTTTGCACTCAGGTTTTTTATTTTATTTTAAGTTCGACGGGTATGATAGTTTTTTATTTGGCCTTTTTGGGGGATATTTGGGGATAAGATATTTAGAAAAGAAAAGACGTCAAATGGTAAGTTTAATTTTTCTTTCCAGGTTAGTTATTTTATTAGTGGTAGGGGTCAACTTTTTTTTGATGGGGGGGATTTGTCTTAGGGCCCACACCCGCCGCCCAGGGGTTGGGGCCAGGGGGTCAGTAGGTTCCCCCCCCTCATTATCTTTATGGCCTCCACCCACCGCTCAAGGGTGGGGGCCGGGGGGAGGACAGTAGGTCCCCCATTGTAATTTATGGCCCCCACCCACCGCGCATAAGTGGGGGCCGGGGGGAGGACAGTAGATCCTCCCCCCTCTTTATCTTAATGACCCCCACCCACCGCGCAGGGGTGGGGGATGTGGGGGAGGACAATAGGTTCCCCAATCTATATGTGTAGAAAGGACTTAAGCAGAGTGCCATTCATGAGTTCTACCTTACCACTACTCTGTGGGTGATAGGGTGTGTGGAATGCAAGGGTCACCCCCAGTGCTGCCCAGATTTCCTTGGTCAGTAATGCAGTGAAGGATGTTCCCTGGTCACTCTCGATTACTTTAGGAACTCCATATCTGCAGATAATTTTGGTAAGTAAGCGCTTTGCTTTGGTCTTGGCAGTGAGATTAGCGACAGGAAAAGCTTCTGGCCATCCTGAAAGCATGTCCACTATACCCAGTGCATATTCATACCGGCCACTTTTTGGCATTTGGATATGATCAATTTGGATCCTTTGGAAAGGGTACTGTGGTTTGGGCAAATGGTTTGGAGCAGCTTTCATTATTTTCCCTGGATTACATCTGGCGCAAATAGTACAGGATCTGCAGTTTCTTTTCAGGGTAGTGATTCTGGGTGCTTCAAAATATTTGTTAATCATGAGGTGGTTCATGAGGTGCTTAGATAAATGAGCTGGCCCATGGGCCCATTGAACAACAGCTGGGTACATATTTTTGGGTAGACAGAATTTGAGGTTGATTGTGTACACTTCATTCTGAAGGGTTGCCCCTTTATCTTTCCAGCTTTGTATTTCTTGAGGGGTGGCAGCTGCTTGTTGTTCTCTCAGGAACTTCAGATCGGTGGGTAGGATCTGCATAGTGTAAATAGGAGTCTCTTCAACGGACACTCTTCTGTCCACTTCCCGACACTAGCGTGCTGCATCCTTAGCAGCCTGGTCGGCTAAATGATTACCATGTGCTTCTTCTGAATTCAATCTCCAGTGGGCCTTTACCTTTAGTATGGCCACCTCTTAAGGAAGCAGTGAGGCATCCATCAATTATTTGATAGCTGCACCATGTTTCACAGGTGTACCCGTTGCTGTAAGAAACCCTCTTGTTTTCCAGATTAAACCAAAATCATGTGCCACGCCCAGGGCATACCTTGAGTCTGTGTAAATATTAACACGCTTCCCTTCAGACATTTTACATGCTATAAGGGCTATTAGTTCAGCCTCTTGTGCAGACTTGCATGATGGAAGTGAAAATGCTTGGAGTATTTGGTCTTCTGTGGTGACAGCAAATCCGGTATGATATTGTCCCTGTGTGTCCGCAAATCTAGAGCCATCCACAAACTTGGTGAAGTCAGGATCTGGTAGAGCAGCCTCTTGCACTGTTGGGAGATGGGTTGTCTCCATTTTCATCTGTTCAAAACAATCATGAGGGGCATCTGGGTCCTGTTCTGTAGGAGGGGTGTCTTCACATATCTCTGTGTGGTATCGAGGGTAACCAACTGTTTGGCAATTTATGGTCCTTTTAGTGACCCCCTCCAATGTAAGTTGTTTTTGAGTTGCAGTACTCCATGTTTTGGCCATTGGGCTGAGTTCTTTCCACGAGAGATCTGGAGATTTGGTGAAAGAGACATGAGGAACAGCCACCTCCCAATGGTGGTATAAATGTGATACCTCCATGGGCAGGAGATAACAATATTTCCTTTGGAGTCACGAAACAGATCTGTCATGTGGGGATATTTATGGGATAATAATGTAAACAGATGAGAATTGCCCACGATTTTCAATTCTCAGATCCTTAATCGTTATCGTGTTAAATGAAATGTATAACCATATACCAGTAATTAAAAATCACAAATTGTTATAAAAATAGATATTTATTTCTTAACAATTTAAATAATAATGATGAGTAACATGCATGATAATAATCAATGGAATTTGAGTATAACAATATGCAATACAATATGGTAATTTAAAACAAACATTTCCTAATGACTAAGACGTAGTTTAAGTCTAAAGCATTAGGTGTCAAGATTTACGACCCTTTCACAGAGACAAAGAATGTGAAGTTTCAGTGTGCAGATGTAAAGAAACTTTCAGCTGGCAGTTTAAAAATAACCCTTTCAATGCTGGCTAGACCTCCTAAATAGTTAAGATCTACTCCTATGTAATTTTAAATAAATAACATTTAACCAGTCATCCACCATTTCAACATTTCCTTGCATCCAATGAGAAAATCTACTATGTTCTATAAGCTGATATTTTAATTAATTTGTCTAAATAGATATTTTATCTTATTTTAGAGCCAATCAATACAGCTGGATAAATGGTCATGATATGCTAACGTGATACTAATCACACAAATACATTAATGATTATATTGATCCCAGCTGCAGATAGGATGCTATAACCATATATATATTCTTTAATAATTAAGATTTCTAAATATGAAATCAAACATGATTTATCCAGTCATATATCATGCTATTAATTTTAATTAATTTAAATTAATTAATTAAATGCCTGTATATTTACCAGTTATGTAGATATTTTCTCATCAGATATTCCCAGGTAGCTAAGTGGTTCTCTGCATGAAGTGTGAGAGTTTCTTGGTTACTCTGGTCACCCGATTCTGCCTGGATCTCTCTGAATCCCCAGAGTGTCGTAATGTGTTTCTCTTCAATCTTTGAATTTTTGAATCCTTGAGTCTCCTTTCTTTGAATCTCCTGACTCTTCCCTTGTCTTAACTTTTTAAAGGGGAAATTCCTCTAAGTGATAGCCAATCACAAATGTGGGGTGTGGTTGCCTTCTAGGTAATCATTTTAATTTTCAGACTCTAGATGGCAGTATTGTTCCACTAGACATACCTATCCAGGAAAGAGTTAACTTTTCCTGGTGGCTATTTTTGACGTCATTTACGTTATCTTTATGATGGCTATTACTTATTTTATCTGTCAGATCAAGAGAATTTCTTCAGACTATGCGTCTTCAAATTCTGCTATAATTCCTAAAATTGATAGTTTGTGAACTAAATTTCACCTTAAACTATAATGGGACGTTGTACAATATCGAAAGTAAAATTTAATTATTTAATCTCCTCTGTCACCTAAGTCTGGGAATAGAATTTATTATATTCCATTAGTAATTAGACAGTCTGTCCACCCCCATTCTCAATGTCTTATCTATTTGGTTTGGTTATATACACATTCCATTCAGCTTGGGCAAAGCAGTCAGTCAAAGTGAAAGGATTGAAATTTTGTGTCTCTTTGTTAGCTTGAAGATAACAAAATGGAGTGTGGTCTGTTTAGCAATGACTTCATAATATACACTTTGTATTTCTATCATAGCACAAATGTCTGCCGATATAAATACCCTGACAGTCAGGGTGATACGTATTTCCACTAGGCTGAATAATTCTTCTTCATAGTATGGGTCAGGTCCTGGGGTGTTCCTGAATCACAGGGTGCAATGTAAGTAGTCCTCGGGCTGTTCATCATGTGGAACCGTGGGATTTTTCACCTGAAGTTCCATATGAACATCAAGATTTATGTCCAGACTGTATCAGTATTGTGGCACTCCCCCGTTGGGAAGTGGCAGAAGAGTGGCCGGGTTCAAAGAGTAACATTTTTGCAGAGTGACATTATCAGGCAAGAGGAGGGAGGTCTTAAGGTGGAAATGTCTCTGGGATGAGAGATGTTTCGGCTGGACTTGATTCAGGATAGCAGTGATATCATGAGGAGCAAGGACAGTTAGTTTATGTCCAAGAACAAAGTCATTGGTTTTGTCCAAAATGGCACTGGCAGCAAAAACAGCACACAAACAGGAGGGCCCGCCTCTGGCCACGGAGTCCAGCATGCATGAAAAGTAGGGCGCTGACGGGAACCATGTGACTGCGTAAGGACCCCTGAAGCATGGCCCATCTTCTCAGAGACAAAGAGCTTGAATGTCTTCTGATAGTTAGGTAGGCCCAAAGCTGGGGCTGAGGAGTTGGCCCTTTGGAGGGCATAGAAACATTTACGAGCTGTTGAAGACAATTAAAATGTTTCAGCCTTTAAGGCATCATAGAGAGGCTGCATGAGCTGAGAAGCTTTAGGAATCCAGGATCTGCAGTATGTGATGAGGCCTAGGAAAGCATGAAGAGCCTGATGTGCAGATGGAAGAGAGAGGCTTGTAATGGCAAGTACTCTGTTTCTTGTTAGGTGACGGGTGCCATGGGAAAGACAATGTCCCAAGAAGACCACAGAGGGCCGGCACCACTGAAGTTTCTTCTTGGAGGCTTTGCAACCTTCTTCAGTGAGAAAACAAAGGAGACCTTCTGAATTTCGTTCAGCAGTTGTGAAGTCATCCGCACAGAGGAGTAAATCATCTACATATTGGAGGAGGACCACATCTGGATGAGATTTTTGCCACAGTTCTAGTACGGTAGACATAGCTTTTGCAAACTGAGTTGGTGAATTTTATGCACCTTGAGGCATGACAGTCCAAGTATATTGCTGGTGATCATGTGTAAAAGCAAACAGATATTGACAAGAAGGATCCAAGGGCACGCTGAAAAAGGAATTTGCAAGATCAACCACAATGAAGAATTTAGCTGTTGGAGGGACTTGTGACAACAGCGTGTGTGGATTAGGGACAACGGCAGTATCTCGGTTGGTGACATCATTAACAGCGCGGAGGTCCTGGACCATACGGTATTGGTCAGGTTGACCTTTTTCAGTTTTCTTCTTCACTGGAAACAGAGGGGTGTTACACTCTGATACACACTTCACCAGAGTACCTTTTGCTAACAGACTTTCAGCTTATTTGGAGATGGCTTGTGCAGGCTTCAATGGGTACTGTGGCCTTCGTGGTGGATTTGCTCCCTCCATTAGTGTGACAACCACAGGTGGGATGCGTAGGCGTCCAATGTCATCTGGTCCTGTGGACCAACGTTTGGTTGGGACCCTATCCAGGGCACTGGGTGCATCTGAGACCCTTACCTCCTCAGTGGGAGATGTAATGTGTAGTAGTAGGGGCAGAGCGCAAAGAACAGAAGTAGCTTTTCGAGAAAGAGGGGTTAATAACTGAACCTGGCCATCAGCGGTGAAGGAGATCGAAGCTTGTAGACTGGACAGAACATCAGCACCTAGCAAGTTAATAGGACAAGTAGAAGAGACAACAAAACGTGAGAGAATGTCAGAACCCACTCGCAAGAGCTTAGTTAGTGGGTTATTTCGAGGGGTGCCATCAACACCTACACAAGAGACATCTGTGTCAGACAAATAAGAAGAGTCAGGCAGGTCTTGTTCTCTGAGAACACTGTGGGCTGCGCCTGTGTCAACTAAAAAGGTAGTAGGATGACCCTCTACGGGTAGGACTACTGTAGCAAGAGGCCCCCTTTTATCCCCTGTAGACACTGCCATGACAGGGGTGTAAGACACAGGTTTGCCAGTCACTTATTGTAAGAGATCTAAATGCGAATGATCGGAGCCAGTGTAGTGACGTGTGGGTGCGGTAGAGAGACTGACCTGTTGGGCTTGGCGTGTAGGGCGATGTTGACTGGGTGCAGAACAGTCATCTTGTTGATACTCATCTGTATCATAATTATCAGGGGAATTGTGAACATAGCTGCGGTGTAGAGGTTGATTATCAGCTCGAGATGGTTGATGGGCAGCTTCGGTATATTCCTGAGGAGGGTAGTATGGAATATATGCCTGAGGATGTACCTGTGGAGGGTAACCTGGCTGGGGGTAACCATGTATAACTGCAGGGGCATTAGGATACATAGGATAGCTAAACACAGGATTAGGTGTTCTGGTGGTCGGCTGTTGTTGTCTATGCACCCTGGGGTGTGGACAATCTTTTCTGAAATGACCTAGTTGATTACAATTAAAGCATGCCCTGGTCTGAGGCCTAGGAGTGTGTATCATGTGCTGCCCCTGTGTAGCTGGCACGGGATATCCTGCAGGAGCTGGGGCGGGTCTGATTGTAGGACTATAAAAGGAAAACATAAGGGGATTATCTTTCCTTTGGTGGCGGTTGGAGTGCATATTCAACGCCTTTAGCAACCAGGAGGAGAGTGTCCAAAGGAATAATCCTATACTCAGGGCGGGAAAGAACTAAACTTTTCCTGATGACTTCCTTAAGGCCTGCGACAAAGGCAGCGGATAACATTTGGGTATGTGCTTTGTTGTATACACTGAACCCTAGATCAGAGAAAGTTTGTGTCAACCGTGAGTGATATTTCTCTACAGACTCAAGTTTATCTTGTATAATGTCATTTATACAGGTGGCTTGGTCAGCTAATTTATCTTGAGCCCAGGCTCGAAGCTGTTCACAGAATGTGATACCCAACTGGAAATCCATATCTGTAGTGAGGAGAGCATCATTAAAACTCCTTTCCATAATGGGCCAATAGGCATCCCCAGCTTTGATTTCCCATAGACTAAACAAATCACACCAGGCAGCTGAGTATGTCTTGCGAATCTGGGCAACCCCCAAAAGAAGGGCATGGGCTCCTTCTCGGGGTCAGGGAGAGAGGTTACTAGGGTATTGGCTTGGGACAGGTTGAAAGTAACATACATCGGGGGAGCCCCTTCCACGGTCGGTAAGGCATGGTTGTGGCTGGTAGGGGTGGGCCGTCTCTGGGAAACCCTATTATTTAAAGGCCAAAATGGGCTGAGCCCCTGCACATTGTCATCTTCGGGAGGGACGGGGAATGGAAGACTGTGGTAGCTGGCAACATCTGGTAAATTAGGGGCTTGAGCGGCCGGAACACCGGAGTCGGGGGAACCGACAACAATGGCCTGGGGAGTAACTAATTGGGAGGTACCGGGATGAAAGCCTGACGCGGCAGGATAAATGCCCACAGCATGAGGCTGTCCCGATACAATGGATTAATTCGACCCAATTATCATGATAGGGTAACTGGGGGCCGCCATGAAGGAGGCGGGGACAGGGACTGGATTGGGTGAGGGGCTGGAAGGGGAAATGGTGGGAAGGATGCTTGGAGGGGAAGTGACGACCATAACAGGAGCTGGAAGTGACGGGGAATAAGCAGAGAGGGCGGAAATTAGTGATGAAATATCAAGGGAGGGAGGGACTACAGGGTTGGAGGCTGAAAGGGAAGGGAAAACTGAAACTGGGATGGAAGGGGTGATGGGGAGGGGAGAGGACGGTGCAGGAGCGGAGGGAATGACACAGGGAGATGGGACGGAGGAGGATATGACAGAGGGAGATGCGACAGGGGAAACAACGGGTGGAGATGGGAGGGGAGCAGGAATAGAGGGAACAATAGAGGGAGGTGGGAGAGGGGCGACAGGGGAGACAACGGGTGGAGGTGGGAGGGGAGCAGGAATAGAGGGAACGATGGAGGGAGGTGGGAGAGGGGCGACAGGGGAGACAATGGGTGGAGGTGGGAGGGGAGCAGGAATAGAGGGAACAACGGAGGGAGGTGGAAGAAGGGTGAGATCAGAAGAAGTGATGGAGGGAGGTAGAAGAGGGACGGGATCAGAAATGACAGAGGGAGGTAGGAGAGGGACGGGTTCAGAGGGAATGACAGAGGGAGGTAGAAGAGGGGCCGGAACAGTGGGAATGATGGAAGGAGGTGGGATAGGGGGCAGGAACAGTAGGAATAACGGAAAGAGGTGGGAGAGGGACAGGTCCAGTAGAAATGACGGAGGGAGGTGGGAGAGGGGCGGGAACAGTAGGAATGACGGAGGGAGGTGGGATAATGATGGGAACAGTAGGAATAATGGAGGGAGGTGGGAGAGGGGTGGGAACAGTAGGGATGACGGAGGGAGGTGGGAGAGGGGCGGGAGCAGAGGGAATGACGGAGGGAGGTGGGAGAGGGGTGGGAACTGTAGGAATGACAGAGGGAGGTGGGAGATGGACGGGAACAGTAGGAATGACAGAGGGAGGTGGGAGAGGGGTAGGATCAGTAGGGATGATGGAGGGAGGTGGGAGAGAAGCGAGAACAGTAGGAATGATGGAGGGAGGTGGGAGAGGGACGGGGACAGTAGGAATGACGGAGGGATGTAGAAGAGGGACAGGATAATAATAAGATCTGTCTGTCCCAAGGACGGGGTACAGAGGGGTGGGTACTGAGGAGACTACGCCAATTGGAGGTGGCGACTGGGCAGTGGCCGGGGAGGCGGGGCTAGGTTCTTTCACATTGTGTTGGGCGCCATCATAGGGCGGTGGCTGGGGAACATCGAGAGATGAATCATCATTACAAACATTTCTATGACATACATAAATCAATTGTCCTTCAAAATCTAGTTCTTCCTCTAACCAACCTTCCCGCTTGAGTCCTCTCACTACCCGATACCAAGCCTCCACAGCTTTCGTTAACCCATTATCCAACAATAAGCCCTCTTTGTCAATCAGCAGTTTCCTCCAAAACTCTGGTTGCAATCTACCATTTGGGGACATTTGGAAGCCACAAATCTTTGCTATCTTCTTTATTTTTAACATAGCCTCTTCTACTGCTCTCTACTTAACAATATCACAAGCTAAATAGCCTTTGAAAGGTGTGACATGTTCTTGTCCCATTTTTACCAAACAAGGCTTCCCACGTAAGAGGGACAGTGAGAGAGAGAGGAAAAAGAAGGAATGTCTACAGTGCTCGACTGCCACAAGGAATTGATCTTTGTGCGTCTTCCCTAAACGTAGACCAGTCACGGGATCTGTCCACCCTAGATGGTGGTCATGGATCTGAGCGGGTGAGCATGGGTGACTAACACAGCTCTGGGCAAAAGGTACAGAAGAGGTAGAGAGTAAAAGAAAAGGTAAATGTGGAGAGACTAATCAAAAGACATTTACAAGAGTCACAGATGTGAAGATGTGCGCAGATACCGGAATCAAGGATGAGCCACACAACACACACACACAAAACCAGGGTACTCACACTATGACTACAACTGAACAGAAACCATAATATACTAAAGAACAATATAACAACGAGCATAGTAACAACTAAACAGTAATTAAACCCTATTCTACTCTGAACAGTACAAATTCCCAGTCCTCTCCGGGTGGACTAAATTCCCAGCCTTTCTCTAGGTGGCTCCCAACCCTTCTCTGGGTGGACAATATTCCCGGCCTTTCACTAGGCGGTTCCCAGGCCCTTACCGGGCGGACTAAATTCGCAGCCTTTCACTAGGCGGTTCCCATCCCTTCTCTGGGCGAATGCGTTCCCTGCCCGCTAGGCAGTCTAGCTATAATGTAATAAAAAAAAAAAAAACACAAACCACATGCCAGCTGTCTCACATTTATACACACACTCAGGAGGCAGATTGACGATCGACAGGTTTGTTTAAAGAGGCACCGGATAATAAGTTACCTGTCTTGTAGCCTTCTGGAAGCCGGAATTGGACACGGAGGAAGACTGACACAAAACAGGAGAATACAGGCAAACTACTGTATTTAGGAGGTGATCAGGCTCTGGTTGTCCCACTTTCCGGGGGTCCGCTCCGTTCGCGTTTTCAGGCTGTCCGAACCTGCGAAAACCGGTGCCCCACATTGGGCGCCAAATTGTTGTGGAATCAATCAAGTAATTGATAATCTTACATATCTGCCCCTGGCCAAATTAACCCCTTAAGGACCAAACTTCTGGAATAAAAGTGAATCATGACATGTCACACATGTCATGTGTCCTTAAGGGGTTAAAGTATGCATGCACGCTCCTGAAGTAATTCACACCAGACACAGGTTTCAGTTTAATGAAAAACTTCAGGAAGAGTTTACTCCAGGGGGACGGCATGCTCCTTATAAAGCAGAATTACATCATATGCATTGTCAGAGATAACAGAGAATAGTACATGAATAATTGGTTAGCTGTTAAGTGGTTCATCTATTGCTCTTCCTACCGGGTGTGATGTCACTGGCATCATGGAGGTCTCCCCAAGATTCCAGCACCATCTTGTTAATGAGGGTGTTAGTCGATGACATGGGGAAACTCCCTAGCGGACATTTTAGGTAAATCATGTATAATGCTGAATAATGCTGATTATGGCTATGCTGAGTAAATAGGCATTTTACTAACATAAATTGGGTTAATATTTTTGTCCACAACAAAAATAAACATTGCCAGAAAGATATGGCAAAAGCCTAGTGTGCAATTGAATTCTGCATTGAGACATTTGGAAGAATTTTTGTGGTGGTTGGAAAACTACAGACGAAATGGCTTAAATTCTGTCATAGTCGCTGTCAAAGTAACAGAAGAAATGGACATTCCCAAGAGAATTGGGACAGTGCAGGATACACAGGGTCAAAATAATGCTTGACGATGAGGTTCCAGATGAGGAAGTTGTTAATCCTGCAGACAGGTTCAGAGAAGAATATTTCAATCAGACTGAAATGCTGATTCTTGGTTTAAATGTTTAAATAAACTATGTCAGCAATTATGGTTTCTTATATGATATTTCTTTTTTATCCATAAAATCTGCTGAAGACTTTTTACAAAACTGGAAATAACTGGAAGAACTAGTAACGTTACGAAATTCTTCTGATGCTGACATAAGTCGTCTAGAATTGTACGAAGACCTACAAAAATTTAGCAAGATGGCTGAAAACTCAGGTTTTGTGTTGTAAAATTGTTTTGTTTTAAGTTTATTCTTAAATACTAGAAGCAGAGTTATTTATTTGGTGTTACTTGAAAAATATCATTCTTTGTACCCATCATTTTCCATGCACTATTGAATTTACTGTGCTATTTTTTCTTTTTCTACTTGTTCATAAAAAAAACATGCTTATATAATGTTTCTTTAATAGTTAAGTTTTTGTTTAATCTTGTTGAGAACAAGAAACATAGTTATTACTTGAAAAATATAGTATTTTTGTACCCAACATTGTCCATGCACTAATATTTAAAAATATATATATTTAAGTGTTCTACTTGGCACATTTTTAGTACAGAAAAGTATTGCAAAGAAATTTGCACTATTGACAACTTTATTTCATATTTTGGAGACATCAGAAAGAATATTGAGTAGTCAGCCACACACTTTTTATCTATACGAGATATTTGAAGAATCATTTAGTTCTATGAAAAAAAAAAAAACCTCTAAGAGCTGTGAGTATTGCGGTTATGGGATTTGTAAAGGCTTGCCTTAAAATATGCAATTTGCACAGTTAATTTTAATACTGCATGTTTATTTATTTAGCTTTTCTTTTTATTGTGTGTCAAAAGGGGGACATCATGTTTGAGTCTCACCTAAGGCCTCATAAAGACTAGAACCACCATTGTTCATGCTCTATTATTTTCTCTCAAACCTGTCTCTTGCTCTCTCTTAAAAGGCCATACTCCACTCTCACCTTCCAGTTCTGCTACTTTCCCACTTTGTTGTTTGGTTGCTATCTCTCTCAATGCTTTGTTGTGCTTTTATACCACACCTCCCCTAGATTGTAAGCTCGTTTGAGCATGGTCCTCATAAACCTATTGGTCCTGTGACAATTTGTAATTGACTAATTTATTGTTAAATATGCCACTTTATAATATTGTAAAGTGCTGCGGAAAAAGTTGGCGCTATATAAATGATAAAAACAATAATAATAAGCGACAGCATATCAAAGTTTAATCTGGTGCTCAATATAGAGCTATTGTATTTGGGCATAATATATATATATAAAAATTAGTGCATGTAAAGTGTTGAAATATCACCATGTGAAATGCCCTAGGGTGTGTACTTTTCAAAAACATACAGTTTGACGGAGGTGAATTACATTGACCGGCTTCAGACATGTTCCAACTGTGACATGGGTGCATGATGGCCAGCTGTGTTTTATTTATTTTTTTTTCATCATATTTTACTTTTTTTATTCTAGTAAATTATATAATATGATGAAAATAATGGTATCTTTAGAATGAACCTTTAATAGCGAGAAAAATGGTATATAATATGTATGGGTACAGTAAATGTGTAAGAGGCAAATTACATCTAAACACAACCACTGCAGAAATGTAAAAAGAGCCCTGGTCCTTAATGGTAATAAAATTGAAAAATGGCCTGGTCACTAAGGGGTTACGTACATAAATAAAAAAAAAAAAAAAAAAAAAATGAAAGTGTAGGTACTGATCTCGCCCACCGGCCGAGGAGACCTAATGCGCATGCGCGGAAATGCCGCGCATGCGCATTACGTCTCCCCATAGGAAAGCATTGAAAAATCATTTAAATTCTTTCCTATGGGGTTTTGAGCGACGCTGGAGGTCCTCACACAGCGTGAGGACGTCCAGCGACGCTCTAGCACAAGTTTCCTGTGCTATGGACCAGGAAGTGACCTCTAGTAGCTGTCTAGTAGACAGTCACTACAGGTGGAGTTAACCCTGCAATGTAATTATTGCAGTTTATGAAAAACTGCAATAATTACACTTGCAGGGTTAAGGGTAGTGGGAGTTGGCACCCAGACCACTCCAATGAGCAGAAGTGGTCTGGGTGCCTAGAGTGTCCCTTTAAGGAAGAACCCATGGCAACAGATGTGCAAATAACTGTAATTGGCTAACTTAAGACAAGGTGCTGCAGCAACTAAAGAAAGTTAATTTAAACAAAGCTCCAGGGTCTGACGGTATCCATCCACGAGTACTTAAGGAACTAAGTGTAGAAATAAGTGAACCTCTGTTTTTAAATTGGAGGAAGGCAGATGTGGTTCCTATATTCAAAAATAATTCAAAATCCTTGCCTGGAAAGTATAGACCTGTGAGCTTAACTTCTGTGGCTGGGGAAATATTTGAAAGGTTATTAAGGGATAATATTCAAGTATTCCTTGAGAAGAACATGGTTATCAGCAAAAATCAGCATGGTTTTATGAAGCACAGGTCATGTCAAACTAACTTGATTGCGTTCTACAAAGAAGTAGAAGTATAGATCAGGGTGTTGCAGTGGATGTGATCTATTTGGATTTTGCCAAGGCATTTGTTACAGTTCCACACAATAGATTAGTGTTCAAACTCAAGGAAATCGGTCTAGATAAAAATGCTTGTTCTTGGGTAGAACATTGGCTTAAAAATACAGAGAGTTGTCATTAATGATACATTTTCAAGTTGAACAGAGGTGGCAAGTGGTGTCCCCCAGGGTTCTGTTCTGGGACCCCTTATATTTAAATGTTTATAAATGATCTTTTAAAAAGAATTGAAAGTCATTTTTCAGTATTTGCAGATGACACAAACTCTGTAAAATGATACAATGTGAGCAAGATATTCCTTTGCTGCAGAGGGATTTAGATAGACTGGGGGACTGGGCACTCAAATGGCAGATTAAATTTAATGTTGAAAAATGCAAAGTTATGCACTTTGGCGTAAAGAATACACAAGCAACGTATACCCTTAATGGAAGCGAATTAGGGATAACAACACACGAAAAGGACTTGGGAATTGCTATAGACAACACACTATGCAACAATGTACAATGGCATGAAAAAGGGCATTCATTCTCAGAGTGGGAATATCATTTTGCCTCTTTATAAATTACTGGTAAGACCACATATTGAAGGCAAAGGAAAGGTTTTTTACTGTAAGAACAATAAGGATGTGGAATTCTATGCCTGAAGAAGTGGTTTTATCAGAGTCCATACAGATGTTCAAACAGCTACTATATGCATACTTGCAAAAACAGAATATTCAAGGATTTCATCTTTCAATGTAGGGTAATAACTGCTTGATCCAAGGATTCATTTGACTGCCATTCTGTGGTCAAGAAGGAATTTTTTTCCTAGCTTGTTGCAAAATTGGAAGTGCTTCAAACTGTTTTTTTTTTTTTTTGCCTTCTTTTGGATCAACAGCAAAAAACAATGTGAGGAAGGCTGAACTTGATGGACACAAGTCTCTTTTCAGCTATGTAACTATGAAATGTAGTAAACTAGCTCTGGTATGTTTTTCTTATTAGTCCATTGCGGGTGACCACTCCCCTCTTAGATGTTGTAGTTATGGTGGAAACACTTTTTTTCTTTTCCTTATTTCTCTAGGGATAAAAGAGTCAAAATAATAGTGCAGATCCCATTATACTTTAGTATGGTGTGCAAAAGGGCAAATCTCATACTCACAAGTGTGGAGACTTGAGAGTGTGAGAATTGCCTTTTTGCACACCATTCTTGTGTAGTGTGGTCCTTAACCACACTAAGACTTTACTGAACCAGCTTGCAGGCTCCACACTTGTGAGTTTGAGAATTGCCTTTTTGCACACCATACTAAAGTATAAAGGGATCTGCACCATTATTTTGACTCTTTTATCCCTAGAAAAATAAGGAAAAGAAAAAAAGTGTTTCACCATAACTACAACATCTAAGAGGGGAGTGGTCACCCATAACGGACCAATAAGAAAAACATACCAGAGCTAGGTTATATAGCTCTGGATATTGGGAGTGTTCCATTGGCATTTCCATATAACCTAAGATTGTTTTCATGTTTTTACACTTTTGCACTTTATCTCTTTTTTTTTTTAAAGGAACACCCTCAAAACTGAGGTTATTCAAAAGTGAATTACGCTAAGTGTTTCTCAATATATATCTGAACATGAAATGCTTTGACACCTAAACAATATAGCGCTCCACTATTTTTTCTATATGTAATACGTTGTTGTGTGTTTTGGGGAGAATTACACATTTAGTGTAGTAGCAGCTTTGTTTTATTTGCATATTTGTGAAGTAAACTATTTTGGATCTCTTGATTAGAACACACTCAAAACTAAACTTGTCAGATAATTCCACAAGCTATCCTAAAAGATTTCATAGGTTTGCCTTGTGATCTAAGAGAGTCTGTTAGTAGCTTGGTGCTTACTAAGTTAGATGCTTACTAAGGTTGATGCTTACTTATTGAAAAAGCCTCTGCTGTACACGTTATGTAAGTTACACAGTTGAAATTAACAATGGGTATATGCAGCTTCAACTTGCAAGTTTGTTTAGCTTGATTAGAATACCAGATGCACATGGAGCCCGAGAGACTGGTTTGCAGGCAGGGACTCCAGGACGCTAACATTGCTCCTCCCGGGTATGCCCATCTCCTTGTGTTTGTTACATCATCGCACACAATCTGTGAGCATATTCAAGTTTAAGCAGATCACGGCTATTCTGTTCTCCGGCTGGGATTTCATGGCATGTGGCTTGCTGGTCCTTGTCCTCAAACCTAGCCATATAGAAAGTCATCCAAGATATTTGTTTTTCCGTTAGGCAACAGAAGGGGTGAATACACTGGTAAAGCTACCTTATATCAGTTGATATCTTATGCCATTTCAAAATCCAATACACCTCAAGAACGATACCTCCAACTTTTACCCGGAATATTCTCTCCCAGGGACCAGAGGGATGGCTGTGTCTTGGACTTCAGCTCCGGAGGTTCTTTTGGAGGAAAATTGTATGACAGCTACCTTATTTTCCCCGATGACTTTTACTAGACATCATAAATTAGACATGACAAGTTCTTCTGAGGCTTCCTGTGGAAATGGCATTCTCATGGCTGTAACCTCTAACTAAATACATACCTGTGCAGTAATTGTTGTATGTGCCTCTCCCTTCTGTAAAGTCTTGGGTATTACACATTAGTGATGCTGTCATGGTTAGCAGGCAAAGTAGAAAATGTTATCATACTTACTGTAACTATCTTTTCCTGGCTGTTGTCTATGACAGCATCACACTCCCTCTCTTCTTGTTTTTCTTGATCTGGAACTTTGAACATGAATAGGACTGGACTGGAAGGGGATTGGGCTTATATTGCTTAATGTTTAATTCTTAATTAGAATATCTAGTTCAAACACCTGAGAGACAGATCTAGACCATTTGTGATGCTGTCATGTACAATAGCTAGGAAAGAAAATTACGGTAAGTGTGATAAAAATGTATTTTTTTTTACTGCTTCTCCTCCATCTATCGGTTACTTTTATCAATTGATATATGAAGCAAATGCACAAATTGATATATGAAGAAAATGCACAAATCAGTTTACTATATAGATAACATTATCTTATGTATATTTTTGCATTAAGCTGATTGTCCTATTGTGATGTCTTTTGTATAATCTGATTTAATGTTCCTAATCTTTGTTCATTAACAAAATTTAGCCAAATTGAACAGCCACATGGCCAAAATTTGTCTGTCTTCAAATTATTATTTTCTTTTTTTCGACAAAAGTGATTTGGCTGAATCACATTTTTACTGTTCACAAGTCTAGTCTACTCTAGTTATATGCAACTCTTGGTGATATTAATAATGTTCTTAATAATATTTAATTATCGATTTAGGTTTCTTGTAGAGATGAGCAGCTTGTCAGCATGCTGCTACCTTAATGAACTGTTAATTAAGTTCTAGCTACAGAGATTGCACATTCAAAAAAAGTCAGGTTAAAAAAATTGTATGAACGTGGGACAGGGCCTGACCGCTGAGCAGACCGGTCGCACTAAACAGGAGCTCCGGGAGAAAACCCGACTAAAAAGCGATTTATAACCTTTATCTCACACTGAGCCCTCTAATCGGACACAGCAGAGCAGCGGCGGCTCCCGGGGACTTACCGGGCTGGATCACCGGACTCAGAGAGGCACTCTGTAGCTGACACTGAACTGCGGCCTACACGTGCTTATTGGCGTGGGAGAGGCGGCTGACCTCCCCGCCGACGGACCAGCTGGAATTGACTGCACCGCTTAAGACCCCGATCACCCCCCCTGCCGGTGAGGGATATCCCGGCACAAGCGACAGACCAAGCGACTAGCAAGTTGGCAGACCCCACATGGGATGAAAAAGCTGTCGACCAAACGGGATCTACTGGGCCCAGCTAAAATGGCGGCAGGGACGCAGCCCAGGCCCAAGCACACACTAATTACACCGCCTAAGCACGCAATGGAGTATATACATAGTTTAAGTACCTACCTGTGGGCAAGACTCAAGACCCAGAGACAGCGGTACAGGATGGCTATGAGAGAGGTGACAGCATGGCTCCGACCGGCCACTCGGCGCAGCCTGCAGGGAAACCCACTCCGTGACTCCAGAGCGGCCTTCAAGACGCAGCGGGGCCGACATCAAAAGCAACCCCATACTCGACCACGGGTGAGTCGCCTAAATCCCTCACAGGGACTCATCCCAGGGTTACTACATGCATACAGCCCCTTCTGTGAGACACCACGCCGGAGGGCTCGATCGGAACTGCTCCCCTCCAACCCCACGGGTTCGGGACAGAAACACAAGGCCCAAGATGGCAGAAATCAGGAGACGGCAGAGGGTAAAGCACTTACCTTTTCCAAGCAAGTCCACACAGTGGAAGGGACCATCGACGCCAAGTTCCAGACCGCCTCAGGTACCCAGAGCAGCAGGAGTGACCCTATCCAAGCGGCATGGCCTGAACGACTGACTCCACACAGACCCGCACGATAGCTATGCTGTGAAGCACCATCGCGGGCAACAGCAGCACCAAAGAGGCATCGGGTGAACCGGGACGTTAGCTCTCCTGACCGTGAGACCTCACACAATGCCCAAAGATATTGCAGGAACTCACGACCTCGAGGGCATACACTTAAACCTGCCGACTTGATGAGAGCGGGACTTTTTTGACCTGAGGGACCCCAGGGAACGTCTTTATTATTAGTTTTATTAATAGTTCTGTTTAATAAGATTGATCTCTCCATTGGCACTTGTTTATTTAACCCATAATGATTACCCCGCACTAGCACAGTCATCGATTTTCTGTCCAAATCATTGCCAACTTAGCCCGTAGCTAGTTTAGCATGACCTAACAAACATGCGCTTAACTCAGAACACGCTTAGTTACTCTGACATACTATGTTCTATGTGCGGCTTGTATTTCGCCTGAACCACACTACAGCTAATCCAATATGCCTAAATAGGTTCAAATCAGCCTGTAATTAGATCTGTTTGCATGTCTTCTTAAAACTGTACCTGACTCTAGCGATCCAATGCACAGTTACCCTACTCATTAACACATAAACGCTATCCAGTTAATTTTCTTTTATTATTATTATTATACACTCTCATGCACAAGTCATGCTCCCTGCATAAGATTCTTCTGTATCTGTTTATCCATGTCATGTGTCATATGCTACCATATTTAAAATCAAACGTGATCCTGAACTACTGTTTTCAAATAATATAAAAAATGTGCCTGTATATCTAATGCCATAACATGTCATACTAGTGTCTTCCTACTCTACCGGATGTCGCTGATGTGGCACACACCGGCTGTATGTTCAATCAGTGCACAACCAAAATAAAGAATTTAAAAAAAAATAAAACAAATTGTATGAACGTAATATGAAAGACAAAAAAGCAAAAAAGGTTGCGCTTGTAAGTGATAAATATATAAATAAATATATAAATTAACTTAACAAATGTTCAAGTAAGGCAGTTCAATCGTGGGTAAGGAAAGGTTCTTTATGGAGCAGCAGACTTAATTAATAGTAGTGATGTCACAGAATAAAACTTAAGATCCAGTAGGACATGTGGAGAGAAAGCAAAAGGGAAACTCCAATGGTATGGTATGTATGTACAATATATTCCAAGAGGTATATAAATGAGATACTACTCACATTTCCCAGAGATAAAATCCAGCTCTGGTTTAAAAAGCATGATGTGGAATAATCCCCACTCAAGGATATATCTGGTTCTCCAAGCTTTCAATTGTGTGTAGCAGCAGAGTAATCCAACCAAAAAGATAAAAGGTGGCAGAATACAGTGCTCATTATATCTTTAGAAATCAAAGTAAAATATATGAAATATACTTCCAATTTGCCGAGCAGACTCACTGCTCGGTGTATAGCGTGTGGGTGGTATAATTCCCACCTAGGAATTCTTTGTGCTTCTTAAAAACCGCAAAAGTGATGTCAGGCCAAAAAGTATAAAAACTAAAAAGTAAGAATGTGGCAAATGTGGTATATAGCCCCAAAATTCCTTTGTTAAACATAAATAATAAAAAGTTTCTAAATGCGTTTCGCCTACACAGGCTACTTCAAGTAGAAACTAACAAACAGTAAAATCTCAGACCTGACAAGCAAAGGTATATATAGGGAACATTGATGACAATTAGATTTTTTGAAATTGCTGCCAAAATGATGTCATCATTTGGAAGCAAAATGATACACAATCGAAATGTAGTTATAAACAGAATATAAAACAACAGCTATATTGGGTTATAATCGGAGAAATAATTGTGACCGGTATTTGTTAAAACCGAGGGTTATAAATCATAAAAAAGTGGGTTAAGAGGAGACCACATGACGCGCAACTTAATTTCCGTGTCACATGACCTTTAGTGGAATGCATGCGTCATAGCTTTAGTGAAACACATGCATAATAGTGAAGGGGAGGGGTAGTTGTTTGGGCAGGTTACTCCTTCAAGTTTACACAAGGTAAAATTGCCGCGTCATCGCGAGGGAGAGGCTTCGTGATGAGGTCGGCGATAAACAAACTTGTATTTGGCTAAAAGAAAAGAACTTGAAAAAAGCAAATTCATATTGATCTGCAGTGTGGTGAAGTTGATACTACAGGACGGTATGGGTATAAAGTTCTTACTAGGAGGTGGTGTACATTTATGTAGGAGGTGGCAACATTTATGTAAAAAGTAAATATGGTATATATAAAACAAAAAACATGTGTATACAAAAGCTGACAATATAAGAAACAGTAATAAAATAATAACATGTATATATAACAATAAACATAATAAGAGGCAATAATACAATAGTAATATTACATGAAAACTGGGGCATATAGAGAGGCAGGTGCATACAAATGGGTAAGTTTTAGTGTTCCAGATTTCTAAAAAATAATAAAAATAAATAAAAATTAAAAATATAAAATGTAAAAAAATTAAAATAAAAGTAAATTAAAATAAAAAGTACATAATTAAAACCTTAATAATAATTGTAGAAATTATTAATAAAAATAAAATACATATATGAAAAATAGAGAAAAAAAGGGGGCAGATATAAATAGGGAGTCTATAAAAAGTCAAAAATGTGGAGCATGGGTCTTCAAATTATATGCCCATTCCATTTCTTTACTCCCCATAATTTTCTTTATGTCACTCCCTCACCATGCAATATTACATTTTTCATTGCCAATGCACTTAAGGCATTTAGGATTTTTGTTATGTTTTAAGAAGTGTTTTGACACAGATTGATTTTCATATCCCTTGGCAATATTTTGGCAATGTTCTGCTAGTCTAATCTTTAGATTTCTAGTAGTCATGCTGACATATTAGTCCACATGGGCATTCCAATAAATAATTTACATATTTTTGTATTACAGTTAATTAAGTCATTTATTAAGTATGTTTTTTGAGTGATTGATGACTTAAAAGTTCTAGTTTTTGATTTGATAGTGTCATCTGTACTTCTGCAAACTACACATTTATTACTTTTATATAAAACCTTTTGGTTTGGTTAAAAAAATGGTATGGTCAGATGATTTTTTTCCAGCAACTTTTACTGTAAGCTAAATTTCAGCATGAAGTTTTGACTGTGAAAAAAAAAAAAAAAAAACAGACACTCTATCCAAAACAAGGAGAACCTGTATGAAGAAGCAATCCCTTCAACCCCGGGCAAAAACAAACTCACAAATGTTGCACTCACAACAAATATAAAAAAACATCCTGGAGCTACAGTTACAAAGGCATGGATGGATATCTTTGATGTACAGAAAAGCAAGAAAAGCAACCAAAAAAGCTGGCTGTGTAGTGGAATAAGGTCTTCATAATATATAAGTTGAAATAAAATGCATTCTTTATTTAAAAAAAAGAAATAACAAATAAAAAAATAAAGCACTGACTACTACTTTATTTTCTATCCTATTGATTTCCATGGGTGTTTGTCCTTAATATGCTAAAAAAAAAATTATTGGGTGGCATTTTATTTTAATGTGTGAGCCTGCATAGCATTTGTTTCATAGCTATTACAAAGAAATCATATAGCTTATTAAAAAAAAAAAAAAAAAAAAATATCAACATTTGCAATTATTTTTCTTTTTCTGCAATCACGTTATGAACAGAGGGAATCCAATCCTCTGAACTTCACACAGAATGTGACAATTGATTAGAAAATAATACAACACTAAGAAGAAAGGTCCCTTATCTCTGTAAGCAGTGACAAGAGCAATTAAGATTAATGAGTTCTCTCTTAATATACCTGAAATATACTTGAAATATGCCAAACTCCTGCCTTATAAATGCTTAGCATTTATGGTAAAAGATAAGAGAACGATGCACATTTTATGTGTAAATGCAACCTTCTTTTTAGCAGTTTTCATTGTTCTGAAATTTCAGGAGATATATAAATATCAAAGCTGCATTCTTGTTCTGACCTTTTCTTATTTCCTTATTCTGTATCTATTTATCAACCTCATGTCCTTTTGCTACCTCCTTCTAGGCTGCAGTGCCCTCATGTCTTCCTTGCACGAAGGGCACAGCTGACTGATGAGCAAAATAGCCTATGAATCATGTCCCCTTGCTTTTTCCATTTACTCCAGTGAGCAGTAATGCTGAGAAGATTAATGTCTGCAGATACACCTGCTCCCTTGAATAATTTCCCCCTAAAAGAGGCCACTTACAAACAATTCATTATTAGAATTTGTTAGCACAATAGCTCTGTGTGCACAAATACTCATACTGGATATAAGCACTTAAATTTTCAAATCTCCAATAGTATGTGTATGTACACACATGTGTGCATCTATTGATAAAATCTACTTCTTCAATGTTTATTACACTGTCACTGTAAGAAGCTTTTTGATTTCAAGGAATCTCCAATCTGAATTGTTGTTCATCCGTTTGTTACTACGTAGTCGTAGAGTATGTTTTTCACTTAAGGGATATAATTAATACTATTGATGTTAATGACTACTTAATCATAATTTTGTGTGTGACTAATATAATGAACAATTTAATGAAAATAATGTCTGCTGGAGTGTTGTGGCGTACAAAAGTATTGCTTGAATAATCCACTAGCCCACACATGTATAAAAGATGAGTCAAACGTCAGGAACTTCCAAAAACATGCAAGTTTATTATTTAGCTTTTTAAGTAAGAGAGGTTGCATTTATCTATATCACAAAATTCTAGTTTCTACATCAATTTACATTGTTCTTTATATACCGTTAAGCTTTATACTAAAGAGCATTTTATTTCATTCATGCATTATGATCACAGAAATGCAAGCGGAAATGTTTAGATTTTAATTTAATATATTTAAGAAATGTGGACTCTCTAACCCAACAGTTGATCAATACTTGGCATTAACTTTTTTTTTGCAAGTGGCATGCGCGAAATAGACGCGACCTTCCATAACCCGGAACTTCTCCGTAATGACGTCACTAAACGTCGTTTCCCTGGTTACGCGGTATGCGTTGCCTAGGGAACTATTCTACACAGGAAAATCGCTTGCAGGTTATACTCCGTGCACCTTGGGACCAGATCGAATAAACAGACAATTTAAATATTTGATAAAAGGACTGTATGTTCTGCTATTAAAGGATACTACATTAAACTAACATTATACAATATGCATTTTAATACAACTAATGAATTAACATTGTACAGTATGTATTTTAATACACCTAATGTCCTTCATTGACTAAATTATAAAGAAAAAATATTACTTGTGATTCCTCCATATTAATGTATAATATACACATGGATAGTGCTTTGATTCGTATGCACGCAAAAAAAGCATACTTAACTGTCAGCTATAAATAATAATTAAAAAGTCATATAAACAATTACTAACTTTGCAATAAGTGTGTAACCAATCTACAAATATATTCGAAAAATAATCAAAAATATTCCTATATAGTGATTGATTGTGTTGTGACTTATAATAAATAATATACAATATATAGGAATCCCTGTATTAATCAGGGATTACGTGCACGTTTTTATAAAAGCTAACTCTCATTAACTTTGTGTGTTGAGTGCCGGTGTTGGAAGAACCATGTAAATGTTATTCAGTGTTCCTTGTATGATAGCAGTGCGTACAGTTATATGACCGTCTCGCTGAATCTACTGTGTGGAGTATTTTCTTCATTTAGATTAATAGTACATTTATTGACAATTTATTAATTGTAACTATAATGTATCTATCTGAATTACTATGACACATTGTATAGTCTTAATTCATCTTTCTATGGATATTGTATCTACATCTAAGTTTCACTTTCTTGTAGTACCTACTTATCCAATTCAATAAAGAAAAATGTGCCATTGATATTCCTATATTGGCACTCAACACACAAAGTTAATGAGAGTTAGCTTTTATAAAAACTTGCACGTAATCCCTGATTAATACAGGGATTCCTATATATTGTATATTATTTATCTCTCTCTCTACAAAAATAAAAAATAAAAATAATAAAAATTATTCAATAGTTCAGCATATATCAGAAAAAACGAAAAATTAGGATTTACTTTGAAGAAAACTGTCACATTTTAGATCGCTTTAATAAATGTGATCAAAATAATAATGGAATTATTGTAAACCCCAAATGCCTGATCTTTTTGTGATAAATCCACTTACACAGAACATTCATTAATTTTAGGCTTTCCACAGAACACGTTTTCATAGCATTAATACAATGGGCTAAATGACTGAGATTTTGACAATATATATCATAATAACGGATGCTGTGAATTGCCACCTATATTGAGCTAAAGATTGAATAATAAACTATATTAATAAAAACACTATTTAGTGTATGCCCTTATTTTTAAAATTTAAACAAAAAAACAAAATAAAAACTGTATCTTTTTACAAAGAGAACTAGTGACTTTGGGCTCTATATAACCTTTCATCAGAAATGTATTGATGAGAATGTTTACCCTTAAGGCACTGAAGTAATTAGGTGACAATAGTGCCACCACAACAAATCCCTGAAATGAAACATAAACAATTCCAAACTTAGCAATCTATAATTATTTTTTTCAGAAAATAGGACTTTGGTATAAGAAAACAGGAAACCTAATCCAAGAATAAATCCATTAATACTATCTTGACTATGCAGTTCTAATATCTGAGACAAGCACTGGGGAACCTTGCTGCTTCTAATAGAGTGAAACAAAAATCAGCAAAAGCAATATACTTTTAAATTAGTTATATTGATCTAACTTGACATGCATAGCAGTGTTATCACAGAGCGCTGATCTATTACAAACCTATAAAGAGAATTTCACAAGGAAACCCAGATCAAACTCAGAATATTAGCCTCTAGAACATGTTATGATGAGCAGCACTTAGTACTAATATATGGTGTATTGTAAGTGTAGCAGAATAGGCTAAAGTGATGCACATTAATATATTTTGGAACTTTTATTTTACCTGTTGTAATTGTAGTTATGCCACCCCAAAATACTTGACAAAGGTTTTGTTACGAATTGAACTGTTACAAGCCTGCCATATGGTACACTGACATTAAATAGAGAGTCCCGATATCCCCTGTGAGTAGACACTTGCAACTTGTGTTTACAATGGGATCATGTGTATGACACCAAACCAGGATTGCAGTATCCCTGGCTATAGAACTAATTGCTTCCATATGGGGAAAATCCAGCATCTAAAGAATTACTGAATTATTTGCTGCTATAACATCAGTTTTAAACTGACATTTTACATCAGGCTCGGCAGCAAAAATAAGTACCAATGTTGAAATGTGCTACTCACCATTTCTGTATCTTTTTTTTTTTTTCAAAATTTTTGGGATATATATAAGATCAGAGGAGGCTAGTTCATAAGAGGACCACATCAGGTAGCATCATGCCATTTTTACTGCAATAAAAAATTCAATAATTAAATTGAACTATATAACATTTTGGTTTTTTTTCTGTTGGGCTTTTAATTTTGTATTTTTTTGGTGTAAACTTAGACCTTTGAGATGTATCTGTTTTATCAAACGTATTGGTATGTCCTTTTAATTATTAGTATTGCAGTTTCCATCCCTGACCACTAGCTATGCCCCTCTATTCCTGGTAGATAGAGTAAAAAAGGATAATCAGATTTATGGTTATTTGCCCAAAAATTAGATTAAATCAGATGGGACGTTGTGTTAATCACCCTCATGTTCTTTTCAAGGTATCCTTTTTGGGCAGTAAATATGTTGCCCTAAAAGGCATGTCTGCCTACTGAGCCATCTTGGGATGCTAGTAAAATGGGAATGAATTGACAAAACCCCTTTGAATTTATGCCTCCTGCATTTTTTTAAGCCTACTGCTTGTGCTTCACAGTGTGAAAAGAGAGTGTCTGCCAGCTCTCTGCTAGCTTTATGATAATCCTTCCCTTGCTCCATGCTATGAATCCCTCTCACCCTAGCTCTTTCTCCTGCTAACAGTTCTCCACAGCAGTCTCATCTAGGCAGAAGCTGAAAGCACTGTTCCCAAGTCAGGTAGTACTTTGATATTCTGTATATAGAAACTAAACTAAACTGTTTAGTAGTGGCCTCAAATAATGATGTATTCATTTGAGCATTACAGTTCTAGCTGACTACGCTTCCCATGAGACTCAAGAAGCCATCTAGCTAGCGGACTGTATTAAGAAATTTAAGGTACTTCAACTCTAGTGTCACTGGCAAGGGATAATAGTCATAAAACATAAAAAAAAAACCAAACAATAAAATATATATAAAACAAATTGGCCACTAGGTGACACTATACGTAATAATGCTAATATATTATTTATAGCATATGTGTATTAGCACATTAAAGGAATACTATAGGCATCAAACAATTTTAGCTTAATGAAGCCATTTTGGCGTATAGATTATCAGCAGCCTCATATACTGCAGTTCTCCAAGAAATCTCCCAGTAGGCTCATTGTGGCATGGACTGCAATGATATTTAAGGTCAAAATGCTATGCACAAATCTACACATTGCTGGGTTTGCAAAAGCCCTGCACACATTTTAAAATGTATGCAGTGCCTTTGTTTTTTTGCTTTTTACTGTACAAAATGTCATACTAATTCACTGCTGAAGGAATACTAAGACTTCATGAATGTTTGCATCCCGTTGCAATTCCTCGTTTTACTTTATTATTTAGCCCTCTTGTATTGTGGGATCTCACAACAAAGTTTTGGATGAAACCTCCAACAGGTCCTGCAGAAACAGTTAAGTAAGCCACAATATACTACTCACCCCCCAAAAAAAAAAAAAACAAAAGAAAAAGAAAAGAAAGGAAAGGAAAAGAAATGAAAAGAGGTGAATGCAAAGGGGAGGGTGATAAAAGTCAACGGAGAGAGTGAATGGATAGAGAAAAGTAGAGATAAATGGAGTAAATATCACTATTAAGAATGGGGTTTGTATTAAACAAAGAATAACAAATGATATGCTCTCAATACAGCATCTGTGAGTCACAGGCCTGAGGTGAATGAATACATTTAGAACAAAAAAAATGTTTCTTTTAGAAAAGATGAAGTGTTAGCATTCACATAGTCGTGACGGGCAGTCTACCAGGTGACAGGAAATAAAGTAGTATAATAAACCACTCAAGATAAATCTAGGTGAGACCGTTTTTTCAGTAACAAAAGAAACCAAAATGGCTAGTAACGTAGTTAATAAGAACTGTAAATTGAAGGGGTATTTTAGCTTATTTAGCTGGTAGCAGTAATCATTGGAGAGTGCGTATACTTGATTGAGTTAAGATCTACAGATTATGACAGAGATCACATATATGAAAAATTAGAAGAGGAAATGTGTTGTGTACCTGTGTGTAGACCGAAGCACTTCAACATGTAATTGGTCCAAGTATATATTAAAAAGGCAATATAGTGTATAACATAAGTGCATAAAAGTATCTATCCTAAAACTAATAAACAGTATTAATTGTATCTTGTAAATTAAGGAAGGGTGAAGGTAAGTCTACACATAGGTTGTATTAACATTGTATGCATGTTCAATTATAACATACCTCACACTTAAAGTTTAGATTTATTGGAGAATATGAAGTAAATTGTGCTTGCCCACGTGTTACATGTAACCACACTTCTTTAAGCACATATTCCTATGACATGAAAAGGGAAATCACTTTTGTCTGGGTTGATTAAGGAGCTGTATTATGTTATATAAGTTTGGCTTATTTGAGAAAAGCTGCTCACTGTATTGCTTTCCATAATAAAATTAAATAAATTAATATTTTTTCATGTAGATTGTGTAAGTACATATTTGTTTTATAGTACATATTTGTTTTATACATGACATTTAAATTGATTGACAAAATAAATAGTTTTGGTATAACTGCTATCTAAACACATTTCTCGCTGGACAGTAGCACACAAGACTGCCTCTTACTAATAAACACACTTGTCAGATACTACTGCAATTACTGTGTCAAACGTGTTAATTTATTGGTGTTTAAAAAGCATATGAGATATAACTCAGCTGTATTATATAACAGGTTCTGATTGAATTGCTCTAACTAAAACCTACAATCAAATAAAATGCGTTAGCTTTCAATTTTTCTGTTTTACTTCTATCCCTCCTTCCATCTTTTGCCCTTTACTTTATCTATTTTCTCAACTTTACCCTGTCTTTTACTTCTTTCTCTCTACTCCCTTCCCTCATTACCTTCTCTCACTTCTCTCTCTTTTTTCATGTACTTTGTATAGCTTAAGGAAAGGATGTAATGAGCGCATCCTTTCTCATCTCATGACATCATAATAATTAAAATAAATAAACACATCATAAAAATTAAAGTAAATAAAATGAATAAATAAATAAAAGATTTTAACTAAAGCCATTCTGGAAAGGAAAACAAAATTAAACTAAGGAAACCTACTGGCAAGATTTATAATACTTGGTTTTATAAGTAGGGACTTCAGTGATACAACTTTCATAATGCAACACTAAAAACAGAAATGGGGCTGTCACCCTAATAGTATCTGTGTCATAGTTTACTGGTTGTTTAATTCATGGTTTTAGTATTTTACTATATTTGAATGGAATGCTGGTATATAGGGGATGATAAGGGCAAATTAAAGCCATATCGGTATAATCTCATATTATCTGTTTGTGTGCAAGTAACAAGTTGCATGCCATGGGGTACATCAAAATAGCTTACATAGATCAATCAACTACTGTGGGTACCAACATTTCAAGGCATGAGGGAACAACCTTGCATCCTTGCAACACTGTACTATATTAAAGAGTTACACAATTATTGGAATGTTGCTTGTTAAAACAAAATCTACAATTTATCTAACTGCGAATGGAAACTTTAACAGTAGCTAAGATGTTAGACATGAAAAATAATAATACAAAAAACTTTATTAAATCTATTAAAATCTAAATTTAAAGATTATTTTTATTTATTTTCCATCTTCTTATATTTTTCTTATTCTACTTTTGGGGTTACTCCCATTTCCTTGTTTTTTTATGCTATAATGTTCAATGTACGATGGTCAACTCCTAGTTGTTTCTCACAAGAAATAAAACATTTTTCATAATTAAATAATATATAGTATATAGTAGATGCCGATCACTGCTTTTGCTTACTTTTTTGCTTACTTTTTTTTTTTTTGCACTGCTTTTGCTTACTTGGCAATATTCTGTACTTGCTTGATCTTTTTGATAAGGGTCATTCCATATCATGCTGCTGAATCCCACATCCTTAAAGGCTGGATCATCCTCTGTAGGAGTTCAGTTGTCAATTTCACCCACATCTGGTTCATTTTTCAATGGAGATCTCTTGCTGTGTGTAGAGGCCTAGGAGGATATTTTCTCCCCCATACTGCGTTTGAAGTTATTACTGGAATCTCCAAGAAACCATCTTTCTCTTTTATGAAAGTGTTATTGTACAATTTCTTATTTCTTGAGACCTGAATGGGAAGCTACACTTATATCTGATATTGCTTGCTGTCAATAGTTGCTTCAGTTGTATTCTGCAGAACAGCACAGATGGTGAGAGGTCATTAAAAACCTGTGCTTGTATACTGTTCACTAAAGCAACATGTTTTCTAGTGAAAGATAGCAATTCAGATTTCATTGAGAAGTAACAGGGCCGAACGACTACATCCCCAGGTCTACTCTTGGATTGTCTACCTACTCTGTAGAAGAAATCTAGCGTTAGCATGTTTCTGAGGCATTAGGTAAAATAGTATTCAAATAATAAGGATAAAAACCATTGATAGCTTATGACATTTTAGGGATACCACTGGCCAAGTTCTGTCTCCTAATTTTATTATCAGTGTCTTCTTGTGAAAGCTGTAGAGAAAGGCTCTTCTCCTCTAAGTCACTAAGAGGTCCTTTAATTCTGCTCTTCCATCTTTCTCGTTAGCAGTGCCACGATTCTAACTGTAGTAATGGTTTTCCATGAGCTAAATTCTCAGAAGGCAGGAATTTATATTTAGTAATATAAATTACAGAACACATTTATATTACTAAAAATGGACTAGAAAATCCCATGAATCAAATCACTATAAGAAACATCAATATCTGAGAGCTGAGGTTTTGGGTAGTAAAAACAAGGAGACAAATGGAGAGGAGGCAATTACTGGTATATTAAAACACTGGGACAGAAAGAAATGAGATGGGCATTCTATTTAGGTACTTTAGCTTCCACTTGATTACATTTGGAATTTTACCATTTTAATTATTTCATTTATTTTAATATTTTTAAAGGGAGCTTTTTATTTTCTATTTTTTATTTTTTCAAGTAAATAAGATTTGTTTGTATATATGTCAATTTGAACATAACCTTTGGTATTTAGAGTGCAGGTCCTATAATTTTTTTGTAAAATATTTGTACTATCCTTGATTTGTACCTCCTGTTCACTTATTCTTATAAGATAAAGAAAATTCAGGTATGTTTTCATTTTGAGTAGAAAGTAAAAGTACATCAGTTATGTGTGTTTTTTGTTTTTTTTTGTATTTTTGTGCGGATGGTTACAGACAAATTTATAATGCCACAACAGTATCAACGGACATATATAGTATCATACATATTGGTACAGTAGCATGACATGTATATATGTTGCACTGTTTTTTAAGTAAAGGCAAAACAAGATGGAGTAGATTAAGGTAGAGTTGACTAGGCAATTGTGAAATCATGGGCCAAACACTTATTTATTGCTAGGTATAGCTCAAAGCTGTAGGAAAATGCAAGTTACTTCATACATTATACAGGCGTAAATATCAGAGGTCGGAAGTGTGGCATGCAGGAAAAACTCAGTAAAACAGCTTATCATGTTCCACTAGGTATGTCACGTATTTCTTTTCTCCCACAGAGGAAAATAAGCAGACATCATGCATGCTTAAATTGACTGAGCCCAGGCTCGTGGTAGCCATGCATACACCAAACATATCCTATGTGTAATTAAACTTTACATATGCTTATTATATGTCTAACTTGTTTGGCCTTTGTATGGCAGTGCTGTAAAATGCAGGGAGATTAAGAGTATCAATGGGGGCTTGCTTAGAGTAAGTACCCTGACATAGATGCCTTTATAAAAATCGAAAATAAAGTAATCATGCTTAATTGAAGTAAAACAGAAAACAGGCTTCTACAGGATGGATTTACGTTATGAATAAAGGGACCACGACAGTCGTTCTTAGGCAGTAAGGGACATGTGGGAACAAGCTGCCATAAGCAGCTTAATCCATTACCCACCCCTCCCACCCAGACATGGCTACGCTTCACCCAACTAGCTACCAAAGTGACGTATGTGGATAGTGTCCCATGTATCAGTGGTTGTTTGCTCCACTGGCCCCGAGTCAGGGCCGATGTGCAGATCCCACTGTTCCGGTCTGTCTCGCTGCCATGAGCAGCGACTCAGGATGTTGTGTTCACCGCTTGGAAACAAGGTTTCTCCTTCTGACTTGTGTTTTGAGCACCAGGGTCTTCCCTCTCCGGGCCCCCAGGAATGCTGTATCAAGCTCTGGACACCTTGGTTACCGAGTGGGTATCCTTTGGGTGGGTCTTCTGTCTCATCAGTAGCCCCGAGTTGGAAGCAATGGGTACCATTGCTTGCCTGCCGGCATGGAAGATGGGTCTGAAGGCATGCTCAATCGCTTGCCATCTCTCCTCTGCTCTCTCTGAGCCTGTACCCCTCTGTGTGTATGGGTGGGGCAGTGTGTGTGTGGGGGGGGGGGGGCAGTGTGTGAATGGGGGCAGTGTGTGTGTATGTGGGGGGGCAGTGTGTGAATGGGGGCAGTGTGTGTGTATGTGGGGGAAGTGTGTGTGTATGGGACAGTGTATGTGTGTGGGGGCAGTGTGTGTATGGGGGCAGTGTATGTGTGTGTGGTGCAGTGTGTGTATGGGACAGTGTGTGTATGAGGAGGCAGAGTATGTGTGTGTGAGGGCAGTGCGTGTTTGGGGGCAGTGCATGTGTGTGGGGGGCAGTGTGTGTATGGGGCAATGTGTGCATAAGGGGGGCAGTATGTGTATGGGGGAGTGTGTTTGTATGTGGGGTAAGTGTGTGTTTGGGGGAAGTGTGTGTATGTGGGGCAGTGTGAATATGGGCGGCAGTGTGCGTATGGGAGGGCAATGTGTGTGTGTGTGAGACAGTGTATGTGGGGGCAGTGTATGTGGGGGCAATTAGTGTAGGGGGCAGTGTGTGAATGTGTGGTGAGGACGAAGGGGGGCTTTTTTTATAAAAATAATAATATAAATAAATATACTTTATGTCTCCCTTCCCTTCTTACCTTTACTGAGGGAGGGGGACCTTTCTCAGTCCCTGGTGGTCCGGTGGGGCATCCCTGGTGGTCCCAGTGGTGAGAGTGAACTCTAGCCATAGCTGGTAACCACGGCAATGCTCCATGCTTGCGAGAGTAGGACCCAGAGGAGCTGCAGGCTGAGTTCCCGGGTCCTCTCTCCATCCCTCCCCTGCCGGCTGACAGCATGGTGCCTGCGGACCGGGAAGGGAGATCTCTGATCTTCCCTCCGATCCTTGAAGGCACATTGCAGGGCTGGCGCTTGGACAGTGCCAGCCATGCATTAGCTGGCAGAGGAGAGCCTCAGGGGTGAGGGGGGGCAATTGCCCCCCCCCCCCCCAGATCAGCCAGTTCTCCAGAGAAATACATTACTGCATAATGTTTTAGATAAAACATGTTTTTATCTATCTTTTTGTCATCTGCATATTAAAAAAAAAAAAACAATATATATATATATATATATATCAGGAGCTAAGCTGGAATATGGCTGGAATGTGGCAACCCGGCTTGGCTGGCAACTGTGGATGCCAAGAGCTGGAAAATACTGACTATGAAGGGAGGATTCCTCCTGAAATTCAGAGACTGTAAAACAGCCAGAATGAAGGAGGTCAGGGCTTGATGAGTGTCAAGGCCACACTCCTGGATTAAAGCAGAGCTTTCCACAAGTTCACCACTAAGATTGCTCCAAAAGATGAACAACTAAGGGAATGCCTGAGATAACAACAGCTAGAGGATGCAGAAAAGTATGAGGCTCCATGGCAAAGTAAACCTTTCCATGGTGTGTACCACCGGCAGATAGTAGATGTGGGTCACATTAGGAAATTCTACTAGTGATTGGAAATTACTTTTTCATGAGCTGTAAGCCATAATCATTGCACTTATGACAAATCACGGCTTGAACTATCTTGCTTTGCATGTAATGCGTCCATCTCATATATTAGGAATTGTTGCATTATGAATATTTGTTATGAAAATGGAATGAAACAATATTCTAAAAAGGACTAAAATTGCTAAATGAACTAGTAACAAATGAGGATTTGATCCTTCTCAGCAGATAATTACACTGGTAATTAATTCTGTTTCCGACACTCTTGACAGAGCAAAAAAAATCTGTATTAGATTTATGTTGTAAACAATGTGTTTATTTCTCTTTTATTGATTATTCAAATGTCCTATAATATGTGCCTTAATAGAATTAGTTTTTTTTTTGCATTAGTAAAATTGATCACTATCTTGAACACATATAATTATTTTAAAGAGGGATTTTCACATACCAGAATTATTCATATCATGTTTACTTATCCTTATTTAAAAAAAAATATATATATATATAACCATAAACTTAAATGTAGAAATCCACATCACTTTATCAAATAACTGGAGTCCTCCATCTTAACTCCCTGTCAATCATTGTTACAAACTGTGTCCTATGCATTGGGCAGGTAGCATAAAGAAAGCACATAGCGAAGAGGAGAAATTAAACAATGTTTCTATTTCTACTTATCATTTGAATTTTGTGCCCTGGCATTACCTTGGCTGAAGTGTATGTAATGGAGTAATCACAACTTCAATATCAAACAGTAAGACAATTCTGTGCAATTTAAAATTTAATTAAATAACTTTTCTTAAGCAGGGAATATGACACAAAGGTGTCCTTATATCTTCAGATACAAATGTAAAACACATAAGGGTTATTCTGCTAAAGAAAACAAGAAGGGCACAACACAATGCATAACTGTGTATAGATTTAAAAAAAAAATTTAGTTTTCAAATTGGCTACACACACTTTATATGCAAAATCAAGGCTTCGGAGTAATACTCCAATCAATAAAAGCGTCTTCTAGTATTTCATATGCAAATCCAAAACATGTGAGTGGCCATTTGGAAGAACTAGAAATAATCTAGAATCAGAAATAAGAGAGTAAGAAAAATAAGTCTATTGGAGATACATCAGATTAAGAGAATAATACGGTTAGATGCTACACGAGGGAGAGAATGGACAGGTTCAAAAAGAAGTGGCATAATGAAAGATACATGCACAGGAGAAAAACAAAAAACTATAAAAAAAAACGTTTATGGTCCCAACAAGAAACGGGGAATATGGCAGTTCGAACCAAAATAAAGAAAATCTAATATTAAAGTTTAAATGAAGGAACCTTATACCAGAAGTGATGCACAAGGAAATGCCTATATGCAATATAGGAAGGAAGACAATAACTAAAGGAAGAAAAATTCCCCTATTAATGTCAAATACAGGCTGTTGGATTTTTTAGATCTAAGCCATTAACTACAAACTACATGGTTCCAGCTGCTAACTCAATCACTACCAAAAACAATAAAGAGTTTTATATATTTTTTTATTATTACTGTGATAATTAAGTATTCAATTTTATTTAATTATCTAGAGATTGGTTAAACTTTCAAATTCTTCTGTGCCAGTGAAGGGTTCCAGTCTATATTGAATAATCTTAATAATCGTATCCAAGTGGTATAAAGTTTGGGATCTTTGTTCAATTATGATGCCAATCATGTGCAAACCAAAATACGTTAAGACCTTCTTCCAGATATTCATAAAATACATAATTTTGATCAAAAGTGGGACGTTTATGGAACCTTAACCCACTTGGTGCAATTTATATATATATATATATATATTATTTTTTTAGGATAAAGGCCTACCATTTATTTTAATTTCTTTGATCAAGACCTTTTACAATTGTATACACATTTCCTCTACATCAAACATGTCAAACTTGGCTGGTGGGTCGCATGCGGCCCACAGTGGATATATTTGTGGCCCACCTGCCCTGGGGTCACTTTGTGTTGTGACTGCGACCAGCCGCAAGACAGGATAGATATTTCCTGTCTGATTCTTGTCTTCCCTCCCACGGCGATCACGTTCTCCTGCAACCCTTTCCTCCTGCTCGCAGTGCCAGAGGAGCATCTAGCCTGCTTGAGCAAAGAAGAGCAGGGCTGGAACTGGAGGATGGCAGCTCATCTTAAGGTAGGGCAAGAGGGGCTTGGGGGACCTTCCTGTGTAGTGTGTTAAATTGGGGAGTGGGGCATTGTATTATTTTGAGGGAGGAGGGCAGTACATTAAATTGGGGATGGGGGCACTGTATTAATTTGAGGGAAGAAAGGGGACGTGTATTAGAGTGGTGGGAGAGGGAGGCAGTGTATTAGAGTTGTGGGAGGTGGGCAGTATGCTAAATTGGGGGAGGGCAGTGTATTAGATTGGGGGATGGAGGGGAGCAATGTATTAAATTGGGGAGGGAGGGCAGTGTATTAAATTAGAGTGCTGGAATGTATTCAATTAGATTGGGGGAGGAGGGGCAGTGTATTAGATTAAGGGGCAGTGTATTAGATTGGGTGGAGGGGGCAGTGTATTAGAGTGGAGGGAGGGGGCGGCAGTGTGTTGGATTTGTGGGCAATGTATTGCATTTTTTCACATCCTGCTCCTGTTGTGGATCATTTCTCTCTTGGCTTCTGATCTCCAGTACTCTTTTTACAATTCTTGTTTAGTTTTTCTTGTTTTTTCTGGTTTTCTATACTATGCCTGGTCTTCTTTATGCTGTGTTTTCTGGGTTCATTCCTTTATTCCATTCCTGGAATACCCAGTCTCCTGGATTCCTTTAAATGTTTGTTTTTTGTTGCCACACAAATTCCTTTGCCATTAATCCTTTTTGTTTCAGTCTGTTCCTGCAAGCAGTGGTCTCAATTCCTCTGCTCCTTTCTTTGCAGGTAAGTACTGTGTGTATTTTATTGTTGTTTATTTTGGTCATGCATATCTAGGCAGTTAGGACCCACCGTAATTGGAGTACTTTGGTGCAGTGGTGGGCTGCATACATCTTGGCCAATTATGTATGTCTAAATCTCCAATGTTTATTACATATATAGTACTTAGTTATGTCTCCTCTTGTTTTGCCTTGTATCTCTTGTCTTGTTTTATTTTGTCTTGTCTTCCCAGTTCATGTTCAGTCCTGTCCTGTCCAACCCTGTCCATGTCCTGTTCATGTTCCCCTCATGTATTGTGTACATGTTCTGGGTTTTGCTTTCTGTCCTGCTCTGGTTCTGGGTTCTTCTAGTCTTGTCTTGTTTGGTGCCTGTTCTAGTCTTACCTTTTTTCTAGTACTGGATACATATAAGCAAAACATCTAGCACCTGACTTCCGCTAAGCTGCATCAGGGCTCTGGTATGTGGCCACACAAACCCTGGTGCTCAACACCAGGGGGTGTGTGGTTACCCTGCAACCGACCCTGTTTGACTATTTCCACGCTGAGACTCATCCTCATCAGGCACACAGTCTTCGGACCGCCACCCATGACAAATTTGTGGGCAGTGTATTAGAATGGGAGAAGGGGGCAGTGTATTGAATTTGGGGGCAATGTATTAAATTTGTGGGCAGTGTATTAGAATGGGGGAAGGGGCAGTGTATTAGATTGAGTCTGCATGGAGGCACTGAACTCTTACCATGGAGATTCTGATTGGCCGTGCAGCTTTTTGCCACACATGCACAATAGCCTAAAGTTTGATGATCTCAGCCAAAGTAAAGTAAACACACTCAAAGGACTTAAAAATCAACAAGACAACGTCTTTTGTTTTTTACATCTATGCAACAGCATACATTCACCATTTCAATTCCATTACAAAACTTTTCTTAATATGTTTAAGTAGTTGGACTGAAACATTAGCTATATGCAAATACATATCTCCTTCAAATAAATTCACTCTTTTCTTTATTTTGAAGCCCTAGTAGCGTGAGCACAGCCAGTGTCAGTTAGGCAACTTTTTTATACTGTACTTTCTGAAATAAACCTACGTTTCTATGAAAACTGAAGTTTTTTGTTTTTTTCTTTGGCCCACATATACCTTGTTTATTTGGCACTTATTAGCCTTTGAGTTTGACATGTTTGTTCTACATTATCACTTATAATTAATTGAACTGCTGCTGAGTTTTATTGACAAAATTAGTGATTTAAAAGAGTTTTGGGCAATAAGATTGGTTTCCACTATTGTGGATATTGTGCAGCATGTAAATCTTGTAATAGAGGGGACTCTTTCTGACCACAATAGTGATGGAAAAGTTGTTTCAAGGGGACTAACACCTGGACTGTGGCATGCCGGAGGGGGATCCATGGCAAAACTCCCATGGAAAATTACATAGTTGATGCAGAGTCTGGTTTTAATCCATAAAGGGCATAAATCACCTAACATTCCTAAATTGTTTGGAATAACATGCTTTAAAACGTCAGGTATGATGTTGTATTGATCAGGTAGTGTAAGGGTTACGCCCGCTTCACAGTGACAGACTAAACTCCCCGTTTAACGCACCGCAAACAACCGCAAACAGTCCATTTGCACAACCGCAAACTCCCCATTTGCACAAGGTTGGATACCAAGCTAGCCATGTCCCGTTCCTTGTCCTCACTGATGTCATTGAAGGTCTCTTCCTCCACCCAGCCACGTACAACACCAAGGGTCCCCGAAAGGTGACAACAAGCCTCCTGTATTTTTTTTTTTAATGTACACTACTGTTAAACCAGATAATGTATAATAAACACAGGTTACTGGCTATGAGGGGGATAATGTATAATAAACACAGGTTACTGGCTATGGGAAGGATAATGTATAATAAACAAAGGTTACTGGCTATGGGAGGATAATGTATAATAAACACAGGTTACTGGTTGTGGGGGGATAATGTATAATAACCCCTTAACGACGCTAGACGGTTCAGGACCATCGTCAGCATTTTTCCCTTGCCGACCGACGACGGTCCTGAACCGTCCTAAATTTAAGAGGTACTTACCCGATCGCCGTCGTTCCCCCGGCGGCGATCGGCGGTGCTCCCAGTGTGGGGAGACTGCCTGCAGCCCAGACAGTCTCTCCATGGCGGATTAGGACCCCTGTGGCCATGTGATCGCCCAACAGGGCGACCACATGGTCACAATAGGTGTCCATGTGTCTGCCTGCAGGGGGACTGTCTGTGCTGACAGGCAGTCTCCCTGCAAGTGTAAAATAAAAAAAAATTAAAGTTATAGTTAATAAAAAAAAAATGATTATTATATATGTGTATATATATATGATATATAGACATATATTATACCTATATAATATATGTCTATATATCATATATATAATGTCATACTAAGTGTATTTTTATATTAATATGTACATATATTAATATAAAAATACACTTATAATTAAATTACACACGTATATATATAATATATATATATATTGTATATATATATATATAATTATAAAATACGAATAAAAAGTAATTTAAATTAAATTAAACATGTAAAAATAATAAAAATTTTAAAAAAATTATATATCTATACGAAATTTAATTCTAACTGTATTTTGATATTAATATATATATATATTTATATCAAAATACACTTAGAATGAAATTGTATATATATCTATGTATATATAAATAAATAAAAAGAATACGAACTATTCATATGTCCATATACAAAATTACATAAATAATTATATAAATATACACATAGACTTCAAATATATAAATATGCATATATATTTAAATTCTACGTGCGTATTTATGTAATATTTTTACATAATTAAGTTATTTTATTGATTGCAATTTAACCCCTTAAGGACCAAACTTCTGGAATAAAAGGGAATCATGACATGTCACACATGTCATGTGTCCTTAAGGGGTTAAGGGACCTGCCTGCCAACCCAAGCCGAAAGTCCAGAGAATTTAATTTGCTGTCACTGTATTTTACCCTGTAACGTTCTACGACACCCTAAAACCTGTACATGGGGGGGTACTGTTTTACTCGGGAGACTTTGCTGAACACAAATATTAGTGATTCAAAACAGTAAAACATATCATAGCGATGATATTGTCAGTGAAAGTGACTTTTTTTGCATTTTTCACACACAAACAGCACTTTTACTGATGATATAATTGTTGTGATACATTTTCCAGTTTTGAAACACTAATATTTGTGTTCAGCAAAGTCTCCTGAGTATAAAAGTACCCCCCATGTACAGGTTTTATAGCGTTTTTGAAAGTTACAGGGTCAAATATATGGGTCAAATATTTTTACATTGAAAATGGCCAGGTTGGTTACGTTGCCTTTGAGAGCGTATGGTAGCCCAGGAATGAGAATTACCCCCATGATGGCATACCATTTGCAAAAGAAGACAACCCAAGGTATTGCAAATGGGGTATGTCCAGTCTTTTTTAGTAACCACTTAGTCACAAACACTGGCCAAAATTAGCGTTCAATTTAGTTTTTTACTTTTTTCACACACAAACAAATATGAACGCTAACTTTGGCCAGTGTTTGCGACTAAGTGGCTACTAAAAAAGTCTGGACATACCCCATATTGAATACCCTGGGTTGTCTACTTTAAAAAAAATATGTACATGTGGGGTGTTATTCAGCGATTTATGACAGATAATAGTGTTACAATGTCACTATTGATACATTTTAAAAATGTATGTTTTGAAACCGCAATATCCTACTTGTACTTATAGCCCTATAACATGCAAAAAAGTAGCAAAAAGCATGTAAACACTGGGTATTTTTAAACTCAGGACAAAATTTTGAATCTATTTAGCAGTTTTTTTCATTCGCTTTTGTAGATGAGTAAAAGATTTTTCACATAAAAGTCAAAAAACATGTATTTTTTTCAATTTTTCATCATATTTTTTCATTTTTTTTAAATTAAATTACATGAGGTTATATAAATAATGGTATGTAAAGAAAGTCCCTTTTGTCCTGAAAAAAACAATATATAATTTGTATGGGAACAGTAAATGAGAGAGCGGAAAATTACAGCTAAACACAAACACCACAAAAGTGTAAAAACATGCCTGGTCGCAAATGTACAACATTGCAAAAACAGTCCGGTCCTTAAGGGGTTAAACACAGGTTACTGGTTGTGGGGGGATAATGTATAATAAACACAGGTTACTGGCTATGGGGAGGATAATGTATAATAAACACAGGTTACTGGCTATGTGGGGGATAATGTATAATAAACACAGGTTACTGGCTATGGGGAGGATAATGTATAATAAACACAGGTTACTGGCTATGGGAGGATAATGTATAATAAACACAGGTTACTGGCTATTGGGAGGATAATGTATAATAAACACAGGTTACTGGCTATGTGGGGGATAATGTATAATAAACACAGGTTACTGGCTATGGGGGGATAATGTATAATAAACACAGGTTACTGGCTATGGGGAGGATAATGTATAATAAACACAGGTTACTGGTTATTGGGGATAATGTATAATAAACACAGGTTACTGGTTGTTGGGGGATAATGTATAATAAACACAGGTTACTGGTTGTGGGGGATAATGTATAATAAACACAGGTTACTGGCTATGGGGGATAATGTATAATAAACACAGGTTACTGGCTATGGAGGTTAATGTATAATAAACACAAAAAAATTATACAAAAAAAAATGCAGCTTCAGAATTAATCTAAATTGTATGTTGTCTGGGAGGTGGGAGGGTCTGTGAGGGAGGGTCTGCTGCTGATTGGCTGGAATGTGTCTGCTGACTGTGAGGTACAGGGTCAAAGTTTACTCAATGATGACGAATAGGGGGAGGATCGAACATTGCATATGTTCGCCGTCCGTGGCGAACACGAACATGCAATGTTCGCCAGGAACTATTCGCCAGCTAACCGTTCGGGACATCACTAATCATAACGTATCTCAACACTTTGCAGAATTCCATAATGAGATAGTAAAGGTTTAAAATATTTTGTTATCCAGTAAGTGAAATTCCATTGGAGAGAAGGTAATATGGAAGCCCTTTTAAGTAAAAATGAAATTGATATTTTATTTGGATATTATGTCACCTAAAGGGTTAAATATGTATTTTGAGGTTTTAAACTTTATTTTGATAAGTAATATTCATTTCTTTTGATATAATTTTATATCACATGCATCTTTTAATTTTATAATAACCTTCCCTCTTTTTTTTCTTTTCTCCTTCTTCGATATTTTTGGCTAAAATATGTAATTTTATCACACGATAGGAGGCTTCATATTTTACTTAAGACTCTCTTTACTTAAGCTCCGCAGCAGAAAAAATTAACATAGCAACAGACAGAACCAATCAGAAATAAGAAACAATAAATAAGAATCTGTTCCCCAGAAGACTCCTCCTCTTTCTTTGCTGCTCCACATCAGCACAGTTCAGAGTGCCTCTGCCTCCGTTTTATTTGTGTGTTGCTGTGGTTCATGATTGTATTTTTTAATATATATTGCATAATATGTATTGCTTTTACTATTGTTGCTTTAAGTCCCTATTTATTTTATATACTTAACATACGTACCTATATTTCCTATGTATATTACTTTAATATATTTGTTCCTCATTTTCCTACCTGTTTTCTCTATTTATTGTCTCATTATGTTATTTGCTAATTTTCTGCATCCTGGGGTCATGAGGACTTTGTTGCAGTCAACTCAGGAAGTGGTCAGAATCCAAAACAGCTGTAATCTGCCTAGCTATTTCGTATTACATTGTTTGCTACTTCCTTCAGATATATTTTTTCACTTTGTTATGTACATTGCCTATTCAATATGGTTTTTAACATTCATATTTGTTATTTGATGGTTTTCTTACCACTTTAGTTCACTGTGTTTCAGTCACATACCTATATCATATATAATTTAATATTATCACATACATTACATAACTGTTTAGAGGGTGATCCCCTCCTTTTGATATACAGTTTGTGTTTTTAGGGGTGTGCCCCCTAATATAATATTGTTAATTCCTACAGTCCCTATACGCTAGGGTGAGCCCCATTCATGTTTTTAGTCCCATGAGACATTTATATAACCTGTTATTTATACATTTTACTTCAGTTCTTCAAATTATTATTATTAAGACCAATCCTTTAAGGGTAGGTTTCTTGGTCATCTGATATTGCTGTCTCTTGTAAAGCTCCCTGATTGCCCCCCTTTGTCTGTGCCTCCTGCCTCACTACAGGGTATATACACCCAGAGGATTGATTACTGGGTGAACCCCAGTTAGAGATTTATATCTATATGTGATTTTATTATACTTTGCTGGTTATTAGTAATTCAACAACCATCCACTAATCCACGAAAACGCTACTGGAAAGGGGATTGCCCTGAACCCCAGAAAAGTAAGGATAAAGCTCCAGCAAAATGGCCTAGAAAACCGGAAGCAAAGAAAAAGTACACTTTCCGTCCAACATTATCGGAAAAGGATGAAGACCCTTTCCAATTCCTGCTTGGGCACCATTCGGTCAGAGGAGCTGTGGCTTCTGGAGCCTTCATGGCTGGTGCTTCCCTTCAAGACATCCTCCGACACGCAGATTGGTCTCAAGTACAGACCTTTCGCCATTTCTATTTCTGTCCAACTACTCATGCTTCACTCGCCTTACTGACAGCAAAATATGAAGCCTCCTGTCATATGATAAAATTGTAAATTATGCTAGCTTTAGTGTACCTATAATCTTAATTTTAGTAATGACAGGAGGCGAATATTTTCCCATTCGTTTTTGGAGAACAGAGTCTTATTGAATGTTTCTTGTTTCTGATTGGTTCTCTCTGCCGCTTTGTTAATTTGTGCTGCTGTGGAGCTTAAGTAAAGAGTGACTTAAGGAAAATATTCGCCCCATGTCATTAATAAAATTAAGATTATAAGTAAACTAAATCTAGCATGATCTACAATTGTTTAATATTGGTGTCAAATGGGTGTTTTATGTGTATAGTAATCTGTTTTGTTCATGTTATTATTATACATAATATAATACCTGCTATAACACTTATAGAGATTGTTAAATCTAACAAAATTATAGACTACATTGTTAGATATAGCAAAACATATTAAAATCAGATCATTAGTGAATTAGGTTAAGAGATGTATTTCCCCTAAATAAAACAGACTATGTTAAGTACTTGGGTTAATATATGAAGGGACATCCACTTGTATACAGTATGTATCTCAAGGAATAGGGTGCTTAAAGTTGCAGACCACTTCCCTATGTGGTACAATCAGAGGAACATAATGTAAATCAACCACACACACCTTTCTGTCAAATATATAAAAAATAGATTTTTATTTAATCATATACAAAATAAATAAAACTCTCAGTTAATCTACATACAACAAAAACATAAAAACACAAGTGACATTAAACTAGGCAAACCAGTGGAGATGGACTCGGGATAATCCCAAAAATAAGTCATACATGAAGAGAAAATTCCTACCTCTGCCCCATATTGGTGTTTTGACATGTTCTATGGCCATGTAACTCAATTGCGCTACCATATGCTTGTGCATCTCAAAATGTCTAACTACTGCTAAGAGTTGGCTAAAATGATGTATGCGGCTCATGTGTTCACCTACCCTGGTTGTAAGATCATGGATTGTCTCTCCAATATAGGCCAGGCCACAAGGACATTTTAGCATATACACCATGTATGTCTGGCAATTGATGCAATCCTTGAGGAAAAAACTCTTACCCGTTCTCGAATGAGAGAATGAGTCCGAACGGACAATTTTTTCAATGGCTGCACCTAAACATCCTCTTGATGTTAGAAAGCCAATTCTCAGTAGTTGGCATAGACATAGGGATAGCTACATATATCAAGGAGTCCTTCAGGCTCCTTGCCCTCTTGTAAGCCATAATTGGTGGTTCCCTGAATAGGTCCCCTAATTTGTCTGAGGTAAGGACATGCCAATGTGTGTATATATAGTTTATCCGAGACTTTAATTTATTTTGTGTATGATCAAACAAAGATAATTTTTTTATATATTTGAAAACAAGGTGCATGGTTGATTTGAGTTAAGTATGTATCCAGAGTGATGGATTACATCACAATGATGGCACCATATGCATATGCGCAATGCTGCTTGGATGCCTGGATGTGAGTTGATGTGGTGCCTAGACTAAGTCACAAAGGTGATGCTATGTGCATGCGCACAATGAAGTCTAGATGCCTGGACATGATGACGTATATGGAAGTAATGTACAGAGGATTTGGAAATCATTAAAAAAAATAGTGAATCAGGACACCAGAATCCCTGGAAGAACACTATATAAGGGAAAGGATGTGGGATTGGTTTATATGCACTTTGAAGAAGACCTTTGTAGTAGAAATGCGTTGTGCTCTTTTCTATGTTTTTAATGTTTTATTATTGTGTCCAATAAAGAGGAAATATCATTTTAAAATGTCCTTGTTTCCTGAGTTACATTAGAGAGGGAAAGCGGTTGTTAGGGCAGGTCAAAGCTGATCAACTGGATTGCGATAAGTGGACACACCATCTGTGGTGGAATCTCAGTAAAAATAACTTTACTAGGACAAGATTGCCACGTGGTATGTGCACTTGCATATGTTGATGTACCAGTTAAGTCAGTTACACGTAGCTAAGATACAATCAGTAGTGTAAGGAGCATAAGTAGGAATACAGGATATACGAGTATTTCCCCTCCTCCATTGTGCTGGGCAAGCCATGTGGTCAAACAGTATTTTAGTCTCTATTCGGTTGATTAGATAAGAGTATGTGTAGGTTGAAGTGATTATGGGAGGAGCTACATGCCTATATAAGGGACCTACACTGTATGATCAGGACTCAGACTTTGCTGTTTTTTTGGTGACATTAGTCCCTCTGAGTCCCGATCGGTGAATCCGAATAAAGAATCTCTTCCTTCCTGAAGAAACCTGTGTCCATCTCTCTGTGCTTGGCTTCCGTCAGTTTCTCCGGTATCATTTGGTGCATTGGCCGGGAAGCTCATCGTTCAACGGTAGCTGAGAAGCAGAGGCGTGAGACGGTCTATCTTTGCCCACGTTCTCTACGGCTGCACCCCTGAACTTCTGCGTGGACCTCCCTTCATCTCGGCGCCACTGGTCTGTTGTCCAGGAGATCATCGGCCTCTACGTAGTAAGTGCTGGGGTGTCCCCGTCGATGAGTGTGAACTCAGGTTCAGGAACGAGGAGACGACCGCTGTTTTAGACGGCGGACCCACTAGGGGTATTGGATACCGATTGTGCGGTAGGCCCATAAGGGGTTATTTGGAATCTGCCCCCTCCAGTGGAGGAAAGGAGCGAAGGCACACCGCTCAATTAAACGCCCTTTAGTAAGCCCGTTTAATTTTGGTTTGGAGTCAGGCGGGGTTCTGGTGTAAATAGCCCTAGCCGGACACCGGTGTCTTGTCTAGACTAGCGTTCTAGGGTGTATATTTTGTTCGCTAGGTCGGAGGGACCGGGAGACTAAGCGGCGTCTGTGTAAATTCGGTCCGCTAGATCTCAACCTATCTTGGCTAAGTGGGAAGGCGTGTAAATTTGGAACCCACTAGATTTTTGATAGAGTAAATAGACTAAAAGGGTGCTGTTGTAAATTCCGCCCTCTAGTTCGCTATATGTGGTGCTTGGGCAGTGTGGCTAACCAAAACGTATGTAGATAGTTTTAGGTAGTCCATCAAGGTACTGGCCAATAGATTAGTTGGGAATTGTAAATGTGTTAAAGATTGTTGTAGTAGCGTGTATATCTTGCTAGATAGCGTGAGCTCTGCCGTCTAGCGAGAGTGTGAATAGTGTGTAACTGTATTATAGCGCACGGTACCATAACCATGTATAATTACTGATACTGTAAATAAGTACTAATAATTGTCGTCTATGTTGCATGTTTTAACACCATAACCACTACTAATTGTACTGTGACTTTAAATTGTACTTTAACCTATGCTAACCGTACTGTAACTACTGTTTGTAAAGACGATGTTACTGGGGTATGTTATAGACGGGTAATTCAAATATAGGGAATTATAGCGTGGGTGACCGTATAGTTTCGCCAAAGGGCACAGTATTAGTTACTTAGTGACTGGTGTAACAGCTGTGTGTGTACGGGAATTCCCTGAGTATTTTGTTGTGTGCGTTTCACTTAGTAACTGTACCACGTGGTGCTGTTGCCGAGGGAACGGGTGTGACCGTTGGTAGAGTGTTTGTATAGTTTCTGTTGGAAACGACGCTCCATTGTTAAGTATGGGCGCGTCAGATTCGACGATTTTGGATCCCTTAGGATGTATGATAAAGAATTTTAAAAAGGATATACAGTATGTGATTTTGGGGTAAAGATGTCTCCAGCACGCTTGATTACATTGTGTAGTAGGGAATGGCCTACTTTGGTTGCCGCATGGCCGCCACGTGGCAGTTTGGATCCTAATCTGGTACAGCGTGTACACGTGGCTGTATCAGGTAGGCCTGAACTTTACGGCCAGTTTCCATATATTGATTGTTGGAGGCAGGCCTTAAAAGACTCGCCAAAATGGATCCGAGTATGCTACGAGGAACAATGTCGCCTCATGGTGGCCAGGACTCGCTTGTCCACTAAGGCCGTAATTACGCCCATTTTGGACACGCCTCATGAGTCTGAGATCCCTATGCCGCCCCCTTACTCCTCCTCCACCGGAAGAGGAAGAGGAGGTGCTGCTGGAAATGCTCCTCCCCTTGCCCCGTTGTCCCCACCTACTTCCTCCTCTAGCTCAGAGCCCAGCCCTCTTGTTTTAAACCCTCCCCTCTCAGTACCTACCTCTGTCAACTCCACCTACCCAGATTTGGCGCCATTTCTAGTTCCTGGTCAGGCTCCTCCTAGCCCGGCCCGGAATATTTTACTCACCGACCTCCCCCTCAGTAAAGCGTCCCCATCCCCTTGTCTTACTACCCTTCGACCGGAAACCCTAACTGACGTTCCTAAACGAAGCCCCATACTAACCCGACAATTGACCGGTACCCTACAACCCCGACATTATCAAATGCCACTTCGACTGACACCTGGCCCGACACACATTAACGGTGACGGTCAGATACAATATGCTGATCCAGTATTCGTTTATGTTCCCTTCACAACTACTGATCTATTTAATTGGAAGACCCATAACTCCTCATACACCGAAAAGCCTCAAGCCATGACGGATTTGTTTACCTCCATAGTCCAGACACATAATCCCACTTGGGCTGATTGCCAGCAACTGCTTATGACATTGTTTAATAACGAGGAAAGGACAAGGATAAACCAAGCGGCAATTAAAGCGCTGGAAGAAGTGGCCCGTACACAAAATCAGGCCAATCCGGCAGCATGGGCCGCAGCACATTATCCAAACACTGATCCGGAATGGAATATCAATGGCGCAGATATGGCCCATTTAAAAGCATACAGGGACGCTATTATTGCTGGCATGAAAGCTGGAGGAAAGAAGGCGATTAACATGTCTAAGACGGCTGAGGTATTGCAGAAATGTGATGAATCGCCCAGTGTCTTTTATGACCGATTATTGGAGGCATACCGCTTGTATACCCCCTTTAATCCGGAGGCCCCTGAGAATTCCCGGATGGTTAACTCTGCCTTTATCAGCCAAGCCTACGGAGATATAAAGCGCAAGCTACAAAAGTTAGAAGGGTTTGTAGGGATGTCCATAACCCAACTAATGGAGGTAGCGAATAAAGTGTACATGAACAGGGAAACAGAGACAAAGAAAGAGGAAGAGCGCAAGATGCGTAGAAAGGCAGATATGCTAGCGGTAGCAATCGCAGGCGTAGATAGAAGGGAAAAGGAAGTATATGGGGGAACAGATAGAGGCGATAGTAAGTGGAATGGAGAACCCCTGAGTAGAAATCAGTACGCATACTGTAGGGAAGAAGGGCATTGGAGAAGTGAGTGTCCGCGAGGGGAACAGTATGAGAGAGACAGACCTAGGGCAGGATATGGTAATTATAGAGGCAGAGCGAGAGGTAGAGGAGGTCCTGGAGGGAATAATGGTAGCAATAGAGGAAGTGTTAGAGAAGACAGGTATTATCCAGCAGCGCAGAGATCCCGCGATAGAGAAGATAGGGACTTTGTAGGATTGGCTGACACGGTCATGGAGGACTATTGATACCGACCAGGCTCCATCCCCCTTGGCCGAGCGGAGCCTATGGTCGATGTATCAATAGGGGGAAAAAGGAGTGCGTTCATGATCGATACTGGTGCTGAACATTCGGTGGTGACTGACCTAGTTGCTCCTCCATCCGGAAGAACTATCACCGTAATAGGAGCAACTGGAAGGAGTGCTGCTAAACCGGTTCTTAAAAGTCGACTCTGTACATTGGGAGGCCACGTAGTAAAACATCAATTCCTTTATATGCCTGAATGTCCAGTCCAACTGTTAGGACGTGATTTGTTGTCAAAACTACAAGCGCAGATAACGTTTCTACCAAATGGAACAACATCTTTAAAGTTCAATGGACCTTCAGGTATAATGACAATATCTGTACCAAAGGAAGAAGAGTGGCGACTTTATACAGCGTTGACTAGCCAAAACCCTAAGAGTGATGAATCCTTGTTTAATATACCAGGAGTGTGGGCAGAGAACAACCCACCAGGACTTGCTCGCAATATCCCACCAATTCGAATCGAACTGAAACTTGGGGTCTATCCAGTGAGCTTAAGGCAATATCATATCCCACAAAAGGCCAAGAAGAATATAAAATCGTATTTGGATAAGTTCATACGGTATGGTATCCTAAAATTCTGTACTTCCCCCTGGAACACCCCATTGTTGCCTGTTCAAAAGCCTGGTACAGATGAGTATCGCCCTGTGCAGGACTTGAGAGCAGTCAATGATGCGGTCGTAAGTATACACCCAGTTGTGCCCAATCCATATAACCTGCTTGCTTTAATTCCGGGCGGGGCTACCTATTTCACTGTCTTAGATCTCAAAGATGCCTTCTTTTGCCTTCGAATTGCTGCGGAAAGCCAGTGTATCTTCGCATTCCAATGGGAAAATGCTGTAACGGGCTTGAAATGCCATATGACTTGGACAAGACTGCCCCAAGGGTTTAAAAATTCACCCACCCTATTTGGATCAGCTTTAAGTCAAGACTTACTGGATTTCAAGTCCATCCCAGGAGAGTGTGTACTATTGCAATATGTAGATGATTTGTTGATAGCGGCAGTTACAAGAGAAATATGTCAGCAAACAACACATGATCTACTACACATTGTCTGGAAGGCAGGATACAAGGTGTCCAGGAAGAAAGCTCAGTTGTGTCAGCCAACTGTCAAGTATCTGGGACTCCATATCTCTGAAGGTCAAAGGATAATGGGGCCAGAGAGAAAAGAAGCTGTATGCCAAATACCAATACCCAAGAATAGAAGACAAGTGTGGGAATTCTTGGGGGCAGCAGGCTTCTGTAGGATATGGATTCCCAGTTATGCGATATTGGCGAAACCTCTTTATGCAGCTATAAAAGGTACAGAACACGATCCCTTCCTGTGGACCCCTGAACAGCAAAAGGCATTTGAAGATGTGAAGAAGGCTTTGATGAGTGCCCCAGCATTAGGTCTACCTGATCATACACGTCCATTCTACTTATATGTACACGAGCAAAGAAGAATGGGATCATGGCAAAGACCTGTTGCATATATGTCCAAACAACTGGATGCAGTGGCCAGTGGTCTTCCACCTTGTCTAAGAGCTGTAGCTGCCGCCGCCCTGCTGGTAGCCGAAGCTAATAAGCTCACTCTGGGTCAGGAACTCTACGTGCGAGTCCCGCACGCAGTACAAACGTTGCTAGACTATAAAGGCAATCATTGGTTTAGTAATAGCCGCATGACTAAGTATCAAGCTATGTTGTGTGAAAACCCAAGAGTGCATTTAGAGACTGTTAATACCTTGAATCCAGCTACCCTTTTGCCACAACCTACTGAGAGTCAACATGATTGCCTGGAGGTGATGGATGAAGTGTTCTCAAGTAGACCGGACCTTTGTGATTTTCCTATCCAGAACCCTGATGTCCAGTATTATATGGACGGCAGTAGTTATGTGAAAGAAGGGATTCGCTATGCAGGATATGCAGTGACTACCATAGACAAGGTGATAGAAGCTCGGCCATTGTCAAAAGGAACATCGGCACAGAAGGCAGAATTAATTGCACTAACACGAGCATTACAATTGGCAGAAGGTTTAAGAGTGAACATCTACACGGACTCCAAGTATGCGTTTTTAACCACTCATGCCCATGGAGCTTTGTATAAAGAAAGAGGACTATTGAATTCAGAGGGTAAAGAAATTAAGTACGCAGCTGAAATATTGCAACTACTGGAAGCCGTGTGGGAACCGAAAGAAGTTGGTATTATACATTGTCGGGCGCATCTGAAAGGAGATGGTGACGTAACCAAAGGAAATCGGATGGCAGATAATGCAGCTAAGCGTTCCGCTGAATCAGGAAGACAGGAATATGTGGAACATATAGCTGCACTTATACCGACTCCACTGTCTCAATGGACTCCAGTTTATACAGCTCAAGAAGAAGCGTGGTTAAAGACAGAAGCTGGGAAATACCTGTAGAACAAATGGTATCAGTTAGAAGATGGAAGAATAGTCATTCCAGCATCACTAGTTGTAGAAATTGTCCAGAACTATCACAACGGGACACATTCTGGAAGAGATAGTATGGAAGAATCTCTCAGAAAACATTTCTACATACCAAGATTGTCCAACTTGACTCAAGTCATTGTACAAAGATGTGTAATATGTGCTAAAAATAACGCAAAGCAAGGACCAGTGAAACCACCGGGAGTCCAGTATATGGGGGGACTCCCTATGTCCGATCTTCAAATAGACTATACGGTAATGCCTAAATACGGCGGACATCGCTACCTACTAGTAGTTGTGTGTACCTACTCAGGTTGGGTAGAAGCATGTCCCACTCGTACAGAGAAAGCAGGAGAAGTTGTGCGATTCCTGTTGCGAGAAATAATACCCCGATATGGACTACCATGTTCTATAGGATCGGATAATGGTCCAGCCTTTGTTCATCAGTGCCTACAACAACTGACTCATATGCTTGGTATTATGTGGAAGCTTCATACGGCATATAGACCTCAGAGTTCTGGGAAAGTGGAAAGGATGAACAGAACTATTAAGAACCAATTGGCAAAGATGTGTCAAGAAACTCAAACTTAAATGGAATGTTCTTTTGCCTATAGCTATGTTAAGTATTCGTAGTACACCTACCAGAAGGATGGGTCTCTCACCTTTTGAAATCATGTATGGGCGTCCACCTCCCGTACTTGGTAACTTAAGGGGGGATTTGAGTCATTTGGGAGAAGGAATTACCCGGCAGCAGGTTGTAGAGTTGGGTAAAACTATGGAGGAGGTACAGAAATGGGTACAAGATAGATTACCTGTGAATATTTATCCCCCTGTTCATAGCTATCATCCAGGAGATCAAGTGTGGATTAAAGAGTGGAACAGTATACCGTTAGGGCCTAAGTGGAGGGGTCCTTATGTTGTTCTTTTGTCTACCCCTACAGCAATAAAGGTGGCTGAAGTGACTCAGTGGATTCATCACTCCAGGGTTAAACCAGCAGCAGTAGATTCTTGGCAAGCTACACCAGATCCAGAGAATCCCTGCAAGATCCGGTTAAAGCACATGACTCAGTCGGAGTAACGAGGAGATATTGGGATTACAAGTGTGTTTAACCCCTTAAGGACCAAACTTCTGGAATAAAATGGAATAATGACGTGTCACACACGTCATGTGTCCTTAAGGGGTTAAAGAGATCAGTAAGTGAGTGTTTTGTCGGCCATAATAAAGCCAGACCACTCACCCATGTGACATAGCCAGGGTGTCTCGAAGGGACCTCTGTGAAGGGAAGAGAGGACCTGCAGAACTCCATTCCTTGCAGCCCTTACATCCTGGAAGCTGAGGTGCCATCGCACGGACGAAGACTGAGGATGAAGACGTCGAAAGAAGTGCTCTATATAATGTGTATTTTTATGTTTTTTATTATTCAGGAAGGTAGAGGTACCGACACACCTAGCTGTGAGGTTTGCATTAAGACTACTATAACAGGTAATCATATTTCCCAGACCCTAATAAATAAAACAGTATTAGAAACCGTACATTCTTCGGGTGTTCTGCTATTTGATGCATGTAAGGCGATATCAAGTGGTAGAAAACCGTGGAATGTATGCAGGGATCTTAAGTGGGAGAGAACGTATGGGTCTAACGATAAGTATATTTGTCCCAGTAGTAAAAATAAGTACGTAAGTCCAAAATGCCCAGATAGGGATTATAATTATTGCCCATATTGGTCTTGTGTGGGGTGGGCAACTTGGGGACAGACAGTAGATAAGGATATGATTGTTACTAAGTTGCCTACCAAACCGTATTGTAAGTCTATGGAGTGTAACCCAGTCCATATACTTATTAATAATCCTGAACAATTTTTAGATAGGTTTGGTAACTTATTTGGGTTCCAGATATATGGGACGGGTTTGGATCCTGGGACAATATTATTTATAGGGATAGAGACCGATACCGTAGCATCCCAAACTCATCAGGTTTTCCATTCTTTTTATGAAGAGATGAGTGTAGAAAATAAGATCCCCCATAATGCTAAGAACCTGTTTATTGATATAGCCAAGAGTATTGCTGGTAGTCTTAATGTGACCAACTGCTATGTGTGTGGAGGTACTAATATGGGAGACCAATGGCCCTGGGAAGCAAAGGAGGTAATGTATTCTGGTTCTGAGACAATTGAACAGATAACATCTTCTCAAGCCGATTATCAAATGAGTGTTAGAGGTAAATCTGAGTGGCGATTAAAGACCTCCATTATAGGTTATGTTTGCATAGCAAGAAAAGGAATAATGTTTAACACATCTGTAGGAGAACTAACTTGTCTAGGGCAAAAAGCTTATGATGATACTACAAAGAATACAACCTGGTGGTCGGCTTCAAATGTCTCAGAACCACCTAACCCGTTTGCAAGTTATGCCAATTTAAAGGACGTGTGGTTTGATCTATCACATCTAGTTGGAAAGTCCCAGCAAATTTGTACTGGATCTGTGGTAAGAAGGCTTATTCGGAGTTACCACAGGACTGGGAAGGGGCATGTGTGTTAGGTATGCTCAAACCATCCTTCTTCTTGTTGCCTATTGAAACAGGAGAGACTTTGGGAGTTAAAGTATATGATGTGAATCATAGGAAGAAAAGGGGACCCCTAGAGATAGGTACCTGGGAAGATAATGAATGGCCTCCCCAGCGTATCATAGATTATTATGGGCCAGCCACTTGGGCAGAAGATGGTACTTTCGGATATAGAACCCCAATATATATGCTCAACCGCATTATAAGGTTACAGGCAGTGGTTGAGATAATTACCAATGAGACATCACAAGCGCTCAATCTCCTAGCGAAACATAATACTAGGATGAGGACAGCCGTTTACCAAAATAGATTAGCCTTGGATTACCTATTGGCAGTAGAGGGAGGTGTATGTGGGAAGTTTAACCTAAGCAATTGTTGTCTTCAAATAGATGATGATGGGCAAGCAATAGCTGAGCTTACTAGCCATATGGTTAAACTAGCGCATGTGCCTACCCAGGTATGGAAAGGGTATAATCCAAGTAGTTGGTTTGGTAATTGGTATGAGCAGTTTGGAGGACTTAAGGCATTGGTAGGTGGAGTCATGCTAATTTTGATGCTGTGCCTTCTCCTACCATGTCTGATTCCTTTGGTAGTTAGGTCTGTGCAGAGCATTATAGAGAATATAGCAGAGAGAAAGGCTGCTGCACAGATAATGGCTATATATAGGTATGAGGCTCTAAATCAGGGAGAACTAGTACAGGAAGAGGAATGTTGAGGGATTCATATCGTTAGGGAGTCGCAAAGTCTGGTCTGGTTCATAGCAACCTGAGGTGTAAGCAAACTATGGTTAAGTGATGCATCTGTAATTGTGAAATATCAGAAGCATCAAAGGGGGGAATGTGGTGGAATCTCAGTAAAAATAAATTTACTAGGACAAGATTGCCACGTGGTATGTGCACTTGCATATGTTGATGTACCAGTTAAGTCAGTTACACGTAGCTAAGATACAATCAGTAGTGTAAGGAGCATAAGTAAGAATACAGGATATACGAGTATTTCCCCTCCTCCATTGTGCTGGGCAAGCCATGTGGTCAAACAGGATTTTAGTCTCTATTCAGTTGATTAGATAAGAGTATGTGTAGGTTGAACTGATTATGGGAGGAGCTACATGCCTATATAAGGGACCTACACTGTATGATCAGGACTCAGACTTTGCTGTTTTTTGGTGACATTAGTCCCTCTGAGTCCCGATCGGTGAACCGAATAAAGAATCTCTTCCTTCCTGAAGAAACCTGTGTCCATCTCTCTGGGCTTGGCTTCCGTCAGTTTCTCCGGTATCACATCTATTGTTGGCACCCAAAAACTCTGAATCTGCTATACAGGCCTCAAAGGCATGCAAGTGGTACAAGTCAACCTACTAAAACCCATACTGTAACTCTAGTATGCAAAAACCTACTGTCAACCCTTCACAATCAACATATGGTAGCAATCCTCCTGAAATAAAAATTGTTTGAAGAATTTATGATTGACCTCTTTTCCGGTCCCTTTTGTTAAATATGGCATCCCTGCCTATTTGACATGGCACATATAAATTTAATATGAAAAGAAATTAATAGGGACAATGCTCTCAACATGACTCTTAATATATAGCAAGATCATAATTCTTGCTAAATATTTTTTTTCAGATAACTAGACATTATGGAATACTATGGGGAGGAAATGCAATAAACTCAAGATAGCTGCTGCCTCCAATTACATTGTCTATTTTGGAAGACAATGTAACCTCCAAACTAAAGCAAATATAAAGCTACTTACAAAGTTATACGATGAAGGAGGCACATCCTGGACACTTATCTACTGGAAGCAAAAACATTTCCTACTTCACCTGTTAGCCTCTCTTTTACCTTTAGCATAAACTAATTATATATCTGTGGATACAATCTTTTGTGTCAAGAGCTGTTTTGACCGAAATTCTGAAATCATAACAAGCTATAAGGTTTGAAACACATCTGCTGTCATTTTTCCAAGATATCTCAAGATCTTTGCTTTGGTGCCAAACATTCAAGCCAGTGATTTGAGTGCTGCTGCTCTCTTAATGTTATATATATATAAGGGGCAACAATACATATTACAGGACATTGCTACCCCCAGGACCAGTGCAAGAGTTTTTGGTTACACAGGCAAAGATGTATTTTGCCCCCCTCTCCCCAAAAAAACACACCTTCACTTGAGTGTCTTGCAACCACCCTCCTTTTTTATTTTTTTACCCCCTTTACTGCAGTTTATCCCCATTTAGTGTATCTTACCCCACCTCCAGTTCCTTTGTGTGTCTCAGCCATACAGACACACACAGAGACATACAGACAGAATTGATAGATTTACATCTTCCAACTACATTTTTTTTTTTTTGCACTGACTTAACTGAGTTGTATCTCATTGTAAAACTGTACTTGATGCACTTGTATATTATTTTGTAAATTATGTACTACCTTGAAACTCACAATAGACTTGTGCATGCAAGAAAATTCCGGTTTGGCAGAATCATTTTTATTTTTTTATATGTTCGTATGTCGCTTCAGAGATAAGCAACATGTGTATATATAACCACCAACTATAACAAACTATGACAATAAACATCTATGACATTAACACAATAAAACTAAATTGAAATATGGCTAAAGCTATTTTTACAATTAGTGTCAGATGTCTGTGAAGAAAAGCTAACATATTATATATTTATTAAACATATTCACTATATAAATACAGATTTTTTTTTTTTTTTTACTGTTCCTCATTTTCCCCCTCTGTTGGTCACTTCTCACTTGAACTGTGAATCAAACTAACATTTATTGAATATCCCCTGGCTTTATTGAATGTCCCCTGGCTATCAATCATCTTGTTTGAAATTAATCATTTATTTTTTTTGCGCCGTGGGTGGAACAGCGCTACGGAATATTATGGCGCTATATAAATAATAATAATAATAACTTTGAATAATAATTCAAAACAAATGTATTCTTTTGTTACAAGAGTTGCTTATCTTAAACGTACTTTTCTGTTACAAGAGTCGCTTATCTCATGATTTGGGTGCATTTTGGCTCAGAGCTAGGGAAATCGTACAATCACACAGTTGGCCAAAATTTGGACGAATTGCAGTACGTAAAGAACAAATCTCCAAGTCTAATTGATTTCCTGTATAGACACAGTCACAACTTGTAAGTGGGATAAAGTAGATGTTTACTGAATATGGCTGAAATTGTGTAAAATAACATCATAGACTTGTTGAACACACTTTCTATAAAAGACTAAAAACTTTGTTCTTTGATTTACTTTCTCTGTAGATTTTAAACAGAGATATATACCTGGTCAGTGAAGTTTTGTACCATATAGTTTTATGTTGTTTTGTCATTTTATGCTAAAAAAAAAAAACCTTCAATAAACATTTTAATTTAAAAAAATGTAATAAACCTTTGCCTGTAGCACAAAGTTAGGCTTTATTGGATTTCTCTAGGTGTCTAGTTGTAATTCATTTTCTAGTTGCAATTATTCTTTTATCGCCTTCCTAACACTGTAAAACATGGTTGAATATGTTGGTGCTATATAAATAAAATATTATGTGAGTCCAAGTTTGCCCAGATACTTTCCTAGTCAGCAGGTGACAACTGTTACTAGAATGCATTTATATATATATATATATATATATATATATATATATATATATATATATATATATATATATATATATATATATATTTTAACCCCTTAAGGACCGGCATGTTTTTGCGATGTTTGTACGTTAAGGACCAGAGCAGTTTTAACACTTTTGTGGTGTTTGTGTTTAGCTGTAATTTTCCGCTCTCTCATTTACGGTTCCCATACAAGTTATATATTGTTTTTTTCACGACAAGAAGGGCTTTCTTTACATACCAGTATTTATATTATGTCATATATTGTATTTAAAAAAAATAATAAAATATGGTGAAAAAAAAAAAAAAAACATGTTTTTGGACTTTTACTTGAAAAATCTTTTACTTATCTACAAAAGCTAATGAAAAGAACTGCTAAATAGATTCCAAATTTTGTCCTGAGTTTAAAAACACCCAGTGTTTACATGCTTTATTGCTTTTTTTGCAAGTTATAGGCCTATAAATACAAGTAGGAAATTGCTGTTTCAATATATATATATTTTAAATGTATCAATAGTGACATTGTTACACCGTTATCTGTCATAAATCCCCGAAACACACCTAACATGTACATATTTTTTAAAGTAGACAACCCAGGGTATTCAAAATGGGGTATGTCCAGTCTTTTTTAGTAGCCACCTAGTCACAAACACTGGCCAAAGTTAGCATTTATATTTGTTTGTGTGTTAAAAATGCAAAAAACGCTAACTTTGGCCGGTGTTTGTGACTAAGTGGCTACTAAAAAAGGCTGAACATACCCCATTTGCAATACCTTGGGTTGTCTTCTTTTGCAAATGGTATGCCATCATGGGGCTAATTCTCATTCCTTGGCTACCATATGCTCTCAAAGGCAACCTAACCAATCTGATAAATTTCAATAAAAAAAAAAAAAGTAAAATCAAGCCTTATATTTGACCCTGTAACTTTCACAAACACTATAAAACCTCTACATGTGGGGTACTGTTATACTCAGGAGACTTCGCTGAACACAAATATTAGTGTATCAGAACAGTAAAATATATCACAGCAATAATATCCTCAGTGAAAGAGCTGTTTGTGTGTGAAAAATGCAAAAAACTTCACTTTCACTGACAATATCATCGCTGTGATATGTTTTACTGTTTTGAAACACTAATATTTGTGTTCAGCGAAGTCTCCCGAGTAAAACAGTACCCCCATGTACAGGATTTAGGGTGTCATAGAAAGTTACAGGGTTAAACACAGTGCTAGCAAATTAAATTATCTCGACTTTTGGCCTGGGTTGGCAGGCAGGTCCCTGAAATTGCAATCATTAAAATTACTTAATTAGGTAAAAATATTACATAAATATACACGTAGAATTTTAATATATATACATATTTATATATTTGACGTCTACGTGTATATTTATGAAATTATTTATGTAATTATGTATGTGGACATATGTATATTTTGTATTATTTTTATTTATTTATTTATACATAGATATATATATCATTACATTCTAAGTGTATTTTGATATAAATATATATATATATATATATATATATCAATATCAAAATACTGTTAGAATAAAATTGCATATATATATATAATTTTTTTTTAATTATCAAAAATTATTTTTATTTTTTGTTATTTATTTTTATTTACATATTATTTGTATTTTATAATAATATATATATATACCATATATATAGTTATTATATATATTGTATATATTCGTGTGTAATTTAAATATAAGTGTATTTTTATATTAATATACGTATATATAAATATAAAAATACACTTAGTATGACATTATATATATGATATATATACATATATTATATATAGGTATATATAGATATAATACATGTATATATATCATATATATATATATATATACACATATTATTATTTTTTTACACTGATTGTTTTTTTTTTACACTTTATTTTTGATTTTACAGATGCAGGGAGACTGCCTGTCAGCACAGACAGTCCCCCTGCAGGCAGACACATGGACCCCTATTGCGGTCATGTGATCAAGTGATCACATGGCCGTGGGGTCCTGATCTGCCGAGGGTGGACTGCCCGGGCAGACAGGCAGTCCCCCTGGACCGGGAGGAGAGCTGATCGCCGCCGTGGGACCGACGGCGATCAGGTAAGTAGCCCCTGACCGTTATGACGGTTCAGGACCGTCAGCGGTCCAAACGCACATTTTACCGCTGACGGTCCTGAACCGTCAGCGGTCCTTAAGGGGTTAATAGGCAGATCATGTCTCCCAGAGACTTACTGTACAATGCAATATGGTGAAATTATAACATACTGTTCACACAAACATAGTGACTGCACAACTAAACAACAAAATGTAATGTATATTGCAGCAAAATAATATCTAATATACACATCCTCACATAATCAGAATCAGCAACAAGTAATTGTAAAGTTAGAAAGAGAGTGAGTGTGTCCAATTGTTTGACTAAGTGTGAAGAGAGCATTCCAGTTTTTAGCTGCTTTAGACCAAAAAGATCCCTCAATTACAAAAATATCTATTTTTCAATTTTATGTACGCTGAATGATATACACTGTAAAACATTAGAAAATAATCACATTTGGGGTTCTAGAGAAATCCATTAAAGGGAAACTCCACTGCCCAAATACAAACTATATACAAATCATTGTTTAATAGATATACCCCAAATGAGTACATGCCTGCATTTAATTATGGATTTTTCACTGGTGTGATTTCTAAAAATAGCTTGCAAAACCTTAAGATATCTTGTCTGCTGCCTTTGCAGGCCCTCCTCTTCTAACCCTGCCCAGAATTTATGTGACTGTTCAATCACAGACTTCTCAAACTAGCTCAATGAAAAGTGTTTGCAAGGCAGGTGTTCTGGACATTTGCTGCCTTTTGAGTTCAGTGCAAGTAAGCTAACTGACACATGAGTTAACTGGACTTATCTGCTTGAAGGCCAGGGGGTGTAACCAGTGTAATTTGTAAAAGTGTCCATTTCTATTGAAATCTACACTTTTTCCAAAATGAAAAAATATTTTCACACATAAAGCTTTTCAGCAAGCTACAGAGCTTTAGGGGTCTATAGTGTCCCTTTAACCACTCAGACTTCTATCTCATGGTTTATGATGTCTGCAGAACTCCATATTACACATTTGTAATATTATATGTACTTAAACTTTATTAACCCCTTAAGGATGAACCTAAATGCCGGAGGGCGGAATAGTACGTCCAGGCATCCTCCTGCTGTCCTGCACTAACCTTGACCCATGATCCACGGTGATCCTGGTCAAGGGGGAATGCCAGACCCCAGCAGTCCCCCTCTAGCAGCTCTGTCAACTCTGGCCCCCCAGTGCCATGTGATCACGATGATCACGTGGCCGCATTAGAAGTCTATGGAGCTGCCTGCAGGGACTGTCTGAGCTTACACCTAGAAAGTGAAGTGAATTATTTGTTTACTAAAATGATTACATAAATATAATATACATATATTATAAATGTATAATATATTATAAAATAATTAAAGCATTTTATAACCTATTATGCATATATAATACATGTATATGATTTCATTTATAAGTGTACTTTGTGATGTACAGTGGTACCTCGGTTTACAAACGCCTCGGTTAACATAATTTTCGGTTTATCAATGAAAATCCATTGAAAATAATGCCTCGGTTTACAATTTTTTTTTGCAATACAAAGCAAGTTTGCGCCTGGGAGGTTTATAGAGCTGCCCCCATGCATGCTGGAGTCTGTGGGTAGCACGTGGCATTGAGTGTGGAGATGTTGGAGGCTTTTGCATCGAGTTTTGGAGCCATTCTGGAATTATTTGGCAGGGTTTTTGGGACTCTTTTCAACTTTTTTGGTGCATTTCTCAAGCAGTGAAAAGGTAGGGAGCTGAGCCTCGTCTTTTGAATGCCTTTTACTATGTGTTCTGCATTGTGGGTTGGTTTCCATGCCAGCTCATTTTGATTTTTTTCTGACCTCCAGAACCGATTAATTGGTTTTCAATGCATTCCTATGGGAAACCGCGTTTCGGTTTACAAGTTTTTCGCAATACAAAACGTCCCGGAGAACGCCTTAAATTTGTAAACCGAGGTATCACTGTATATATATATATATATATATATATATATATATAGGATACAAAAATACCGGCACTCAAGCGTTGACAGCACATCAAATCTTCATCTATTTCGAAGACAGAGAACAACGTTTCAGCTCCTCACAGGAGCTTTCATCAGGACCCAAAATATCATAACACTGAAAACACTCTTATATAGGACATACAATTACTACTAATGGGTACTTACCGCCAGGTGCACTGCATTTGCACTCGCCGCCGGAACCGCCGAGACCGCCTTCACAGACAACCATACTTCCGGGTTCGCGGTCATGTGACCCCCTAGGACGTGTTAATTGATCGGGCTATGTACGTTGCTGGGGCAACCCCAGTAAACAATCTCAGGTGGTTGCTCCCAAAGTACCAACGCCAGCGAGGAACAAATTTCCTCATAACACTAAATGTTGTCATGGCGATCAGGACGCGTTTCCGGCAGACATGCCAAAACGCATTAGATCTGAACGGAAAAACCTACAAGACATATACCTGCATGCAAATATATATATACAATGTGAATAAACTGTGAAATAATGTGAATGGATGTAGTGGTGGAAATAGGAAGTACTGATAAGCAGTGAAAAATGCATATGAATTCTCAAGGGCAGCAAACATAAAAACATGTGTAAAAAAATCAAAATGGTGTGTCTGGTATTTTAAAGTGATGAGTGGAGGAAGGCCCAAAGGCTGCTGAAATGTGGAAAATGTATGTGTAAAGATAATCTAGCTCCTAAGTGATTGTACTAAATCTTGAGTGTGTGAGTAAGATGCATATATAGTACTCGATAATTGTGCACCTGGGGTAAGTCCCTTAGCTACATACTTGTTCCATATAACATGAAGTAAGGTTAATATGGAATTAAAAGAATAGTCAGCAGTACTGAAGCATAAACAAAAAAACGAAAAAACACAAAAATAAAGATGAAGTTGACAAAAAATAGAAATAAACATAAGGATAGATTAAAATTAGTGTGAAAATAAAAATGAAAATCAAAAATGAGAAATAAATAATGAAAAAAAATAATAATAAAAAATGAAAACGATAAAAAAATTGAAAATCAAAAAAAAAAAAAAAAAAAAAAAAAAAAAAAATAATAAATAAATAAATAAAAAAATAATAATAATAATAAAAGTAAAAATAAAACTACGCCGGCATCATTCTCAACCAACCAAGTGGGAATCTGAATCTCTACTACGCCGGCATCATTCTCAACACTCCAACTTATCGAAACATGAACACTCCTTAATTAAGAACCTAGCCACCGATCCCTCCATTGTGATTAGACTGGCGGATAAGGGGGTAGGGAATGTGATCCTAGACTATGAGAATTACGGGGCAGAAATTAGGCAACAACTGAGTGACACTTCGACATACCAGTTGTTGGGTGAAGATCCCACCAGTTCTATAGCCCACAAAATTGAGAAAGTACTCATGTATGGTCTAACGGCAGGACATATAACATTAGAATTATTCCAATTCTTACAAACCAAGCATCCTCGTGTTCTATACACACTTCCGAAGATACACAAGAACTTGGAACACCCGCCTGGGCGTCCCATTGTATCTGCCATCCAGGGAATATTAGAACCAATAGCCAAATACCTGGATTTTCTTTTCAAGGACCCAGTTTCGTCCCTAACTACATGTTTTAAAGATACCCCTGATCTTTTACGACGTCTCCAACAGGTTGGCACCTTTCATGGAATACTCATGACTTTAGATGTAGGAAGTTTGTACACAATTATCCCTCATGAAGCAGGCATACAAGCCATGCGAAATCTTCTTTCTCAGTCACCACAATACCATGGACCTCCGATAGAATTTGTTTTGGATTTGCTGGACATCACATTGCAAAACAATTATTTCCGTTTCGAAAATAGCTGGTACTTACAGATAGCTGGCACTTCAATGGGGGCTGCAATGGCCCCCATGTATGCCAACGCTTTTATGTATGAGTCTGAGACCACCCACAAACTACAGCGCTTTCCACATCAGATCGGTTGTTATTTCAGATTCATCGATGATATTTTAATATTGTGGAACGGTACTAATGAAGAAGCGGTAACATTTGTACAAGTCCTAAATGAGCTACCGACACCAGTCAAGTTAACCTCAACTATAGATGAGTACAGTGTTCAATTTCTTGATATCGAATTGATGATCATCAACCGAAAGTTGGAATACACACTTTTCACAAAGCCTACGGACCGGAACACGCTCTTACATTACGAGAGCTTTCATCCGAAACACCTTAAACAGTCGCTCCCCTATTCACAATTCTTGCGAGTTTTACGCAATAATTATCTTGAACATCTACGGGAGCAACAAATAAAGTTGATGTATGAGAAGTTTCTGCTGAGAGGATATCCACGGATGATCCTTGATAAAGCTTTGGATCGAGCCAAGTCGAGTTTCTTGAACCCTCCATCTACAAGTCAGAAGACAACAGACAAAAGATGCTTTTTTCCTATGCAATTTAACACCGCCAGTGGTGATTTAGCTGCAACAATTCGCAGCAACTGGCACACATTGGAATTGGATCCTTCCCTTCCAGAAATATTTCGTCAGAAACCCATGATGTGTTATCGCTGGAACAAAAATCTGAGGGATTTATTGGAAAAGACGGACCCACGTCACTGCTATAAACCAGTAAAGAAGGAAAACATCAATGTGGGGTGTGTAAGGTGTTTGGGATGCGTGACGTGTGGCCACCTCATCCCCTCCAAAACCTTTACACACCCTTTCACAGGCAAGTCCTACAAGATTAGACAACGTATTCATTGCAGAACTGAGTTGTTATCTATAAATTGACTTGTGGGCTCAACTATATAGGTAAAACAGAAACCGCACTCTGTGAGAGAATAAGAGGCCACAGGTCTAGTATCCGGCTTGCCTACCGTGATGGCAAATCGGACAAACCAGTGGCCAGACAATTTTTAGAATTTAAGCATCAACTAGCTTCACTCAGATGCGTTGCAATTGAGCATATTCCATTGTCTGCCAGAGGGGGTGACAGAGCTAGGCTCTTATTACAAAGAGAGACCTACTGGATTTGCCAGTTAGGAACCCTAGCACCCCGGGGCCTCAATGAGAAATGCTCATTTGTTCCTTTCCTATAAGGATTTGAGCCTTGACCTTCACCTCTATGGGTTTAATGCCCATATCAATATAAACATTCATACGTCATAGGATTGTTTACCTCCACATCCGTTATTTTGTTATTTCGTTATTTACATGTCTATTTTTCTATTTTTTTCATCTGTATATTATTATTGTTTATTACTTTATTCATTATCACTCTTATTTTTATTTTTTTATTATTTTTTTATTTTTTATTATTTTTTTATTTTTTATTTTTTATTATTTACTCTTTATTTTTATTTTTATTTTTATTTATTTTTTTATTTTTATTTTTTTGATTTTCAATTTTTTATCTTTTTTCATTTTATTATTATTATTATTATTTATTTTTTTCATTATTTATTTCTCATTTTTTATTTTCATTTTTATTTTTACACTCATTTTAATCTATCCTTAAGTTTATTTCTATTTTTTGTCAACTTCATCTTTATTTTTGTGTTTTTTCGTTTTTTTGTTTATGCTTCAGTACTGCTGACTATTCTTTTAATTCCATATTAACATTACTTCATGTTATATGTAACAAGTATGTAGCTAAGGGACTTACCCCAGGTGCGCAATTACCGAGTACTATATATGCATCTTACTCACACACTCAAGATTTAGTACAATCACTTAGGAGCTAGATTATCTTTACACATACATTTTCCACATTTCAGCAACCTTTGGGCCTTCCTCCACTCATCACTTTAAAATACCAGACACACCATTTTGATTTTTTTACACATGTTTTTATGTTTGCTGCCCTTGAGAATTCATATGCATTTTTCACTGCTTATCAGTACTTCCTATTTCCACCACTACATCCATTCACATTATTTCACAGTTTATTCACATTGTATATATATTTGCATGCAGGTATATGTCTTGTAGGTTTTTCCGTTCAGATCTAATGCGTTTTGGCACGTCTGCCGGAAACGCGTCCTGATCGCCATGACAACATTTAGTGTTATGAGGAAATTTGTTCCTCGCTGGCGCTGTTACTTTGGGAGCAACCACCTGAGATTGTTTACTGGGGTTGCCCCAGCAACGTACATAGCCCGATCAATTAACACGTCCTATGGGGTCACATGACCGTGAACCCGGAAGTATGGTTGTCTGTGAAGGCGGTCTCGGCGGTTCCGGCGGCGAGCGCAAATGCAGTGCACCTGGCGGTAAGTACCCATTAGTAGTAATTGTATGTCCTATAAGAGTGTTTTCAGTGTTATGATATTTTGTGTCCTGATGAAAGCTCCTGTGAGGAGCTGAAACGTCGATCTCTGTCTTCGAAATAAATGAAGATTTGATGTGCTGTCAACCTTGAGTGCCGGTATTTTTGTATCCTGTATTATTTAGCCACCAGAGCACCAGGTATTTTTTTCTAATTATTTAAGTTGGAGTGCAGGGGCTCTCTGGATTTGTATATATATATATATATATATATATATATATATACATATATATATATATATATATATATATATATATATATTACGTGTAAATATAATATGTGTGTATATATTTATATATATATATATATTTTTATATATATATATATATATATATATATATATGTATATATATATATATATATATATATATATATATATATATATATGTATATATATATATATATTGGAAGGCATGGCCTGAAGTTGTGGGAGGGGCTATAGACCTACATAAGGGACTACCCCTTTCCCTGCTTACCTTTGTGGGTCAGACGAATAGCACTTCCAGGTCATACAAGATGCCATTTTGATTTCACCTTTGCTCCATGAGGTCTCATACTCCAAGCTGTGTCCAGGAATCCTGCTGCAGGGCTTTCCGTTAATCCAGTGGCTTTCTTTACGGTCAGCATCACATTTGGTGCCTCAGGGACTCTCAAACCGTAAGTTGACCCACCTGTCGCGCCAGGATTAGTTCCCACGGCGTTCAGCACAGCACGAGTCCTCACTTTACGGTTTCCTTTCGTTTTGCACGGTTATTTCATTACCTTATACTCACCTAGCTGTTCATGTAAAATCTGTTTAAAATCTGTTGGGTTAAAATCATCTGTGTGGTTAAAACTACAAACGAAATACAATTTTCGCCTACACACTGTCCCCTACCGGTCTTTGGGTGTACTACAGGCTTCTTAGACATTATCGCATTTCATGTACAAACCAACGAACCACTGCATTTTTTTCCCACATACTGACCCCTACTGGTCATTCGGTATACTACAGGCTTCTCAGACATTATTGCATTTCATGTACAAACCAACTAACTACTGCATTTTTGCCTACACACTGACCCCTATCGGTCATTTCGGTGTACTACAGGCTTCTTAGACGTTGTTTGCATTTTCATATATAAACCACTAAATTTTCACCTACACACTGACCCCTACTGGTCATTCGGTGTACTACAGGCTTCTCAGACATTATTGCATTTCATGTACAAACCAACGAACCACTGCATTTGAGCCTACACACTGACCCCTACCGGTCATTCAGTATACTACAGGCTTCTCAGACATTATTGCGTTTCATGTACAAACCAAAGAACCACCGCATTTTCACCTACACACTGACCCCTATCGGTCATTCGGTGTACTACAGGCTTCTTAGACGTTTTTCATTTTCATGTACAAACCAATAAACTACGGCATTTTCACCTACACACTGACCCCTACCGGTCATTTCAGTGTACTACAAGCTTCTCAGATATTATTGCATTTCATGTACAAACCAACGAACCACTGCATTTGCGCCTACACACTGACCCCTACCGGTCATTCGGTGTACTACAGGCTTCTCAGACATTATTGCATTTCATGTACAAACCAACTAACTACTGCATTTTCGCCTACACACTGACCTCTATCGGTCATTTTGGTGTACTACAGGCTTCTTAGATGTTGTTTGAATTTTCATGTACAGACCAATAAACCACTGCATTTTCACCTACACACTGACCCCTATCGGTCATTTCGGTGTACTACAGGCTTCTTAGACGTTGTTTGCATTTTCATGTATAAACCACAAAATTTTCACCTACACACTGACCCCTACCGGTCATTCGGTGTACTACAGGCTTCTCAGACATTATAGCATTTCTTGTGCAAACCAACGATCCACTGCATTTGAGCCTACACACTGACCCCTACCGGTCATTCGGTGTACTACAGGCTTCTCAGACCTTATTTAATTTCATGTACAAACCACCGAATTTTCACCTACACACTGACCCCTACCGGTCATTCAGTGTACTACAGGCTTCTCAGATATTATTGCATTTCATGTACAAACAAACGAACCACGGCATTTGCGCCTACACACTGACCCCTACCGGTCATTCGGTGTACGACAGGCTTCTCAGACATTATTGCATTTCATGTACAAACCAATGAACCACTGCATTCGTGCCTACACACTGACCCCTACCGGTCATTCGGTGTACTACAGGCTTCTCAGACATCATTGCATTTCATGTACAAACCAATAAACCACTGCATTTTTATCTACACACTGACCCCTACCGGTCATTCGGTGTACTACAGGCTTTTCAGACATTATTGCATTTCATGTAGAAACCAACGAACCACTGCATTTTCGCCTACATGCTGACACCTACTGGTCAATCGGTATACTACAGGCTTCTCAGACTTTATTTCACTTCATAAGCAAACAAACTAACTACAGCATTTTCGCTTTTATACTGACTCCTACGGAATATTTGCATGGTTGCACGCTTAAAATATAAGTCCTTCCAATTACGTACTTTCACACATTAGGTTATTCAGCAGCCGGTCATGGTTCACTACACTCATGTTTCCGGGTACAGTTGTATTCCATATCACAGATGATATAACACTCCTGACAAGTTAATTTCCTTCAAACAGGGGCATTAACAAGCATACAATAAACATTGGGACGGAGCACTTTGCTCTATTAAACATGCATAACACACATATGGGTATATGCTTTTAAATGTCTATATTCAATTCTCATACATTGTTTTACCCGTCCGGGACACAGGTATTAATAACCCTTACGACCAGTAAGGGTATCTAATCATACTACCAGGTATATACACCTGCTAATGTGGTATTTACATACATTTTCTGTTTTCCCCTGGATACATCCTTAGCGTACTGGCAATTAGGGACTATAGGTTTCCAATAGGTATTCTCCTTTCTTGGCATCTACGCCTGTCGTATAGTGGTCCCGCGAGGCCAACACCCCGCCTCAACGTTCGGAGGCAAACACCCATCGGGCCACTCGTGAGCTAGCCGCCTCGCATGGTATATAGAGAGGGCCTCACCTGTCACTCCCCTCCCCTTTTCTGGTTACAGTCACCGAGAGGCCAACATCCTGCCATTATGTTGGTGGCCACAAAATTCCCTCGCGCCATTACATAGAGCCTCTCAAGCCACTTGGCAACTAGCAGGGCCTCACCTGTCACAAAACAAAGGATTAATTGTTTCGCCATGCGGCTTTAGCTAGCAAGCCAGTACTAGCACACTGTGGGTTCATATAATAATGGTTATCTTTATCTTTCACTTGGAGAGGATGTTGCTAGTCCCACACGACAATTTTGTCCCAACACAGCGGACGATCACGTTTCAGGCTCCAAGCTCTAGCACCTCAGAACTACCAGAGACAATTGGGTCATCTCATTCTCTTTGGCAAATCCCAGATTTGCAACAATTTCCATGTTGGCACAAGATGTTTCAGTGCATGCAGACTGGCAGGTATGTTCCCAATACGTCAGGACTCAGGGCACATGAAACCATGTGTCCCAATAAATGTACCCTGTACATTACTTCACGCCTGTAAACATTATGCATTTCCAGTACTTTCTAACTCCTCACCCTTCCAGACATTTAGTTGATTTCTAATCTCCGATTTTAAAGGCCTTCCAGACAGGTATTGCCATATACTTTTGGGGAAATCTAGAATGCCCTAACTTGCAGTCATCACAGCAGCATCCAACAGCTAGCAATACACTCATGGCCCAAGAATGGCAGAAAGATTTCTACCTGGGCCTCTCCGATCTACACCATTTATCGCGTGGCGCAATCCCATTGGGATTGTCACAGGGAATCTTCCCTCACACTGTAACTGATCATAGACTTATCTGCACCTCACGCCTCGGCTACCCCAAGTCTCAACTCCCTCAGACCCTTTCGAGGAGTCTTCATTACAGTATGCCACTATTGTTCATACCATTACAGCTATCACTCAAGCAGCGGGGGGAGCCTGGTCAAGTAAAACTGATATCACAACGCATTTCAGACTGCCATCATCCACCCTACACTGGCACTTACAGGGCATTTATGGGCAGCAGTCATATATTTCTTCTCCTGCTTAACTTTCGGGTCAAGAGCAGCCACAATCTTAAATATATTCGTAGAACTATTTGTTGGTTGTGGTTAAACATATCCAGATGCCCCACAGTCATACACTCCCGAGATGATTTCTTGTTGGTCAAAAGGAACGCCATTCCCTCTAGAAGCTTCAAGGAAGCCATTAGTATGTCTGAACAGTTGGGGGTCCCAGTATTCCCTAAGGTCACAGAAGACCCAGACACTATCGTTACATTCCTGGGCATACAACTTGACTTGGCATCCTTGCCAACAAGTTACCACGCGAGAAATGGGAACAGTTGCTACAACACCAATTACCAAATCCTGCTTGGTATTCGCAACCGCATGGAACTACAATCCCTGCCAGGTTCCTTAAAATTTGCCATGCGCATCATACCACAGGCTGCGCTTTCATCTCAGACCACTTTGCTTTTTCCACACTCCCGCATGATGATCAGGGGCTGTCCCTAGACAACCAAGCCACGGCAGGCCTAACCACACGTAATGGTAAACTACTGTGGCAGCTGACGTGACAGCTGCCATGGCAGGGGGTCATTTATGGTCAAGGTAATGGATTACATGAACCTCGCCAACATAGCCGGGCTCTGACTAAACTGGCCTTGTCCACCAGCACTCAACACGCTTGCTACAGGGTTTCCACTTATACAATACGTTTCATGTCGGACCATGACTTAGATAGCTGGTTTGAGGTTTCACCATTTATGGCATTCACTTCTTTTGCCACCTTAAGTTAAAAATTCTCACACAACACGGTTAAACTTTATCTCACGGACATTCAACACTATACGTATTTCTCCTTCCCAAACAACAAAGGTTCCTATCCTTCTACCCCATCCATACCTTACTTAGAGACATAGCCAAGCGGACGCTACAACTAAATACTGGCCATAGGCCTACAATGTTCAAACCATATCAGAACCACTCGACCATGCACCTTCCGAACCATGCACCAATGCAGTCATCAAACTGCTACCTATCTAGCCTTTAACTGCTTTCTCAAGGTATGACTCACTATCAGCTGCAAACATCATAAACAAGAGTGCCTGTTGACCACTTATTGTTCTAAAACACACAATACCACTATGCCCGGTCCCTTCCTAAAACTAAGACGAGTCAGATGTGCGAACCAGTCCATATAACCTACTATCTTACAAGCAATGCTGGGTGCTCGGTTTAAGGTACTGGTTACGTTCTTGGGCACGCCACCATACGTACCACTGAACCATTACTGTCACTGTACAATACTGTCCTTACCACAGGTAAGTTCATGCTCTATATAGCCAAGATATCCCCGCACACATTAAAGACACGGGGCCGCTCGGAATCATAGGCTTATGCGACTTACATACCACAGCCGATTCAGGAATTAGGAAGCTTTCATTAAAATGTCTACCTGATGGTTAACAAATGCACTATGATCATGTATAATGTTTTGCATTAATATTTCTCTTTTTGACCACTTTTTACCGGCCTACAGCATACGTCGGTTTCGGCACACCTCAACCGATTATTCCTAAAGCTACATCGCTACAACCATCTTATTCTATATCATATGAGAATGCCCCGAACACAAATATATATATATATATATATATATATATATATATATATATGTGTGTATATATATATAAAACCAAGAGGTCTGCGCTTACCTAAGTCCAGGTCAAATCCTTTGTTTTGCATCCCCCCTGTCAAAGATGCCTCATTACAGGATCCTAATTAGCCTTGACTTGCAGAGAAACCCAGTAAGGAAGTGTAACAGAACCTCTGTTATTGCCTGGCCAGCAGACTTAAAACATTGTAACCCCTGGGTTTGTTACCATTGTTATATTTAACATACGAATGGGAAAATTAATGACACTGCTAACCCATTCGTATGAATGAACAAACTGCCAAACCAGAGACCACCCGCAAGTGGAGTGGGCTGCTCGTTGACCTCCCAGGAGCTGTGGTTAACCGCAGCTTAATTGACGAACGGCTGGGTGGTCGGCATTTGTATAGACGAACACGTGGCGGCAGCCATTTTGTTTAGCCGAACTCGCTCAGCGGTGTTTGGTCATCGAACGCCTGGAACTAATTTCGGCTACTATTTCCACTAACACCGCTGAGACTTCTAACTTCCGTGTGTTCGGTTAAATCCATACAAACGGAGCACTATTCTAAGGGAAGAAACTCACGAACGAGACGCCTGCAATGACAGTATGCACGAACCGATTTGTTCGTGCAATTTGTACCTATTTTGAAGAAGATAGACCGGCCACACAGCCCAAATTTGGAACTGTTTTGGGCATGAAATCCATGCGTGTGGTCGGTCAAATGTGACTTCCAGTTATCTCCTGAACCACTGTACCGATTCGGAGGATTTTTTTCACATGTGATTCCCATAGTTATGCTTCTTCTGAAAATGTAAGTAAATGTGAATTAAATGTATAATGTATAATTTTGAAGTTATAAAAATTGAGTAAAAAGTATATTTTTCCTTTCAGATTAGAGGCAGTGCTTATACCACAGGGATATCCAATCTGGAGGGAAAAAACAGGCAGGCAAATCTCCAAACATTTTAATCCCTCCCCTAATTACCTCCTTTCCCATAAGTAGCAGCTCCTCCTGATCATCCCCAGTTCTTTGCCTGCCTTCGGCAGGGGAGGTTAGACAGGAAGGTTCTCCAGGAAGTAGGTGAGAAGGGCTGAGGCTCTGGAGGCTCTGCTTCCTTGATGTCCGGTAAGTAGCGTTCAACACGCCGGCCGGCGTGGTCACTCAAAATTTATGTTGCCGTCTTTTGCCGTGCCAGGTGCCGGTATGACGAAGGACGCAGGCGTGCGTCGGCTGGGAGGTCCTGCGGTGGAACGCACACACAGGTTGCGTTGCGTTCCACCAGGGAGTCGCAGAGCGCTATGCACATGCGCAATGCGAACCTGGATTCAGGCGCCAAATTCGAACTGGACGTTTCCGTTTGGTTACAGGACTTATATGAGCATGTACCAGCAGCAACCTCTGTTTGCCAGGAGCTCTCAGATCGGTTGTGAAGTGTGTTTCTCACCTGCCCTCCAACACACTCTCAGGCCATTTAAGGTAAGACTGTTAAGTTTTCATTTTAAATGGTTCTTAGCCTGAATCCGTAAGGAGAAAATTTTGATTATTTTCCCCTTTCTTGTTTTCTTGTTTTCCAGTATGTCTAATCCGGAAAGTATGGATAAAGTTGCTGAGAAGGGGAAATGTGCATCTAAAACCAAGCATTTAATATGTTCTGTGTGTGGCCAACCTATGCCTGATGGTTGTAAAAAGAAACTTTGCTCAGTGTGTTCAAAAGAAGCTTCAGAGGAAGCAAAGAGAACAGAAATGTCCACTTTTCTCAGCTGGTTGCAGCAAAGTATGCAGCAAACATTTGTGGATATGCAGTCAGCTGCATTACAGTCAGTCCAGGCTTCTGTTGCCCAGGATTCTCAGATGGTAAAGCATGCTAAGAAAAGACTGAGATCTTGGGAAACATCTGATACTAGTTCGGGAACTAGTGGTTCTGAGTATGAAGATAATTCAGGCAGTGATTCCTCAGATGAGGAATTTGCTTTCCCAAATGAAGCCATTGGGAAATTGATTAAAGAAGTGCAGTGCATCTTTGATTTTGGGGTAACGGGAAAAAGTCCAAAGTGTTTCCTTTTCACCCACAGACTAAGGAATTGATTTTGAAAGAATGGAAGTTCCCTAGTCACAAGCCGTTTATGTCTAAGCATTTTAAAACTCTTTTTTCCATAGAATCAGAGCAAGACTGCAAGCTGGATACGGTCCCTGTAGTGGACGTCCCTATTGCTCAAATAGGTAAAAAGACTACTTTACCAATTGGAGATTCAAGCGGGCTCAAGGATGTCATGGATAAACGCATGGACTCCTCTTTAAAGAAGTTGTTCATCTCTTCTGCAGCCCAAGCTAAAGCCTTGATTACGGGGTCATCCGTTGCCAAGGCCCAAAAACTTTGGTTGGAAGAACTAGAAAAGGTATATACGGGAGAAGCTAAGGAAGACCCGTTAAAGCTATTAAAAAATATCAAGATGGCGTCTGATTTTTTAGTGGATGCTTCTACAGAAAGCCTGAAATTGTCGGCCAAGAATATTGGTATCTCAACAGTCGCCAGGAGAGCGCTTTGGCTTAGAAATTGGTCTGCAGATGCGGCATCTAAAAATTCTCTGTGTGAACTACCTTTTGAACCAGGAAGACTTTTCGGTTCTAAGCTGGATGAGCTGTTGAAACAGATGAAGGAAGGAAGGAAAGCTTTACCAGTATCATATAGGAAGCAGTCTAGAAGCCGTCACGCAGAGACACGTCCTTCATTCAGAAATTCCTTTCGTAGAAACTATTTCAGGGGTCAACAGCAAAGAGCCTTTGATTATAGGAAGAAGGAAAGGTTTACTGCCAAGAGAAGTAAAAAATTATGACGCCAGGCCGGTGGGTGGAAGGTTGAGTCACTTCCTAGAGCACTGGAAAGAGACAACATCAGATCGCTGGGTCCTTACAGTGATAGAGCACGGATACGCTCTAGAATTATCACAAGCCCCTATAAACATGTTTCTATGTTCCAGGGTTCAGTCTCTAGATATGGAACTCTCTCTGATGCGAGAAGTGTCAACTCTGTTACTAAAAAGAGTGGTGGAAGAAGTTCCTATGAAGGAAAGACATCAAGGCACCTATTCAAGACTTTTCTTGGTGCCAAAACCAGATGGTTCGTTCAGACCTATTCTAGATCTGAAAGCCGTAAACAAGCGGATTATCAAAAAGAAATTCCTCATGGAATCAGTAAAATCAGCGGCTCTGCTTATTCACCCAAAGAGTTGGTTTGCGTCCCTGGATTTGAAAGATGCCTATCTTCATGTACCCATAGCGGAATCCAGCAAAAGTTTTCTACGGTTTGCGGTGTGCTGCCAATCGGTAACCAAACATTACCAATTCAGAGCACTGCCTTTCGGCCTATCATCAGCGCCCAGAGTTTTCACAAAGCTTCTAGTAGTCGTTTCAGCCTTTCTAAGAGGTTTGGGCATCGCTGTCATTCCATATTTGGACGACTGGCTGTTGATTGCAGAGTCCCAGGTTCAACTACAGTTAGATCTGGGGACAGCCATCAAATCGCTGGAAAAGCATGGCTGGCTAATAAATTTCAACAAATCGGAACTAGTGCCAGTTCAAAGGATCCAGTTCTTGGGTCTAATTTTGGATTCTATCGCAATGAAGTTATTTCTGCCAGAAGGAAAGAAACTAAAGATCAAGCGGTTAATCCGGAATCTCAGAGTAAAAAGAGTGTTTTCAATCAGAGAAGCCATGTGCTTGCTGGGTCTGTTTACAGCCTCAATTCCGGCCGTCGGTTGGGCAAAAGCCAGAATGAGACCTCTACAAAGAAACATTCTGCTAGTCTGGAATCGACAGGAACTCGGCCTAGATGGGCTGATGAGGTTCAACAATCTAACTTTAAAAAGTCTGCAGTGGTGGACATCTTCTCGTTTCCTCCACGAGGGTCTGTCATTCCGGATGAAGTCCTTCACTATCATAACAACAGACGCCTCTGCGCTGGGCTGGGGGGCCCATCTGGGAGACATAAAGAAGCAGGGGTCCTGGCAAGTGAAGGATATGAGAAGTTCCTTGAACTTCAGGGAATTAAAGGCCGTATGGATGGCACTCTTGGCGTTTCAGTTTCTCATCAGAAAGCAACATATTCAAATTCGTTCAGACAATCGTACGACAGTGGCATATTTGAACAAACAGGGAGGTACGAGATCAACAAGATTAGAAAGCCTGTGTTCAATGATCATGCTGTGGGCAGAAGTGCACCTTATGTCCATCTCTGCAGTTCACATTTTAGGAAAATTCAATGTGGTGGCGGATGCCCTGAGCAGGCATCATTTGAAACAAGCAGATTGGTCCCTGTCATGCAGAACTTTCAATTTCATCACAGACCGCTTCGGTGTTCCAGAGATAGACCTGATGGCATCCAGAATGAACAGGAAGACAAGACGGTTTGCGTCCCTAAATCCAGCGGACAGGCCGGATTTCATAGATGCCCTGTCAGTTCCATGGAAGTTCAACCTGGCTTATATCTTTCCGCCAGTAGTGCTTATTCCCAGAATACTTCAAAAAGTAAGGCTGGAAAATGTAAGAATTATCCTAATCCTTCCATGGTGGCCGAGGAGAAGTTGGTTCTCGGTTCTCCTGAACTTTCCGGGGGCCACCTTTTGGAAGTTGCCGCTTTTAGGAGAAATTCTAGAGGACGCCATGGTGCCTCTTCCGACCCTTCGGAAATTCCAGTTGACGGCTTGGTTTCTGAATTCCAGATTTTAGAGAGCAAAGGTCTGGATCCTGAAGTGATTAAGATCCTGTTGGCAACTAACAAGGAATCGACGTCTAAGATCTACACTAGAATTTGGAAGATATTTTGTCAGTGGTGTTGTAGCTTTAAAGTCAACCCGGTTTCCGCGTCCATTCAGAAGATCCTAAGCTTCCTTCAGATGGGATTTGCAAAAGGCCTTAAACCTGCATCGTTGAAATTACAAGTTTCTGCTATCAGTTTCTTCTCCTACAGATGCCTGGCCTCAAATGTTCTGATTTCTAGGTTCTTCAGAGCTCTGACTCGTTTGGTGCCCTATGTTAGGGAAACCTGTCCTCCCTGGGATCTAAACTTAGTCCTTTCCGCGCTTTGTGAGCCGCCCTTTGAACCATTGGAGGAAGCTTCCCTAAAGCTCATTTCATTGAAAACTGTTTTTTTTGGTGGCTATTACATCTGCTAAAAGAGTATGTGAGATCCAAGCTCTTCGGGCAAATTTTCCTTTTTTAGTTTTTCATCAGGACAAGGTGGTTCTAAAGCTCGATCCTTCGTTCAGCCCGAAAGTTTTTTCTGTTTCAAATGTTAACCAGGAAGTGGTCTTACCAACTTTTTGTCAGAATCCATCTAATGCCTTGGAAAGCAAATTTCACTGCCTAGATGTAAAGAGATGTCTTTTGCAATATCTAAAAGCAACAGAATCCTTCAGGAAGGATTGCAGTCTTTTTGTATTATTCAAGGGCCCAAGAAAAGGCATGAAGGTTTTGAAAAGTTCTCTGGCTAGATGGCTGAAGGATTGTATTCAGTTGGCGTATTCCAAGAATGGCATGGTTCATGCAGGCCCGTTAAAGGCCCATTCTACTAGATCTGTTTCGACGTCCTGGGCTCTGCGAGCAGCTGCTTCTCCTTCTCAGATTTGTTCAGCGGCTACGTGGTCCTCGCTCCATACTTTCTCAAAACACTACAAGTTGGACATACTGGCCTCGGAGGATGCAGCTTTTGGGCGCAAGGTGCTTCAAGCAGTAGTGAAATGAACCCGCCCTCTGGATCTGCTTTATTATATCCCTGTGGTATAAGCACTGCCTCTAATTTGAAAGGAAAAACATAAATTTTACTTACTGAAAATTTCTTTTTCCTGAAGATTAGAGGCAGTGCTACAATTCCCGCCCCTTTTTTCTAATAAACTAAGTAATTTTGCAGCTATTTGGCTTATGTATTGTCTGGGGATGATCAGGAGGAGCTGCTACTTATGGGAAAGGAGGTAATTAGGGGAGGGATTAAAATGTTTGGAGATTTGCCTGCCTGTTTTTTCCCTCCAGATTGGATATCCCTGTGGTATAAGCACTGCCTCTAATCTTCAGGAAAAAGAAATTTTCGGTAAGTAAAATTTATGTTTTTCGCTTGGAGATAATTGAGCTGAATCAACTCAATTATTTCCTAAGCAGAGGGGAGGAATGTACAGTAATGAATGGGAGTGTTTAACTGTGTAACTGTAAATGATTGGTTGTCAAGTTTGTGTTTTCAGTGCCCAACAAGGTCCACGTGGGTGGTAACCTTGTGGGAAAACTTGTATAAAAGAAATGCTTGTGTGCCCATTAAATCAGTTCTGCTTAACCCTCAATATGTAGCCTCGTCTCATTATTGAAGGGAACCTGCATCCAGCTAAAGCTCTTGTAAGAGCTCTGCCTCCCTCTCTACACTGATCCAGCAGATGGGATATCAGGAATACACTGCAGCACAGCCTCTCGCCAGGGAAAATGACATCTCCTAGGCATACACCCCTCTCACAAGCTGGGTGGCCATTACAGGAAGTATTTCCCAAGTAAGTGGATTAATCTCATATGAGCAAGCATTAGGCTGCTAGACTAGGACCTGCCAAAGATGGGGTACATTGGGGTACATTGTGGCAGGCTTATTATCATATCATTTAACTAAAGCCCCATTATTTTTTGCCTAGGTGAGGTGTTTTTAAATAAAACTATTACAATCTCTAAGATTTGAAGTCATTGTTTAGTGAATAAGCAAGTGCGCTGGATTGTGTATTTTGTATTATATATATATATATATATATATATATATATATATATATATATATATGCATTTTTAAAAAAATCAATATATATATATAAATTCTACATATATATTTAACTTTTAATTTTATATAATTATTTGATTTTATTAATTATTATTTGAGGGACCTGCTTGACAGGCAGGCAGTCCAAAGAATTTAATTGCCAACCCTTTATTTAACACTGTAACATTCTAAAACCCCATAAAACTGTATATGGGGGGTATTCCTATACTCAGGAGACTTTTCTGAACCCAAATATGAGTGTTTTAAAATGGTAAAACTTATCACAATGATGATATCACTAGTAAAAGTGCAGTTTATGCGTAAAAAAATGCAAAAAACAAATAAGAACGCTAACTTTGGCCAGCATTTGTGACTTAGTGGCTACTACAAAATACCGAAAATAACCAATTTTTAATACCCTGGGTTGTCTTCAGTTGCAATGGTATGCCATGATGGGGTTAATTCACATTCCTGGTCTACCATATGGTCTCAAAAGGTAACATAGACCCAGCAAACCAATCTGGCAAACTGAAATTGGCAAATATTGAAAAGAGGAAAGCCCTCTACATTTGACCACTGTAAGTTTCCAAAAAAACATAAAACATGTACATGGGGGGTACTGTTGTACTTGTGACCCATTTCTGAATACAAATATGTGTATTTTATTTCAGTAAAAGCCAACAGTATTATGACATTAACAGTTAAAATGTAGCCCAATGTAGCCAAAGCACAGCTTAGCGGAACAGGGCCTTGACAGGGGTTAGGAGGCGGGCTTAGGAGGAAGCGGCCAGGACTGGTGGTTTGTGGGAAAAGGGGGTTTGGCTATTTAAATAGGTAGCCATTTTGTAAAGATCACTTTTAATCTCCTACCTGGTTAAGTTTGTGTGCACTCCTGTGCTTGCAGATTTAGCTGGGTAGGGATTTCTCTTTTTCTTTTCCTGCAGGGCCATGGAGGATGTGGAGAGACTCCTGGAGGGGATCAGAATGGCTGCGTGGCAACAGGGTGCAGACTGGCTGAGGGCCCAACTGGGGCCGGTCCTGGTGGCGGCAGCAGATCGGGACGGCGGCGGAGGGCGCCCAGCGCGGGCAAGGAGGCCGCCTAGACATCTGAGCCCGGGCGTGGGAGACGGAGATGGCCGGACCGGAGGGGGCGAGGCGGCTGGCGGTAGCCGCAACAGGCCCGGTGACCGCGTGGTCGAGGCTCCGCCTCCCCGTGTGCGACTGGGGCCTCGGCGGGGAGCTGTACGACGGGCGGTTGCCCAGGAGGTCGGCGGTGTGGCCCCCGGATCGGACGAGGCCGCGGAGGTGGCTAGACGGCCTAATGGAATGCCGGGCGGGACAGTGCTGCGGCCAAGGAGGGCGCCCCCTGCATCGGAGGCCGGGCCACGCAAGGAAGTCGCCAGGTCTGCACGGCGCAGACCGCAAGGACACCAGGCAAGTGCAGGGGGTCCATTCCGGGTCCCCCTTGGCAACCAGCAGGGGAGTGGAGGGCGCGCAGAGGCAGGGGAGCGGATTGGGGGTGTCAGGGGTGTGAGGTATTCCCCTGGATCACGGGGGGGGTAGGGATAAGGGGTTAGGGGGGGCCCTGGTAGCTGCAGGGGGGCCGATGAGGGGATTAGTGCCACTTCAGCAGACAGGGGAGCCACGTCCAGTATCCAAGGGTCGTCTGGGTGGGCCTTGGTATCTCCAGGTGGGAGTGGGGAGATAGTGAGGCCTGCCAAGGATAAGTCAGGAGTTGAGAGGGGCAGTAGAGCAGAGGCGGGTCCAGCCCTTGGGGGGCATGGGGATTGCATCCCTGGGATGGAGGGCCACGGGGGGGACTTTGGCCCACGGGCCCTGTCCGGGGGGGCTAAGGGTCGGTCCCGTGATCATCAGGGGGGTGGCAGGGGGCGGAGGTCGAGTGCTAGGTCTCGTTCAGGGTCCAGTAGTATTAGCCCCATGTCAGTCGGGAGCGGGGGCGAGTGCAGGGGGTCACGATGTAGGTCCACGTCAGGTAGCCGGGTGGGGGGGGTCGGGTCCCCCAGGAAAGGTTCACGGGGGCGATCATCCAGGAGGGGATCTAGGAGTCGTAGCCCCAGGGGCAGGAAGGACGAGGCCTTAGGGGCGCCACGGCAAGGCAGGTCACGGCGGGAGGCCTTGGTGTAGGGCAGGCGCTCCCGGGGGCGGGACGGGCGTGTGGCATTTCAGGTCTCGGAGCCACTCCTCATCTATGTTTTCAAGGCACCAAGCAGGCACCCCGGTTGGCGGGAATCGGGTGGAAGTCGCGCATCCAGGACGATTAGCGGATGGCGTAGCAGCCCCGGGTGCCGCTGGATCGAGAGGCTTGGTCGGTGAGTCTGGCCGATCTGAGCATCCCAACGCTTTAGTACACGCACTGCAGTCACTACTCCACTCGTTGGGAGCGGGGGGTGCCACAGGGGATAGTGTGGGTCAAGTTTGGGCACAGGGGGCAACGGTTTTGGGAGCGAGCGGTGGGGTTGCCGCGGCGTCAGGTGTCGGCGGTGACTCCGGGGCGTCGGCCAGCACAGTGGAATCGGGGTCCGAGTGGGCTGAGCTGAAAGGCGGGGTGCCGGATGTGGCGAGGCAGCACACTTACGTGTCATTCGCGGGTCCACTGGGGGTCCATCTCAAGCAGGAGGTCAAGGAAAACATTTGGGGGGGGGAATTTTGTGAGATCTTCTCTCTTCTTCCGTTGGAGGACTATATTGACCTCAAGGAAGAGGATAAGAATGACGAAAAGAAAGAGGAGGAGGAAAAGCAGAAGCGCTATCGCAAGATCCCGAAGTCCTTCGGGAACTGGTTGAGGGCGTTCTGCGTCTTGGCCAGCGTGATTGGCGAGAAATCGTGTGTGATCCTGCTCCTCCTTGTTCTCCTATTTGGATGGGATTTGGGAAGCGTACCGCACTTACGGGGGGCTGGCCTGGTGGTGGTACGATGAACAGTTCCGACAGCGATTCGCTGCCAATCCGGGCATGAGGTGGGACCAAATGGACCTGCCTCTCTGGATGAAGCTTATGATGGCTCAGAAGGCGCAGCCCTTTCAGCACGCGGCTGGCGCAAAGGGTTCAGTCCGCCTCGTCGGCCGCCTCTCAAAAGGGCTTATGCTGGCTTTTCAATGAAGGCCAATGCAAGTGGGGGGCGTCGTCCGCTTCAAGCACGAGTGCTCGGGTTGTGGAGGGGCCCATGGTTTGCAGCGCTGTTTCAAGAAGGGTAAGTCGGGGGGAGCCTCGGTCCCTTCCACAAGTGGGGGTAGGGCGGGGGGCTTCCCCTGCCCCGGGGTCTAACCCCGGTGAAACTAGGCGCAATGGAACCTTGGCTAAGCCTCTACGGTAACAGGGCGGATGCCAAGTTACTCAGAGCTGGGTTTGGGCGGGGGTTCTTCATCCCTTTTCGGGACAGGGGTGGTACTCGGGATTTGCGTAACCTTAAATCGGTGGCGGAATTCCCAGGGGTGGTACGGGACAAGCTTGGTAAGGAAGTGCTGCTGGGCAGGATGGCAGGGCAATTTTGGACACCCCCGATGGAGGGCCTTTGGGTTTCTCCGCTCGGGGTGGTCCCCAAGAAGGAGCCGGGGAAGTTTAGGCTCATTCACCACCTTTCCTACCCCAAGGGAACGTCGGTGAATGACGACATCGACAAGGAGTTGTGCTTGGTCTCCTATGCATCTTTCGACCAGGCGGTCAAACTGGTGAGACGGGCGGGGCGCGGGGCGCTGATGGCCAAGGTGGACATTGAGCCAGCTTTTCGGCTCCTCCCGGTGCACCCGGCGTGTCACCACTTGCTGGGGTGTTACTTTGAGGGGCAATTTTTTGTGGACCTATGTCTCCCGATGGGTTATTAAATTTCATGCTCCTACTTGAGAAATTCTGTTCATTTCTCAAATGGGTAGTCCGGGTTGAAGCTGGGTGCAGGGCGGTCGTGCACTACCTGGATGACTTCCTTTGTGTGGGGCCAGCGGACTCACCCGACTGCTTGCACTTGTTGCGAACCATGGAATGGGTGGCAGGCCATCCTGGGGTGCCGCTGGCGTCGGATAAGACGGAGGGCCCAACCGAATGTCTGAGTTTCCTGGGACTAGAAATAGATTCGGTGAATGGGGAGTGTCGGCTTCCGCTGGCTAAGTTGGAGGGGCTGAGGAGCGTAGTGGCCGCGGTGGCGGTGGCGCGAAAGGTGACGCTTCGTCAGTTGCAGTCGCTGATTGGGATGCTCAACTTTGCCTGCAGGGTCATACCGATGGGCAGAGTGTTCAGCCGCAGCCTGGCTGCGGCTACGGCTGTGGTGCGTTCCCCGCACCACTTCGTACGAGTGTCGTCGCTAATGCGAGCTGATTTGGAGATATGGGACACCTTTCTTCAGGATTTTAACGGGACGGTATTCTTCTGGCAAGGTGGCGTATCCGCGGCCGAACTGGAGCTGTTCACCGATGCGTCAGGTAGCGTGGGTTTCGGGGTGTATTTCGGTGGGAGATGGTGCGCTGAAAGGTGGCCGGAAGGGTGGGGGCACAGCCCCCTTATGCGTAACATGGCCTTCCTGGAATTGTTCCCGTTGGTAGTCGCGTTATCACTGTGGGGGGAGGGGCTCCGGGACCGCAAGGTAGTCTTTTTCTCTGACAATATGGCAGTGGTGCATGCCGTCAACAACCAGTCGGCTGCATCCAAACCGGTGGTGAGGCTCCTCCGGCGCTTCATATTGTTGTGCATGTCTCTTAATATAGTTTTTCGCGCGCGCCATGTGCCAGGGTATTTAAATGAGGTGGCTGACGCCCTGTCTCGTTTTTAGTGGTCCCGATTTCGGACGTTGGCACCGGAGGTGCAGGAGGTGGGCCTGGCGTTCCCGGACGAGATGTGGCGACTGGGAGCATCCTGCTTGGCGGATTTGTGAAGGCTTCGCTGGCTCCGGCCACTTGGACCGCATACAGTAAGGTCTGGCGTACATGGGAGCGCTCCTGGGAGGGGATGGACCTGAGGTCGTCGGGCGAAATGCCCGTGGACGCTTTCCTATGGTTTACCGTTCGCCTTCTGGCGGGGGGAGCGTCCCCGGCGGTGGTTGATAGGACCATGGAGGCGATGGCCTTCTGGTTTAAGCTGCACGGAAACGAGGATCTTACCAAGGCTTTTGTCATTTGGCAAGCGCTTAAGGGGTACAGGAAGGGTCGTAGGACGCAGGGCAGTAGGTGTCCGGTGTCGGTACGGGTGTTGGGCGACCTAATAGGGGCGCTGCCGGACATCTGTTTTGACGGTTTCGAAGTGGCGTTGTTTCGGGCAGCATTTCTGTTGGCTTTCTTCGGGGCTTTCCGCATAGGTGAACTGGTGAGTGCCATGCGGGTGGCGCCGGGGGGTCTCCAGGTGTCGGGAGTTCGCGCGCTGGAAGGGAAGTTGTTGGTGCACTTGGCCAGGTCGAAAACGGACACTGAGGGTGTGGGCCGCGATATAGCTCTGGGCACCCTGCCAGGTTCGGCGTTGTGCCCGGTGGCCGCGGTGACGCATTATTTGTCTCTGAGGCCGGCGGTTGGGGGGCCTTTGTTGCTGCACACGGACGGCTCCTCGCTTTCCCGTTTTCAGTTCACTAAGGTTTTCCGCTTGGGCCTGGGCAAGTTGGGGCTGCGGGCTTCTAGCTTCGGGACACACTCCTTCCGCATCGGGGCGGCCACGGAGGCAACACGTTTAGGGCTAGGGGATGATCTGGTAAAACGGATTGGTAGGTGGGAATCCACACGCTTCAGATCCTACGTTTGTTTGGGGTTATTGGATTTGTAATGCGGGCCGGGGGGACTACGGTGGGGGGACCAGGTATTGACACTGTTGTCTCCTTCTTCCCCAGGCCGAGTCGCATGGATCGTGGGCCATTCCTTCGTCTTCTGGGCCGCAAGGAGGGCTGCAGCTCAAGCTCGGGGCAACAGCTGGGCTTTCCGGAGGACCAGTTGACTGTGAGATGGTTCGGGTATAGGGGATTTTGTTGGGGAGACGTATGCAGAGCACTATTGGGATTGATAGCGGCTGGGGTCGGGCTGGATCTACTGGTCCTTCATGCGGGTGGCAACGATCTGGGCCTCATACCGCAACGGAGACTAGTGAAATGGATGAAACAGGACCTCAATAAACTGAGGGATCTGCTCCCCGGGGTTATGATAGTATGGTCAGAAATGGTGCCACGTCGGCGTTGGTGACATGCGTGGGACCCGGTGGCTATCGACAGGTGCAGGGGAAAGGTTAACAGCTTGATGGCTAGCTTTGTGCGTAAATAGGGGGGTGTTGTAGTCCGGCACGGGGAATTAGAGGATTGCGGGTTACTACCACATGGATGGCGTGCCCCTCCCCGAGGTGGGTTGGGACCTGCTGAACCTCGGTTGGCAGGAGGGGATGCAGAAAGTGTTGTTTCTTCGGGGTGGCGGAGCTCAGACAGCTTAAGGGGTCAAGGCCTGAGCTTGTGGCGGGGTAGGGAGCCTAAGAAGAGGAAGGAGGCTCCCCAGGAAGAACGTGATGGACTGGAAACATTGTGGTCATTGGTGGTTGGTAGGTTTCGAGTCCTGGAGGTGGCTCAGAACCTGGTGGGGTAGGGGTATCCGGGTATACCCCTTCCATGGTTAATTATGTTGGCACTTTAAGTTATTATGTTAGAGTAAAGGCGAAATGTTATATATTATATATATTGGTGTTATCTATGTGGGGTTATTGCCTTTTACATTAAAAGAAGGATACGGATGTGAGGGCGGAGCATGGGGGGCAATGACCCATATTACATGTTAAGTTATTATGGTTATATTTATTATATATTATTATTCTAATTATTCTAATTGTGATTTTGGAGATTGTTTAATAAAGCTGTGGACGATTTAACCCATATTCCTTAGTGTCAGAGTGTTATTGGGAGTAGGTATATGGGGGGTATTTGTCCTAGATTCCGACTGCCCATATGGCGACTATACACCGGTCATGTCATGCAGAACTTGAAAATTAATATTTCTTAATTTGTCATCTTTTTTAGATTTTATTGATATTAAATTGTTTCATATAGAGATATTTGATACAAAATGAATGCCCTATTTCTCCTGAATATAATTAACCCCTTAAGGACCGAGGACGGTTCAGGACCGTCATAGGCATTTTTGCATTGCCGACCGCTGACGGTCCTGAACCGTCCTAACGGTCTTATGTACTTACCCGATCGCCAGACAGTCTCCCCATGGCGGATTAGGACCCCTGTGGCCATGTGATCGCTCAACAGGGCGACCACATGGTCACAATAGGTGTCCGTCTGTGTTGACAGGCAGTCTCCCTGCTTAGTGTAAAATCATAAAAAAAATAAAGGTTAAAGTTAATAAAAAATAATAATAATTATATATATGATATATAGACGTATATTATATATAAATATATATAATATACGTCTATATATCATATATATATAATGTCATACTAAGTGTATTTTTATATTAATATGTACATATATTAATATAAAAATACACTTATAATTAAATTACACACGTGTATATATATATAATATATAATAACTATATATATTATATTATAAAATACAAAAAAATAAGTAATTTAAATTAAATAAAAAATGTAAAAATAATAATAAAAATTAAAAAAAAATATATATCTATATGAAATTTTATTCTAACTGTATTTTGATATTAATATATATATATATTTATATCAAAATACACTTAGAATGAAATTGTGTGTGTGTATATGTATATATAAATAAATAAAAAGTATACAAACTATACATATGTCCATATACAAAATTACATAAATAATTATCTAAATATTCACGTAGACTTCAAATATATAAATATGCATATATATTTAAATTCTACGTGTGTATTTATGTAATATTTTTACATAAGTAAGTTATTTTATTGATTGCAATTTAAGGGACCTGCCTGCCAACCCAGGTTGAAAGTTCAGAGAATTTAATTTGTTAGCACTGTATTTTACCCTGTAACGTTCTGCGACACCCTAAAACCTGTACATGGGGGGTACTGTTTTACTCGGGAGACTTCGCTGAATACAAATATTAGTGATTCAAAACAGTAAATCATATCACAGCGATGGTATTGTCAGTGAAAGTGACTTTTTTTTAATTTTTCACACACAAACAGCACTTTTACTGATGATATAATTGTTGTGATACATTTTCCAGTTTTGAAACACTAATATTTGTGTTCAGCAAAGTCTCCTGGGTATAACAGTACCCCCCATATACAGGTTTTATAGCGTTTTTGGAAGTTACAGGGTCAAATATATGGGTCAAATATTTTTACATTGAAAATGGCCAGGTTGGTTACGTTGCCTTTGAGAGCGTATGGTAGCCGAGGAATGAGAATTACCCCCATGATGGCATACCATTTGCAAAAGAAGACAACCCAATGTATTGCAAATGGTGTATGTCCAGTCTTTTTTAGAAACCACTTAGTCACAAACACTGGCCAAAATTAGCGTTCAATTTAGTTTTTTAATTTTTTCACGCACAAACAAATATGAACGCTAACTTTTACTGGCGATATCATCGTTGTAATACATTTTACTGTTTTGAAACACTAATATCTGTGTTCAGCAAAGTCTCCCGAGTAAAACAGTACCCCCCATGTACAGGTTTTATGGTGTCTTGGAAAGTTATAGGGTTAAATATAGAGCTAGCAAATTAAATTCCCTATACTTTCGGCATGGGTTGTCAGGCAGGTCCCGCTAATTGTAATTAATTAGGATACCTAATTATGTAAAATTATTACATAAATATATGTGTAGAATTAATATGTGTGTGTATATATATACATATGTGTATATATACATATATATATATATATATATATATATATTTTTTTTTTTTAATATTTTTATTTATATATAGGTATATATAGTGATATATACGTATATATTTATGTATATAGATATATACATTTTGTTCTACGTGTATTTTGATATAAATATATATATATTAATATCACAATACAGTTAGAACGAAATAAAACACATCTATATCTTTTTTAATATTTTATTTTTAATTCTTTTTTTTTTTTACGTATTTACATCTTTTTTTATATTATTCATAAATATATATATATATTTAATCAGTATCAGTCTATGTGTAATTTGATATTAATATATATATATATATATATATATATATATATATATATATAATTATATATATATTAATATTAAAATACACATAGACGGTGTGTGTATGTGTATATATATATATACTTAGATCATATATATAACATATATATATATATATATATATATATATATATATATGATCTAAGTATATATATATTTATATATTTTTTACACTTATTTTAATTATTTTTATTTGATTTCAGCCAGCAGGGGGACTAACTGTCATTACAGTTAGTCCCCCTGCTGGCAATGCCTAAACCAGCTATCCCGGCCATGCGATTGTGAGGTCCTCGCAAGGACCTCACTCTCACATGACCGGGAGGGACCGGAGGAGGAAGATCTGCTGCGGGGGGGCTCCCTGGGAGTCCCCCCAACCGCGATCGCCGGCGTGGGATCGCCGGCGTGGGATCGCCGGCGTGGGACCGCCGGCGACCGGGTAAGTTAAAAAAAAAACGGTGGGCGTATATTTACGTCCTGCGGCGTTTAGAGCCGCTTTTAAAAGGACGTAAATATACGTCCGCCGGACTTAAGGGGTTAAATATAATAAGTGTGGGTGCATTTAATATGAAAGAGGTGGAATATGGTTGAACCACAAATAGCGCAAATTCCAGGTTTTGTTTACGTTTTGTTTTGATCACAACTTGTACAATTGGCTCTGTCCTTAAGGGGTCAAAAAAGCAGGAACGTTTGCTTCTAAATTGTAAATGGTATGTATAGCAGAATAGGATGCAAAATGTCTATTTGGGTATTTTCTAAAGGCAATTTGTATGCAAAGCCAGCTTTGTTTTGTCTACTCTGCATATATAATTAAAGTAATTTGATGCTGCTTCAAAATAACATTAGAATTGTTTCATATTAAAAAATATTGTAGACAACTGTACATATTTTTTTCAAGTGCCCTCAGATTTATCAAGCACAGTAAGTTTGAAATAATCAGTTTGCTGCACCATGGTGTTTTACTCTGAACTCCTGAATAAACAAATTAGCAAAAAGTGTAATGCATATAAAGAAAGATATTCACATATGAACATGGATTCATGAAAGTAATTTCCTTCATAGCATGTGATAAGAATAAGGGGAAGAAATACTGATTATGAGTCTCTTAAATTAGGAGAAAGCAGCATAGATTGCTCGCCTCCTTTGGAAGACATGAGTAAAAAAATTATTGCTGGTGTTCCCTCTTTAAAATTAAATGAATTCAGAGCACATCCTCAATACTTCAAATTTAATTAATATGGAATATTAGACATGTGCACTGAAAGATTGTTTAGTTCTTTTTGGTCAATAAGTTTGTAATTTTTATTTTTCAGTTTGACCAACTTTTGGATGCATATCTATTCTTTTTTGAAAATCCATTAACTTTTAGTTTAAATATCTATACATTAACTCATTACCCACCACTTTAAAATGTAATATATTTATTTAGAAACATCTGACTTTACTAAAATGTACTCTATTATAACTGCTGGTGATGCAACATGTAGATGCAGGCACACATAGGCACTGACAGGTACACACAGACATATACAACCAAGCATTCTGCTAGCATTTCCTGTTGCACTATTAGATTGTCTGCCTACCTTTAAGTCATCAGAAATAATCACCCCTAAATCCCTTTCCTCAGATGTTGAGGTTAGGACTCTATAAAATATTCTGTACTCTGCCCTTGGGTTTTTACGTCCAAGATGCATTATCTTGCACTTATCCACATTAAATGTCAGTTGCCACAACTCTGACCATTTTTCTAGTTTACCTAAATCATTTGCCATTTGTCTTATCCCTCCTGAAACATCAACCCTGTTACATATCTTAGTATCATCAGCAAAAAGACATACCTTACCATCAAGACCTTCTGCAATATCACTAATAAAAATATTAAAGAGAATGGATCCAAGTACAGATCCCTGAGGTACCCCACTGGTGACAAGCCCAAGCTTCGAATATACTCCATTGACTACAACCCTATGTTGCCTGTCACTCAGCCACTGCCTCACCCATTCAACAATATTGGAAAAAAAACTTAAAGATTGCAGTTTATTGATAAGCCTTCTATGTGCAACAGTGTCAAAAGCCTTATTGAAATCTAGGTAAGCAATGTCTACTGCACCACCCTGATCTATAATTGTAGTTACCCAATCAAACAAATCAATAAGATTAGTTTGGCATGATCTCCCTGAAGTAAACCCATGTTGTCTCTGATCTTGAAATCCATGTGTTTTTAGATGTTAAACAATCCTATCCTTTAACATGGTTTCCATCACTTTCCCCACTACTGAAGTAAGGTGTACTGGCCTATAGTTGCCCAACTCCTCCCTATTACCTTTCTTGTGAATGGGCACAACATTCGCCAACTTCCAATCTTCTGGGACTACTCCTGTTATCAATGATTGGTTAAATAAATCTGTTAATGGTTTTCCTAGTACACCACTAAGCTCTTTTAATAGCTTTGGTTGTATTCCATCAGGTCCCATTGACTTATTTGTCTTTACTTGTGACAGTTGAAATAGAACCTCTTCCTCTGTAAACTCATGTGTAATAGATAACTAATTTATCCTTTATCTTAACTGAGGTCCCTCTCCTTCATTTTCATCTGTAAATACCGAACAAAAATGTTCATTGAGGCAGTCAGCTAGACCGTTATCCTTTTCTACATACCTTCCTTCCTTTGTTTTTAATCTAACTAATCCTTGTTTTACTTTTCTTTTCTCATTTATGTATCTAAAAAAAGTTTTGTCCCCCTCTTTTTACTGACTGTGCCATTTTCTCTTCTGTGTGTGATTTGGAAGCTCTTATAACTTGCTTAGCCTTTTTCTGCCTAATCTTATAGATCATTCTTTCTTCCTCAATCTGTTTTTTTTTATAATTACTAAATGCTAACTTTTTGTTTTTTTACTATTTTGGCCACATCTGTGGAGTACCACAGTGGTTTCTTGAATTTTTTGCTTTTACTGACAAGCCTAAAGCAATTTTCTGTTGCCTTCAGTAGTGCAACTTTTAAATAATCCTTTACACATATTCTAATTTTAGAAAAGTCTGTTTTTCTAAAGTCTAAATCTTTTGTTTTTGTGTGGTGTGACTAAGTCACTGTTCTTATATTAAACCACACTGATTGATGATCACTGGATCCTAAACTTTCACCTACAGTAATATTGGATACCAAATCTCAATTTGTTAACACTAAATCTAGTATGGCCTCTTTACGAGTTGGCTCCTCAACGACTTGTTTTAGAGACAATCCCAGTAGGGGGTTTAGAATATGTGTGCTCCTGGCACAACCAGCTATTTTTTTTTTCCAATTCACATCAGGTAGATTAAAGTCACCCATGATGATAACTTCCCCCTTCATTATCATTTTAGCTATTTCCTCAACTAGTAGATTATCTAACTCTTCAATTTGTCCTGGGGGCCTATAAATCACAACTACACGAATTACTGTGTGATTACCAAATTCTAATGTAACCCAAACGGACTCTATGTTCACCTCACTAACTTTTATTATTCTAGATTTTATGCTATCCTTCACATACAGGGCCACCACTCCCCCTTTCCTGCCTTCCCTGTCTTTTCTATATAAAGAGTACCCTGGTATTGCTATGTCCCAGTCATTTTTCTCATTATACCATGTCTCAATAACAGTGACTAAATCTACACTATCAGTTGCCATTATTGCCACAAGTTCATGGATCTTATTCCCTAAACTGCGAGCATTTGTAGACATGACTCTAAGCTTATCATTTTTTAACACACTTGCTACAGGCACCCTCTGTCCTTGTTTTGGGGGACAATTGGATTGATGTTTTATCACCCTTTTGCCCCCTCCTAGTTTAAATACATCCTAGCAAAACCTCTGAACTGCTCACTGAGAACATTTGTTCCCTTTTGAGAAAGATGCAAATCTTTTTTGTACAGTTTATTTCCATTCCAAACAGAGCTACCATGAGAAATAAAGCCAAATCCTTGCTCCCGACACCATTCACCAAGCCACAAGTTAAAGTCCCTAATACGCATCCGCCTGTCGTTCTGAGTGTTATGCACAGGCAGAACTTCAGAGAATGACAGTGTAGAAGCAACCTGCCGTATATCATTGCTTTGCTCGCTTAACAATATTACAGATATGTCTCCTGTCTCTGTGAGCAGTAGCTCCGGGAAGACACCTCACAAGACTACCATTGTCCATCTCCACACCTCTTATGATGGAATCCCCCAACAACAACTGCTTTCTATTAGGCCTCACCATAGTCTCCAAGCCTCTCTCGACAACATCACTAGCCTCAGTGCCTCTCTCCACAACACCACTAGCCTCAGTGCCTCTCTCCACAACACCACTAGTCTCAGTTCCTCTCTCCACAACACCACTAGTCTCAGTTCCTCTCTCCACAACACCACTAGTCTCAGTTCCTCTCTCCACAACACCACTAGTCTCAGTTCCTCTCTCCACAACACCACTAGCCTCAGTTCCTCTCTCCACAACACCACTAGCCTCAGTTCCTCTCTCCACAACACCACTACCCTCAGTGCCTGTCTCCATAACACCATTACACTCTGAAAGTGCAGAAAATGAATTATGTAGAGCAACAGACTGTGCAATATGCCTTTTATCCACAACTCTAAGTCTACCAGATCCTACAGTGATCCATCTGTCATTCCTATTATGTCTCTGCGGCAGTGGCTTTGCAGCAGTTCCAGCCTGAGTTTGTTTACCAGATAATTTACAAATCTCAGACTTCAAAAATACAATCTCCTGCCGCAAATAGAGAACTGTCTACAGATTAGACAACAACCAAACCTCCCAAAAATGGAACGTGAAACAAATGCATAGCAACTATTACACTGAACTAAGTCTGACATTCCAATGAGGTGAATCATTTAAATCAAACAAATCTTAACTTTTTATTTATCCTCCTGAATACCTCAGATTACCTCCAGTTTCTCTCCATAATATCTCCAACCACACACACTTAGAAGCAACACTCAGATGAAGCAGCCAAGCTAATGACAACAACCCTTATATAACTCCTAAAATCACCACCCACTAGGAATGTTTAACACCTGGGTAGGCCTCTGCTTATTTGCAAACAATAGCTAATTTAAACAGCAATCAATAGCAAGTAGCTAACTAATCAAATCAAATGCCTTATAATTACCAACAGGAAATCAAACCTTGTGCAATCAGTAACCTTTTCCTACAGATGAATCTTACCTGTAACAGTAAAAAAGAAAACTCTTAGCACAAATCTCAGACAGTTGAAGCTTCTGTAAAACTCCCCAGAATATCTCCAACCACACACACGTTGAAGCAACCAAACAACACAGACCACACACGGGCATAGATAGACACAGACAGGCATAACATATTCCAGTTATGTGCATAGTAATCAGGGCCAGATTAAGAGCCCAGTGGGCCTGGCGTTGATAGTTATGATAGGTCTAATTACAAAATCTTATCGACCAAAAACACTAAAACATTCCTACCTCCCAAGCATCATGTATCTGATAGAGATGGTGCTGGAGGGAAACTCATAGGATGCAGCTATGAGAAAACACATACCCTATGCTAATCTCACGCTTTCATCTTTCACGTAAATCCATACTCCCTAACAGCAGTGTCCTGTGAAGCAAGAAGTCTATGGACAGGGTAAACGGGTGGGCAACTGACGCAAATCACGTAAGCAAAACTGCCAAAAGGGGCGAAAATACCCCAAAAAGGGGCATGTCCCAAGGAATTTGAAGGACATCCTGGCATGAATGAATATCAGGCTGCCTGCCAGTCATGCAGGCTGGCCAACTATTGCAGACTGCACCCTGAGCTTGGCATAAATGCATCTAATGATGCACTCGCTCCACTCTTTCTAAGGACAGTACCCTAGCAGTCACATGTCCACTTGTCTCCTTATCTTCTTACGTGCAGGCAGAAGCTTGTGGTATATAATCTGGGACAGAGAAAATGTGTATGTAGTGAGTGTAGAAGAAAGGGAACATGCCACAGTGTTAGAGAGACCAAAGTCAGCATTACCTAAACTAATTTAATTTGTCAGCCAGTCCACATACGTTTTGTTCCTCTACATCCCTCTTAAAGGGACACTATAGTCACCAGAACAACTACAGCTTATTGAATTTGTTCTGATGTGTAGAATTACCTTCAGGCTTTTTGCTGTAAACACTGTCTTTTCAGAGAAAATGCAGTGTTTACATTACAGCCTAGTGATAACTTCACTGGCCATTCCTCAGATGGCTGTTAGAGATCCTTCCTGGGTCATGGCTGCCTAAAACGCATCCATACATTCAGTATCTCCTCCCTCTGCATGCAGACACTGAACTTTCCTCATAGAGATTAATTGATTCAATTCATCTCTATGAGGAGATGCTGATTGGCCAGGGCTGTGTTTGAATCATGCTGGCTCTACCCCTGATCTGCCTCTTTGTCAGTCTCAGCCAATCCTATGGGGAAGCACTGTGATTGGATCAGGCTACCACTTTTGATGATGTCAGCAGACTGATTGTTTTTTTGAGGCAAACAGCATGCAGATCTACAGCTTCTGGCTTGGCTGGTAAGATGTTGCTATAATTATGGAGGCTTGAGGTGCCCAGGGGGGCTAGATGGTGGTTTTAACACTATAGGGTCAGGAATACATGTTTGTGTTCCTGACATTATAGTGATCCTTTAAGTTGTGTCCCAGTCCCCTAATCTCCCAGTGTCTCAGGATCCTCATGTCGCCCAGAGTCTCAGTGTCCCCATGTCTTCCAGTATCCCCTAGTCTCCCAGTCCCGTAATCTCCCAGTGTCTCAGTGTCCCTGTGTCTCAGTGTCCTCTAGTGCCTGTGTCCCCAGGTCTCCAGTGTCCCATATGTATCACAATGTCCACTTTGTATCACAGTGTCTCAGTGCCCCATGTCTCCCAGTGTCCCCTTGTGTCTCAAAGTCATCTAGTGTTCCCATGCCCCCAGTGTCCCCATGTGTCTCAGTGTCCCCATGCTGTCCAGTGTCCCCTCGTGTCCCCTGGGAGACATGGGGCATGGAGACACTGTGCTACATAGGGGGCATTGTGATACATAGGGGACACTGGAGACTTGATAAAAGCCTGGGTACAAGTCTAAATGTTGCAGTGTCCATTAAATCTACCACAGTGAGTGCCTGAAATTTTTTCTCAGAGACCTGGGGACACTGAGACATTGGGAGACATGGGGACACTGAGACACTGGGAGACTAATGGACTCTGGGAGACTAGGAAACACTGAGACACTAGGGACACCAAGATACCCCATGGACACTGGGAGACATGGGGACACTGAGACACTAGGGACACTGGCTGGGAGACATGGGGTCACTGAGAGTGCACCATGTCTCCCAAGTCTCAAAGTCACCCAGTCTTCCCATATCTCACAGTGTCCCCTAGTATCTCAGTGTCCGCATGTCACTCATGTGGCGTAAGTGACCTCGCCACTGGTTTTTGGAGGGGCCTATTTGCCAGCCTCCTGCCATGTGACTATGGTCCCTGGGATGTATTGCCCTTTAAGGAACTGAGTTGGGGCTTATGGACTTATATTATACTGTTACTGACCCTTTAAGAACTCTATTTGGGCATAATGGATTTTTATAATGCTGTTTCTGGCCCTGTAATTACTTTGGAGCAGTGTTGCAACTTTAAATTGGCACTTCGGATACAGCTGAAGGGCCGAAGTAGTCGAAGTGGCCGCCATTCACCAAACGAACACGTGGCGGCGGCCATCTTTGTTCATTCGAACAAGGTGAGCGATATGTGTAGCCAAATCCATGGAACTGAAATCGGCTACACATTTCAACGAACACCGCTGACCCTTACCTTCTCCGGCACTGAGTTTTCAGCCACAGAGACGGACGTTCGAATGGGACTTAGTCGTTTTTTCAGTGTGAAATTGACCGACCGCACAGCCCAAATCTATGGAACTATTTTGGGCAGGAAAATGTGCTTGCGGTCGGTCAAAAGTGACTTATATCTATCTCCCGAACGGCTGAACGGATTTGAATGATTTTGGGGTATGTTTGTATTTGAAATATGCTGATTAATAATATGTGATTATTAATATTGGATGTATAATTTTAGAGTTATGAAAGTTGGGTAAAAAGTATGTTTTAAACTGTACGGCTAATTGTGTTACCTCTCAGGCTAAGGGGAGGAGATGTATGGGAGTGTTTGTACTGTATACTACGTGTTTATTGGTTGTTCTGTAAAAACCTGTAGGCCGTCCTGTATGTGTTAAACCTGCATAAAAGAAGGCCCTTTGGTGCCAAGTAAACACAGTTCTTCACCCTCAATCTAGAGTCCTGTCTCTTATTGGGGGAATAGCTATATCACTACAAAGGATTGCTATGCTCTACATGCTCCCTTGGATAATCACTTCTAAGCTCTTTTAAGAGCCTGTTCCTGTCTTGCTCTCTGAAGGAGTCTATGGTGGTTATGGTGTCGGCTGGAGTTCTTGGAGCCCTCAGGAAGCGCTAGGAGCATCCTTCAACGGAGGTACCCAGTCGGGGTGCCAGGTGATCCGTTACAACTCAGTGTCCCTTACTGTCTGTGTCCCTATGTCTCCCAATGTCCCCATGTCACTAGGAAACTAGGGGACACTGAGAGACATGAGGACACTCAGACACTTGGGGACACTGAGAGACTCTGGACTCTGGGAGACTAGGGACACTGATACACTGAGAGACACCAGGGACACTGGGAGATATGGGGGAACTGAGACACTAGAGACACTGGCTGGGAGACATGGGGACACTGAGTGACTAGGAGCCACTGGAAGACATGGGGCCACTGTGTCCCTAGTGTCTCAGGGTCCCCCATGTCCCCCACTGTCTCAGTGTTCCTATGTTTCCCAGTGTCCACATATCTCACAGTTTCTAGTGTCTGTGTCCCCAGGTCTCCTAGTGCCCGCTAGTGTCTCAGTGTCCCCAAGTGTCCCTATGTCTCCCAGTGTCCCCTAGTGTTGCAGTGTCCCCTAGTGTCACAGTGTCCCCAGGTCTCCCAGTGTCCCCTAGTGTCTCAGTGTCCCCATGTCTCCCAGTGTCCCCATGTCTCCCTTTCCCCCCATCTCTCACTTACCTGAGCTGTAGGCTGTCTCTGCAGGCTCGGAGCTGCTGTCTGGACTCTATGTGCAGAGCTGCTCCTCCATGGATCAGTAATTAGAGAGAGGCTGGGAGGGAGATGATGTAACTTCCTATCCCCGCCTCTCTCCACACACACAGCAACCTCTACTGGTCGGCACTGGTATTGCAGAATAATCTCTGTTTACACTAAGACTGGCATTTGTATTGTTAAATTCCGGAGAAATAACGGCCAAGTGGCAACCCTAAGAGTAGTGTGTAAAAAAGTAAAAAAAATTTAATGAATGGGTCTATTCCATGGGCATGGGCCTGGAGCTGCAGCCCCAGCTCCATCAGCCGCTATGTTAATCCAGCCCTGATAGTAATGTATCAGAGCTTTACAGCTATGTGTAAGTAGATTTATTTATTTAGGGGTTGTAAAGCAAGTGTGTTAGTGTATAGGGATTACAGTTAATGTGCAGGGATATAGTGTTTGTGTAATGTATACAGTGTGTGTTTGTGTGTATGGGATGTAATCCGTGTGTGTTTAGGGAATGTAGTGTGTTATTTGCTGGTGATGCAATGTGTGTGTTTGTAGGGTGTGCAGTATGTGTGGAATGTGTGCTGGTGAGGCAGTGTCTGTGAGTGTTGTGGGTGCACAAACACTAGATCCCCTGCATTGAATCACTTTTACACAAACACACTTTTGCTCTACATCCCCTAGATGCTACTCCAAACAGTAAAACTACTCAACACAGTAAATCTACACCGTCTTTGCATTTCTATTGAAATATTAATATCCAGCTTCGGCAGAAAAAAACTTGTTGTAAAAGTATGTCTTTAAAAAAATGCCATTATAAAAAGAGCATATAGAAATGTGAAAAAAATATTAGTACCAATGTCTATTTATATGAATGTCTTTTTTTTTTAAATAACATTCTGGGAAATAATATTTTTATGCAAGATTGTATTTTTATTTTAAATGTAGAGATTGGTGAAATGTAAGATTCAATTATTTAATAATTCCAAATGGCATGCTCCTTATAGGAGTAAAATCTGGTGTTTGAATATCTGGGGCAAACTGAACAGTGCAAGATGTTGACTTCTTTAGGATAAAGATGCAAATTTCAAGCTGCTGAAGGCTCAAAAGAGTACAAACTCCTGGTGTTACAGGTAATAAACTATGTCTATATAAATATGTCTATATTTTTCCAAATCTTATAATGATCTCCATGCATTTTATTTGCTAAATCAGATTTGGATGAAATTGTGAATCTCTCATTTATTTTTATATGACATTTTTGAAGTGTAGCATGCAATTGCTTTACTTGGCAATAGAATTAACTTAATTGCTTTACATAGATCTACACTAACGAGTTTTGTATTGTATTTCAATCAAAGACATGAAGCATTGCGGCACAAATTCTGTAAAGTTTTAACAGTACTGTGAAAGACACACAAACATATTTTGCTGAACTTTGTTCTACATCAACTGATTTCAGCACATTTCAGTTTTGTGGGACTGGCATATGTTCATAATGCAAGTGACCCATAGTTTTATAACAAGAACACAAGAGAGTTGTCAATATCCTTTGTGAAATTCTTAATTTCCTTGACAGATTTCAGTAAGGATCTTCTTACTCTAAAGTTTGAACAGAGGAAATATGTTTCAAGAAGCAAGATGATTATTTTTGATAAAAAAAGTTGCATCATTTATAAAAGCTGTGCCAAGATAAAATTGTGATATGAAGACGATTCTGAACAGAGTGTTCAAGAGTTCATTTCCTGTGCCAAATGTTTGACAATCAGTTTTGTTATTTTTTTTTTAAAAAAGCTGATTTTTTTTCTTTTAACCCCTTAATGACCAAACTTCTGGAACAAAAGGGAATCATGACATGTCAGGCACGTCATGTGTCCTTAAGGGGTTAATTAAAGCTAATTTAAACTCTGTTTAAGTTTTCTGCTAAGAATATAAGGCAACAGAGCCACAAAGCTTTCCTTCTAGTTAAATGAATGTATAATAATGAGGAAAAAAAATCTCATAGATTAACCCCTTCACAACGCTGGTAGGAAATTTTCCATCATGCTTGTCCTAGCTTTGACACATGAAGGAACATTTCTGGCATTTACTAACGTTAATCCCAGATCGCCGCAATTGTGGGGTTAACGCTTCTCATGTCTGCCTCGGTATCCAAAGCAGACCAGGAGCGCCCCATCGCACCGTCCCTGAAGCTGTCAGAATGAGCACATGTGCTGCAGGAACTCCTGGACCGCGGTCAGTGTGAAGTGCAGGGAGACGGATAAGCAGTAATCTGCTTCCCCTGTTAAAAAATGTTTTAGTTAGATCCCATCCCCCCTTCCCTGCCAATTAATCACTGACTACAGTGATCAGTTGGCAGGGACTACATTTTACTTTTTTTTAACCACTAAGGTTTAACTTTCATTCTTTTTTTTACTCTCAGGGGTTAAATGTATTTAATTAATTTAAAGAGTTTAAAATTACATATTTAGCTAGCTGGTGTGGGTGGGAGTTAGTGGGAAATTGGGGGATTTAATGTAAGGATAGCTAGGGGTTAACAGTGGGGGATTTATGGTTAGGCTAGTTAGGGGTTAACAGTAAAAAAAGTTTATAAACATTTTAAAAGCGTAAATAATTTAATAAGTAAAACAAAAATTAGCCTACATTGGCTTTCCGTAAGATATAGGTCTTAAATTAAGATCTTACAAATCTCTACACAATGCTGCTCAGACCTACTTATCCTCACTATTACACAAATATGTCCCGTCTAGGCCCCTATGATCTGCTGGAGACCTATGCCTAACCTCTGTTCGTACTCCTACCTCTGATGCTTGCCTTAAAGACTTCTCTAGGTCTACACTGTTCGTAAGGAACACCCTTCCCCTCTCTGTTAAACTTTCACCCAATCTCCGTTCCTTCAAAAAATCTTTGAAAAGGTACTTCTTTAGGAAAGCTTATCAATTAAACTCTTAACAGCTTTCACTCCCCGCACCCTGATTCCTCTCCTTAAACTGTCATCAGAACAAAACACTAATCCCTCAATGAACACTATCCTAGCAACCTACTTTTCTACCCTACCCTTACCTTTGTCACATTACCCCACTCCCTCTAGCATGTACAGGGCCCTCAATCCCTCTGTTCCTGTATGTCCAACTCGTCTGGTTACATATATGTGTCTGTTAGTCCACCCATTTTCAGCACCACAGAACTTTTTGGCACTTTATAAATACTACTACTACTACTACTACTACTACTACTACTACTACTACTACTACTACTACTACTACTACTAATACTAATAATAATAATAACAACAACATGGACACAGAATAAAAATTTAAAGTTTGAAAAAAACAGAATTGCTGTGTCTCAAATGTGCCCCTTCAACATCCACATATACCTAGCAAAGGTACATACGGGGGTATTGAAGTATTCAGACGACATAACTGAGAAACCTATGAAGTGTTATACTGCTGTAGCACACGTAAGGTTTGCAAAATATACTGTGCAAACTCACTTTGTGTGTCAAAAAGACAGAAACACTGCTTATTACCACCACACACATACAAGCTAGTGGACAAATTATCCCATGTTGCCTTTTGAAATTCCCTGGGATGTCTTCTTTAAGAAATGCTATGCCTTTATGGTGTTGTTGAAATATGTCGCCTGCTAAAGTGCTCCAAAATGGAACACGGACCCATCAACACTATCTAATAAAATTCACACTTAAAAACCTGAACTTGTCATGTCTCTTTTACAGCACTTTAACTTCACAAAATAGTGTCTAGGTTATACATCGGGCATATTGTTTTACTCAGAAGATGTAACTGAGCATAATTTGGGGGATTTTATGACAGTGGTACATATCAAGTGTAAGAAATAACCAGCAAAAATGCAACATGTATGTAAAAAAATCCTTTTTTTTTTCTAACAACAAACTTTGTTACAGTGTTAAATCTGGTGTCATATTGCTCTGCCCAACAACCGTTGCTGTTAGAAACAGGAAGCCCCAGGTGCTGCTGATAGCCTGAGAGCAATGGTGACCCTCTGAGCCAGTAGCAACCAATTCAAAAAATGGCTTGAGAAATTTATGTATTGTTCTCAAGATGTTTTGTGATGCTCTCAGCTGCACCCCTATCCAAAACTTCCTGATTCACACCTCAGACTACGGCAGATCGGTATAAAGCCTTGAGGTAAGTTGTGCCCTGGGAACCTGCTTGCACATCATTACAATGAAGTTGTTATGGTGCCTGAAGTGTCCCTTTAGGAGCACAGTCTAAAGTCTGCATAGTTATAGTTATCCTTAATTATTTTGTGGGAAATGTTATACTACTCTTTGCTATTTATTCCCAGTATAATGTAATTAATGTAATCAGTATGAATGAAGTACATGCCATTATTACATGCAAAATTTTGTCGTTGTGTGCTCAGTATGTGTTTGTTTTTTAATATGTTTCATCTAAATACTGATGTTAAATCAATCTTCAGTCGATATAAACAAATAGCATTTGCAAATGGTAAAGCAATCTGTAAACCAGTAAAGTAATCTTTATATGTAGTGATGTACCGAACTGTCCGCCGGCGAACAGTTCCCTGCGAACTTAGCGTGTTCGCGTTCGCCACGGCGGGCGGACACATGCGCAGTTCGATCCGCCCCCTATTCGTCATCATTGGGCAAACTTTGACCCTGTGCCTCTCGGTCAGCAGACACATTCCAGCCAATCAGCAGCACTCCCTCCCTTCCACACCCTCCAACCTCCCTCCCAGCATCCATTTTCGATTCATTCTGAAGCTGCATGCTTAGTGAGAGGAGGGAAAGTTTAGCTGCTGCTGATTAGATAGGGAAATTGATAGCTAGGCTAGGGTATTCAGTCTCCACTACAATCCTGAAGGACTCATCTGATCTCTGCTTTAAGGACAGCACCCCAAAAAGCCCTTTTTAGGGCTATAACATCAGGCTGCTTTTTTTTTTCCTGTGTAATGTAATTGCAGGTGCCTGCCTGCCAGCTTCTGTGTGAGGTTCACATTGGATACTGTGCCCACTTGCCCAGTGCCACCACTCATATCTGGGGTCACAATAGGTTAAGCTTTAGATTTAAAATAAATATTTTTTTTTCACTGTAATAGAAGAGCAGTTGCCTGCCTGCCAGCTTCTGTGTCAGGTTGGATGCCTTGCCCATTTGCACAGTCAGTACCACCACTCATATCTGTTTTTACAATAGGTTAAGCTTTAGATTTAAAAGAAATAATTTTTTTTCACTGTAATAGAAGAGCAGTTGCCTGCCTGCCAGCTTCTGTGTGAGGTTCACATTGGATACTGTGCCCACTTGCCCAGTGCCACCACTCATATCTGTTTTTACAATAGCTTAAGCTTTAGATTTCAAATACATAATTTTTTTTCACTGTAATAGAAGAGCAGTTAGTTGTCTGCAAGCGTCTGGGTGTAAGGCCTACTTCAGCGTGTGCTCTGCATACCTGTGCCAGTGTGCTTTGACAGTTGCCAATCATATCTGGTGTCTCTTTAGCGTGCTTTTACAAAGAAAAACGGTTTCCAGTGTAAGCTAATAGCAGCCAGTCAGTGTCCTTCAAGCGGCTCTGTCAGGCCTTCCTTCAGCGTGTGCTCTCCAGAACTGTTCCAGTGCACATTGCCAATCATATCTGGTGTCTCTATAGCGTGCTTCTAAAACCAAAATTTGTTTTTCACTGTTATAGATTGAATAGCAGTTACTTGTCTTCAAGCGGGTGTGTCAGGCCTACAGTGTGTGCTCTGCAGAACTGTTCCAGTGCACATTGCCAATCATATCTGGTGTCTCTATAGCGTGCTTTTAAAACCCAAATTTGTTTTTCACTGTTATAGATTGAATAGCAGTTACTTGTCTTCAAGCGGGTGTGTCAGGCCTACAGTGTGTGCTCTGCAGAACTGTTCCAGTGCACATTGCCAATCATATCTGGTGTCTCTATAGCGTGCTTTTAAAACCAAAATTTGTTTTTCACTGTTATAGATTGACAAAAATACTTATGAAGGTGGAGCGCAACGTTAAATCCACATCCCCTTAGGGTCCTTTAAGTGGTCTCAGCTCAGATGAGTATATGGAAAAAAATATAAAGTGCATATAATAGTGAAGCACAGTTTCAATCAGTTACACAAATTTATTTATAATACTCTAGACATCCAACACTCCTAACGCTGTAGAAATAGATAAAAATCTAATTCAGATAAAGTGCATAAGTCAGACAATACATACATGCATATAAAATAATAAACAATTTAAATGATAAGCCTCTTACGAGATAAAAGAAAGTGAGTGTCTGCAGACTCAGCTGCTACTCACAAACGCTTGTGCATTAGCCTGTGCCCAGGTTTGTTGTTAAATCAGCTGCCGGTCTCTCCTTTGTCCTCCACGGATATTGTCGGGGAAGACGGACCTCTGAAAAAGTCTGGGCAACAGATGGGGTTCTTCGAGCTTCCCGGGTGCTCCGCCCCCTTTGCGTCAATACGTTGGTACGTAACGAACGTGCGTGGCGTGCGTCACTGCGTCGTCTCCACTGTTATAGATTGAATAGCAGTTACTTGTCTTCAAGCGGCTCTGTCAGGCCTACAGTGTGTGCTCTGCAGAACTGTTCAAGTGCACATTGCCAATCATATCTGGTGTCTCTATAGCGTGCTTTTACAAAGAAAAAAGGTTTCTAGTGTAAGCTAATAGCAGCCAGTCAGTGTCCTTCAAGCAGCTCTGTCAGTCCTTCCTTCAGCGTGTGCTCTCCAGAACTGTTCCAGTGCACATTGCCAATCATATCTGGTGTCTCTATAGCGTGCTTTTAAAACCAAATTTTTTTTTCACTGTTATAGATTGAATAGCAGTTACTTGTCTTCAAGCGGGTGTGTCAGGCCTACAGTGTGTGCTCTGCAGAACTGTTACAGTTCACATTGCCAATCATATCTGGTCTTACAGTAGCTTGCACGCATAGTACCACTAATCCCCAAAAAAATGACAGGCAGAGGCAGGCCACCCCGCAGGGGCCGTCGTGGTCGTGGTGCTGTGATTCCCTTTTGCTCTAGAATAATGCCCAGTTTTCAGAAGCCACGTACCCTGAACTTGAAAAGTTCTGAGGACATAGTTGACTGGCTAACACAGGACACCTAATCTTGTACAGCCTCCGCTCGGAACCTTGACGCACCATCCTCCTCCAGCTTAGCTTCAGGCACCTCTCAAGATACCACTCACCCGCCTGCCGCCACCACCAAAACTAGCACCACAGCCGCTTTACTTGGTATGTCAGAGGAGTTATTCACACACCCGTTTGAAGAAATGAGTGATGCACAACCATTATTGCTAGAGGATGTAGATAACAGGGATATGTCTCCCTGTTACATAAATCAATGCCATATCCATAGAAATTGTAGAGAATATCCAGGATAGTTTTACAGGGCCAAATCATGTCGCCTGTTGAAAGAGGTGACCTTGCTCGGGTCCCAGGTGTGCAGTTCCTAAAATGGCTGCCATATACATGTCCACTGATAGGAGACGTGGAAGGTATTAAACTGATATGAACATTTACTAAACTCACCACTCCGAGTGCTGTTATTTGTTTAATTTTTTTGTGGTGAGGCTTTACAGGACAGAGTGCTTCTCCACGGGACATGTTAACTCACGGGCAGCTGGCTCATCAAGGAACCAGAGCAGCTTGAACGAGGTGACCTTGCTCGGGTCCCAGGTGTGCGGTTCCTAAAATGGCTGCCATATACACGTCCACTGATAGGAGACGCGGAAGGTATTAAACTGATATGAACAATACTCCACTCCTATCAGTAGGTCCGTCCCATTGTGATTTATGCCCCCCACCCACCGCGCAGGGATGCGGGCCGGGGGGGAGGAAAGTAGGCCCCCCCATTGTGATTTATGGCCCCCACCCACCGCGCAGGGGTTGGGGAGGACAGTAGCTCCCCCCAGTGTGTATCATGGGCTTTGAGGACAGGTGTCAATCCATACCTGCCAAGTGACCCTATGTAGGGGGAACAGTCCCTATTCTGCTCTGTGCCAGTGTGTATCATGGTCTCTGTGGACGGGGAACAGTCTCTATTCTGCTCTGTGTCAGTGTGTATCATGGTCTCTGTGGACGGGGAACAGTCTCTATTCTGCTCTGTGTCAGTGTGTATCATGGTCTCTGTGTACGGGGAACAGTCACTATACTGCTCTGTGTCAGTGTGTATCATGGTCTCTGTGGACAGGGAACAGTCTCTATTCTGCTCTGTGTCAGTGTGTATCAGGGGTTTTGAGGACAGGTGTCAATCCATATCTGCCAAGTGACCCTATGTAGGAGGAACAGTCCCTATTCTGCTCTGTGTCAGTGTGTATCAGGGGTTTTGAGGACAGGTGTCAATCCATATCTGCCAAGTGATCCTATGTAGAGGGAACAGTCCCTATTCTGCTCTGTGTCAGTGTGTATCATGGTCTCTGTGGACGGGGAACAGTCTCTATTCTGCTCTGTGTCAGTGTGTATCATGGTCTCTGTGGACGGGGAACAGTCTCTATTCTGCTCTGTGTCAGTATGTATCATGGACTCTGTGGACAGGGAACAGTCTCTATTCTGCTCTGTGTCAGTGTGTATCATGGTCTCTGTGGACGGGGAACAGTCTCTATTCTGCTCTGTGTCAGTGTGTATCATGGTCTCTGTGGACAGGGAACAGTCTCTATTCTGCTCTGTGTCAGTGTGTATCAGGGGTTTTGAGGACAGGTGTCAATCCATATCTGCCAAGTGACCCTATGTAGGGGGAACAGTCCCTATTCTGCTCTGTGTCAGTGTGTATCAGGGGTTTTGAGGACAGGTGTCAATCCATATCTGCCAAGTGACCCTATGTAGGAGGAACAGTCCCTATTCTGCTCTGTGTCAGTGTGTATCAGGGGTTTTGAGGACAGGTGTCAATCCATATCTGCCAAGTGACCCTATGTAGGGGGAACAGTCTCTATTCTGCTCTGTGTCAGTGTGTATCAGGGATCATTAGGATAGGTGTCAATCCATATCTGCCAAGTGACCCTATGTAGGGGGAACAGTCCCTATTCTACTCTGTGTCAGTGTGTATCAGGGATTTGACTATCTTTATTCAGATTGAAAAATTACAATTCCAGGAAAAATTTAACAAACATTTACAAGAACATGTTATGCACATCATAGAAACAACGTGAACCTCTTTAAAGCCACAAACTTAAAGCGGCACTGTCATGCCGAACTTACCTTTCCTCAATCTCTTCCTCTTCTCCCCCTCTCTCAGGATCTGTTATTCTTTTCTTCCTGTCTTCTTTAGTTTTCTTTAAAATCATAAGACAACGTAGGGACTCTGTCTTATGGAGGATTCCTCTGCTTGACCAGCTCTGACCAGCGGAGGAGCAAAGTGTGCTTCATTTCCGCTGGTCAGAGCAATTTTCCCATGATCCCTAGCTTTCCTCCCAGTTCCCACAATGCTTCCTGTCAGTATTGCCGAACGTCCTGTCACTTAGACAGAACGCCGGCAAAACTGCCGAATTGCATCCTAACAGAATGAGCACTGTTTCTCCATTGGTGTTAGGATGCAATTCGGTACTTTGTTCGGATCGGAATTTCATTCTGATGAATGAAACCCCGATCCTATTCATTGCTGTGGCTGCATCTTGCAGCCGCTTAGTAGATAACTCCCTAATTCCCACGGTATCAGGGAGCTATCTACTAAAAGGCTGAAAGACCTAAACTGGTCTTTCAGCCAACTTTACTAATACTAAGTAAAAATGAATAGTAAATAATATGCCCCTACTCGCTATACCGCGAGTAGGGGCATGTCTAGTAAGCAGTGAGCAGCCTGTGGCTGCTCACTGTAAAAAAAAAAAAAAAAAAAAATATTGCCCCCTACCCCTAAACGACGGGTGGGGGCTGTAAAGTAAAATAAGGGAGGGAGACCTATTTCCCCCCCCCAGGCCCCCACCCCTGAGCGGTGGGTGGGGGCCATAAAGATAATGAGGGGGGGGGACCTACTGTCCTCCCCCCCCCCCCGGCCCCCACCCCTGGGGGTCGGGTGGAGGCCATAACAGTAGTAGGGGGGGGGACCTACTGTCCTACCCCCCCCTGGCCCCCACCCCTGGGCGGTGGGTGGGGGCCATAATAGTAGTAGGGGGGGGGACCTACTGTCCTCCCCCCCGGCCCCCACCCCTGGGGGTCGGGTGGAGGCCATAACAGTAGTAGGGGGGGGGACCTACTGTCCTACCCCCCCCTGGCCCCCACCCCTGGGCGGTGGGTGGGGGCCATAATAGTAATAAGGGGGGGGGGGGCTCTGTGTCATTCCAAAGAACTTTCCCACGCTTGTAAAATGACACAGAGCACTGTGATTGGATGGCTTGAAATCCATCCAATCACAGTGCTCTGTGTCATTTTACAAGCGTGGGAAAGTTCTTTGGAATTTTCCCACGCTTGTAAAATGACACAGAGCACTGTGATTGGATGGCTTGAAATCCATCCAATCACAGTGCTCTGTGTCATTTTACAAGCGTGGGAAAGTTCTTTGGAATTTTCCCACGCTTGTAAAATGACACAGAGCACTGTGATTGGATGGATTTCAAGCCATCCAATCACAGTGCTCTGTGTCATTTTACAAGCGTGGGAAAGTTCTTTGGAATTTTCCCACGCTTGTAAAATGACACAGAGCACTGTGATTGGATGGCTTGAAATCCATCCAATCACAGTGCTCTGTGTCATTTTACAAGCGTGGGAAAATTCCAAAGAACTTTCCCACGCTTGTAAAATGACAAAGAGCACTCTGATTGGCTTAAACCCACCAATCAGAGTGTTCTTAGGCTAATTGCAGGGCGGGGCAAGGCTTTATAAGCCTTGCCCCGCCCTGCGGAGCTCAGTCTGCGCGGAGCCCTCCATGGGTGAAGATGGATTATTTTTTGTGCGCTCGGGTTTTTTCTTTTTCGTCAGGTTTTTTTTTTTCGCTCGGGTTTTTTATTTTATTTTTAGTTCGACGGCTATGATGGTTTTTTATTTGGCCTTTTTTGGGGCTGAAAATGAAGATTTTAGAAAAAAAGAAGACGTTGAATGGTAAGTTTAATTTTACTTTACAGGTTAGCAATTTTATTCCCCCCTCACTATTTTTTAGGGTGAGGGGGGTAGGTAGGGGCATTTTTTATTTGGGTGGGGGGTGGGTGACTAGGGGATTGGGCACCCCTAGTCACCTTGATGGGGGGGGGAATTTACTTAGTGCCCCCACCCGCCGCCCAGGGGTGGGGGCGGGGGGAGGACAGTAGGTCCCCCCCCATTATCGTTATGGCCCCCACCCGCCGCCCAGGGGTGGGGGCCGGGGGGGAGGACAGTAGGTCCCCCCCCCCTTTTACCATTAGGGCCCCCACCCGCCGCCCAGGGGTGGGGGCCGGGGGCTGGAGGACAGTAGGTCCCCCCCCCTTATTACTATTATGGCCCCCACCCGCCGCCCAGGGGTGGGGGCCGGGGGGAGGACAGTAGGTCCCCCCCCCACTACTATTATGGCCCCCACCCGCCGCCCAGGGGTGGGGGCCGGGGGGGGGAGGACAGTAGGTCCCCCCCCCCCTTATTACTATTATGGCCCCCACCCGCCGCCCAGGGGTGGGGGCCGGGGGGGGAGGACAGTAGGTCCCCCCCACCTATTAATATTATGGCCCCCACCCGCCGCCCAGGGGTGGGGGCCGGGGGGTGGAGGACAGTAGGTCCCCCCCCCCTTATTACTATTATGGCCCCCACCCGCCGCCCAATGGTGGGGGCCTGAGGGGAGGACAGTAGGTCCCCCCTCATTCCCATTATGGCCCCCACCCGCCGTCCAGGGGTGGGGGCCGGCGGGGGAGGACAGTAGGTCCCCCGTCCCCCCCTTATTACCCTTTTTTTTTTTTTTTTTTTTTACAGTGAGCAGCCACAGGCTGCTCACTGTTTAGTGGACATGCCCCTACTCGCGGTATAGCGAGTAGGGGCATTGGGGAGATTTTAATCTCCCTTGTGCTATTATGGGGGTCATATTGACCCCCATAGAGTGAGGAGGGGACCTGGGGGGCTTATGAAGTGGTGGGGAGCACTGCTCCCTGCCGCTTCTGTCTTTACATATTGCAAGGAGGGAGCTGCACGCCGGTAGCTCCCTCCTTGTAATAATCCGAACAAACAAACGAACACTGATACACAGTGTTAGTTTGTTCGTCTGATTTTTTCTATTCATTCATTCGTCTGTCTGATGAATGAATGAATCGGTGAAATTCCCGTTTCGCATGTCCAGATGTTTCACTGGGCATGTGCGGGAATCTCAGGGCTATCTAGTGTGGGTAGATGACGTGTCCCACAGGGACTTCACCTACCCACACAAAGATGGCGGCGCCCTGAATATAGATCGGGGCAGAAAATAAAGAATAAAAAATAGGTAATGTGGGGGGCATAGGGGCATTTGGGGGTGACTAGGGGGTCGATTGGATGTAGTTGAGGCGGGAGGGGGGTTAAAAAAAAAAAACGGAATTTGGCATGACAGTGCCGCTTTAAGACAAAAAATACGTACACACAATGTGTAAGGGTTTGAAAGAATATTCTGAATCCTTACATGTTTACTTTATCGTTTGTTTGATTTTTGTGAACCATATACTACAAGCAGCGTGAAAACTATAAAACTCAAGCAGCGTGAAAACTATAAAAACTCAAGTGGCCATGCTGATCAAATTAAATAGTATGCTTTACACAGCGTATAAGGGTGATGTCACAGCACAACGGGAATCTAACAGGGGAAGAGGTGAAAGTCATCCTCCCCCTCCCACGACCCCGCCATATCTGCCAAGTGACCCTATGTAGGGGTAACAGTCTCTATTCTGCTCTGTGTCAGTGTGTATCATGGTCTCTTAGGACGGGGAACAGTCTCTATTCTGCTCTCTGTCAGTGTGTATCAGGGGCTTTGAGGACAGGTGTCAATGTTAGGTGATTTCTGCCCTTTATGGATTAAAAGCAGACTCTGCATCAACTGTGTAATTTTCCATGGGAGTTTTGCCATGGATCCCCCTCCGGCATGCCACAGTCCAGGTGTTAGTCCCCTTGAAACAACTTTTCCATCACTTTTGTGGCCAGAAAGAGTCCCTGTTGGTTTTAAAATTCGCCTGCCCATTGAAGTCAATGGCGGTTCGCGCGGTTCGCGCGGTTCGCGAACATTTGCGGAAGTTCGCGTTCGCCGTTCGCGAACCGAAAATTTCGGGTTTGCGACAACACTATTTATATGTTGTAAACCAATAAAACAATCTGTATATGCTATATAACAGTAAAACAATCCGTATTTGGTGTATATCAGTTAAACAATCTGTGTATGTTGCATAATAGTAAAACAATCTGTATATGCTACATGATGGTAAAGCAATCTGTATATGTTTTGTTATTTGAATACCATACCCAGTAGGTTTAAACTGAATACCAGAATCACCCCAATGAGACAGACAAACAAGTTTGCCTTATGTTATAGACACCTTCAGCTATTAGAAATTGTTAAATGTATAGGATAGAAATAAACAAAACTATACTATACTAATGCTTAGTGAGATAAACAAGGTACCAAACCTCCAGTTTGATAATACCTTCTAAACTCTCAGTAAGTATTAACTTTATGCAATTTATTAATGTGCAAATTACATAACCAAACAATATACAAATAAAAAATGAATGAGCACAGAACATTTTGTGAAAAAGGACTCCTTTAGTAAAAAAAATGTGGCCTATAAATAGCCCCCTATTGAACCTTCACTTCTGCATTATTAAATAGGAATTTGCCCAAACCTTTGTTGGCAGTGTTAGGCTAAGATCAGTGGGGGTGAGGCAAGGATAGTGGGACTGCAGACATGATGTACTATATGTGCAGAAGAGAGCTTTGTTTTTTGTCAAAGTACTTCAAAACAGTTAGAGAATAGTGGCTAGAGTAATGGCACCAGACGAATTACAGAAAGCTGTCATGCTTGCAATGTCCTGTTAATCTTTACGGTGTATATGTGATATAGATTATTTTAAGCAAACAAATATGTTTGAATGTCTATCTGTTCCTGTCCAAATCTGAGATGATTAAATTGCATATACGCAGAAGTAAATTCACACTGACACACGGAGTTCAGGTTAAAAGAACTTCGAGAAAATTTAATGGCATCTGGTTAAAAAGCGGGCTTGCAGACCCTTATAAGAGCAATATTACATCATCATAGAATATCAAGATAACAACAAATAAACATCATTAATTGGGTTAGGTGTTAAGTGGCTATGTCAATATCCACCCATCAATATTATTAATTGGCTCAAGTACTAAGTGGCTGGCTAAGTGTCCTCCCACCGAGAGGTGGCGTCATCTTGGACACGGGTGTGGACACGATGGTTCAGGCGCCATCTTGCTAGCACGAGGCTTTACTCGATGGGAGGGGGGCTTTAGGCGCCATTTTGAGTAGTTAGTGATGTTAGATTCGAGGTCAGGTTCAAGGCTTTTTTAGTGAATGGACATTTCATTAGTGTAGTTTTCTCATGATCTAACTATGGTATACTTTGTTTCATATTATAGGAACTTGATAATTCCGGTGTTAGTCATATCCTTCTAGAAAATACATTCGTCTAATATTCTAAATGCTGTTAGGAAAATCTGTCATATAATGAAGTTAGATGGAGATAATGCAGAAATTTAATACAGGTTTTAATACTTCTACAGTCCCCCCTATGAAATGTTAGACACTAAAAAGATAAACTTTATTTGTTAATACCAGAAGACGTGTTGGCCCAAAGGCACAGAAACCCCATGACCGCTAGCTAGGTGTTATTGCAAAGTGCAATTCTGTCCCTTTCTGTCCCTAATAGGCTGCAGCTCATCCGTCAATACGGTCAGGAACTTTCTTCACTCCGCTGGTATCCCGCAGTGGCTTGCCCACCACATCTCCGCACGGCAGTCTATCCATAGAGACGGACGCTGTCCCTAAGCTGGTTCCCTACCTAAAACTCTTGCACTTTATCAGTGAAAGGGATAGTTTGCAGCGGTATACAGGGTGAGTTGAAATCTTGGAAATCTTGGTCATCAACTGTCAGATGTGCAAAAGTTGGTGCCGCTTGGTCTGCAGTTTTCTGCAGGAATTTTCTTAGACAGGGGAGGACACAACAAATGAGAAGAGCGAGAATAAAAAGAAAAATTAGTAATGCCATACCAATATGAATTAAAGCTTTTTGCCACCCTGTCATCCAACCAAACCACCTTTCCCAGGCATCTTTCACCCCAGAGTTTCTTTTTAACTCTTCAGAGAGCTTATTTAATTTCTCTATGGCCATGGTGACTTTACCATTAGGACCCGTGTTTTCTGGGATGTATGTACAACAGGTCATGGTGTCGGGCAGTATTTTACATACGCCCCCCTTTTCGGCTAGAATCATGTCTAAGGCCATTCTGTTCTGGAAGGACATTTGGGATGTGGCCTGCAATTGTTCGGCTAAACCCTGGAGGGCATCTCTGGTGTAGTTGACAAAGCGTTGCTGGTTGTAATAAATGTAATTGATCCAATTTAAATTCTTGTTTGCAGTAACTATGGTAAAAAGTGATTCAAACCCCGCAGCAACTTCATCTCTTGCTTTAAATTCATTAGGCACCCCCCTAGGTACCCCAATGGCATCAATGTAAATGTGGGGGTCAAAACTACCTCTTACTGGGGCTTCATGCTTAACCTTGGCTGGTGTGTGTATGGACTCCTGTATGTCAGGGTGTGTGTCAGAGATAATATGTATAGGCATGATGGCTTTGGCCAGAGTACACTCCCCCCACCATTCCTTGTCCATTCTTTGGAGGAGGGATCTACCATGGTCATCTACCTTAGATAAGGCATTTTTCGGTTTGTAACCCCAGGCAGGCCCAGCATTCCACCCTGCAGCCCCCCAATGGTTACAGTTATGCCCCCATTGTTTGTCAACTACACAAACATAAGGGTCTTTTACATGAGGGATATCTCTATAGATGGGTTGAATTTGTGTTGTAGGGAATGGGCAGTCTACAATGTCACAATAGTCAAAAGTGTATGTAGCCACACGGGTACATGAGGAATTGTACCAGAAGGTATACCCACTGGCATCTTTAGTAATGGCTACTTGTTGGGCCTTAATTAGGCTAATTAAGGAGATGATGTACCAGAGGTACATGGTTGTGCGGTATCTGCTTCCTCTGAGGCAGGAGTCTTCTTGCAATGAGAAGCGTGGATCCAATGTGGCCTGCCAGCCAACTTGACGGAGGTTGAAGTGATCAGGAGAACTTGGAATGGTCCGTCAAATCTTGGTTCCAGGGTGTGTTTCCGCACAAATTTCTTGACCAGAACCCAATCTCCGGGGAGCAGGCTGTGGGTGCCTGTATCAAAATCGGGATCTGGAATTGAAGAGATAACTTGGGCATGTATTTTGTTCAAAGCACTTGCAAGTTCAGTCACATAATCTACCAAAACATCAGTTTGAAGCTGAAGCTGTTGGGGGTAGTAACAACCTAGTCTGGGTGCTGTCCCAAATAGAATCTCATATGGGGATAGTGAGTGCTTCCCTCTAGGTGTGTGTCTAACGCTGAATAAAGCTATTGACAAGCTTTCTGGCCAGGGCATCTTTGTTTCTTGTGACATTTTTAACATTCTAGCTTTTAGGGTACCATTCATGCGTTCCACTTTGCCACTACTTTGTGGGTGGTAAGGGGAGGGGAAAGCTAGGGTCACTCCCAGAGCAGTCCAAATTTCTTTAGTCACTGTTGCTGTAAAAGCTGGGCCCTGGTCACTTTCAATAACTTCTGGAAGTCCAAATCTACATACAATATCTGTGAGCAGACGTCTTGCTGTTGTTTTGGCAGTGATATTGGTTACTGGGTAGGCTTCTGGCCAGCCTGAAAACATGTCCACTATTACTAGTGCATATTCATGGGGGCCACTCTTGGGCATTTGTATATGGTCAATCTGAATTCTCTGGAATGGGTACATAGGCTTAGCCAGGTGTTTCAAAGGCACTTTGGTTGGTTTTCCTGGGTTGCATTTCGCGCAAATGACACAGGCCTTGCAGAAGTTGTTGAGCAGTGTAGAAATTCCAGGTGCTTCATAATACTTCTGTATGAGGGCAGCCATTAGGTCTTTTGACAGATGTGCAGGCCCATGTGCCCATTGGACAACTGCTGGATATAAATTCTTAGGGAGGCAGAACCTAAAATTGTGGTAGTATACTCCATCTTTTAGGACTGCTCCTCTCTTCTTCCATTTTTGTACTTCCTCAGGGGTAATTGCAGCTTTCTGTTCCCGTAGGATTCTTAGGTCAGTAGGGAGAGTCTGCAAGGTAAAAATATGAAATTTCTTCGTGTCCGGACACTTCTTCATCCATTTCCTGCAATTCTCTTGCTGCTTGCTTAGCAGCCTGATCAGCCAAGTGGTTGCCCTTTGCTTCATCTGTATCCAATTTCCCGTGTGCCTTTACTTTCAAAATGGCCACTTCTTCTGGGAGTAGGAGGGCATCCATTAGTTCTTTGATTGCAGAACTGTGTTTGACTGGCGTACCGGCAGTGGTAAGAAATCCTCTTGTTTTCCAAATTAATCCGAAGTCATGTGCCACGCCCAATGCATATCTTGAATCAGTGTAGATGTTGGAGCGCTTTCCTTCAGAGATCTTGCATGCTGAAGTCAGGGCTTGCAACTCGGCTTCTTGTGCAGATATTGTTGGTGATAAAGATGATGACTTGATAATTTCATCTGTTGTGGTTACGGCATATCCTGTGTGGTATTTTCCTTCTTCATCAGCATACCTTGAACCGTCCACAAACAGAGTGAGATCAGGATCTACTAGTGGATCCTCATGCACGGTTGGTAAATGTGTTGTCTCCATTTTCATCTGTTCAAAACAGTCATGAGGTGTCTCTGGGTCATAGTCATTTACTATGGCCAGATCTTGAAATTCATTTTCCAGGAAGTGGCGTGGCCATGCTTCTAGATGGTCAATTGTTGGGTATTTGACAATGCCATTTTCCTGTAGCTGTGTTTCATTCATGGTGGCCCATAATTTTGCCATGGGCCCAAGATCATTCCATGATCTTGTTTTTAACTTGGTGACAGGGACATGTGGAATGGCAATGTCCCAATGATGATACAAATGTTTGAGTTCTGAAGGTAGATGAATCAAGACCATACGGTTGCCTTCTGAGTCCCAGTAGAAGTCTTGTGAAGTAAGTTTTACCTCTACCTGATGATAGAGCTCATCTTCATAGCAAGGTTCAGGAGTGATGTTTGGCTTGTACCACATGGTACAGAAGGCATATCCTGCCCCATCACAGAGAGGTGTTTGTCCGTCATGGAAGGATAAATTGGGATGCATCTTCTTTATGGTGCCAGCAAGAAGGAAAATATAGGTTTCATCCATGATGAATCCATAGAATATACCCCCTCAGGAAGTGAGAGAAGAGTGGACGGATTGAGAACCTGACATCTTTGTAGGGTGATGTTGTCCGGTTAACAGGAGATGACATTGAAGACGGAGGTGTCTGGCAGGAGAGACATGCTTGAGTTGTACTTGGTTTATGATGGCAGAAATGTCATGAGGGGCCAAGACAACTAGAGGGTGGCCAAGGACCAGGTCTGCAGTTCTTTCAATCAGTTCTCTGGCTGCAAAAACGGCCCGAAGGCAAGAAGGGGTCCCTCTGGCCACAATATCCAGCTGACAGGAGAAAAATCCAATAGGCCTTTGACTGCCTCTTGATTCATGTGTTTGGGTAAGGACTCCTGTAGCATGGCCCTGTCTTTCAGAGACAAATAACTTGAAGGGTTTGGTATAGTCTGGTAGGCCAAGGGCAGGAGCAGATGCAATAGCACGTTTTAGAGTACAGAAGTTGTCATGGGCTTCTATGGTCAAGCAGAATGGGTCTGATTTGAGGGTATCATAGAGTGGTTGCATGAGCAGAGAAGCTTCTGGGATCCAAGCTCGGCAGTATGAAATGAGGCCTAGAAAGGCATGTAGAGACTTTAAAGTCCTTGGAGGTGGAATATCCAGTACTGCTCTGACTCGGTCACGGGTGAGATGTCTAGTACCCTGAGATAGGCAATGGCCAAGGAAGATAACAGTAGGCTGACAGAATTGAAGCTTGAGACGTGAAGCTTTGCATCCTTGTTCTGCTAGATAGCAAAGGAGATTAATTGAGCAGTCTTCTGTTGTGGGTATATCATCTCCACAGAGCAGTAAATCATCCACATACTGGAGCAAGACAACTTCTGGATGGTCAGATTGCCATGGATCAAGAATAGAACACATGGCCTTTGCAAATTGACTTGGAGAATTTTGTGCCCCTTGGGGCATGACAGTCCATGTATACTGTTGTTTTTCATGTGTGAAGGCAAACAGGTATTGACAGACTGGATCCAGGGGTACACTGAAGAAGGCATTGGCCAGATCAATGACTGTGAAGTACTTTGCAGAAGGTGGAACACCAGAGAGCAGAGTGTGTGGGTTGGGCACAATAGGGGTATCCAGGACTGTTGCTTCATTCACTGCACGGAGATCCTGGACCATTCTGTACTTCTCTGGTTCTCCTTTTGGTGTCTTTTTCTTCACAGGAAACAACGGGGTGTTGCATGGTGATTCACATTTGACAAGAGCACCCTTCTCCAGTAGTGCTTGGATTTGAATTGTGATAGCTGCAGCTTGTGCTGGTTTCAAAGGGTACTGTGATTTCCTTGATAACTTTGCTCCTGGAATGAGTTTTACCATCACAGGTGGTACCTTTAGATGACCTATGTCCTCTGGGCCTGAGGACCACAATTTTGCAGGAACATCTGTCTTTAGTGAATCAGGGAAATTAGACCTTAGTTCCTTTGCATCCCCATGGGGTTCTTCCAAATGGAGCATCAGAGGCAGGGAGCACAAAGCTGAGGTGTCAGAAACAGAAGGGTAGATAGTTCTACTTGTCCATCTGGAGTGAAGATGATAGAGGCCTGCAGGCGTGATAGGACATCAGCGCCTAACAGGTTAATGGGGCATGTGGAGGACACTACAAAACGAGCAAGCAAGCTAGGATAGTTGCCAACCCGTAAGGGAGTTGTTAAAGGACTTTGTCTTGGTAGGCCATCCACTCCTACACAAGAGACATCAATTTTTGACAGAAATGATGGGTCTGGCAGGTCTTGTTCTCACAGAACACTTCGGGCTGCACCTGTGTCAACAAGAAATGTAGTAGGTTGTCCTTAAATGGGTAGAGTCACAGTGGCAAGTGGCCCTCCCTGATCCCCTGAAGACACTGCCATGACAGGGGTTAATGACACAGGCTTGCCAGTTTCCTAGTCTTCTGGCTCCTCAACTAGTGGAATGGCTTTTGGGGCTTTGGGGGCAGGAGCAGACTTGGTCACTTTCTTGAGTTCTGGACACTCATTCTTGAAATGCCCCTTTGCTTTACAATTAAAGCAGAATCCATCTTCGGGTCTGGTTCCCCTGGGAACAGTGCCAGGACGGGACACCATAATGGGAGCTGAATTTGGCTTTCTTGGAGTCTGAGCAGATTCTAGTCCCCTAGCAACTTGGAGTAATGTGTCCAGGGGAACAACTCTAAATTCAGGACGTGCAGCAATGATCCCCTTGCGTATAGAGTCTTTAATGCCTAGGACAAAGGCACCGGACAACATTTGAGAATGGATCTTATTAGTAAGATCAAATCCTAAATCCGAGAACACTTGAAACAGTCTTGCATGGAACCTTTCCACTGATTCTCCTTTTTCCTGTACAATATCAGTGAGGCCAGCAGCCTGATCTGCAAGTTTATCCTTAGCCCAGTCCTTTAGCTGGTTGCAGAATGCTATTCCTGAAGAGTAATCAATGTCAGTCTCAAGTAAATTTGTGCTGAGATGGCGGGCTATGCTAGGCCAGTATGCATCTCCGGCTTTAATGGCACAAATGCTTAGTAAATCACGCCAGGCGGCGGAATGGGTCTTTTGGATCTGAACTATCCCTCGGTAAAAAGGCATTGGTTGCTTTTCTGGGTCAGGGAGTGATTTCATCAAGGCACTAGCCTGAGTGGGATTCAAAGAAACATATTTAGGAGGAGCCTGCTCTCCCCGGCCCATATGTCCGAAAGGATCATCGAGGGAACAGCGAGGCTGAGGCTCTACGGCATCCGGTGAGCCCTGGTAACCATGAGCCGGCCTCTTCATACTCATCTTCGTATGTGACCTGGACCCCTCTGGGAAGTGGGGCCGCTTGAGGTGTCAGGACCGGGGGATATGAGGGGGTCCCGGATGCCGGGGTGGCCATTGGGTTATGAGCTCGGGGTGAGAAATCACCAGGAAGCACCGGCATTAAGGGTGCTGGATTACTGGGGGCCGCCATATTGGAGGCGTGAAAGGAAGCTGCGTTAGGGTCAAGGGAGGTAGTGGCAGCCATGTTGGATGTGGGCACATCCGGGGCAGACTGTATCGGGATGGGCGTGAACGGGGCCTGAGGTGTGGCTAGGGAAAAGAAGTAGGGATTGTTTGGATAGGGCAGGGACACGGGGTAGGGGAAGGGGTATGGCCAGGCCATCTGGGCAGGGGCTAAGGCGGAACCTGAGGAGGGCGGGATAGCTGGGCAGGAATTAGAGAGGGAGGTGGGATATCCGGGGTAGGGGAGTGAAGGTGGGGAGGCAGGAACTTGGGCTGTGGGAGGAGTAGGCAAAAGGGAGGACGGAGAGGGATTAGCAGAGGTAGGTGTAGTAGGAGGGACCGAAGCGGGTGTAGTAGGATGGGTAAAAACAAGTGAGGAGGGGTTAGTGGACTGGGAGGATGCAAGTGGGAGGGTAGGAATATTAACGGAGAGAGAGCGTAGGGAAGGAATGACGGATGGAATAGTTGGATTAGACAGAGAAGGTAGTGCAGGGATGGATGAGGATGATGGGGATGATGGGGGGGAGAATAAAGATCCATCAGAATTCAGGACCGGGCAAACAGGGGTGATGACAGGATGGGTGATGGGAGGGTTAGGAGTGGGGAACATGGTCAGCTGATTGTCACCCATTGCTGACTGAACCTTGGGGATAAACATCCCCTGGGCGCCATTTTTGGGCGCTGGCTGAGGGAACCCCCCAGCAACATAATTATTATGATATACATACAGTTTTATACCTTTGTGATCAATCTCTTCCTCAACCCAACCTTCCTGCTGAATAGCTCTTGCTACTCTGTACCAGGCTTCTGCTGTACGAAGCAAATCATTATCTGTAAGCTTGCCTTTCTTCTCTGTCAGTAATCTGCGCCAGCTCTCTGGCTGTAATCTACCACATGAAGGTACAGCAATTTTACACACTTTAGCAATCTTTTCAACTCCCTTAACCATCTCTTCACCCTCTCTGTCTTCAACTAGATCACACGCTAACCAGCCCTTACTGGGCTTATCTAATCCCTGTCCCATTCCCCCTATAAAAGGCGTCCCAGATATAGAGGAAGGGAAATTTAAACAGAGGGTCTACAATGCTCGACTGCCACGTGAGGGTGGGTCCCCACGTGCGTCTTCCCAAAACGTAGACTAGTCACTTATTCCGCCTACCCGAGGTAGCCACGGATTGGAGCGAGGTGAGAAGTGTGTGACCAATCACTTCTCTCACAAGAGAAATAGGAGGGGAAAGTGTAAGTAACACAGGAAGTAGAGTAAAAGTAAAAAGTGAAAGTATAGACAGACACAGGAGTTTGAATGACTCCCAATTAAGACAACATTTCAATTGAAATACAGTGCATGCATCACAGTTCAAATAAATTCAACAGTAATCCCTTTCCTTTACTCATGTGGCCAAAGCCACCTCCCTCAACCTCGTAGTGTCCCCGCTCGGAGAATGACTTCCTCAAGTCTCACTACCAGCGGCCACGGAAAACAGCTAACACCGGCCCGAGATCCGTATGCCTCCCCCGTTACAGCGGTCCGATAAATGTGACCACCACTTCCCTCACTCCCGTAGCGCCCCTACGGACCCATCCGTAAGTCTCACTACCACGTGGTGATGGAGACAGCAATGCCTGCCCGAATCCACGCACCACAAATAAAATTGGAATGCCACCAGCCTCAGCGCTCGAAGCTGGAGGGTACCACCTCTCTGCAAGCAGAGCAATGTGCACAATGAGGCTAGCTAGGCTATCAAAGTGACACCATGGGGAATCCCCAGGAAGCAGCGAGTCTACACCCTTCCACATACTCCCCCCACCTTTTTTTCCTTACTGCTGCAGCTACCCAGCACCTAAAAGAGGTAAACAGGCAAAGAAGACCCACAGGTCCACCCCCCTTTTTCCCTACAGCCACAGCCACGTGGCTCCTAAAAGGGGTAAACAGGCAACAAAGGACCCCCAGGAAAACTTCCACAGGTCCACCCCCCTTTATCCCAAAAGGGGCAAACACTCTACCCGGGCACTTAAGCTAAAGACAAACCAATACAAACACACCCAGGCAACAGATAGGCAAAATGCAGGTAAACAGGTGGGTAATAATAAGGCACCGGGCAAGATATTACCTGTCTTTGATGTCCTCCCGGTAGCAGTCACAGACACTGGGACGGGTCAATCAAAGGGGCTGGAACATAGCGGCTAGGCTCTGCAGTAGTCTCTACCGTGTACTGGGAGGTGATCAGTCTCCTTTCCTTCCCCCAGGATTCCTCCGTCCAGCAGCGTCTTCATAGGACGGCTTACCGGCCAAAGGCCATAACCCGGTGCCCCACGTTGGATGCGCCAATTGATATAGATTATTTTAAGCAAACAAATATGTTTGAATGTCTATCTGTTCCTGTCCAAATCTGAGATGATTAAATTGCGTATACGCAGAAGTAAATTCATACTGACACACGGAGTTCAGGTTAAAAGAACTTCGAGAAAATTTTATGGCATCTGGTTAAAAAGCGGGCTCGCAGACCCTTATAAGAGCAGTATTACATCATCATAGAATATCAAGATAACAACAAATAAACATCATTAATTGGGTTAGGTGTTAAGTGGCTATGTCAATATCCACCCATCAATATTATTAATTGGCTCAAGTACTAAGTGGCTGGCTAAGTGTCCTCCCACCGAGAGGTGGCGTCATCTTGGACACGGGTGTGGACACGATGGTTCAGGCGCCATCTTGCTAGCACGAGGCTTTACTCGATAGGAGGGGGGCTTTAGGCGCCATTTTGAGTAGTTAGTGATGTTAGATTTGAGGTCAGGTTCAAGGCTTTTTTAGTGAATGGACATTTCATTAGTGTAGTTTTCTCATGATCTAACTATGGTATACTTTGTTTCATATTATAGGAACTTGATAATTCCGGTGTTAGTCATATCCTTCTAGAAAATACATTCTTTGTCTAATCTAAATGCTGTTAGGAAAATCTGTCATATAATGAAGTTAGATGGAGTTAATGTAGAAATTTAATACAGGTTTTAATACTTCTACAACATATGTATATATAAAGAATAACATATTTATTGTACTAACTCTATACCGCATCTATAAATTAGAAATGGTCAAATATATTATATAAGCCATACGCCATAAAGAACTCTAAAATATTCTGTAAAAATGTTTAGAATCAGAACCGGCAAAAATGCCGCCCCCCAGAGGGCAGCAAAAACGCCGCCCCCAAGCCGCTCCCTTGTTTGCTTTGTGTCCTGGGGGGCTCAAGAGCTGGCCGGCTGGCCACTTTTGAGCCCCCCCTGAGGCGGGCGGTGGGCAGCAGGCATCGAGGGTGCATGCTCACCTGAGCACTTCCTGTACAGCTCCCTTGCGCACCGCTTAATGAAGCCGGGAGCCGGAATATGATGGCACTTTGGCTCCTGGCTCCTAAGCTCCTAAGCGGCGCGTGAGTGAGCTGAGCAGGAAGATTAAAGCTCCCTCGCCGCCAGTGGTGTACACACGATCCCTGGGGCCCCGGTTTCAAAATTGATCCATGGGCCCCCTCCCCTGCGCTTACTCTACGCGAGCTGGGGCCGCAAATGGGCTATGACCCCTGCGACCGCGGTATGTACGCCAGTGCATGCAAATACACATAGACTTAAAGGACCACTATAGGCACTCAGATCACTTCAGCTCAAGGTGCCAGTTTTAACCCTGCAGCAAACTGCTATGTTTCACTGAGGGTTAATCCAGCCTCTAGTAGCTGTCTCACTGACAGCCGCTAGAGGCGCTTCCACGATTCTCACTGTGAAAATCACAGTGAGAAGATGCTGGACGTCCATAGGAAAGCATTGAGTAATACTTTCCTATGGGTGGTTTGAATGCGAGCGTGGCGAAGAGATTGCCAGCACTGGAGAAAGGTAAGTGCTGAACGGGTTTTAACCACACACACACACTCTCACGAACAGACGCATACACACTAGCTAACACACACACATTTACTGATATACACACACTCAGTGACAGACAGACATATATACACACTCACTGACAGACAGACACACACACATAAACACTCACTTACAAAACATACATTCTCACTGACAAACACACACTCACTAACAGACACCAAACACACACACAAACTAATACACCCAGTAACAGACACACACACACAAACTAACACACACACACTGACACTCACTAGCAGACACACACTCAATAACAGGCACACACAAACTAACACACACACAAACACACAAAACTAACACACTTGCTAGCAGACACACACGCAATAACAGACACACACAAACTAACACACTCAGTAACAGACACACACACTGACACACAAACAAACTCATATTTTTTATTTGTATTTAATCCCCCAGCCTCCCTACCTTTGGGAGTGCTGATGGGATTCCCGATTTCCCGGGGGTCCAGTGGGGCTGCTGGGCAGTCCGTCTTGCAGGCGGCAAGGGAGCACTGATCCTCCTCGCACACCACTTATTGATGGCGGAGCCGGAGTGACAGTGGGCAAAGAGCGCTCAGGGGAGAATGCTCCCTTGCGCGCCCACCCGCCCGCAAACAGACCACCACTGCCAGCCTAGGGGGGCCATGAGGTAACTAGCTCTTGGGCCCCCCAGGAGAAGAGGCTGGCAAACTGGCGTACATACCTGGGTTGCAGGGCGGCCGGGCCCCCTGCGACCGCTGTATGTACGCCAGTGCTTGCTGTGTACTCAGCCTGTCCGCCCCTGCCTGCCAACCCAGCACCCCTACTGGACTGCATTTAAGTAATACACTCCAGCTCTCCCAGGGAGGCTGGGTGGATTTAAAATAAAATTACAAAAATAATAATTTGTGACTGTTAGTGGAAATGTGTGTGTGTGTGTGTGTCTGTGAGTGAATGTGTGTGTGTGTGGCTGTATATATATATATATATATATATATATGTGTGTGTGTCTGTAAGTGTGTGTGTCTGTAATGTGTATGTGTGTCTGTAAGTGTGTGTGTCTGTAATGTGTATGTGTGTCTGTAAGTGTGTGTGTCTGTAATGTGTAAGTGTGTGTGTCTGTGAGTGTGTGTGTCGGTCAATGAGTGCGTGCGTCTGTCAGTGAGTGCGTGCATCTGTCAGTGAGTGTGTGCGTCTGTCAGTGAGAGCGTGCGTCTGTCAGTGAGAGCGTGCGTCTGTTAGTGAGTGCGTGCGTCTGTCAGTGAGTGCGTGCGTCTATCAGTGGTAGTGTGTGTGGCGAAACCGAACTCGCCACGTGTCCTTGGAGGGGGCTGCTTGCCCGCCTCTTGCCTTTGGACTATGGACCAGACTTTATGGGAATGTGATACCCCAGATAGCCATACCATGGAGCCTATCTATATAATGAAAGACTATGGGAAAGACTTTAGCTCCATGGCAATTGTACTGTGTGAGTAGGATCTGCGCGCTATTCGGTAGTTTTGTGCGTGCAGATCCCAGCTATCTGGGGATAGGTGAAATGTCTGTGTGTTATGTGTAAATGTGACTTTATGTATTTTAAAGTGTTTTATGTTGTTTTGCAACCATGTGGTTAATGGAGTCTGCCTTTAGTCCTGGGTAATTGGATTACTTCTCCAATTAACTCCAGGGCAGAAGGGAGGAAACCAGGGTGCATTGTGGGGATGTTTTTCTGCCAGCCAGAAAGGAACAAAAGATACTTTTAGTAACTTTTTAACCCCTGGTCGGATTCATGCCATTTTTTAATATGTTGTTCCCCTGAATGGATTGATTGTGGATATGTATTTTTATGTGAATGTGATGTATGGTTTTAAAGTTATGAAAGTTGTGTAAAAGTATATGTTACACTGTATGCATAATGGGATTATGTGTCACACTAAGGGGAGGGGATGTGTGGGAGGTAACATCTATGTCATTGGTTCTTTTATGCCTCCCCCTGGGTGTGGCCTGTATGTGTGAGTTGGAAATAAAAGCCAGGCTGGATGAGCCAGTCCAGAGTTCCTGTTTTAACCTCAAAGTGATGTGTCGTCTCATTATTGGGGGAAGGATTTATTGTATGCTGTTCCAGTTGACTGCTAGGGGTACAAGCCTATTCGTATGGTTCCTATTCAATGGTCTACAGCATTCATACGCTTGGGAAAATTTAAAGGTTTCTTGGATTCGGTGATTATGGTGTCTGCCAGAGTGCTTGGACCCCTCAGGAAGCACTAGGAGCATCCATTAACGGAGGTACTCAGTCGGGGTGCCAGGTGATCCGTTACAGTGTGCATCTGTCAGAAGGGGGGGGGGGGGGAGGGGGGGATGCCCAAGCACCATCCTGCCTAGGGCAGCACAAATCCTAAATACACCACTGGTCAGAACATGTTGATTATTTTTTTTTAAATAAAATAAATGAATAACTTATATGGGGATTGTGGTGAATAGGGTAAATAATTATAAATAGTGGATATTATAGCTGGTTCAGGACAAATATAAATCTTAAAATATTCAAACACAATTTTGCTGTTCTAGACTAACTTTTACAATGCATTTTTAATTCATTAGACCTGGCTGTTTGGTGAATAAATCCTTGTGCTGCATTTTAATTACTACCTTTATTCTAATTACTATTTTTTTTTCCATGGAATTGTATTGGTCCGCCTGCTTATTCAAGAATGAATACAATTGGCCAGTTCAGAAGATAAGAAAACACTAAGAACAGGGGAAATCCCAACAAGATTGCCTTTTACTTGATTCCTCATTTAGGTTCTAAAAGAGAAGGGACATAAAATTACATCCAGTGATGATTCATGGGAACACCAAACAATGTACATTTTGTTTGACACAGTAGCTTTTCTTTGCTAAAATGTAACTGTGTTCCTATTAAACCCCACTCATAATTTTATATAACTAGTGTCTTTTCTTGTTCTGGACCTTTAAGAGCTCTATTCAATCACCATTAAGCATATACACTTGCATGTTAATATAATATCAAATTAAGGTTTCAAGCAAGTTTTAGCTAGGAGCAAACTCTAAACAATTTGTAAATCAAAATGATCACATCCACAATGTGAAGTCCATGATCAAATATCAAAAGAATCAAATAATCAAAAGAAGAGATACAAGAATAATTCTTCTTTGGGTATCATTAATGAATTAATTAAAAACATTTAAGCCTGCTTCCATAATGTTAAGTAAATAAAGAATAATAAAAATTGTTAGGAATCCCAAGAACCCTTAAATAATTTCTCCAAACACTATGAACAATTTAGTGCGTTGCCTAGTTCCTAGAGCAGGCTTCCCCATACTCCGGCCCTCCAGATGTTGCTGAACTACAACTCCCATGATTCTATGAATGAAATAGATAGGCTGAGAATCATGGGAATTGTAGTTCAGGTACATCTGGAGGGCCGGAGTTTGGGGAAGCCTGGCCTAGAGTCTTTATGTGCAGTGTTTCACATAACTGCACTTAAAACTTTAACTCCTTTGCTATTGGAGGTGTAATAGGCATGTTATTGGGCATCTATAGCCAGCCTGGAACGAGTTATGAAGTTATTAGATTGAACTGTGTTCTTCTGCTAGTGTGCAGTATTCTTTTTAACCCCTTAAGTCCGGAGGGCGTACTATTACGTCCTTTTAAAAGCGGCTCTAAACGCCGCCGGACGTAATAGTACGCCCTCCGGTTTTTAGTAACTTACCCGGTCGCCGGCGGTCCCACGCCGGCGATCGCGGTTGGGGGGACTCCCAGGGAGCCCCCCCGCGGCACATCTTCCTCCTCCGGTGCCTCCCGGTCATGTGAGAGTGAGGTCCTTGCGAGGACCTCACAATCACATGGCCGGGATAGCTGGCTCAGGCATTGCCAGCAGGGGGACCAACTGTAATGACAGTTGGTCCCCCTGCTGGCTGAAAATAAAATAAAAATAATGTTAAAAGTGTAAAAAAAAAATTTATACTTAGATCATATATATATATATATATATATATATATTATATATATATATATATATATGATCTAAGTATATATATACACATATACATACACACACATACACCGTCTAGGTGTATTTTAATATTAATATATATATAATTATATATATATATTAATATCAAATTACACGTAGACTGATACTGATTAAATATATATATAATTATTGTTATATATATATATATATATTTATAAATAATATAAAAAAAATAAATATGTAAATACGTAAAAAAATAAAATAAAATAAATAATTAAAAATAAAATATTAAAAAATATATAGATGTGTTTTATTTCGTTCTAACTGTATTGTGATATTAATATATATATATTTATATCAAAATACACGTAGAACAAAATAATATATATATCTATATACATAATATATACGTATATATCACTATATATATATATACCTATATATAAATAAAAATATAAAAAAAAATATATATATATATATATATACACATATGTATATATATATACATATATTAATTCTACACATATATTTATGTAATAATTTTACATAATTAGGTATCCTAATTAATTACAATTAGCGGGACCTGCCTGACCACCCATGCCGAAAGTATAGGGAATTTAATTTGCTAGCACTATATTTAACCCTATAACTTTCCAAGACACCATAAAACCTGTACATGGGGGGTACTGTTTTACTCGGGAGACTTCGCTGAACACAAATATTAGTGTTTCAAAACAGTAAAATGTATTACAACCATGATATCGCCAGTAAAAGTGACGTTTTTTGCATTTTTCACGCACAAACAGCACTTACAGGGACGATATTATTGCTGCAATACTTTTTACTGTTTTGAAACACAAATATTTGTGTTCAGCAAAGTCTCCTGAGTACAACAGTACCCCTCATGTACAGGTTTTATGGTGTTTTCAAAAATTACAGCGTCAAATATAAGGCTTGTGTTTAATTTTTTTCACATTAAAATTCGCCAGATTGCTTACGTTGCCTTTATGACCCTATGTTAGCCCAAGAATGAAAATTACCCCTATGATGGCATACCATTTGCAATAGTAGACAACCAAAGGTATTGCAAATGGGGTATGTCCAGTCTTTTTTAGTAGCCACTTAGTCACAAACACTGGCCAAAATTGGCGTTTTTTGCATTTTTCACACACAAACAAATACGAACGCTAACTTTGGCCAGTGTTTGTGACCAAATGGCTACTAAAAAAGACTGGACATCGCTTATTTGCAATACCTTGGGTCGTCTACTATTGCAAATGGTATGCCATTATGGGTGTAAATTTATTTCCTGGGCTACTATACAGTCTCAAAGGCAACGTAACCAATCTGGCGAATTTCAATTTCAAATGTAACACGCTATATTTGACCCTGTAACTTCCCAAAACACCATAAAACCTGTACATAGGGGGTACTGTTTTACACGTGAGACTTTGCTGAATACAAATATGTGTATTTTATTGCAGTAAAAGCAAACAGTATTATGACATTGACAGTTAAAATGTCATGTAGAACGAAAAAAATCAAAAAAAATCTTATTTTGTCCCATTTTTTTCATATTAAATTATGTTTCATAGCTAAATATTTGATATTAAATGAAAGCCCTGTTTCCCCTGAATAAAATGATATATAATAAGGGGGGGTGCATTTAATATGAAAGAGGTGAATTACGGTTGGACAGACATATAGCGCAAATGCCAGGTTTTGTTTACGTTTTGTTTCGTTCACAACTTGTACATTTGGCTGCGGTGTTAAGGGGTTAATAAACAGTTTGTTTTTTTCTGGTACATAAATTTGAACAACAACATTGACTGAGACAGTAAACAAACAGCATTGTGGGTTTGTTGGATGGATTGTGTATTTCTGGCAGTGTGCAGTATTCTTAATTTACCACTGAGGGAAATTTGTCTAGCTGGTGAAACTGAATATATTAGACAGAGAATTAATCTTTTTTTCAGTGTTAACCAGTGGAAGGTGTATTCTCTGCATTCTCCAAAACACAGATCAGCCACAGCATTAAAGGCTGCTGTCTAATATCGTGTGTATCCCCATGGTGCTGCCAAAATAGCACTGATGCCTCTAAATGTGTCCTGTGGTATTTGGCACCAATATATTAGCAGGAGATCCTTTATTTCCTTCAAGTTGCGAGGTGTGTCCTCCTTAGATCAGATTTGTCGTTCCAGCATATCTCACAGATGCTCAATCAAATTGATATCTGGCGAATTTTGAGGTCAAGGCAACATCTTGAACTCTTTGTCATGTTCCTCAAGCCATCCCTGTACAATGTTTGCACTGTGGCAGGGTGTATTATCTTGCTGACAGAGACAACTGTCAACAGGGATCGCCATTGCCTTGAAGGGGTTACATGGTCGGCAACAATCTCTAAGTAGGTGGAAAGTGTCAAAGAAACATGCACATGAATGGCAGGACCCAAGGTTTCCCAGTAGAACATTATGCATAGCATAACATTCCCGCTGCCATTCAGCCTGTTGCCACCATCTTTTCCTCATATAAACAACACACACATATCTGGCCATCTACCTGATCTAAAAGAAGACAGGATTTATCAGACCAGGTAACCTTCTTCCATTGCTTCATGATCCAGTTATGATGCTCACATTTGCACATGCCCACTTTTGCACATTTGCATATGCCCACTTATTGCAGTTGTAACACATTTGAAAGTTTCTGTGAAATTTCTGTGGGAAAACCAAGTCTTATGGCTTGATTGGTGTGTATATATATATATATATATATATATATATATATATAAAATGTGTATATATATATGTATGTATGTAGAGAAAGAGAGGGAGAGTGTCTGTATTGCAGTATGCAATGATACCTTTTTTTATTGTGCCACCTTCTGGTGGAAGGGGTTTTCAATCATGTTTTTCCCCATAAAAACTTTTAGGCAATTAAAGTGGCTCAACTAGAAAATGAGAAATTGATAGCCAAAGAATGCAAAACCAACCCCAATTTATTTTTCAAATACATCAATTCTAAAAAAAAACAAAAAACGCAAGTGCATGTACACTGGAAATAGAGATGTGCCTGTTAGTTACTGAAAACCAGTAAAAGACAGACATTTTAAATAAAACATTTTCTTCAGTATATATTAATGAGGATCCTATGACAAGAGATGTGCAAATGATTGCTGCAAAAAACTTGCAGATAACTTGTGATTGGATGACTCGAGACAAGGTGCTACAGCAGTTAAAGAAAATGTATGTAAATAAAGTTCCGGGTCCTGACGGTACTCACCGACGAGTTCTTAAGGAGCTAAGTGGGGAAATAAGTGATAGAGAGATCTATCTAGAACATCTACTTGATATTACACCTGGGACTGCTGACAGCTTAGATATGTTTAAGATTCTCCCTGATGCTTGTGAATAAAGTGGGAGGATAGGGGGTGTTCCTTAAAACCTCTTCTTATATTTCGTACATGCTCTTCAATACGGATATGCACTTGACGAGTGGTTTTGCCGACAGTGCATATTGCATGGACATGTAAGGACATAGATGCAGTTGGTGGTGTGGCAAGTTATCAATTGTTTGACGCAATATGCTTGTTGTGTATTTCCACCTACCAATTCCTTTTTGACACACTTAGGGGCTCCTGTGGTTCTGCACGCTAAGCAGTGCCCACATTGAAAAAAGCCCACATCTTGATTTAGGAAATTCCTATTTAGATTTTCTTGTTTAAGGCTACTTTTTACTAAGTGACTCTTGATACTCGGTATCCCCCTGTAGATGATCTTGTAGATGATCCTTTAAAATAAACCAATATTTGTTGATTATATTTTTTATTTCCTTATTTTTCCCTGAATAATTAAAAATCAGAGAGACTTCATTATTCTGAGCATTTCTTTTATTCCTCATCTTTCTACTCGACTTGTCAAATAGCCCCTTCCTATCAATTTTCCCCACCTCCTTGTGGGCCTTATCCAATAGAGTCTTAGGGTAGTGCTTAACTGTAAATTGTTCTACTAACTTGTTGATTTGGATCTCACAAGTTTCTTCACTTGTGCAATTTCTTTTTAACCTTAGCATCTGCCCTTTGGGGATATTGTCCAACCACGGGCCATAGTGGCAACTGTCATAAAAAATAAAACTGTTAACGTCCACCTTCTTAAAGAAGGTTTCTGTATGTATTTGATGGTTAGAAATAAAAATGCGTAGGTCCAAAAAATTGACCTGGTTGTCACTATGGTCCATAGTGAGCTGAAATCCCCATGAATTTGAATTCAAATGTGTCAAAAATGCAGCTAGCTCTTCTACAGAGCCCCTCCAGATCCAAAACAGATCGTCAATGTAGCGGCGATAGGTGACCAGGTTCTGCACCCAGCCATGGTTCCCATATACAAAAAACTCCTCCCAATAGGACATAAATAGGTTCGCATAGCTGGGTGCAAGCCTAGTCCCCATCGTCGTCCCAAGGATCTGTAGGTAAAAAGAGTCTAAAAAGTGAAAATAATTGTTGGTCAAGATGAGGTGGATGCCTTCCAAAATGAATGCTTGTTGATCCAAAGATAAACTTGAAGAGGACAGGAAAAATCTGACAGCCTCTATACCTTTGGAATGCGGAATGATTGAGTAAAGTGATGACACATCTGCCGTTACAAGGATGTCTCCATCCTTCCACTCAACCTCCTCTAATATTTGGAGAATATGACTAGTGTCATTTAGATAGGCTTTTGTTTCTTTAACTAAAGGCTGCAAGCACAGGTCGATATATTCCGACAAGGGGGCTGACACTGAACCTATCCCCGAAATAATGGGCCTCCCTGGTGGTCTAGTTTCATGTATATGAATTTTCGGTAGAAAATAATATACAGGTATCTTAGGATAGTGGACAACCAGGTAATCGTATTCTGTTTTAGAGAGAACCTCCATTGACAGGCCCTTATTCAAAAAGTTTGTAAACATATCCTTTTTCTCCTTAGTAGGATCACCTTTCAATTTCCTATATGTTGTACCATCGTTTAGTTGTCTCAATGACTCATCTATATAGTATTCCCTATCCATAAGAACAATGCCACCCCCCTTGTCGGCTGGTTTGATAACGACTTCTTTGTTCTCTCTCAAATCAGCCAAAGCTTGTTGTTCTTCCTTGTTTAGATTCATCCTATTTCTATTTATTCTTTTAATGCGTTCAACCTCTCGCATCACTAGTTCCTCAAAAGCATCCATTGATTTGGTAATACAACTTTTCGAGAAAAAGGTGGATTTCTTTTTAAGCGAGGTGAGATTATGCCCTTCTTTTTGTTGCACGTCTCCTCTCGATTCATCCGTAGTATCCACCTTCTCCAAAAAGAAACGTTTTAAACATGTCAGGGTACCTGAAGTCTCTACCTCCGAGAGAGGTAGAGACTTAGAGGTCTATCCGTCCGGACGGGCTGTTTCCTCTGTTCCTCGCGGTCCACCCGGTCACGTAAACGCCGGCCGCGAGGGAGTCACTTCCTTTTGTAGCAGAACGTCCGGAAACCGACGTCATGACGCCAGCCCGGAACGACCTGTCACTCAATCCTGTAGAGACTAATCAGATCTCGTCGGAGGCGTGTCTCTCCCTCCGAGCCAGGGTATTTAAACTTGCTTCTCCCATTTGCTCATTGCCCTGTCGTGGTTCTAGCCTGTCTAGTCACACAGTGCTCTGGTATTTACTGTTATCCCTTTGGTTCCGACCCGGCTTGTTTGACTTACTCTGTTTACCTCTGTTATCCTTGACCCGGCTTGTTCCTCGCTTACCTGTCCTCTCGTTCCCTCGACCTCGGCTTGTCTCTGACCATTCTCTTTACTCTCCGTACGTTAGTCCGGCCATTCTAAGGTCCGGTATACGTATCCTGTACCTGTTTGTACTCTGCGTGTTGGATCCCTGTCCCGATCCTGACATTACGACAGGGCCAATGGATCCTGCAAGTACAAACAGTCAGCTTGGTCCTTCTGATCCTAGGTTCGAAGCCATGGAGCACAGAATGGATCAGATGGCGCTAGCACTACAGGCGTTATTGTCTCGTGCTAATAACCCGCCAGAGGAGACGCGTACTACTTCTATTTCTCCTGTGAGCTCAGGCCTAGAGGTAGCCACTGTAGGTGCCTCTTCCCGTATTACACCACCAGTATGTTATGGTGGCTCACCTGAGAAGTGTCGTGGTTTCCTTAACCAGATCAGTATCCACTTTGAATTACAACCTCGCTCCTATCCTACAGATAGGGCAAAGGTTGGATTTATTATCACCTTACTCATTGAGAAAGCTCTGAGATGGGCCAACCCACTATGGGAGAACGATAACCCGTTAGTATATAACTATAATGCCTTTGTAGCTGCCTTTAGAAGAACTTTTGACCCCCCTGGTAGAAAGGTCAATGCAGCCAGATTACTGTTGCGCCTGAGACAGGAGAACCGAACTCTCGTGGATTATGCACTAGAGTTCAGGTCTCTGGCTTCAGAAGTTAAGTGGAATGAGCAGGCTTATATAGATGTATTTTTGAACGGGTTATCAGATGTAATCCTTGATGAGGTTGCTACTAGAGAACTCCCTGAAAATTTGGAGGATTTAATTTCGTTCATTTCTCGTATTGATGAGCGTTTAAGAGAGAGACAAAACACTTGAGAGAGGAACCTTAGACCTTCCTTTAAATTAGCTCCCGCATTTCAAAGTCCTGATTCCACTACCTCACTGTTTCCTGAACCTATGCAGATAGGCAATACTCGCCTCTCAGAAGAAGAGAGACAGTACAGGAGAAGAGAGGGATTATGCATGTATTGTGGAGTCAGAGGTCACTTACGCCTGAATTGTCCTAATCGTTCGGGAAACGCTCGCACCTAAGTTTCTCTAGAGGACAGGCCTTGGGTGTTTCTATTTTGTCCTCTACTCAAATTATAAAGATCACAGGCTTCTGCTACCAGTTTCTTTAACTTGGGAGAAGGGAGTACTAAAGACTATGGCTTTGATAGATTCCGGAGCTGCTGAGAATTTTATCGACCAAGCCTTTGCTACCAAACACACTGTCCCTTTCCCAGTTAAGGGATACACCCTTGGCCGTTGAGGCCATAGATGGTAGACCTTTACTTGAGCCTGTTATCTCCCGTGAGACTATACCCGTTAACTTAACTGTTGGTATCTTACACGAGGAGAACTTATCACTTATGCTCATTTCGTCCCCTTCGGTCCCCATAGTCCTGGGGTACCCATGGTTAAAAAGACATAACCCTATTATCGATTGGGAGTTAGGGGAGATACTCTCATGGGGTCAGGGCTGCCAGGAGAAGTGTTTACGCAGGGTTTCCCCATTGGCTGTAATAAACACACCGGGTAGTTACACTCAGTCTACAGAGGGACAGATACCGTTCATCTACCAGGACTTAAAAGCAGTATTCGACAAGAAGAATGCCGATACCTTACCTCCACACAGGTCATTTGATTGTAAAATTAAGCTTTTACCTGGTACTATGCCTCCGAGGGGCAATGTATATCCTCTATCCACTCAAGAGAACTCAGTTCTAGAGGAATATATTCGTGAGAATCTAGAAAAAGGATTCATTAGGAGATCCTCTTCCCCCGCCGGGGCTGGTTTTTTTTTTCGTTAAAAAGAAGGATGGTACTTTGAGACCTTGTATCGATTACCGGGGTTTGAATAAGATAACCATCAGAAATGCCTATCCCATTCCTTTGATTACCGAGCTGTTTGATCGTTTAAAGGGCTCTAAAATTTTCACCAAGTTGGACCTCAGAGGGGCGTATAACTTGGTGAGAATCCAGGATGGACACGAGTGGATGACAGCGTTCAATACCCGTTATGGTCACTATGAATACACGGTTATGCCATTTGGTCTTTTTAATGCTCCGGCAGTCTTTCAGGATTTGATTAATGAAGTTCTTAGGGAGTTTCAACATGATTGTGTCATTGTATACCTGGATGACATACTTATACACTCTAGGGAGATTGAGACCCACCACAGACAAGTCAGAAAGGTATTGCTCAAACTTCTGCAACATGGCCTATACTGTAAATTGGAGAAATGCAGTTTTGACCAGTCTCAGATAGACTTTCTTGGGTACGTGATTTCTGGGGAAGGCTTTAAGATGGATCCTGACAAACTCCAATCTATTTTGGATTGGCCATTGCCTAAGGGACTCAAGGCTATCCAGAGGTTTATTGGTTTCTCTAATTATTATAGGCGCTTTATTAAGGGATACTCTTCTATTATTGCGCCTATTACCAATATGACCAAACAAGGGGCTAATACTAAGACCTGGTCTACTGAGGCTCTTGTTGCTTTCAAGACGCTCAAGGAACTTTTTGCTTCTGCCCCAATTTTGGTTCATCCTGATTCGACTCTGCCGTTCCTACTCGAGGTCGATGCCTCTGAGACGGGAGTAGGGGCTGTTCTGTCACAAAGGTTAGGGGTGGACAAACCGTTACACCCTTGTGGGTTTTTCTCTAAGAAACTATCTGGTCCTGAAAGCAGATATGACATCGGTGACAGGGAACTGTTAGCGGTCATTATGGCTCTTAAGGAGTGGAGGCATTTATTAGAGGGGACCTTACATCCTGTTACTATTTTAACGGACCACAAGAACTTGTCCTATATTGGGGAGGCTAAACGCCTATCCTCCAGGCAAGCTCGTTGGTCCCTATTCCTGACTCACTTCAATTATGTGCTTACTTATAGACCTGGTTCTAAGAACTCCAAAGCCGATGCTTTATCTCGCCAATATGAACCGTCCACTATAGTTGAGCCAGTTCTTTCCTCGATAGTTCCTAAATGTAATATCATCGCTAACACGAATCTCAGGATTCATTCTCCGTTGCTTACCGAGATCATGAGTTTACAACATCTAGCTCCTAAACAGACTCCTGGGGATAGACACTTCGTTCCTCCTGCTCTCCAACTGGAAGTGTTACGGTGTTTCCACAACAGCAAGGTAGCTGGGCATCCTGGCATTCGCAAGACGTATGCTTTAATCTCCAAAGATTTCTGGTGGCCTGCTTTGCGTAAGGATATTAAAGATTTCATCGATACTTGTGAGGTCTGTACGAAGACTAAGCAACCTCATACACTCCCATGTGGATTTCTGCATCCCTTAGAGGTTCCAGAGAAACCATGGTCCTGTTTAGCTATGGACTTCATTGTCGATTTGTCTATCTCTAAAAAACAGACTGTCATCCTCACCGTGGTTGACAGGTTCACCAAGATGGCTCACTTCGTTCCTCTGCCTAAACTCCCGTCTTCACCCGAATTGGCAGAGATATTCGCAAGGGAGATTTTTCGTTTACATGGGATACCCTCCCAAATTGTATCTGACAGAGGTTCCCAATTTGTTTCCCGTTTTTGGAGGTCCTTCTGCTCTCAACTGGGTATCAAATTGAATTTCTCTTCTGCCTATCATCCTCAGTCTGACGGAGCTGCTGAACGCACCAACCAAAAAATTGAACAATATTTACGTTGTTTTGTTTCTGAACACCAGGACGATTGGGTTGGTTTGATTCCTTGGGCGGAGTTTGCACACAACAATCTCGTTTGTGATTCTACTCATTCAAGCCCCTTCTTCATGAATTATGGCTTTCATCCATCTATTCTTCCCTCGGCCTCCCCTTCCCAAGGGATACCGTCGGTTGATGTTCATGTTGCCAATTTGAGGAAGTTGTGGGATCAGACTCGACAAATTCTTCTGCACAATTCTATGCTGGTTAAGAAACACGCCGATAAACGTAGAAGGGCGGCTCCGGTGTTTGTTCCAGGTGATAGAGGATGGTTGAGTACAAGAAACATCCGTTTAAAAGTACCTTCCATGAAGTTCGCTCCTCGTTACATTGGACCTTACAGGGTGCTGACTCGGATTAACCCAGTTGCGTATCGTCTAGCTCTTCCCACTGCCTTACGCATCCCTAACTCATTTCATGTTTCATTGCTGAAACCACTAGTCTGCAACAGATTTTCCTCCACAACGTCCTCTCCTCGCTCTGTTCAGGTGGAGGGTCAGGAGGAGTATGAGGTTAACTCTATTATCGATTCTCGAATCTCCCGGGGGAGAGTACAATATCTGGTCGATTGGAAGGGATATGGTCCTGAGGAGAGGAGTTGGGTACCTCAGGAGGATGTTCATGCTCCTCGTCTCCGCAGGGCATTTCACTCCCGCTTCCCATCTCGTCCCGGTTCCTTCCGCCCGGTGGGCGTATCTGAGAGGGGGGGTACTGTCAGGGTACCTGAAGTCTCTACCTCCGAGAGAGGTAGAGACTTAGACGTCTATCCGTCCGGACGGGCTGTTTCCTCTGTTCCTCGCGGTCCACCCGGTCACGTAAACGCCGGCCGCGAGGGAGTCACTTCCTTTTGTAGCAGGACGTCCGGAAACCGACGTCATGACGCCAGCCCGGAACGACCTGTCACTCAATCCTGTAGAGACTAATCAGATCTCGTCGGAGGCGTGTCTCTCCCTCCGAGCCAGGGTATTTAAACTTGCTTCTCCCATTTGCTCATTGCCCTGTCGTGGTTCTAGCCTGTCTAGTCACACAGTGCTCTGGTATTTTCTGTTATCCCTTTGGTTCCGACCCGGCTTGTTTGACTTACTCTGTTTACCTCTGTTATCCTTGACCCGGCTTGTTCCTGTCCTCTCGTTCCCTCGACCTCGGCTTGTCTCTGACCATTCTCTTTACTCTCCGTACGTTAGTCTGGCCATTCTAAGGTCCGGTATACGTATCCTGTACCTGTTTGTACTCTGCGTGTTGGATCCCTGTCCCGATCCTGACAAAACACAATTTTCTGACAAATTTTTTAAGATCTATATAAACTGAGAAATGATCCACATTAGCTGTTGGGCAAAAATTTACCCCCCTAGCCAGTACTCTATTTTGCATTGTGTTTAGTGTAAGTTTCGAAAGGTTATATATTCCCTTAATATCTATATCCTTCCCCTTTTTCCTTCTCTGTATCTTATTTCCCCCTCTTGTTCCTCTCTTTCTATTCTTCTTTTTAGTGGAGAACTTGGAAGATTTAATTTGATTCTTTATTTTCTTTTGTGTTCCCAATCTAAAAAATCTTTTGGGTGTCCTTCTCGTCCATGGGTGGTATACCTGGTCTCGTGTCCATTAGACTCCGTAGAGTCTATTGGCTTACGATTTAATCCATGGGAAACCGATTTCCATACATTGGATTCTAACCCTGATTTTTGGTTTCTATCCCTCTCAATTTCCTCTTTGTTGGTTGGATCTCTAGTAGGTCTACTCGAAAACTGTCTCTCGTGCTTCCTATTTGGGGTGTCATCCCCCTGAACATTTGTCCTCCATTGTTGGTTATAATTATATTTCCTTTGATTTTGTCTACTACCACTGAAGGATCTCCTTCTATACTGGTATCTGTCCCCGTTGGATTGTCTGTACCCCTGTTTATGCTGTTTTCTATACTCCTCATACTTCCTTACAGGGTATTCAGTCCTGGACACATAATTCTGAGGTTCTAACCTTTCCCTTCTGTTTTCAAAGTTCCCCCTATGGAAAGCATGTACTTTGTTTCCCATATAATCTGATTTGTCTCTCTGATATTTCTTCTTTTTAATCAAAATGACCTCCCTTTCTGTTTTATTCATACCCTCCACTATCTCTTCTGAGTGTTTTTCCATCTCTCTAGACTCCAAAAAAGGCTGCAGAAGTTCTTTAATAGCCCTTATCTTCATATCCAATTCCCTAAGATTCAACTGTCTTCTCTTAATAATGATTTTTATAAGACCTATAGATATCACGTTTAAATATTGATCCCATTCCTCCATGAACTCTTCACCATCCCTATCAAAGGTGGGTGTTTTATTAAATCGTAACCCCCTTGGTACCATTTCCTCTTTAATATACTGTTCCAATGTGGCAATCTCCCACTTTATTTTTAGTTCCTTAATAAGTAGTTTTTGTAAATCTTTACAGAGTTCAGGTATTGTTCTGGGGATATTGGGAGTATCATAGATTATCTCCTCCCCAAAGATATTATCCAAATTGGAACAATATTTGTTTCTTGCCTCAAATATAGACATAGTGAATTTCCCAGCAAGCTCACAAAAAAGAACACAATAAAGGCACCAGGCAAATACAGTGAACCAAAAGCACAATAACCAATATGTGAGCGTTAAAATCCAATACAGATAATATGGCAGCGTTTAGAAATACAATGCACAAAAAAATGTGAAAAGAAAGACAATAGTTACCAGAAAAACGCGATAAATTAATCTGTAAACATAAAAAACAAATAATGGTGCAGACCATCTGGTAATGGTAATATGAATAAAAAGAATTCCAAGAAAAAAACTCACATGTCCCAGAGCCCTATCACCCCTGGCTCTGGGTTTGTAAAGCTCCTTAGGAGAGGGGATATCCCCACACTGCAAGGTGTTCCAGAAGATATATCCACTGGTGATTCTGTTGTGCTGTGTGTAAAAGGAAGAAGGGCAGGACCTCCAATTGAATAATATCACAAATTGATTTATTGTACAAAAAAGTTAAAAACCCTTACTTTGGATGTGGTGGGTATAGGCTCGCAGAGTCACCCACATAAAAGCATAAAACAAGTATATTCGAAAACGCTTCCTGATCGTACTCCGGTCACGTGATCGCTTCCGGGTCCGCCCTCCAATGACGTCCGTGTGACGCGTTTCGCCCGCCTCCACAGGCTTCCTCCGACGACGTCAGGGAGTTCCATTCATCCTTTTAAGTCCACAGTGCTGCCCCTCTCTCGCTCCATTGGCCGGGGGGCGTGGTTTCGCACGATCTTTATTCAACAGGCGTTCAATTGCACATATGTGGATTTAATTACACTAAGATGAACTTAACCCCTCACAACAACCAAACAAAATTGATTGCATTTAAACACACAGTAAAAACAGAATCTGCAAAGTGCTATTAGTCACAGCTAATACTATAAGGAACTTTTACTTCAAATATACACATGGAACATATCTAAACTGTTCAATATGGTAATTCCAGAAGGGCTTATTAAAGAGACATCTTATTACTTCGTTAAACTACATCTTTATATTCCATAGATACACAAAGTAAATATTACATAAGATTAATCAATTCTGAATATAAAGAGATGACATTTGCTTTTGCAATAACGTCCAGAGCAGACAATACAAATTTTTCATTTCATAGACACTTATGCACTTTATCCCTATGCTCAAAACAAACAATAGAAAATTGCAATTCTTTTATAGGCATTTATATTTTCATCATAATTAAAATACCTGCTAAACGAGAAAGGGAATTAGAAAAAGGCAAAAAAAAAAACCATAAGGAAAATTATTCATAAAAAATGACAAACTTCAAATTCTCCATTTAAACCTCTAGGGGACAACGATTTCAATTTAAACACCCACCTCATTTCTTGTTTTGACAGTTTGTTATCCAAATTTTCACCCCTCCAATTTCTACTAACTCTTTCTATCCCAATAAATTTTAATTTAGTGACATCTCCCTGATGCTTGTGAATAAAGTGGGAGGATAGGGGGTGTTCCTTAAAACCTCTTCTTATATTTCGTACATGCTCTTCAATACGGATATGCACTTGCCCAGTGGTTTTGCCGACATAGTGCATATTGCATGGACATGTAAGGACATAGATGCAGTTGGTGGTGTGGCAAGTTATCAATTGTTTGACGCAATATGCTTGTTGTGTATTTCCACCTACCAATTCCTTTTTGACACACTTAGGGGCTCCTGTGGTTCTGCACGCTAAGCAGTACCCACATTGAAAAAAGCCCATATCTTGATTTAGGAAATTCCTATTTAGATTTTCTTGTTTAAGGCTACTTTTTACTAAGTGACTCTTGATACTCGGTATCCCCCTGTAGATGATCTTGGGTTTCTTTGGAACTATTTTTTCCAACAAGGGGTCCTCCTTTAAAATAAACCAATATTTGTTGATTATATTTTTTATTTCCTTATTTTTCCCTGAATAATTAAAAATCAGAGACTTCATTATTCTGAGCATTTCTTTTATTCCTCATCTTTCTACTCGACTTGTCAAATAGCCCCTTCCTATCAATTTTCCCCAACTCCTTGTGGGCCTTATCCAATAGAGTCTTAGGGTAGTGCTTAACTGTAAATTGTTATACTAACTTGTTGATTTGGATCTCACAAGTTTCTTCACTTGTGCAATTTCTTTTTAACCTTAGCATCTGCCCTTTGGGGATATTGTCCAACCACGGGCCATAGTGGCAACTGTCATAAAAAATAAAACTGTTAACGTCCACCTTCTTAAAGAAGGTTTCTGTATGTATTTGATGGTTAGAAATAAAAATGCGTAGGTCCAAAAAATTGACCTGGTTGTCACTATGGTCCATAGTGAGCTGAATTCCCCATGAATTTGAATTCAAATGTGTCAAAAATGCAGCTAGCTCTTCTACAGAGCCCCTCCAGATCCAAAACAGATCGTCAATGTAACGGCGATAGGTGACCAGGTTCTGCACCCAGACATGGTTCCCATATACAAAAAAACTCCTCCCAAATAGGACATAAATAGGTTCGCATAGCTGGGTGCGAACCTAGTCCCCATCGTCGTCCCAAGGATCTGTAGGTAAAAAGAGTCTAAAAAGTGAAAATAATTGTTGGTCAAGATGAGGTGGATGCCTTCCAAAATGAATGCTTGTTGATCCAAAGATAAACTTGAAGAGGACAGGAAAAATCTGACAGCCTTTGGAATGCGGAATGATTGAGTAAAGTGATGACACATCTGCCGTTACAAGGATGTCTCCATCCTTCCACTCAACCTCCTCTAATATTTGGAGAATCTGACTAGTGTCCCTTAGATAGGCTTTTGTTTCTTTAACTAAAGGCTGCAAGCACAGGTCGATATATTCCGACAAGGGGGCTGACACTGAACCTATCCCCGAAATAATGGGCCTCCCTGGTGGTCTAGTTTCATGTTTATGAATTTTCGGTAGAAAATAATATACAGGTATCTTAGGATAGTGGACAACCAGGTAATCGTATTCTGTTTTAGAGAGAACCTCCATTGACAGGCCCTTATTCAAAAAGTTTGTAAACATATCCTTTTTCTCCTTAGTAGGATCACCTTTCAATTTCCTATATGTTGTACCGTCGTTTAGTTGTCTCAATGACTCCTATATATAGTATTCCCTATCCATAAGAACAATGCCACCCCCCTTGTCGGCTGGTTTGATAACGACTTCTTTGTTCTCTCTCAAATCAGACCAGCCGACAAGGGGGGTGGCATTGTTCTTATGGCATTGTACTAAACGACGGTACAACATAGAGGTTTTAAGGAACAACCCCTATCCTCCCACTTTATTCACAAGCATCAGGGAGATGTCACTAAATTAAAATTTATTGGGATAGAAAGAGTTAGTAGAAATTGGAGGGGTGAAAATTTGGATAACAAACTGTTAAAACAAGAAATGAGGTGGGTGTTTAAATTGAAATTGTTGTCCCCTAGAGGTTTAAATGGAGAATTTGAAGTTTGTCGTTTTTTATGAATAATTTTCCTTATGGTTTTTTTTTTTTTTGCCTTTTTCTAATTCCCTTTCTCGTTTAGCAGGTATTTTAATTATGATGAAAATATAAATGCCTATAAAAGAATTGCAATTTTCTATTGCTTGTTTTGAGCATAGGGATAAAGTGCATAAGTATCTATGAAATGAAAAATTTGTATTGTCTGTTCTGGATGTTATTGCAAAAGCAAATGTCATCTCTTTATATTCAGAATTGATTAATCTTATGTAATATTTACTTTGTGTATCTATGGAATATAAAGATGTAGTTTAACGAAGTAATAAGATGTCTCTTTAATAAGCCCTTCTGGTATTACCATATTGAACAGTTTAGATATGTTCCATGTGTATATTTGAAGTAAAAGTTCCTTATAGTATTAGCTGTGACTAATAGCACTTTGCAGATTCTGTTTTTACTGTGTGTTTAAATGCAATCAATTTCGTTTGGTTGTTGTGAGGGGTTAAGTGTAATTAAATCCACATATGTGCAATTGAACGCCTGTTGAATAAAGATCGTGCAAAACCACACCCCCCGGCCAATGGAACGAGAGAGTAGCGGCACTGTGGACTTAAAAGGATGAATGGAACTCCCTGACGTCGTCGGAGGAAGCCTGTGGAGGCGGGCGAAACGCGTCACACGGACGTCATTGGAGGGCGGACCCGGAAGCGATCACGTGACCGGAGTACGATCAGGAAGCGTTTTCGAATATACTTGTTTTATGCTTTTATGTGGGTGACTCTGCGAGCCTATACCCACCACATCCAAAGTAAGGGTTTTTAACTTTTTTGTACAATAAATCAATTTGTGATATTATTCAATTGGAGGTCCTGCCCTTCTTCCTTTTACACACAGCACAACAGAATCACCAGTGGATATATCTTCTGGAACACCTTGCAGTGTGGGGATATCCCCTCTCCTAAGGAGCTTTACAAACCCAGAGCCAGGGGTGATAGGGCTCTGGGACATGTGAGTTTTTTTCTTGGAATTCTTTTTATTCATATTACCATTACCAGATGGTCTGCACCATTATTTGTTTTTTATGTTTACAGATTAATTTATCGCGTTTTTCTGGTAACTATTGTCTTTCTTTTCACATTTTTTTGTGCATTGTATTTCTAAACGCTGCCATATTATCTGTATTGGATTTTAGCGCTCACATATTGGTTATTATGTTTAAGATTCTGTTTGTAAACTCCTTTTTTTTTCTTCCTTGAGCACAATAAGGGAATAATGCCAGGTTAAATGTGGTGGAAGTGGTGGAGAAATACAAAAACCGTAACAAGGTTTACTGAACAGAAATGTTTTCTAATAGCAAATTGAAAACCGCTTAGTCAAATCTACCACAAATAGTTACCCTACACCCCTGTCAGAAATATATTTGGAGGCTGAAGTACTGTAAGACTTAACCTTGATTTGAGAAGCCTCCTTAATAGTAAATAGTGTACTGCTTGGTCAGTAGCACCTTAAGCAGCCACTTTACATTCTTGTTTGAATTCTATCTGTTGGTTAACATAATGCTAGAACATACCTGGTGGTGAAAGTTTCCTAAGATCTAACCCTGACTTTAACCAAACTCTTTTACAGCTAAATAGTCTACTGCTTAGTAGATACCACTCTAAGCAGCTTTTTTTTTCTCACTTCTGTTTGGATTAAACCTGGAGGTTAAGCTATCTGGAAAATATCTTGTGGTTACAGTGTATGGAGATTTAACCAACTTTTTATACAACAAGGAGCATGTTGTGTTGTCAATATTACTCTGAGCAAAGAGTTACTTATTTGTCAATTTTACTTTAAGCAGTTACATAACATTTCTACATGAAGTCCAGTATGAATTATAGCTGCAGGTTGCAGCGTTTGAAATATATCTAAAGGTCAAAGTGTTTTGAGATTTAACTCTGATGTTAATTAACCTCTGCCATAACTAATATATACTGCTGAGTTGATATTACCCTAAGCAGTTATTTTGCACTTCAGTTCTGAACATAGCAGTAGGTTAAAAAGTGTTTGGAATATTTCAGGAGGTAACTGCGTCTTGAGGTTTAATCCTAACTCTAACTCTAACCGTTTCTTTTGGCATAAAGGAAGGTGATTTGTTAATAGTATTGTAACGGAACCGCTGGCACCCTGACCATTGATGGATGCTCCTAGTGCTTCCCGAGGACTCCAAGCACTCCGCCAGACACTATAACCACTATAGACTCCAACGAACCGCCGCAGCTTTGTTGGGGTCTCGCCGTCTCCACCCACTATGGACCCAAGACCAGGGTCCAGCTTCCAGTAGGTCAACCTCTCCGAATTCAAGAGAGCAGGAACAGGAACAAGCTCTTAGCAGAGCTTAGTGATTATACCCTGGGGAGTATAGTGATTATAGCAATCCCCAGAGGGTAGTTCTCCAATCCCCCAAACATGAGCCGAAACTTCATGAAGGTTCAAGATGATCTCAACTTTTAATGACCACACACTGGCTTTTATGCAAGTCCCCATGCAAGGGGACATCCCACAGGGTGGGACACAGTACAACCAATCATTTACAGGAAAACCGTAAAACACACCCAGCACAAACATACAATCCCTCCCCTCTGCCTGTGATATAATTACTGAACACAATGGGTTAATGTAATTTATCACAGACAGGAAAAATACACTTTTATACATACACTGTAACTTTAAAAATATGCATCATATTCACATAAAACATATTCAGAATCCGCATACTTTAAATATAAACATAACCAAAAATCAGACAAATCACTCCTGTACATAAAAAGTTAGGAGGAAGTCCTTTATGACCGACCGTCAGCACATTTTCCTGCCCAAAACAGTTCCATATATTTGGGCTGTGCGGCCGGTCAATTTTATGCAGAAAATTGACTAAGTCCCATTCGAACGTGCGTTCGAATTGCCAAACGGGATTTAGTCTCTGCAGCTGAAAGTTCAGTGTAGGAGAAGGTAAGGTCAGCGGTGTTCGGTGAAATGTGTAGCCGATTTCAGTTCCATGAATTTGGCTACACATACCGCTGACCTCGTTCGAATGAACAAAGATGACCGCCACCACGTGTTCGTTTGTCGAACGGCGGCCCCCCAGCGGTCAGCAATTTACCTACAGCACTTCCACTTCTTGGTGGTCCGCCTGTGTGGTACTTGGTTCAGTAAGGCCCATTTACTGAACCAAGTGGAAAATAGCAATGAACATAATATTTTAACTAAGACTGGGGACACCGTCTTAAAGGGGCATTGTCACACAAAGTCTCAATATATACCCAGACGGTTCTTAAAGGGCCGGCATGGTCCAATACAAGTCCATAAGCCACAATGCAGTTCTTAAAGGGCCAGCAGCAGCACAATATAAATCCTTTAGCCAAAATAATGTTTGTAAAGGGCCATACAACCCAGGGCCATAGTCATGAGGCAGGAGGCTGGCAATCAGGATCCTCCAACAGCCAGGGGAAAAGGGCAGCTTGTCACCCATCCATCCAGTGACAAAAGGCGTTTTGTTACAAGTATCCCAAGCAGTTACTTTACATTCCTGCATGAAACACAGCTGTAGGTTGAAGTGGTTGGGTGGGTTAAACTGCCTTGAGACTTAATCCTGGCTTCAACCAATTTCTTTCATAGCAAAGAGTATACTGCTTAGTCAATCTCCCCCTAAACAGCCACTTTAAACTCTTGCCCGGAGTAAAACTGCAGGTTAAAGTGTTTAATACTTGGAGGTTAAAGTGTTTTGATATTTAACCCTTAGACGGTTTGGCTAAGAACTGCAGTATATAAAGCAAAGGAGTAATTTTAACAGCAAATTGCTAAACAAGGAGTCAGATAAAATCAGTATAACACCAAGCTCAGGCTCATTAAGAGGCTCTAAAATCAAAATGGATCCTAAGAAAGAGAAATCCTCAGTGGGAGAAAAACAAGAAAAACAAGAAAAACCTACTTTTTTACTCCCCTAAAGTTTCTGTTCCTGCCACAAGACCTTCAAGAGGTTCATAATCCCCAGACACTCAAACTGGTACATTATTAACTGCCCACACTACAAGTGGTACCGCAGAAGCAGTTAAACTGGTTTGACAAGGGAGCTTAGTGGCAGCTATGGACAACTTGTACATCAAAATGAACTATTACTTTGTCACACATATGTCGGAAGTAAAGTATGAAATAGGAGTGTTAAAAGAAAAGCTTTTGGAACAGGAGAAACAAATTAGTAATTTACACCTAGAACTAAAATTAATACAAACACAAAATGCTCTGCTTAAATCATAGGTCAAGAATTTGGAAGACAGAGTTGTTGAAGATAGAGGACATAGTTGACTGGCTAACACAGGACACCCAATCTTCTACAGCTTCCGCTTGGAACCTTGACGCACCATCCTCCTCCAGCTTAGCTTCGGGCACCTCTCAAGATACCACTCACCCGCCTGCCGCCACCACCAACACAAGCACCACAGCCGCTTCACTTGGTATGTCAGAAGAGTTATTTACACATCCGTTTGAAGAAATGAGTGATGCGCAACCATTATTGCCAGAGGATGTAGATAACAGGGATATGTCTCAGGCAGGCAGCATTACACACATGGACGTACAGTGTGATGATGATGATGTTGTACCCGCTGCTGCTTCCTTTGCTGAGTTGTCAGATACAAGTGATGCGGTTGATGATGACGATGCGTCCATGGATGTCACGTGGTTGCCCGCTCGGCAAGAAGAAGAACAGGGCGAAAGTTCAGATGGGGAGACAGAGAGGAGGAGGAGGAGGAGACAAGTTGGAAGCAGGGGGAGGTCGTCGCAAGGAGCTAGTGGCACAGTCAGACAGTATGCATCGGCACCCGGGGTCAGCCCGACAGCACGCCAATCAACGCATGCTGTGTCCACCACCAGAATGCCTCATTGCAGAGCTCAAAAGTGTGGCATTTTTTTTTGTGTGTCTGCCTCTGACAACAGCGATGCCATTTGCAACCTGTGCCAAAAGAAACTGAGTTGTGGGAAGTCCAACACCCACCTAGGTACAACTGCTTTGCGTAGGCACATGATCGCACATCACAAACGCCTATGGGATCAACACATGAGTACAAGCAGCACACAAACTCAAAGCCGCCATACTCCTCCTGGTCCAGCATCTTCAGCCACGTCAACCACTGCTGTCCTCCTTGCCCCCTCTCAACCATCAGCCACTCCGTCTCTCGCCTTGAGCAGTTCTCGCTCATCTGCCCACAGTCAGGTGTCTGTCAAGGACATGTATGAGCTTAAGAAGCCAATGTCAGAAAGTCACCCCCTTGCCCAGCGTTGACAGCTGGCTTGTCTGAACTATTAGCCCGCCAGCTTTTACCATACAAGCTGGTGGAGTCTGAGGCGTTCAAAAAATTTGTGGCTATTGGGATACCGCAGTGGAAGGTACCCGGACAAAATTTCTTTGCACAAAAGGCAATCCCTAACCTGTACTCGATTGTGCAAAAGGAAGTAATGGCATGTCTGGCACACAGTGTTGGGGCAAGGGTCCATCTGACCACTGATACCTGGTCTGCAAAGCATGGTCAGAGCAGGTATATCACCTACACTGCGCATTGGGTAAACCTGCTGACGGCTGCCAAGCATGGAATGCGTGGCTCTGCAGAGGAGTTGGTGACACCGCCATGACTTGCAGGCAGGCCACCTCCTCTACTCCTCCTACTCCATCCTCTTCCATAACCTCCTCGGCTGAGTCCTCTTCTTCTGCTGCGTCTTGCTCCACATCAACGTCACCCCCCCAGCTCCCCAGGTACTATTCCACATCCCGGATACGGCAGAGTCACGCCGTCTTGGGTTTGACTTGCTTGAAAGCAGAGAGTCACACCGGACAAGCACTCCTGTCCGCCCTGAATGCACAGGTGGAAAAGTGGCTGACTCCACAGCAACTGGATATCGGCAAAGTGGTTTGTGACAACGGAAAAAATTTGTTGGCGGCATTGAAGTTGGGCAAGTTGACACATGTGCCGTGTATGGCACATGTGTGTAATCTGATCGTACAACGCTTTGTGCATAAGTACACAGGCTTACAGGACATCCTGAAGCAGGCCAGGAAGGTGTGTGGCCATTTCAAGCATTCCTACATGGCCATGGCGCACTTTGCCGATATCCAGTGGCGAAACAACATGCCAGTGAGGCGCTTGATTTGCGACAGCCCGACACGTTGGAATTCAACACTCCTAATGTTCGACTGCCTGCTCCAACAAGAAAAGGCCGTTAATGAATATTTGCATGACCGGGGTGCTAGGACAGCCTCTGGGGAGCTGGGGATTTTTTTGCCATGTTACTGGACGCTCATGCTCAATGCCTGTAGGCTCATGCGTCCTTTTGAGGAGGTGACAAACCTTGTCAGTCGCACCGAAGGCACCATCAGCGACATCATACCATTTGTTTTCTTTCTGGAGCGTGCCCTGCGAAGAGTGCTGGATCAGGCCGTAGATGAGCGTGAAGAGGAAGAGTTGTGGTCACCATCACCACCAGAAACAGCCTTATCAGCATCGCTTACTGGACCTGCGGCAACTCTGGAAGAGGATTGTGAGGAAGAGGAGTCAGAGGAGGAATGTGGCTTTGAGGAGGAGGAGGAAGACCAACCACAACAGGCATCCCAGGGTGCTCGTTGTCACCTATCTGGTACCCGTGGTGTTGTACGTGGCTGGGGGGAAGAACATACCTTCATTGAGATCACTGATGAGGAACGGGAAATGAGTAGCTCGGCATCCAACCTTGTGCAAATGGGGTCTTTCATGCTGTCGTGCCTGTTGAGGGACCCTCATATAAAAAGGCTGAAGGAGAACGACATGTACTGGGTGTCCACGCTTCTAGACCCCCGGTATAAGCAGAAAGTGGCGGAAATGTTACCGAATTACAACAAGTCGGAAAGGATGCAGCATTTGCAAAATAAATTAAAAAGTATGCTTTACACAGCGTATAAGGGTGATGCCACAGCATCGGGAATCTAACAGGGGGAGAGGTGGAAGTCATCCTCCTCCTCCTCCCACGACCACGCCGGCAAGGACAGGACGCTTTAAAGACGTGTTGTTGATGGAGAACATGCAGAGCTTTTTAAGTCCTACGCATCGCCACAACCCTTCTGGATCCACGCTCAGAGAACGACTCGACCGACAGGTAGCAGACTACCTCGCCTTAACTGCAGATATCAACATTCTGAGGAGCGATGAACCCCTTGACTACTGGGTGTGCAGGCTTGACCTGTGGCCTGAGCTATCCCAATTTGCGATAGAACTTCTGGCCTGCCCCGCTTCAAGTGTCCTGTCAGAAAGGACCTTCAGTGCAGCAGGAGGTATTGTCACTGAGAAGAGAAGTCGCCTTGGTCAAAAAAGTCTAGATTACTTCACCTTTATTAAGATGAATGATGGATGGATTTCGAAGGGACTGACACTCAGGCCTGATGAGATGAGCTGCCTTGGGCTAAAAATGGTCCACACGCTGCTGTATTGTAGCTCTGAATGCCGGTTGAATTGCGTGACATATCCGCCACCAACTAGGGTTCAAGCCGCAATGTTTTAGGGCACTTTCTGCCTGGGAAACAAACATAAATTTTTATGACTACTGCTACAGCAGCGGCTGCAACAATACCTAATTATTCAGGCATGTGTACATGCCTAATTTTTCGGCCCTCTGGTGCTGCACTGTGGCTTCAAAAACCAAACCAAAAAAAAGGCACATAACAGGGATTAAACTGATAGGAGTGGTGTGTTAAGTAGAACTATTCCTATCTGGTGGCACATTAGATTGCACTTATCTATTTCATTACATTATTGTTCTGGTGTTTTTAGAGGGTACACTGTTTAGTAGGTTTGCTGTTGTCTGTTTTTTAGTGGTTGGGTACTTTCATTGCCTTATCTCTATTCTGCTCTGTGTCAGTGTGTATCATGGTCTCTGAGGACAGGTGTCAATCCATACCTGCCAAGTGACCCTATGTAGGGGGAACAGTCTCTATTCTGCTCTGTGTCAGTGTGTATCATGATCTCTGAGGACATGTGTCAATCCATATCTGCCAAGTGACCCTATGTAGGTGGAACAGTCCCTATTCTGCTCTGTGTCAGTGTGTATCAGGGATCCTTAGGACAGGTGTCAATCCATATCTGCCAAGTGACCCTATGTAGGGGGAAAAGTCTCTTTTCTGCTCTGTGTCAGTGTGTATCATGGTCTCTGAGGACAGGTGTCAATCCATACCTGCCAAGTGACCCTATATAGGGTGAACAGTACCTATTCTGCTCTGTGTCAGTGTGTATCAGGGTCTCTGAGGACAGCTGTCAATCCATATGTCAAGGTGTCAATATGTCATATGTCAGGTGTCAATCCATTTCCATTGTGATTTAGGAATGTTAGGCGATTTATGCCCTTTATGGATTAAAACCAGACTCTGCATCAACTGTGTAATTTTCCATGGGAGTTTTGCCATGGATCCCCCTCCGGCATGCCACAGTCCAGGTGTTAGTCCCCTTGAAACAACGTTTCCATCACTTTTGTGGCCAGAAAGAGTCCCTGTGGGTTTTAAAATTCGCATGCCCATTGAAGTCAATGGCGGTTCGCCCGGTTCGCCGGTTCGCAAACGTTTGCGGAAGCTCCCGTTCGCCGTTAGCGAACTGAAAATTTCGTGTTCGCGACATCACTATTGATAAGCCTTCTATGTGCAACAGTGTCAAAAGCCTTACTGAAATCTAGGTAAGCAATGTCTACTGCACCACCCTGATCTATAATTTTAGTTACCCAATCCAAAAAATCTAAAAGATTAGTTTGGCATGATCTCCCTGAAGTAAACCCATGTTGTCTCTGATCTTGAAATCCATGTGTTTTTAGATGTTAAACAATCCTATCCTTTAACATGGTTTCCATCACTTTCCCCACTACTGAAGTAAGGTGTACTGGCCTATAGTTGCCCAACTCCTCCCTATTACCTTTCTTGTGAATGGGCACAACATTCGCCAACTTCCAATCTTCTGGGACTACTCCTGTTATCAATGATTGGTTAAATAAATCTGTTAATGGTTTTGCTAGTACACCACTAAGCTCTTTTAATAGCTTTGGGTGTATTCCATCAGGTCCCATTGACTTATTTGCCTTTACTTTTGACAATTGAAATAGAACCTCTTCCTCTGTAAACTCACGTGTAATAAATGACTCATTTATCCTTTTTCTTAACTGAGGTCCCTTTCCTTCATTTTCATCTTATAACAACTTATATCAGGACTTAAAACTTACCATAAACAAATGGGGGAATATATACAGTATACATCATGGCTGGGGAAAATAAATGCAGTACCATTTTATTTAGTCCCTAAACTAGAATACCTATTAAGAACTCTTCCTATGAGAATACCTGTGACGAACTGGACCTACCTCGTCATGGATCCTTGGAGGGGCATACTATGGTCCCTGTGTTAAACCCTGGTTGAAAACACTATTTGTGCCTGTTGGGACTTATAACAGGAACAATTCAAACTTTCGAAGTGGCACTTCGAACTCCTGAACTCCCAAAGCCATTTGAAGTGCCATTCGACCACGAGCTGGCAGCCATCTTGTTCGCATGGACCAAAACCGTGAATAGACTTCAGGGGGACATAGCCGCGAATGGCCTGGAACTATTTTTAGCATAAAAACTTCACGGTTCCCAGTCGGTCCTCCAGCGGCACTTAGCCGCGATTCTATGGAACTATTTTCGGCCTTGGGACCATGCCTGCGGTTGGTCAAATAAATTACTTCCAGGAAATTCGTGAACACCGTGTGATTTTTGGATATGTTGGTGACCCAGATCAGGGCTATCAGGGGATGTATCATTTGTGGGGTTTTATGTATTTTTTAGGGTATTTTTGGGGTGTTTTTAAAAAGTATGGTTTTTTCTATGCTTGGAGATAATTGGATTAGAATTAGTACAGTTACTGATCCAATTATCTCCCAGGCAGAGAGGAGGGATTGTGTGTTTGTTATGGGAGTGTTGTGCATTTAATCACTGTTCTTATTGGTCTGTGTCTTTCTGTTGGAGTCCCCAACAAGGTCCATGTGGGTGTACCCCTTGCATGGGGATTGTCATAAAAGGGCAGTGTGGCACCATTAATATTGAGTTCCTGCTTACCCTCACAGAGGGCTAACGGCTGTATCTACCCTGTATCTACCCTGGGGATTGCTATATCTCTATACTCCTGCTAAGCTCTCTGGAGTAGGAGAGGTTCACCCACTGGAAGCTGGATCCTGGTCTTGGGTCCAGGGTGGGTGGAGGATGGAAAATTCCCAGCCAAGCTGGACTACTGTGCTGATGGTGTCAGGTGGAGTGCTTGGAGTCCTCAGTGAGCAACAGGAGCATCGGTTGGTGGAGGAACCCCATCGGGGTGCCAGGCGGTCCGTAACAGTACCCAAATGTATGCCGCACGAATTCCAGGAATTATATATTACGTTCGTAAAGGGGAGGCGTAGACCTAGAACTTCCTCCTCAAATTTGTCCCGCAAATTAAAAGATGGGGGAACATCCCTCCCCGATGTATACTTGATTTATGACTCCATGATGGTATCCTATTTGATTAAATGTAAATTTAAGGTCCCAGAAAATTGTTTATGGTTAGGTTATGAAAGACAAGTTTTATCCAACAAGAACTCTTTTTTCTTGCTTTGGACAGATAACTGGGCTATAAAACGTGGAAATGTGGAAAATAAAGTCTTAGGTAAGACGGAAGCATAATAGTAAAGAATGTATATCCTTGGATGCTCCTATAGAAGCTTTGTCCCTATATCTTAATAATATAAATATAAGAAGTTGAGTAAATGCTGGCATTGTATATATTGGAGACTTTTTTGATGGAGTGATTTTTAGACCAATCACTACTCTATGTACAAATCATGGGATTTCCATCAAAGAATACCTTACTTATTTTAAATTTAAAAAAAACTTTTTTTAAAAAATAGGGAAATTAAGAGCGGTAATAAGCTGAATAAACTCTATGACCTAGATAATTGATCCAATTTGTCTTTTAAGATTAGTGAATTATTTTATATAAGCAAAACGTGTACAAAACTTCGTGGGATTTTGAAATGGGAAAGGGAGCTGAGCACAGAATTTGTATCCAGTGAATGGGTTACCACTTTAAATCTGACCAAAAAAAAAACTATTCATAGTATTTCACTGTTTGAGAATGATCTCAACATTTTACACAGATGGTATCTGACACCAGACAGGTTAATTGTAGATTATGCTAACGTAGTGTATCTATAATCTTAATTGTAATAATCACAGGAGGCGAGTATTTTGCATAACTTTCTTTACTTATGCCTCCAGCAGCACAAGTCAATCAATCAAAAACTTTTAAACCAATCAGAATCCAGTATAATATCTATATAAATCCTTGACAGGCATCTTACTTCCTGTTACTTTGATGTGAAACAGTCTATGGAAACATTAGGGAACATAACAGAACAGAAACAAGTGAAAGGTGGCGGAAAACAACTTGTGTCCACATATAAAGTTTACTATCATTTTAGAGGTTTAATAATTGTAATATAATTAAAACATAAGTTAAACGATATAACTATCTATACTTTATAACTACAATCTGAGTGATTAACTTGTAATAAATACGATAACGCCTCATAGATAATATACAAAAATAGCGTCCTTACAATGCAACTCACAATAAAATAATAAATGTAAACAATGCTAATAATAACATACGAGTATAGGGAGGGAAAAAAAAACAAGGGGGAGAAAATACTCACCTCCTGTCCTTATTAAATGTAAGATTATAGGTACACTACGTTAGCATAACCTACAATTTTATAACATGACAGGAGGCTTCCTGTTTTGCATTGTTAATGCTGAGTCAAAAACGACAAGGACGCATGTGAAGTCTGGCAGATATAAAAAACTCTGAAGGTATCTTCCCTGGGCCAACCCGCCGTGCATAGAATATCAGCTAAGGGGGCCCCTGCCGCAAAGGCCCGAGACGCGGCCGCCCCCCGTACCGAGTGAGCCCCGAAGCACAACTCTACTCCCGCTAGGGAAAAGGGCCAACGCACCCATCTAGCCAATGTGGTTGTAGTGACAGGTTTGTACGGTTTGGTATAACAGACCAAAAGTTGACCCGATTGGGAAAAACGAATAGGGGTAGTAACCTACACATAACAAAGCAAAGTGCTCATGACGCAGAGACGGGGAACCGCCGGAAAAAAACAGGTAGGACACAGATGCAGACTCCATCTTAGTCCTGCGAGACACTGTAAAGTAAATCCGTCTGGGGTTACTGAAAAACCATCTACATCGAATGGTCGAACATCCGAAACCCGACAAAAGGATACTAGACATAAAAGCAGTGTGAGTTTGGCTGCTAGTTGTCGTAGCGATAGATCCGAGTTATTCAGCCAATCACAAAGAAAACGAATAGCCAAATCCACATGCCACAGCCTGTTATACTTCGGAGATGGGGGTCTGGATAGTTTTGATACCTTGATGTAATGGGCATCTCAAAGTATCCTGTCCGATCGGAGTACTGTTAACACTACGATATGACCGTCATGTTGAAAAAAGAGTGGATACAAAGTTCAGTACTGCGTTAACAGGTGCTGTAAAGGGATCAAAGTGCCTCTCTATACACCAGCGATTCTACGTATTCCATGCTGTTATGTAGCTTTGTGTGGTACCAGGTGCCTATGAGTCCCATAGTAGGTCTCTAGTTGTTTGCGATAGGCCCGTGACAGACCAGGCTCCCCAGAAAGACTCCAGGACACTAATTCCAGATGTTCTTGTAGGATTAATGGGTGGGGTACCCCTTCAGGATTTGTTAGAAGGAGTCGGAATGATGGTAAGACCAGTGGATGATCCTGGGTTAGTGCCAACAGATCCGGGAACCAAGCTTGACTCTTCCATAACAGAGTGATTAGTATCATCAAAGTCTTGGTCACGTGGAGGCGATGGAGAACCCTCGCCAACATTAAGAATGGTGGGAAAGCATCTGCACCTATCTGGGGCCATGGTTGCAGGAACGCGTCCACCACTTCACACTGTGGGTCTGGAAGCCAGCTGTAGTACCTCGGTAGTTGGGCTTTCGTCTTTGATGCAAAGAGTTCTATGTGTAGGGGTCCTCTGATCGCTCATGTCGAAAATGTATTTGTCTAGGCGCCAATTGCTGCTGTCTCACCAGTGCCAAGAGAACCAGTCCACCGTGAGGTTGTTGATACCTGGGAGATATTCCGCCTTGATTGTAATGTTGTGGGGAAGACAGAAACGATAAATGTCCCTCGTTGCCTTCGTCAGTTCTCGCGACCTGACTCCGGCCAAGTGGTTTATGTACTGGACCACTGATATGTTTGGCCAAACTGCGGATCACAAAGGAACCCGCTATCAGTTCCAAGCAGTTGATGTGGAGAAGTTTCTCTTCCTCCAACCAAGGGCCTCCTGTGGAGGCATGTGTGCAATAGGCTCCCCAGCCCCATAGGCTGGCATCTGATTCCAAGACGAAATCCGGGGTCGGTCCAAATATGCTCTGTCATTCCAGGCTTCCATGGGAAGTAGCCACCATCGAAGTTCCGTATGCACCTTTGCAGGCACTGTTACCCAGTGGTCGTACGAGTGTCCCAACCATAGGTAGTAAGCCTTCAATAATTGCATGGCCCGATAATGGAGTGGTCCCGGGAAGATCGCTTGGATGGAGGATGATAGCAGTCCGACCACTCTGGCCAAGAGATGAAGAGGAATGGTGTCCTTTCGGAGTACGAATTGTATCTCCTTTTGAATCGCCGCTATCTTCGCAGTGGGAAGGCGTAAGACTGAGTTCTCGAGTCTATCTCGAATCCTAGGAACTGAACAATTCTAGATGGAGAGAGTGACGACTTTTCTCTGTTTACTATGAATCCTAAAGATTCCAGAAATCGCACTATAAACTTAATTTGAGATCGTAGCCTGGATGCACTTTCGCAGATTATTAACATGTCGTCCAGGTAGATAAGGCAACAAATTCCTTTTGCCCTCAGTTGTGCCATGACTGGCTTCAGTAGTTTTGTGAAGCACCATGGGGCTGAACTGAGGCCGAACGGCAGACATGTGAACTGGCATGGGTGACCTTCCCAAGTGAACCGAAGAAATGGTCGACTTTGTGTGCTATGGGGATGGACAGGTAAGCGTTCTTCAAGTCCAGTCACATGAACCAATCGGATTCTAGAAGCAGGTCTCGTAGGAGGTGAATGTCACGGGTGGTGGTTTGGAGACCGGGACCCCTGAGTGCCTGATGAAAAGATGAGTCTTCAGTGTGGAAGTGGATTATCAGGGCCTGGTGCAGGGTAGCCACACGCCCCTTGGTGTTGAGCACCAGCGTTTATGCGGTCACATACCAGGGCCCTGATGCAGCTACTGTGGATCCCAGGAGCTAGGAGCTTGATAATATGCAGACCTCCCAGGAACTGGATAGGGAGGCTCTGCAGCAGGTATGTATCCAGTACTAGAAACAAGACAAGACTAGAATAGGCACCAAACTAGACAAAACTAGTAGATCCCAGAACCAGAGGAGGATAGAAAGCAGAACCCAGAACATGTACACAAGACATGAGGGAAACATGAACAGGGCAGGACAGGACTGTACATGAACTGGGAATACAGGACAAAATAAAACAAGACCAGAGATGCAAGGCAAAACAAGAGGAGACATAACTAAGTACTAATATGTGCAATAAAAATTGGAGATTTAGACATACATAAATGGCCAAGATGTATGCAGTCCACCAACTGCGGCAAAGTACTCCAATTAAGGTGGGTTCTATCTACCTAGATATGCATGACTAAATAAACAATAATAAAACACACACAGCACTTACCTGCAAGAAATGGGCAGAGCTCGAATCTCCTTGTCTATGAGTGTAATGTCAGCTGCCGACGCTCGAATTGGGGGCAGGCGTTGATCTGTACTGGGGTGTCTGAAAATTCGATCACGTAACCCCTTACTGTTTGGAGGACCCAGGTGTCCGTGGAGATCCTCTCCCAGTTCTGTGAAAAGAGAGACAGCCTACCTGCAGTTATACGTGACTGGCAATACATTTAGGGTGTTGAAGCGTCCCTGTCCTCGGGTACGAGCCGCTCTGGGACGGATGGATCCTCTTGAAAAAGCAGCCCTTGAAGACGGGAAGAAGGCTTGCGACATCTGATTCCTGAGGCCTGTGGGCCAGAAACAGCTCGTGGTTTGACCTCTCTGGTGACCAGCCATGCCAAAAACTGGTGTTGCGGGGTTACGGAACACCTGCTTGATCGACGTCTGAGCTTTATTCAGAGTGGTGAACATGTTCACGTGCTTCTTTAGTTCGGTAATAAAGGAATCTCCGAACAGCTGACCATTTGCCAGGGCCCCCATTTCGTTCTTGCCCAACTTCAGCAGTTTGGAGTCCATCTTAAAAAATGCTGCCTTGCGTCTTTCCGCACATATGGCAACATTGGTGTTACCCAACATGCAAATGGCCCGTTGCACCCACTCCTGTACGTCATGGGCATCCAGGGGAGTGCCTTGGATGAGGGCTAAGTCAGCGAAGTACAGGATCTTCACCAGTGGATCAAGTATGTCCAGGAGTTTATCCTGAGAGGCCTTCATGCCTTTTTCAATGCTCTTACGTGGGTCCCGGCCTGAACGGGACATAAATAATACCATTGTGGTATAGAATTTCAGGGTATGTGCAATCTTGTCTGGTAGAATAGGTCTTGTGCATTCGGCACGAAGTCAGGCACGCACTTCTTTCTCCTTTGTCTTTATCAACCAGATATGTATAAACTGGGCCAGGTTGTCTGGCAGTCCCCACTCCAACGATCTAGGGTGTCGAATCGTGCGGGGCTCGAACATGGGTGTGCCCTGGGCATTGAGGAAAGTGCCATCCTCCGGCATGTTGGATGATTTTTGGGTTCCCTTTCTTCCGCAAGGAACGTCACGCGCCGTGTCCTGGTCCAGATCATCCCGTGGTAGATCTTCCACAGATGGAGATTCCTCCACTCTCCACTCGTCCATAATCTCTAGGGAGGGGGATGGCTGTGTTCCTCATCCTCAGAGGATGGGATATGCGGGTCCTGGCGTTCCTCCTGACACCTCCTTTTGAGTGGGGTTTTGCCCTTCAATATCAGGGGGCCCGAGCCAGTGCCCTTCCAGTGTCTTTTTTGACTTCCCCTTTAGAGTAGTCAGGGTCTTTAGTTTCTGTGGTTGTTTGGGTGTCAATGTCCATCCTCGGGTTCTGCACCAGCATCTTGGCAATAGCTTTCTCAACTGAAGCTGCCACATCTGCCTTGATCATTGACTGGAAGTCAGGGGGAGATGATTGAGGTGAATCGCTCATTCTATGGCAGTTGGGTCTCTCTGTCTGTGGAAGACAGAATAGGTTCAGGTACATAAGTACACAAGTTGTAACTCAGTGGGCCTCCACGTACAGCTGGGGGTCACCCAGTGTCATAAGTTAATCAGAACCACTTGAATTGGTAGTGACGTAAAGTGGACTGAGGAGGGGGTCACCCTCTATGACAGTGGGATGAGCGGTCGCGTGTAATCGGGTCGGAGACGATTAAGGAGCGTAGAGAGCTCTTATAACGTTGAGGGGGTCACCCTATTAGGGTCTAACGTTGTGGAGACTGAACACTGAGCACTCCCTCCTATAGTTGATGAAGGAGGTAAACTGATTACCCCAGTAGTAGCGTGGAGGTGCCGTATCATATAGTATAGGTATGAACGGTGTTCAGCATATGGCAAGGTGTATGCCCATGTGTACAGTGCCTCATATCAGGGCGTATGGGGGTCACCCCATCTGAAAGGGGTCACCCTTGAAATATGCTTGTCACAGGATGTTCAGTGCAAATCACGCATGGGGGCCACCCAGCATAGGGGAGTCACCCCTGTAAGTGCAGCTATTGTAGTGGGACTGTGGGGGGGGGGGGGGGGGGGGGGGGGGGGGTCACCCCAGTGGTGAGGGGCCACCTCTAGTATAAACACTCTTCTGGGAGTGTGAGTGTTAATTGATAATCACAGAACATTTGTCAATGCAGAGTCCAGGGCTGTGATCCACCAAACATATAATGTATGTATTAGCAGTATGAATGCAGTAACATTTGCCATATAAGCAATGATAGCTTAGGCAACATCCCCTCAGTATAATTACATGTATATAACAGCCTGCAACATATATATTAGCCCAGCAGATGATTAGAAGAGCGAGAGAACAGACCAGATCGTGGGAATCACAATCTGGAAATAGGAAAAAATGGCTGACTTGAATCTCGCGGCCCTCCGGGTGGTAAATACAGTGCCCCACACTTCCTCCCTCCCCCCACAGTACCCTGCTTGTGGTTCCCAGACCCTGTCACAAAAATGCGATCGCGGTAAAATGCTGCAATGCACGCAGAGATAGAAGTGTGAAAAGAGCAGTCAGAAATAGGAGAGAAGAAGAAGTAGGGGGGAAATAATAAAAGTGATATACAACCGATATTATAACAAATGAAAAAATAATAATACAATCTATTCATACAGTTTATAGAGTATGAGCAGAGAACAAAAAACTCTGACCTGTGTCTGGCTGGAGCAGCAAAGAAGGAGGACGTGAGATGCCTGTCAGGGATCTATATAGATGTTATGTTGGATTCCGATTGGTTTAAAAGTTTTTTACTGTTTGACTTGTGCTGCTGGACGCATAAGTAAAGAAAGTTATGCAACAAAGGAAGCCTCCTGTCATGTAATAAAATTAAGTTTCAACCCAACATTAACCCCTTAATGACACATGACGGAAACATTCCGTCATGATTCCCTTTTATTCCAGAAGTTGTGTCCTTAAGGGGTTAATGATCTTTGTTGGAGTTGCGAGTGGGAAACTGGAACTATACGGCATATATGGTGGAAATGTACCTGCCTGTTACCTTTGAAGGTCAAGTTAGAAAATGAACTAACAAGTGTAACACAGTCCCATATCGAACTGTCCCATATTGAACAACTCAACTCTTTTTGTTCCATTAGAATTTCCACAAATTGTAAAGAAAAAATGAAAATGCTAATTGTGCATATATTAATGGCCACCAAACTCTGTTTGGCAAGAAAATTGAGATCTGAGGTTATCTCTAAGTGGACTGAAATAGCCTCACAGATTACCTATCAGAGATTCATGGAGAAAGCTGTATATGTTAGTCTTGAGAACCTGGGGTTATAAAATGACATAAGGAGACTCTGGCCTCTGGTTACAGACTTGCCTGAGACTACTTCCAATTAAAGCCACCACTCTCACGCCGGGACAGGTATGAATGGTTGTGTGAATGGAGTTTGATTTTCCACGTCAACGTATTTGTAATAAATATTTTTAATAGAATTACCCATTATCATTTTATTAGATTTAAAATAAGTTTTGGATAATGAAAAGGGAAAGGAAACTGAGGGGAAGAAGGAAAAAGGGCGGGAAAAAAAGTGAAGGATGGAGTGAAAAAGAACAAAGATCGCAGCAAAAAAAACGGTCACTTTAATTTTCCTACCCTTTTGATCAATTCCCTTCAGCATCATTAATATTTGCATCACTTATTTTTATCACTGAGGAATTGACACAATGATGATACACAAGACTAAAAACTGACCAGTTTATTTTTATTTTTTGTTAAGGGTTTAAAATCCTTGCCTGGAAATTATAGACCTGGGGGCTTAACTTCTGTGGCTGGAAACATATTTGAAGGGCTATTAAGTGATAATAGTCAGGAATAGTCATTGGGAAGAAGCTTATTAGCAATAATCAGCATGGTTTTATGAAAAATTGCTTTATGTCTATGTGTTCGGCTGAATTGTAACCTGTATATGTGAAGTGTATGTAGCATTCGTCTGATTGTTCGGTAAAATCACTCCAGTTACTATGCGAGTGAAACTACCGAACAATCAGACCACCCCAGGAGTAAGTGTGCCTCCAATTACTGTTTGCAACAATGTTGCAAACGGTTAATTGGCGGTTCGTGGGTTCTTTGTTCTCTGGGTGGCCGCCATTCAGGAGACGAACACGTGGCGGCGGCCATTTTAAACTCCTGAACAGTGGTGTTTTGCCGTCGAGTGTCTGGAACCCAAATCAGACACTCGGTTAGGCAAACACCGTTGAGACCTCCATACTGCCACCAATTCGTATACAAACTACCGAACGGCTTCCCGTTCGGTAGTTTGAAACCCACGAACAAGGGAAATTACCCAAAATCTTCCCAGCTCTCCTAACATAAGTCATTCGTGTGTTATATTCCCTTTGCTGTGACCGACCGCAGGGCCAAAACACATGGAACCCTTTTCGGCTGTTAAGCCCAGTGCGGTCGGTCATTTTAGTACTTCCATAAATTTCTCGAACCCCTGGTCCGATCTGGGTGATTTTTAGATATGTGTCTCACCCAGATCAGGGCTACCAGGGGATGTAACATTTAAAGGGGTACCCCTATGTTTAGGGGTACATCCAGAAACTCAGGGAATGTGTGTCCTGTATAATAGGATTATGTGTCACACTAAGGGGAGGGGATGTGTGGGTGGCAACTCGTGGCTACTGTAATAATTGGGAGCTCAACAAAGAACCACATTTGTGCTCATAATTCCACTTTACACATAGATTCCTTGGAGTATGTGTCTGCTGTATAGAACAGCTTTGAAACACAACTCAGGAAGTGGAGCAAAGCCAGTGAACCACTCATGGACAGCTGTTTCGTAGTTAATGCAACTCATCAGCATGAGGTTGGTTACTGGCTTGCTATGGAGGCTTGGCGTTACTTGTAAAGTACATACGAAAAGAGTTGTGGTTCTTTGTTGAGCTTATTAGCATATGCCTACCGAGAATCCCTTGCAGAAGTGAGAGCATTATTAAAGTGATATTTCTGTGGGAAAAGCAAGTCTTATGGGTTGACTGGTGTGTGTATTTGTGTTTAGTAGCAATGTATTACATAACTAAAATATATTACATAGCTACAATGTAAAGTAGTAAGTGTACAGCCTGTATAACAGTGTAAATTTGCTGTCCCCTCAAAATAACTCAAAACACAGCCATTACTGTGTAAAACGTTGGCAACAAAAGTGAGTACACCTCTAAGTGGAAATGTCCAAATTGGGCCCAATTAGACATTTTCCATCCCCAGTGTCATGTGACTCGTTAATGTTACAAGGTAGTAGGTGTGTAAAATTTGGTGTTATTGCTCTCACACTCTCTCATACTGGTCACCAGAAGTTCAACATGGCACCTCATGGCAAAGAACTATCTGAGGATCTGAAAAAAAGAATTGTTGCTCTACATAGAGATGGCCTAGGCTATAAGAAGATTGCCAATACCCTGAAACTGAGCTGCAGCATGGTGGGCAAGACCATACAGTGGTTTCACAGGACAGGTTCCACTCAGAACAGGCTTCGCCATTGTCGACCAAAAAAAAGGTTGTCTTTGGGAAATAGCGTCATATCCAAAGGTTGTCTTTGAGTGCTGCCAGCGTTATATCCAGAAGTTGTCTTTGAGTGCTGCCAGCATTGCTGCAGAGGTTGAAAGCGTGGAGGGGTCAGTCTGTCAGTGCGCAGACCATACGTCGCACATTGCATTAAATTGGTCTGCATGGCTGGCGTCCCAGAAGGAAGCCTCTTCTACAGATGATGCACAAGAAAGCCCGCAAACAATTTGCTGAAGACAAGCAGACTAAGGACATGTATTACTGGAACCATGTCCTGTGGTCCAATGAGACCAAGATATACCTATTTGGTTCAGATGGTGTCAAGTGTGCGTGGCGGCAACCAGGTGAGGCGTACAAAGACAAGTGTGTTTTCTTGCCTACAGTCAACCATTGTGGTGGGAGTGTCATGGTCTGGGCCTGCATGAGTGCTGCCGGCACTGGGGAGCTACAATTCATTGAGGGAATCATGAATGACAACATGTACTGTGACATACTGAAGCAGAGCATGACCCCTCCCTCCTGGACTGGGCCGCAGGGCAGTATTCCAACATGATAACAACCCCAAACACACCTCCAAGATGACCACTGCCTTTCTAAAGAAGCTGAAGGTAAATGTGATGGACTGGCCAAACATGTCTCCAGACCTAAGCCCTATTGAGCATCTCTAGGGCATCCTCAAATGGAAGGAGGGGGAGTACAAGGTCTCTAACATCCACCAGCTCTGTGATGTCATCATGGAGGAGTGGAACAGGACTCCAGTGGCAACCTGTGAAGCTCCAGTGAATTCCATGCCTATGAGGGTTAAGACAGTGCTGGAAAATAATGGTGGTCACACAAAATATTGACACTTTGGGCCCAATTTGGAAATTTCCACTTAGGGGTGTACTCACTTTTGTTGCCAATGGTTTAGACATTAATGGCTGTGTGTTGTTATTTTGAAGGGACATCAAATTTACACTGTTATGTAAGGTATCCATGAAGAAAGGTAAGCAAAATGGCAATCTGCTGCAGCCGGAAGCCCAGGTATGCAAATCGCCAGACCAACAACAGTAATGAGGAGGGGTCATGCGATCCTTAAGTAGGGAAATCATGCCGTTCCCACAACTACAGGCCCAGCCTGTGATTATAATTCCTGGGAAATATAGTGATATAGCAATACCCAGGATAGATACAGCCTCACACATGAGATGAGACTCTATGTTGAGGGTAAGTGTAATAAAATGGTTCTTTTATAATAATTATTCTGCTTGATACTTATTCATATATATGTATGTAAATTCTTCTTTCTTATTGTTGGGTGGCTCGCCTTGTATCATGCATATTATGGTTCTTCTATGTCGCTTAAAAATATAACGCAATCAGACTTTCCTGGCTTTTCTTATAACAGAGATTTATTCTTTTTGCTTCACAAATGCAAAGTCAGTACTTACAATGTCATTAATGTTAAATAGGTCAACAGCTGATGGTACATGCTGGACATTCAGAATGTGAAGACACTCTACCCTTCCTGTTCCATGTCTCAGTGTCTGTGTCTCATTCTCCTAGACACCCTCTTACACAGATAATACATTCTACATATATACCACCAAAATGGCCATGTAAGCATTACGTCAATGCTATTGATATAACATGCTTGTTGGCAATTCCTTATTAGGTCATCCCATGTGCCATGGACACTCAGAAATAGAGAAGAGCTTACCACACTTATTGCCATCTGTTCATGTCACTCAAGACCAACCACACCTCAGTGTGAAATGTATGTAAGAGACATTTCCAAAATATAGAATATTTTAAATTTCCCTCTGTATATGAATTTAAGTAAAACCATAACATAAAAGAGTGTTGTCCTACCCATCAGGGCTGGCCTTAGGCCATCAGGCGCTCTGTGCGAAAAGTCTTCATGGCACCCCCCCACCAAGTTGCCTGTATACAGTCACACACAGGCACAGGCAGACAGTCACACAAACAGTTACAAGCAGACAGTCAAACACGCTCAGTTACAGACAGACAGTAACACACACACACACACAGTTACAGGCAGACAGTCACACATGCTCAGTTACAGGCAGACAGTCACAGAGCCAAACACACAGTTAAATACAAACATTCACACACAGTTACAGGCACACAATCATGAACAGTTACAGTCACACATACAGTTACAGGCAGTGACACACACAGTCACAAGGAGACAGTCACACACAATGGCACAGCTACACAATTGGAGTCACAAACAGGCACAAAGTCACACACACACACACAGGCAGGCAGTCACACACACAGACAGACAGTCACACACACAGACAGTCACACACACACACACACACACACACAGGGAGGCACTCACACAGACAGACAGTCACACACAAACAAACAGACAGGCAGACAGTCACACAGACACAGTCACACACACACACACACAGGCAAACAGACACACAAAGTCATGCAGTCAGACAGTCACACACACAAGCAGGCAGTCACACAGACAGACAGTCACACACAGGCAGGCAGACAAACAGTCACACAGACAGACAGTCACACACACAGTCAGTCACACGCAGGCAGGCAGTCACACAGACAGACAGTCACACACACACACAGGCAGGCAGACAGTCACCCTGGCAGACAGTCACACACATACACACACAGGCAGACAGACAGTCACACACACACATACACAAACAGACTTACCTCTTTACATAATGCTGGAAGGGGGATTCGATGCAGTTTGTTGTTGGGGAAGAAGGGACTTACCAGGGGCTTTGAGTAGGCATTAGCCTCACGATAAGCCCCACCCCTGCTGCTCGGTAAGCTCTGCCCCCACTGCATCAATTTAAAAAAAACAAAAACATTTTTATAGACCCAGGTGGAAAATAATGAAATCCTCCACCCAGGTACCTGTTTTAGCTCTCCTGCACTCCAGTCACCTGGCCATGTGCGAGCTGTGTCGGCCACATGGCGCCCCCTGGTACATGGCACCCAGCTCGCATACCCCTAAGGCCGGCCCTGCTACCCATGCACACACCAATCAAATCACATTCATTGAGTACAAGAAGAGATGTTCTCATGTTAGCTCTCTGGAGGAGAATCCATGGAAGATTAAGATCTTCTATCATTTACTAACTATAAATGTGTATTAATAGACACCTCTGTTGTATATCTGATTGTATAATCTATTATATCTGAAACCCATTTTTAACTGTTGTTAAAGATCTTCATTAGACTAATCCCGCTAATGAAATTAGCAATTTCACTGTAAACTATATTTTGTCGGTAGTTACCTAATATTTAACTAATACTCAAATTTAACATTAACCTAACTTTGTATACTCATAATGCATTAACATGACTGATGCAGATCATTGGAAAATTCTACCTGTTCACTATAAATAACATTTGTATAGAAAGCAATACCAGAGTATATTTGATAAAATACCCATTTCAAATCACCAACATATCCTAATAAAGGCAAATAAAACAATGTTCTTATACTCCCGGAAACTTATATTAACTAAGCTGTTACATCCTTAGCACTAATTAGTCATAATTCTAAGATATTTCTAAAAATAATTCTGTACTTGGTTCCTAGTAGAATAATTTCATGGTATAAGACCTTAGATGTTCTTCCTAAAACTCCTATTATTTTCTGTGCATTAGATTATTGGCTGCTAAAACAATATTCCATACCTCCAATGTTTACTTACAAAAAGGACTTAATAATTTAAACACCTTATCTCATTCTGCTTTTCTAACATTAATCTTTACATAATCACATCTCTTGTGAAGCCTTGTTAATGCAAACAACATTAATAGTTTCCTATGTCATATAAAGTAGGATTGTCCAAATGATCATCACACATTTGTTCAGACATATCTCACTTCCTAGTACACCTCTATACATCATCAAATGAAATATTATTTCTTCTGGTATCATTGGGTATTACTACCCAGAATCCTATCATTCCTAGTCTAAGCATTATAGACTCAGGAGAACAAAAACAAAAAAGTTACATTGGATAATACCATATCCAGAAATCGATGTTATCCAAAAATCAATGTTATGCAGAAATGTTATTTTTATTATCGCCATTTATTTAGCGCCAACAGATTCCGTAGCGCTTTACACTATTATTAGAGGGGGATTTAACTATAAATAGGACAATTACAAGAAAACTTACAGAAACAATAGGTTGAAGAGGGCCCTGCTCAAATGAGCTTACAGTCTATAGGAGGTGGGGTGCAAAACACATTAGGACAGGAAATAGCAGTCAAATTAGGTGGGAGTGAAGCAGTGCTGGAGGAGAGAGTAGAGTGCTGCCCTTTAGGAAAGAGCAAGAGACAGGTATGTGCGGTAGAGGTTAGTCTAGGAGGCCATTGGCTTTCCAAAAGAAATGGGTTTTAAGGCACTTCTTAAAGAATTGAAGACTAGGGGATTCTGATGGCGGTAGGCAGGCTATTCCATAGGAAGGGAGCCGCCCTCGAGAAGTCCTGCAAACGTGAGATAATCGATCTTATCATCCCTAGTCCATTCCATCGTAGACTCAGGTGGAAACTATGTAATAATCTATTAATGGATTTCTTCTTATTAGATCTATCAATATAGAAGCAGAATGCTTCAGTATAAATTATCATTTTCTATTCTCCTTTTGTTAAAACTTCATACTAATGTCAATAACCATAAACTCTTCTGTATTATATTAAATTTCAATGAAACAAGATTATCCTCATCTTGTCCTATTTCTTACATAACTAAACAAGTTTTTCGATCATAATGCAATATTTAACTTAATACCATCATCATTTCTAATGTTAATATAAACATTCCATGTTTGATTGTCCTAAAACACATATTACTATTAAATAACCAATCACTGTTTCTTTTTCTAAAATTTTCTAATATCATCTGGGAAATTGTCCTTGTCAGATTATTCATATGTCTATTATCATCTTTCTCAAAAGTCCCCTGACAGGTTTCTCTTCTATACGACGTCATCACCAAAGGTTTCACAGTTGTCACCCTGCAGGTCAAAGTTAAAAATGTTTCTCTCTGACAGACAGTTGTTTCTTTCTTTGCATATGGCTTAACTTCTCTTCAACATATTCATTAGTAACCTATAAATACATAAAAATAAATGCAGTATCAATTTAATGGCTTAAAACTCAATAGTTTGACATATATTGATCTGCAATACCAATGAACCAATTTTGTTTATTCTTGGTACATGAATCATTTAATAATAGTTAGCACTTGTACCATGCAATATACTAAGGCCTCATAATTTGTTTTGCAATAATCCTTTCTGTAAAAGTTTTATATTTCTTTCAACTTCATATTAACTTTTTCAGTCTCAAATCAAATATATATTCCAAATTATTCATATTTTATTTCCAATTTAACATTGATCACCTTTTATAACATTTTCAAATTTTAGAGGTTTTATATCTTTACCTACATAAAAGCTTACTTAATCTATTCTGTAACATACTGAACGATATTAATTTAATCATGACATACATTGGTTGCTTTAACATATTAAAATGAGAACATATGTTTAAACAAAGAATATCAAATCACACATTTTTTAATCACACACGAACTTTTTCAAACTTCAAACACATTAATGTAAATACCGTATATACTCGAGTATAAGCCGACTCGAATATAAGCCGAGGCCCCTAATTTTAAACTTATTGACTCGAGTATAAGACTAGGGTGGAAAATGCAGCAGCTACTGGTAAATTTCTAAATAAAATTAAATCCTAAAAAAGTTATATTAACTGAATATTTATTTACAGTGTGTGTATATAATGAATGCAGTGTGTGTGTGTGTGTGTGTGTATGAATGCAGTGTGTATATGAATGCTGTGTGTGTATGCAGTGTGTATATGAGTGCAGTGTGTGTATATGCGTGCAGTGTGTGTATGAGTGCAGTGTGTGTATAATGAATGCAGTGCAGTGCGTATATAATGAATGCAGTGTGTGAGTGCAGTGTGTATATAATGAATGCAGTGCAGTGTGTATGTATGAGTGCAGTGTGTATGTATGAATGAAGTGTGTGTGTATGAATGAAGTGTGTGTATGCAGTGTGTGTATGAATGCAGTGTGTATATAATGAATGGAGTGCAGTGTGTGTATATGAGTGCAGTGTGTGTGTATGAGTGCAGTGTGTATATAATGAATGCAGTGCAGTGTGTGTATATGAGTGCAGTGTGTATATAATGAATGCAGTGCAGTGTGTATGAGTGCAGTGTGAATGCAGTGTGTGAGTGCAGTGTGTATATAATGAATGCAGTGCAGTGTGTATGAGTGTGTGTATGAGTGCAGTGTGTATGTATGAATGCAGTGTGTATATAATGAATGCAGTGCAGTGTGTGTGTATGAGTGTGTGCATGAATGCAGTGTGTGTGTGTGAGTGCAGTGTGTGTGTGTGAGAGTACAGTGTGTGTGTGTGTGAGTGCAGAGCATTGGTGGGGGTGGGCATTTTATTAATTATTATTATTTAATTATTATTGTAATATATATTTTTTTTAATGTTATTATTTTTTATTTTATTTTATTATTATTTTTTTAATTTATTTTTTCGTGCCCCCTCCCTGCTTGTTAGCTGGCCAGGGAGGGGGGCTCTCACTCCCTGGTGGTCCAGTGGATGGGCTGTAGGAGGGGGCTGTCAGGAAGCTTTAACTTACCTTCACCGCAGCTCCTGTCAGCTCCCTTCTCTCTCCTCCGTCCGTGCAGCTCCCAGGTCAGCTTCCTCTGCAACTCTCGCGACAGCCGCGGGGTCAGAGCATTGCCACGGGTTACCGTGGCAACGCTCCGCGCGGCCGCGAGAGTTGCAGAGGAAGCTGACCTGGGAGCTGCACGGACGGAGGAGAGAGAAGGGAGCTGACAGGAGCTGCGGTGAAGGTAAGTTACAGCTTCCTGGCAGCCCCCGGTCCTTGTCTGTATTATGGCAATGAAAATTGCCATAATACAGACAACTGACTCGAGTATAAGACGAGTGAGTGTTTTTCAGCACAAAAAATGTGCTGAAAAACTCGTCTTATACTCGAGTATATACGGTACTTATGTTTACTTTATGAAACATAATTGTCTCTCAAATGTGATTCATTTGCACTATAACTATAATGTTCAATTTCTTATTAAACTTTATCTGATAAACATGTCCATGATATTAAAATCCCATTCTCATGAATTAAATCAAAGATTTTAAATCAACCCCAGAAGTAACAAGGAATACATCCATTGTTTTCCTTCTGTAAAATGATTGTAGTTACTGTGTATCTGCATATAACCAATATAACAGTAAGCAGGAACAGAATTCTAATGGAGGCCTTATATGCAAGTTTCCCAACAAGGGTAACACCCAGATGGACCTTGTTGGGCACAGGGACACAAAGTGAGTAAACCAATAAAAACAGAGTCATACAGTGAGACACTCCCATACACAAACAATAGAATCCCTCCTCTGTGCTTGGGGTGATAATTGAATCAGGAACTGTACTAATCTAAACCAATTATCTCCAAGCACAGAAAAAAATATAATTTTATGAAAACCCAAAAAGTACCTAAAAATACTGAAAGCCCCAATCTGCATGAACAACATATCCAAAAATCACCCAGATCGGTTCAGGGGAAGTCATAGTTTTGACAGACCGTGCACATGGTCCCATGCCCAAAACAGTTACAGGGAATTAGGGTCTCTCTTTATGTAGTACAAAAGTAATTACATTATATGAGTGAACTCTTTTAAAGTGTATTTGGCAAGGTATATTGCAGGGCACATAGTCACAGGGTAGCAGGCAAGCAAACAGACCCCTCCAAAACCCAGTGGCGTAGTTCCTATCGTCACATATATATATATATAACAGAAAATTTATGCCATACTTACCGATATTTTCTTTTCCCGGATATATGCCATGGCAGCACTTCGTATGGGTATAGCTCCTCCCCTTCTCAATTGGACAGGAACACCTCCTAAATAAAAGAGACTCCCCCCTATACCCCCTCAGTCTTAGTTTAAAGCCACGAAACAACGTAAGATTTCAGAAGAGGGTGGGATCGCAGTGCTGCCATGGCATATATCCGGGAAAAGAAAATATCAGTAAGTATGGCATAAATTTTCTGTTTTCCCCGGATATATCCATGGCAGCACTACGTATGGGTTATACCCAAGCTGAAAGGAGTAAGGGAGGGAGAATAATAACCACAACGCATAAATCCATGCAAATACGGTTTATTGATCCATAAACTACAAGGCAGCAGAGAGGACACTTCTACCAAATTCTGTGGTAGATGAGCGCACTACATCCAACTGATAGTGATTGATAAACGTGTTGAAGGAGGACCATGTTGCTGCCGAACAAATGCGATCCGCAGAAATGTTGGCTGCAGCTGCCCAAGAAGCGGCCAAGGATCTGGTAGAATGAGCTCTAATGCCTTGAGGGACAGGAACTCCGGAGGCTGAGTAGGCCTGACCAATGGCTGAGATGATCCATCGGCCAATTTGAGATGAAGAAGCGGCTTGACCCTTCTTGTAACATGAAGGAATAATGAACAGTCTAGATGTCTTCCTTATGTCTGAAGTCCGGTTCAGGTATGTAGATAAACAGCGCACCAGATCCAAACAATGCCATTTCTCTTCTTCTTCCGATGAGGGATGAGGGAAAAAGGCTGGCAAAATGATATCCTGATTCATATGGAAAGCAGAAACCACCTTGGGTCTGAAAGCTGGAATCGTACGAAGGATCACTCGGTCTTCCTGAAGAATCAAAAAGGGAGACTCACAGGAGAAGGCGTCTAGCTCCGAGATTCTTCTACCTGAGGTCAAGGCAACCAACAGAACGGTTTTCAACGTAAGAGTAAGTATAGAAACACTCTCCAAGGGCTCAAACGGAGAATCAGATAAGGCCTGTAAAACCAGAGGTAAATCCCAAGGAGGGGAGCAAGACCGTACTGGAGGGCGCAGCTTGAGAATGGCTTGAAAAAATCTGGCAATATCTGGATCAAATGCCAATTTCCGATCTAACAAAGCAGAGATAGCGGAAGTATGCACTTTTAGGGAGCTGCGACTCAAACCCTTGTCAAATCCGTCCTGTAAAAATTGAAGGATGTCACAGATACTGGGAGACAAAGGAGAAATATTATGTGCCAAACACCAGCTACAGAAGATGTCCCAAATACGATAGTAGGCTGAAGAAGTGGATTTCTTCCTAGCATTCAGAAGAGTATAAATTACTGAAGAAGAGAAGCCTTTGCTGGAGAGACGTTGCTTCTCAATTTCCAAGCCCTTAAATTGAGAGACTGAGGAGACGGGTGAGAGATCGGACCTTGTTGTAGGAGACTGAGTTGATCTGGTAATTTCAGAGGTATGTCCTGAGAGAGTTTCTGCAGCAGAGGAAACCAAGGCCGTCTGGGCCAGAAGGGAATCACTGCGAGAATCGTCGCTTGCTCCTGCAGGATCCTTCTTAGCAGGGGTAATATCAGAGGAGTCGGAGGAAAAACATACCCCAGATGGAAATTCCACTCGCAACAGAGTGCATCCTGTTCTTCCGTCAAAGGGTCGAAGTAACGCGAGAAGAACCTTCCCACTTTGCGATTCTTCGCTGTGGCCATCAGATCTACCTGAGGAAAACCCCACTTCTGGACTATGCTTTGGAATGCCAGAGGGGCTAACTCCCATTCTGTGGGATCCAGGGTTACTCGGCTTAAGAAATCCGCCACTATATTGTTCTTTCCCGGAAGGTAAACTGCCTTTATCCCATTCAAATTCTTCTCTGACCAGGACATAAGTGGGGTCAACACTTTCATTAGGCGTTTGCTCTTTGTACCTCCTTGATGATTGATGTAAGCAACTGCAGAGGTATTGTCTATCCTTACTCTCACCCAACTTTGTTTCAGACAAGGAAAGTGCAGAAGAGCCTGGAAGACTGCTTGCAACTCTAAAACATTTGAGGATAGAGGATACGGTTTGTTTTCCCACTGCCCCTGAACATGAAGAAGGTCCAAATGAGCTCCCCAAGCTGATTGGCAAGCATCCGTCGTGAGAGTAACCCAAGGGATATTGTTCAGAGGATACCCTTGATATAGATTCTCGTTCATCAGCCACCATGCCAGTTCCTTCTTGATCTCTGATGATAAAGAGATTGCTTGATTCAGATCCTTGTTTGCAAACTGGGATAGAAACCCTTCTTGTGGAATCCTCATATGCCACTGGGCCCATCTCGTAAGGCCTATTGTAGAGGACAAACTTCCCAGAAGGCTCATAAATTCCCGGACCGGGATTGAGTTCAGAGGCAGAAGACGAAGGATCTTTGATTGAATCCGAAGCCCCCTGTCCAAGGATAGGGAGACTTGTGACTGGATTGTGTCGAATCTTGCCCCTAAGTATATCATAATTTGAGAGGGGGAAAGCTGACTCTTCTTGAGGTTTACCAACCATTCAAATCTTTGAAGAATTAAAAGAACCCAATCTCGATGAAGAAGGAGAATATCTCTGCTGTGTGAGAGAATCAGGATGTCGTTGAGATAATGGAATATTGAGATGCCTTCCAGACGGATATATGCTATTAAAGCAACCAGAATCTTTGAGAAAGTCCTGGGAGCTGTGCTCAGGCCAAATGGATGGGCTTGAAACTGAAAATGCTGATGGTGAATCGCAAATCTCAGGAACTTCTGGTGTGGTGGAGCAATAGGAACGTGAAAGTAAGCGTCTCGAAGGTCTATGGAGATTAACCAGTCGCCAGGGGAGATGACTTTTATAATGGAACTTACTGATTCCATCTTGAACTTTCTCACATACAGATTTTCGTTTAATTCGTGAAGGTCCAAAATTGGTCTCCACTCCCCTGATGTTTTCGGAGTGAGAAAAAGTCTGGAATAAACCCCCAATCCTCTTTCTTTTGCAGGAACAGGACATATAACTCCTTCTGTTGAAAGGGAAGAAACAAAAAACCGAATGGCCATTGCTTTCTCTGTTTCCATAGGCATGCTTGTAGACATGAACCGGGGATAAGGGATTGTCGCGAATTCCAGGTAGTAGCTGGATTTTAGGGTCTTCAAAACCCACTTGTCCTGTATTGCTGGAGCCCAGAACTCGTAGAAGTGAAGAAGTCTTGCTCCTACTCCCAAGGGCTGGACTGGCGTCCCATCAGAATTGCTTTGAAGGCTTACCATTGCCACCACGTCCTCGGGTGGTTTTGGAAGAGGAGAGACCACTTTTCCAGGATTGAAATCTGGAAAACTCTCTACCAGGTCTGTATTGTCTAAAGTCCTTGTCCCGAAAGGAACGTCTGTCCTGCGGAAAGGAGCTTTTAGGACGTCTATCATGAGGAAGAAAGGCCTTACGTCCTTCTACTGCCTTTTTTTATACATTCGTCCAGATATTTGCCAAAGAGCATCTCTCCTTGAAAGGGAAGGGAACACAGGCTATTTTTTGAGGAATTATCTGCCACCCAATTACGTAGCCAAAGAGCACGTCTTGATGCTACAGTAAGGACCATGCTTCTGGAGATGGTTTTAACCAAATCTATGAAAGCGTCTGATGAAAAATCAATAGCCAGCTTAACTTTCCTCAAGGATTCCAGCAGCCTGGCTCTACTGACTCCACGTGATATGTCCTCTTCGAAGTCATCCATCCACTGCTTCAAGGCCCTAGAGACAGATGTCAAGGCTACAGCAGGACGAAGCCCAGAGCCAGAGGCTATATAGGCTTTGGACAAATTTGAGTCCATACATTTATCCATTGGATCTCTTAAAGTACCGGCATCATCCAATGGAAGGGTGGTCTTTTTGGCTAGTCGGACAATTGCTGCATCTACTTTGGGGGCAAGGTCCCAATGGTTACTGTCCGTAGCCTTAAAAGGGTATAGTTTAGAAAAACGACCCTGAATAGTGATTCTTTTTTCAGCCTTCTTCCATTCTTGCTTAATGAGGTCCTCAATGGTCTCATGCAATGGGAAAGTAGGATTGCGCCTTCTCAGGTCAGCAAAATGCTTACTAGAAGCTGGTTCCTCTTCTCTCTTATCATTAAGCTCCAAGGTATCACGGACTGCCTTGATTAAAGCTTCTATTTTCACACTGTCTATAAAGACAGGAGAGGCCCCATATTCCTCATCTTGAGATGACAGCTCGTCTTGTTCAAAAACCGGGGGTACATATTCGTCAGAGCTTAAGTCAGCATATTCCTCTGGGCTAAAAGATCTACATCTTTTCTTAGCCTTCTCAGACTGTCGAAGACCCTCTGAAACTGCTTGACGGATGTAAGAGAGAACATCGGGATCCGGTTCAGCATGGCCTGCTGCTTCTGCTTTAAGACAAGCTAAGCAGAGTCTTTTCCCAGGAAGCACCTTGTCGTCACAAGCTTCACATAAGGGGGTCTTATCCTTCTTTTTCTGGTATGAGGACCTGTGGGCAGAACTGAAAATCCTCCAGTCAGAAGTCTGAAATGCACACTTTTTTTTTTTTTTTTAAGTATTGTGTCTTTAAAATTTTGATAGTGACTTACTCAGAACCTCTAGATTGCGACCTATTTCTTGAAGCCTGAACGGGAGAATCCATAGTATGGGCAGCTGGAAAAAATATTAGAATTTCCAGCAACCAATTATTACCTAGAAAAGGACTGGGGAAAAGTGAAACTATAATAAAAGGACAAGAAATGTAACTTATCTGCAGCCATAAGACAGAAGTTTAATCCAGTTATGCAGAAAAACATCAAACAGCATACTGACAAAATAAAGGTGCTTACCCTTTAAATATAGGATGCCGAACCAGGAAGTAAAATCCCTTGCTGCTGGCCTCCTCTGGCGTGCGTTCCACCTGCGTTCCACTGCTGGAGAGAGGGAAAAGATAGGCCGAAAAACCGGAAGTGACGAACCCGGAAGTGTCGAAACCGGAAGTGCTAGCAAATCGGCGTGCGTTCCACCATGCGTTCCACGACCGGAATGGATCAGCTACAAGGAAACAGGAGCCCACCCCCGGTCAGGTAAGTTCTTAATTCACTGCCACTTACATCCTGAGGATAGGGCAGGCCATCATTATTGGGAAAGCCAAGAAGCCCAAATCTTTTGCAGCAAGTAGGTGAACCCTTCTGTGGGAATTACCACCAACCTGGGTCTGGCACATCCAGCTGCTACCTATAGGGTCACTGCAGCATAGCTCCCCGGTTGCTAAGGGGAGAATCCTCCAGGGGGTCGCCCTTGGTGAGGCGCCGTGTCCTGAGGCTTCCATGGGGAGAGAGGCTGAACTCCCCATTGGCCAGGGGTACAATTAGACCCGAATAAGTCACAAAATAAAAATTTTAGGAGATGCAACCTCCACTGTCCCTGAGAAGTGGACAGGAAAAAAAGACTAAGGGGGTATAAGGGGGGGGCTCTTTTATTTAGGAGGTGTTCCTGTCCAATTGAGAAGGGGAGGAGCTATACCCATACGTAGTGCTGCCATGGATATATCCGGGGAAATATATATATATATATATATATATATATATATAAAACATGGGGGATGGTTGCACTCACCTGAACATGCTTAAATGGGGTGCTGCGGGGGGCCATATTATACAATAAACAATACACAAGATCCAGCGCACTCTCCTATCTACTAAACAGCAACTTCAATGTTGACAGATTTTATTAGTTTTTAAAAGTTTTTTTAAAAACACCTAATCTAGGCAAAAAATAATGGGGATTTAGTTACATTATATGATCATACATTGCATAAGCCTGCCACAGCGTCAATGTACCCCATCTTTGGCAGGTCCTACTCTCACAGTCTAATGTCTGCTCTTATGAGATTAACCCACTTACTTGGGGAAAAATTCCATCTGAGGCTCTCTGCAGTACAAGGCTAAATAGGGACCTGAGATGAGGCACCTGTAACAGGGAGGGGTGCAAAACCAAGGAGTTGGCTAGACTTCCAAATATATATATATATATATATATATATATATATATGTATATATATATATATATATATATATATATATATATATATATATATATTTGTGTGAAGGGCTCATGATGGCAAAGAGAAATAAGACCTTAATAAGTGTAGGATGGTATAAAAGTAGCGAGTCGGTTGTGGTGTGCCGGAACCGACGATGAGGTAGGCCTGAAAATAAAGAGGGCCCACCAAGAAGAAATGTAAGAAAAAGGAGTGATAAAGAGGTGTGGGTGGGAGGGTGATGCAACGCTGACCTCGAAGGTATGGAGCCAGGTAAGGGGTGTCCCTTAAGTAGGGAAGGGGTGTGTCATACGCCCCTCCCACAAACACAGGCCAAAAGGCCTTACTACTTGTGTGAAGGGCTCATGATGGCAAAGAGAAATAAGACCTTAATAAGTGTAGGATGGTATAAAAGTAGCGAGTCGGTTGTGGTGTGCCGGTACGGACGATGAGGTAGGCCTGAAAATAAAGAGGGCAAAAATAGAAATTTCAATATTTAATACAAACTACCAATATACATACTTTTAACAAGACATGTTCTGAAAAGCATTTCTTACTTCTTGTACAGGGTTAGGAATGTATCGTGTGTAAGCGGATGATTTCCAGCGCCCCAGTGTCTTGATAACATGAACCGGTATGTTAACACTGGAGGCTGTGGAGGCCGCTCCTATGCGGAAGGAGTGGCCTGAATAGTTAGCTGGCTTGAGTCCCAGCTGTGTTAGTAAGGACCTAACGTGGGTCATGAAGTTGGTAGTAGTGAGAACTGAACCTCGTAGAACAAAAAGTGGTTGTGATGGTGGTGCCTTGAGACTCTCTGTATAAGAGTCCAGTATTTGGATGGGGCACCATCTGTTGTGAGTCGGATAGTATTTAACCTCTACGGGTGGAGCGTGTTGACTGTTTTTGGAATGAGGTAGTGTCAGGATATAATAGTCCATGTGTTTGGTTAAGTGCGAATGGAGCAGTAGGTGAGTGGATTGTGTTGTATTGATGGCGGTAAACTCTCTAGGTCTCAGAAACCCATAAAAAGCCACGTAAATAGCTGTTTTGATGACTAGAGTTGTGTTGAAGGAGAAGGGTTTTAGATCTAGTAGTTGTGATAATTTCTTAAGGATATGAAAATCTATAGGAAGCCTCTGTGCTGTATGCGGGGGTTCGGATCTTTGTATACCCCTAAGGATGTTCTTGATTTGGTATGATGACATGAAACTTGAGTTGTTGGGTTGTAATGTCAGCATGTGATGTTGGATGCCTGTAAGATATAGTTTGATTGTGTTGTAAGAAAGTTTGAGTTTGATGTGGCAAAAAGAGGCAAAACCTAAAAAAGATGTCATGATGAATGGTTGTAATATGTTGTGTTCCAAAAGGAATCTTTTGAATAAACTGAAGGCTCTGTTGTAGGTTTTCCTGGTATTTGTAGATAGAGCTAGTTGGGACAAAGTTCTGCAATGTTGCATGATAACGTCTAGTCCATTACTAGCTGATGGAACAGTGGAGTGGCCGTGGCTGTGAGCGCGGCTGATGGGAGAAGTTGATGAAAGGCCTGGAATTTAAAACGAGACAAATTATCAGCTGCCTCGTTACAAATACCTGGAATATGAACACAATGCAAGAAAAAATTATGACATGCTGCCAACCAAGTGAGTTTCCTCAAAAATCTCATGATAGTAAGGGAGTTGGAGCGACCTTTGTTAATAATGTAACAGGTTGCTTGGTTGTTTGAGTAACACCTGTCTGAGTAACACCTGACTGATGAACCTGTCCATAGATGTCCCCATGCCACGGCAGCCGCCACGATGGGATATATCTCGAAAAGAGCTGAGGTAGAGAAAAAACACTCCAGGACCTGCACCTCTGAAGGCCAGCTACCCCAAAGCCATTCGTTCCCAAATATCGCTGCAAAACCTGTGGTAGACGCCGCGTCTGTCCAAACAGTAGGAGAAGTGTCAGACAATTGAGGGAGGAACATGCTTTTTCCATTCCAGGAGGTTAAAAAGTTTCTCCACATGAGAAGGTCTGCCGTGGCTTGGGTATCTAGGGATAATCTGTGTGCATCATGTAGAAATAGTGGGAACATGCTGAGGAGACGTGAGATGAAAGCACGGCCTTGAGGTATAATACGCATGGCAAAATTGAGTGACCCCAGTAAAGATTGTAATTCTTTGCAGTTGCAAGTGCGTAGTTGTATATAGAGGTTGATGTTTGTCAGGATGTTTTCTACCTTAGTGCGTGGTAGGCTAGCTTGCATGTTGGCCGAGTCTAGCATGATGCCCAGGAAAGTGATGATGGTATCTGGGCCTTCGGTCTTGGTAGGGGAGACTGGGACCCCCAACTGGTTGAATAGGCTGACGGTTTCTTTGAGGCTACTGGGAGGGGAAGAATTCTCCTCGACCATTAGGAAATCGTCCAGATAATGTATGACTGTAGGGCATCTGGATATATTGAGTAGTAACCAGCATAGGATTTCGGCAAATGTGTCAAATATGGCTGGACTACTTTTAGAACCAAAAGTTAGTCGTGAGAAAAAGTAGTAGTTCCCTTCCCACTTGATGCCATGTAGGTGCCACAGTGTGGGGTGGATTGGTAGTAGTTTGAATGCATTTGTTATGTCGGTCTTGCTGAGCCATGCACCGACTCCTGCCTGTAAGATAGCCGTAATGGCGTGGTCTATAGTGGAATATTGCAGGGAAAATTCCTCCGATGGTATTAGGGAGTTGAGGCTAGGAGTGGTAGAGGTGTGTGGTGCCGACAAATCGATAATAAGTCTCTGCTTGTTGGAAGATTTTCCTGTGACAACCCCGATAGGGTTTGTCCTCCATGTAGTGAAAGGAGGGGATTGAAAAGGTCCCAATAAGAAACCTTCTGTCACTTCTTTAGCTATGAGTGTGTCAACAGCTGTAGGGTGGTGTTGGGCGGATTGTAGATTTGGACATTCCAGGATTCCTGAAGGCATGTGTATGATACCTGTGTGGAATCCTTCTGATAGACCAGAGATTATGAAATCTACTAAATGTGTAGATGGATGCTGTGACAGAAATGTCGCAAGTAGGGATATGTTGATAGACGTTAGGTACTGTTTGGGATACATTTTATTGGGACACATGATTTTTGCATGTGCCCTGAAACATTTTGAGCATATATGCAATAAACGACAACCGCTGTAATTACATGTACCAACATTAAAGTTATTACATATCTGGGATTTGCCCAGAAACTTGATAGGTCTACCCAGTTTGTCTTTAGCTATTTTCTCCGTAGGACCAGCGGAGCTAGGTCCTTGCACGTGGGTATGCTCGACAAAAATTTGCCGAATGAGACATGGAGGAGCAGTATGCACAAGCCGGCGTCCTTAGCCCTGCAAAGTGTCTGCAGAAAATCACTGTGTCTATCTTACTCCAGTTGGACCTTGTCCCGTACTGTGAGAAGGCACCTGACACTTTCGCAGAAAAAGATCTATGGTAATCGTAGAATGCCGCTCCACCATATTTATTGCCCAGGTCCACCAGCTTGTGCAAATGTCAAATTCCTCACGCCTGAGGCCTTCTTGAGACATACTAGATGAGAAAATATACCGTTAGTGTTGAAACCCAGGGGATGTACTGGCGGGCTAATTATGCCGTGTGAGGCGAAAAAATTAATCTTGTCCTTTGGTGACAGGTGAGGCCCTGCTATTTGCCAAGTGGCTATGAGAGGCTCTATCTATGCGTTGGCGCGAGGGAATATTGAGGCCACCCATCGTAGTGGCAGGAATTCGTAGGCCTCTCGGTGACAATAAAAGAAAAACAGGGGAAGGGAGTGACAGGTGACGCCCTCTCTAAACTTTGCGAGGCGGCTAACTAACGTGTGGCTCGAGGGGTGTTTGCCTCCGAAACGTTGAGGCGGGGTGTTGGCCTCGCGGACCTCTAAACTATAGGCGGTATGCCAAGAGGGGAGATACCTATTTGGGCCTATACCCCTAACTTGCCAGTACTCTATGTCCTATTTAGGGAGAACGTATGTGATATGTGAGCAGGCTTACGTACCTGATAGTATGTATACGTATATGATGCGTAAGGTATAGAAAACCTGGATAAACCTAAATGGGTAGAAATAGATATGATAGTATGAGAAATGGATCCTGTGATACTAACGTAGACTAGATATGCTGTGATTGATTTTATTAACCGTATGTGTTGAAGGGGAACAATTTAGAGTAAGGTAGTACCCAGCCTGATTTGTTATGGAGTAAAACCGTAACGCAGGGATTAGCTTGTAGTGGCTACGTATAATGTGTATACATGGTGACCAATTTAAAAATATATATGGCCGTGCTACTGTAGTAATCATGGTGCAGGGAGTATTACGTGATTTATCCGGTATGGATTATATAAGTCTGGGTGCAAAACGACAGATGGTTTGGGTGAGTTATAAAATATGAAAATTGACCATATGCAAAAAAAAGTTGACGTATGAGAGGTTAAACCAAAAGTGTGATTCAATCCCGAAAGTGTGTGATGTTGGGACCATGTTCTGTATACACGATATATCGTTTGAGTATATGCAGAAAGGTCAGGAATTGTACGTGCCATGTAATCGGGTGTACATGGTAGTGACAACGTAATATACACAAATAACTTAGAGAAACCTTATCACATATATATACTATACCTATTTCCTGATTAATTATCTGAGTTCTTGTGTATGTAATTTGAGTACATAAAGAAAAAGTCAGCATATGAAAACGTGCCATGTAATAGAAGTGTACATGGTGTGTTGAAACAGGAACAAAACCCGTTGTTTTAAACAAAAATTCTCTAAGTGCTGGTGGAAGGTACACAAAATAATGTAAAGTTTAATCAAGCAAGACTATGTATATGTATACCAAGATTAATATCAAGATCTAATAATACAGAGAGCCCTAACCTAAGTATAATTAATGAATATGAAAGCACAAATTAGGAAGTGTATGCTCTGATCATTATATGTATATAAAATACAGACTGTGTACTCAATGAACTATAAACAGCATATTTAAAACGGATAATCCTAATATCAGATACTAAAACTCTTATAATATGGTAAATAGCAAAACTGAAGTGAAGGAGGGAGAAAAGCAAAGCATCCGAATGCTACATACTCAGTACATTGGTTTCCGGAAACCAGAGGGTTAAATTCGCCTGAGACTTGGCCGTAAAGCGTGTGGCCGTAAAGTAAGGCTGAATAATGATTGCGACGCCGTGGGAATTAATCCGGGCGACGGACTTACGTTTTAGAAGTCCTGGGGACTCAATCAGCGAAGAAGACCGGGTTTTAGTGCGTGGCTGGCCGTGGAAAGACCTGTAAGGAGTTCCTGGACACAGCTAACACTGAAGAAAAAACGCGGAGTTTCCGAAAGCAAGATGGCGCCGTCCGTGAACCGGAAGTGGATTCAGGATGCAACGCTGACCTCAAAGGTATGGAGCCAGGTAAGGGGTGTCCCTTAAGTAGGGAAGGGGTGTGTCATACGCCCCTCCCACAAACACAGGCCAAAGGCCTTACTACATATATAAAACATGGGGGATGGTTGCACTCACCTGAACATGCTTAAATGGGGTGACATTAGACATTAGACTGTGAGAGTAGGACCTGCCAAAGATGGGGTACATTGACGTTGTGGCAGGCTTATGCAATGTATGATCATATAATGTAACTAAATCCCCATTATTTTTTGCCTAGATTAGGTGTTTTTAAAAAAAAAGTTTTAAAAACTAATAAAATCTGTCTACATTGAAATTGCTGTTTAGTAGAGAGGAGAGTGCGCTGGATCTTGTGTATTGCTTATTGTATGTATGTATATATATATATATATATATATATATATATATATATATATATAATATATATATAATATGCCAAAGAATAGATGCTCACCGTTCTTTAAAACTCCAATACTTTATTTAGTTGTAACCCATGTCTTGTTACCCTGAGGAAAGTCCTGAGTAGGGTTTGAAACGTTGGTCTCTGATTTTAACTTGAACTAAATAAAGTATTGGAGTTTTAACCCCTTAAGGACCAAACTTCTGGAATAAAAGGGAATCATGACATGTCACACATGTCATGTGTCCTTAAGGGGTTAAAGACCGGTGAGCAGCTATTATTTGGCATATTGTACTACTGGAGTCCAGGCTATGGCACCCGCCATTTTGGAAGGCCACTAAGCATGAGTGCGGGGGAAATTGATTTTTTCCTTTCAGATTAGAGGCAGTGCTTACACCATAGGGATATCCAATCTGGAGGGAAAAACAGGCAGGCAAATCTCCAAACATTTTAACCCCTCCCCTAATTACCTCCTTTCCAATAAGTAGCAGCTCCTCCTGATCATCCCCAGTTCTTTGCCTGCCTTCGGCAGGGGAGGTTATGCAGGAAGGTTCTCCAGGAAGCAGGTGAGAAGGGCTGAGGCTCGGGAGGCTCTGCTTCCTTGATGTTCGGGTAAGTAGCGTTTAACACGCCGGACGGCGTGGTCCCTCAGAATTTATTCCGTCTTTTGCCGTGCCAGGTGCCGGTCTGACGAAGGACGCAGGCGTGCGTCGGCTGGGAGGTCCTGTCGGTGGAACGCACACACAGGTTGCGTTGCGTTCCACCAGGGAGTCGCAGAGCGCTATGCACATGCGCAATGCGAACCTGGATTCAGGCGCCAAATTTGAACTGGGCGTTTTTGTTTGGTTACAGGACTTAAAAGGAGCGTCCCCAGCAGCAACCTCTGTTTGCCAGGTGCTCTCAGAACGGTTTGCAATGTGTGTTTCTCACCTGCCCTCCAACACACTCTCGGGCCATTTAAGGTAAGACTGATTAAGTTTTTATTTAAATGGTTCTAGCCTGAATCTTTAGGGAAAATTTTTTTGTTATTTTCCCTTGTTTGTTTTCTGTTCCCAGTATATAATCCTGAAAATTTGGATAAAGTTGCTGAGAAGGGGAAATGTACATCTAGCCAAGCATTTAATGTGCTCTGTGTGTGGCCATCTTATGCCAGATGGTTGTAAAAAGAAAACTTTGCTCTGTGTGTTCAAAGAAGCTTCAGAGGAAGCACAAAGAACAGTAATGTCCACTTTATCAGCTGATTGCAACAGTTGTGGATATGTGGTCAGCAGCATTACAGACAATCCAGGCTTCGGTTGCCCAGGATTCTCAGCTTGTAATACATGCTAACAAAAAGCCTAAGATCTTGGGAAGTTCCGATTCTAGTTTGGAACTAGTGGTTCTGAGTATGGCGATAATTCAGCTGTGCCTCATGAAATGAGGAATCTGCATTCCCAGTAGAATCCATTTGGGGAATTGATTAAAGATGTGCAGTTGCATTTGAACTTGAAGAAACAGGGTAAAAGTCCTATAGGTTTCTTTTTCACCCACAGATTGGGGTATTGATTTAAAAGAATGGAAAATTCCCAGGTCACATGCTGTTTATTGGCTAGACAGTTTTTATTTCTCTCTTTCCATAGAAGCGGTACAAGACTGTATGCTGGATACTGTCCCTGTAGTGGGCGTTCCTATTGCCCAAATAGGTAAGAAAACTACATTACCAATTGGAGTTTCAAGCGGCCTCAAGGAGGTCATGGTTGAACGCAGGGACTCCTCCTTAAAGATGTTGTTCATCTCTTCGGCATCTCAAGCTAAAGCTTTGATTACGGGGTCATCCGTTGCCGAGGCCCATATTTCTTTGGTTGGAAGAACTAGAAAAGGAAGACCCGTTAAAGCTATTATAAAATATCAGTATGGCATCTGATTTTTAGTGGATGCCTCTGCAGAAAGCCTGAAATTATCGGCCAAGAATATAGGTATTTCAACAGTCGCCAGAAGAGCACAGATGCGACTCCTGATAATTCACTGTGTGAACTATCTTTTGAACCTGGAAGACTTTTCGGTTCAAAGCTGGATGAGTTGTTGAAACAGGTGAAGGAAGGAAGGAATGCTTTACCAGTATCGTATGGGAAGCGGTTAGAAGCCGTAACGCAGAGACACTTCCCTCATTAGAAGTTCCTCTCTTAGAAACTATTTCAAAGATCAACAGAAAGAGCCTTTGATTATAGGAAGAAGTATCGACTCTGTTACTAAAAGACTGGTGGAAGAAGTTCCTCTAAAGGAAGACATCAAGGCACCTATTCAAGACTTTTCTTGGTGCCAAAACCAGATGGTTCGTTCGGACCTATCCTAGACCTAAAGGCCGTAAAAAAGCGGATTATCATAAAGAAATTCCTCAGGGAAACAGTAAAGTCGGCTGCTCTGCTTATGCACCCATAAAATTGGTTTGCTTCCCTGGATTTGAAAGATGCCTATCTTCATGTACCCATAGCAGCATCCAGCAAATGTTTTCTACGGATGCGGTGTGCTGCCAATTGGTAACCTTACATTACCAATTCAGAGCACTACCTTTCGGCCTGGCATCAGCGCCCAGAGTATTCACATAGCTTCGAGTAGTAGTTCAAGCTTTCTAAGAAGTATGGGCATCACTGTCATTCCATATGTGGACGACTGGCTGTTCTTTGCAGAGTCCCAAGTTCAACTACAGTTAGACCTGGGGACAGCCATCAATTCGCTGGAAAAGCATGGCTGGCTAATAGATTTCAACATATCGGAACTAGTGCCAGTTCAAAGGATCCAGTTCTTGGGTCTATTTTTGGATTCTATCGCGATGAAGTTACTCCTGCCAGAGGGGAAGATACTAAAAGATCAAGCGGTTAATCCGGAATCTCTGAGAAAAAAGTATGTTTTCAATCAGAGATGCCAGGTGCTTGCTGGGTCTGTTTACAGCCTCAATCCCGGCAGTCGTTTGGGCAATAGCCAGAATGAGACCTCTACAAAGTTACATGCTGCAGGTCTGGTATCGACAGGAACTCGGCCTAGATAGGCTGATGAGGTTTAACGATCTAATGTTGAAAAGTCTGCAGTGGTGGTCATTTTCTCGATTCCTCCACGGGGGTCTGTCTTTCCGGATGAAGTCCTTTACTATCATATCAACAGACGCCTCTGCGCTGGGCTGGGGGGCCCATCTGGAAGACGTATAGAAGCAGGGGTCCTGGCAAGAGAAGGATATGAGAAGTTCCTCGAACTTCAGGGAATTAAAGGCCGTATGGATGGCACTCTTGGCGTTTCAGTTTCTCATCTAAGTTCAACATATTCGAATTCGTTCAGACAATCGAACGACAGTGGCGTATTTGAACATACAGGGAGGTACGAGATCAACAAGATTAGAAAGCCTTTGTTCAATAATCATGCTGTGGGCAGAAGTGCACCTGATGTCAATCTCTGCAGTTCACATTTTTGGAAAGTTCAATGTGGTGGCAGATGCCCTGAGCAGGCATCATTTGAAACAAGCAGTTTTGGTCCCTGTCATGCAGAACTTTCAAGTTCAGCACAGTCCGCTTCGGTGTTCCGGAGTTAGACCTGATGGCACCCGGAGTGAACAGGAAGACAAGACGTTTTGCATCCCTAACTCCAGCAGACGGGACGGATTTCATAGATGCCCTGTCATTACCATGGAAGTTCAACCTGGCATATAGCTTCCCGCCAGTAGTGATTATTCCCAGAATACTTCAAAAAAGTAAGGCTGGGAAATGTAAGTATTATCCTAATCCGTCCAGGGTGGCCAAGAGGTAGTTGGTTCTCGGTTCTCCTGAACTTTCCGGGGGCCACCTTTTGGAAGCTTCCTCTTTCAGGAGTAATTCTAGAGGACGCCATGGTGCCTCTTCCGGACCTTCAGAGATTCCGATTGACGGCCTGGTTTCTGGACTCCAGATTTAGAGTGTAAAGGTCTGGATCCTGAAGTTATAAAAATTTTTTTTTTGTTGGCATTTACTTCAAGGTTCTACGTTAGGATTTGGAAGCTTCAGCGATGTTGTAGGTTTGAAGTCAAACCTGTTTCCGCGTCCATCCAGAAGATTCTATGCTTCCTTCAGATGAGATTGGCAAAGGTCTTAAACCTTCAGATGTTTCACCTCGAGAACAACCCTCAGATGTTTCACCTCGAATTTTCTAATTTCAAGGTTCTTCAGAGCTCTGACACGTTTGGTGCCCTTTGTTGGGGAAACCTGTCCTCCCTGGGATCTGAATTTGGTCCTTTCCGCGCTTTGAGTACCGCCTGTTGAACCATTGGAAGAAGTTCCCTGAAGATGTTTTCTTTGGATACCGTTTTCCTTTGATGGCTATTCGTCAGCTAAAAGAGTATGTGAGCTCCGAGCGCTTCGGGAGTATTTTCCCTTTTTGGTTTTCATCAGGACAAGGAGGTTCTGAAGCTCGATACTTCAGGTATCACTAAAGTTTTTTCTGTTGCCAATGTCAACCGAGAAGTGGTTTTGCCGACCTTGTGTCGGAATCCGTCTAATGCCTTGGTATGTAATTTTCTCTGCTTAGACGTAACGATAGGTCTTTGGCAATATCTAAAGCTACGGAATCCTTCCGTTAGGATATCGGTATGTTTGTCTTGTTCATAGGCACACAGAAAGGTATGTTGGTTTCGCAGAGTTCTCTGGCTAGATGACTGAAGGATTGTATTCTGTTATCTTATTCTAAGAGTGACTCGGAATTTGCAGGCCCTATAAGGGAACATTCTGCCAGAGCTGTTTCGCCGTCAGGGGCTCTGCGTGCAGCTACTTCTCCGTCTCGAATTTGTTCAGCTGCTAATCGGTCCTCTCTCCATATGTTCTCAGGACACTACAAGTGGGACATACTGGCCTCGGAGTATGCAGCTTTTGGGCGCAGGGTGCTTCAAGCAGTAGTGAACTGAAACCCGCCCTCAGGATCTGCTTTATTATATCCCTATGGTGTAAGCACTGCCTCTAATCTGAAAGGAAAAACATAAATTTTACTTACCGAAAATTTCTTTTTCCTTAAGATTAGAGGCAGTGCTACAATTCCCGCCCCTTTTTCTAATAAACTAAGTAATTTTGCAGCTATTTGGCTTATGTATTGTCTGGGGATGATCAGGAGGAGCTGCTACTTATTGGAAAGGAGGTAATTAGGGGAGGGGTTAAAATGTTTGGAGATTTGCCTGCCTGTTTTTCCCTCCAGATTGGATATCCCTATGGTGTAAGCACTGCCTCTAATCTTAAGGAAAAAGAAATTTTCGGTAAGTAAAATTTATGTTTTTTTTTTTTTTTATGTTACAAGTTAACAGTTTGTTTTGTTTAACCTTTTTTTTAAAAAATTCTTTATTTTTTGTTTTTGCATGGAAGTGCATTCTGGCGTGCTGCGCCACAATAGCTGCAGCCAACCATTCATTCAATAACATAAAGTAACATGGTATGAGAAATACAGTGCACTTTTTTTTTAAAGTGGTAAATATAAGAAAAAAGAAAATAGAGAAAAATATGACCAAAACAATATTAACGTTGTAGACATGGGAGGTATATACATTATGGGGTTAGAGTCTAGTTTATCTAGTCTTGTTGCGACAATGGTGATTTATAGGGTATTACATTAATAGAGCCCGTCGGCGGGGCGAAGGTCGTTCCTTCTATATGGCTAGGTCTGCTTTTTAGTGTCAAATGCACTAATTCTGCTCTAGTCAGTAAGATGTGTATAATTAAGTTGTGTAGTCTGGCGTCTTGCCTGAGAATGGGAAGACATCTAAGGATGCTGCGTATGTATGCTAATCCTATCACAAAGACTGTGGCTCGGACCCCCTGGATGACCAGCAGGGGTAGCTGGTTTATCCACATTTTCCTTGTTGTGATATGTACTTAAGTGGGCAAAACGGTTAAGTTTCCAATCAAGTAAAATAATAGTCTGCCTTAAGAACTAAAGAGAGTACAAAGAAATTATAATCTGAAAAAAGGGTTCTTTCTAGACCCATTGGAACACAATAATGCATGTGAACGCTAAAGTATTCTTTGGACATATTAGGATTTGCAGTGACCTCTATGCCATAGTATGGATTGCTAATCTACCAGGTTGTCTAGGCTGCACCAAAATTATGAATGCATAGTGTACTGTACAAATTATAAAACGGCCACCCAGGTCCTGACAGCTTTGCTATCCGATGAGGTGCCTCCCTTGTGACTTGTTAGGGGCCTATTTCCAGAAACATTTAAGTTTAGAAAACATCATGTCTATTACTATTCAGGTTAATGTATTACAAATGAGGTCTCTAAAATTAATTGATGCCCGTTGAATTCTCTTTGCCAGGTTAGCAGGTAACAGGAAAGTAAAGTCTATACAAGGACCTCAGTCCCCCACAACATGTTAAATAAAATAAGATAAAATAGAAAGAAAAACCTGAACTTGGCCTGTGGGACTATGCAGGTGCCATATATCAGAAAATCAACAGGAGATGCGATCCCAGAGGGCTTATATGTCGGCTATTGTAGCGACTATGGGTATCTCGCTATTAACCTCAGGCGACCTGAGATTTGATTCCTACTTTATCAGCCAGCCATCGTGTTAAAGTTAACCTCTAGGGTTTGTTAGACAATGTCTTAGTGTAAGATGACTTTGCCCTTGCCATTTCAGTTGGACTGGGTAGCTCTGCGTATTAAGCCCTAGTGCCACGGTATTACTAGAGACTCTGAGGCAGTGCGGTTGGAGTATACTGCTATACATTTATGAGTATCAGCGCCAGTAAATATGTTAAGTTGGCAGCGTTCCCTTTGGTGTCGGCACTATGCTTAGAGGCCATATATGCAGGGACATAGTTAAAAGGATGCCTTTACTTTTATGCCCCCCCAGGGTAGGACTCTCTATGGCAAATGCTTCCCAGGATTAGGCTGTGTCATTTTGGCGTGTGGGGTCCAAGGGGTGAGTGGATTAAACATTAATTCCCTGGGATGCATCCATTGAGACAGGGACGTGGCAATAGAAGGGCACGATGTCTCTGAATGGGTACCCAGCGAGAAGTGAAAATATAAGCCATACCCCCAATTGCACGACTGCATTAGTGTAAATACTCAACTGATTATATACATATATGTCGTATTATCGTTAATATATTGTGAACATACAGTCTCAAGTGTCTATGTAGTTATTACTTGTGGTTAATGGGTTTAATACCACATAGTTGGTAGTCTGAACAGTTCTCTGTTGTCCGTCTACAGAGGGTCTTGGGCGCTGCTGGAGGGAGCTCCAGTCTGGCTGGGATCCGCTGTACTCCTAGGGTGTGGCATTATTGCTGGCAACCCTAGCGTGTGGAGGAGCCTAGTGGGATCTTCTCCTGCCGAGAGGGCCAGCACCGAATCTCCGTGGGGCACCACCAGTGTTCCAGACGCTCCCCAGCTGTATCGGATGCCTTGGTCTCTCAGGGCCCTGGTGATTGGTTGGAACCTGCACCTTTCTGCCAGCACCGTAAAAGGTAAGTCGTCGAATAGCTTTATTTGATGATTCTCTACGTCACAGTGGCCTGGTTTCTGGAGCGAGATAGGAGGGCCGTCTTGATGGAAATGTCCCGTGTGACCACTATGGCGTCTCGTGGAGCGTCCGCCGGGGCAGTGGGGGCCTTCTGGACCTGAAACACCGATATCAAAGGCTGTTCTCCCTTGTCTGCCCGTATCCCCAATGTACCAGCCACCTTAGTAGCAAAGTCCATCAGGGCCTCGGCGTTTACTGACTCCGGTATGCCTCGTAGTCTGATGTTCCGTTTGTGGTGTCTGGCCTCCAGGGAGGCTACCGTTTTTGAGAGTCTCTCAATCTGTAGCGACATGGTGGTCACTTGTGTTTGGGTCTCCGCTAGTCGGGCATCTCGGTCACCCTCTCGGGATTCAGCCTCATCTAGTCTCTGAGTCAGGGTGCCGATCTCAGTTTGTATCCCCGCAAGGTCGGCTTTCCAGACCGTCCTCAGGTCCAGAAGCAGGCGTTTAATGTCCCCTTTGGCGGATGGGTATGTGTCAGTGTCTGAGTCCGCCTTGTGGTATACACCACTGTTTGTCTGCGGGGCCACCGCGTCTTCCTCCCCCGCCGAGTCGGTTGAGGTACTCGAGCCTCGTGGTCTGCTGGGGGCCATCTTGGTCTGGGCATGAGGCCGCGGCCTATCGAAGGACCTGCGGATATCTGCCTGAAGGAGGTCCTCCGTGCAGGCTAGTTTGCGGTGCTTACGTCCCATCATTAAGTTGGAGGTGAGGGTTGTGAAATAGTACAGTTTCTGCTCGTTTTCGTGGCTTTTTGGCTGTTTTCTCGGTCTTTGCAGCAGGAGCTCCGCAAAGACACGTCTGGTCGCTTGCTCTGCTGGCCACGCCCCCCCGGGGAAATTGATTTTTATATATATATATATATATATATATATATATATTTATATATAAAGGCTTGGCACTCACCTTTCTTGTATAAATAGAAAATTCTTACCCTGGTGCTAACCGCGTGGAGTAGATATCTAAAAATGCATTTTTTAAATTTTTTTATTGCATATTAGCAAAAAAATATACACACTTTTCCGGTTGACGTTTCGACCCCAAAGCGGGTCTTTCACAAGATCAATAAGTGATAAGACCATACAATTTTGATTCAATATATATTGATCAAGTTTATTTATAACATTTTGATTTTTTGGGGGCTCATCTTTACTTTAATATATTCTATAGGTATATATATATATATATATATATATATATATATATATATATATATATATATATATATTTGTAGTCGGGGACATAAGCCGTAATATGATAGTCGGTTGTGGTGTGCCGGAACCAACGTATGGGGTAGGCCTGTAATAAAAGAGGGCCCACCCAAGAATGGTTATAGAGGGTTGTGGTGGGAGGGATGAACCCGGCGATTCCAGTACTGATTTGGCGGGGGCCTGAGCTTTTATAGCCGGGTAACCCCTCCCACAATTACAGGCTACGCCTTTCTATTTGTAGTCGTGGACATAAGCCGTAAAGTATAATGATTATACCAGAATATGATAGTCGGTTGTGGTGTGCCGGAACCGACGTATGGGGTAGGCCTGTGATAAAAGAGGGCAAAAAGGTTGGAGTAAACAATTCACTTTATTATACATAGGTTACATAGCAAGACCTTTGAATGCTGATCTTAGTTCTATTTCTGGTTGTGGAATGTAAGTGGCGTAGACCGCAGATTTCCACCGGCCTAAACGTTTAATTATGTGAGAGGGTACGTTGTGACTTGAGGCTGCCTAAGCGGCTCCAATTCTAAACGAGTGACCAGAAAACCCTGTGGGGTTGAGGCCGAGTCGGACGAACAGAGTTATGATGTACTGAATGAACTTGGCAGTTGTTAAGGGGAAACCTTGTAATGAGAGTAGTGGGGCGTTTTGACTGAGATCTGTGAGAGTAGCCAGAAAGGAGTCAAATACTGCGACGGGGCACCACTGATTGCCGGTGGGATAGTAGCAGATCTTGGTAGGTGGGCCTATTTGATTAGTTTTGTGTGACCTAAGGTGAGTATGTAGTGATCTGTGTGTTTCTGGAGGTTTGTAATTTTGAGGAGCTGATGATGACACGAAACACTATTGGTGGTGAACTCGTTTGGTCGTAAAAACCCAAGTCGCTATCAAGTCGCTGTCTTGATAACTAGGTTGGTATGGGTTTCAAACGGTTTGGAGTCCAAGATATTGGAGAGTGCGCAAAACTTGGGACCGTCTATCGGAAGTCTGGAAGAGGTAAGTCTAATCTTAGTATGCCTTTTTAATATGTTTTTCACGGGATAGATTTTCACGGGATAGATAGAGCTTGGTTGCTTCATCTAAGTGTTGCTTCTAAGTGTGTGTGTGGTTGGAGATATTCTGGAGAGTTTTACAGAAGCTTCAACTGTCTAAGAGTTGTGCTAAGAGTTCTTTTTTACTGTTACAGGTAAGATTCATCTGTAGGAAAAGGTTACTGACTGCACAAGGTTTGATTTCCTGTTGGTAATTATAAGGCATTTAATTGGATTAGGTAGCTACTTGCTATTGATTGCTATTTAAATTAGCTATTGTTTGCTAATAAGCAGAGGCCTGCCCAGGTGTTAAACTTTCCTAGTGGGAGGTGATTTGAGGAGTATATAAGGGCTGTTGTCATTAGCTTGGCTAATAGAGCTTGGTTGCTTCATCTAAGTGTTGCTTCTAAGTGTGTGTGTGGTTGGAGATATTCTGGAGAGTGTTGCTTCTAAGTGTGTGTGTGGTTGGAGATATTCTGGAGATAAACTGGAGGTAATCCGAGGTATTCAGGAGGATAAATAAAAAGTTAAGGTTTGTTTGATTTAAATTATTCACCTCATTGGAATGGCAGACTTAGTTCATTGTAATAGTTGCTTTGCATTTGTTTCACGTTCCACTTTTTGGAGGTTTGGTTGTTGTCTAATCTGTAGACAGTTCTCTATTTTGCGGCAGGAGATTGTATTTTTGAAGTCTGAGATTTGTAAATTATCTGGTAAACAAACTCAGGCTGGAACTGCTGCAAAACCACTGCCGCAGAGACATACTAGGAATTGCAGATGGATTACTGTAGGATCTGGTAGACTTGGAGTTGTGGATAAAAGGCATATTGCACAGTCTGTTGCTCTACATAATTCATTTTCTGCACTTTCAGAGTGTAGTGGTGTCGTGGAGAGAGGCACTGAGGCTACAGGTGTTGTGCAGAGAGGCACTGAGGCTAGTGGTGTTGTGCAGAGAGGCACTGAGGCTAGTGGTGTTGTGCAGAGAGGCACTGAGGCTAGTGGTGTTATGCAGAGAGGCACTGAGGCTAGTGGTGTTGTGCAGAGAGGCACTGAGGCTAGTGGTGTTGTGCAGAGAGGCACTGAGGCTAGTGGTGTTGTGCAGAGAGGCACTGAGGCTAGTGGTGTTGTGCAGAGAGGCACTGAGGCTAGTGGTGTTGTGCAGAGAGGCACTGAGGCTAGTGGTGTTGTGAAGAGAGGCACTGAGGCTAGTGGTGTTGTGAAGAGAGGCACTGAGGCTAGTGGTGTTGTGAAGAGAGGCACTGAGGCTAGTGGTGTTGTGAAGAGAGGCACTGAGGCTAGTGGTGTTGTGAAGAGAGGCATTGAGGCTAGTGGTGTTGTGCAGAGAGGCACTGAGGCTAGTGGTGTTGTGCAGAGAGGCTTGAAGACTATGGTGAGGCCGAATAGAAAGCAGTTGTTGGTGGGGGATTCCATCATAAGAGGTGTGGAGATGGACAATGGTGGTCTTGTGAGGTGTCTTCCCGGAGCTACTGCTCACAGAGACAGGAAACGTATCTGTAATATTGTTAAGCAAGCAAAGCAGGAAGGGGAATTGGATGTACTTGTCCATTTAGGGACAAATGACTTGGCTTGCAATGAGGTTTCAGAGGTTAAGGAAGTTTTTAGTGTTTTTGCCAATGATATACGGCAGGTTGCTTCCACATTGTCATTCTCTGAAGTTCTGCCTGTGCATAACACTCAGAATGACAGGCGGATGCGTATTAGGGACTTTAACTTGTGGCTTGGTGAATGGTGTCGGGAGCAAGGATTTGGCTTTATTGCTCATGGTAGCTCTGTTTGGAATGGAAATAAACTGTACAAAAAAGATGGTTTGCATCTTTCTCAAAAGGGAACAAATGTTCTCAGTGAGCAGTTCAGAGGTTTTGCTAGGATGTATTTAAACTAGGAGGGGGGGGCAAAAGGGTGATAAAACATCAATCCAATTGTCCCCCAAAACAAGGACAGAAGGTGCCTGTAGCAAGTGTGTTAAAAAATGCTAAGCTTAGAGTCATGTCTACAAATGCTCGCAGTTTAGGGAATAAGATCCATGAACTTGTGGCAATAATGGCAACTGATAGTGTAGATTTAGTCGCTGTTACTGAGACATGGTATAATGAGAAAAATGACTGGGACATAGCAATACCAGGGTACTCTTTATATAGAAAAGACAGGGAAGGCAAGAAAGGGGGAGGGGTGGCCCTGTATGTAAAGAATAGCATAAAATCTAGCCTAATAAAGGTTAGTGAGGCGAACATAGAGTCAGTTTGGGTTACGTTAGAATTTGGTAATCACACAGTAACTCGTGTAGGTGTGATTTATAGGCCCCCAGGACAAATTGAAGAGTTAGATAATCTACTAGTTGAAGAAATAGCTAAAATGACAATGAAGGGGGAAGTTATCATCATGGGTGACTTTAATCTTCCTGATGTAAATTGGAAAACAAAAATAGCTACTTGTGCCAGGAGCACACATATTCTAAACTCCCTACTGGGATTGTCTCTAAAACAAGTCGTTGAGGAGCCAACTCGTAAAGAGGCCATACTAGATTTAGTGTTAACAAATGGAGATTTGGTATCAGATATTACTGTAGGTGAAAGTTTAGGATCCAGTGATCATCAGTCAGTGTGGTTTAATATAAGAACAGTGACTGAGTCACACCACACAAAAACAAAAGTTTTAGACTTTAGAAAAACAGACTTTTCCAAAATTAGAATATGTGTAAAGGAGTCATTATCAGACTGGAGCAATTTAAATGGAGTCCAAAAGAAATGGGATTATTTAAAAGTTGCACTACTGAAGGCAACAGAAAATTGCATTAGGCTTGTCAGTAAAAGCAAAAAATTCAAGAAACCACTGTTGTACTCCACAGATGTAGCCAAAATAGTAAAAAACAAAAAGTTAGCCTTTAGTAATTATAAAAAAACCCAGAGTGAGGAAGACAGAATGACCTATAAGATTAGGCAGAAAGAGGCTAAGCAAGTTATAAGAGCTTCCAAATCACACACAGAAGAGAAAATAGCACAGTCAGTAAAAAAGGGGGACAAAACCTTTTTTAGATACATAAATGAGAAAAGAAAAGTAAAACAAGGATTAGTTAGATTAAAAACAAAAGAAGGAAGGTATGTAGATGAGGATAAAGGTCTAGCTGACTGCCTCAATGAATATTTTTGTTCGGTATTTACAGATGAAAATGAAGGAAAGGGACCTCAGTTAAGAAAAAGGATAAATGAGTCATTTATTACACGTGAGTTTACAGAGGAAGAGGTTCTATTTCATCTGTCAAAAGTAAAGACAAATAAGTCAATGGGACCTGATGGAATACACCCAAAGCTATTAAAAGAGCTTAGTGGTGTACTAGCAAAACCATTAACAGATTTATTTAACCAATCATTGATAACAGGAGTAGTCCCAGAAGATTGGAAGTTAGCGAATGTTGTGCCCATTCACAAGAAAGGTAATAGGGAGGAGTCGGGCAACTATAGGCCAGTAAGCCTAACTTCAGTAGTGGGGAAAGTGATGGAAACCATGTTAAAGGATAGGATTGTTGAACATCTAAAAACACATGGATTTCAAGATCAGAGACAACATGGGTTTACTTCAGGGAGATCATGCCAAACTAATCTTATTGATTTTTTTGATTGGGTAACTAAAATTATAGATCAGGGTGGTGCAGTAGACATTGCTTACCTCGATTTCAGTAAGGCTTTTGACACTGTTGCACATAGAAGGCTTATCAACAAACTACAATCTTTGAGTTTGGATTCCAATATTGTTGAATGGGTAAGGCAGTGGCTGAGTGACAGGCAACAGAGGGTTGTAGTCAATGGAGTATATTCGAAGCTTGGGCTTGTCACCAGTGGGGTACCTCAGGGATCTGTACTTGGACCCATTCTCTTTAATATTTTTATTAGTGATATTGCAGAAGGTCTTGATGGTAAGGTGTGTCTTTTTGCGGATGATACTAAGATATGTAACAGGGTTGATGTTCCAGGAGGGATAAGCCAAATGGAAAATGATTTAGGTAAACTAGAAAAATGGTCAGAGTTGTGGCAACTGACATTTAATGTGGATAAGTGCAAGATAATGCATCTTGGACGTAAAAACCCAAGGGCAGAGTACAGAATATTTGATAGAGTCCTAACCTCAACATCTGAGGAAAGGGATTTAGGGGTGATTATTTCTGATGACTTAAAGGTAGGCAGACAATGTAATAGAGCAGCAGGAAATGCTAGCAGAATGCTTGGTTGTATAGGGAGAGGTATTAGCAGTAGAAAGAGGGAAGTGCTCATGCCATTGTACAGAACACTGGTGAGACCTCACTTGGAGTACTGTACACAGTACTGGAGACCCTATCTTCAGAAGGATATTGATACCTTAGAGAGAGTTCAAAGAAGGGCTACTAAACTGGTTCATGGATTGCAGGATAAAACTTACCAGGAAAGGTTAAAGGATCTTAACATGTATAGCATGGAGGAAAGACGAGACAGGGGGGATATGATAGAAACATTTAAATACATAAAGGGAATCAACACAGTAAAGGAGGAGACTATATTTAAAAGAAGAAAAACTACCACAACAAGAGGACATAGTCTTAAATTAGAGGGACAAAGGTTTAAAAATAATATCAGGAAGTATTACTTTACTGAGAGGGTAGTGGATGCATGGAATAGCCTTCCAGCTGAAGTGGTAGAGGTTAACACAGTAAAGGAGTTTAAGCATGCGTGGGATAGGCATAAGGCTATCCTAACTATAAGATAAGGCCAGGGACTAATGAAAGTATTTAGAAAACTGGGCAGACTAGATGGGCCGAATGGTTCTTATCTGCCGTCACATTCTATGTTTCTATGTTTCTATGTTTCTATAGGAAAGACATGAAGGGTTTTGAACTAGGGTAGACACTGATGATGTGATGTTGTATACCCGAGAGATATAGTTTAATGGTGTTCAATGATAATTTTAGGTTAAGGTGGCAGAAAGAAAGAAATGCAATAATGGAATCTAGAGAATGAGTGTCAATTATCTGATGATGTGTCGGGAATTTGGTGTATATGGTAAACGCTCGATTGTATGCACGGGATGTGTTTGTGGATAGGGCTGCTCCGGCTAGGTATCTGCTGTGAGATAGCAGTCTTTCTAGTGCAGGATGAGAGGTCTTGGAATGGGGGGGGGGGGTGCTGACTGGTCTGGAGTTGGCTGTGGGGTGTGTCCTGAAGAAAACCAAGTTAGCCTTCGGATCAATTTCATGATGGTGAGTGAGGAGGATCTACCCTTGTTTATTATGTCACAGGCTGGTTTGTTGTCGGAAGAGCATTTTTTACTGCTTTCCCCCCCATAAGTGTCCCCATACTCTGGCGGCTGCCACAATCGGATATATTTCGAATAGGGCTGATGTAGTGGGAAATGAGGGCAAACCTAGGGTTTCTACTGGCCATGAATCTCTGAACCAGTCATGGTGATAGATTGCTGCAACCCTGTGTGAGCTGCGGCATCGGTCCAGATGACAGGTGAGGAATCTGATAAAGGAGTGATGAACATGGCTCTCCCATTCCAGTGAGACGGGAAGCGTAGCCACGTGAGTAGATCTGCCCTGGTATGAGTATCTAGTGACGGGGAGCTGGAGTCAGTTTGAGTAAAGGGAGAAGGCACAACAATCTAGAGATGAATGCCCGGCCTTGCAGAATGATTCTTATGGCGAAGTTCAACGTGCCCAGTAAAGATTGTAGGTCTGACCTGGTACACGTGTTCTTAACCAGAAAATACTCCACCATCTCTATGATTTGTCGCACCTTCTCTCCTGGTAAACTAGCCTGTAAGGTAACAGTGTCCAGGTGAATGCCCAGGAACGTAAGATTTGTAGTAGGGCCTATAGCTTTATCTTGTGACAGTGGAAGCCCTAATGCTGCAAATAGGGCCAGGTCTGGAGGCTGACTGGAGAGAACTGAGGTGATTTTATAGTGAGGAAGTCATCCAAGTAGTGCAGAACTGAGGGGCAATGGGTAATATTAAGGAGTAGCCAACCTAGTGTGTCGGCACATATGTCAAATAGTTTGGGGCTGATTTTCGCTCCGAAAGTAAGGTGGGTAGCAAAGTAGTATTTGTCTTTCCATTAGATGCCGTGAACGTGCCACAGGGATGGGTGAATGGGTAGGAGTTTGAAAGCGTTAGAAATATCGTTTTTTCCCTACCAAGCTCCTACCCCTTGCCCAAAGAATGGCCTGAATGGCATTGTCCACTGTGGTGTACTGCAGTGAAAACTCTTCTGAAGGTATTAATGAGTTAATGCTGGGGGTTGCTAAGGAATTCGGAGCGGACAAGTCGTAAGGCTGTCTCTTTATATTGTTAAATTTTCCAGTGGCAATACCTATGGTTTGGTACGCCAACTGGAAAATGGGGGGTGAGAGAAGGGGCCCAAGATAAATCCATTTGTCAGTTCCTTTGTGAGTAGTGACTGTGTGGTGAGCGGGTCAAGGATAGACCGTAAGTTGGGACATTCGTGAATACCTGTGGGGAGTGTAAGAAGGCCTGTGTGGAAACCATTAGTGAAGCCTTGGATGAGGAAGTTGACTAAGTGCTGGGAAGGGTGTGCCTGGAGGTAGAATGCCAGGTTGTCGATGCTTACTTCGGTTAGTCGTTGTTTTGGGTACAGACGATTGGGACATATGGTTTTGGTGTGTGCCCTGAAGCAAATTGAGCAGACGTGCTGCAGTCTGCACGAGCTAAATCCACAACTGGCCAAATTATAGCTGTTGCAGATCTGAGCTTTCCCAAGGTATATTATGGTCTGCCCAACTTGTCCTTCAATCGTCTGTGTTCTGCAGTGGAGGAACCGAAGGAAGCACGACTAGTGGTAGGAAGGCTAGGATCGACTGGGCACAAGTTGGTGGAGTGTAAGATGGAGACGCACAATGCACAAGAAGGAGGCTTTTGGCCAGCGAAGTGGTGACAGGAAAGTTCTGTATCCCGCTTACTCCAGTTGGTATGGGAGTTAAATTGAGCAAGGGACGCTGCTGCCTTGGCCGAAAAAGATTTGTGATAATCGTAGAAAGAAAACCCTCCATACTTGTGCCCTAGGTCCACCAACTTGTGCATGTATCAATCTAATTCCTCCCTACGGTGCGGGGAGGTGGAACAAATAACTTCACGATAGAGGCCAAAGGCAAGGACAAACTCCGGTACGACGAGCCTTCGGTTGAGCCTAGGATCTCTGGCTTTTAGCACAACCGAAAGATCGCCGTAGCAATAGGCCTAGTTCTCTACCATATCTTGTGAAGCAAATAATAAAGACACAAGGTTTATGTCCTTGCTTCCCGAATATCTTAGCGTATCGTCGGGGGTACAAAGTGTGCAGGCGTGATGATGTGAGTGGATGTGCTTGGCATTTGGGTTTATGGGAGTGTCATTACCGTGGGGGAGGAGAGCCAAAGTGGGGTTGGTATGGGTGGTGACTGTCGAAGTCTGAGGGGTTTCCAGTTTGTCCAGCCTAACGTTGATCGTGGTGAATGAGGTCAGAAGAGATGACATCAGGCCCTTGATCTCATAGTTTTCTGAGTGCCGAACCACTCCTGGCTGGGGAGTACAAGTGTTTGTGATGAAAATTTTGTATAGTTCGGCTTTGCGGGCAGTAGCTGGAAACGGGACCCCTAAAGGGACGTAATTCGGCCGCGAGCTTGGGGATGGTCCATGACCGGAGAGCGTATGGGCTGGCTGGTTCTAAGTTTTCAGTAGGTGTACTTAGGTCAGCCGGGGTAGCAGGCCTGGTTGGGGTTTCAGGTAAGGTCAGCTCTTTTTCTTGGTCGTCGGTTTGAGACATACTGGAAATAAGAATAGGGTAAGAAACAGGACCTAGATCGTGAGTAAAGGTGCCTGAGTCAACTGGTGCTAGCTAGGCCAGAGCCGAAACATTATCTGTCCTACAGGGAAGGTGAGGCCCTACTAGTGCCAAGTGGCGAGAGAGGCTCTATCTATGAGGAGGGCCGGATGGACGGGGGCCACTCGAGCGATGTGGCAGGATGGTTGGCCTCTCGGTGATAGTAACAAGACAAAAGTAATTGGCTGTGACCGGTGAGGCCCTAACTGGTAACCATGAGTGGTTGTAGTGAGGCTCTAGCTATGCGTTGGGCCGAGGGGCGTATACCTCCGATGAGGATGGGTGTTGGCCTTACGGGATTAGTTTACTTTACAATTTAAGCTAGGGACCGTACGCTAAACGTCACCAGTTGACCGCCCTATACATTTGAGATCTGGGGAGCGAGTGTCAAGCCATGACGTACCTATTTGTATAATTGTTGGAGTTCTTAACGGGGGATTAGAGGATAATTTTAGAATCTGATAGGCCTGTAACAATGGTTCTGTCAGGATAATTGCTTTCATGCAAGTAAGGGGAGTTATCTGAGGATAAAGCTTAAAGTTATCCACTGTACCATCTTAGTTATGTAAAACATTAGGGATGGGGTGCTCTGTAATATACCTATAATGAACTAGGAGTGGGAATCCGTAGAGAACCCTGGGTTCAGAGGAGGAGTAGGAAATGGTTCAAATGGGCCTTGAACGAAACGTATAACCAGAATCAGAACGTGTCTTTAATGAGTAAATAACTGAGGCTGTCAGGTGAGGCCGGGAGTATAGGTAAGGTTTGGACACATGCCTAGTATGGGGGACAGGTAATATATTGTAGCTATTAGTAACATGGAATGTTTTAAGATAAGTACTTCAATAACAGTGGTTATAGTATAGTTAGCGAGCTGCTGTTGGCATGCTTTTTGGGTAAACTGATGCCGTAATGCGCATATATAGGGGTACCTAGGGTGACCCAACAAGCAAACGTATCATGAATTAATACACGATTTTGAAATTTAACACAAGGAAAAAGGAGGGAAAACAGAATTTAAATGATAAATGATTTATGTAAATTTGTATTTGGACATATGAATAGTTTGCATTCTTTTTATTTATTTATATATACATAGATATATATACAATTTCATTCTAAGTGTATTTTGATATAAATATATATATATATATTAATATCAAAATACAGTTAGAATAAAATTTCGTATAGATATATAATTTTTTTAAAATTTTTATTATTATTTTTAATTTTTTTAATTTAATTTAAATTACTTATTATTCGTATTTTATAATAATATATATATACAATATATAAAGTTATTATATATATACGTGTGTAATTTAATTATAAGTGTATTTTTATATTAATATATGTACATATTAATATAAAAATACACTTAGCATGACATTATATATATGATATATAGACATATATTATAGGTATAATATATGTCTATATATCATATATATACACATATATAATACTATTTTTTTTTTATTAACTTTCACTTTCATTTTTTTAATGATTTTACACTGGCAGGGACAGACAGTCCCCCTGCAGGCAGACACATGGACACCTATTGTGACCATGTGGTCGCCCTGTTGGGCGATCACATGGCCACAGGGGTCCTAAACCGCCATGGGGAGACTGTCTGGGCTGCAGGCAGTCTCCCCACAACGGGAGCACCGCCGATCGCCGCCGGGGGAACGACGGCGAACGGGTAAGTACATTGGACCGTTAGGACGGTTCAGGACCATCACCGGTCGGCAACGCTAAAATGCCGATGACGGTCCTGAACCGTCCTCCATCCTTAAGGGGTTAATCCATATGCCCTTGCCTATGTGTGACATTTATTTTTTCAATCAGAGATTTTGAACCATTATGGACACCACGTAGTTCTAATGCCAGTTTTGTTTGTTATATATATATATATATACATATGTTTCAGGCACCCGCCCTTTGCATTTATATAACTTTTACATATAGTGTACATTATTTAGTATTTTTTTGTTTAGCAGATGATGGATGTATTAGCAGGACTACTGTTTTCTGCATTAGATGACATATATATTTCATTTAATTGTGATTGACACTTCCTCTGCATAATGGGAAAGTAGTTCATGTTTTTTTATTGTTTCTCACTAATTTCATTTCACCACTTTTGTTACTGTGTGTTCACCACTGTATCATTCACGCTCACTTACTCCCATCTATCAAGGGGGCATATTTCACAATCTTAGTCCATGTTTATCTTGATCAAATACTACATTTTTCTTGTCCTTCATATTCTGGTTACTATATATATAGAGGTATATATCATATACTTATGCACATTATGATCACATATAGCATTCAGTCATCACTCGTTGGTTGTTTATGTGTTTCTTAGCAACCGACTGCACGCAGAATGGCGTTACATGCCTTTACGTCACAGGGGGTCACGTGTCCCGCATGAACACTTCCGGGTTCGAGTACACACAGGAGTTTCACTTGGATTGGTAAGTCACTTTATTTCATATTGTATATGTTGATTGTATGGTCTTATCACTTATTGATCTTGAGAAAGACCCGCTTTGGGGTTGAAATGTTGATCAGGACAGTGTGTATATTTTCTTGCTAATATGCAATAAAAAATATTAGTTTATTCACCAAAATCCCTCGAGTTCACCCACTTCATTTTTGCTTTTATATATATATATATATTTGCCACCTACACCTTAAACTTTCTCACAACACCATTAAACTTTACCTCACCGGTGTTCAGCACCACAGCCTCACCACTTTTCCTAACAACACTCCTTTCTTGTCATCATACCCCGTTAAAAAGGTTCTGAAAGGCATATCTAAGGTTTCACCTCCACTCACTATCACCAGATTACCTATAGACGGGCATATCTTCAGGTCACTTAGCAACCTCCTTGACACAGCCCCATTCGATAGCAACACCAATACAATCTGCTATATATCTCGCTTTTTATGGTTTCCTCAGACCTAGAGAGTTCACCGTGGTGTGTCATGGAGATATCACATTAAGCCTTAAAAAATCACACCTCACTAAGATAGGGGATCACTACCTACTTTCGATCCCTACAACAAAAACCAACCAGTCACTACACCCTACAATAATTCCTTTCTTCCCTACTGATAATGCCTGGTGTCCGGTAAAGGTACTAGACCACTTACGGTCAACTCTTCTAGCACACCTACCAGACTCTCCGCTCTTAACACTGCAAGGGCACCCGTTAACCACAGCAAAATTGATATTTCATGTCAGAGCATTGTTATCTAAGATCGGACATAACCCGGCTGCATTCTCCGGGCACTCCTTCCGTATAGGAGCCGCCTCAGCAGCCTCTAGCACAAACACACCGGTCCACATCATCAAGAGACTGGGTCGATGGAAATCCACCATATACAACGCATATATTCCACAACTGGAGAAAGAACTTTGCCAAGCTTTCAGGAACTTGGTCTTGTAAAAATGCAATAAAGTGTTTATTTTCTCGAAATTTATCTTTTGCCCTCTTTTATTTACAGGCCCACTCGAATGTTGGTTTCGGCACATCACAACCAACTTTGCTCACAGATACTATCCATTACATATTGAAATTCCGAGCACAAGTAGAAAGGCCATTAGGCCTGAATTTGTGGGAAGAGTAAGTCCCCTACTTAAACTCCCAGGCCCTCTCCCAGGCTCACCTCTGCCGTTCAGCTGATTGTCCCCACCCACCTACACCCAGTTATAACTACATTCTCCTTGGTGGGCCCTCTTTTATTTACAGGCCCACTCGAACGTTGGTTTCGGCACACCACAACCAACTTTGCTCACAGATACTATCCATTACATATTGAAATTCCGAGCACAAATATATATATATATATATATATATATATATATATATATATATATATATATCTATATATATATATATATATACTCCTTTTTTTTTTTTTTTTTTTACTCCATCAAAAATAGGTTCTGGTTTTAACATTAGGATTGGAAGTGGCTAATACATTTTTTTTCCTCCAAGCTACTCTGAGCTGAAGGCACTAGTTTCCTACTGTTATGTTTTCAAGACCTTCAATGCTAGAAGTCTGAGCTCTATCTACCTACTTTACAGTTTTAGGTTGCTAGAGGAAATTAAACTCCAGTGTCATCATGTAGTAGAGCTGCACAATATGATAAAATGAGAGTAATGACTGCAATTTGAATTGAATTCATCCATGCAAACAGACATTTTCTTTCTTTGAGCTTTCTTTGGACCTCATAAAGATAGCTGGAATATCAAAAATCTTAACATATTTTTTGTAAATATAGCTTAATCAAACACTTGAGTAAACTTGTATAAAACATTATGTATTTGTCACTTTCCACAGGTCCAAAACAATCTTCAAAGATGACCTTATATAAACATTCATTTGTCTGTTTAAGTCATTGTTTGTAACAATTGCAAACGAAAATCCTCTAATTAGAAATAGTCCATTGCAAGTTAGAAAACTCATTAAAATGTTTTATGCTCTGAGGTGAAAGAGGAACCTGCTGACAGCTGTGAGGATAGAGAGCGGAAACAATTAATTACTTTAGGGATTGCAATTCTGAATGTCACCTCTCCTCATCTTCATCCTATGCAACAAATACCCTCATAAAGGATCAACAGACCAATTCTTAAAACTTTAGCAAAAAAATGAATTTTTCACATGGTAGGACACAGCGCTGTCTATAAATTGTCCCATTTCAAGATAGAGACATGGCATATTACTTTAAGTGTCTTCTTAATTTGTTAAATGTCATTTATAAACTGAAAAATAAGGCAATACACAAGAATTTCAAAAACGGTTAAAAAATATAATAATGATATGACACAGGACAAATTGAATCCTATATAGTAATGAAAATACGTCACTAGGTATATGACTAAGGTCAATTTACTATGATATTAGTTTTACAGAAACACCTCTCTAAACTCTGACAAACTTGCAACATGATGAAATGTGCTCAACCATGCTAAGCTCCACACCCTAGAACACAACTACCATACAAACCACCATTTGTAACTGGCCCTTTAAATGACAAATTGCCCTGCTTCCCTGGGTTGTGGAGAATCCTGTTTGCCAGCCTCCTTCCTCATGACTATAGCCCCTGGGAGATTGTGCCTCTGAAAACTTAAGGACTTTTATTGGGTGTGTATGGCCCTTTAAGAACCGTCTGGAGACATATTGTGACTATGGTGAACAATGCCCCTTTAAGACTATGCCCCCAGACCTGTAAAATAAGTTGTCCCTGGCTTTCTCCCACTTGGTTCAGTAAAAGGGGCTTACTGAACCAAGTACCACACAGGCGGACCACCCAGAAGTGGAAGTGTGCAGGCAATTTACCTCCCAGGCTGTGAGGTTACTGCAGGTTAATTGCCGAGCGCTGGGTGACCGCTGTTCATGCAAACGAACACGTGGTGGCGGCCATCTTTGTTCATTCGAACGAGGTCAGCGGTATGTGTAGCCAAATTCATGGAACTAAAATCGACTACACATTTCCGCGAACACTGCTGACCCTTACCTTCTCCCATACTGAATTTTCAGCTGCAGAGACTAAGTCCCGTTCGAAGATTCAAACACACGTTCAAATGGGACTTAGTCGTTTTTCTGCATGAAATTGACCGACCGGACAGCCCAACTCTATGGAACTGTTTTGGGCAGGAAAATGTGCTTGTGGTCGGTCATAAAGGACTTCCGTCTAACTTTTGATCTACTGGATGGATTTGTCTGATTTTTTTAAGTGTTTATGTTTAAAGTGTGCTGATTAATAATATGTAATCTTTTATGAAGATTGGATGTATGGTTTTAAAGTTACAGTGTATGTGTAAAAACTGTATTTTTACTGTCTGTGATAATTATGCTAACCCTTTGAGTAACAAAATTATATCACAGGCAGAGGGAAGGATTTTGTGTGTAATTGCTGGGAGTGTTTTCTGTAATGTACGTGTGTGATTGGTTGTTTTGTAACGCCCTGTGGGTGGTCCTATCTAAGGGAAACCTGCATAAAAGAAGGTTCTTTTGGTGCCAATAAACAGAATGACTTGACCCTCTAACTTGCAGCCTTGACTCATGTTTGTAGGGAACAGCTATAATCACTTCAGGGATTGCTATGCTCTTCATGCTCCCTTTGCTACTGAGCTCTTGTAAGAGCTCTTGTTCCTGATCCTGCTTTGCTCTACAGAAGGAAGAGGTTCACCTACTGAAACCTGGAGCCTGGTTGTAGGTCCAGGGCGCAGAGCAGACAGCGAGATACCAGCCCAACAGCGGTGGTTCGTGGAGTCTGCAGTACTTATGGTGGCTACGCAGTAATTATGGTGTCTACGGTGCTGATGGTCCTTTGGTGAGCGCTAGGAGCATCCTTTCTATGGTCCAACTTCGAGCCAGCTTGGAGGCAACCGTAACACCATGTCAAACATAGGTGCACTTTATATATTAAAAATGTTTTTTATTTAAATACATGTTAAAATCACACCTAATATCAATATCAAATAGCAAGTACTAATATGAATGTCCTTATGCTAACAGAATTCAGATACAGTTATTCAAACACAAAGGGACAAATACATACCATAATATCCTAAACAGACAGGGAAACCCATCTTCCCAAAAAAGCTTACCAAGACAAACCAAATAATTTAGTAAAATTGACATACCCAAAATCAATTAAAGTCACCAACAAGTATCCAGTGTGCATAGAATACTCCCCAATGTTTCAGCAAATAGCTTTCCTCAATATAGGCTAGTCACCAAATAACCCATCCGAAATATACACCATAATAAAATGACCTTAAGACCTTCAATTGGACAGACAGGATGGCCAGCAGTGATTCTCTGCCCATACCATTATTGCATGTTTGCAAGAGGAGAGGACCATATTTAACAACTAATCTGTACCTTATTTACAATAATATAAACATATTATGTACAATAATGTCACATATTCATGAACGCAATTTGATCACATACCTAAATGTTAAACTAAGTCCCAAAAACAAATTGAGGGAAGAGCTGTACCAACTGTTTATCAAAAACGAGGTGTGAACAACATTATTACCCCATGTATAAGTGCTTCCTATCCACCCTATCGAGACATCTTAACAAGACTTGAACCACCCCAATGGATTGCAACCGTGGACTAAATTAGTCAAGATTTGCATATCTAGTGATCCTAGTGATCCTAAAAGCTGTATGATCAATCCACGCCTCATATAGAGTGAGATGCACTTGGACATTTATAAAACTGTAAAATAATAAAATAAATAAAATAAAAAGTCCCCTCTCAATAAAACACATAGTGGGGGGGGGGGGGGGGGGGGGGGGTGTTGATTACAAGATTATTCCCCTGTATTTAATGAAAAGGTAAACAGCGTAGCAAAAACATCCTTTAACCCCTTAACGACGCTAGACGGTTCAGGACCGTCATCGGCATTTTTGCGTTGCCGACCGACGACGGTCCTGAACCGTCCTAAATTTAAGAGGTACTTACCCGATCGCCGTCGTTCCCCCGGCGGCGATCGGCGTTGCTCCCGTTGTGGGGAGACTGCCTGCAGCCCAGACAGTCTCCCCATGGCGAATTAGGACCCCTGTGGCCATGTGATCGCCCAACAGGGCGACCACATGGTCACAATAGGTGTCCAAGTATCTGCCTGCAGGGGGACTGTCTGTGCTGACAGGCAGTCTCCCTGCCAGTGTAAAATAAAAAAAAAAATTAAAGTTATAGTGAATAAAAAAAATATATTATTATATATGTGTATATATATATATATATATGATATATAGACATATATTATACCTATATAATATATGTCTATATATCATATATATAATGTCATGCTAAGTTTATTTTTATATTAATATGTACATATATTAATATAAAAATACACTTATTATTAAATTACACACATATATATATATATAATATATATAATAACTATATATATTGTATATATATATTATTATAAAATACAAATAATAAGTAAATTAAATTAAATTAAAAAAATAAAAATAATAATAAAAATTAAAAAAAAAATTATATCTATACGAAATTTTATTCTAACTGTATTTTGATATTAATATATATATATTTATATCAAAATACACTTAGAATGAAATTGTATATATATCTATGTATATATAAATAAATAAAAAGAATACAAACTATTCATATGTCCATATACAAAATTACATAAATAATTATATAAATATACATGTAGACTTCAAATATATAAATATGCATATATATTTAAATTCTACGTGCGTATTTATGTAATATTTTACATAATTAAGTAATTTTATTAATTGCAATTTGAGGGACCTGCCTGCCAACCCACGCCGAAATTGCAGAGAATTTAATTTGCTAGCACTGTATTTTACCCTGTAACGTTCTACGACACCCTAAAACCTGTACATGGGGGGTACTGTTTTACTCGGGATACTTTGCTGAACACAAATATTAGTGATTCAAAACAGTAAAACATATCACAGCGATGATATTGTCAGTGAAAGTGACTTTTTTTGCATTTTTCACACACAAACAGCACTTTTACTGATGATATAATTGTTGTGATACATTTTCCAGTTTTGAAACACTAATATTTGTGTTCAGCAAAGTCTCCTGAGTATAAAAGTACCCCCCATGTACAGGTTTTATAGCGTTTTTGAAAGTTACAGGGTCAAATATATGGGTCAAATATTTTTACATTGAAAATGGCCAGGTTGGTTACGTTGCCTTTGAGAGCGTATGGTAGCCCAGGAATGAGAATTACCCCCATGATGGCATACCATTTGCAAAAGAAGACAACCCAAGGTATTGCAAATGGGGTATGTCCAGTCTTTTTTAGTAACCACTTAGTCACAAACACTGGCCAAAATTAGCGTTCAATTTAGTTTTTTACTTTTTTCACACACAAACAAATATGAACGCTAACTTTGACCAGTGCTTGCGACTAAGTGGCTACTAAAAAAGTCTGGACATACCCCATATTGAATACCCTGGGTTGTCTGCTTTAAAAAAAATATGTACATGTGGGGTGTTATTCAGCGATTTATGACAGATAATAGTGTTACAATGTCACTATTGATACATTTTAAAAATGTATGTTTTGAAACCGCAATATCCTACTTGTACTTATAGCCCTATAACATGCAAAAAAATAGCAAAAAGCATGTAAACACTGGGTATTTTTAAACTCAGGACAAAATTTTGAATCTATTTAGCAGTTTTTTTCATTCGCTTTTGTAGATGAGTAAAAGATTTTTCACATAAAAGTCAAAAAACATGTATTTTTTTCAATTTTTCATCATATTTTTTCATTTTTTTTAAATTAAATTACATGAGATTATATAAATAATGGTATGTAAAGAAAGCCCATTTTGTCCTGAAAAAAACAATATATAATTTGTATGGGAACAGTAAATGAGAGAGCGGAAAATTACAGCTAAACACAAACACCACAAAAGTGTAAAAAGATGCCTGGTCGCAAATGTACAACATCGCAAAAACAGTCCGGTCCTTAAGGGGTTAAAATAATATGTAATAACAAAATGATCACTCCTAAACAAATATGCACTAAAAATTTAATCCATAGACTGTGTCAAACAATGACATGACCATCAAACCTATCTAAAGCTGTTAAGGATTTTCAGTGAATTTCCATTTATGGCATTTAGGAGATCTAAGAATATCAGAAGCTGGGTCTCATCATCCAAATAGAAAGAGGGTCCACAACATACTAGGAATGTGTTACTAGATTGAAGGGGAGAATAAATGTGTTCATTTAAATAATTGCAAAAATTTCACTACAGGGACACATTTTACACATTCCACGAGAGGCAAGCAATTTACAATCTGGGAATTTTTGAATTGCCAATCTAACTATGTAATCTATTTATCAAAATATCCTTGTGGCCTGGGATATGTTCATCAGACCACCAAACCACTGTGTCAGTATATTTATATCGGCAGACATTTTGTGTTGGGACAGAAATTTGAGGTGTGTACTGTGGGTCATCCTCAGAGCAGAGGTGACTCCATTTTGTATTACAAGGCTAAGACAGACACAAATTTCTCTATCTGTAACTCTACTTCATTCACTTCGGAACCGCCGAGACCGCCTTCACAGACAACCATACTTCCGGGTTCGCGGTCATGTGACCCCCTAGGACGTGTTAATTGATCGGGCTGTGTACGTTGCTGGGGCAACCCCAGTAAACAATCTCAGGTGGTTGCTCCCAAAGTACCAGCGCCAGAGAGGAACAAATTTCCTCATAACACTTAATGTTGTCATGGCGATCAGGACGCATTTCCGGCAGACGTGCCAAAACGCATTAGATCTAAACGGAAAAACCTACAAGACATATACCTGCATGCAAATGTATATACAATGTGAATAAACTGTGAAATAATGTGAATGAATGTAATGGTGGAAATAGGAAGTACTGATAAGCAGTGAAAAATGCATATGAATTCTCAAGGGCAGCAAACATAAAAACATGTGTGAAAAAATCAAAATTATGTGTCTGGTATTTTAAAGTGATGAGTGGAGGAAGGCCCAAAGGCTGCAGAAATGTGGAAAATGTATGTGTAAAGATAATCTAGCTCCTAAGTGATTGTACTAAATCTTGAGTGTGTAAGTGAGATGCATATATAGTACTCGGTACTTGCGCACCTGGGGTAAGTCCCTTAGCTACATACTTGTTACATATAACATGAAGTAAGGTTAATATGGAATTAAAAGAATAGTCAGCAGTACTGAAGCATAAACAAAAAAACGGAAGAACACAAAAATAAAGATGAAGTTGACAAAAAATAGAAATAGACATAAGGATAGATTAAAATGAGTGTGAGACTATTGGGGGGCGGAGCTTAGCAACCGAGCAGAGTGGATGCATGGCACGAGCGCTCCTGCAAATTTGTCCAAAAGCAGACCAATTTCGGGCAACAAAACTACGATTTGGGGATCTACCCACAACGAGCAGAGCCCAGTGGCCAAGATGGGGCGAAAAACGAAAAAAATGAAACCAGATAAGCCGAGGCAAGGCTCGCGGAGCTCCTAAGGCAGACACGCGAGGCCGCAGGGCCCAAAATGGCCGCTCACCCGGACACTTACTCCGAGCTATCGGAAGATTTTTCCTCAGAGGGAGATGTGGCCGACCTCTACCTAGCACAGCAGCAGGCATCAGCAGCTCAGAAAAGAGACGACTCACCAGTCACCACTGCGGTATTAAAATCGCTCCTCGCAGACCTGCAAAGGATGCTTCAGTCTGACGTGGCCTCGCTCCGGGCCGACATACAAGGCCTGACAGGCCATATGAGTGCGCTGGAAACTACTACCAGAGCTAGTTCAGACCAAATCACAACGCTACAACAAGAGGTCCTTGAGCTACGAAGCCAGAACGCGGCACATGAACGCCGCTTTGCGGCTTTGGAGGATGCACGCCGGGCTAAAAATCTGAAGGTACGAGGTGTCCCAGAAGACATTCCAGCTACTGAACTGCCACACGTTTTGAGACGCCTTCTGGCAGCCCTGCTACAACGAAAGCAGGCCAGAAATGTCCAACTGGACGGCTTCTTTCGGGCTCCAAAACCGTCCCAAGCGCCAAACACAGCACCACGCGACCTAATTATAAAATTCCAGAACCACGCAGACAAACAATAGACGAACTGCCTCAAAGCTCTGTTGATTTTTCTTTCTTTCGATTTTACCTATCTCCACGCATAATGCTTTTACTTTGTGCAACTTCAGAATGCCAACACATGTTGCAGGTGGCTCCCCGCCACACAAGTAGAAGGTACACAGACCGCGGCCTAACACCTCCCCCCGCCTGACACCAGCTCAGCCCGACGCACCAGTAAAAATGCCACAGCAAGGCGCAAACTCACCCACTCACAGTGACCACCGCTGTCACACCGAACAACATAACCGCCCACCTGTGGTCTAACTATACGACTCCCCTATGACAAACGCTAAGGCTGACTTGACATTACTCTCAGGTGACTACCACGACAACGAATTTGTATAAGGTACACTTAGATTCCCCAGCGTCCACAGACCAAGTTATTTTACCTTTGCTCATTGGCCAAGCTCTCTCTTTCTACTGAGTTTAGCACTCTTCCTGAGAGTGGCCCATATGCCTGGCACTAGCAATGCATACCCCACCTACTATATACGCACACTATATAAGCATGCGTTATATATAATCGGTAGCCTATGACTAGCCTGTCCCTAGCAAACGCATTATTTATAAATGCCTCACCTAGTTGATGCAGCCTGCACAGAGATATAGCTTGATCAGCCGCCAACAACCGGACCATGTATATACAGCCCACGCACACACAACACACTACACCTAACGTGCATTCAGCTACTCACCTAACACTTTCCACATGATGCTCAACGCTTGCCTTTTAAATATGTATAGTTTATTATTTACTCTTCTATCTGCTCTACCAGTGCTAACTGCCTACAGGGAAAACATCTTACTATAATGTTAGGACGTTGCTAAGATATTACACCGCTTGACTATTCATGCATTATACCATAACTTAGACTATAGCATCTAGAATATATTTCACTGACCAGCTTGTTGATAATAGAAATGGGCACCTCAGACTACCTCACCTATGCTAACATGAAACCTATATTGCATGTTTGTGAAAAGAACATCATTCAATGTTAAATGTTACATCCTTTTAGGCAGCTTTTATGTTTTTTTTATTTATTTGTTCTGGTTATCTGTTTCTCCTCAAGGATACCCCTATTCTAAAGTTACACACAGCATATCTTATATCATATGTGCTTTGTTCATAAAGGGGTCCTGAAGCATCCTTAATCCATGCCAAATAGTTATACTTGAAACTGCATACTTCTGAAACTAGAGCGTTTGTTTTTGCACAGCCCATACTGAAATTGTCTCAATTACTAGCCATTGTTAAGAAGTGAAAACTTGAGCTTCAGATATATTGTTGTAATCTTGATCTTTTAAACTGAAAAATGTGCCTGATTATCGGGTACCACAACCTGTATTGCGAATGTTTATTACTATACCTTGGGATCGCCGTTGTGGCCCACCAAGGATTACTGTTACTATTGCGCACAACAAAAATAAAGAATTAAAAAAAAATAAATAAAAAAAATAAAATAAAATGAGTGTGAAAATAAAAATAAACAATAATAAATGAGTAGTAAATAATGAAAAAAATAATAACAAATGAAAAATAAAAGATAAAAAATTAAAATAAAAATAATAAAAATGGGGGCGGGGCAAGACCGCGGAGCTGAGCGGACGCACACAGCAACAGCTCCTGGGCCACCCGACAATTAAAACGGATTATAGCAAAGCCAACACAAAAATCGGGCTCCTGGAAGCTGGTAGCGATCAGAGGAAACCGAGACCTACCTATGGACACCTCACACGCTGAAAACCCGCTCGGCACCATCATGCGGCCTACTCACGCGGGCGGCACTGGAGAGACGGCCGCTCTCCCGCCGCTTGCATACTCGGCTTACTCACTACTGCACCCTCGTTCCCCCCCCTATGGACCGGTGGGGGTCATCCCGGTCCGCATCAAGCGAGGCCACAGGAGCCCACAAGTCTCCAAGACCGCACGCTACCCGTAACCAACAGCCAAGATGGCGGCTGCGGATCATGCTCCAGGGCCTAGACCCACACAAACCTTACAAGCGCCAACTGCCCACGAAGACCGCATAACAATAGCATTCGACCGCTTTTGGGCACGTCTAGAGACCATACTGGCACGGACCCAAGCGGCGACCCGACGGCCCAGCACCCCTCCAACTCATGAACCAGCTCTAAAGAAACTGTCCACCGGGCTAGCACAGCAGAGAAGAGAGGGGGCCGCGGCACGACGCAAGACCTGCAATTCACTTACCATACACCGCCCTCGGAGGTCCCGGCACTCTCTGAGAACCTCCACCCATGGTCAGCCCAAGTCACGGAGTCACACTTGGAAGGCCGGTGCTCGGCCCCCTACTGGCGGAACCGGGATGGATACTCAGCGAGCTCGCTGCCTTGGACACTGCAGAGCCGCCACCAGCGCCTGGGAGAGATCAGACCCTACTTTGTGACGAACAGCACAGCTCGCAGACCACAACTCGGCAAAGGAAGCAAGAAAGAGGTCAAACCATGGAGAAAGCTCACTCTCCACACGAGGTGCTCCTGGACGAAATAGGGCATTTTGGTCGCATGCATTTTGGTCGCATGCATTTTGGTCGAGACAATCTGGTCGCCATGCATTTTAGTCGCATGGCATTGTGATTGCATGGATTTTTGTCGCCATTTTTACCATAACAAAAAATATTTTTTTTTTATTGGTTTTGATATATAGTTATTAAATATTTGGGTTAGATTACGTTTTTTGTCACTGATTTCGGTCTACCAAAGTTACACAGAATGAGCGCACAATTGTAACCCGTAACCCGGAACCCACTACCCCTAACCCTATCCCTAACCCTAACCCTAACCCTAACCCTCTAACCCTAACCCTAACCCTAACCCTCTAACCCTAACCCTTACCCTAAGATATTGACACCTTATATTACCCAAATGACACCTTATATCAAAATGCGGCCAAAATGAATGGCGACCAAATTGCATGCGATCAAAATGCACAAACAGTGTAATTCGACCAATTTGTCACAACCAAAATGCATGCGACCAAATTGCATGCGATCAAAATGGTTGATATGCTCCTGGACAAATGGTACACGGCGGTGAAGCCTCTACAGCCCTATCACCGAGAAGCGGAGCAGGGGTTCTGCTGGACTGGGACTATGGTATCGGCTGATGCTTTGGCCGCGGACACTGAGCCTAATTGTTGCCTACCCGAACTCAAGGCATGCTCCCCGGGAGGGTAATCTATATGCTTAGCAACCTCTCTTCTGAGGTCGATGTTATGTTTATTACGTATTTGGTTTGGTTATTATAGATATTATATATTTTAGTTTTGTCACCACTGTAATCTAGCAACTGTCAATCTAGCTTGAGCCCTAGCCTAGCATAACCAGCAAACATGTACCGCCTGTTTAGACTGACAAAAGCCAAGCTTAACCAACCCACTAGTTTGCCTAATATGTACTCTAATGTATGGATTAATCTTCACTATGCCTATACATACAAGCCTTGTCTCTCATCTCTATTACTCCCCTGAATAAGCTTCCCTGATATACTCTATGTACTCGCTTACTTAAACAAAACGAGCTAAACAATGTACAGGCATAAGAAATACAACGCGCTACCTTAACCAGTAAGGCTAATCTAATATCAATCATTTACACTTCCAGATAGTTAAAGCTTGGTTTACCACAATATTATTTTACTTCCTTAAAAAATGTATGCATACTCCATATGTCTCAACTGTTGTACTATGAATGTGAAAATCGAGCCTGCAAACGCTGTTGGGCGCTGTTGTTATATCCACATATAATTTACTATTATTATATTAATCAAATACAATTAGTACTAACTTAATAATATAGAATATTCTTGGATATAATATCAATGAAGAAATGTCATATTATTACTAACGTTAGTGGAATATGTGTAATAGACATATATGTGTCATCTTAACTACAGTTTCACACAAGAAAACAAGACACCAAATGACAGATAACACTAAGCAATTAATTTTACTTTAAAAAAAAAATTAACAGTTTACTAGTTCCATTGTAAGGAGAGGTGAAAAAGAGTTAAAGACATGTCAGAAAGCTAAATTTAACCCCTTAAGGACACATGACATGTGTGACATGTCATGATTCCATTTTATTCCAGAAGTTTAGTCCTTAAGGAGTTAAAGGTATATGCCAGACACTCAGACTGGGAAAATGCTTGAATAGACCCCTTGACAAGGCTTTTTGGTGATGTAATTGCGCCACCTACTGACCAAAATCTATATTATAGTCTGTAGGGAAGACACACCCAGAGTTCCCTATTGGTCCTATTGACTAGTGACGTGCAGATAATTTTCCCCTTTAAAAAGTAAGGACAAAGGGAAGAGACACACTCTCAAACTCTGTGAAACCGACATACATTCTGACTCTTGCCATGGACTCAAGGCTCCCACTTTCAGACTCTTAAACACTCTTGGACACTCATCTGGAGCCAAACCTGGACACACCTAACTCTTTATACTTTTCCAACTAACACAATTTCAGAACTCTTATACTTCCATACAATTCTCTATACATCATACTTGCATTTAAAATTCCTGGGACATACCTACACATCTGATAGAAAATCTACAACCTAACTGGTAATTATGCTGGTTCTATTTAATTAAATTAAATTAATTAATTTTTACTAATAGCAGGAATATATATCTGGATAAATCTCAGATTTCAATTATTAGAAATCATAATTAGCTAAGGAATATATGGTTATAAAAATTCCATTCCTGCAGGTGGAATAAAGATAATGATATATTAATGGTAAATTTGCCAAATGTTAGCATACCACATTTTTATATATTACATATATTATTTTTATTATTATTTTCACACCTATCTGTGCTTGAAGATGCCTCTACATGCTTACCTTGGTTGTCTTACTCCCGGATGGCTATTAGGTGATTGTTTGTTAGGACTCCTTATATTTACTTTGTGATACTATTTATTTTTGTGATTTTTTAAAAATTATATTTGACTTGTGCTAAATAAAGATTAGTAATAAGGGGAGGATTCCCCAGAGTCGATTATCTTCTGGAAATTGCACTATATTTGTTTTACAGTATGGATCTCATTTTTAAAAGCACATTTGCCTAGGATCATTTTGTTATTGCATATTATTTGGAAGACTGCTTTTGCTAAGCTCTGTAACATCTTCTTGAACAGTAGGATCCAGGATATCATTTTGTGATTGATTTTATGTTTTTACTTTAAATTTTTTTTTTTTGTTTTTTTGTTTTTTACAATGTCCTACATGCTTTCTGTTGGTTGCTATACCTCACATATGTTTCTCATTGAGACAGGACTCTTTTTTACGGTTGTTATAAATGTACTGGGGCATCACACTCTATAAGAGGGGTGAGTAGACCAAATAGACCTGTTCAAGCCTCATTGTAATTTCTCGAAATAGTTGGGAGATATGAGATTTTAGATATGTGATCAACTTGTGCTCACAAATATAAAATATTATTGTTCATATAATACATAAATATTATCGTAAATTAGGGACAGATTATTTATAGGTTAGATATGGTCCTCTCATGAACTTGTGATCATTATATGAGCAGATAATCACTGATTGCTTCCCTTCGTCTAGATTAAGGAATTCAGGTAGTTGTATTATGGGATATATAGCAGAGCGGTTATTTGGTTATTATCCTCCCTTGAGAAAGACTATTTGTTGAAACATTGGGGGGGGTATTTTACACACACCTGATATCTGCTCTAATTTTTTTTTTGCTCTTGCTAGTGATGCGTATTTTGGGTATGTAAGTCTAATTCAACTATTTGGATTGTCTTTACAAGCTTTTTTGTGGGTGTGGATGGGTTTCCATGTCTGATTAGGATAATATGGTATTTATTTTGTACATTTGTGCTTTAACCCCTTAAGGACACAGCTTCAGAAGCTTGTCTTACGCTTAATGACACAAGCAATTTTTGCATTTTCTTGCTGTATGCGTTCAACTGCAATTTGCATCTCTCTCGTTTATTGCACCGACACATATTATATACTGTTTTTTAAAGGACAGAAAGGGCTTTAATTTGATATTATATATATATATATATATATATATATATATATATATATATATATATATATATATATATATATATAAATGCTTATTTATTATTTAAAAAAATACAGAAAAATGCAAGTTTTTGCATGAGTTTTTGCAATCGCGGCGATCTGGGGTTAACTTTAGTAAATGGTGGAAATTTTCTGACAACGGTCCTTAACTGAAGGACAAGGTTGACAGAAAATTTCCGTCTGTGGTCGGGAAGGGGTTAATATCCATGTCTGATATCTGCTTCTTATCAGAATATCAGGACATTGATATTGGTACTTGCTATTACATATGGATATTAAGTGTGATTTTAACATGTATTTAAATAAAATAATTTTTTTGAACATGAAGTGATTCTATGTGTGATTATATTTTGAAAATAAGTGCGTGCAAACAGTTCTCATGGTAAAAGTTATTAAACAAAGAAAATTGTCATTCTTTAGAAATCCCAGATCTATAAACATCATGTTTCATCAAAGATCATAAAAGAGGCAGATTTAGCTCCGCCCCCTTGTATGACATGGTGTGCGCGCTGACATCATGACACTGATGACGTTACTGTGGCACGTGCGCGCCAACGTTATGACGCAAATGACGTCACAGCCCACCACAATGTTCAAACTCGGACGTTTTGGGGGCATGGCTTATAATTTAAAGATCTAGCCTATAAAAGGCAGATTCACCCATAGTTTGAGCTGTTGTGGTTCTACTTCCAGTTTCCAATAGTGCGTTGCTTTTTCTGTGTATCTTGTGTTTTGACCTCGGCTTCCTGACCATTCTCATTTCTGTATTCCTGACCCAGCTTTTGCATCTCGCTACTGTGATTTCTGGCTCCCTTGACTTGGCTTGTATCCCTCAATTCTGTGACTTCTGGCTCCCTCAAACTTGGCCTGTCCCCAACCATTCCTTATCTGTCTAACGTTAAGTCCGGCCATTCTAAGGCCCGGTGTACATTCTTCTATTACATCCTGCGTGTCAGTTCCCTAAGGAATCCTGACAAAAGTATGGTCTAGCATAAAAAGATAGGCAATCAGTATTTAGTCACTGGCGGGTTCAACATAGTCAACAATGGCCAATAAGCCACACTGTAGTTAAGTGAAGAGAGAATGAGTATCAGGCAAAAGAGTTAAGAGTTCGTAGGCCATGAATGAAAAACACACTTTTAGAGAGTGAGTTAAAGTTCAAGCCACAGAGACCAGGCTTTGAAAAATCTGTGTCATAGTCCTAAAGAGGATTGGTGTATCACCTCCATGAAACTAATAACCTCAAGACTGGAAATCCACTGTTCCATTGTGAGGCCCCGACCTGTCTCCACAGCGAGGAAATCAGAAAGTTAGCTTCTTCCAGGAGGTGAGTTAAAAGAAATTGCTTTGATGTTTTTCTGTAAAGAGATTTGGCCATCCCAGTAAGATTTGTGAAGGTGAAAGTGAGTAAGTAAAATATAACACTAACTAAATAAATGCTTGCACTTCCATCAATAAAGGTTGAATTGAACTACACTTCCCCCAAATATGTTCTATAGAGAGTATCTCTGAAAGGCATTTCCAGTATAAGTTGCTGACAGTCGGATTTATAGCATGTAGTATCTGATTGGTCCAATACCATCTGGAAAGCAACTTGTATATGGATTATTCTCTTAATACTATTAGAGAAAGATTGGGTTTTGATAAATATATGCAGCTATACAGTAATAAGGAGATAGCTGTATATGGAGTGTGGTCAACCATACCCCCATGGCAGCTAGTAAGCAGACACTGGAGTGGACCACGGGTTACCCGACTGGTTACCTCCGCTATTTTTTTCCTTCAGCCCCTCAGGTACCATTAGAACAGGCAGACAGCCATTCCCCCAGTAACTGGACAACACATAACATTGAAGGTACAACACAATTTTATTATGACACACTCGACTTTTATGTATAGCCCCATGCAAGGGGTCCATTACACAAACACACAGGGGTTGTATCCCAAGATCCTCTACACCTGGGAGCCAAAGCATGGGAAAGGGATCACTGTCCTTTTGTCTCCCAGTTCTAGGAAGGCCGCCACTCAGACGAGGGGTCTCCCGCCCAGGGCGACAGGGGTGTCTTCATCCAAGGAGCCTCTGTGCCTGGGAGCTAAAGCGTGGGAAAGAAATTGTCCCTTTTTCTCCCAGGCACAGAAAAGCCCACCACATTAATCAGTGTCTTAAAAGTATCCCCATCAACCTCAGGCCACTGCATAACGTCACATTCCCCGGCCAGTCTCTGTTTGCGAGGTTCCTTTGCTGAAACCTGCAAGGGAAGCATCTCCTTTCGGGATACGAATGCTGATAAGAAATGGCGGCCAACTGGGGAGCACTCATTAATTACTTCCCTTGTGGTTCCACACTTATGTTGCAAGTGCGAACGTTCTGATTAATTGGTAGGAATGTTCTAATGGGGCACCAGGGTGATCCTCATTCAGGAGACAAATGGGTTTTGTTTGTATGAACGCTCATGAATGGGGAAACAGGGTATACAAAAAGTCACAAAAGGGGGGCGGAGCTAACTCTCAACCGCAACGGTTGCAGACTCCCAGAGCTCCTATAGTCGGGCACGAAAAAAGCCCAAAATAAGCTGAAATACAGGGTGTATTCCCCCAACATGTACTGGAAAGTGCTACCAGAAGATGGGGAGAACAACTAAAACACGCTGAGCCATCAGCTTGCAGCCATTGAATATAAAAGAAGGTGGAAACACCTGAAAATTAGGGGTCTCACAGACAGCAAACCCAGGCTGAACTACCACACTTTCTGTGCAGGCTCTTGAAAGGCCTTCTATTTCCCAAACAAGCAAGGGGCATCATGCTGGATGGGATGTTCAGTCTCCCCAAGCCTCCAACACCAGTGACCTACTGATCAAATTCTCAAATGGCCAGGACAAGGCAGCCATCACAAGCACAGTAAGAGGAAAACCCCCGTTCCGATTTGAGGAGATGGACATTACTCCGATCTCTCCCGCCCAACCCTACAGTGGCAGAAAACTCTCACAACCATATTGTCATTAAAGGGTATCAAATACCGCTGGGCCCGACACGCTTCCTACTCGTCCAACATCAGAACACGGGGCTCAGGGTGACAGAGGCATCGGAGGTCGAGGTGACCCCGAACACTCTAGGCCTGAACCACACCACAGCGCATGCACTGACAACATGGTATCCAGCTAACACTGTTCCATTAATCCCGGCAAATCGGAACTTACCCAGCCGGGTGATTACTTGACTCTGGCGATTATTTTTACTTGAATTTTACCTTTTTATATTTTAGGGCTCATGCTCCTCATGGTGCCAGCCTTTTGCATATGCACATCTGACGAAGCATAAGTTTAGTTATTGTTGTATTTCCCTTGTTTATGCACCACTTTATATAACATAGCCATGTTAGATAATAAGCTGGGCACTATTTGCAGGATAGGACCTTACCCGCCTCTGCTACCATTCAGGCCTAAGCGGGCCACGACCGGGATTACCCCGGGAACACTAGCTCCTTGAATACCACCTACCCCCTCCCCTCAGCTCCATGCTAGTACCAACATACCCCCACTCAACCCTGTGGAGCTGCATTCACATAGCGTCCAGGCTGCTCTAGATACGCACCATTTAACCCTTCATTTCTTGCTAACACACTGCCATATATGCCTTAGACATCTGCATCTATTGCAGCAAACACTTGAGGCATGTATACGGCGGTAACAACTACTTTACTATTAACAATAAAACCCGCAGGCAACAATGATACCCTAACAAATGCATATATATTGTCAATTGAAATGTTATGCTCTGATGAATATGTTACACGAAATATCTATCACAAAGTTGTCTGCGAAAAATAAAGAATAAAAAAAAATCACAAAAGTGAGAGAAAAAACATAAAACAAAGAGGGAAATGCAGCTCCCACTAACCACAAGCCGGCATACACAGTCTGACCTCAACAGATCAGCTTGGGGATGTCCGGGAAGTACTTAGGGATCACTTCTCCAACTCGGTCTGTCTTGACAACCCATCGGCATTACGGTTTTGCTTACCAGGCCTATAATGAATGGTAAAGTCGTATGGTTGTAGGGCCAGGCTCCATCATAACAGCATGGCATTTTGCCCAGCAATCCGGTTAAGCCACACCAACGGGTTGTGATCTGTGAGTAAGGTGAATTGCTGTCCGTAGAGTTAGGGCTGCAGCTTTTTGAGCACCCACAACACCGCCAAGCACGCCTTTTTGATGGCGGTGTAGCTCACCTCCCTGGGTAATAGTTTCCTGCTGATGTAAGCTACGGGATGTCCCCGACCTGGCTCAGCACCGCTCCTAATCCAAGCATAGAAGCATCTGTGTGGATGAGAAAACGTTTATGCCGATTAGGTGCAGCCAGGACAGGGGAATTTATCAGGGCATTTTTAAGGGCTTGGAATGCCCATTCACATTCTGGGGTCCAGTTTATCTGTCTGGGCAAGTTCTTTTGGGTCAAGTCGGTGAGGGGCTTAGCTGGCCTATAATAGCCAGCAGTCCCTAGGAATATCATCACCTGGGTCTTAGTGCGGAGAAGGGGACAGTTAGCTACTGTCCTGGAGGCCTTCCAACAGCCGGTCCACCATCCTTACCTTAAATTGGTACAGGCCAAATGGGGTGACAAATGCCGACTTGGGGAAAGTATCTGCCGCCAGGGGAATCTGCCAGTACCCCTTACACAAATCTATCGTGGTGAGGTACTGGCCGTAAGCCATCCTATCCAATAGCTTGTCTATACGGGGCATGGGGTATTCATCCGAGACCGTCTTGTCATTGAGCCTCCTGTAGTCCACACAGTACTGGGTTTGACAGACCCTCTGTTCCTGGATTTTAAAGTTTATGTGTCTTTTCGTCTATCTGTTCGACTAAGTACAGTTCTGCCTTATTTTACCATTGTCCGTTCGACTGACGAAAGAGCTACCGAACGACCAACCACATAAGTGTGGCGCTTATTAACCTTATTGACCCTCTTAACACCTCAAAATTGCAAACAACCTAACGTTCTAGGCGGTTAACTGGGTGGTAACGTTCTAGGCGGTTAACTGGGTGGTCGGTGTTCGTATGCCTGAACACGTGGCAGCGGCCATCTTGGAATACGAATGTGGCCAGTGGTGTTTTGTCGTCGAGTGCATGGAACTAGAATTGGACACTCGACGGCACGAACACCGCTAAGACTTCCATGGTCACGGATGTTCGACACTATATGTACGAAATAGACTACGTTCAGTAATAACATCTCCCGAACCACTAGGACATCCTGAGAACGGATGCACGAACAGTTATTTCTCCCATAGACGTTTAATACCCTGGAAGGAGACCGGCTGCACAGTCTGATTCTATGGAACTATTCTGGGCAGGAGTCTTGTGTGCGATCGGTCAGAAAGAAGACCTGCACACAAATCCTGAATCCCTGAGCCGATCTGGGTGATTTTTGAATATGTTGTTCCCACAGGTCGGGCTACCAGGGGATATTATGTGTTTTGGGGGTATTTTCAGATTGTATTAAAATTATGTTATTTTTCACCTGGACATAATTGAGTTAAAGACAATAGTTTATTCAATTATCTCGCAAGCAGAGGGTAGGGATTGCCTGTCCTTTATGAGAGTGTCACACTGTATAACCCTGTTATGATTGGTTGATAATTTTGTATCACTGTCCCCACTTGTATCCCTTGGCTGGGGACTTGCATAAAAGGCCAGTCTGGCTACCATTAATACAGACTTACTTCACCCTCAATCTAGAGTTCTGTCTCTTATTGTAGAGAACTGCTATACAGCTATCACTTCTAGCTCTTGTAAGAGCTTCTCTACTTGGATGACTACCTGGAATGCCGTAATACCCCTCGTACTCGGGAGAAGGACGTCTCTGGTGGTGGAAACCAGGCCCGGACTGGCCATCGGGCACACCGGGCAAATGCCCGGTGGGCCGCGATGGCCGTGGGGCCGAGGCCGGCAGGGGAGATCACAGGATCTCCCCTGCCAGCCCCTGCAGGGCCAGCGCTATCCGAGCGCCGGCCCTGCTGTGTGTCTCCATGGGCCGGTGGGGAGATCAAAGATCTCCCTCACCGGCCCAGAGACACTGACAGGCGGCCGCCGGCTGTGGGGTGTGAGGGAGGCAGCAGAGAGGACCGGCGGAGCTCTAACCAGCAGCTCCGCCGGGTCCTCTCGCGAGATCTGAGCGTTGCCGCGGTTACTGCGGCAACGCTCAGATCTCGCAAGAGTGAACTCTAGCCGGCAGGTTAGAGTTCACTCTCACCACTGGACCACCAGGGAAGGAAGCATGGTCCCCCCCAGGCAGAACGGCTCATCGCAAGCAGAACGGCTCCCCCCCTCCCATGCTAAAGGTAAGAAGGGAGGGGGGGATATAACTTTTTTTTTTATTATTAATAAAAAAAATATTTACATTTAAAAAAAAATCACACTAACAGCCCCCTCACACACACACACACACACACACATCACCCCCAGACACACACAGCCCCCCAGACACACACAGCACCTAAACACACACAGCACCCCCAGACACACACAGCACCTAAACACACACAGCACCCCCAGACACACACAGCACCCCCAGACACACACAGCACCCAGACACACACAACACCCAGACACACACAGTACCACCAGACACACACAGTACTACCAGACACACACAGTACCACCAGACACACACAGCACCCCCAGACACACACCGCACCCAGACACACACAGCACCCCCAGACACACACAGCACCCCAGACACACACAGCACCCAAACACTCACAGCGCACCCAGACACACACAGCACCCCCAGACACACACAGCACCCCAGACACACACAGCACCCCAGACACACACAGCACCTAAACACACACAGCACCCCCAGACACACACAGCACCCAGACACACACAGCACCCAGACACACACAGCACCCTGACACACACAGCACCCCCAGACACACACAGCACCCAGACACACACAGCACCCCCAGACACACACAGCACCCCCAGACACACACAGCACCCAGACACACACAGCACCTAAACACACACAGCACCCCCAGACACACACAGCACCCCAGACACACACAGCACCCAAACACTCACAGTGCACCCAGACACACAGCGCACCCAGACACACAGCACACCCAGACACACAGCACCCTCAGACACACAGCACACATCACCTTCAGACACACACATCACCTTCAGACACACACAGCACCCTCACTCACAGACAGCACCCTCAGACAGACCGCACCCTCAGACAGACCGCACCCTCAGACAGACCGCACCCTCGCTCACACACATACACATATATAAAATAACCCTCAGTGAGTTATCAGACAAAGAAAATTAGAAACCTAGAATGTGACGGCAGATAAAAACACCCTCACACACAGCACCCCTCTTAAATACACACACACTGCGCCCCTCACACATACAATACGTCCAAATATATATATATACACACACACACACACACACACACTACAGCACCCCTCACACTGCACCACCACACACATTACGCTCCAGATACACGCTAGATCCCTTACCCTATATGCACTATCTACAGCCCCTAGCCACACATATTAAACCACAAACACAAATGAAATTGACCTATTTACACAATACCACACCACACTCTACACACATGCAATTTCACAAGCAGGCTCCAAACACATGCACCATACACTTTCCTGGCCCAATTGTCCTCTGGTATCCCACTTGTGGAGACACCAGAGACAATTTAAAAGCAAACACAGCGCAAGCCTTTTTCTAATGCCAGAGCTCTTCAGCGGGGCTCTGCGCATTGAACCAACTTGCTCACTTTGAGAGGGGGCGTGCTTGTCATTAGTGATGACAAAACACACCCTCTCTGGCCCCGCCCCCTTCTTAGGGGGCCGCTCTGATTGAAAAATGCCCAGGCCTAATTTTTTTCCCAGTCCGGCCCTGGTGGAAACCCCTCTACTTTTCAGGGTAACCGCTACACTGGGTGGCTCAGTCTTGTTTTAGGACCAGCACTACTGGAGAAGCCCAAGGAATCTTGGACGGTTTGATTACCCCTAGACAGAGCATCTCCTGTATCTCCTGTATCATACTCTCCCGAACTGCCTCTGGTATTTTGTACGGGATTTGCCGCAGAGGTTGTTGGTCGAGGGTCTCTGCCCTGTGGGTGGCTAGTGGGGTAAAACCTGGCAGATTGGAGAACATCTCCCTTTTTGCAGACAATATCTGCAGTGCCTGTCTGCGTTCCACCTCAGTCAGAAGGTCCCCTAAGTAGACATCCTCTAAGGACCCTGCCTGAACTCCATCCTCTAGAGATCAGGCAGGGGAAGATTATTCAAATCTTCTGAGGCTGGAGCACATATAGCGGCTACCTCCTCCATCCCCAGGTCCTTAGAGATGCCTTGCCAGAAAAAGCATTGGGTGAGTCAATGCTTAGTATGACTCACTCCCAAATGCCCTGCCAGGGGAATATTGTGAGCTATCCTCAACAGCTCAGTCCAGTATTTCCTGGGTACCACCAGCTGCTTGGTGGTAGCAGGAGCTGTCCCTGAGCCTATGTGCTCTGCTATGCAACCCCTTCTCCCAGATAAACTGTTCCCCATCCAACCCCACCTGGCTAGTCCCTATAGGACTGAAGGGTAGGATCAGAAGCTACCTACCTCCCAAACTCAGCCTGGGATATCCCAGGGTAAGGGGACCAGGGCAAGGTGAAGGGCATGGGTGCCTACCTGAGACTAAGAGTGTGAGCCGTCCTTGGTGGTGCAGGCTTCTTGTCGGGTCGTCACCGGGAATGCCTCCTCAGGGCCATCCCTGGGCAGATATGTGGAGGTTAGCTTGCCCAGGTCGTTGCCCAGCAGTACATTGGCCAGCAGGAGATGGAACAAGCCTGTTCCCCGCACCCAGTCTAGGTGTATCTTGGCGGTAGGGTAGCCTATGGACATCTCCTCTTGCTACCCAGATGGCGACGGTTCCTCCGGTCTTTTCTGCCTTGGTGACCAGATGGGGCTGTACCAGGGTCAGGGTGGCCCTGGTGTCCCGCAGTCCTTGAATGGTGTGGCCGTTCAGCTGCACGGACTGTCGGTGATGGTCCCTGTTGCCTGCCGCAGCTTGGAGGGGATTCGCCTTGTGCAGGGTGGTCCAAGGCTCCACGGCAGTATGCGGATCATATGAGGGGACCGCCTAGTAGCAGTGTGCAGCTGCCCGTGGTGCTGGCGGGGGCCCCGGACTAATCTATTGGGACCAGTCTCTCTGTGGGCAGTCCCTTCTCAGGTGTCCATACTTGCGGCACCGATGGCACTGCGTGGCGATCAGGTTCAGTACCCTATCGATTGGTGTGGGAGGCGGCCGGCTTGGAGGGGGCAGCGGAGTAGGACGTACTGCAGGTCGGGCGCTGGAGACGGTAGTGGGATAAGGGGTTGGTGGGCATTTATGTATTCATCCGCCCACAGGGCTGCTTTGGTCAGAGTCTTGGGTTGTCGGTTCCTCGCCCTCTCCTGTACCTCAGTGCCCAAGCCGTTGTAGAACTGTTCCAGTAGGAACAGCTTAAGAATTTCCTCTGGGGAATGGGCAAGTTGCAAGTTCAGCCAGCTTTGGGCTGCCAACAAGCCCAGTCCACATGGTAATCGTTCTCCCCCTTCTTGGACTCTCTGAACTTCCTGCGGTATGCCTCCCAGGTTACAGCATACCTTGCTAGCAGGGCCGGCTTCACAACGGCATAGTTCCACAGCTCAGCTTCGGGCACGTATCGGTAAGTGATAGAAGCATGAAGCACAGGTGGAAGGAACAAATCAGGGGGCAAGATTGCCATAAAGGTTAAAAATAATTCTCAACTTAGGTAAGAATGTCTTATATTCTGCTGTGGTGCAGAAACATTATGTTCCTTCTAAATGCAAGATCCTTAATCAAAACTCTACTAATTACTCACTTGTGTGCCTCCCACACTTAAAATTATCAAACATTGCCTGTATTGTTGTAAAAAAAAATACGACCTAATGACTGATAAGTTATCCAACTGTGAATCATTTATGTGTCCAGCCAAGTGATATTCCCAATACTAGAATCTATTAGCAAATGAAGAGATATGTGGAAAATACAACACATGCCTAATCTAGATTAAGTTTGTACATAATGCGCCAGAAGTTGTTGAGAATGCAGCAATTTTACCACAACAGGAGACTTCACATTTTGCATTTTTTCTTTACTCCACCTCCAATTACAGCAAACCATAATAATACAAAACTAACCAATTAACATTCAAAAAAACATATAATTTGCAGAACGTCAGGAACCACTTCCTCTTTCTTTGCTGCTCCTATTCCAACTTCAGGTCAGAATGTCCACTCCCTTCAGTTTTATATGTATTGATCTGGGATGTGTTTTATTCAAGTTTATTCAAGTATTGCGAATTCCACCTTGTCCTACTTGTCTCTACCCTACCACCCTGTAAGGGTGTCTTTTATTATTCCTTACCTCTCTCATTTCCCCCCTGTTCATTTGGGGATTGCCTTGGATTTCCCATTGTGGATATTTATACATATTAAGGCCTGGGTTTGAGCACTTAATTACTGGTAACAACGTTTTCTGGCCCTCTCTGTGAATCGAGGGTCTCCAGATAGCATTTGGACCATTCTCAATTTGGGTGTCTTTCATTACCCAAGTTGTTTTCATCTTGGTATTCACATCTCTTGAGACTGCTGCAACGCACGGCCCAGCTCTGCATCAGTGAGGCAAGGTGGCTACTTTGGTTGGAAGGAAATGCAAGGGAGTTATTTCTGGTCCAAGGCTGAGGATGTGGTCGAGCCAAGTTTCTGAAAAGTAAGCCATGTTTAATTAAACCCTTATTTCCAGTCATTTACAGCAGGTCATCTTTCCCTTTTCTTACAGAACTGGACAACCATCTTGACAGATGCTTGCATTCTTCAAATGGTAAAAGGTTATGTGATTTAGTTTCATTCTCTGCTGGTACAAGATGAGGTACTGTTACAAACAAATCAGCTCCAGTGCAAATTAATAGATGAGGACATCCTCTTAATACTAAGCAAAGGTGCTATCCAACTATTCAGCTATTCACAACATGGGCAGATTCTTCAGATTCTTTCAGATCAATAGGAAGACAGAATATTATTGTTTGGTGATCAATCTGTAGGTCTTCGATGCTTTTATTACCTATGATAATTTCAAGATGAAATGGATTTATCTACGATAGGACATCCCACAGAAAGGAGATTGGTTCACTCAGTTGGATGTTAAGGTCAAGAACGCCTACCTGTCAATCCCTGTACATCAAGGAAGCCGCAGATTTCTCAGATTTTGGTGGCCTTCCCTTGGGAGTTCCAGCCCATGGTGCTTCACTAAGCTCCTAAAACCACTGTCGATCCAGGGGAATAGGATGCAGTCCAGATGGATGACAACCTACTTTTCAGCAATGATCCTCTGCTGCATCAGGAGCAAATCTTTTAGATTAAAAACTGCCTAGAGGCATTGAGATTCGTGATCAACACGGACAAAACTACCCTGGCTCTGACACGATCAATCCAGTTTCTAGGATTCAAAGTCTATCCCATTTCCTCCACACTAAACTTACCTTTATAAAATAATAATCAAAATATGTCAGCAATTCTGACAAGTGTTGGATCGGAATTCGGTTCCCCTTCGACTCCTGACTAGGGTAGTGGGACAATCAATGCAGTCCATATTTCACGGTCTATTACACTACAGGGCAATTAAGCACTTGAAAACAGAATATCTGCAGAATATATACAGAGCTCACATAATGGTTAATTCATATAGAAGCTTGGAACAGGTGAGCAGTATTCAGATTGAAACCAGACTTTATTGCAGAATCAGACGCCAGCTTGTGGGATTGGGGAGTCACCTGCGGAGAATGGTCAATGGGAGGCATCTTAAGTGATTCAGAAGATCAGTGACACATCAACTGTCTCAAATTGATTGCAGGTTCATTTTTTATTTAGAGTTTGGCCAATTTGTCAAACTAGTGAAACCTAGTGGACAATTGCCAGTGAGGTATATCAACCTGTTGGGAGGAGTCCCATCCAAACTGTCAGAATTTGACAGCAAATTTTTTTATCCAAACAATGGAATGATGCAAGCGATTGGAAACTCAACAGGTGGATCTTTCATCTTCTGGACAATATTTGAGTTCCCATCAATCTGGATCTATTCACATCTCAAATGAATCAACAGGTAGAACAGTACTTCTTGATTTGGAGAGCTAAGCGACAAATGCCCTTTTCCAGAAATGGGCGAAACACAGACGCCTTTTGCCATTCACCATGTTTTGGTGCTCACTTGGTTCGTGGCTAACAGCATCTTCTGCATTGTCGTCTGCTGACTCATTTAGCAATATTACTAGACAATATTCTTTAGTATGTTTAGCATATTTTTTTAATTATAGTTTGCATTTTATCAGACTGTTTAATATTTTACTATTTTAATGATTAAAAATGCTTCATTTTCAGATATTGCAAAGGTGTTGCAAGTTTCTTCGCTTATGACTTCCACCTTCTCTTTTGTTTCACTGTAACTCCAAGAAGTTTTGGCAAAGATGCTCTTGAATATTGGTGTGTTACAACTCTTTCATAGTAACAGCCCCTGGATGTTGGACTAAGGTAACATCCCCAGGATGTACTTGAAAACCAGAGTAATCTGAATGTACCTTTACTTATTTAATACTTTGTTATTATTATCTACTGGTTGATGAAGACAAGAATTCTATGTTTTAAGTTGAATTCGGGTTCAACTTTTTTGATTCAAGCAAAAAGGAAGTGGTTCCTGATGTTGAAGCAACGGAAAAAGGCTGCCTGGTATGAATCATTTACCTGGAGACAAATGACCGCAGGATTCACTCTGGGAAGGGGGCAGGCTGGTGGAGGCAGTGTTATGCTCTGGGTCATTTACAGCTGGGAAACTTTGGATCCTGGTATTCATGTGAATGTTAATATGACATGTACCACCTATCTAGAGATTGTTGCAGATCACATACCCCCTTTCATGGCAATTGTGTTCCCTTATTGCCTCTTACAGCAGGCTGAGGCACCCTGCCATACTACAAAAACAGGTCAGGAAAGGTTTAAGGAACCTGAAAAAAAAGAGATCTCCAAATTTCCCAAATCTCAATCAAAATGTGCTGCACCAAAAAATCCAATATATGGAGGCTCCACCTTGCAACTTGCAGGACTTGCTGCTTTTTCATTTCATATAGTAGTACTTGCTACACCACTGGAGTTGTTCTGCTCTTTTGCTTCCATATATACCACACATATCTGCATTTCCACCTTGAGCACTACCTATACCATCATATATCCTTAGACGGGGATTGTACCGTCCACGCGCAATACAGCAGAGCTCTAATATAGCTCTCTTAAATGTGAGTGGTTTTCCTATAGCTACTATCTGCATAATTTGCACTTTATCATATTGCACTGTACCATTATTGTTTCTTTCTATTATCCTGAGGTTTACAGTATTGTATTCTCTGTAGGTCTATGTACGTATGATTTTTGGGCGCAGTATACGCCATGCTTTTTCTGCTTATCAATCACATGAGGTTTTTGGAATCCTTGTATTGTGTACCACAGACCTACCAACCTACTGCACTATAGTGAGTGCCTATAACTCTTGTTCTTCAGTGTATGTGTGTCTGTCAATGAATGTGTCTGTCTGTGTATGTGTCTGTCAGTGAGTGGGTTTCAAATCAGTGAGAGGGTGTGTCTGTCATTGAGTGTGTGTATGTCAGTTTGTGTGTATGTGTGTCAGTGTGTGTCAAATCAGTGTGTGTGTCTTTCAGTGAGAGTAGGTGTCTCTAAGTAAGAGTGTGTGACTGTCAGTAAGTGTGTCTGTCAGTGAGTGTGTTTCATACCAGTGAGTGTTTGTGTCTGGCAGACATACTGACACACACTCTCAATGACAGACACAAGCAATCACTGATTTGAAACACACTCACTGACACAAACACACACTGACAGACACTGACAGACACACTCTCACTGACAGTCTCACAGTCTCACTGAGAAACACACTATTATTGTCAGTCATACACACTCACTGATTTGAAACACACTCTCAATGACAGGGTGTGTCAAATCAGTGAGTGTGTGTGTCTGTCAGTGAAAGTGTGTGCCTGTCAGTGAGTGTGTATTTGATTACAAAAAGGGTGGGGCTTATAGATGGAGATGTGGAATCTTTGTCATAGAAACATTCATGTCTGGGCTGGACATCTGCAAAGGGTAGGGGTTACTGATATGACCATGCCCAACGGGAGCGACGGAAAATAATTCTGCAATAGCCTTAAAGGGACACTATAGTCACCAAAATTGATTTAATATCCAAAAGGCATAGAATCGAGCAGTGAGGCTTCAGAGGCATGATCTGTACACAAAAACTGCTCCGTTAAACTAAAGTTGTCCTTTTAATTATAACAATGCTCTTATTCCTAACACTACATTCAGCCATTTACTTGGATTTCAGGCTGAGTGATCAACGTGAGAACAAATCTTACAATAGATGTAAGTTAAGGCATTTATTCTCTATAATTGGCTTCCATGGCAATCACAGTTGAGGTCTACTGCTGAGCTACCTCAATTGTGAGGCATTCAGCAATGGCCTTGTACGTGCCAATCCTGTGGTGTTCTGATGCCTCCAACCCTGCAATATAAGCTAAGGCTCCTCATTTTTGTGATATCAAATGAGTGGGGAAGTATTACTGGGCTGCGTCATGCCTGAGAAATCATAAAAAAGGACACTCCAGACCCCTGAAACACCTTAGCTTTGTGTGTAAAGAGAATGTCCTATTTTTTTAATTTTACAAAAAGTGCAGATATCAATAGAAATTGACACTTTTACCAATCAACCTAGTTAACCCCGCTGGCTGCCAAGAAGACAACATGCCTTGTTACTTCCTGTACCAGTTTGCTCAGTGAAGCTAAACTCTTAAGGCAGCAATTGCCCAGATCACCTGCATTGCAAAGACATCTCATTGAGCTGCATTGGGAAGTCTGTGATTGGACAGCCACAGTAAGTCTCAGCGGGGTTAGAAGGGGAGGGCTTGCAAAATCTGCAGACAATAGAATTGCAGGTTTTGAAGAGGTTTTTAGACATAACCTCAATGAAAAAAAATGCATAATTAAAAGCATGCATGTTGGCTCTTGGGTTATATCTACTAAATAGTGAATTTTTTTATTTTGTATTTGGGCAGTGGAGTGTCCCTTTAAAATCTGAAGGACATGCTGTGATTGGCATGTGCTGAGAGTCCATCATGACAAATATGGGATTCAATGTATTTAGCACTCTTCCCCAGTTATTAGATGCCTGAAGCAGCTACCAGGGGCTTTGGCTGGGCAATATAATTATGGATTATTCTAGCCTCGGTAAGAGAATAATCCACTTCCTCTTTCTTTGCTGAGATCGAGCAGGACAGCATGAAAACCGAACAAATCCAACTGTAGTAGTCACACTTAGATGAAAAACCACCAGAACCAGAGGAAATCCAGATTACACTGCAAGAAAAAAGAAACATTGGTAAAGTAAACCGCCAAGGCAGAATGCCAAACCATATACATCAGTACACCAGCGGAATTCACACGGACAACCAAAACCACATCACAGAAAATATATTTATTAACCAAACATGAGACCATACATTACAAAGAATATAACATAAGAGAAAAAAAAAAAAATCCAAGGAGGGAAATATTTGCTTCCTGTCTTTAATAAAGATTAGATTATTCCCTCACCGAGGTTAGAATAATCCCTAATTTTATGCCCAGACATAAAAATAAAAGAAACATGAGATCATGGACGAAAGTAAAAAGTACGGAAGGTCGACTGCCTAGACCAATAAGCAGTGCCAAGTATATCCATAAGGGACCTACCGGTTTTTAGAGCTGCAGCACCCCTTACCGAACCTGCCCCAAAGGAACTCTCCACGCCAGCCGATGAAAGAAGCCATCAAATCCAATCAGTGATCGTAGGTGCAGACACAGCCTTAAACGGTCGTAGGTAGGAAATCAATAGCTGACCATGGGCAGAAGGGCGAATGGACGAGGTCACAGAAATATACGTCCGTAGGTAACGTGCCACACAGAGACGTGATCTATCCAGAGAGTAGGGATACGGCACAGAAGATTATTTGGATTTCGTTCTGCGTGAAATAGAAACAGATTCACCATCTGGAGAAAAGGAGAAAGATTTTACATCGAAAGCACGAACATCAGAAACACATCGAAAAGACACAAGACATAGCAGTAGAGCCAGCTTATCGGAAAGGGGGTGCAGAGACAAGTCCCCCTTATCAGTCCATTCCTCAAGGAAGCGCAATACCAGCAGGATATCCCAAAATGAAGAATAGCAAGAAGCAGGTGGTCTCGAAATGCGCACACCTCGAAGCAGTCCTTACCAACCTTCAGAAGGTACATGAGCTACCGAGATAGCCGATCGGAAAATGTTAATATGACTTACCCTGAGAAAAATTTCAGCCAGGAAGTTCAGAAAGCCATGATAGGGGCCATAAAGGGATCCAAACATCTCTCCAGACACCAGCCATGCCAGGATCGCCAGGCATGCAGATATGATCATCTGGTGCTAGGCGTCCAAGAGTCCCAGAGCCGTTGTCGATAGACCTGACACATCCCAGGAACCCTGGAAGCAGTCCAGGCCACCCTCTAATGAGGCTGAACTTGATGGACGCAAGTCTCTTTTCAGCTATGTAACTATGTAACTATGTAATACCAATGGATGTGGATTCCCTGCTGGAACTTGGAAACAGGTAGAAGTAACGGGTCTTCGTATGATCACTCCAGCAGTAGAGGGAACCATGGTTGACTCCTCCAAAGCGGCGCGATCAAGAGAAGAGACACCATCAGAAGCTTGATTCGATGTAACGTCCGGAGAATCATGGGGGGAAACGCATATGCCCCCGAGGGAGGCCATTCCTGGAGGAACGCATCCACTGCTTCGCTGAGAGGATCCGAGAGCAAACTGAATAATAAGTCCGTCTAGCAATTTACCCTGAATACAAACAGATCCAGGTGGAGGGGACCTTGAATGGAGTCCAGCATCTGAAACACCAAAGGGTGTAGTTGCCAATCGCTGGCGTCTCTCTAGCGCCGAGAAAATCAGTCCGCCACTAGATTGTTCCAGCCTGGGAGGTATCCTGCCACAATCGATAAGTTCTTGTCGAGACAATACTGATAGAGATCCCTTGTCAGAACTGACAGAAGTTTGGAATGGGCACCTCCCAATCGGTTTATGTAGTGTACGTCCATACGTATGCGTTGTCCATACGTAGAAGTAGCGAACAATGACTCATCTCTTTGGTGAAACTTCAAATGGCGAACGACCCCGCAATCAGTTCCAGACAGTTGATGTGAAGGGTCTTCTCCTCTGGAGTCCAGAGTCCTTCTGTCGCCACGCCATCGCAAGATGCGCCCCAGCCCAGACAACTGCCATCCGATTCCAGGTGAAGTCCGTCCGGGGTCCGAATGTCACCTTGCCATCCCAGGCCTTCATGTGCCAAAGCCACCAGTGGAGTTCCAGTCGGGCCTCGTCCAAAAGGCATATGATTCGGTCGTATGAGACCGATGACCTGAGATAGTGCGCCTTCCAGCGTTGGAGAGCCCGATAGTATAGGGGTCCCTGGAATATGGATGGAATGGAGGATGACAGTAGTCCTATCATCTGTTCCAGATTGTACAACGTGGCCCTCAATGTGGCCTGTGAGTTGCGGAGCAGACATCTGATAGTCTTCCTGATAAAGGAAGGTGAAGCACCGACTGAACCAAATTCACCACGAAGCCGAGGAACTGGACCGACCGAGAGGGAATCAGTTCCAATTTCTCCACGTTGATGACAAACCCCAGGTCCTGGAGCAGGCAGATCATGAATGACGATCAATCTGATCCCTCTGGCCCTCAGAGTCACCATGACTGGCTTCATCAACTTGGTGAAGCATCAAGAAGTCAAACTGAGGCCGAATGGAAGGCACGTAAACTTCCAGATGTTCCCTTGCCTGGGGAACTGAAGGAAACAACTGTCCCCGCGGTGGATCGGTACCGTGAGATAAGCGTCCTTCAGATCCAGTCAGAAGAACAAGTCTCCCTCGCAAAGCAGGTCTCTGAGGAGATGGATGCCCTCCATCTTGAAATGGCGGTAGACGACATATGCGTTGAGGGCACGCAGGTTGATCACAGAAAGTAAGACTCCTGTTTTCTTTCTAACTAGGAAAATATTGCTCATGAAACGGGGGGCCCAGTTGCCCTCTCCACTGCGCCCTTGTCCAGCAGGGACAGTATTTCCCAGTGAACCATGTTGAAAGCCTCCTTGTCCATACGTATCGGCAAAGGAGCGGAAGCTTGTATTGGAGGTTCGACAAAGGCAATCCGGAATTTGGACATGGTCTATATAATCTACGGAACTCCTGTGATGGTCTTCCACTAAGGAAAAGAGTGAAACAGTCTGCCCGCAATGGCTACATTTGGCAAATAAGGAATAACTCCTACCTGAGGCGTATCTTGCACATGTGGAGGAAGCACCTCAGCAGAGGTACTGGTATCGGGATGAAGATAAGGAGAAAGTCTCCGAAATACGGGGCCTGTTGCCCATGAAGGCAGCTCTGCTGGTGGCGCGGCCCCTCTGCCACCAGCCCTGGTTGAAAAATGGTCCCCTGACTGTAAGACCCTCTTGAGAGACAGCTAAGCCTTGTTGAGAGATGTAGAAATGGAGATTTGATGGTTCAACTCCTTCATGAAGGTGTTACCAAAGAGAAGGCCTTTGGCATCCAACCAAATTCCTTAGAGGCCAAGTCAGTCAGTTTGCCATCCAGCTTGTACAGGGCCGCCTTGTGGTGTTCTGAATTTAGGGCAACATTGGCATTGCCCAGGAGACAAATAGCCCTTTGGGCCCACTCCTGAAGGAGATGAGCGTCCACTGGACCTCCACTGTGTAGGGCACCATCCGCCATCAGGAAAATCTGCATCAATGGACCACTGTGATCGAGTAGTTTATCCTGGGCTGAGCATAGGCCCTGTTCCAGACCTTTGCAAGGGTCCTTCCCAGACCTCTTCATGAAGGTGACGAACACTGGGTCAAAATCAGCCCGGAGTTTTTTTCCCTGGCCTCCTTGTCCAAAGGGCGGTGGAGAGTTATGGAGAGTTATGGAGAAATTATGCAATGTGGTCAGGGGAAGCCCATTCTGGAGAGCGATAATGAGGAGATGTGGGTCGAAGAGCGAGTGACCAGAGGGGTCCAAGATCTCTTCTGGGGTTTTAGCAGTAGCCACGGGAGCCTTCAGTGAATCAGGCGGAGGGGAGCTCAGAATAGTTTCTCTCACGTAGTGTGAGGGTCGTTCACGGAAACCCTCACCAGGAGAAGAGTTTCCCGAGCTGCCAGCTCTGTACTCGTCCAGGATGTCATAGCCAGGTGCCCCAAAACACGCGTCTTCATCCAAATGTCCTCAGGAACCGCAAACGAGTCTGGTCAGTTTGGCTGGCATTTTGACCTGTCCAATGTCTTTTGCGAGTGGAGCCTATGTCCGTAGAGTGGATGGAGTCTTCTGAGTCGGAGTCCCGAGCCCCAGAGGGCCGGGTGAGGGCAGCAAGGGCTTTAGATAGCGAATCCGCCAGTTCGGCACATAACCAGGCTTGTAGGCCCTTGGGTGCATGGAAACCAGATTTGTCAGCCATGACTGATGACAATGAAACAATAGTAAGGTGCAGTCAGTGTGGTACCCGGGAAAGGCTGGCTGGGAGTTACCCAGCGTGCAAGAGGGGGTCACCCAACAAGCACAAGCATATCATGTGAAATAGGCCATGTAAAGTAGGGAGTCACCCTCAGAGTAAGTGTATTAGGCTCAGGTCCAAATGTACAGTTGGAGGGAGGGGGTCATCCAACCCAGACAGTGCCACAGGCACAGTAGTGAGTCCCAGTAAGGGCAGTATATCAGGTACAGTGTACCAGTAGTATGGAACTAGAAAGGGGGGTCACCCCATGTGTGAATAGGCATGTGGCCTAGCTCCCTTGTGGAGGGTAATACCCTTTAGCACCTAAAGGCTGGCAATATAGTACACAGGTGGAGAGGGCCGGACAACTCGAAGCACAACTGATCCACGCGGCTCAGAAAAAATGGCCACTGTGGCTCCAATAAAATGTCCGCCACAGCCAAATCTAGCGCGGCCTACCTCATGGTATCGCGAAGGTCTGCAGCCATGCTGAGAACGATATAGAGGCCACCTACGAGCCGTGGGAGAGTGGCCGAGTGCCGCGGGGTACATCTGGGGAGCGTGGGAAGCGGGGAGGGGTGCAATGGTACAGCACAGCACGAGAGCGGCCGGCTAGGAGGGGTCCCAGGGGAAGGCCCAGTGATGCAGGCAGTCTAAATAGACCCTGTTCCTAAGGATCATGCACCCACAACAACCCAGCACACAGTCATATATAGCAACAATAACATATAATTAAAAACAATAATAATGCATAATATTGAAATAAACAAACCCAGAGCAGACACACTCTATGAGTTGGGTAGTGCTCACCTGGAAGCAGCAGCAAAGCAAGAGGAAATGGGAGGGTCTGCCTGAGGGTTTTATACTGCTGTTATTTTGTTTTGATTGGTTGTTCTGAAAAGCTATGTTAACTATTTCTTTGCTGCTGGAGGTTTTCAGTAAAGAAGGTAAAGCAAATTAGTGAGGAGTCCAGGACCAGCCAAGACTTGTTGCTATAGATGAGATGTAAGGACATTTAAATGGTGGACATACATTGTATGTTCTTTTCACAAATTGCAAAAGTAGCAGGGATAGTTTATGTCCTCCAGCATGTAGAGGTAAGCTGAAAATATGAAAAGATGATGGCACAGATGTTGTTTCTATTCTGTTCAATATTTTATGGACACTTGAGGTGAGATGAATTCAGCATGATAAATGTTCCAGTGCAAACCTTTTACAGGATCTCTTCAGAACTAGAGAGAGTTTATAAGTATTGAATTATACAGGTCTCAACCTTTGCAGCCGAGCTCTAAAATTAACCTTTTTTTTTTCTTTTTCATTCATCCTCAAATGAAAACCATTTTTTATAAGCACACTCAGCCTTTCAGAGTTTGAAAAAAATGGAGCTATTATAATTCTGATCAAGAGACTTTCAAAAGTATTTTCCTTCGTTTTACAAGTCTTACGTCTTCTATTTAAAATGACAAAAAAAAAAATGGATGGCTGGGTCACAACTCAAATGCTTTGTTACCTTTAAAAGAATAATCTTTGGGTTTTTACTGATTTTAGGACCTTTTTAAAATTCAATTAATAATTTTGAACTTGTGCCATCTTGTTTGTAAAATGTTCCCAGCTCTTGGTTATTATACATATTGATGCAATTAATGCAATAGTTACACCTTTCATTGTGGAAATGTGAAACAGCAAAAGAAGCATTGTCTCTTATTGTCTGTGATTTGGCAGTAATATGAAAGCATTAACAAAATATAATAAAAGAATGAGCATAGACAGACTTAGATAATATGTTCAGGCAAATGATCATTAACATTTCAAAATATTCAGAACTTGTATTGTAGAATACCAGTAATTTTAAATTAAACAAGAAATGCTGTCATAGTTCAATTTAATTTCCAAGCAAACCATGATTGAGAAGAAAAAAACACATATCTTCTTTTAATGTGCTTGCATTGCACGGTTATGCGTAAATGAATACAGCACCATGTGGAGTAATGTTTCCTAATTTTGGCTTTCTTTTAATATTGCTGGATAAGCTTTCCAAATGATTTAATATTTTTGGATAAACTTTTTAAATTATGTTTTCAACATATTAAGATATCAAAAACATATCAAATATAAAACAACAATATTTCAGAATTTAGGGAATTATCTACTAAAAAACAGAAAGATCAAATTAAGAAAAACCCTTTTACACACACACACACACACACACACTCTCTCTCTCACAAGCTTTTGGGAGAACCTCTCTTTTTCAACTCTGAAGCATTTCTGAGCAAGACGACACATAGAATTTAAAGTTGAGTTGTGATACAGGGGTTAAAGCGACATGAGTGCAGATAAGACACAGGTTTGTTAGAAAATAGACACCACTCTTGCAGAGGGTCATAAATATCTTTCTGAAGAGCAGAGTGAGGGGGCAGAGGGAGAAAAAAAAACTAAGCAGACAGTGCAAAAGATGGTACACTTTATACATACACATACACACATAAATATGTATATGCAAACATAGAAACATAGAAACATAGAATGTGACAGCAGATAAGAACCATTCGGCCCATCTAGTCTGTCAAATTTTCTAAATGCTTTCATTAGTCCCTAGCCTTATCTTATAGTTAGGATAGCCTTATGCCTATCCCACGCATGCTTAAACTCCTTTACTGTGTTAACCTCTATCACTTCAGCTGGAAGGCTATTCCATGCATCCACTACCCTCTCAGTAAAGTAATAGCAAAGATCGTTATCGTGTAAGTGAAATGTATTCCATACAAATAAAATCACAATTTGTTATAAAAATAGATACAATTTAAATAATAATAATAATAAGTAACATGCATGATAATAATCAATGAATATTCCGTATAACATGGTATGCAATACAATGGCAATACATTTCACTGGCTAACATAGCAATTGTCAAGACAATGATTTATGATGGGCTTCATAGAGAGAAAGTGAAAGTTTCACACAGAGAAAGCTTCCAGCGAATAGCCATAAAAACTTTAGCTGACAGTTAGAATAACCCTTTCAATGCTGGTTAGACCTCCTAGGTAATTAAGACCTATTCTCATGTAATTTTAAATAAAATAACATATATACCATCTCATTAGTCATTTCCTGGAACCATCCAATAAGAGTAATCTACCATGTTCTATAAGCAGAATTGTAACTTGCCTAAAGAGATATTTTATCTTATTTTAAAGCAAATCAATACATCTGGATAAATATCACGATATGCTAACATGTGATATGTCACATTAAATACATAATTAATCTTTTCTATCTGCAGAATAGAATGTTTAATCATATACTTCGTAGTTAACTAAGATTTCTAAATATCGAAATCTGATCGTGATTTATCCAGTCATATATCATGCTATTAGAAAATTTTAATTAATTTACATTAATTAAATGAAGCCAGTATAATTACCAGTTGAGTAGATATTTTCATCAGATTAGTACGTATTCTCAGGAATTTGAATGTCATGGGTCTCTTTCTCTGTCTCCTGACTTAGCCTGCTTCCAACTCTTTGCCCCGACTGCTCACTCTCTTGCTTTCTCTGCATACCTCTGCATACCTCTCTCTTCCCTTTGTCTTAACTTTTTAAAGGAAAAATTCACTAGGTGATAGACCAATAGAAACATTAGAGGTGTGGTTAACTTCCAGGTAGCAATTTAAGTATTTGGTCTATAGAGGGCAGTCTCGTCCCACTAAACATACCTATCCAGGAAAGAGTTAACTTTTTCTGGTGGCTATTTTGACATCATTTAGCTTATCTTTATGGTTATTTATAATTTAAGTTTTCTGTCAGTTCAAACAGTTTCTTTGGGCTTTCTTCAGACTATGTGTCTCCAATTACTGCTGTAATTTCTAAAACTGACAGTTTAAACTTAATTTCAACTTCTAAATTACAATGGGACGTTATACAATATTGAGAGTAAAATTAAATTATTTAATCTTCTCTGTCACAAATGTCTGGGTTTAGAATTTAGACAGTCTGTCCATCCCCCGTTCTCATTTCTTATCAAAAGGTTTGTATATACTAAGCATACCTTTAGCTCTGGCAAAGTGGTTAGTTTTACAGAAAGGATAGAAATCTTGTGTCTTTTGTTAACTTGAAAATAACAAAATGTAGTCTGCTCTGTTTAGAGTGATTCAGAATATACACTTTTAATTTCTATCATAGCACAAAATGTCTACCGATATAAATACCCTGACAACACAGACACTGGGAGACATGGGGACACAGACATTTGGGGAAACTAAGACACTAGGGACACTGAGAGACATGGGGACACAGACACTGGGATACATGGGGACACTGAGACACTAGGGACACTGGCTGGGAGGCATGGGGACACATACACTTGGGGACACTGGGAGACATGGGGCACTTCTGGACATAGACATGGGGACACTGGGAGACATGGGGACACAGACATTTAGGGACACTGGGAGCCATGGGGACACTAGGGACACAGAGACATGGGAACACAGACACTGGGAGACATGGGGACACTGAGACACTAGGGACACTGGAAGACATGGGGACACTGAGACACTGACTAGGAGACATGTAGACACTGGTAGACATGGGGACACAGATATTTGGGTACACTGGGAGACATTTGGGGACACTGGGAGACATTTGGGGAAACTGGGAGACATGGGGACACTGAGAGACATGGGGACACAGAACTGGGAGACTAGGGGACACTGAGACACTAGGGACACTGGCTGGGAGACATGGAGACACTGTGTCCCTAGTGTCTCTGTGTCCCAATGTGTCTCCCTATGTCTCACAGCGTCCCCATGTGTGTCAGCGTCCCCATGTGTCACAGTGTCCCCTAGTGTATGTGTCCCCATGTTTCCCAGTGTCCCCTACGCCTCCCAGTGACTCAGTTTCCCCACATCCCCAATGTCTCCATGTCTCCCTGCTGCCTTTTCCCCCATCATTCACATACCTGAGCTGTAGTCTGTCTCTGCAGGTTGGGAGCTGCTGTCTGGACCCTGTGCTGTGTAGCTGCTCCCCCGCAGATCAGTGAGTAGAGAGAGGCAGGGAGATGCTGTAACTTCCTATCCCTGCCTCTCCCCATACACAGTGATCTCTACTGGCCGGTGCTGGTATTGCAGAGTACCGTCCAGTAGAGAAATACCGGCCAGTAGAAAAATATTTGCATTTGTATTGCTGGTATTACTGCAATACCGTCATGGCCAGGCAGCCTCAAATACCGGCTGTGCCTTAAAATACCAGTCAAGTGGCAAACCTAAGAGTAGCATGTTAAAAAAAAAAAGTTAATGGGCCTATTCCATGGGCCTGGAGCTGCAGCTCCATCAGCCCCTATGTTAGCCGGGCCCTGTATTACATTGTCTGCCTACCTTTAAGTCATCAGAAATAATCACCCCTAAATCCCTTTCCTCAGATATTGAAGTTAGGACTCTATAACATATTCTGTACTCTGCCCTTGGGTTTTTACATCCAAGATGCATTCTCTTGCACTTATCCACATTAATTGTCAGTTGCCACAACTCTGACCATTTTTTCTAGTTTACCTAAATCATTTGCCATTTGGCTTATCCCTCCTGGAACATATCTTAGTATCATCAGCAAAAAGACATGCCTTACCATCAAGATCTTCTGCAATATCACTAATAAAAATATTAAAGAGAATGGGTCCAAGTACAGATCCCTGAGGTACCCCACTGGTGACAAGCCCAAGCTTTGAATATACTCCATTGACTACAACCCTCTGTTGCCTATCACTCAGCCACTGCTGTTTGGAATCCAAACTTAAAGATTGCAATTTATTGATAAGCCTTCTATGTGTAACAGTGTCAAAAGCCTTACTGAAATCTAAGTCAGCAGTATCTACTGTACCACACTGATCTATTATTTTAGTTACCCAATCAAAAAAATCAATACGATTAGTTTGGCATGATCTCCTTGAAGTAAACCCATGTTGTATCTGATCTTGAAATCCATGTGTTTTTAGGTGTTCAACAATCCTATCCTTTAACATGGTTTCCATTACTTTCTGCACTACTGAAGTAAGGCTTACTGGCCTATAATTGCCTGACTCCTCCCTACTACCTTTCATGTGAATGGGCACAACATTCACTAACTTCCAATCTTCTGGGACTACTCCTGTTAACAATGATTGGTTAAATACATCTGTTAATGGTTTTGCTAGTACACCACTAAGCTCTTTTAGTCTTTTAGACCACCACCATTTGTCTTTACTTTTGACAGTTAGAATAGAACCTCTTCCTCTGTAAACTCACATGTAATAAATTACTAATTTGTCCTTTTTTTAAAACTGAGGTCCCTTTCCTTCATTTTCATCTGTAAATACTGAAACAAAATATTCATTGAGGCAGTCAGCTAGACCTTTATCCTTTTCTACATACCTTCCTTCTTTTGTTTTTAATCTAATTAATGCTTGTTTTACTTTCCTTTTCTCATTTATGTATCTAAAAATGTTTTGTCCCCTTTTTTTACTGACTGTGCTATTTTCTCATCTGTGTGTAATTTGGAAGCTCTTATAATTTGCTTAGCCTCTTTCTGCCTAATCGTATAGATCATTTTGTCTTCCTCACTCTGGTTTTCTTTATAATTACTAAATTTACATGAAAAACTTTTAGTTTTTTACTATTTTGGCCACATCTGCAGAGTACCACAGTGGTTTCTTGAATTTTTTGCTTTTACTGACAAGCCTAATGCAATTTTATGTTGCCTTCAGCAGTGCAACTGTTAAATAATCCCATTTCTCTTGGACTCCATTTAAATTGCTTCAGTCTGATAATGACTCCTTTACACATATTCTAATTTTATAGCATGACAGGAGGCTTCATATTTGCTTAAGTCTCTCTTTACTAGAACTCCACAGCAGCACATTAACAGAGAGATAAACACCAAAGAAAAAAACATAAGGTATCTATATAAGGCTCCTCCTAAGCCACCATTCCCTCTTTCTTTGCTGCTCTGCATCAGTACAGGTCAGAGTACCACTGCCTCCTGCTTCTAGTGGGTGGCTGTGGGATTTAGTGTGATTTATTTATGATTGTTATGAACTATGCTTGGTGGTGAGATTTATGTGCCTTTCTGGCTCTTTTATTTTCTTTGGGGAATGTTTCCTTTACAATACTGATAGTTTTTTTCATGTGTTTATTTATACAGATTACTGATAGTTTGCCATGTGTTTATTTATACAGATTACTGGTAGTTTGCCATGTGTTTTTATTTATACAGATTACTGGTAGTTTGCCATGTGTTTTTATTTATACAGATTACTGGTAGTTTGCCATGTGTTTTTTATTTATACAGATTACTGGTAGTTTGCCATGTGTTTTTTATTGATACAGATTACTGGTAGTTTGCCATGTGTTTTTTATTTATACAGATTACTGGTAGTTTGCCATGTGTTTTTTATTTATACAGATTACTGGTAGTTTGCCATGTGTTTTTATTTATACAGATTACTGGTAGTTTGCCGTGTGTTTTTATTTATACAGATTACTGGTAGTTTGCCATGTGTTTTTAGTTATACAGATTACTGGTAGTTTGCCATGTGTTTTTAGTTATACAGATTACTGGTAGTTTGCCATGTGTTTTTAGTTATACAGATTACTGGTAGTTTGCCATGTGTTTAGTTATACAGATTACTGGTAGTTTGCCATGTGTTTAGTTATACAGATTACTGGTAGTTTGCCATGTTTTTAGTTATACAGATTACTGGTAGTTTGCCATGTTTTTAGTTATACAGATTACTGGTAGTTTGCCATGTGTTTAGTTATACAGATTACTGGTAGTTTGCCATGTGTTTAGTTATACAGATTACTGGTAGTTTGCCATGTGTTTAGTTATACAGATTACTGGTAGTTTGCCATGTGTTTAGTTATACAGATTACTGGTAGTTTGCCATGTGTTTAGTTATACAGATTACTGGTAGTTTGCCATGTGTTTAGTTATACAGATTACTGATAGTTTGCCATGTGTTTAGTTATACAGATTACTGGTAGTTTGCCATGTGTTTAGTTATACAGATTACTGGTAGTTTGCCATGTGTTTAGTTATACAGATTACTGGTAGTTTGCCATGTGTTTAGTTATACAGATTACTGGTAGTTTGCCAGGTGTTTAGTTATACAGATTACTGGTAGTTTGCCAGGTGTTTATTTATACAGATTACTGGTAGTTTGCCAGGTGTTTATTTATACAGATTACTGGTAGTTTGCCAGGTGTTTAGTTATACAGATTACTGGTAGTTTGCCAGGTGTTTATTTATACAGATTACTGGTAGTTTGCCATGTGTTTATTTATACAGATTACTGATAGATTACCATGTGTTTATTTCTTTGTGCCTGTTTTCTCCTTGGGAGTTTTGTTTTACCCTGTTGGCTTTATTGTTTGTTCTGTTTCCTCTGGCTTATTGGCCGTGGTGGTCGCCGAGAAGCGGTCTTCCGACCGCTCCCCGTGCCGACCGCCGGGACCGCGGAGAAAGACTCCTGCGGTCCCTCGTTTGTTGCCTTTGATGCCCACCGGCTTCGTCCGCCGAGCGGGAATCCCTGTTTTGTTCTTTACCCTGCCCGCGTCCCCACTCACTCGCTAACACTTGTCAGAGTGGGGACGGAGCAGGGATCTACTCATTTGCCGCGGGAGCCTCCGCTCCCGGTCACCCTCCCCGCGACCGCGTGGTCGGGCAGCGGGAGCGGCTCTCCACTGTGTTTGCCGCACGCGTCACTGCCTTATTAAAGGTACAGTGACTAGCTGGTCCGGTGTGTTTCCCCATCTCCTGGGCGGTTTGGGGGTGCGTATTTTTTGGTGACAGCTTTCTTTTCTGTCCATGTGAGGCAGCTCTGTGAGCCCTTGCATCATAAATTATGCCCCATATATGAGGGTCGCAGATTCAATCCCCCTCACCTCTCCAAGTAACTAAGAATAGACTTTAGTTTTCGATTCTTTGCATGTGTGCTTGCCCTGCATGTTTTTCTATGGACATGGTTTTACGGTTTACTGGTTTTCCTGACTTCCACATGGCACTGCGTGCCTCCTGCAGGTGTCCCTGCCTGGTGTCCTTACCCACTTATTGAACTAGGACTGCTCTAATCAAGCCTCAGTTGCCTGATGGAGGTAGCACTGGCGTCCAAAGCCAGGGATTGTGGGTTCAGGCCCCATCTGGGTGGTTGAGCATGGCACTCGTATTTTGTGGCCTAATGGATTAGGCACAACCATATAAAAACTAAAGTGTTTCGCTATCTTGAAGAACCTTGCCTATAAGGACCCAGCTTCGTCTCTACCCTGCACCCTAATAGTCAAGATTCTACTACATGTCTAAAAGGATCTAGGTTTCCGCCTGCATTATACCTCTGGCTCGGTACCGCCCGTACCATTATACTAGCCTGCCTTGTCTGTGCCTTTATAATTGGCCTGCTTTGTATGTGCCCCTTGATTGGCCTGCTTTGTCTGTGCCCCTTGATTGGCCTGCTTTGTCTGTGCCCCATGATTGGCCTGCTTTGTCTGTGCCATACTATGCATGCTATTGGACTGGTGGCTCCATACCCTGGATAACGGTTTGTTGAGCCTGCATGCATTATTACTTGCCTCTGCCAACACTAGGGGTGCTGCCCCTTTTGCCTGCTAATGATACCTGTTTTCTAGCTTAGTAGGTATCAAGTATCATAGACTCAGACTTTATGGACGCCTCTGCACAGGAGCAGAATTTGCAGGCTTTACTTAATGCGGCTGTGACCGCATCTGTTGAAATAGCCCTGGCTAGGGCCCTCCCTCAACCACATATGGACAGGGGTGTGTGTGGAACCTCTCAGTTGGCAGAAGACTCGGATGAGTCAGACTCTCAGGTGCGAGAGCAGGCAAGTGCGCGAACGCGCTATTGAAAGGGTGAAGACCCTGAACCACGCTCCCGGACGGGCAAGACTCTGGCGAAGTGACGTGGTTTGAGGTTGATAACCTCGTCGGCCAGGCACCACCGCCTATCGGGCGCAGGGGAGGAGGCCTCCTTACCCCCCCCCACCTTGGCCGCGCTGGATGTGTGGCGGGCAGACCAGCCTCCCTCAGATGGAGAAGATGTTTGGGTTGAGGACCTTGGCGAGGGTCCCGGTGGACGCTGGGAAGAGGAAGACTCGCCACCGACTAGGGCCCCCACGACAATGTTGGGGGACGATACCCTTTTGGGCACTACTGGAGAACCTCTGTTAGAGCCTCAATCTATCCGATGCCCCAGGTCCTCGGACTAGTCACTGCCCGACCACTTGGCACAATTCGTGCGCTACTGGGTCCGTAGACCCCTTGGAAGTGAGGCCTGCAAGAAGCTGCGGGCGCAATGCCCCAGACCGGTACTGCCGGACAGGGTGGCGGTTACCCTGGATGTTGGCCCTAACAGACGAGGCCTTCACAGAAGGTAGGGCTCTGGACCCAGCCATCATGAGGGACTGGGCACTTCGTTCCATTTGCCTGCTGGGCAATGCCACTGTGGCCCTTTGCACGGAACCCAGGAAGACGGCACTCTTCCATATGGACAACAAGCTGTCGGATTTGGGAGCCGAAGATGTGGGTCCCCTGGCTAAAGGTCTGCTGTTCAGGGAGCCTTTCATTGAGGAACTGCAGAAACAGGTTATTCTGTTTACCTCCCGGGATAAAGCGAAGTCTTCGATCGGGAAGGTCTTCCGCCCACGGTTACCTTCAGACGTATGGGTCCTTGGGACAGTGCGGAGTTATGTCACAGACTTCCACTCTTCCCCTACACAGGTTGGACGCCCGAGGATCCCCGTCATCACAAGAGGCCAATAGCCCTTGTTGGAGGTGGAAGTTTGACCTCCGTACCAATTCCCATGCCTCCCCTTCGGCCTCAGCTCGGCCCCTTGGTGCTTCACCAAACTCCTGAAACCGGTGGTCACCCAATTCAGAGCAGAGGCCGTAAGCTGTATCGCCTATCTGGACGACTTGCTTATCTTTGCGAGGACCCCGCCGGGCTCAGATTTCGGACGCGCTCTGCGTTTTCCTTGTTGGAATGCCTGGGGTTCGTGGTCATTCTGAAGAAATCGGCCTTGGAGCCTGCGCAGACGGTGGAATTCTTGGGTTTCGTAGTCGTTGCGCAAGACGGCATTCTCCGCCTGCCTGTGGCGAAGATAACGGCCATTCGGAAGGAGATCAGACGTGTTTTCAACAAGACCGAACTCCCCTCCGGAGGTTGGCTCGCGTGGTGGGTCTCCTCTTGGCCTCGATACAGGCGTTCTACCCGGGCCCACTACATTACAGGGCCATGCAGCGGCTGAAGGCGCACTCTCTACGCAAGAGACCCTCTTAGGACCAGATCTCCCTGGCCTCGGACGTGCAGGCCGGATTGAGCTGGTGCCTCCTGCATATATCCGCCTGGAACAGCAAGGCGATACTCGGGATGACCCTGGATCTCGTGTAGGAATCGGATGCGAGTCTTTGGGACTGGGGTGCCTCGTGCACGACGAGGTCCACGGGGGGCCCGTGGTCGGACAATAGATCGGAATCCCGCATCAATTGCCTGGGGTTGATTGCAGGTTCGTTGGAAATTCGGAGCCTGGCGAAGCATCTGTCAGACTGATGCGTGCTCCTTCGGATGGACAATGGTTCGGCGGTGCAATACATCAACCACTCGGTTTCGAGCACTAGAGGTGTTATCTCTCAACATGGAGCCCCTGGTTTCGCTGGTGCTTGGAACGGGATACCGATCCCTTTACGGGTCCTGTATCTAGCGTGCTGAATTTCTTGTCTCTTGTCTTTGACCTGGGTCGGTCATATCGCTTGGTTATCGTGGTTAGATCAGCTATCTCGACGGCACTTGTCCCGCTTCGGGTTTTTCCCCATCGGCCAGGATCCGCTAGTCTGCAGGCTCCTGCGTGGAATGAGACTGGTGCGCCCTCCGGCGCCCAAGTATTCTTCCCTCTGGGACGTGCGTTTGGTTTTGGCGTTCTTTCGGAATTGGCCTGATAACCAGGACCTTTCTCTTCGCCAGCTTTCAGCGAAATTTGCCCTCTTGTTGTGTCTGGTCTCGTTCAGACGTGTTTCAGATGTCCGGGCCTTCGATGTCGGCGCTTTCTCGTTTTTCTCCAGAGGGGGTCTCCGTCAAGGTGCTTAGACGTACCAAGTCGGAATCGACGGTTGTATCATGCCCTTACTTCTAGGACTCGCCTAAGCTTCGTGTAGCGAAGGCACTGTCGCGATGGATAAGATGTCTTTTGGCTCTGGCGGGTGTGGATGCGACCTTCGGAGCGCTTTTGGTTAGGGGCGCCGCAGCTTCCGGAGCTTTTTTGGCGAGCGCTTCCCTTCAGGACATTCTGCGTTCGGCGGACGGGTCCCGTGTAGAGTTTTTTCGCCTATTTTACTTTAGACCGTCGGAACATGCTTCTTTTGCTTTGCTGTCGGAGCGTTAAAACAGCAAATATGAAGCCTCCTGTCATGCTATAAAATTGTAGATTATACTAGCTTTAGTGTAACTATAATCTTAATTTTATTAATGACAGGAGGCGAATATTTCCCACCCAATTTGATTTCTTCCCCCCCTTGTTTTGGATGGATTGCATTGATTGTATTTCTGTTGATTTGTCTGATTATCTGGGCTAGGTTGGTTAGTCTGGGGTGATGTTGTGGGAAGTGCATGTTATACTGTATTGACGGTCATTAGTATGGATTTCGTGTCTTTATTCTATCAGTACTGGATCGTGGGATTTATGTTTTATCAGTACATTTCGTTCACTAATCAGTGTTTTCGATTCTGTTTATTTCGTTTCAGTTTAATGGTTCGACTTCAGTTCATAGGATCGGCCGTTTGGCGGGATAAAGATCAAGTTCATCCATTATCCAAAGTTTTTCCAGATGACATTCATCGTTATGTTGTGAATTTTTCTTTATTTAGTTATTGTCATTGTTGTGTACGTTACGTTGTTGCAGCGTGAAAGAGGAAATGGTGGCTTAGGAGGAGCCTTATATAGATACCTTATGTTTTTGTCTTTGGTGTTTATCTCTCTGTTAATGTGCTGCTGTGGAGTTCTAGTAAAGAGAGACTTAAGCAAATATTCGCCTCCTGTCATTAATAAAATTAAGATTATAGTTACACTAAAGCTAGTATAATCTACAATTTTAGAAAAGTCTAAAACTTTTGTTTTTGTGTGGTGTTACTCAGTCACTGTTCTTGTATTAAACCACATTGACTGATGATCACTAGATCCTAAACTTTCACCTACAGTAATATCTGATACCAAATCTCCATTTGTTAACACTAGTGATGTACCGAACTGTCCGCTGGTGAACAGTTCCCGGCGAAATTAGCGTGTTCGCGTTCGCCGCGGCGGGCGGACACATGCGCAGTTCGATCCGCCCCCTATTCGTCATCATTGGGCAAACTTTGACCCTGTGCCTCTCGGTCAGCAGACACATTCCAGCCAATCAGCAGCACTCCCTCCCTTCCACACCCTCCAACCTCCCTCCCAGCATCCATTTTCGATTCATTCGGAAGATGCATGCTTAGTGAGAGGAGGGAAAGTTTAGCTGCTGCTGATTAGATAGGGAAATTGATAGCTAGGCTAGGGTATTCAGTGTCCACTAGAATCCTGAAGGACTCATCTGATCTCTGCTGTAAGGACAGCACCCCAAAAAGCCCTTTTTAGGGCTATAACATCAGGCTGCTTTTTTTTTTTTTCCTGTGTAATGTAATTGCAGGTGCCTGCCTGCCAGCTTCTGTGTGAGGTTCACATTGGATACTGTGCCTACTTGCCCAGTGCCACCACTCATATCTGTTTTAACAATAGGTTAAGCTTTACATTTAAAATAAATATTTTTTTTTCACTGTAATAGAAGAGCAGTTGCCTGCCTGCCAGCTTCTGTGTGAGGTTCACATTGGATACTGTGCCTACTTGCCCAGTGCCACCACTCATATCTGTTTTAACAATTGGTTAAGCTTTACATTTAAAATAAATATTTTTTTTCACTGTAATAGAAGAGCAGTTGCCTGCCTGTCAGCTTCTGTGTGAGGTTCACATTGGATACTGTGCCCACTTGCCCAGTGCCACCACTCATATCTGTTTTAACAATTGGTTAAGCTTTAGATTTAAAATAAATATTTTTTTTCACTGTAATAGAAGAGCAGTTGCCTGCCTGACAGCTTCTGTGTCAGGTTGGATGCCTTGCCCATTTGCACAGTCAGTGCCACGACTCATATCTGTTTTAACAATTGGTTAAGCTTTAGATTTAAAATAAATATTTTTTTTTCACTGTAATAGAAGAGCAGTTGCCTGCCTGCCAGCTTCTGTGTCAGGTTGGATGCCTTGCCCATTTGCACAGTCAGTGCCACCACTCATATCTGTTTTAACAATTGGTTAAGCTTTAGATTTTAAATAAATAATTTTTTTCACTGTAATAGAAGAGCAGTGTCCTGCCTGCCAGCTTCTGTGTGAGGTTCACATTGGATACTGTGCCCACTTGCCCAGTGCCACCACTCATATCTGTTTTAACAATTGGTTAAGCTTTAGATTTAAAATAAATATTTTTTTTTCACTGTAATAGAAGAGCAGTTAGTTGTCTGCAAGCATCTGGGTGTCAGGCCTACTTCAGCGTGTGCTCTGCAGACCTGTGCCAGCGTGCTTTGACAGTTGCCAATCATATCTGGTGTCTCTTTAGCGTGCTTTTACAAAGAAAAAAGGTTTCCAGTGTAAGCTAATAGCAGACAGTCAGTGTCCTTCAAGCGGCTCTGTCAGGCCTTCCTTCAGCGTGTGCCCTGCACAATCCTGCCAGCGTACTTTGACAGTTGCCACTCATATCTGGTGTCTCTATAGCGTGCTTTTACAACCCAAATTTTGTTTCCACTGTAATAGAAGAGAAGTTGCCTGCCTGCCAGCTTCTGTGTGAGGTTCACATTGGATACTGTGCCTACTTGTCCAGTGCCACCACTCATATCTGTTTTAACAATTGGTTAAGCTTTACATTTAAAATAAATATTTTTTTTTCACTGTAATAGAAGAGCAGTTAGTTGTCTGCAAGCGTCTGGGTGTCAGGCCTACTTCAGCGTGTGCTCTGCAGACCTGTGCCAGCGTGCTTTGACAGTTGCCACTCATATCTGGTGTCTCTATAGCGTGCTTTTACAACCAAAATTTTGTTTCCACTGTAATAGAAGAGCAGTTGCCTGCCTGCCAGCTTCTGTGTGAGGTTCACATTGGATACTGTGCCTACTTGCCCAGTGCCACCACTCATATCTGTTTTAACAATTGGTTAAGCTTTACATTTAAAATAAATATTTTTTTTTCACTGTAATAGAAGAGCAGTTGCCTGCCTGCCAGCTTCTGTGTGAGGTTCACATTGGATACTGTGCCTACTTGCCCAGTGCCACCACTCATATCTGTTTTAACAATTGGTTAAGCTTTACATTTAAAATAAATATATTTTTTTCACTGTAATAGAAGAGCAGTTAGTTGTCTGCAAGCGTCTGGGTGTCAGGCCTACTTCAGCGTGTGCTCTGCAGACCTGTGCCAGCGTGCTTTGACAGTTGCCACTCATATCTGGTGTCTCTATAGCGTGCTTTTACAACCAAAATTGTGTTTCCACTGTAATAGAAGAGCAGTTGCCTGCCTGCCAGCTTCTGTGTGAGGTTCACATTGGATACTGTGCCTACTTGCCCAGTGCCACCACTCATATCTGTTTTAACAATTGGTTAAGCTTTACATTTAAAATAAATATTTTTTTTTCACTGTAATAGAAGAGCAGTTGCCTGCCTGCCAGCTTCAGTGTGAGGTTCACATTGGATACTGTGCCTACTTGCCCAGTGCCACCACTCATATCTGTTTTAACAATTGGTTAAGCTTTACATTTAAAATAAATAATTTGGTTCACTGTAATAGAAGAGCAGTTGCCTGCCTGCCAGCTTCTGTGTCAGGTTGGATGCCTTGCCCATTTGCACAGTCAGTGCCAACACTCATATCTGTTTTAACAATAGCTTAAGCTTTAGTTTTTAAAGAAATCATTTTTTTTCACTGTAGTAGAAGATCAGTTAGTTGTCTGCAAGCGTCTGGGTGTCAGGCCTACTTCAGCGTGTGCTCTGTAGACCTGTTCCAGCGTGCTTTGACAGTTGCCAATCATATTTGGTGTCTCTATAGCGTGCTTTTAAAACCAAAATTTGTTTTTCACTGTTATAGATTGAATAGCAGTTACTTGTCTTCAAGCGGGTGTCTCAGGCCTACAGTGTGTGCTCTGCAGAACTGTTCCAGTGCACATTGCCAATCATATCTGGTCTCACAGTAGCTTGCACGCATAGTACCACTAATCCCCCAAAAAATGACAGGCAGAGGCAGGCCACCCCGCAGGGGCCGTTGTGGTCGTGGTGCTGTGATTCCCTTTTGCCCTAGAATAATGCCCAGTTTTCAGAAGCCACGTACCCTGAACTTGAAAAGTTCTGAGGACTTAGTTGACTGGCTAACACAGGACACCCAATCTTGTACAGCCTCCGCTCGGAACCTTGATGCACCATCCTCCTCCAGCTTAGCTTCAGGCACCTCTCAAGATAGCACTCACCCGCCTGCTGCCACCACCAAAACTAGCACCACAGCCGCTTTACTTTGTATGTCAGAGGAGTTATTCACACACCCGTTTGAAGAAATGAGTGATGCGCAACCATTATTGCTAGAGGATGTAGATAACAGGGATATGTCTCAGGCAGGCAGCATTAAACACATGGAGGTACGGTGTGATGATGATGATGTTGTACCCGCTGCTGCTTCCTTTTCTGAGTTGTCAGATACAAGCGAAGCGGTTGATGATGACGATGCGTCCATGGATGTCACGTGGGTGCCCGCTCGGCAAGAAGAAGAACAGGGCGAAAGTTCAGATGGGGAGACAGAGAGGAGGAGGAGACGAGTTGGAAGCAGGGGGGGTCATCGCAAGGAGCTAGTGGCACAGTCAGACAGCATGCATCGGCACCCGGGGTCAGCCCGACAGCACGCCAATCAACGCATGCTGTGTCCACCACCAGAATGCCGTCATTGCAGAGCTCAGCAGTGTGGCATTTTTTTTGTGTGTCTGCCTCTGACAACAGCGATGCCATTTGCAACCTGTGCCAAAGGAAACTGAGTCGTGGGAGGTCCAACACCCACCTAGGTACAACTGCTTTGCGTAGGCACATGATCTCACATCACAAACGCCTATGGGATCAACACATGAGTACAAGCAGCACGCCTACTCTAAGCCGCCATCCTCCTCCTGGTCCAGCATCTTCAGCCACGTCAACCACTGCTGTCCTTCTTGCCCCCTCTCAACCATCCGCCACTCCGTCTCCCGCCTTGAGCAGTTCCCGCTCATCTGCCCACAGTCATGTGTCTGTCAAGGACATGTTTGAGCGTAAGAAGCCAATGTCACCAAGTCACCCCCTTGCCCAGCGTCTGACAGCTGGCTTGTCCGAACTATTAGCCCGCCAGCTTTTACCATACAATCTGGTTGAGTCTGAGGCGTTCAAAAAATTTGTAGCTATTGGGACACCGCAGTGGAAGGTACCCGGCCGGAATTTCTTTTCACAAAAGGCAATCCCCAACTTGTACTCGATTGTGCAAAAGGAAGTCATGGCATGTCTGGCACACAGTGTTGGGGCAAGGGTCCATCTGACCACTGATACCTGGTCTGCAAAGCATGGTCAGGGCAGGTATATCACCTACCCTGCGCATTGGGTAAACCTGCTGACGGCTCCATTGCAGAGGAGTTGGTGACACCGCCACGAATTGCAGGCAGTCCTGCTGCCACCTCCCCTACTCCTCCTACTCCATCCTCTTCCATAACCTCCTCGGCTGAGTCCTCTTGTGCCGCTGCTTCTTGCTCCACATCAACGGCACCCCCCCAGCTCCCCAGGTACTATTCCACATCCCGGATACGGCACTGTCACGCCGTCTTGGGTTTGACTTGCTTGAAAGCAGAGAGTCACACCGGACAAGCACTCCTGTCCGCCCTGAACGCACAGGTGGAAAAGTGTCTGACTCCGCAGCAACTGGATATCGGCAAAGTGGTGTGTGACAACGGAAAAAATTTGATAGCGGCATTGAAGTTGGGCAAGTTGACACATGTGCCGTGCATGGCACATGTGTGTAATCTGATCGTACAACGCTTTGTGCATACGTACACAGGCTTACAGGACGTCCTGAAGCAGGCCAGGAAGGTGTGTGGCCATTTCAGGCGTTCCTACACGGCCATGGCTCACTTTGCCGATATCCAGCGGCGAAACAACATGCCAGTGAGGCGCTTTATTTGCGACAGCCCTACACGTTGGAATTCAGCACTCCTAATGTTCGACCGCCTGCTCCAACAAGAAAAAGCTGTTAATGAATATTTGTATGACCGGGGTGCTAGGACAGCCTCTGGGGAGCTGGGAATTTTTTTGCCACGTTACTGGACGCTCATGCGCAATGCCTGTAGGCTCATGCGTCCTTTTGAGGAGGTGACAAACCTTGTCAGTCACAACGAAGGCACCATCAGCGACATTATACCATTTGTTTTCTTCATGGAGCGTGCCCTGCGAAGAGTGCTGGATCAGGCTGTAGATGAGCGTGAAGAGGAAGAGGAAGAGTTGTGGTCACCATCACCACCAGAAACAGCCTTATCAGCATCGCTTGCTGGACCTGCGGCAACGCTGGAAGAGGATTGTGAGGAAGAGGAGTCAGAGGAGGATTGTAGCTTTGAGGAGGAGGAGGAGGAGCAAGACCAAACACAACAGGCATCCCAGGGTGCTCGTTGTCACCTATCTGGTACCCGTGGTGTTGTACGTGGCTGGGGGGAAGAACATACCTTCAATGACATCAGTGAGGAGGAGGAACGGGAAATGAGTAGCTCGGCATCCAACCTTGTGCAAATGGGGTCTTTCATGCTTTCCTGCCGGTTGAGGGACCCTCATATAAAAAGGCTGAAGGAGAACGACCTGTACTGGGTGTCCACGCTACTAGACCCCCGGTATAAGCAGAAAGTGGCGGAAATGTTACCGAATTACAACAAGTCGGAAAGGATGCAGCATTTGGAAAATAAATTAAAAAGTATGCTTTACACAGCGTATAAGGGTGATGTCACAGCACAACGGGAATCTAACAGGGGGAGAGGTGGAAGTCATCCTCCTCCTCCTCCCACGACCACGCCGGCAAGGACAGGACGCTTTAAAGACGTGTTGTTGATGGAGGACATGCGGACCTTTTTAAGTCCTATGCATCACCACAGCCCTTCGGGATCCACCCTCAGAGAGCGACTCGACCGACAGGTAGCAGACTACCTCACCTTAACTGCAGATATCGACACTCTGAGGAGCGATGAACCCCTTGACTACTGGGTGTGCAGGCTTGACCTGTGGCCTGAGCTATCCCAATTTGCGATAGAACTTCTGGCCTGCCCCGCTTCAAGTGTCCTGTCAGAAAGGACCTTCAGTGCAGCAGGAGGTATTGTCACTGAGAAGAGAAGTCGCCTAGGTCAAAAAAGTCTAGATTACCTCACCTTTATTAAGATGAATGAGGGATGGATCCAGAAGGGACTGACACTGGGCGATACATTCGCTTAAAAAAGGCCTGATGAGATGAGCTGCCTTGGGCTAAAAATGGTCCACACGCTGCTGTATTTTAGCTCTGAATGACGTTTGACTTGCGTGACTTATCCGCCACCAACTAGGGTTCAAGCCGCCATGTTTTAGGGCACTTTCTGCCTGTGAAACAAACATCAATTTTTCTGGCCGCTGCTACAGCAGCGGCTGCAACAATACCAAATTTTTCAGGCATGTGTACATGCCTAATTTTTAGGCCCACTGGTGCAGCACTGTGGCTTCAAAAACCAAACCAAAAATTAAAATCCTCCAAGATGGCACCAATATACCAGTGGTCTAAGCATCTTCCCACCTTGGCCTAAAAAGGGGAGGTGATTCAACAATTAAAAATCTCTGCCATTTACACGTCCACTGATAGGAGACGCGGAAGGTATTAAACTGATATGAACAATACTCCACTCCTATCAGTAGGTCCGTCCCATTTTGATTTATGCCCCCCACCCACCGCGCAGGGATGGGGGCCGGGGGGGGGGGGGGAAGTAGGCCCCCCATCGTGATTTATGCCCTCCACCCACCGCGCAGGGGTGGGGGCCGAGGGGGGGAGGACAGTAGGTCACCCCATTGTGATTTATGGCCCCCACCCACCACGCAGGGGTTGGGGAGGACAGTAGCTCCCCCCAGTGTGTATCAGGGGCTTTGAGGACAGGTGTCAATCCATACCTGCCAAGTGACCCTATGTAGGGGGAACAGTCTCTATTCTGCTCTGTGTCAGTGTGTATCATTGTCTCTGTGGACGGGGAACAGTCTCTATTCTGCTCTGTGTCAGTGTGTATCATGGTCTCTGTGGACAGGGAACAGTCCCTATTCTGCTCTGTGTCAGTGTGTATCATGGTCTCTGTGGACGGGGAACAGTCTCTATTCTGCTCTGTGTCAGTGTGTATCATGGACTCTGTGGACAGGGAACAGTCCCTATTCTGCTCTGTGTCAGTGTGTATCAGGTGTTTTGAGGACAGGTGTCAATCCATATCTGCCAAGTGACCCTATGTAGGGGTAACAGTCCCTATTCTGCTCTGTGTCAGTGTGTATCATGGTCTCTGTGGACAGGGAACAGTCTCTATTCTGCTCTGTGTCAGTGTGTATCAGGGGTTTTGAGGACAGGTGTCAATCCATATCTGCCAAGTGACCCTATGTAGGGGGAACAGTCCCTATTCTGCTCTGTGTCAGTGTGTATCAGGGGTTTTGAGGACAGGTGTCAATCCATATCTGCCAAGTGACCCTATGTAGAGGTAACAGTCCCTATTCTGCTCTGTGTCAGTGTGTATCATGGTCTCTGTGGACAGGGAACAGTCTCTATTCTGCTCTGTGTCAGTGTGTATCAGGGGTTTTGTGGACAGGTGTCAATCCATATCTGCCAAGTGACCCTATGTAGGGGGAACAGTCCCTATTCTGCTCTGTGTCAGTGTGTATCAGGGGTTTTGAGGACAGGTGTCAATCCATATCTGCCAAGTGACCCTATGTAGGGGGAACAGTCCCTATTCTGCTCTGTGTCAGTGTGTATCAGGGGTGTAACGGATCACCTGGCACCCCGACTGGGTACCTCCGTTGAAAGATGCTCCTAGCGCTTCCAGAGGACTCCAAGCACTCCACCAGACACCATAAGCACCGCAGGCTGCAGCTATCTCCCTTCAGAACGAAGCAGGAACTATCTCTTACAAGAGCTCAGTGATTATAGCAAGGGAATATGCCTAGCATAGCAATCCCTTGTAGCAGATTCCCCCAATAAGAGACAGGACTCAAGTTGAGGGTAAAAATAGAACTCCCTGGCTGCTAGCTTGCAGCCCTTTTTATTAGGTGCTCCCATGAAGGGGAGGGACACACACAGTAACGTACATTAACCAATCACACAATAGTTACATCCCACACATAGCCCTCCCCTCTACCTGTAAACTAATTATCTGTACACACAGGAAAATACAATTATCATAGGTAGGGAAAATACAGTTTTTACACAACATTCATAACTCCCAAATATACATCACATTCATCACATATACATCACATTCGCATAAAAATACATATTCACAATCAATCCATTCGGGGGAACAACATACTCAAAAATCATATGAATTTGACCAGGGGTTCAAAAGTTAGTACAAATGTGCATTCGACCTTCTGGAAGCATGTTTTCCAGCTCAAACTAGTTCCCCAGAATCCTCTGTCCTGGAGACAATGGAGAAGCTGATTTAATTATATCCAGGGACAAACACAGCCTCCATTAAGCACATGTTACCAGCAACCACCAAAAGACATAAAAATACATAACTCCTGTTATACTAAACAGAACCCCCACATTCAACCCATCCCCAGATGGCTTGGATCTGAGCGCTCAACATATCCAAACAGCGCTCAGATGCCACAAACACAGTTCAAACGCCATGGGGTTTAAGTTTTGTATGGGCTGATGAGAGGGCCCATAATCCTGGGGCAGCCCAATAACACACAGTATGCCCAAATACCGTGCATAAAGGGCCAAATCGCCCAGGGACCGTAGTCACAGGGTAAGAGGCGGGCAAGCAGCCCCCTCCAAAACACAGTGGCGAAGTGGCTTTCGCTACAAGGGGTTTTGAGGACAGGTGTCAATCCATATCTGCCAAGTGACCCTATGTAGGGGGGACAGTCTCTATTCTGCTCTGTGTCAGTGTGTATCAGGGCTGGGCTTTGAGGACAGGTGTCAATGTTAGGTGATTTCTGCCCTTTATGGATTAAAAGCAGACTCTGCATCAACTGTGCAATTTTCCATGGGAGTTTTGCCATGGATCCCCCTCTGGCATGCCACAGTCCAGGTGTTAGTCCCCTTGAAACAACTGTTCCATCACTATTGTGGCCAGAAAGAGTCCCTGTTGTTTTTAAAATTCGCCTGCCCATTGAAGTCAATGGCGGTTCGCGCGGTTCGCCGGTTCGCAAACATTTGCGGAAGTTCGCGTTCGCCGTTCGCGAACCGAAAATTTTGGGTTCGCGACAACACTAGTTAACACTAAATCTAGTATGGCCTCTTTACGAGTTGGCTTCTAAACAACTTGTTTTAGAGTCAATCCCAGTAGGGAGTTTAGAATATGTGTGCTCCTGGTACAAGCAGCTATTTTTGTTTTCCAATTCACATCAGGAAGATTAAAGTCACTCATGATGATAACTTCCCCCTTCATTGTCATTTTAGCTATTTCCTCAACTAGTAGATTATCTAACTGTCCTGGGGGCCTATAAATCACACCTACATGAGTTACTGTGTGATTACCAAATTCTAACGTAACCCAAGCAGACTCTACGTTTGCCTCACTAACTTTTATTAGGCTACATTTTATCCTATCTTTCACATACAGGGCCACCCCTCCCCCTTTCTTGCCTTCCCTGTCTTTTCTATATAAAGAGTACCCTGGTATTGCTATGTCCCAGTCATTTTTCTCATTATGCTATGTCTCAGTAACAGCGACTTAATCTACATTATCAGTTGCCATTATTGCCACAAGTTCATGGATCTTATTCCCTAAACTGCGAGCATTTGTAAACATGACTCTAAGCTTATCATTTTTTAACACACGTGCAACAGGCACCTACTGTCCTTGTTTTGGGGGGAAATTGGCTTGATGTTTTATAACCCTTTTGCCCCCCGCCCTCCAGTTTAAATACATCCTAGCAAAACCTCTGAACTGCTCACTGAGGACATTTGTTCCCTTTTGAGAAAGATGCAAACCAATCTATTCCAAACAGAGCTACCATGAGAAATAAAGCCAAATCCTTGCTTCTGACACCATTCACCAAGCCACAAGTTAAAGTCCCTAATACGCATCTGCCTGTCGTTCTGCACAGGCAGAACTTCAGAGAATGACAGTGTGGAAGCAACCTGCCGTATATCATTGGCAAAAACACAAAAAATTTCCTTAACCTCTGAAACCTCATTGCAAGCCTATTCGTTTGTCCCTAGATGGACAAGTACATCCAATTCCCCTTCCTGCTTTGCTCACTTAACAATATTACAAATACGTCTCCTGTCTCTGTGAGCAGTAGCTCCGGGAAGACATCTCACAAGACCTCCATTGTTCATCTCCACACATCTTATGATGGAATCCCCCAACTACAACTGCTTTTTATTAGGCCTTACCATAGTCTCCAAGCCTGCCTCCACAACACCACTACCCTCACTTCCTGAGCCTGTCTCCACAACACCACTGCCCTCATTGCCTGAGCCTGTCTCAAAAACAACACTACCCTCAGTGCCTGTCTCCATAACACCACTACACCTGGTGCCTGAGAATGTCTCCATAACACCATTACACTCTGAAAGTGCAGAAAATGAATTATGTAGAGCAACAGACTGTGCAATTTGCCTTTTATCCACAACTCTAAGTCTACCAGATCCTACAGTAATCCATCTGCCATTCCTAGTACGTCTCTGCTGTAGTGGCTTTGCAGCAGTTCCATCCTAAATTTGTTCACCAGATAATTTACAAATCTCAGATTTCAAAACTACAATCTCCTGCCACAATATAGAGAACTGTCTACAGATTAGACAGCATCCAAATCTCCAAAAAGTGGAACATGAAACAAATGCATGACAACTATTACACCGAACATATACAAACGCATAAACACATGAACACATGAACACATGTACATATACATACACATAAACACATATTTTTGTTTTAGCATGTAATTCGCTTTGCTTTTTTTGATCTCTCCGTTTAGCCAGTTGCTCAAATTTTGCATCATGACGCTATTTATCACTTTTTTGGCATTGATACATGCCACTTATGCACTGCTGGACGGTATCCTGTGTATTTATAGCCTGCTGCATATATGGAAGCTATGTTTAATTTTGCTTATTAGGTTTTCTTAGTCTCTCATCATTTTTCTATTGTCTTCTTCTTTCTCTCTCACTTTGTCACTACACACTCAGCAGTGGACTTAACTTAATGTCCACCCACTTACACTTTCTCCTGCATGCTTCATTGCTCTTCACCCTCTCTATCATTTTCATATACACTCACTCTGACTCATGTACATAGGATCACTAGATCACCCTCCACCGTTTTATTCACTTATTTAGTTGTTGCGGTCACGTTCTGGTTTGATCACGTTTTGTTTATACATATACACATTTTCATTCACTTCACACTCCTTCCACCAGGATTTCCTCACAGATCTTCAGCCCACACAACACACGTATTCTTCTACACCTTTTTCATACTGTTCTCTCTCAGACCAAGTTCACCTCTTTATACAATATGAAGTAACCTGCAATAATCAATATCACACAGCTAGCTATCTTTTGCATATAAAACATCTCCACAGTGATATCCAGCTCCATTAGCAGTCCAGTTTTTACGTCCATACTCTTTTAACTGCTGCCATGTCGTATTCATCACATAAGTCCGGTCACAAGTGGTTTCCTTGGTTACCTAGACGCACATCCACGATCTCTTCCGGTCGCACCTCGGGTGACGTCATCACTCACCGACAGGATCACCACGGGATTTTTTGCAATCACACATTAGCGGTTACACATGGCTTGGGGATACACAGCTCTTTTCAGGTTAGTGATTACTCCTTTATTGGTTATGGTATATATTGTCACTGTTGTACATGTTTTAGTATCTTGATAAAGACCTGAGGGTCAAAACGTTGATTTTTCTACACCGAATAAATAATCTTTAAACAAGACCTCTGGAGTGCTCTATCCACTATCTGCATACACATAAACACATATACATACATGCACATGAACTCATATACACAAATATAAATGCACAGTCATATATATAAGCATGCATGCATAGGTCTACACATAGTACTTTGTATATTGATAGAATAAACATATTGGAATGCATTTTAAAATGTTGATACATATGACAGAACAGTAAGATAATGTGGGGGAGTGTTCATGTAAAGTGTTGGTAGTGGGACAGGAAACCCAAATCAATATATACCACATTGCTAGATGTGCAGGAGTATGAACCAGGTTGTATTGTTCTGTGTGGCTGTGTTGTCTGTGCATATGTGTTGACACAGTTTGCAGCACAGCAAGTTTTTTGCATTGACTGGTCCCATTTTCTTTATTCTTACTTTCAGTGAGTAGCTTCCTGTTGATTCATTTTTGTTGGAGGTTTGGTGGTTGTCTGAAGGTCAAAATGGGTGTTTCAGAGAACATGATTTTCAGAGTTTCATCTTCTGTTAACATTGGTTGTAGGTCTTTGATGATTTTCTGTATTTCATCAAGAGCTGGGTTGTAGGTGACCAAAAGTGGCACTTGTGTAGATATTTATTTCTATCTGTACTGTAGCAGACGCATGCGTGGAGTTTTTAAAGCAGAGTTGGTTTGTTTGGTAATAGTCTTTGGTTTGTAGCCTTTCTGTCTCATAGACTGGAAGAGTACATTTAGATGGGAATTACGGTCGTTAGGATCAGAGCATATGCAATGGTACCTAGTGGCTTGGCTGTTTAGTATGGGAGGGGTGGAAGCTGGAGCTGTGAAGGTAACTGCACCTGTCTGTGTGTTTTCTGTTAACCGAGGTGTGGATTGTGCCATTGTTACATGTCACAGTGGTGTCCAGAAAATTCACAGATCTAGTGGAATATTCCATTTTTAGTTTAATTGATGAATGGAATGTGTTAAAAGAGTCATGGAACTGTATCAGTTTTTCTTCACTTTCAGTCCAAATTATGAAGATATCATCGATATAGCGATAATATTTGTATGGTTTGGTGTGCTGTATTTATAGGAATCTGCCATAAACAGATTTGTATCTTTGACCCAGGAGCTACTTGACTATGCCTATGATGAGTTAGAAGAGGAGAGTGTGCAGAAGACAGACAGCAACACAGTATTTCCTCCAGCAGCAAGTGTACACTTGTTTCCTGCATCTTGTCCTTCATCTCCAAGTCCATTTGTATCTGCTGTAAAATCAGTTCATCCAATGGAGAAGTTGAGCTGCCTCTGCCACTGGCACAAATTGCTCTCCCATCATCAATGTCTCTGTCACCAAAAGTAACACAACTATCACCACCATCTGCTTTCAAGCAAGTGCTAGTGTAGAGGCTAGTGTTTGTGACAGCTTCCACTGCCACCAATCCAAATTTGCCTGCATCTTCAGCAGACACAAAGCAAAGGGTGGGAGCTAATGTATTGAGCCAACAAGGCAAAGTTTTGGATCACTTTCTGTGTCTCCAAGAATGTTGGCCTGCACAGTGCAAATTGTTATCAAGGAAGTGAATGGGAGGAGAGTGAAGGATCACTTCACTAGTGACAGTATGAGGTTTCTTCTGCAAAGACAGGTCTGTATTACCGAAAGAAGAAGCAGAACAAGAAATCACTATGGCAGGCAGCATAGTTTGTGCTTTCAGAATTACGAGCTTCATCCCTCAGTAATGTACAGAGTGTGTGGCTGCAGTTTACTGCAAAAGCAATCCCTGTCGACACTGTGTGTGGCAGGTTTTTTTTAACTGTTTGTGGAAAACAATATTCTAAAATGTGGTGAGGGTGGTTGTGCTGGTGTCCATTACCTTGTTCACCCCCATAATAATAATAATAATAATAATAATTGTAATAATAAATTAAGTACACATGCACCTTTTAATAAAATAAATAAATCATGAAATAACTTTCATTATGGTTTTGCCCAGCTTGACTGGGTCTTGTGGTGCCTGTAACCTCCACTGACACAGTTGGGAGAAGCTGATACAATACTGCTTTTTCCACACTGAAGATTGGTCACTTTTTCTTCTAAGGAATAAGTAAGTGAACATGGGCAATTGACGACCCACTCACATCAAAGCTTTCCCACGCAACCAGTATGTAGCATGCTTGACCATCTTTCAGTGTTAAAAAAAAGCCTTGCCTTACCATCAGCTTCCCCAACTGCATCTCTAGAGGTAGCAGGAATGCAAGATTCAGCAAGGCAGGCAAAAACAACTACAATGAAAGTCATTTTAAAAAAAGTGGGAGCAGCTGGAGCAGTCATTTAATTTGAGAATAAGGGATTTATTACAATTATAGGAAAAAGTTAGTGGTCAACTGATGAAACAGTTACCCATTCCACCCTTTCATATTAAAAAAAAAAAAAAAAATCCAACTAAATGTCTTCTTCTGTTTTTTGGGCACGGTTTTTATTTTAAATGTATATATATGAAAGATGGTCGCTTATGCTACAGACTGGGAGTTTAGAAAAGCTTTGCTCTTTTCAAGGTTTAAGGGGTAAGTGTATAGTCAATTGCCCACTGACTTTTTAATTTTTATTAAATTCCCTATTTTCATTTTTAAATTATTCACGTTTTCCAAATTTTTTTAATGAAAGATAGCAAAAAGAAATAGATTACAATCAATCATTCTAATGTTGTCTCATCCTAACATTCTAAGTTATCTCACTTTACACCTTTTTTTTTTAATCCAGATATATAATAATCTAATTCTGTCAAATTGTCATTGCAAAAATGTCTGATTTTAGACCAAGCAGTATTGTAGCCATTTTTGCATGTTAGCACGGCCACCTCCTTCATTATTGTTTTTTTCGGCTTCTTGAAGATTTTCCCCAAATTTTTTTGTACGATTCGTCTGAGCCGAACAGCGGCATGAACTGATTTGTGCAATCCTGAAAAAAATATTCAGCCAGAAGTGTTTCGAAAGAATCAAAATGTTTTGTTCTGCGCAAGTTTAGTCAGCATATTGTGGTGGCGCTTATGTAGCGGAACCATTTACCTACCTAACTAAAGCATTTAACAGTACCTACTCTATTCTTAGCACAAACTCCACAAAATGATTTGTAGAACTTAAATTAATTAAAAAATAATGATAATAAATATTATTAGTAGCACCATCGCCAAGCAATGCTGCGAATGCAATATTTGCCAGCAAACACAGCATGCATCATGAAAAACAAATTGTGATTGATGACCTGAATGTATCACGCATGTCAGCTCCTGTGAATAATTACTAACATTAAAATTAAATTATCCACAAGTTCAATTATTCAAAATTAGTAAATGACCAGCCATCATACCCTCATCAATGATCTTAGCATGACAGATGGGAACACTGGATCAGGAGGTTACAGGTGAAGTTCAATTTGTATCAAATCTGAGAGTGAGGTAACTAAACTTTTGTCCGATTTAAATTTAGGAATGCCATTTGCTCCACGAGCTGTGGTGCCAGTTGTGAGTTCTAAGGACACAGTATATTGCCAGTAACAGAAAATCAATTGATGTGGTTGAGGGATGAGACTGGAGATTTTGGGCTACCAGGGAGAGAGAGTAGGCCACACATCTCTCTTATCCTACCAAAACCTCAAAGGATCTGCAATAGGGGGCCAATGAGCTTTGCCAAAGTAAGTCCTCACCATCCCTGGGGCGCTACTTTTTTCATGAGGGAAGTTTAGTTGGTCCCACCAAACTATCTATGGCCTCCTCCTAAAAAGCAGCTGCTCCAGTGGATTGACAGGGGATTGACTAGCTGCTGCTAGTTAAAGTTGCCACAATATCCTTCTTCCTCAAGTGACATGAACCGCTCACTGCCTTTGGACATCCTGCACCTTTAGGATTAATGTATCTCTCCAAATGGTCAGAAAATTCATGCAAGGGGCTAGCTTGCCCTTGATTCTTGGGTAACACATGGAGGCATGCCTTAACTTGAGACAAGTCTCCATGTGCTCTTTGAACATTAGTTGCTCCTTGAGTCATTAGTTGCCCAATCATTGACCAATCCTTCCTGGCTAAGGGGTTAGTGATCCCAATGAAATGATCATAAGTAATCGCATGAGTAGCCTTCGTGGCTTCAGAATGTGCTCCAGCATCTCTAAAGTGGAATTCCACATAGCCCCTTCATCTTGCTTGTACTGCTGGATGCCTGTTTTTCTCTATTCCTTTTCATGGAGCTGGCTTGCCTTAACAATATGGCAGGCGTGACCAACAATCCTACAACACTCAAGAAAGTTGCAAAACTTCCAGATATTTTCTCAATGAGAGCATCCTTAAGTATGTGTGTAGCAGTATGTGTGCTTGTGTGTGTAGCAGTATGTGTAATAGTTTATGTAGCAGTGTTTACTGTTTACAACAGTGTGGGTTGTATCAGTATGGGCAGCAGTGTATGTAGAAGTGCATGTGGAAAGTGTGGGTAGCAGTATGTGTGTGTAATACTGTGGGAACAATATTAGCAGCAGTGTGTGTTTGTGTAACAGTGTGGGAAGCAGCATGTGTTGCAATTGTATTTGTCTGAGCAGCAGTGTGTGTAGCTGTGTGTTTGTGTAATCCTGCTATTTCTAAGATGGCCATTCCCCAGTCCTTAGGGATTCCCCGAGTCCTTAAATATCCCTTTAATCAATCTCTATCACACAAAAAACACACATTTATATATATATATATATATATATATATATATATATATATATATATATACACAGGGAGTGCAGAATTATTAGGCAAGTTGTATTTTTGAGGATTAATTTTATTATTGAACAACAACCATGTTCTCAATGAACCCAAAAAACTCATTCATATCAAAGCTGAATATTTTTGGAAGTAGTTTTTAGTTTGTTTTTAGTTTTAGCTATTTTAGGGGGATATCTGTGTGTGCAGGTGACTATTACTGTGCATAATTATTAGGCAACTTAACAAAAAACAAATATATACCCATTTCAATTATTTATTTTTACCAGTGAAACCAATATAACATCTCAACATTCACAAATATACATTTCTGACATTCAAAAACATAACAAAAACAAATCAGTGACCAATATAGCCACCTTTCTTTGCAAGGACACTCAAAAGCCTACCATCCATGGATTCTGTCAGTGTTTTGATCTGTTCACCATCAACATTGCATGCAGCAGCAACCACAGCCTCCCAGACACTGTTCAGAGATGTGTACTGTTTTCCCTCCTTGTAAATCTCACATTTGATGATGGACCACAGGTTCTCAAATAGGTGTTCAGATCAGGTGAACAAGGAGGCCATGTCATTAGATTTTCTTCTTTAATACCCTTTCTTGCCAGCCACGCTGTGGAGTACTTGGACGTGTGTGATGGAGCATTGTCCTGCATGAAAATCATGTTTTTCTTGAAGGATGCAGACTTCTTCCTGTACCACTGCTTGAAGAAGGTGTCTTCCAGAAACTGGCAGTAGGACTGGGAGTTGAGCTTGACTCCATCCTCAACCCGAAAAGGCCCCACAAGCTCATCTTTGATGATACCAGCCCAAACCAGTACTCCACCTCCACCTTGCTGGCGTCTGAGTTGGACTGGAGCTCTCTGCCCTTTACCAATCCAGCCACGGGCCCATCCATCTGGCCCATCAAGACTCACTCTCATTTCATCAGTCCATAAAACCTTAGAAAAATCAGTCTTGAGATATTTCTTGGCCCAGTCTTGACGTTTCAGCTTGTGTGTCTTGTTCAGTGGTGGTCGTCTTTCAGCCTTTCTTACCTTGGCCATGTCTCTGAGTATTGCACACCTTGTGCTTTTGGGCACTCCAGTGATGTTGCAGCTCTGAAATATGGCCAAACTGGTGGCAAGTGGCCTCTTGGCAGCTGCACGCTTGACTTTTCTCAGTTCATGGGCAGTTATTTTGTGCCTTGGTTTCTCCACACGCTTCTTGCGACCCTGTTGACTATTTTGAATGAAACGCTTGATTGTTCGATGAGCACGCTTCAGAATCTTTGCAATTTTAAGAGTGCTGCATCCCTCTGCAAGATATCTCACTATTTTTGACTTTTCTGAGCCTGTCAAGTCCTTCTTTTGACCCATTTTGCCAAAGGAAAGGAAGTTGCCTAATAATTATGCACACCTGATATAGGGTGTTGATGTCATTAGACCACACCCCTTCTCATTACAGAGATGCACATCACCTAATATGCTTAATTGGTAGTAGGCTTTCGAGCCTATACAGCTTGGAGTCAGACAACATGCATAAAGAGGATGATGTGGTCAAAATACTAATTTGCCTAATAATTCTGCACTCCCTGTATATATATATATATATATATATATATATATTTTTTTTTTTTTATAACACATATATATTATACATACAAAAGTATTGGTGTAATCTGACTATTACACCAACAAGGACTTTTATGACATTGCATTTAAAATACACATGTAGTTGTTCCCATGATCATGATCATAAGTCATCGCATATATATTATACATACAAAAGTATTGGGTTATGTGACTATTACACCAACAAGGACTTTTATGACATTGCATTTTAAATACACATGTAGTTGTTCCCATGTTGCAGCTGTAAATGCTTCCACTCTTCTGGGAAGATTTTTCCACAAGATTTTGGAGTGTTTATTTAGATTTTTTTGCTCATTAATCCAGTAGAGCATTTGTAAGATCAGGCACTGATGTTGAATGAGAATGCCTTGTTCACAATCTCCATATAAGTTCATCCCAAAGGTGTTCAATGGTATTGAGGCCAGGGCTCTGTGTGGGCCTGTCAAGTTCCACCACACCAAACTCACCCAACAATGTCTCTATGGACCTTGCTTTGCACACTGGTGTACAGTCATGCTGGAATAGAAAAGGGCTTTCCCCTAACTGTTCCAACAAAGTTGGAAGCAAAGCATTGTCCAACACATCTTGGTATGCTAAAGCATTAAGATTGTCATACACCGTAAGTAGCATTCTCCTCCTGGTATCCATTAAACCCAGACTCATCAGACTGCCAAGCAGAGAACTGTGATTCATCACAGAACACATAACCACTGCTCCAGAGTCCAATAGCATGCTTTACACCACTTGATCTAATGCTTGTACTTGGTAATGTGAGGCTTGCTTGTAGTTGTTTGGGTATGGAAACCCACTCCAAGAAGCTCCCACTGCACAGTTTTTGAGCATTAGTGACTTTTACGCACCATGCGCCTCATCAGTCGGTGACTCTGCTCTCTGACTTTATGTGGTCTAACACTTTTTGGCTGAGTTGCTGCTGTTCCAGTTTCCAAGAACTTGCAGTTGACCATGGAACATCTAGCAGGGATGAGATTTCACAAACTAACTGTATTACAAAGGTGGCATCCTATCACAGTATCATGCTTGAATTCAATGAACTCTTCAGAATTTGCACAAAAAACAAACAAACAAGAGTGTAATGCGCATACTTGTTTCAAATAAGAAAAAACTACCTTTTAGAAGAAACCTCAGGTGTGCCTGGATATTTCTTTTCTTCCATTTGAGCTCTTCAGAATGACCCATTTATTCACAGATGTTTTTAAATGCAGACATCATGGCTAGGTGCTTAATTTTCAACAAAGAATCACGTTTTTGTCTCATTATTTGTCAGGAACGTTCGGGGATCCTACACGCAGAATGCAAATACTAATAATGTATACCGGTTTTCTTTACATACCATTATTTGTATCATGTCATATAATTTACTTTAAAAAAAATAAAAAAATATGGTGAAAAATAAAACATGTTTTTTGACTTGTACTTATCTACAAAAGCTAATGAAAAAAAACTAGATTCAAAATGTTGTCCTGAGTTTAAAAACACCCACTGTTTACATGCTTTTTTGTGCAAGTTATAGGGCTATAAGTAGAAGTAGAAAATTTCAGTTTCAAAATATGTATTTTTAAAATGTATCAATAGTGACATTGTAACACTGTTATGAACATAATTTCTGGATAGCGATCATTTTGAATTGGAAACAAACCTGAGAGCAACTTGCATATTGGAATTCAAAATTACAATGATCTTACTATAAATCAAGACTCATAATAAAGAGGACATCGTGTTTAGAAATTATGTTCATAATTCTGATTGTCATTATGCTGATTGAAATTAATAGAAAGTATATACACAGCTTTTGTTCTCCTGCCGTGAAGCAGCTAGTATGGTTGCTTTTATATATTTTTACATTTATAATTGTTTGTATACCCAAGTTTCTATGGCAACAACCCCTGGCCGCGTTATCGAGTGTGACACCACATGGCTGCAGACTCACATCGGGCAGCCCGCGGCATTCCCGGTCCGGGCGTCCTGGGAGTCGGATGTTACACAGGTGGGGGTGAGTAAGTCTTAAGTTTTATGCTTTATATGTTGGGATGTTTTTTTTGCACAGTGTGTCCTGAGGAAAGCTTGATGGGATCAAGTTGAAATGTTGATAGTTTTTATTTAGAAGGTAAATAAAAGTTATATTTTATATAAAGTCCTTGGAGTGCTATCCTTAAATATTTTTGTGTTTTTGTCTGGACATATATATATATATATATATATATATATATATATATATATATGTGTGTGCAAAAACAGAGTGGTAGACCGCGTCACAAAGAGTGAGAGATTATTAAATAATGTATACATACATATAAAGTATCCCAACAGTATGTTAGTGGATATAAACCTTGAGGGAAATAAAACATACAGAACAGATAAAAGTGCAATATGCCAATATAAAATAAAATAAATATATAAAATATATGGAAAACCAGTAAAAGGGCTAACTCACACTTTGCAGAGCTACTGAGAGCTCTGCCGTATAGCGCCTGGACGGTATAATCCCCGCCTTAGGATGTAATGATGGAATGTAGTATCCAAAGCTCCACGACCATGCGTAAAAAAACATAAATAAAATCCAATGGTATAGTATGTATAATCAGTAGTAGTAATATAAGAAGTATGTATCATACTTATGATTTCCAGAGCAATGACTTGCTCTGGTGATGAAAGCTAGTGGTGGTATAATCCCCACCAAGGGATATAGACAGGATCCAAAGTGCACCAGGAACAGAAATGGACCAAGGAGAAAAATAGGAAAAAACTGTAACTATTACAAAAATATATATTAAAATATAAATAAAAATCCAGCATCCAATCTCCCACAGTACTTTACGCGTTTCACCCGAATAAGGGCTTCGTCAGAAGTATCGATTTCTTTGGAGGTCCGTCCAAAAGCTTATAAAGCTTGTTAATACTCCAATTGTAGTCCGGTGTGTGCACTTTTCCTGTTTCCGGCGGGCCGCACGGGGCCCGCACGGGGTGATAGGTAGTGTAGTTCGTATGTTGCTATTTGCGCCGATCATCACGTGCGTCGCCAGGAAATGGCGTAACGAGGATCGTGGTGGTAGTTGGGAGTAGTAGTTTAAAGCAATATAGTTAGAAACATACGGTCTCCAATAAGAAAGAAACAATGTTATATTTAAATGGACACATTTGTCAGTACTCAATAGAAGGATATACATATATATAATAGAATTCATATAAATAGACAGATTCATAGAACTAATTTAATTAATGAAATTATTCATAAATCTCTGCTTATTCAACTTTGCTCACTTTTTTACAAAGGCAGCAGTGTGCAAAATAAGCTTTTGCTGAATTGATATTATAAGAAAAATTCATTAATATCTAACGATATATATATATACCAAAGTACTTGGATTAATGAACAATAATACATAACTGATAATATATAACACTATACAGTGATAAAATGTATGACTCTAAAAAAAGCATATTATAATACAAATATGAAATATACATAGGAGAGGTGTGTAATCAAATGTATAAACTACCAATAGGTGTAAAATGAGAGCATTATAGAAAAAAATATAATTTATGGTATAAAAAAGATGTTGAAAATATTTATTGATAACCAGTTGAAATTTAATAATCTTAAAAAGTCAATTATATAAAAAAGATCTTTATAGGAAATTAAAAAGGTCGAACTCGGCATTCAAGCCATTGGGGTGTAGTGTGTCCAAGAAGTAGACCCACCCAATTTTTTGATCATATCACCACCTCTCCAATGTTGAGATAATTTTGTGATCCCCATTAATTTTAAAAGGTGAGGGTCATTGTTGTGTATTTCAAAGTGAGAGGAAACAAGGTGATTTTTGAAACCCTTTTCGATATTCCTAAAATGCTCTCCAATTCTGGTTTTGAGCGGCCTAATAGTTCTCCCTACATATTCTAGACCACAGGGACATTCCAATAGATATATAACATTCTTACTCATACACGTAATAGTATCTTTAATCTCGTAATCTTTCCCAGTATTATTTGATTTAAAACTCGGTGTATGTCTACTCATCTTTTTAGTTTTCTTGCAGGCTACGCAACAGTTACATTTAAAAAATCATTTTTTGTTGTTTAAAAAGTTATTAAGAGTGTTTGAATGATTTTGTTTGGTATAATTCTTTGTAAGTTGCATTTTTAAATTCGGGGCCCCTCTGAATACTATTTTTGGATGGTCTGGAATAATTTTCCCTAGTATAGTATCTTCTTTTAGTAAATGCCAATTACTTCTAATAATTTTCTTAATCTGCTTATTTTTGTTATTATAGTCTAGGACTATGGGTAATATAAATTGATTCTCGCTTTTTTTATTCTTTGGGTCTTTATTTTTAATTAAGGTCTCTCTATCTATACTCAATATTTCTTTTATAGTTTCTTGTATTGTCTCTTTATTATATCCCTTTTCAATAAATTTCTCTTTCATGCCATCTGCCTGGATTCCAAAAATATTATCTTCTGAACAATGTATTTTTAGCCTGAGGAATTGGCTTTTTGGGATACTGTTAAGCCAGCTTTTATAGTGACAACTATCTGTTTGAATAAAATTGTTGTCATGTACTTTTTTAAAATGGGTTTTTGTATGTATTTTTTTATCTTTAATATAAATATCTAGATCTAAAAAAGTGACATTTGTCTGGCTAAAATCTGCTTTTAAAATTATACCATCATCATTTTTATTTAAAACATTCATAAAATGGCTAGCAGCAGTGGAAGGACCTTTCCATATGAATAGAAGGTCATCTATATAGCGAAAATAGGCGACCAGGCTCTCCACCCACCCAGCCATGCCCCCTCCATACCATTCTCTCCTCCCACTCGGTCATAAAGAGATTGGCATAGCTGGGTGCGAACCTGGTCCCCATCGCTGTACCGTTGTTTTGTATGTAAAAACAGTCCTTAAACCAAAAATGTTGTTCAGGATTAAACTAATTCCTTCAATAATAAAATCAATTTGTTCTAGTTCCATATTGTTATGTCTCTCCAGGATTTTCCTTACAGCTCTACTGCCCTTACTGTGTTGGATTATGGTATAGAGTGATTGTACATCACAGGTAATTAGTGTGTACTCATCTTCCCAACTAATTTTTTTCTAATTTATTTAAAAGGTCTATAGTGTCCTTCAGATAAGATTGACTTAATTTAACATATGGTTGTAGCATTATATCTATATACACTGATACATTAGAAAGGACAGAATCTATACCAGAGACGATAGGTCTTCCAGGAGGTTTCTCAACACATAATGTGTCCATTTAAATATAACATTGTTTCTTTCTTATTGGAGACCGTATGTTTCTAACTATATTGCTTTAAACTACTACTCCCAACTACCACCACGATCCTCGTTACGCCATTTCCTGGCGACGCACGTGATGATCGGCGCAAATAGCAACATACGAACTACACTACCTATCACCCCGTGCGGGCCGCGCGTCACTTCCGGTTGGCGTACGCGACCTGCCGGAAACAGGAAAAGTGCACACACCGGACTACAATTGGAGTATTAGCAAGCTTTATAAGCTTTTGGACGGACCTCCAAAGAAATTGATACTTCTGAAGAAGCCCTTATTCGGGTGAAACGCGTAAAGTACTGTGGGAGATTGGATGCTGGACTTTTATTTATATTTTAATATATATTTTTGTAATAAAGTTACAGTTTTTTCCTATTTTTCTCCTTGGTCCATTTCTGTTCCTGGTGCACTTTGGATCCTGTCTATATCCCTTGGTGGGGATTATACCACCACTAGTTTTCATCACCAGAGCAAGTCATTGCTCTGGAAATTGTAAGTAGGATACATACTTCTTATATTACTACTACTGATTATACATACTATACCATTGGATTTTATTTGTGTTTTTTTACGCATGGTCGTGGAGCTTTGGATACTACATTCCATCATTACATCCTAAGACGGGGATTATACCGTCCAGGCGCTATACGGCAGAGCTCTCAGTAGCTCTGCAAAGTGTGAGTTAGCCCTTTTACTGGTTTTCCATATATTTTATATATTTATTTTATTTTATATTGGCATATTGCCCTATTATCTGTTCTGTATTTTTTATTTCCCTCAAGGTTTATATCCACTAACATACTGTTGGGATACTTTATATGTATGTATACATTATTTAATATTCTCTAACTCTTTGTGGCGCGGTCTACCACTCTGTTTTTGCACTTTCTGGTTATTAGCAGGTTGGGAAGTCCTGCTGGTTCACTGCTGCCGTTTATTTGTACAATTTTAGCGAGCGCCTATTACCTGCTTTTTTATATATATATATATATATATATATATATATATATACATATACATATATACATATACATATATATATATATATATATATATATATATATATATATATATATATATATATATATATATATATATATATATATATATATATATATACATATACATATACATATACATATACATATACATATACATATACATATACATATACATATACATATATACAAAGAAATGAATCTCTTGGCACTCACCCTTTCAAAAAAAATCATCACATATTTTAGCCTATGTGCAATGACACGTATAATATATAAAAAGAAATGAAGAGATGCACTCTCAAGACTGAAATGAAAACAAGGGAATGTATTCCAATAGGTATAACATCAAAGATTAACCGACGTTTCGACCCATTCGGGTCTTTCTCAAGGTCAATGTACCTAAGTATAAAAGTTAAATATATAGGAAATATAGTAGTGTACTCACCAATTGTGAATAAACCCCTGATTCCCTTCGTGCAAACCCGGAAGTGAGAACCCGCGGTCACGTGATGCGCCGTGGTATGCGTGATGACGTATGTGGTGTTGCTAAGATACCGATAAACAAAATTATACGATCGGTATGAAGGTCTCAAAAGTGGGTACCGTGTGTGCTAGTGAAATGTAAGATAAACGTACTCCTAAAGAAGAGTATATATAATGTAGAGTATATAAAATGTAGAAAAGTGTATTCAGGGCCGGTGCAAGGGATTTTGGGTACATAGGCGAAGATGTATTTTTCTGCCCCCCCCCCCCCCCCAAAATAACATCTTCACCTATGTGCCTCTTAACCAGACCCTCTCCCCGTCCATTAGTGGTCCCCTCCCTTCCCTGTCCCTTAGTGTTCTTCTAACCTCTCCCCTCTTTTCCCTGCCCCTTGGTGTTTATCTCCCCTCCCCGCCCTGTCCCTTGGTGCACCCCCCACCCCCTTAGTTGTCGCACTCCCCTTCCTGGTGTGCCTCCTACCTCTCTTGTAGCGTTGCCGAGTGGAGGATATCCCCTACAGGAGCTTCAATTTTCTGTACCTGACCGGACTGACAGGGAGTGCTCTCTCGGTTAATCTTTGATGTTATACCTATTGGAATAAATTCCCTTGTTTTCATTTGCTAAGTCCTGAGAGTGCATCTCTTCATTTCGGTTGTATATACACACACACACACACAATATTTGTGGTCAGGGCAATTTCAGTAGAGTATGAAATAGTTATTGAGTATACTTATCACAATAATCAAAAGTCGGTAGAGGTGTGCCGAAACCGACGTGTGTGGTAGGCCTGTAAATAAGTGGGCCTACCTTAAATAGTATTGAATAGAGTATTTGAATAGAGTATTTGAATAGAGAGAGAGGAGGGTAGGCCAGAAGTACGTGTGGACAAGTAGGTAAGTTGGGTAGGAGGGGGAGTCCCTTTTACAGGCCCTGCCTTCCAATATATAGTTATTATATATTATATATATATATATATATATATATATATATATATATATATATATATATATAAAAAATACACAAACCAGTGCACTCGCTTATTAACTAAACAGTGATTTCAAATCCTACATAGTACTATTTAAAAACACCTCACCTAGGTAACAAATAATGGGGGTTTGGTTACATTATATGATCATACATTGCATAAGCCTGCCAACTGCATCAAAGTACCCCATTCTTGGCAGGTCCTACTCTAGCAGCCTAATGCTTGCTCTTATGAGATTAATCCACTTACTTGGGAAATGCTTCCTTACTGGGACTCTCTGCAAGTCAAGGCTAAATAGGATCCTGGAATGAGACACCTGTGGCAGGGAGGGGTGCAAAACCCAGGGGTTGGCCTAGACCCCTATAATTATAAACAAGGTCAGGAGGGCTGCACTCACCTAAACATGCATTTATTCATGGATTTATTACAGGGTGCTACTGGGACCAAAATACAAAATACACAAACCAGTGCACTCGCTTATTAACTAAACAGTGATTTCAAATCCTACATAGTACTACCGTATATACTCGAGTATAAGCCGAGTTTTTCAGCCCATTTTTTGGGCTGAAAAACCCCAACTCGGCTTATACTCGAGTCAAGGTCTGTATTATGGCAATTTGCATTGCCATAATACAGACTGGGGGAGAGGGGGGCTGGCAGAGCTGTAACTTACCTGTTCTGCAGCTCCTGTCAGCTCTCTCCTCCTCTCGCGAGACTTACAGTGTGAGCTGATAGAAGGAGCTGCACGGACGGCGCAGAGGAGGAGAGAGCTGACAGGAGCTGCAGAACAGGTAAGTTACAGCTCTGCCAGCCCCCCTCTCCCCCCCACTGAACTGCCACTGGACCACCAGGGAAGGAGAGCCCCCCTCCCTGCCATATATCAAGCAGGGAGGGGGGACGAAAAATAAATAAAAATATAAATAAAATAAGAAATAATAATAAAAAATAATAATAATAATAATAAAAAAAATAATAATAAAAAAAGGGGGTATAAGGACCACTGTGGGAGGGGGTGGTGTATAAGGACCACTATGGGAGGGAGGGGGTGGGATAAGGACCACTATGGGAGGGAGGGGGGTATAAGGACCGCTATGGGAGGGAGGGGGGGGATACGGACCACTATGGGAGGGAGGGGGGGGGATAAGGACCACTATGGGAGGGAGGGGGGGATAAGGACCACTATGGAAGGGAGGGGGGATAAGGACCACTATGGGAGGGAGGGGGTGGGATAAGGACCACTATGGGAGGGAGGGGGTGGGATAAGGACCACTATGGGAGGGAGGGGGGGTATAAGGACCGCTATGGGAGGGAGGGGGGGGATAAGGACCACTATGGGAGGGAGGGGGGGGATAAGGACCACTATGGGAGGGAGGGGGGGGATAAGGACCACTATGGAAGGGAGGGGGGATAAGGACCACTATCGGAGGGAGGGGGTGGGATAAGGACCACTATGGGAGGGAGGGGGGGAGAAAAGGAACACTATGGGAGGGAGGGGGGATAAGGACCACTATGGGAGGGAGGGAGGGGGGGGATAAGGACCACTATGGGAGGGAGGGGGATAAGGACCACTATGGGAGGGAGGGGGGATAAGGACCACTATGGGAGGGAGGGGGGATAAGGACCACTAGGGGAGGGGAGGGGGAAGTAAGGACCACTAGGGGAGGGGAGGGGGAAGTAAGGACCACTAGGGGAGGGGAGGGTAAGGACCACTAGGGGAGGGGTGAGTCAGGACCACCCGGGGAGGGGGGTGAAGGAACACGGGGGTGGGGAGGTAAGGACCACTGAGGGAGGAGGAGGGGAGGTCAGGACATATGGGGGGGGCAAATATCCTTGCACCGGCCCTGCACACACTGCATTCATACACTGCATTCATACACACACTGCATTCATACACACACTGCACTCATACACACACACACTGCACTCACACACACTGCATTCATACACACACACACTGCATTCATACACACACACACTGCACTCATACACACACTGCACTCATGCACACGCTGCACTCATACACACACACGCTGCACTCATACACACACACGCTGCACTCATACGCACACACTGCATTCATTATACACACACTGTAAATAAATATTCAATTAATATATTTTTTTTAGGATCTAATTTTATTTAGAAATTTACCAGTAGCTGCTGCATTTCCCACCCTAGTCTTATACTCGAGTCAATAAGTTTTCCCAGTTTTTTGGGGAAAAATTAGGGGCCTCGGCTTATATTCGGGTCGGCTTATACTCGAGTATATACGGTATTTAAAAACACCTCACCTAGGTAACAAATAATGGGGGTTTGGTTACATTATATGATCATACATTGCATTGACCTTGTATATATATATATATATATATATATATATATATATATATATATATATATATACGTGTGTAATTTAATTATACGTGTATTTTTATATTAATATATGTATAGATAAATATAAAAATACACTTAGTTTGATATTGTGTATATAAGATATATATACATGTTATATATAGATATAATACATACATATATTTCCTGGCCATATCCATGGCAGCACAACAATGGGTTAGCTCCTCCCTATCCCTAATTAGACAGGAACAGAATTAAAATTAGGGGTATAAATACCCCCTCCCATCAATAGTCCCTTAGTCTTTTTTTTCCTGTCCTATCCCATAGGACTCCAGTCATTATAGACTGTGAACACACTTTTTTCTTTGGCTTACCTGAGGGTTTTTACCTTCGGCCCCAAGGGAGTTCAGCCTCTCTTCCTTGGGAAGTCTCCAGTACGTGGCCCTGCACAAAGGATAACCCCCTGGAGATGCTCCTTTAGTGACCGGGAGCCACTTGCAGTGACACTAGGGGTAGCAAGGAAAATTATTGCCAATAAGGAACATTCCCTGCAGTAACCAAGCGGTAGCAGGAAGTGGCAGAAGAACCTCATCTTCAGAAGATTCTTCTTATCAAGTTCAAATGCATATTCATGTATTATATTACTTATGGCTGTCAGGTTTTCCCCTCCCACCTCTTTTGTATGTGCCATATATTGTTTTTTCTTCCCCTTTCTCTTCCCCTTTAAAAAAATTGTTTTTACCGGGCTTTTTTCCGGTCGGACGCCATTTTGGCGGCGTCCTTTCAGTATGCGCCTGCGCTGGCCTGCGGGCGCGTCATCCTCGGTCCCCACTGATGCGCAGACTGGTATCTGCGTCTGTAGACGTTTCTGCGCATGCGCGGATCGAGGGGCGCGTCATGCGGACTTCTGCACATGCGCGGAGTAATTGCCCGCATGCACGGGGCGTTTCTTCCGGGTTCTTGGTGACGTAATCGATGACGTCATTAGCCGCCTTTAAAGAGGTGCCAAATTTGAGTTATTTTACCTTTTTCAGGTTGCCTAGACATCTGGGAGCTCTTGCAGTATCTTTGGTTCCAGTTTTGTTGTTTATTTTCAAGCTTCCATTTTTCTGTGACATAGGTATGGTTTTATTTCTTAAAGGCACATCCCCTTTTCTTTCACAATTGAATTTTTATACTTTTTGGGTATAAATATCTCAATTCCTTCCTATATTATAACAGGGAAGATGGACAAATCTTTCTCATCAGACTCTGAGGCATCTGTTCATAAACAAAGGTCACAATCTAAAGGTTATAGGTAAGCCATTATTATTATTATTATTATTATTATTATTATTATTATTTTCTCTCTCTCTTTCTATTTATACCAAACAAAAGAGTGCCTGGATTAATTGTATTTCCCTATCATGACAGCTCTACGGGAATTAAAGCATCCAGAACTTCCAAAGGCAAGTCGCCTATGAAGAAGAGATGCGAAGCCTGCAGCAATAAACCGCTAGAAGGGAAACGTTTATGTGCAGAATGCCTGTATACAGCCGCTGGAGCTTCTACTACTGCCCCTACTCCGGATATGATGGAGTTTATCAAGCATGCAGTATCCCAGGGCATCAAAGAAGCTGGGAAATCCCACAAGAGGCCCAGATTCGCTGAACCCTTCGGGTTTTCTCAGGAGGAATCTTCAGATGAGTCCATGGACTCTTACAGGGAAGGGCTGTCCTCTTCAGAAGAAGAATCTTATGCCCCAGAATTCATGGAGCCTGCTCAAGTAGATCATTTAATAGCCATAGTTCGTAAATCCTTGAGTCTCAAGGAAGTATCCTCGGAACAACCTTCTACTTCCAGTAGATATTTCGCAGATCTAAAGAAAAAGAGAGCCACATTTCCAGCTCATCAGACAATCAAGAAGCTGATTGAAGACGAATGGTCTAATACTCGTAGAAAGCTGACATCTCAAGGCAGAGTTGCTCATCTTTATCCATTCGAAAGGAAAGACTCCAGCTGTTGGGATTCGGCTCCTAAGGTAGATGCGGCCGTAGTAAGACTGGCCAAACACACTACCCTACCGGTTGACGACGCAGGCTCATTTAGAGATCCCATCGATAGAAAAATGGATCTAAACCTCACCAAGGCTTACGTAGCTGCAGGCACAGGCCTCCTTCCAGCAGTCGCTCTTACTTCAGTTTCCAGAGCTTTAAAGATCTGGATGGAAAATCTGGAGGCAGACATCCAAAGTGGCAGGAGTAGATCCAGTCTTCTTGACAGTCTCAAAGATATAAAGCTTGCAGTAGACTTTACTTCTGACACTTCGGTGGATCTGGTTAAGGCCTTTGCCAGAAATATGGCCCTCTCCGTTTCAGCCAGAAGGGCTTTATGGTTAAGGTCCTGGATAGCAGATACCTCTTCTAAATCTAGTTTATGTGCATTACCTTTCCACGGAGACATGTTGTTTGGGGAGAACTTGGATGATTGTATTAAAAGAGCAGCCGAAGGCAAAAGAGCTTTTCGTAAACCAAGAGGTTCCTTTCGATCCAAACGATATCCAGACTATTTTTCCTTCCGAGATGCCAGATCTTACAAGCCAGGTAGAGAGCATGGAAGATCCCAGCCTTGGAGAGGTGGTCAGTCATCTACCAGAGGCAGTAAATCTAGAGGCGCCTCGTTCCACAAAAATCCCAGATCTTTATGACGTGTGTCCCCCCCGGTAGGAGTGGGAGCACGTCTGTTACTCTTCCAAGACGTATGGGAACTATTCACCACAGACAAATGGGTGTTGGATATCAGAAGAAGAGGATATCATTTAGAATTCTTCAGACCCCCTCCAGCTTACTCCTTTCAAACGACCAAATGGCCAGGAGAGGCAGAAAAAAGACAGGCCTTAAAATATTTCATCTCTACACTCCAGGAAGGAAATGTCATCATTCCAGTTCCTCAGCTACAGCAAGGTCAAGGTTTTTACTCTCACCTATTTCTCACCAGAAAGGCTTCAGGTGGTTGGAGCCCTATCTTAGACTTAAGCAGACTAAATCAGCACCTCCTCATCCGAAAGTTCAAAATGGAGTCTATTCAATTGATCATAAAGGTCGTTTTTCCACACCAATGGATGATTTCTATAGACTTGGCAGATGCTTTTTTCCACATCCCCATTGCTCCAGAACATCAGAAATTCCTTCGGTTTGCGGTAGAACAAGGGCATTTTCAATTCCGAGCCCTACCATTCGGTCTCAGCACAGCTCCAAGAACATTCTCAAGGTCTTGGTTGTTTTAATCGCGGAGCTCAGGAAAAAGGGCATAGCCATTTACCATTAGCTAGACGACATCCTCATCTTGGCAGAGGACACAGATACCCTTCAGACCCATGGGCAGGTTTGTCTACGTTTCCTATGCCGTCATGGTTGGAAGATAAACAAGAACAAGAGCCAATTACAGCCGGCTCAGGAGATGAAATATTTGGGGGCCATATTCAACACACTAACAGGCACAGTACGACTGTCTCCAGAAAGAGGTACGAAGTTGATGTGCAAAGTCAAAGACATGTTGGCATCCAATGTAACCTCAGCAAAGAAATATATATATATATATTATACACTGATTGCTTTGTTATGACTTTTTTATTTTATTTTATCAGCAGGTGGACTGCCTGCACAGGTAGTCCCACTGCAAGCAGATACATGGACACCTATTCGCTGCATGGAAACTGCCTGGGCTGCAGGCAGTCTCTCCACACCAGGAGCACTTTTTCTGATGACGGTCCTGAACCGACCCTGGTCGTGAAGGGGTTAAATTGAATAATTAGGCAAAAATTTGATTCTTTGTTGAACTAATGTCCATATGTCCAAAAGCCTTTGCAGTAGTTACATCACTGCAAATTTGAGATATCTGTGGGAAAAGCAAGTCTTATGGCGAGACTGGTGTGCAGATCTGTGTATTGACTATCCACTGACTTCAGGTGGAAGGGGTTTTCAAAGACACTTTTCCCCCACCATACCTTTATTGGTTTTTGCTACATAAATGTTATTCATTTCACCTGTCAGTTGTTTTCAATGTTGTTTCTGATCAGTGTATATGTGTATATATATATATATATATATATATATATATATATATATATATAACATCCAAATGAAATAGGCTGCTCTCCGGGCTTAAAAATTCCAATCTTTATTTAAAGTTGATTAAAAATGCGACCAACGTTTCGGTCCCCGTTCGGGACCTTCTTCAGGGTCAAATTCAACAGGACAATACATCACATTACAAATACTAACAATATATCCCATTGATAATTAAGGGAATTACTCACCAAAGTGTTTGCCGCCGAGCCCGCCAACACCGAGTGTACTTCCGGGTATGCGCGCGCAACTCTAAACGTGCCCCGCCTCCCATCACGTTATCGTGCGTGTATAACGACCTGGGTAACCGGGGACTGCGGTTTCCATAGTGACAATAAACAATGTGGAATATGCATGAATCGGAATATGTTCCCATAAAATAATATAAGGGGAACAAAGATCTAAAAGTGCTTACAAGTGCATAGGATTTATGGGAATAACATTTAAAGTTTTATATTCATCTAGTGTAGATCTTTGTTCCCCTTATATTATTGTATGGGAACACCCTCGGACTCCCATTATATACAGTATACCAAAAATCCACAAGAGTATGCATAAACCCCCGGGCCGTCCAATAGTGTCTGCCATAGGGGGCATCTTAGAGCCCATAGCACAGTGGTTAGACCATATGTTTAAAGGACCTGTGGAAGAGTTGGACACCTGTATCAAAGACACACAGACCCTCTTGCGTAGAATCAAGACATTGGAATTTGGAGACCAATCTCCTATATTCATCACTATGGACGTTAAAAGCCTATACACGGTTATTCCCCACACAGATGGCATTGAAGCAATGCGACAAGTGTTATGTGACTCTACGGTTTACCAAGGTCCTATGATTGAATTTACATTGGAACTTTTATCTTTGGTGCTGTATAACAACTACTTCAGATTCGAGGATCGGTGGTACTTACAGGTTGCGGGGACATCGATGGGGTCAGCCATGGCCCCAATGTACGCCAATGCGTACATGTACGTATACGAGCAAACATATATTTTGACCCCCTACAAGGATAAGATCATTGGTTACTACTGCTTCATAGATGACCTGTTGATAATCTGGAGGGAGAGTTGCAGTGAAGCATATTCTATGATAGAGGAGCTCAACTTACTGCAAACACCTATTAAATTCATGGCCAATGTCAGTGAAGTTAGTGTACAGTATTTGGATCTAGAACTCACATTTGCATCTAAGGAAATACAACATACGTTATTTTCAAAACCAACAGATCGCAACACTCTGCTGCATGCAGATAGTGCACACCCAGCCCCGTTGAAAAAATCCATTCCCAAGGCGCAATTCCAAAGAGTTATTCGTAATAACTCGGATGTAAACAAAGCTGAGTTACAATTGCAGGCCATGACTGAAAAGTTCCTGGACAGAGGCTATGACCGTCGGGAGTTGGAACAGGCACTGTTGAAAGCTAAGATGGCTCCGGTACCTACCACTAAGGATCCAGCACGGAGGATGGTATTCCCTATGACGTTTCATAATACCTCAAGTGAATTGACAGCAATTGTGAAAGATAATTGGAGAATGGTCGCTTTGGATGAAACTTTACCGAAGATTTTTAGAGAGAAACCCCTGATATGTTACAGGAGGGGTAAAAGCTTCAAGGACATGTTGGACATGTTCCACTGACCCAGTGGAAAGTTACTCCAAAGTGGACAAGCACAACAAAAGGGGATGCATTCGATGTTTAGGGTGTGTGACTTGTGGGCACATGATTGCAGCAAAAAAGTTCAACCATCCACACACCAACAAGGTCTATGATATAAGACACACCATAACTTGCAAAACTCCTTACGTGGTTTACAAATTGGTATGCCCGTGTGGTCTACACTACGTGGGAAAGACAGAAACACCCCTATGCGAAAGGATTAGGGGTCACCGGTCAAGTATAAGGTTGGCGTATAGGGATGGACAAACAGATAAACCTGTCGCTCAGCACTTTTTGGACAAAAAGCACCCTTTGGCATCCCTAAAGTTCATTGGGATAGACCATATCCCTCCCCCCCGGAGAGGGGGTAATAGAGGCAGACTGTTGCTCCAAAGAGAGGCGTTTTGGATTAACCAATTAAACACGGTGTCACCTCTGGGACTCAATGAAAACATTACTTACCATTCTTTCTTGTAGGAATATCCAGTCAGCTATAATGTTTTTAGTTATAATGTTTTTAGTTTATATGTATTTATGTATAGTATTTAAACATTTGTACCTTCATGTATTATGGGCTTTAGAAGTATACAGTATTTGGTAGCACTTTAATTAGTGTGGTTCACTTTTAGCACTGATTTTGTAGTTTTTTAGCACTGGGCACTTTACATACAAACATCGGCTACCTGGTGTACACTTTATCCTAAGCACTTTTTACTAAATATCTATACACTTTACACTAGATGAATATAAAACTTTAAATGTTATTCCCATAAATCCTATGCACTTGTAAGCACTTTTAGATCTTTGTTCCCCTCATATTATTTTATGGGAACATATTCTGATTCATGCATATTCCACATTGTTTATTGTTACTATGGAAACCGCATTCCCCGGTTATCCAGGTCGTTATACACGCACAATAACGTGATGGGAGGCGGGGCACGTTTAGAGTTGCGCACGCATACCCGGAAGTACACTCGGTGTTGGCGGGCTCGGCGGCAAACACTTTGGTGAGTAATTCCCTTAATTATCAATGGTATATATTGTTAGTATTTGTAATGTGATGTATTGTCCTGTTGAATTTGACCCTGAAGAAGGTCCCGAACGGGGACCGAAACGTTGGTCGCATTTTTAATCAACTTTTAATAAAGATTGAAATTTTTAAGCCCGGAGAGCAGCCTATTTCATTTGGATGGTTTATCTTTTTGGAGCCTAGGTCTGGCGCCCGGCATTGGCTTATGGTACACGTGAGTGCTGGGGATTTCAAGTATATTTTATATATATATGTATATTTTATATATATATATATATATATATATATATATATATATATATATATATATATATATATATATATATATATATATATACACTAATCAGAAACAACATTAAAAATACTGACATGTCGGGTTGGGGCCTGACCCTCATGAAGGGAAGACATGCTCTGCTGTAACTCCTCTCCCATGCTGGGAATAAATGTGTTACAAACTGCTATTTGTAACTGGCCCTTTAAATGATAAATTGCCCTGCTTCCCTGGGTTGTGGAGAAGCCTATTTGCCAGCCTCCTTCCTCATGACTATGGCCCCTGGGAGATTGTGCCCCTGAAAACTTATGAACTTTTATTGGGTGTGTATGGCCCTTTAAGAACCGTCTGGGTACATATTGTGACTTTGGTGAACAATGCCCCTTTAAGACGGTGCCCCTAAACCTTTAATACACGGTGTTCCTGGCTTTTTCCCACTTGGTTCAGTAAATAGGGCTTACTGAACCAAGTACCACACAGGCAGACCACCCAGAAGTGGAAGTGTGCAGGCAATTTACCTCCCAGGCTGGGAGGTTACTGCAGGTTAATTGCCGAGCGCTGGGTGGCCGCAGTTGTGCAAACGAACACGTGGCGGTGGCCATCTTTGTTCTTCGAACGAGGTCAGTGGTATGTGTAGCCAAATTCATGGAACTAAAATCGGCTACACATTTCCGCAAACACCGCTGACCCTTACCTTCTCCTGCACTAAACTTTCAGCTGCAGAGACTAAGTCCCGTTTGAAGATTCGAACGGGACTTAGTCGTTTTTCTGCAGGAAATCGACCGACCGCACAGCCCAAATCTATGGAACTGTTTTGGGCAGGAAGATGTGCTTGCGGTCGGTCATAAAGGACTTCTGTCTATCTTTTTATCCACTGGATGGATTTCTGTGATTTTTGGTTATGTATATATTTAAAGTGTGCTGATTGTAAATATGTAATTTGTATGAAGATTGGATGTATGGTTTTAAGGTTACAGGGTATGGGTAAAAACTGTATTTTTACTGTCTGTGATAATTATGTGAATCCCTTGTGTAACATAATTACATCACAAGCAAAAGGGAGGATTTTGTGTGTAATTACTGGGAGTGTTTTATGTAATGTGAGGAATTGACTCTGCTGGGTTTCGAACCCTGGTTTATATGGTGCTAAACCTCTTCCTTACCAGTACACCAGCCTGCCTTTTGCTAATTTACCTGAGATCTGATACCATTGCTTGTAGAGTCAAGGTTATCAGTGACAACTCTCTTTAGCTGTGTCTGGTCAGGTGTCTGGTTCTTGGCCTATAAAAGCCACTTCCTGTCTCTGTACCTTTGCCAGATTATTGTGGTTCCTGTACTCTCTAATCAAGCTTGTTCCTGTTTCTCCTACCTGTTGCTGAATTTGGACTGTTTTGACTTTGCTGCTTCTCCTTCCCATTGACATCGGCTTGCCTCACTACGATTATCATCTTTCTGTTCCAGTCTCCCATCTCTGCTTAAGACCAGAAGGCCACTCAAGGCTCAGGGGCTCAACCACCTGGGTAACGAGTGGCTACCTCTGGCAGAAAACAGGCAGAAAACATTGCTGATCTGGCTACTGGACTCCAAAACTTTGTAACATCAATATCATTACATGTACGTATGTGATTGGTTGTTTTGTAACGCCCTGTGGGTGGTCCTATCAAAGGGGATCCTGCATAAAATGTTCTTTTGGTGCCAATAAACAGAATGACTTGACCCTCTAACTTGCAGCCTTGTCTCATGTTTGTAGGGGACAGCTATAATCACTACAGGGATTGCTATGCTCTTCATACTCCCTTAGCTACTGAGCTCTTGTAAGAGCTCTTGTTCCTGATCCTGCTTCGCTCTACAGAAGGAAGAGGTTCACCTACTGGAGCCTGGTCGTAGGTCCAGGGCGCAGAGCAGACGGTAAGATACCAGCCCAGCAGGAGCATCCTTTTCTACGGTCCAACTTCCAGCCAGCCTGGAGGCAACCGTAACATTTAGTGGCAGCGGTGGGATGGCATCCTAGTGCAAGGAGCAGCACCCCAACATCACTGGTATCATATGAGAGAGTATTGAGGGCAACGCTAGCCTCTGCGCAACGTCCCTACCTACAGCAGCAAGGAGCTAGAAAGACCCTGGACAGCAGCCAGTGAATTGCAAATCCGCCAGACACAGCGCTGTGAGGGCGCTGATTTCATGAGGGTAGTGAAGGAGCGACTGGGATGGTTTGGCCCAAACCCTTCAAATGAGTTGGCTCAATTAAGTGATACGCCAGTTGAATGCTGAGAACTAAGCAGCACGGGACTTTGAGTACCAATTGTGGAGTTTGGGGGTATGGACACCTCGTCTCAAGTGACAGAGTGAGTTACAGGGAGCAGAGAGCAACGACCTCCCTCCCCAGTGGCAGCCTGAGTTACAGGGAGAGGAGAGCAGCGACCTCCATCCCCAGCGGCAGTGCACCGTGCAGAGGGAAGAGACAACCGGTCTCCTTCCCCAACCACAACCAGAGGTACCTGAGGCAGCGGGCCTCATAGACTGGTCCTGGGAGGACCCCCAGCAGGCAGGTGGAGATGGGACCACAGTCTCTCTACCGGCCCTACCGGGATGCTGGGCAGGCGGCCCAGATCCCCAGCGGCAGACCCAGCTACAGGGAGGGGAGCGCATCGACCTCCCTCCCCAGCCAGAGTGTGCCTTCCAGGGAGAGGAGACAACCGGTCTCTCTCACCAGCCGCAGCATGTTCCACAGGGAACGGAGAGCATTGACCTCCCTTCCCAGCGGCCACAGGAGTATCAGGAGGAGGTAAGCAAATTCTCCTCTCCCCAGTTAACTCCTAATTTGGGCCCAGGGTTAACAGTGCAGATGTTAACCCCCACTGACTCCCACGTTCCCTTTGCCACTGGGCAGGACAATGCCCCAATTCCCCCAGCAGAAGAGCTGGCAGCTGGGTAGAGTGCAGTTGGCCTCTGCCCTCCCTTTGACCCTTGTACAGAGCTTGACATTCTGCCGGCTATCCCAGCAGAAGAGCTGGCGCCACTGGCCTCTGCCCTACCGACCCCCTTGTTACAGGACTGGCCTGCAACCTCCTCACCCCAGCAGAGGCGCTGGCATCAGGGCAGAGCGCTGCTGGCCTCTGCCTTCCAAGTTCCACCAGCTATTTGCCCAGCTGCACCAGGAAGGCCGAGGATGCTGCATTTTCATCCTACCACCTGGAACATACAGGCCAGTGCTATTTATTGTGGGGGGGCTACGTTTCTGCTAATGTTTATTTGTGGGTGGGCTGCGAGACTAACTTAGGCACTGACCGACAGAAGGTCAGGTGCCTGGTTAGTCTCCCTCCAAAAGGGGAGATATGTTACAAACTGCTATTTGTAACTGGCCCTTTAAATGATAAATAGCCCTGCTTCCCTGGGTTGTGGAGAAGCCTATTTGCCAGCCTCCTTCCTCATGACTAACGCCCCTGGGAGATTGTGCCCCTGAAAACTTATGAACTTTTATTGGGTGTGTATGGCCCTTTAAGAACTGTCTGGGTACATATTGTGACTTTGGTGAACAATGCCCCTTTAAGACGGTGTCCCCAAACCTTTAATACACGGTGTTCCTGGCTTTTTCCCCACTTGGTTCAGTAAATGGGGCTTACTGAACCAAGTACCACACAGGCGGACCACCCAGAAGTGGAAGTGTGCAGGCAAGATACCAGCCCAGTAGCGGTGGTTCGTGGAGTCTGCAGTACTTATGGTGACTGCGCAGTAGTTATGGTGTCTACGGTGCTGATGGTCCTTTGGTAAGCGCTAGGAGCATCCTTTTCTAAGGTCCAACTTCCAGCCAGCCTGGAGGCAACCGTAACAAAATGCATTTCTTACCCTCATTAAGCGTAAGGTGGGACTTTTTAAGTAACTTACCCGATTCCTGATGCTACTGTGACCCGATGCAGGGCCTCATGGTGAGACCGTGGCTCATTAACTGCTCGACTCGAAACATGCGGCTTGATACACACCGGATGGGGAACGCGGCTGATCCCCCAGGCTGGAGATGCGTGATGGCACTCACTGATGCACAAAAGCCCCTATGCCCCCCTCCTTCGAACCAGTGGGGGATTTCTTGGTACAATCCCAGGTGCCTTTCCTGATCTAATGGCAGATCAGCAAGTCTTGTGGGATGTTTCTGGTATGCAGTGGTTAATACCTACCAAAAGTGGTCCAAGGAAGTACAACCAGTGAACTGGCGTCAGCGTCATGGTTACGCAAGACTCTGATTCATTTGGGGAGTGAAGGCTAGGCTGTCTGGTCTGATCACACAAAACCATGAAAGAAAAGCGTCAGAATAGACAGTGCATTGCAGTTCGCAGAGTGCCCAAAGTGACCCCTGTGCATCACTGAAACTGCATTCAATAGGAACGTGACCATCAGAACTGAACCATGAAACAATGGAATAAGATAACCTGGTCTGATGAATCATGTTTTCTTTTAGATAAATTGGATGGCAGTGTGCAGGTGCATAATTTACCTGGGGAAGAAATGGCAGCAGGATGCACTGTAGGAAGAAGGCAGACCGATGGAGACAGAGTTATACTCTGGGCATGTTCTGATGGGAAACATTGGTTCCTGGAATTCATGTAGATGATACATTCACATGTACCACCTACCTAGATATTTTTGCACACCACATACACCCCTTCAAGGTAATAGTGTTCCCTGATGGCAGTTGCCTCTTTCAGTAGGATAATGTGCCCTGCCACATTGCAAGAATCATTCTGGAATGGTTTGAGGGACATGACAAAGATTGTAACGTGTTGCATTGGCCTCCAAATTCCCCAGATTGGATACAACATCTGTGTGTTATGCTGGAATAACAAATCTGATTCATGGAGGCCCTACCTCACAACTTGCAGGACCTAAAGGGAATCTATAATGCCAGGAAAACAAAGCCTTTTTCCTGGCACTATAGGTTCCTACAGTACACTCATCCCCCCTCTCCCACGGTGCTGAAGAGGGTTAAACCCATTCAGTCACCTACCTGAATCCAGTGCCAATGTGGGTGCTGGGTCAGGTTCTGTCCATGCTTCTGGCGGCAATGGCCTCTCTCGCATTTGAATTTCCCAATCAATGCTTTACTGTGGAGATTCCAGTGACGTTGGAAGTCCTCATGCACAGCGTGAGGACATCCAGCATCATTTAGGCAACCAAAAGTCCACTAAGCACCCAGAAGTCCCTCTAGTGGCTGTCTGTTAAACAACCACTAAAGGAGGCGTTAACACTAGCAGGTAATTCATTCTGTGAAACTGCAACATTTACCACTGTAGTGGTAAGGGAAATGGGACATTGCACCCAGACCATTTTATTGAGCTGCATTGGTCTGGGTGCCTACAGTGTCCCATGAAAGGATCTGCTGCTAATGTCTTGTGCCAGAGGTTTAGAGGTCTTGTGGAGTCCATGACTCAATACATCCCAGCTGTTTTGGCAGCACAAGAGGGACTTACACAATATTAGACAGGTGTTTTTAATGTTGTGGCTGATAGTGTGTGTGTGTGTGTGTGTGTGTGTGTGTGTATATATATATATATATATATATATATATATATATATATATATAATTATTCAAGTTGAGATTGTAGCCATATTGGTCTGGTGATGTAGATATAAAAAACAGAAAATGTGTATCTTGTAATACCTTTTTTTATTGGACTAACATAATTTTTTTAATGACAGGCTTTCAGGGGAACCTCCCTTCCTCAAGTCTTAAGCATTTCTGAGCAAGATGACACATAGAATTCAAAGTTGAGTTGTGATACAGGGGTTAAAGCAACATGAGTGCAGATAAGACAGGTTTGATAGAACATAGACACCATTCTTGCAGAGGGTTGTAAATATCTTATGCAAAGATCACAGAGCGTGGGGGGAAAAGAGAGAAAAACAAGCGAACAGTGCAGATGATGGTGCTAGAATGCTAGAAGGGGGGAGTATTAATATAAAGAATGCATGAATTACCATCCAAGAGTTACAGGATATGCATAAAGGCCTATATCCAGCATACACAGACAAATGTACACACTCACACTCGTGTACATATACATATACACAAGTAGTGCACCTGTACAAGTATACACAAGAACATGCACACTGTACACAAGTACATACAATATACATATAAATACAACCAAATGCCCAAATATATGTACTTGCACACCTACACATACATCCACACACAAGCACCAATACATGTACCTACACATATACCAACATGCCTACACACATCTATATATATATAGAAACATAGAATGTGACGGCAGATAAGAACCATTCGGCCCATCTAGTCTGCCCAGTTTTCTAAATACTTTCATTAGTCCCTGGCATTATCTTATAGTTAGGATAGCCTTATGCCTATCCCACGCATGCTTAAACTCCTTTACTGTGTTAACCTCTACCACTTCAGCTGGAAGGCTATTCCATGCATCCACTACCCTCTCAGTAAAATACTTCCTGATATTATTTTTAAACCTTTGTCCCTCTAATTTAAGACTATGTCCTCTGGTTGTGGTAGTTTTTCTTCTTTTAAATATAGTCTCCTCCTTTACTGTGTTGATTCCCTTTATGTATTTAAATGTTTCTATCATATCCCCCCTGTCTCGTCTTTCCACCAAGCTATACATGTTAAGATCCTTTAACCTTTCCTGGTAAGTTTTATCCTGCAATCCATGAACCAGTTTAGTAGCCCTTCTTTGAACTCTCTCTAAGGTATCAATATCCTTCTGAAGATATGGTCTCCAGTAATGTGTACAGTACTCCAAGTGAGGTCTCACCAGTGTTCTGTACAATGGCATGAGCACTTCCCTATTTCTACTGCTAATACCTCTCCCTATACAACCAAGCATTCTGCTAGCATTTCCTGCTGCTCTATTACATTGTCTGCCTACCTTTAAGTCCTCAGAAATAATCACCCCTAAATCCCTTTCCTCAGATGTTGAGGTTAGGACTCTATCAAATATTCTGTACTCTGCCCTTGGGTTTTTACGTCCAAGATGCATTATCTTGCACTTATCCACATTAAATGTCAGTTGCCACAACTCTGACCATTTTTCTAGTTTACCTAAATCATTTGCCATTTGGCTTATCCCTCCTGGAACATCAACCCTGTTACATATCTTAGTATCATCCGCAAAAAGACACACCTTACCATCAAAACTACCACAACAAGAGGACATAGTCTTAAATTAGAGGGACAAAGGTTTAAAAATAATATCAGGAAGTATTACTTTACTGAGAGGGTAGTGGATGCATGGAATAGCCTTCCAGCTGAAGTGGTAGAGGTTAACACAGTAAAGGAGTTTAAGCATGCGTGGGATAGGCATAAGGCTATCCTAACTATAAGATAAGGCCAGGGACTAATGAAAGTATTTAGAAAACTGGGCAGACTAGATGGGCCGAATGGTTCTTATCTGCCGTCACATTCTATGTTTCTATGTTTCTATGTTAAGACCTTCTGCAATATATAATAAAAATATTAAAGAGAATGGGTCCAAGTACAGATCCCTGAGGTACCCCACTGGTGACAAGCCCAAGCTTCGAATATACTCCATTGACTACAACCCTCTGTTGCCTGTCACTCAGGCACTGCCTTACCCATTCAACAATATTGGAATCCAAACTCAAAGATTGCAGTTTATTGATAAGCCTTCTATGTGCAACAGTGTCAAAAGCCTTACTGAAATCTAGGTAAGCAATGTCTACTGCACCACCCTGATCTATAATTTTAGTTACCCAATCAAAAAAATCAATAAGATTAGTTTGGCATGATCTCCCTGAAGTAAACCAATGTTGTCTCTGATCTTGAAATCCATGTGTTTTTAGATGTTCAACAATCCTATCCTTTAACATGGTTTCCATCACTTTCCCAACTACTGAAGTAAGGCTTACTGGCCTATAGTTGCCCGACTCCTCCCTATTACCTTTCTTGTGAATGGGCACAACATTTGCTAACTTCCAATCTTCTGGGACTACTCCTGTTAACCATGATTGGTTAAATAAATCTGTTAATGGTTTTGCTAGTACACCACTAAGCTCTTTTAATAGCTTTGGGTGTATTCCATCAGGTCCCATTGACTTATTTGTCTTTACTTTTGACAGTTGAAATAGAACCTCTTCCTCTGTAAACTCACGTGTAATAAATGACTAATTTATCCTTTTCTTTAACAGAGGTCCCTTTCCTTCATTTTCAGCTGTAAATACCGAACAAAAATATTAATTGAAGCAGTCAGCTAGACCTTTATCCTCATCTACATACCTTCATTCTTTTGTTTTTAATCTAACTAATCCTTGTTTTACTTTTCTTTTCTCATTTATGTATCTAAAAAAGGTTTTGTCCCCCTTTTTTACTGACTGTGCTATTTTCTCTTCTGTGTGTGATTTGGAAGCTCTTATAACTTGCTTAGCCTCTTTCTGCCTAATCTTATAGGTCATTCTGTCTTCCTCAATCTGTTTTTTTTTATAATTACTAAATGCTAACTTTTTGTTTTTTACTATTTTGGCCACATCTGCGGAGTACCACAGTGGTTTCTTGAATTTTTTGCTTTTACTGACAAGCCTAATGCAATTTTCTGTTGCCTTCAGTAGTGCAGCTTTTAAATAATCCCATTTCTTTTGGACTCCATTTAAGTTGCTCCAGTCTGATAATGACTCCTTTACACATATTCTAATTTTAGAAAAGTCTGTTTTTCTAAAGTCTAAAACTTTTGTTTTTGTGTGGTGTGACTCAGTCACTGTTCTTATATTAAACCACACTGACTGATGGTCACTGGATCCTAAACTTTCACCTACAGTAATATCTGATACCAAATCTCCATTTGTTAACACTAAATCTAGTATGGCCTCTTTACGAGTTGGCTCCTCAACGACTTGTTTTAGAGACAATCCCAGTAGGGAGTTTAGAATATGTCTGCTTCTGGCACAAGTAGCTATTTTTGTTTTCCAATTCACATCAGGAAGATTAAAGTCACCCATGATGATAACTTCCCCCTTCATTGTCATTTTAGCTATTTCTTCAACTAGTAGATTATCTAACTCTTCAATTTGTCCTGGGGGCCTATAAATCACACCTACACGAATTACTGTGTGATTACCAAATTCTAACGTAACCCAAATGGACTCTATGTTCGTCTCACTATCCTTTATTAGGCTAGATTTTATGCTATCCTTCACATACAGGGCCACTCCTCCCCCTTTCTTGCCTTCCCTGTCTTTTCTATATAAAGAGTACCCTGGTATTGCTATGTCCCAGTCATTTTTTTCATTATACCATGTCTCAGTAACAGCGACTAAATCTACACTATCAGTTGCCATTATTGCCACAAGTTCATGGATCTTATTCCCTAAACTGCGAGCATTTGTAGACATGACTCTAAGCTTATCATTTTTTAACACACTTGCTACAGGCACCTTCTGTCCTTGTTTTGGGGGACAATTGGATTGATGTTTTATCACCCTTTTGCCCCCCCCCTCCTAGTTTAAATACATCTTAGCAAAACCTCTGAACTGCTCACTGAGAACATTTGTTACCTTTTGAGAAAGATGCAAACCATCTTTTTTGTACAGTTTATTTCCATTCCAAACAGAGCTACCATGAGCAATAAAGCCAAATCCTTGCTCCCGACACCATTCACCAAGCCACAAGTTAAAGTCCCTAATACGCATCCGCCTGTCGTTCTGAGTGTTATTCACAGGCAGAACTTCAGAGAATGACAGTGTGGAAGCAACCTGCCGTATATCATTGGCAAAAACACTAAAAACTTCCTTAACCTCTGAAACCTCATTGCAAGCCAAGTCATTTGTCCCTAAATGGACAAGTACATCCAATTCCCCTTCCTGCTTTTCTTGCTTAACAATATTACAGATATGTCTCCTGTCAATGTGAGCAGTAGCTCCGGGAAGACACCTCACAAGACCACCATTGTCCATCTCCACACCTCTTATGATGGAATCCCCCAACAACAACTGCTTTCTATTAGGCCTCACCATAGTCTTCAAGCCTCTCTGCACAACACCACTAGCCTCAGTGCCTCTCTGCACAACACCACTGGCCTCAATGCCTCTCTCCACAACACCACTAGCCTCAGTGCCTCTCTCCACAACACCTCTAGCCTCAGTGACTCTCTGCACAACACCACTAGCCTCAATGCCTCTCTGCACAACACCACTAGCCTCAGTGCCTCTCTGCACAACACCACTAGCCTCAGTGCCTCTCTGCACAACACCACTAGCCTCAGTGCCTCTCTGCACAACACCACTAGCCTCAGTGCCTCTCTGCACAACACCACTAGCTTCAGTGCCTCTCTGCACAACACCACTAGCTTCAGTGCCTCTCTGCACAACACCACTAGCTTCAGTGCCTCTCTGCACAACACCACTAGCTTCAGTGCCTCTCTGCACAACACCACTAGCTTCAGTGCCTCTCTGCACAACACCACTAGCTTCAGTGCCTCTCTGCACAACACCACTAGCCTCAGTGCCTCTCTGCACAACACCACTAGCCTCAGTGCCTCTCTTCACAACACCACTAGCCTCAGTGCCTCTCTTCACAACACCACTAGCCTCAGTGCCTCTCTTCACAACACCACTAGCCTCAGTGCCTCTCTTCACAACACCACTAGCCTCAGTGCCTCTCTTCACAACACCACTAGCCTCAGTGCCTCTCTTCACAACACCACTAGCCTCAGTGCCTCTCTTCACAACACCACTAGCCTCAGTGCCTCTCTTCACAACACCACTAGCCTCAGTGCCTCTCTGCACAACACCACTAGCCTCAGTGCCTCTCTGCACAACACCACTAGCCTCAGTGCCTCTCTGCACAACACCACTAGCCTCAGTGCCTCTCTGCACAACACCACTAGCCTCAGTGCCTCTCTGCACAACACCACTAGCCTCAGTGCCTGTCTCCATGACACCATTACACTCTGAATATGTATGCACATACACCTATTCACATATACATACGGGCTAAGCACACAAAGAATAGTCAGGAGACAAGCCGAGTAAGGGGAACCAGAAGACAGAATAACGAGAAACAAGCCGAGGTGAAAGGATAGGAGAAAGTCAGATAAACAAACCAGAGAGTACGTAACCAGAAACACAAGTGCAGTAGCAATACTAGCAAGCAAAGACCACAACAGGGCAGAGAGGAACAGGAAAGGTAAGTATTTAAATCCATAGGTTAATTCTGATTGGATCATTTCCAATCAGAATTAACAATCACACGTGGGAGATATCTAGACCTCCCACTGTGATTGAGGCAATGTGCCTTTAACGCCGGGTCAGGTGGCTGACCCCGGCGTTTATTAAAATGGGCGGTCTCTCAGCATGCAGCATCATGCATGCTGCTGCTGGGAGACGTAGAGGAAGACGCAGGCAGCATCCGTGGCTGGGAGGATGCCGCCCGCTGAGCGCACGCCAGGAAGGGGACCGCGGACCGCGAGCGGACTGCAGCCTCCCCTCGCAGCCGCCCGCGGGATCCTGACACATACGTACATACATATATATACACGTACACATATACATGCACATGAACTCATATACACAAATATAAATTCACAGTCACATATATAAGCATACATGCATAAGAGTATGTGAAAGCATATACCTTGTATATTGTACTGCAATCACTCATACCAACTAGTCCCTACATGGCAGTGGCGTACACACAACCCATGGGGCCCCGGTGCGAAAACTGATCCGTGGGCCCCCCTGCGCGCGCGCTTACGCTGCGCGGGCAGGGGCCGCAACACATGGCGGCGGGCACCGGGTCGCAGGGCTGCGACCTGTGTGACCGCGGTATGTACGCCAGTGCATGCATAAACACATACACTTTAAGGACCACTACAGACACCCAGATCACACCAGCTCAATGAAGTGGTCTGGGTGCCAGGTCTCTAGTTTTAACCCTGCAGCTGAAAACATAGCCGTTTCAGAGAAACGGCTATGTTTCACTGAGGGTTAATCCAGCCTCTAGTGGCTGTCTCATTGACAGCCGCTAGAGGATTTTCTGCGATTCTCACTGTGAAAATCACAGTGAGAAGACGCTGAACGTCCATAGGAAAGCATTGAATAATGCTTTCCTATGGGCGGTTTGAATGCGCGCGTGGCTCTTGCCACGCATGCGTATTCGGAGCTGAGAGGCAGAGAGATTCCCAGCACCAAGGGAGTCCGGCGCTGGAGAAAGGTAAGTGCTTAAGACACACACACACAGACTCTCATGAACAGACGCACACATTTACTGACAGACACACACTCAGTGACAGACATACATACACACTCACTAACAGATGCACACAAACATACTCAGTAACAGACACACACACTAACACACACTCTAACACACACACACACACACTAACATACACTCACACACACACTCTAAGACTAACACACACGCTAACACACACTCACACACACTAACATACACTCACACACACTAACATACACTCACACACACTAACATACACTCACACTCACAAACACACACTCGCTAACACTAACATACACTCACAAACACACATTAACATACACTCACTAACACTAACATACACTCACAAACACACACTCACTAACATACACTCACACTCACAAACACACACACACTCACACTCTAACACACACTCACTAACACTAACATACACTCACACTCACACACTCACACCCTAACACACACTCACTAACACTAGCACACACTCACACTCTAACACATACTCACTAACACTAACATACACTCACACTCACAAACACACACTCACACTCTAACACACACTCACTAACACTAACATACACTCACAAACACACACTAACATACACTCACACTCTAACACACACTCACTAACACTAACACTCACAAACACATTTTTTTTTAAATCCCCCCAGCCTCCTTACCTGTGGGAGAGCTGAGGGGATTCCCTGGGGTCCAGTGGTGCTGCTGGGCTCCTGGGGGGCCGGTCACCCGGTGGGCAGGCAGGCTGGCGGGCGCGCGAGGGAGCACTGTCTCCTGAGTGCTTCCTCTTCAGCTCCCTCGCGCGCCGCGTACTGATGCCGGAGCCGGAAGATGACGTCATCTTCCGGCTCCGGTATCAGTGCGGTGCGCGAGGGAGCTGAAGAGGAAGCACCCAGGAGACAGTGCTCCCTCGCGCGCCCGCAGTACCGGCCAGCCGGATGACAGCAGGGCCAGCCTCGGGGGGCCCGGAGGTGGCCGGCTCCTGGGCCCCCCAGGAGAAGAGGCTGGCCCAGTGACATACATACCGGGTCGCAGGGCGGCCGGGCCCCCTGGTGGGCCGGGCCCGGTCGCAGCCGCGACCCCTGCGACCCCGGTATGTACGCCACTGCTACATGGGCACTTTCTATATCCTTCCCAAAATCCACAAAGCAGGTAATCCTGGAAGACCTATAATTACAGCAATGGGAACTCTCACAGAACAGATCTCAGGACTGGTAGAAAATATCCTAAAACCTCTAGTCACCAACAACTTCATAAAAGATACAACCGACTTCCTCAACCAACTCAGCCAAATCACCAATCTCCCTGTTAACACTATGCTTGCAACCATGGATGTGGAATCTCTGTGCAGCAACATTCCACATATAGATGGCATCAATGCTTGATTCCATTTCCTCTCTTATGCCAACAACCAAAAATACAGCCCCCTAATTATCACAGAACTGGCACTATTCATCCTCACACATAATTATTTCAGTTTCAACAGTGAGGTTAACCTACACACTATGGGCACTGTTATGGTCACTAAGATGGCACCCCAATATGCCAATCTGTTTATGGCAAATCTTGAACAGAGCATTCTAGAAGTACAGCACACCAAACCATACAAATATTATCGCTATATCGATGATATTTTCATAATTTGGACTGAAAGCTAAGAAAAACTGATACAGTTCCATGACTCTTAACACATTCCATGCATCAATCAAACTGAAAATGGAATATTCCACTAGATCTGTGAATATTCTGGACACCACTGTGACATGTAAAAATTGCACAATCCACACCTAAATGTACTCTCCCAAGAGACAGAAAGGCTTAACCAAAGAGTATTACCAAACAAACAAACTCTGTTGTAAAAACTCCATGCAATCGCCTGCTACAACCCAGCTCTTGAGGAAATACGGAAAATCATTAAAGACCTACAACCAATGTTAACAGAAGATGATACTCTGAAAAACATTTTCTCTGAAACACCCATTTTGGCCTTCAGACAACCACCAAACCTCCAACAAAAATGAATCAACAGGAAGCTACCCACTGATGGGAAGAATAAAGAAAACAGGACCAGTCAATGCAAAAAAAACCATGCTGCAAACTGTGTCAGCACATATGCACAGACAACACAGCCACACGCAACATTAAAACCTACAGCATTAAAGGTTTATACTCCTGCACATCCAGCAATGTGGTATACATGATTCAATGCACCAAATGCCACCTAGGATGCAACATTGGAGAAACCACCGAGCAATTAAATGGCAGAATGAATATGCACAAACACTCCATTAAACACCACAAAGAAGAATTGTACTGCATTCATGTGGGATACCACTTTACCCAGCCTGGCCACTCAATGAAGGACCTAAAAAATCAAAATACTGAAAGTTTTTTTTTAAAAATACCCAAGAAAGAGAAACCTTTGAAGCCAGAATAATCAAATTGTTTGACAGCAAGAATAGAGGACTGAATATTGATTTGGCTTTCCTGTCCCACTACACTTTACATGAACACTCCCCCAGCATTATCTTACTGTTCTGTCATATGTATAAACATTTTAAAAAGCATTTCAATATGTTTATTCTATCAATATACAAAGTACTGTGTGTAGACCCAACCTTTCCCATACTCCTATGCATGTCTGGCTGTGCCTTTATATTTGTGTATATGAGTTCATGTACATGTATGTATATGTGTTAGTGTGTATGTTTATGTGTTCCTGTATTTATGTGTATGCATATACATATATGTATTTATGTGTGTGTGTATAAAGTGTATATATACATGCATACATGCATGTATATGTGAATAGGTGTATGTGTACATATATATGGATCTATGTATGTGAAGGCACATTGGTATATGTGTAGGTACATGTATTGGTGCTTGTGTGTGGATGTATGTGTAGGTGTTCATGTACATATATTTGGGCATTTGGTGGTATGTATATGTATTTGTATGTACTTGTGTGCATTGTGTATACTTGTACATATGCACTACCTGTGTATATGTACATGAGTGTGTACGTTTGTCTGTGTATTCTGGATATTGGCCTTCCTGCATATCCTGTAAGTCTTGGATGATAATTCATGCATTATTTATATTATTACTCCCCCCTTCTAGCACCATCTTCTGTACTGTTTGCTTGTTTTTTTTTTCTCTCTCTCCCCCTCACTCTGTGATCTTCGCATATGATATTTACGACCCTCTGCAAGAATGGTATCGATGTTCTATCAAACCTGTCTTATCTGCACTCTTGTCGCTTTAACCCCTGTATCACAACTCAACTTTGAATTCCATGTGTCATCTTGCTCAGAAATGCTTCAGACTTGAGAAAGAGAGGTGCTCCCGAAAGCTTGTTATTAAAACATTCTGTTAGACCAATAAAAAAGGTATTACAAGATACAAAAGAACAAAAATCTTGCACTCCATACTATATTCAGATCCTTTCCTGGTGCTCGTCACGCCAAATGTACAAAAAGAATCCAGATAGCACTCCCAGGACTGATGGAAGTTTGTAAATAGCAAACTGAAACGTTGATTTTGGTTTATTTTTATTTTGATGTAAGGCTAACATTTTTACAAAGACCTGGGAGTGCTATCTGGATTATTGTTGTATATATACAAGTTTTATACAGTATCTCTCAAAAGTGAGTACACCCCTCACATTTTTGTAAATATTTTATTATATCTTTCTATGTGACAACACTGAAGAAATTACACCATGATACAATGTAAAGCAGTAAGTGTACAGCTTGTATAACAGTGTAAATTTGCTGTCCCCTCAAAATACCTCAACACACAGCCATTAATGTCTAAACCATTGGCAACAAAAGTGAGTACACCCCTAAGTTGAAATGTCCAAATTGGGCCATTAGCCATTAGCCACATGTGACTCATTAGTGTTACAAGGTCTCAGGTGTGAATGGGGAGCAGGTGTGTTAAATTTGGTGTTATCACTCTCACACTCTCTCATACTGGTCACTGGAAGTTCAACATGGCACCTCATCCAAAGAACTCTCTTTGGATCCGAAAGAAAGAATTGTTGCTCTACATAAAGATGGCCTAGGCAAGAGAAGATTGCCAAATCCCTGAAATTAAACCGAGCTGCAGCACGGTGGGCAAGACCATACAGCAGTTTCACTGGACAGGTGGGTTGCCCACCGTGCTGCAGCTCAGTTTCATGGTCTTGGCAATCTTCTCTGAAGCCTGTAACTCCTTCATAATGTGTAACTCTGGGTTCTTGGTGGTTGTGGACACATTTATCAGTCCTCATCAGTGTATCAGTGCTTTCGGGTCTCTGGTCCACAGTACAAAAGGGGTAATGTTCGCCGGATCCCAAGTTGCCCCCGGTTGCTGTGTGGGCTGGCTGGCCAATGTTCCCAGAAAGTCTGGTGCTGCAACAATCAAGTTTATGGTATGGGAAGTCCCAAAGTGGTTTACCATCAAGGAGCTATTAGCTCCCTATCTGAAGGCCATGCCTGCGGGGTAGTGACTGGGCTGAAGGATTTTCGCCACAACAGAGTGGCTCTCATGAGGTCCTGGAAGAATATGAGGGTAGACTCTTCAACCAGGAGAGGTGTTTTGCCTTTCAGAGCAGACAGGATTTGTATTTTGTCCTGTACTGTGATGCAGCACTGGATGACATCTCGGGTCAAGTTTTGCTTGGAGAGCGCCTTGATGGGGATATGGTATACCCCGTCTATGGCCAGTTTTCTTGCCGCAGAATGAGGCAGTATGGTAGCCAAGAGGCACCTAATATAATGTGGAAGTTCCTCTGTTGATATTGTGGAGGAGATGCCCCTTATTTTGATATGAGTGCGACACTGGCGATCTTCCATGGTCGTTATCTTGACTGATAAGGCTCTTTGGTGAGTGTGTAATTGTTTTACCGAGTCTTGTGGTGTGGCTAAATTAGACAGTATGTAGGCCATTTTCTCCTCCGAGGCCTTTACCCGGTTGGTGGCAGCCTGTATTTCCTTCTTGAGAAGAGCATAATCGACCACTTTGTGGAGCTTGTGGATATCGGCCAACAAGACCCTTAGATCATGTCTGGTGGTCGAGGCCGAGTCGTCTGTGAGCTCGGGAGTTGTGGGGCATGTGGCCTGTGAGATTTCTAGCACCACCGTCTCTCTGTTCAATGCATCAGAGGGGGATACTGTTACCGGTGGGTCATCCGCGAGAGTCGGCCTTTGCTGCTTGGGCCACTGGAGCATGGCTCCGATGTCTCTGCTCCACAATGGCGTGTGGCTTCTGTGTTCAGCTCCCCTCAGTGGGCATGTTATTCTGTGAGTCAGGCGGTGCAGGAGATGTGGTGGCCTCCGCTCTGTCTGCAGTGGTGCCGCCTAGGAGTTCCTAGAGGCTGTGGAATGTTGAGCTGATGTAGACCACAGATTTGCATCACCGTTTAGGTGGCTTTTGGGCGAGAAAGAAAGGCTGTGATTGGTGTATCTTGCCTTGTAGGTTCAGATTAGGTTTGTTAAAATGCTGGATTGGCTTCAGAGTTTCTGATATTGAGTGGATTATTAAATTTCCTGAGGAGCTATTGGAAATGGCGTCTGATCAGGTTAGATAGCAGGCTGCGTTCTCCCCTCCCGCCCCCCTCATTACTTAATATTGGCATTGTTATTTTGTTTTGCTTAATTGCTAAATATAATTGTAAATATTCACCAAGTTAAATTCCAATCTAATATGTTTCCCATAAATATAATACATAAGTATTCCCAAAGTTATAAAAGTAAAAATTATAAAAGTTATGGATTGTTTTTTTATAAGTTTAAAAAAAGCTTTCTATATTTTTCATTATTTAGGTCAACAACAAAGGGGAACACTTGTAAAACAATGACAGAGACATATCTATCAATCTGATAATATTGGTGTGCAAATTTCATTTTCTAAACAGCTTGACCTGCAGTTGCAACTGCATCTTGCCCATATAAATTTGTAGTGAGTAATGCTGAATTAAAGACAGAATATGAAATGGGATATATGCTATGAATTCATACTTTGATATCTAGCTTTTATGGAACGCACTAAAAGCCTTTTCAAGCCATTTCCCTTTTTATCTGTTTAGAAAAAGAATGTGTATTACCGGAGTATGCTTTTTCCTGTTCAAATAAAAAATGAAATGCATCTCAGAATAAACCTTCCACATTTTACATTCAGAATGTAAATAGTGGAAAACTGTAGCTCAGTCTCTGGAAATCCCAACTCAATTAACAACTGATCTCAGCTGCCTTTTGTGAACTAGTTGGAATAGGCATTGGTACAAGAACCATATAATTTATGTGCCATCTAGATGAAAATAACAAACTGTAAATAGTAGAGCAGTAACAGGTGCACAACATGAAAGATACAGGTGTTTAAGAAGTGATCCAAATTACATACAAGCTTTTCATAAAAAAATAGTTTACTGTTAGGAGAAAACTTGAAATGATGATCAGAACACATTGTAAATAGATTTTATTGTTTGAATTGAATTCTTACTGTATTGCCATTGTTTCACTAATTACATTCAGATTGTCATGAATTAGTATGATGGCATGCTGGGAATATATATAACATATATTAAGAACAATTGTGGTACATAATGTAAAATAATGTTTTTCTCTGAATCTTGCCAAAATTTGTTTTAGCAAGTTTTAAATAAAGCATTTTGGACAATGCTGAAGTTAATTACACTTGTGAAAAGGACTTGGGTAGGATTTATTGGTAGTATGCAACTCCAGCGATGGAATCAGCATAACAAAAGCAACAATTATTCAGATCCAAAGATTCAGTTAATTATGAATTATTAATACATCAAATAAGTAAGATCAAATATATATACATACACAAAATTAAAATATAGCGGGGCGGGGCCTGACCAGCATGGCGGACGGTCGCAGCGTGCAGGAGCTCCCCAGAAAAATACTTAATAAAGCATCGTATCGTGACTCCTGTCGCTCACAACTCGACCCACAAAGGGACTTAATCATCACAGACGACAGCTGGAGAGTCCCGGTCCAAAAAAACAAGATGCCGATTGCCCAAAAGCTTGCAGAGCGGTTGCGGCCTAGAGAGGACCCTGGGCGGGAGAAGCGGCCAATCTCCCGTCTCCTGAATCTCACCCCAGCAGGATCACAAAGAATCCCGTTAACCCCCCTCTGGATCAGGGGGGGATATCCCGGTCCACACTCCACTGCCATGGAGTGGATGGGCCCCAGCACACCACATAGCGAAACTGCGACATGGAACTCAACACACAAGATTGCGGACACGCTCCCTGCCAAAGTCAAACTCAACGACTAAGCACACACTGCAGACCGGTGGCCCAGGAAAGCCTAGAGGCAAGGCTTGACGCTATTCTGGGGGCTTTCTGGATGAAGCTGGCAGTAAGGGCAGTAAATGCCAAACGGGACCCACAAGCGAAAGGCCAGAAACGAGAGGCACAAAATGGCCACAGAGTGCAAAACAGCACCCAACACCCGCCACAAACGACAACCGCCCCCCTGGGCAGGGAGTCACTAACAGACTGGCTCCCCAGCGGCGACCACGCAAACGGAGCAACCTAACTGCAAGGCGACGTATTACCTTTACCCAACCCTGCTCTTCTTCAGTAGGAGTGATCATGGACTATACTGGGTCCCATTCAACGGCACGGAGTGGCGGCCTTTGGCACGGACCTTGGACAAGGGAACTTCCTTGCCTTTCAACCACTCGGCAGAAAGACCTGGAGCCCTCAGAGGCTCGATCCACCGTGCACATTTCACAGTCGACCTGGATAAAGACTGCATGAAGTGGCCCACTAGAGGCATCGGCTGACTCTCTGCCCCTCAGAGGCGGGCGCTACCGAACTGTTGCCGAATCATCCATCACCCGTACCACGGACATAATCAAAACATTTGCGTGGCCAACCACCCACCACACTCATCACGCTCATCACACCTAAGGCTGAGCCACGCTACCTATACACAGTGGGAGTACTGAACCTTCATGCTACACCTACTATGTATCTCTACTGCTTAGACCCATCACATGTTCCTCACTTGGGCATAACTAAGCAAAATCGCATTGTTTAATTCAGCTCAGTCTAACATGTTTATGTCCACCAATTAGTGTGATAACCACTGTTGTGAAGCGGTTTGTCTAATTAGCATTGCTAGCATTCAGCCTGTAAAGATTGTTATGATAGCCAGGTTTTAGAAGTTTTGTTCTCAGCGCAGAGATATATCACTAAGGGTTAGCCTATGTTCTATGGCCATCTCTTGATCACTAATTGACCCTGTAAAATGTACATCTTCATAGGGCATTCAGAGCGCTAATCATAGAAACGTTACTCTCAATGGCTTAGCACGTACTTTAAGCACAAACTCCAACACATATAATGTCATTGATGATCATAGACACCTGTACCCTGAAATATATAATGACAAAATCTTGCTCCTGAAATGTCTAACTACCTTGTTAACTGTTATCTGACTTTACAACAAAATGTGCACGGTATTTTCTCATGCCATGTTATGTCCTGCTACTGAAAGGCTTCCTAAAGCTATCGTGGCGTAGCAAGCAAGTTGTTAACCTATGCACTAACAAAAATAAAGAAAATAGCACACATATGTATAAAGAAAAATATAATACAGTTGTGCTGAATTTGATGACAGAGTATAGTGAATATTCTAACTCACATTAAATATAACTAAGACACTTTTGGGTTACATGCCTCAGAGCTGGACCAACTCAGGGAAATTTATGAGTTTAACTGGAACTGCAAATTTATTGATTATTGATCACTCAATCCTTTGACGATTTGATTAACTCAAATTACTTATGCCTCCCAGAAGATTTTAAAACATACCTCAAGAAATGGAGTAAGATTGAACATACCTAGTAGGTAAAATAGAATCATCCAAAGTCTATTTGCTCCCAAATTTAATGTATATGTTTAGAACGATCCCAGTTATCATCCAAAGTCTATTTGCTCCCAAAGTTAATGTATCTGTTTAGAACGATTTCAGTTAGAGTCAGATATAAAATCTTGAGTTGCTTTCAAGCCGCTATCTCCAAGTTTATATGGTCAAATAAGAAACCTAGAATCTCTCAAAGATTCCCAGATGTATATGTTTTACATAAAGCTTGTATGTTATCCTATTACTTAGCTTGGGACAAAAATATTAACATCATTAACTTATGGAAGGTAATGGAACTTCAAGAGTTTAAATCGGATATACTCTTTGATTGTTTTTGGATAGACAAAAGATATCTTCTCCATTAGAATTATTGGAAATTAATGTAAGAGATTTGGATTTTAGTAGTTGCAGAAGATGTGAGATCAGCCAGGTTTCGAATATTTATTCTAGCAGTAGTCTATTTACTCCCTTGCTTCAATCGAAGTGTTTACGTACTTGAGAGTAAAAAACTACTTGTCTACAAATCAAATTTTAGAACATAACGACACCATTGATTTCATAGAGAACCACAATCCTCAGAAGAGAATATCCCGTTCACTTACGTTTCTTAATATTTATGACGTCTTTGTTAAAGAGCCTGCAATAATGAAATGGTAATTAGATTTTAACAAATCATTTGAGATTAAACCTGGAAAAAGAGTATAAAGTGGGTCAAACACAGTACACACTGTATAAATTTAATTGAGCTGCACTTGGTATATGGTTCCAACAGAATTAAACAAAATGCATAGTGAGTATTCTGACCAATGATGGAGATGCATTTATGGATTCTCTAAAAAGTAATCTCAAACAACTCCTCTTGGAAATGTCAGGGAAAGAATTTCCTTTGAACCCACAGCTCCTTCTCGTCCATCTAGACTTTCCTGAATTGGGGAAACCTCTATCTTACTTAATGATGCACATTATGCAGGCGGTAAAAATATGCGTAGCGAGAAACTGGAAAAAGCAATGGCACCAAAACTGGAATGAAATAACTAACCAGATAAATTACCAATGCCTAATGGAGAAAGGTTTGTTTTTAATGAACAATCAACTGAATTTTTACAAACAAATTTGGTATCAATGGCAAACATATTCCTATGTTAATACGATTTAAAGTAATAGAAATTCAAGGTTCAGTCCCAGTTCCCCTCACCCCTCCCCTGCGTCAGAATGAATGTTGGATGAAGTATGAATGAAGATTGTAATGTATGTAGATTTAAACTTAAAATATTTGATTTATTGAAATTGTGTTAACATTTTTATTGTAATAATGTTTTTTTGTATATGTCAATATCTCAATAAAAAAGATAAAAAAAATCTAATAAACATTAAAAATCCTCAAAAAATCAAATATGAAGGACATATCATCTAATTTAATCCGTTAGGGGCCATTTATTGTTATTTGCTATATTGTTACATTTTGTGTCCTTCCATTTCCAGTCCTCATGATGGTTGTGATAACCTGCTATGAAGTGGGAATGTTACTTCAGGATATGATTGTATCCTTTTTTGGTTGGTATATGCTCCACTTGAGTGTCTATATTAGTCTCCTTCCCTAATGACTAACATGACTATCTTGATTAAATTAACTGTGGTGATCAAAATGCACAGTCTTTTATGTCTACTCATCCTCACTTTCGGACTTGTCTTTGGATTTGTTTTCTTTATAATTGATTTCTATTCTTTCTATAGAGCAGCGGCCATGAGAGTTTGTGACAATTTTCCATTTGATGTGTGGTCTAATTTTCTTCTGTATTATTGGGGCTCTGCAATTCTACTGTATGATACTCTCTGAGATGTCTGACATTGTCTGTTGTGTCATATTCACACCTGGAACCATGTTTTTACTATCCGGAGATATATTGGGAGAGCCTTTAATGGAACTTCACCTAGATATCTATCTTGATTTGAACTCACACTTGGATCCACGCTGGGCTAACCTCTCTACTTTATAGATATTTGCATATTTTTTATTATCACCATTGATTGCTCTATTTATTTATCTTTATAGGAATGAAAATTAATGTCCTTGCTAATTGCTTTCTAGTTGTTGTTTTTGTTTTATATAGGATGCATATATATTTATGATTTTTATTATTTTTACTAATAAATTATGAATAGTTTTTTATATATATATATATATACACATGTTTAAGTGCTATCCTGATTTTTAATTATATTGATAAAATTTTGTCACTTTGCATGAATGGGTTTAGCTGACTGAATCAACAGATGTACAGTGGGACCTCAGTTTACAAATTTAATTCGTTCTTCGGGACGTTTCTTATTGCGAAAAATTTGTAAACCGAAACGCGCTTTCCCATAGAAATGCATTGAAAACCAATTAATCCGTTCTGGAGGTCAGAAAAAAGTCAAAATGAGCTGGCATGGAAACCAACCCACAATGCAGAACACACAATAAAAGGCATACAAACGACGAAGCAGAGCTCCCTACCTTCACACAGCTTGAGAAATGCACCAAAAAGTCCCAAAACAACTGCAAACAATTTCCAGAATGGCTCCAAAACTCACAGGATCCAGCATGCAGGGGCGGTGCTATATACCTCCCCGGTGCAATGCATCCTGAGGAAACTTGCTTTGTATTGCAATAAAAATTGTAAACCAAGACATCATTTTCAATGGATTTTCATTTGTAAACCGAAAATTAGGCGTTTGTAAACCGAGGTCCCACTGTATACTGTTTCTGAGTTTTTAACAGCATTACATTTTTATTTTTTATTCCATATTTATTTTATTTTTTGAGCTTTTACTCTATTACAAAGCCATTTTTAAAAATGTTTTTCATTTATATTCATTTTATAATGGTGTATGCTGAGAAGTGTATTTTTATTTTAAAATATTGTCTGCATCTTATATAAACGCTTATATGGCTATATTAAAAAAAAATTCTTCACTGCACATATCGTCCTTTAGTATATTTTACTTCACTCTTTTTACTTGTTCATGCTGCTAATCCACTTATCAAAAATCCTGCTGCAAAACATCTTGTTATATGTTATAATGCTTGTCAAATTACTTATCTCTGCTGAAACAGATTTACTGTTTCAAAATGTTTTCAAACTTTTTCCTAAGCTTATAAAATACTTACTTGATGGTTTGATACGCTAGAAATACCCTTTTTTGCTGATAGACATATTTTATAGAAGAAGTTAAATTTTCTATTATATCTGCATTTTTTTTTCTGGTATTCAGAGATGTCCATTGCCATTTTGTTCAATGCCTCACTTTACATACATCATTTATTTTATGTTTCAATTAAAGGTTGCACATCTAAATCTGAGTTTGTACATCATTATTGGTTAAGAGGACATTATGATAGGTATTATAGTAAAAAAAAATTATTGGTGTTTATTATGTAGTTTGAATACATATAAAATACATTACATTTACATACAAAAATATTTATATGTAAAATACATATAAAAAATCTTGATGCAGAGCTGTCACTTTCTGGGAATTTTTCAGATTTTGCAAAAAAAAGTGACAGATCCGGTTAGGGTCCAGTGGCAATGGGGTGCAGAGGAAAGTAGGTTTTAATAACCTAAAGCTGTCCTTTGCTGCCACTGACCATCTCGTTCTTTGGTGGGTGAACGCAAAGAATGAGGAGAGCGTCAAAAAAGGGACGTGGCCCTGGTCGTGGTGCTGCTGGTGTTGGTGGAGCTCCTGTTGCAGGGAGAGGATGTGGTCGATCTGTGCCAGCTACACGCACAATTGAAACACCTTTCTTAGGTGCGAGTAGGCGACAGAACCTTTAGCGTTATTTTGTAGGCCCGAATGCCGCTCTACGAATGGTGAGGCCAGAACAAGTACAGGCGATAGTAGATTGGGTGGCTGACAGTGCCTCCAGTTCCTTCACATTGTCTCCCACCCGGTGCCCTGGTGAAAGCTCAGAGTTGGCACCTGCAGCCCATGGCCATCTGTCTTTCACCTCACCCCCTTGAAAATCAGCCAAACAGTCTGAGCCACAAGTCATGCAGCAGTCTCTTATGTTTTTTGATGACTCTGCTGGCAGGGTTTCCATGGGCCATCCACCTAGCCCTGCCCCAGAAGTGGAAGAGATTGAGTGCACTGATGCACAACCACTTATGTTTCAGGATGTGGACAAGCGAGGACCACCGGAGCACGTCTCTGATGATGACGAAACACAGGTGCCAACTGCTGTGGCTTTCTGCAGTGTGCAGACCGGCAAGGAGGACAGGGTTGAGGAGTGGGTGGAAGATGATGTTGAGGATAATGAGTTCCTAGATCCCACATGGAATCAAGGTCATGCGAGTGACGTGTGCAGTTTGGAGGAAGTGGCGCACAGAGGCACCAGCACAGCATAAGAGGGAGCAGGGTGCAAAAGTGGAGCGACCGTCCCCTAGACAGTACGCCTGCTACTGCCCACCACACCCAGGGACCGAGCACACCAAAGCCAGCTCCAAGGAGTTCCCTGGCGTGGCAGTTCTTCAGACAATGTGCTGACGACAAGACATGAGTGGTTTGCACGCTGTGCAATCAGAGCCTGAAGCGAGTCATAAACATTCTAAACCTGAGCACAACCTGCATGACCAGGCACCTACATGCAAAGCACGAGCTGCAGTGGAGTAAGCACCTGTCCGTACAGGTAGGGGGTTCACTTTTTGAGGGCCCAGACCAGGGCCAAGCACAGGGGCTTGGCGATAGCGCTCTAGTCGGGGACAAAACGTCTATAGTACCCTAACTGGGTCATCTCCTGTATTTCCTTCTGCATTCCTTTTCGGACTGCTTCAGCGATACGGTAAGGGGGCTGTCGCAGGGGTGTCTGTCCAGGCAGTGGTGTATTCTGGTTTTGTGCTGCCCTCTTCCGATTTTAACTCTTATTCAGAAAGACCTTAAATAGTGGCATGATCCTCACTTGGCTGGGCCGAATGGCAGTGGTTAGAATGAATATTTTACCTATATTGTTGAATCTGTAGCAGACCATTCCACTAACCCGTCCAACAGCTTTCTTTTCATCCCTTAGGTCCTCACTTTTGAGGTTTGTTTTGAGTAGAGGGCGGTGTAGGCTTCAATATGAATTATTATATTCACCAAGATCATGGGGTGAACTTGCCCTCCCATATATGCGCAAATATCATCAGGTAACTACCCTACAGAGGATCCAGGAATGGCACACGGCACCTGCCCATAAACTGTGGATCTCCCTGGATAAAGGTATCTCAGGCTCCTCTCTACAGGCCTTAACTTGGAATTCTTGTAATGCAAAGATTGATATTCCAGGTGGACTCTCCCCTGTGCACCACACTCTAAAAATATAGAATATAGAAAACATAGAATGTGACTGTAGATAAGAACCATTCGGCCCATCTAGTCTGCCCAATTTTTTAAATACTTTCATTAGTCCCTGGCCTTATCTTAAAGTTAGGATAGCCTTATGCATATCCCACACATGCTTAAACTCCTTTACTGTGTTAACCTCTACCACTTCAGCTGGAAACCCATTCCATGCATCCACTACCCTCTCAGTAAAGTAATACTTCCGTATATACTTCCGGATATTATTTGTAAACCTTTGCCCCTCTAATTTAAGACTGTCCTTTTGTTGTGGTAGTTTTTCTTTTTTTAAATGTTGTCTCCTCCTTTACTGTGTTGATTCCCTTTATGTATTTAAATGTTTCTATCATATCCAAGCTATACATGTTAAGTTCCTTTAACCTTTCCTTGTAAGTTTTATCGTGCAATCCAGTTTAGTAGCCCTTCTCTGAACTCTCTCTAAAGTATCAATATCCTTCTGGATACTCCAAGTGAGGTCTCACCAGTGTTCTGTACAATGGCATGAGCACTTCCCTCAACCAAGCATTCTTCTAGCATTTCCAGCTGCTTATCACATTGTCTAATAATAACAACAAAGTATTTAACCAGGAAAGGTACATTCAGATTACTTTGGTTTTCAAGTACATCCTCGGTTTGTTACTATAACCCAATTTCCAGGGGTTGTTACTATTACCCAATTTAATGGTACTCATTTTATCTATCTTGGAAGGATGAAGGACTGAGTCAACCCTGCCAGGATTTGAAACTGCAACCCAAGGGTTGAACAGATTCTACTGATGATGCATTAGCCAACTGAGCTATCTCATTAGCCTGGGGATGGATTTCAACGTGTCACTAGATGGCACGTTAGACACGACATCACAAGCTCAATCGTACCAATCCTCGATACGGAAATGTATGCAAAAACTCTTAGATACACACCACCTATATGATTGTTGGAGGACCCTTCACCCCTCCACAAGGGACTACTCCTTCTACTCACACCCATCGGGTCAAGGATTGACGTGTTCCTTCTCCCTCACAAGTTATTAAACTTAATCACCTTGTGCACATATGGCCCGATCACTTGGTCTGACCATGCGCCCCTGTCTGGGGCCATCACAATCCCATCACTACACCCCTTGAGGGCCCATTGGACATTAAATGATACGCTCCTGAACAGCCCAGAGGTTCAATCCCAAATTAAAACCGCACTGGGCCAGTACTTTTCCCTTAACACATACCAGGATTCGCCATACTCAATCATATGGGAAGCACATAAAATCATGATCAGAGGCATTATTATCAAAATAGCATCAACTCACAAACTACTAGGGGACGAAATGGTTGATCAACTCATGCACTCCATTAGGACACTAGAAACAGCCCATAAATAGGACCTAAACTTAGATACATACAAACAACTGATTGAAAAGAGGACCGAATGAAACCTTCTCCTGAACATGCAGATGAAGCAAAAACTCGCTATTCTCTAAAGTCTATACTATGCCCAAGGGGGTAAGGGTAGTCGTTTACTAGCGCACACACTTAAAAAGCAGAGAGACTTTTTAGCAGGGAGTCAAATTGCACTTAATGACAGACATAACCGCAACTTTCCGAGACTTTTACTCTACACTATACCACTTAAGAGTCACCCCACCCTCTCATACAGAAATACGAGCCTTCCTCACACCATGGATCAAATCCACAATACCAGCGAATGTTCAGCGTGCCTTGAATCTTCCTATAATGAGCAATGAATTTTATGTTGTAATAAAAACCCTATCCCTCGGAAAAAGTCTGGACCTTCTCATCCTCGCTATCCGCACATTTCCTCAACTCATTCAACTCCCTTCTCAAGACACCATCTCTCCCTCCGCAAACATTGAAGGCCACATTACCCTCCTACCAAAACCGGGGAAAGATCCTACCCTCTGTGGGAGCTATAGACCCATCTCACTCATCAATGTAGGTATCAAGCTATTTACTAAAATACTGGTAACCGTTTACATCCCCTACTTCCCGACCTGGTACACCCCAATCAATCGGGCAAGGCAGGGAAGCAAAACACAACACGACCAAAATTCTTAATTTGATCCACTTCTCTAAACGCTCTGAGGGTACTACCCTAATTTATGCCAAGAAGACTTTTGGCAGGGTGGACTGGACCCTAATGATGACAACACTACAACACATGGGCTTTGGCCCCAATTGGTTGCGCTGGCTCGGAGCACTATACTCCACACCAACAGCAAGACTACACATAAATGGGCAGTTATGTCATGCCCCAGTTACTGGTAATTCATTGTCTCTTCCGGGTTGACGGAGTTTAGCCACACCCCCTCTCTGACGCGGTCTCGCCACGCTACATAATGCGACCGCACCAGATACAAGACGCTGGATTAATGAACAGCGTTACCGCGATATCAAACCGGCTGAAAGTTTCTCTGCAACCTACCTGTGTACCGAACTAACCTCCTTCTCCTCTCCTCGACCACGGCTAGTATCTGGACTTCTCTCATCCTTCCTCAGGAAGAACCTCCCCGGAGGAGAACTCCGGAACCTGAAGTTCACCCTCTGGAAGCTAAGTCAATTGTTTCATCTTTGATAAGAACTTCCTTCTCTCAAGCCTGCTGAGCATTCCTTCCATAGTCTGCTCTCAAGTTTCTCCAAGCATTTCTGCTACAGTCTGCTCTCAAGCCCGTTAAGCATTCAGGCACCAGCTGCTCCTTGACCTGCTATCTCTAAAACCAAAACGAATCTCTGCTGTTACAACTTCATTCATAGCTTTCTTCATTACCCTAAAAAACTGCAAACACCAAATGTGCTAGATTGCATGTATATAGGAAACTGCTTACTGCAATTAAACCAACAGCAAAGTATTTAAAGATACAGTACCTGTATTTTCCTATATTAAATAGACAATTCCTATTTTATTCTCTAATTTTCTAATCATCAATTTAAATCCTAAGAAATCTGCAGTTGCGCTCCGCATCAATCTATGTAAACGTGACAGATTAATCCTGCCTCTGTAATAGATCCAGCAGATTCGGTTCAAAATTTACTATGCTGAATCAAAGAGTCGATACACTTGCTCAAGGCATGCAAGACCTACAGGTTACAAATGAACGGATTCTTACTTATGTCAGAGACTTACAAACCCATACTCCTCATACTGTTATGCACTCTGCTAGCGCCCCTGCTGTCTGTAATCCCGAAAAGTTTTCTGGAGATAGATCCAAATACAGGGAGTTTCTTAATTCCTGCAAGTTATTAATTGCTCTAAAACCTAGATCTTATCCCACTGAAAGATCTAAGGTTTGTTCGGTTATCTCCTTCCTAAGAGGTGAACCTATGGCCTGGGCCCACTCCTTCTTGGAAAATGACGATCCCATCTTAGACTCATTGGATGGATTTTTTGAAGCTATGTCTCTTCTTTATGAAGATCCTAACAAACAGTCTACAGCTGATTTAACCATCAGAACTCTACAGCAAAAACATAGACCTGTCGAAGACTACATTGCTGAGTTTAAAAGATGGGCAATAGAAACTCAATGGAATGACATAACCCTGCGCAACCAGTTTCGAATTGGGTTATCCGAAGCAGTAAAGGATGAACTTTCTAGAACTGAACTTCCTACTACATTAAACACGCTGATTCAACTATCAATCAGCATTGACAGAAGGCTTAGAGAAAGAAAGGCCGAAAAAGCTCTCTCGGGTTCATCATGGAAAAAACCATTTGGTCCTTCAAAAACAACTGAAAAACCATCATTACCAAATGAACCTATGGAAATAGGAACTATAAGAAGTCCTCTCACACTAGAAGAAAAAACTAGAAGACGTCTACTGAACCTCTGCATGTATTGTGCCTCGCAAGATCACTTGATCCCAGATTGCCCCTTATTGAAACGGCCAAAGGGCGGTAAGCATGCTCATACCACTTCTATACTAAGTGCACTTCCCTCTAAATCAACCACTCAATTCTCCTCTATTTCTCTCATATTACAGTGGGACAAAGAAAGAATTACGACTGAAGCCATCATTGATTCTGGGGCAAACGGGGTGTTCATCGATTCATCCTTTGTAACAAAAAATAAAATTCCTTGTGTTCGCAAAAGCACTTCTGTTTCTGTCAGAGTGATTGACGGCTCCCTCATATCCTCGGGCCCTATAATAAATGAAACTATTCCTGTAAGAACAACCACCCATCATACTCATACCGAATATCTTATATTCGATATTATCTCTTCTCCTCTTTATCCGGTCATACTAGGAATCAACTGGTTAAGGGACCACAACCCACAAATTACTTGGTCTCCCTTCTCTCTCACCTTTAACTCTGCGTATTGTAAGGAGACATGCTTACAACATATTCCAATTTTTAAGACTATTGAAGAACCAACTATACCTTCCTGTTATTCTGAGTTCTCAGACGTATTCAGTAAAAAGGAAGCTGAAACACTCCAACCTCATCGTCCCTACGACTGTCCCATAGACCTCATACCTGGTGCCCCCATACCTTTTGGGCACATCTATCCTCTCTCTGAATCTGAGAATTAAAAATCCAAGGAATACTTGGATGAAAACCTCCGTAAGGGGTTCATTAGACCTCCCAGCTCACCTGCTGCCTCCAGTATGTTTTTTGTGAGAAATAAAGACCAGACTATACGTCCCATCATAGATTACAGAGCTTTAAACAAAATAACAGTTAAAGATCGTTACCCTCTTCCCCTGATAAATGAATTGATTGAACGGTTAAAAATAGCTACTATCTACACCAAGCTTGACCTCCGTGGGGCATATAACCTCATTAGAATCAAGGCTAACGATGAATGGAAAACTGCTTTCCGAACAAGATATGGCCTCTACGAGTATCTTGTGATGCCTTTCGGCCTCTGCAACGCCCCTGCAACCTTTCAACATTTTATAAATGACATCTTCAGGGATCTTCTAGACGTCTGTGTTATCATTTATTTAGATGACATTCTTATATATTCTAATACTCCTGAGGAACACAAAAAACACGTGAGATGGGTGTTATCCAGACTTAGAACTCATAAATTATACGCTAAACCAGAAAAATGTCTTTTTAACGTCAATGAAATAACCTTTTTAGGTTACGTTATTACTCCTCATTCGATAAGCATGGATAGTTCTAAAATCAATTGTATCCTCAACTGGCCCATTCCTTCTAATGTAAAAGAATTACAACGTTTTCTGGGGTTTGCCAACTTCTACAGAAAATGTATTAAAAATTACTCTGACGTAGCTCATTCACTTAATTCACTTAACAGCAAAAAACATCCCTTCAATTGGAATGAAAAGGCTCAAAAAGCTTTCGATGAATTAAAAGAAGATTTACAACTGCTCCTATTCTTCAACTTCCAAACCCCACATGTCTCTATGTCCTTGAAACAGATGCTTCAGAAACAGCCATCGGAACTGTCCTCTCCCAACACAAAACTCCTCAAGATCCTCTTCATCCAGTTGCCTTTTTCTCACGTTCAATGTCTCCTGCCGAAAAAAAATTACCCTATAGGAGAAAAAGAATTATTGAGTATAAAAGCAGCCTTAGAAACCTGGCGACATCTTCTTGAAGGAACACAAGCTCCTATAATAGTTTATACTGACCATAAAAATCTTGAATATCTTCACTCCAACAAAACTCTCTCTGCTAGGCAAGTAAGATGGAATCTTTTCTTCTCCCAGTTTCATTTTCAAATTGTTTTTAGACCCGGATCTAGGAACAAAAAGGCGGATGCCCTTTCCAGAATTCACCAAGACCTTGAATTGGAACCTCCACATACAGTCATCGGAGTCTTAACGTCCCTTATAGATGACATAAAAGGTCTAAGTCTGGATGCTCTTGAACTTCCTAAATCAATTAAGTTATCACAGAAAGATGGTCTCTATTATTTCAATGACAGGATTTACATTCCTCCCGCATTCAGAAATAAAATACTCAAATTTATTCATGATTCTCCTCTGGCTGGTCATCCTGGTATAAAAAAGACCCTAGAATTATCCAAAAGATATTATTGGTGGCCTCGCCAGGACACCACCATCGAATCCTATGTCAAAACCTGCTCAACCTGCCAAAGATCCAAATCTGAACATCATCACCCCTTTGGTCAATTATTGAATCTACCGATTCCGGAAAGACCTTGGCAATCCATTTCCATGGACTTCTTGGTGGAACTTCCCCCTTCTCAACATCATACCACCATTTTAGTAGTAGTGGACCGCTTCACAGAAATGTCCCATTTTATCCCTTTGAAGAAATTACCCTCATCATCTGAACTTTCAAAAGTATTCCTCGATTATATAGTGAAACTTCATGGACTTCCAGACGAAATCATATCGGACCGTGGAACCCAGTTTACCTCCAAATTCTGGAACGCATTGTGTGCTTCTCTTCGTATTCAACGTAAACTATCTTCCGCTTATCATCCCCAAACCAATGGGTAAACTGAAAGAGTTAACCAATGCTTAGAGCAATATTTACGATGCTATTGTTCCCACCTACAGGATGATTGGATGACATGGTTGCCCATGGCTGAATTTGCATATAACAACTCGGTTCATACAAGCAGCAAAATGACTCCCTTCTTCTCCAATTATGGGTTTCATCCCTCCTCGTTTCCTGTTCATATAATTCCTTCATCTAACCCCACCGTTTCAAATCAAATCTCTCACATGTCCTCCCTATTTCGAAAGTTACATGAAAATCTTGAATTAGCATCCGCCAACCAAAATAAGTTTTTTGATACTAAGAGACAACCTCCTCCCGTTTATAAAATTGGTGATCTTGTCTGGCTCTCCTCAAAAAACATATCCACCAACCGTCCTTCAGTTCCATTTTTCTTGGTCCTTTTCAAATATTGTCTATTATCAACCGTAATGTTGTGAAATTGAAGCTTCCACCTACTTTAAGGCTTCATCCAGTCTTCCATGTTTCTTTGCTCAAACCCCATCTTCCTGACCCTTTCCATAGAGATGTAATCACTACTCCTGATCCTGTTTTGGTACAAGGTGAAGAAGAATACAAGGTCCAAAAGATTCTGGATTCACGGATCCATCGTGGCTCTCTACAGTACCTCATTAAATGGAAGGGCTACGGAGTTGATGAAGATACATGGGAAAACTCCTCTATGATCCATGCCAATAGGTTAATTACCGCATTCCACAAACGTTATCCTTCTAAGCCACATGGATAGCACCCGGTGGGTGCTCCTTACAGGGAGGGTACTGTCATGCCCCAGTTACCGGTAATTCCTTGTCTCTTCCGGGTTGACGGAGTTTAGCCACACACCCTCTCTGACGCGGTCTCGCCACGCTACATAATGCGACCGCGCCAGATACAAGACGTTGGATTAATGAACAGCGTTACTGTGATATCAAACCGGCTGAAAGTTTCTCTGCAACCTACCTGTGTACCGAACTGGACTGGAACTCGAACTAACCTCCTTCTCCTCTCCTCGACCACGGCTAGTATCTGGACTTCTCTCATCCTTCCTCAGGAAGAACCTCCCCGGAGGAGAACTCCGGAACCTGAAGTTCACCCTCTGGAAGCTAAGTCAATTGTTTCATCTTTGATAAGAACTTCCTTCTCTCAAGCCTGCTGAGCATTCCTTCCATAGTCTGCTCTCAAGTTTCTCCAAGCATTTCTGCTACAGTCTGCTCTCAAGCCCGTTAAGCATTCAGGCACCAGCTGCTCCTTGACCTGCTATCTCTAAAACCAAAACGAATCTCTGCTGTTACAACTTCATTCATAGCTTTCTTCATTACCCTAAAAAACTGCAAACACCAAATGTGCTAGATTGCATGTATATAGGAAACTGCTTACTGCAATTAAACCAACAGCGAAGTATTTAAAGATACAGTACCTGTATTTTCCTATATTGAATAGACAATTCCTATTTTATTCTCTAATTTTCTAATCATCAATTTAAATCCTAAGAAATCTGCAGTTGCGCTCCACATCAATCTATGTAAACGTGACAAGTTATCAGACCCAGTAACTATCTCAAACGGCACAAGACACGGGTGCCCTCTCTCCCCCCTACTATTTGTCCTTGTCCTGGAACCCTTTCTCCAGGGCATACGAGATAATCCCGCTATCTAGGACATACGAGTGGGTGGAACCGAGCATAATATATATGCATTTGCAGACAACATTGTGTTCACTGTCTCGGACTCTATCATAATAGGAAAAATATTTACTGCCTTCATTTGGTCCCACAAACACCCCAGATTATTTTTCCCCCTACTCACGGGACCGAAGGTGAGTGGAAGTTTGGGCATCCCAGACATTGAATCATACCATCAAGCTATCTTGATGGCCAGGGTGTATGACTGGTCGGAGGCGTACTAGAGGATTCTTTTTTCAGGGTCCCCATTTACACCATTCCATGGCATAAATCCACGCTGACCTCCCTACGCCACCAGGCACACTCAACCATAAAAACAGAAAAATGAGTAAGCGCTGGATAACACAGGAGGCAGCAACTCTATAAGGGAATCCCTCAAAGACCCTTGAAAGTAACACAATAAAAACATAACACTAACACTAACCATAACACTAACTTTGATGATGTGGGCCTACATGAGAAACCAAAAACTTGTATCAACCTATCCATCACCACTATTCCCAATAACTCATAACCCACTATTCAAACCAGGTGAAAACAGGAAAGCATACCAGGACTACCATACGACCCCCTTCCTGACGTTAGGAGACCTAGTTGACGATGCCGGGGTTAAATCGCTTCACATTCTCCACCCAAACGAGACCCATTCCGCCCTATGAAAATTCCAATACAACCAATTAGTAAATTTCATCCAGACCGGACGATACATAAACGAGGCACCCGAGGCGTATACAACCTTTGAGCACCACTGTATTACACATTCTATCAAAAGGAAACTGATTTCCACCATGCACACATTGCTCTCCACCACCCATCCCAAACACCTCTCGGTTTACATATCTAGCTTGGAAAAATAACTTAATATCTCTTTCACAACCGAACAATGGCGCAAAATATTCAGGCTCATCTCGGAACCTAGCAGCTCAGGAGAGCAACTACAAAAGAATAGTCAGGTGGTACTATACACCTGCAACATTCCTATCATTGATTCCACACACGACCAACTGCTGCTGGAGATGCCACCAACCAAATGGCAGCTCGGCGCACATATGGTGGGCCTGCCCAGAGATACAGAAGTTCTGGTTACGTGTGGCGGGGCTAGTTCAAACAATCCTTAAAGTAACAATCCCCTTCAAACACAAAACTTTTCTATTCCTCCTTCTCCCGAGTAACCTACCAAAAGCTAAGACGTCCCTACTCCAACACCTAATAACAGTTGCGAACCAACTGATTCCACTGTTTTGGAAGAAACCAAATTCCCCATCCCTAAGGGACTAGATTTAGAAAACCATCAAAATCTTAGATGAAATGTGCTGCTCCATTTCGAAACAGTACCATTATTATACCCTCACGTGGGCCCCCTGGTGTAAATACCTTCGGAAAAACACAGTATAAACTTCTCCTTACCCAAACATAGCTCTCCATCCTACACAAGAGGCGACCCTGTATAGGAGTCAAGCAGTTTAGGATGCTGGGTTCTCACCTTTGTTTCCAATCACCAACCAATGTTTATAAATTTACTCTCTAGGATTTGTAAATCCATGGGTACACACCAGATGAAGCCCTATTGCTTACAATGTCCTCATACTCATGGTTGATGGTGATATGTACTGCCAATCACCATGTGATAAACCACTCTACGGCAACAGTGCAGAGATGTTCCCCCCTCCTCTACAACTTAGGAAAGTCCGAGGCAGGGTGTATTGTTAACCCCCTGGGGTGGAAAAGCCTATGCCACACATGTACAAAACCTAGCTGGGTAAAAAATTATTCTCAAATCCCACCGCTCCCACTCCCCAAACGCACAATGCTCAGGGGTTACACCACCTTAGCTACAAATCAGGGTGGGGATGCACTCCGCTCCTATCAACATAACTCAATCCCATTTTATATACCTTTTGTATATAGATGCAAACCTTGTGTACATGGATGTATACATTCTCATAGGTAATTGATGCTTTAACACATGTTTTTGCTGTACAACCACTAATATTCTGAAACTTATTGTGTCATTGTCTCAGTGTGCCGCACTTCTTTAACATGTAATAACTTCTTTCACTTGTAATGACTCTTTGATTTTGAATAAAAAAATTAAATAAATAAATTGCATCTATCATTTGAGTGCCCAGTCCCCCAATATATCTAAATTCCTCTGCAGCTAAGCAATAACCTGCTCAAATTGTATTACTCTATAGAGTTTTAGGGGCCCATCCATATCATCTCTCACAGAATACACTAACATATGGAATCAAACATCAGCAATTAAGCCACTACATTCAGACTATCCCTTGCCACACTGATGGTAGTAAGACACTCACAGATTTCTAGGACAACTGTGTTTCACAAACACTCACAAATTAGTTCTTTCTCAGACATATACCGTGTTTCCCCGAAAATAGGACCTACCCCGAAAATAAGCCCTAGCCGAATTTTCGGGGTGGGCTGCAATATAAGCCCTACCCCGAAAATAAGACCTAGGCATTTTACCTTTGGCGGGACTTCCTTCTTCTATGAGGAGGGGGAGGAGCGTTGCGGGCCGCGGCATCGCGCAGCGTGATGACGACGTGCGCAGCGTGATGACGACGTGCGCAGCGCCGTCAGTCTGCCTTCACGGATCTTCAGCGGAAGGATCCATTCCGGGCGGTGAGGCACCCAGTGGTCGGACTCTTTGAACTGTGAGTAGATACCGGTTTTATGCCTGGGACTTAATTAAAGGGGGGGGGGTGAATTAATTAAAGGGGGGGTGAATTAATTAAAGGGGGGTGAATTAATTAAAGAGAGGGTGGATTAATTAAAGGGGTGGTGGATTAATTAAAGGGGTGTGGATTAATTAAAGGGGTGGTGGATTAATTAGAGGGGGTGGATTAATTAGAGGAAGGGGGAATTAATTAAAGGGGGGGTGGATTAATTAAAGGGTGGTGGATTAATTAGAGGGTGTGTGGATTAATTAAAGGGGGTGGATTAATTAAAGGGGGTGGATTAATTAGAGGGGGTGGATTTATTAAAGAGGGGGGTGGATTAATTAAAGGGGGGGTGCATTAATTAGAGGGGGTGGATTAATTAGAGGGGGTGGATTAATTAAAGGGGGGTGGATTAATTAAAGGGGGGGTTCAATGTACATACCGGAACCGTAAATAAATAAGCCCTACCCTGAAAATAAGCCCTAGTGTGTTTTGTGTGACTAAAATTAATATAAGACCCGGTCTTATTTTCGGAGAAACACGGTAGGTGTTTGGGTAGCAATCGGGTGGGACTCTTTACCTGGTTACAGATAACACTCATGCAGAAACATTCATCCGAACAACAGTGGTAGTAAGTGTTCAAGCTTACACGTTGCATGACAGATAGCTCAAAATTTCATTAAGCTGGTTTTAAACTCCTTTCACGTGGATATCACTCTCCTGCTATCTTACATAGTTGAAACACCTGACACATGCTATAGATGTGATACAGACTAGGGTAAGTACTGCTGTTTCACACCTCCATGTTGCTAAATAAGATTCACAGATATTGCCTACCCTAGTTATTATAACCAGCCAAGACGTTAATACCAATGTACTGAATATTAGCCCATGTTTGTTTGTGACAAAATGGCAGGTTAGAGTAGAGTACATTAAATATATGGAAGAACATATGCCCACTTTAATAGAATTTAGCCACCTTGGGTGGCCTGCCTGCAGAGCTTACGGAGGGATGGACAGGAAAACCCACAATTATCCCCCTCCTAAACATTAATGACAGACCCTAATTTTCTCTTTATTTTTCAGTGTTGGGCTATGGATTAACATTCATACAATAAGCTTAGCCCACATTTGTTTCACCCAGCCCATGCAGCTAAACTCAGTCAACTGGCTTTATTATCTTTTATCTTGTATGTTTTGTTACAATTTTCGTAGTACTTTTGTTTCAACATTGTCTTATAGGAATGTTATATTTTAGCCACCCTGCCATGCTTCTTAGTAATGCATTGCAATGTACTAACGGTTATTACTGCATGTTCTAATGATGATTCGATTATGTGCTCTATATCATTTGCTCTATAATGTCATGTCTTGCAATAAAGTTTAAAAAAAATCACACATTATGCTGTAAATTGGTTGGTTGACAGAATTATGCCATGTACTGTCATTCAAGTTATTTTTTTTCTCTTATATTAATGTTATGTATTTGCTGCTGTTTTAAGTAAAGAGGGAGAAAAGGCATGATATTGTCAACTGTAACTTAAATAAAATCATGATGTAAGATCTAGGAAGATGTTGACACCATACGTATTGCTAATTATGTTTAATTATTACGTATAAAAACTGAAAAGAAAACACTTAAAAGTTAACGTGCAAATATGTATAAATGCATGTGTGAATGATTTGTTAAACATCTATCATTATCAAGTACTTAAAGCCATTTTTCTATGGAGAAAAAAAAATACTTCAAATAATTAAATCAAAATATCAAAAATTGGTGCTTGGGTTTAAGCAGTTGTAAATATGTGTAGTGCAATTCCTTAACCCAGCCGGACAGTAAGCACATAAAGACATCCCTATAAAGCAGATTTAGGAGTATCAGTATGGCAAAGAAACAACTCAAAAATAAGAAAAATATGAAGATGTTGCAATTGCAATTAAATGTAAAATGAATGGATTGTGGCCACAATTCTGAAACTATGGATTAATTTGCATGATTTTATATACCGTCATCAGTTAATTTTTTAATTATTGTTGCCACCCCGCATCTAACTCTCCCCACTGTCATAAATCTACATTGCCCACTCCACAGGGAGTCTGTTCTTTGGAATAAAGAACATCTTTAATTTGTGGACAAAGGTATTAACAAAAAAAATATTTCCTTTTGCCTAGCCTAGATCATTGAACATTGAAACACAAAAAAATAGAATGTTAAAGAGGATTTGTACTTATTATGACTTTGGACAATAATTATTTGAACTTTCAAGCGGCACTTCGAAACTCCTGAACTCCCGAACTCCCAAATCCATTTGAAGTGCCATTTGACCACGTGGTGGTGGCCATCTTGTTCGCATGGACCAAAACCGCAAATAGACTTCAGGGGAACTTAGCCGCGAATGTCCTGGAACTATTTTTGACATGAAAACCTTGTGGTTCCCGGTCAGTTCTCGATCGGCACTTAGCCGCGATTCTATGGAACTGTTTTGGGCATGGGACCATGCATGCGCCTGGGCATAAATATGACTTCCATAAAATTTCTGAAGCCCCTATCTGATCTGGGTGATTTTCTGGGAATATGTTGGACACCCAGATCAGGACTATCAGGGGATGTAAGATCTGTGGAGTATTACGAGTTTTGGGGGTACTTATGGGACTTTTTAGAAATGTGTGTTTTTTTGTGTTTGGAGATAATTAAGTTTAGTATAGTGCTTGACTCAATTATCTCCTAATTAAAGTGTAAGGCTTATTGTATTGTATGTGGGAGTGTCACCTAATGTATTGCATTATCATTGGCTTGTAACAATTGTCATCCTGTCCCCCACAAGGTGTCGGCGTACACCTTGCTTGGGGATTGTCATAAAAGGCCAGTGTGGCACCTTTAAAATTGAGTTCCTGCTTAACCCTCAACATATAGCCTTGTTTCGTTATTGGAGGGGAACTGCTATATTCACATTGGGGAAGGGTATACTCCTTGTACTCCACTGGGTTCTAATCACTAGCTCTGTTCCTGCTATGCTCTCTGAAGTAGGAGACGTCTTTCCCACCTGTTCCTGGATATCAGAGTTTGGTCCAGTGTGGCAGGAAGACGGTGAGATCCCAGCTAAGCTATGGCGGTTGTGGAGTCTGCGGTGCTTGTTGTGTCTGGTGCGGTGCTTACGGTCCTCAGTGTCAGCTAGGAAGCATCTGTTGGCGGAGGTGCCCAGTCGGGGTGCCAGGTGATCCGTCCCATTGGTGGAAAGCGGTGGGATGGCTTCCTAGTGAGAGGAACAGCATCCTGGAGACTGAATCGTTATAGATTTGATATGGAGGGATAGAGCCAGCCACCGTGCAGTGTCCCTATCTACAGCAGTATGGAACCAGCTAGTTCCTGGACAGCGTTCCTATACGAGGAGGAGAATGAACCGGACTTGAGGGAAAAAAGTCCGGAAAAACATCTGGTATAAAGCCTTGGAGGGTGCACAGCGTCAGTGGGTGGAAAGTCTCCCCAGTGAAGAGCAGCGGCAACAGATGCAAGTGGCCCTACGAATGCCTTTTCTGGGAGAGCAGCCCCTGAACGAGTGGGTAACAGAGCTCGAGAGCCTAGTAAGGAAGGAGATTTGGCTGGAGGACGCCTACCAGGCCGTATGGTGGTATACGGTCTGGCATAACCCCTGGATGGCTGAGCACAACAGGCCAGAGGATGATGATTACGATGGCCCTGGTTTACTATGGGATGCCTTGGAGAAGGATATTGGCTTTTGGCAGCATGGAGGGTTCTAGATTTTGGGACATCTATGACTACAGGATGAGCATGCATGTTTGGGCTGATGACCACAAGGTGAAACTAGACATGACCCACCTGGTAACAATGGAGTGGGAGCTGGACTACCAATGCCTGCACTGCTTAATTCAGCCCCAATCTATCCTGCAGGCAGAGCCGGATGGGCTGGGTGGAAGATCCAGACCTACAACACTCCAGCTAGAGAGACATCATAGACTGGTCCTGGGAAGACCCCCAGATGGCAGGTGGAGATGGGGCCGAGGTCTCTCCACCGGCCCTACAGGAATGCTGGCCAGCCGGCCCAGAACCCCAGCTACAGCCCGAGTTACCGGGAGTAGGGACAGTAGATCCTACTCTCAAGCGGCGGTGTACCTTACAGGGAGAGGAGACAACCGGTCTCTCTACCCAACGGTAGCGTATCCTAGGGAGTGGAGACAATCGGTCCCCCTCCCCAGCAGCAATGTGCAGTACAGGGAGCAGAAGGTGTCGTCCTTCCTCCCCAGTGGCAGAGTGAGTCACAGGGAGAGGAGCATATTACTCTCTCTCCCCAGTGGCAGGGTATCCTACAAGGAGTGGAGACAATTGGTCTCACTCCCCAGTGGCAGTGTGCAGCACAGAGAGCAGAAGGTGTCGTCCTTCCTTCCCAGCGGCAGAGTGAGTTACAGGGAGAGGAGCATAATATTACTCTCTCTCCCCAGTGGCACGGTATCCTACAGGGAGTGGAGACAATTGGTCTCACTCCCCAGCAGCAGTGTGCAGTACAGGGAGCAGAAGGTGTCGTCCTTCCTCTCCAGTGGGAGAATGTGGTATTGGAAGAGGAGACAGTCGGTCTCTCTCCTCAGTGGCAGGGTAAGTTATTGGGAGTGGAGACAGTCGGTCTCACTCCCCACCCAGCGACAGTGTGCAACACAGGGAGAGGAGACAGTCGGTCTCTCTCCCTAGTGGCAGCCGGAGATACTAGGAGAGGAGACAACTGGTCCCTCTCCTCAACTACAGGGGGACAGCAATCCTAACCCCAATGGTGCAGATGGGACCGCAGTCTCTGTACCAAAACTACAGGGATGCTGGGCAGCTGGCCCAGATCCCCAACTACAACCAGAGTTACTGGGAATAGGGACAGTCGGTCCTACTCCCCAGTGGCAATGTACCTTGCAGGGAGAGGAGACAACCTGCCTTTCTCCCCAGCGGCAGCCGTAGATACTGGGAGAGGAGACAGCTGGTCCCTCTTCTCAAATACAACGAACCCTCTAGACTGGCAGGTGGAGATTGGACCGAGGTCTCTCTACCGGCCCTACAGGGATGCTGAGCTGTTGGCCCAGATCCCCAACAGCCCCAGTGGGAATACCAAGGGGAGGAGGTGAGCAATCCCTCCTCTCCACAGCAAACTTCCAGTTGGCCTCTGCCCTCCCCTGGTCCTTGATCCAGGAGCTAACAACTCCCCCCACTATGCAGCTGTAATGCTGGCTATAGGACAGAGACAGACTACAGGAGTCATCAGGTCTAGCAATTGCTTGTTGTGGGTGGGCTACTCGACTAACTCTGGTACCAACCGACAGGAGGTCAGGTACCTGGTTAGTCTACCCTTGGGAAGGAAGATATGTGGTTTGGACGGGACTTCTTGCCAGCCATTTATCCTGTGACTATGGCCCCTTTAAGATATTATGGTTAAAAAAAAAACTATTTGTACTTATTATGACTTTGGACAATAATTATTTGAACTTTTGAAGCGGCACTTCGAGCTCTCGTATTCCCGAAACCATTTGAAGTGCCATTCGACCACATGGTGGTTTCTTTATGGGGATATTATGTGTTTGGGAGTACTTTTGGGACTTTTTAGAAATGTGTGTTTTTTGTGTTTGGAGTTTAGTATAGTGCTTGACTCAATTATCTCCTAATTAAAGGGGAAGTCTTATTATATTGTATGTGGGAGTGTCACCTACTGTACTGCATTATCATTGGCTTGAGATAATTGTCATCTTGCCCCCACAAGGTCCACACCTTGTTTGGGGATTGTCAGAAAAGGCCAGTGTGGCGCCATTAAAATTGAGTTCCTGCTTAACCCTCAACACGTAGCCTTGTCTCGTGATTGGAGGGGAACTGCTATATTCACACTGGAGATTGCTATACTCCTTATACTCCACTGGGTTCTCATCACTAGCTCTTGTAAGAGCTGTTCCTGCTACACTCTCTTAATAAGACAACTTTTTTCTCACACATTCCTGGATATCAGAGGTTGGTCCAGGGTGGGAGGAAGACGGCGAGATCCCAGCTAAGCTACGGCGGTTGTGGAGTCTGCATGCTTGTGGTGTCCGGTGCGGTGCTTACAGCCCTCAGCATCCGCGAGGATGCATCTGTTGGCGGAGGTGCCCAGTCGGGGTGCCAGGTGATCCATCACATACATGACCAGGCATTTAACTTAAATGGTTACACATTATTCAGAAAGGATAAAAAATAGGAATGGTGATGGAGTATGTCAACCAGGAGTTAAAGCCAAATCTTAAGCAAGTGATGTTACAATTTGGAAGTTTTATGGGTAGATATCTGCTTGGGGCAAAAGAAGGGAAATCAATTATTGGTTGGGATATGTTATAAACCACCTAATGTTAATATTTATAAGAAAGAGCAGACTTTTTTAGAGCAATTGAGAAAGCTGCAAATCTGGGTAGAACATTCATTATTTGAGATTTTAATTACCCGGAGTGGCAGGGTCAGAGAGGTTTTTTATGTTAGTAATAGATTGGAGCGCTCTCTATTCCCAGCATAATGGGGTTAATTGGTGGGAGTCACCCCTTGAATGTTATCAACCAGGTTAATGTAATTAACAAGCACTAGGGTTTTAAAAGGTTAGCCTCTGAATACATGGGGGAGTCTAACAGCTGGGAGAGAGAAGGCAGTTAAGCCTGAGACTCTGGGACTCTGAGAAAAAGGTAGGGTGTGAAACCTGCTTAAAGTGCTGTATTTCATTTTGTTTAAAACTGGGAACCAGATTAGCTGGCCAGTTGAATAGTTAGTAATACTGTTGTTTAGTAAGTCTCCAAGTTGGAGTAGGATTTATTTTCTTTTTGTTTTATTTTTGTGGGAGAACACAACCTTGTATATATTGTGGAAAGTGACAATAAACTGCAGTAGTATTTTGTCCTGACTGTTGCATTTGAAGTTTATTGTGAAGAGCCTGGCCATCCTGCCACACCGGACATAAATTGGGATAGAGTGACTAGTAGTTCAGCAAGGGGAGTCAGGTTTATGAACATGTTAAATAACACCTTCATGTTACAACTGGTACATACACCAACTAGAAAGGATGCTTGTTTGGATCTAGTTATAACAAACAATGTTGATCTTTTAAAAAACATTCATGAAGGGGAGCACTTTGTAAATAATGATCGCAATATGGTGCCTTTTAAAATAAACTCAAAAAAGCAAAAGCACATTGGGGTATACTAAAACATATCATTTTAAAAAGGCCAATTTCAATAAGTTAACTGGAGGTTTACAACATATTGGCAAACACTCTTCAGTGGAAAAAAAAACCACAGAGATCATTGGAAAGGTACATTTCTCAGAATGTAACATTAGGTAGTAAATATAAAAGAAACATATTGAAACCAATGAGGCTTAGTGGGAAAACAAAACCAAGAGATTAAAAATAACAATAATTAAATCGGAAAAATCAAAGGCATTCTATATAAGATGTAAGGATGCCAATATTGCATGCAAAAAGGCAATTCGAGTTGCTAAACTAGAAAATGAGAAAGCAATACCAACCTCAAAACACTGAAAACCAGGTTGAGTGTGTTGGTGATGACCAGAAAAGGGCAGATATTTGAATTAACTATTTTTTCTCAGTATATTATAAGGAGGATCCTATGGCAAAAGATATGCAGAAAAAAATGTGATTGGATGACTCAAGACAAGGTGTTGCAGCAATTAAAAAAGTAACAGCATACAAGAGAATATTGAGAATAGACAACACTCAAATAGCATGCCTTGCGGTGGTTCCCCACTAAGATTTCAAGCTGATTTTGTCTCATCGTGTGCCAATACAAAAAGAACCAGGGCCATTTGCATTTCATAATGATTCCACCCAAAAGGGCAGAACAAATCCAAAATGTATGCCGGCTCTCTCTACACAAGAGATACAGCAAACCCCAGATGATCGTTTCAGCCTTGTCAGGCATCATCAGTGAGGTATAGCTGATATCTCTCTAGGCATCATGATTAAGGAGTCCACATCTGAATTACCCTTTAAACTTATTGAGAGCAAAAAACAGAGTGCAAGAGAATACTGAGCATGGACAACAGCACAAACAGCCTGCCCTTCGGTGGGTCCTCGCTCAGATCTCAAGCTTGTTTTAGCTCATCTTGTGCCATTACAAAAAGAACCAGGGCCATTTGCATTTCAGATTGACTGTATTCATCCATGAGTACTTAAGGAGCTAAGAATGGAACGGAGTTAATCTCTGGTTTTGATCTTTCAAGACTCTTTCATTTCAGAAAGTGTACCGGAGGTTTGGAGGAAGGCAGATGTAGTTCCTGTATTCAAAAAGGGTTAACAAATCTTGCCTGGAAATTATAGACATGCGAGCTTAACTTCTATGGCTGGGAAAGTATTTGAAGGATTATGAATTGTCCATATTCAGGAATTTACTGGGAAGAATATGGGTTGAATTTTATGAAATTTTATGTAAAACTAACCTAATTGCATTCTACAAAGAAGTAGAAGTATAGATCTACTTGGATTTTGCCAAAGCATTTGATATGGTTCCTCAAAATAGGTTAGTGTTCAAACTAAAAGAATGAATATTCTTGTTGTTGGGTAAAACATTGGCTTTCAGATAGAGTACGCATTGAAAGCCATGTTTCAGTGTTTGCAGATAACACAAAACTCTGTAAAGTAATATAATGTCTGCAGGATATTGTTTTGCTGCAGATGGATTTAGATAGATTGGGGGACTGGGTATTCCATTGCCAGATGAAATTTAATGTAGAAAATTGCAAAGCTATATAAATCAGGGTAAGGAATGCACAAGCAACTTACACCCTAAATAATGTATGAATATGGGGGAATTCATTCTCGGGATAAACATATAATTTTGCCTCTGTATAAATCACTGGTAAGACCACACCTTGAATATGCTATGACATTTGTAAATGTTTTAAATTAGGATATTATGGTACTAGAAAAAGTGCAGAGGTGGGCTTCAAAATTAATTAAAGAAATTGAGTGTTTAAGTTATGAAAAAAAGGCAAACAAATGTAAATTGCTTTGTAAGATTTAGTTTGGAAAAACTGCACCTCAGAGGAGATATGATAGCATTATACAAATATACTCAGGGCCAACACAGACCATTGTCTGGAATTCTATTCATAAACAGAACTATACATAAGACACAAGGTCAAGCATGTAGACTGGAAGAAAGAAGATTCAGATTAAAGTAAAGGAATTTTTTTTTTTTTTTTTTTACAATAAGAACAATAAGCATGTGGAATTCTCTGCCTGAAGAGATGGTTTTATCAAAGTCTACATAGATGTTGAAACAGCAATTGGTTAAATACTTGCAAAAACACAATATTCAGGGATATCATTTTTATTTAGTGTTGTAAAAGAGTCTTGATGAAAGGAGATATCTGACTGCTATTCTGGGGTCAAGAAGGAATATTTTCTTAGTTTGTTGCATAATTGGAAGCACTTCAAACTGGGTATTTTGCTTTCTTTTAGATCAACAACAAAAAGAAATGTGAAAAAGTTTGACCTTGATGGACCTGTGTCTCTTTTCAGCTATGTAACTTACATTCTCTTCAATTTACTTAGAATTCAATGAGTTTATGTACTACTGCTTTCTGCTTTTGAAATTGCAAGCTTCATTACTCAGTAATATACAGAGTGTGTGGTTGCCGTTTACTGCACAAGTTAACCCTGTCTAAACCAATTGTGACAGATTTTTTTTTTAAACTCTTTAACAAAGAAAGTATTCTAAATTTACCCAGCTTAAAAAAAATAAAAAATTAAATATTCATTTTTTTTTTCAAATACTTTTCATTGTGGTTTTTGCCCTGCCTGCCTGAGTCTTTTGATCCATGATACATGGACTGCCGTTTCTTTAAGTAATTAGTGATTGGACACTGGGCAATTGACTACTGACTCATCCATTCAAACCTGAGAAAAACATTGCTTTCCCACAAATCCACCTTGTAATGTGAATAATTATCCTTCAGCAATGTAAAAAAAAATAAAAAATGATCTTATCTATGTTTGCAGAAGTAGCAAGCATAGTCATATTATTTTATTATTATTTTATTATTTATATAGCATCAGCAAATTCCGTAGCGCTACTGTAGGACTCAGCCATTGCAATGAAAGGCATTTTTAAAAAGGTTGGAGGAGGAGTTTAGTTTGAAAATCAAGGATTAAAAAAAAAAAAAAAAAAGAAATTAAAGAAAATGTGAGGGATCAATTGATGACTCATTCACCCATTCCACGTTTACATTTGTTTTAATTTTTTAATTTTTTTTAAAAATGAAATTCCTCTGTCTTTAGGGCACTGTCTTACCCTCATATGACTCTGGTGGTATAAGCCTCTGGACCATTTGGGGGTTGTCCAGACCCTTCTTTGGCAGCGTGCTGGATGTTGAGTAATTCCTTTGGTGCCTTTCTGACTGGTTTCCAAAATAGGAGTAAGTACCCAGTGTGTCAGGATTTAAAAAACGATTTATTCCAAAGAAATATAAAAACAAGATATATATAATAAAAAATACTTATCCCAGGTAATACTGGGTAGACTCAATAGTCTCAAGTTCAAGTAGATAGTCCAAAACGCGTTTCGCCTTCTCATAAGGCTTCCTCAGTTGGCTGTTCTGTGTTCCGTCTGTTCCAGTGGCTTTTTAAATGCCTTGTTTGCCGGTTTCACTAATTTCGTCTTTTACTTCCGGTTTCGGCACTTCCGGTTTCGGCACTTCCGGTTTGCGTCCTTTTGGAACGCAACGTGCGTTCCAACATCAGTTTCGTCGTTGGACTTCCGTGTGTGGGCAATTCAACAAGCTTTATTGACATAAGGAAGTGTCCATGTGCGAGAAATACTTCATATAGGAATCATTTAAGTAGAGAAGTTCGTATATTCATAAAATTGGTACAATATGGACTCAGACATATAATATAATATTCATACTAATAAAAAATTAATTTAAAAGGTGGTTCTTTGCATTTTCGATAAGTGGACAAGCTGGGTCTACTAAAAAAAAGATACACATATAAAGGAGGTAAAAGCATAATAAATACTAAAATGCATATTAATTCATAAAGTGACATAGTTCAAAATCTTTGTTTAGCCCATATGGTATCATGGTATTAAAATTGAAGATAAATTTCATTTCCTCCTTCCCTATCTTTCTAATATGGTCTCCTCCTCTCCAATCTTTTGATACTTGCTTTATTGCACTAAAGAACATTCCTTCAGGGTTTTTTTGGTGTATGATTCTGAAGTGATTGGAGACGCTATGTGACTCCAATCCATTTTTAATATTTCTTGTGTGTTCAGCCACCCTAATCTTAAGGCTTCGAATTGTACGGCCTATGTAGAGGAGGTTGCAGGGACATTTTAAAACGTAACTCACCCCCTTAGAGTGGCACGTGAGGTGATCTTTTATGGTAAATTTCCTATTAATAAAGGGTTCTAGGTCTGTTATGTGTCTTTTTTTATTTTTAGTGTTCTTGCACGCTAGGCATTGCCCGCATCCATAGAATCCTTTATTCATTGTGAAAAAGTTTTTCTTTATTTTTGTTTCTCTATTGCAACTTTGTACTAAGGTATTTTTTAGATTCTTGGCTCCCCTGAAAATTATTTTTGGTTTATCGGGCAGGATATTCTTGAGGACTGGATCGTCTCGTAAGATATGCCAGTGCTTATTTATAATTTTATTAATTTTCTTGTTGTTACCATTAAAATTGCATATAAAAGGAATGTTATTACTACTCCATTTAGGGTCTTTCTTTTTGTTTTTGTATACCAGAAGTTCCTTCCTCTGTATTTTTAGGACATTTTCTAGGGCTGCCTGTAGTGAAGAATCCTCATAGCCTTTTTGTAAAAATTGAATTTTGATCTTATTGGCTTGTCTTAAATAATCTTGGTCACTCGAACAGTTCCTTCTAATTCTTAGGAACTGTCCTCTGGGTGCATTGGTTAACCAAGGAGTGTGGTGACAACTTTCCTTGCGAATGTAGCCGTTCGCATCTACTTCTTTAAAGTGATTTTTGGTTGCAATCTTCATGTCTGTTATATGAATATCTAGATCTAAAAAATTGATGTGTTGAGTGTTGATCTGTGCGGTCAGAACTAAGTTCCATTCGTTAGTGTTTAAATAGGAAATGAAGGACTTGAGGTCCATAGCATTTCCTGTCCAGATTAAAAATATGTCGTCTATATAACAGCGATAGTTCACCAAGTTCGATCCCCATGGGTGTCCTTGATATACGTGCTGTTCTTCCCAATACGCCATGAACAGGTTCGCATAGCTGGGGGCTAACTTGGTGCCCATCGCCGTCCCCCTAACCTGTAGGTAAAAAACTTAATTGAACCAAAAAAAATTGTTGGTTAAAATAAGGTGTATGCCTTCTAAAATGAATAAAACTTGTTCTCTTTTAAAATTGTGTTTTTCTAAAAAATATTGCACGGCTTCCAATCCCTTTTCGTGAGGTATTATGCTGTATAACGAAGTCACATCACATGTGACTAAAAAATTCCCTTCCTTCCAAGGTGTCTCCTCTAAAATTTGTAAAATATGGATAGTGTCTTTTAAATAAGCGGGATTTTGGATGACTAGAGGTTGCAATAGATGGTCTAAATATTCAGAGATTTTAGCAGAGATGGAGTCTATTCCAGATATAATGGGCCTCCCTGGAGGATTGTCTCTATTCTTGTGTATTTTGAGGAGGTGGTAATATACAGGGATTTTGGGGTAAGGGGTGGATAAATAGTCTGCTTCTTGTTCGGTCAATATTTCCTTTTCTAAACCTTTCTTGATGAACTCATCAAATTTCTTTTTAATGTCCTCTCTAGGGTTCTTGTCCAATATTTTATATGTCTCTGGGTCTGACAATATTCTTTCTGCTTCTTGCAGATACTTACTCTTTGTAGTGACAACTACCCCTCCCCCTTTGTCCGCTGGTTTAATAACAATTTCTTTGTTGTGTTGTAATTGTTCTACTGCTTTTCTTTCTTTGATAGACAAATTCTGTGAATATTTATTCAATGGTTTTATTTTCTTAATTTCTTTCATTACCATTATTTCAAACGTTTTTATTTAATCCGAAATGAGGTATTTAGGAAATAATTCTGATTTTGTTTTGAGGTTAGTGTGTATGTACTCTGATATTGCCTCCTCATCTGATTTATTCTCTTTGTCAAAGAAGATTTTTTTTAGGCAGAGATGCCTGATGAATTTGTTGATGTCTATATAACTATAACACACAAGAAATATTACAAATGGATTGGAGTCACATAGCGTCTCCAATCACTTCAGAATCATACACCAAAAAAACCCTGAAGGAATGTTCTTTAGTGCAATAAAGCAAGTATCAAAAGATTGGAGAGGAGGAGACTATATTAGAAAGATAGGGAAGGAGGAAATGAAATTTATCTTCAATTTTAATACCATGATACCATATGGGCTAAACAAAGATTTTGAACTATGTCACTTTATGAATTAATATGCATTTTAGTATTTATTATGCTTTCACCTCCTTTATATGTGTATCTTTTTTTAGTAGACCCAGCTTGTCCACTTATCGAAAATGCAAAGAACCACCTTTTAAATTATTTTTTTATTAGTATGAATATTATATTATATGTATGAGTCCATACTGTACCAATTTTATGAATATACGAACTTCTCTACTTAAATTATTCCTATATGAAGTATTTCTCGCACATGGACACTTCCTTATGTCAATGTCAGGATCGGGACAGGGATCCAACACGCAGAGTACAAACAGTAGCCAGATACGTATACCGGACCTTAGAATGGCCGGACTAACGTAAGTAGTACAGTATAGAATGGTCAAAGACAAGCCGAGGTCGAGGGTAACAGAAGACAGGTAAGCGAGAGACAAGCCGAATCAAGGGTAACAGAGATAAGCAGAGTAAGGTAAACAAGCCGGGTCAAAACCAAAAGGGATAATCGAATACACAAGCACTGAGTGACTAGAACAAGCTAGAACCACGACAGGGCAATGAGCTAATGAACGAAGCTCTGTTAAATACCCTGTTCAGAGCAGTAACCACGCCTCCGAGGCGTCCTGATTGGTCCTGCAGCAATTGAGTGACAGGTCGTTCCGGAGGCGTGTCCTGATGACAACTTCCTGCCTAGATGCTGTAAAAGGCAGTCACTCCCTCGCGGCCGGCCTTGCATGACCGGATAGACCTTGGGGAAGGGAGCCATCAGGCCGTCTGGATGGAGGAACAGCTAAGTCTCTACCTCTTTCGGAGGTAGAGACCGCAGGTACCCTGACAGTCAATAAAGCTTGTTGAATTGCCCACACACGGAAGTCCAACAACGAAACTGATGTTGGAACGCACGTTGCGTTCCAAAAGGACGCAAACCGGAAGTGCCGAAACCGGAAGTGCCGAAACCGGAAGTAAAAGACAAAATTAGTGAAACCGGCAAACAAGGCATTTAAAAAGCCACTGGAACAGACGGAACACAGAACAGCCAACTGAGGAAGCCTTATGAGAAGGCGAAACGCGTTTTGGACTATCTACTTGAACTTGAGACTATTGAGTCTACCCAGTATTACCTGGGATAAGTATTTTTTATTATATATATCTTGTTTTTATATTTCTTTGGAATAAATCGTTTTTTAAATCCTGACACACTGGGTACTTACTCCTATTTTGGAAACCAGTCAGAAAGGCACCAAAGGAATTACTCAACATCCAGCACGCTGCCAAAGAAGGGTCTGGACAACCCCCAAATGGTCCAGAGGCTTATACCACCAGAGTCATATGAGGGTATGACTCCAGGCTTAACGCCTGCTGAAATCTAAAAGCTCCACTTGTTTTATGTATGTATAATTCTATGTTTTAAGTGGTGTAGGGGATACCACTTTACAGGTGTTTTTGAGCTAGTACACTATACCTACTTCCACGTTGTGCATATTTTCTGTTGTATATTCAGCATTGAAAAAATGCCTGATATATTCTACCTCTTCTTGAATGTCAGCCCAGTTGAGACCCCTTTTGTACTGCTGTACTGGCTGTCCTTATGACCTTTCTGAATATTTTATATTCACGAAAGTTGGGCGAAACCAACTGCAACATGAATTAAATTCTATCGACCTGAAATAAATTGTTTCTACTACCACAATTGTCTGGGAAGAACTGTGTTTTGTTACCCTGCACAAGTCTTCTGGCATGTCATATTCGTAGAAACCAAAAGGACAACTTACTCCAATGAACTCAGGTAAAGTGCACCGTATGACCGTTCATAATTTACAGATTGAGTTGCTATAATGATAAGTGTTGCTTGCTATCAGTGGAGATGGATATACATATGAGGCACACATTAAACAGTAATTGGTAGACCTGGAAACCTGTCTGCATGTTTTTTCAACAAACATCTACCCACTATTAGTATTTACAATATTTTAATCCTGCTTTTTATTACTAAGCAGGGACACTTGGCCATTACCTATAGATGTAGTTGATTTTTGTATTGAGATGCATAATATAATATATTACAAAAAGGAACAAACACTTGCCTTCATCTCCACTATAGCATTGGTGATTAAAGATACCTGTAATATCTATTTCCCAAAATACTTCCAGAATCAGTCATGGATACATCTCAACAAATACACCTTCAATCCATTGCTAAGGGTTGTTAAATGAATGTAGGATGAAGTGTGAAACCAGTCTTTGCTCTCCGCGGCTCTCGCGAGATTTACACTGGGAGCTGACCGAGGTGCTGAACGGACGGCGCGGAGGAGGAGAGAGCTGACAGGAGCTGCAGGACAGGTAAGTAACGCTCTCTGCAGCCCCCACAGCCCCAGTCTGTATTATGGCAATGCAAATTGCCATAATACAGACTATTGACTCGAGTATAAGCCGAGTTGGGGTTTTTCAGCACAAAAAATGTGCTGAAAAACTCGGCTTATACTCGAGTATATACGGTATATGATGAAAGTCTGTGATACAGACTAAAACGTTGATTTTTATTTTGAGCTAATAAAAGCTAAGTTTTATTCATTCGACTTGGAAGTCCCTGGAGGGCTATCTTGTACTTTGGGCTATATATATATATATTTGTCCTGATGAAAGTCTGATTGGTCAGACTGAAACGTTGATTTTTTTAACTTGGAGCATTAAAAGTTAAATTTTATATTTAAACAAAGCGAGTCCGTGGAGTGCTATCTACTTTTCCTTTATATTTTTGCCAGACAAGCACCCGGCAGTGAATATTTAACCACAGTGAGTGCAACACTACTTGTATTTTTTATATATATATATATATATGGACAAAAGTATTGGGACACCGGACCATTACACCAACAGGGACTTTTGTGACATTGCATTTTAAATACAAAGACATTAATATGTAGTTTCCAACCTCCCTCCCCCTTTTGCAGCTATAACAGCTTACAACAAGATTTTGGAGTGCTTCTCTATGATTTTTTTTCCCATTCATGGAGTGTTTCCAATGGAGTGTTTGTTGAAACACATGAATTCAATTATTAAGAGGTATGTCCCAATTCTTTTATCTATATAGTGTGTGTTTGTATGTGTGTATATATATATATATATATATATATATATATATATATATATGTGTGTGTGTGAATTGAATTATAATGACAGCAGCAACTGTGTAACTGCCACTAACCTTTGGCAACACTAAGATGCCCTCATTTTTGTATTTCCGTCGAATTGTGTTTTTGTTTTTTTCAGTGTTTGGTCTTTTGTTACCCATAACTACCTAGAAAGAAAAGCTGGGCAAAAACAGAAACAAAATTGATGTTTCTTTTGTGCAGTAACTTAAAGTATGTTTATAACACCATTTGTTCTATGTAATCACCCCAAAATCAAGAAATGCCAAGATCTTGATTGAGTCATTCTTAAACTACATACACACTTAGTTCCTATAGACATAATGCTGATGCTCTGTATCAGCAATATCAAGGTTTATTCTTCAGACTAATATTTTCCCTATTGTCCTCCAGAATCTCCTCTAAAGCACTATAACAGTACATTACCCTCATAGCTTGCCCGGTTATTCACTGCAAAACTTCAGTGCAACTGTTATGACCTTTTACTTGTTTGTGGTTTAGGGGATTTTAAAATACTGGCTATAAGTTTTATACATGATATCAAAACAGTACTGCAATGAAGCTTTGAAAAATCAATTGTAATTATGAAGGCCTGTAATGATGTTGTCCCTAATTCAGCAAGGTTTTGCATGTACTGCCACCACTGTCTCATCCTTGGGCTCAGTGTTTTTGGTTTTCATGTAGATTAGTCATGACCAAAGGTTACACTACCATTCTGATGTTGTATTGATTCACCTAAATTGTACATTTTGTATTCAAGTATTAATAGATATTTAGTAACATATTAATTGTATAGCCCTCTTTCTTTCTTTTTTTTTTCAAGTTCCGATAAACTCCTCTTTGAAAACCAATGTTTACAATTATAACTGCATATGTTTAAGTTGTAGTCAATTTATAGATGAAAATGATATTTTAATAATGCTAATCAATACCACTTTCCACACATTACAATATCCGACCTTGCTGCTGCTGATTAATTCCACTGTATGTTGTTGCCTAGTCAGCTTTCTACAATTATTCCCAAGTACTTCTTGTTTAATAAACACGTGCAATTTGTTTCGTTCCAAACTGATAACTTCCCCCTTTATTGTCATTTTAGCTAGATTATCTAACTCTTCTATTTGTCCTGGGGGCCTATAAATCACACCTACACGAGTTACTGTGTGATTACCAAATTCTAACGTAACCTAAACGGACTCTATGTTCGCCTCACTAACTTTTATTAGGCTAGATTTTATGCCATCCTTCACATACAGGGCCACCCCTCCCCTTTCTTGCCTTCCCTGTCTTTTCTATATAAGGAGTACCCTGGTATTGCTATGTCCTAGTAATTTTTCTCATTATACCATGTCTCAGTAAATGCGACTAAATCTACATTATCAGTTACCATTATTGCCACAAGTTCATGGATCTTATTCCATAAACTGCAAGCATTTGTAGACATGACTCACAGCTTATCATTTTTTAGCACACTTGCTACAAGCATCTTCTGTCCTTGTTTTGGGGGGGCAATTGGATTGATGTTTTATCACCTGTTTGCCCCCCCCCCCCCCCTAGTGTAAATACATCCTAGCAAAACCTCTGAACTGCTCACTGAGAACATTTGTTCCCTTTTAAAAAAAGATGCAAGCCATCTTTTATGTACAGTTTGTTACCATTCCAAACAGATCTACCATGAGAAATTGAGTCAAATATATGCTCCCGACACCATTCCCCAAGCCACAAGTTAAAGTCTCTTATACGCATTTGCCCATCATTCTGAGTGTTATGCACAGGCAGAACTTCAGAGAATGACAGTGTGGAAGCAACCTGTCGTATATCATTGGCAAAACATAAAAAAAACTTCCTTTACCTCTGAAACCTCATTGCAAGCCAAGTCATTTGTCCCTAGATGGACAAGTACATCCAATTCCCCTTCCTGCTTTGCTCACTTAATAATAATATTATAAATATGTCTCCTATCTCTGTGAGCAGTAGCTCCAGGAAGACATCTCACAAGACCACTATTGTTCAGCTCCACACCTCTTATGATAGAATCCCCCAACAACAACTGCTTTCTATCAGGCCTCACCATAGTCTCCAAGTCTGTCTCCACAACACCACTACACTCAGTGCCTGAGTCTGTCTCCACAACACCACTACACTCCGTGCCTGAGTCTATCTCCACAACACCACTACACTCAGTGCCTGAGTCTGTCTCCACAACTCCATTAGACTCATATTTAAGTACACCAAACTAGGGCACTCTTTAGCAGATAGCTCCATTATTTGGAAATTGGTAGGTATCCTTATAGCAATTCCACACAAGGGTAGCTAATTAGTAAATTATTTACTAAACTATTGAAAGAGCAAAACTAAGCAAAGGGCTTTTCTTAATTTTGATATTCCAGTGGTTTACTAGATAGCTCCCTAATTTGCTGTTCTCTGTATATCACATGCATTCTACATGAAGTATACACATTCTGCATACTTTCAGCATATACATTCTTTATACATGCAGTATATGAATTCTACATATGTGCAGCACATACATTCTGTATAAAGGTAGCACATACATGCTATACATGTAGCACACACTTTCTATATACATATATGTGATTGTCATATTTAAGGATAACAAATTAGAGATGGAGCTGTGTTTACTAGATATTTCCCTAATTTGGAATCCTTAAATAGGACAATCCCACATATGGTATTTATGTGCAGACTTTCTATTGTTGCTGTTGATCCAAAATAAGACAAAAAGCATTTCAATCCCAGAATGACAATCACATCTCTCCTTAGATCATGAAGCGGTTACCTCACATATTAACAATGATATCACTGAATATAATATTTTGCAAGTATTCATTCAGTTGCTGTATTCATAAAGTTGCTGTTTAAACATCTGTACAGGGGGGGCGTGGCTAGCCAAGGAGCAAGATGGACGTGTGAAACCTTGCTCCGGTGAAACGGCACAGAATCTCAAGCAATCCTGACAATATATAACCCATCGGACCTAACAGAGAAGCAAGAAATCTTCGGCAAAGCAAGATAAACTTGCTTTCTTTAACCAGAAACAAAGCTCTACGAACCTGGCGGTGCAGGCCGCAAGCCCGGACGGGAGATTGGAGTCGGATTGCGGCGCGGCTAAACACTACCCATTAATGTCAGAGGAACACGCTCAAATTACTAAAACAGACCTCACACTGGCTTTAGAAGCTCTTTCTACTAAACTAATTTCAACGTGGCAACATATGTTGGATTCCATGAAAAAGGACATCCAGGAACTGGGAAGACGGACGTCACACATGGAGGAAAAATACGATGAATTTACCACAGCCCATAATGACTTAGCCACAAATGTGGAGAATATGGTGGCGAAAATTGAGGTTTTGGAGGTGAAATTAGTGGACCTCGAGGACAGATCTCGCCGCAACAATTTAAGATTGTGAGGAGTTCCGGAGACTGTCACCAACGCGGACTTACCTGCCTACGTTCGTAGCCTCCTAAACGCTTACGCCCCTGAGATACTGGCAGACATGCTGCTGGTGGATCGGGCCCACCGTATCCCTAAACCACGTCACCTTCCACAAACAACGCCTAGAGATGTGGTATTACGAGCACACTATTTTCACGTTAAAGAACATATCCTTCGAGGCAGCAGACTACGATCTAAACCGCCAGATGAATTCTCAACAATCAAGATCTTTGCGGATTTATCTGCCACAACATTGAAACAGAGGAAAGAATTTCGACAAATAACCACCACTCTGAGGAAACACAGCATCAGCATTGATAGCTACTAATTGATAGCTATAATTGATAGCTATAATTATGTGCACCCCAGAAGAAGGCTTGCAATAGCTATGGAAATGGGACCTCCAAGTGGAGAAGATACCAACATTCACACCACCAGTGAAAACGCTGAACTCTGATTGGAATATAGTGCATGAGAAACATTAAAACCAGAGGGATTCTGGTAAGCAAAGACATTTACTTAACGCAATCCGCTTGACAATAACGGGAAGCTCTTCTTGGGGGCGCTGCGCCTACTTCTTCCCTCATCCCGGGCAATAACACTCTTGCTGCATTTGAAGGGCGCACGAAGGGAGATTTTGGGTTCGTGACCTGAGGCCGGTGCCCGGGCCTCCCGCCGCCCTCCATGACGAGGTTAGAAAGCCGGAGGGTACACATGACTTTATCCCGGGCTGACCCCCTCATGGTGACTCAGGTAGTTGTGGGTCTCAGAGGAAAACTCATAATGAGCCGGGTATGATGTGGGGAGTATGTATGGGATGGGGGGTGGGAGGGTGGGCGCAGCTGGGGAGAGCAGGTAGATCTGTTCTTTTTGGTTTAAGGGTTATATTATTTATGTTGTTTTTTATTAACTCCATGCTAGTGAGATAACCAAATACGGTATTCGATGACTTACTATTCATAACAGGGGTTGAACTGCACTACGCCTACCAAACCAATATCCTAATAAAGACATAGAAAAGACGGCACATACAAAGCCGGTAGGCCCCCAATGCACATAATAATAGATAAGTCGGGACTTCAGACAGGGCCCGGACCAATGTACCAATCCATTTAAACTAGTCTTATCGTTAAAACATTGACCACGGTGGTATAAGGCCCGCAGGCCAATAACACAGATCAGAAGGTGCCCCAAGCCACGTTAATGGAAGGAATTACTTCCGGTACTCCCCCAGATGTGGATAATCCACATAAAGTCTCTACGAGACAGTTTGTATATAGTTATATACCCCCTCCCAGTTTCCCTATAACACTCCCCAAATCGGTCACATCATTTCAGAGAAAATACAGACCATTATTCAAGTCTGCAAGATTATACCCATGCAATGTACCATATGTAGTTCATCAAAGACGTAAAAATAACATTCAGTTGCGCTTAAGAGCAGACACTTACACAACCCTACTAAAATATGAGATTGTACTCTATTAACGCACGGGGGCTGAATACCCCGCATAAACGGAGACTTCTGGTAGAAGAAGCAAAAAAACTGAACTCTGCTATTCTATGTATACAGGAGACACATTTTATTCACAATAGAGTACCTAGTTTTATCCATTAGAGATTACCCCACTCAGTACCATTCCTCTTATACTTCTAAATCGAGGGGAGTTTCAATCCTTGTACATGCCTCAATATTCTTTGAGCTTTTGCACATTAAAAAAGAAGCACAGGGCAGATACCTCATATTACAGTGCAAGCTCAATAATGAACTATACAACTTAGTAGGAATATATAGCCCTAACGAGAACCAAAAATTGTACCTACAAAAAGTACTGTCCAAAATCCCAACAGAGTATCGTATCCCCACAATAATATGCGGCGATCTGAATCACACGTTACAGACTGGTTTAGACACTACCCTAACAGACTCCTCACCTAGGTTTAAACTCTTGGGAAAGCAAGCAGCACTCCTTATGAAACTTCTCTCTGAATACAATCGATATGATGCCTGGCGCTTACATCACCCGAATGACCGGGAATTTTTGTTTTATTCCCCAGTGCATAAAACATACACCAGAATTGATTATATATTTATAACTGGGGATCTAATACTGAGGTCCCAGAACAGCGAAATCGGAAATATAGTATGGTCTGACCATGCCCCGGTAACGCTAACAATAACCGACAAGTTCACAACACGGGGACACCTTGGCGACTTAATGATAGCCTCCTATTTAATCCAGAAGTACATGCCAAACTTATAGAAGAAGTAACCTCTTTCTTCACCATAAACGATACCTCTGATATATCAGCAGATACATTGTGGCAAACGCATAAGGCGGTCATTAGAGGCTCCCTGATCAGCCAAGCTTCTTATCTAAATAAACGAGAATATATCTCTTTACTGAAATCTCTAAGAGACGAAACAAGCGCACAGATTCAAGGCCCAAACCCTGCCACACAACAAAAAATAGATGACATAAGAGGACAATTAAACGATATACACCTGAAGGCCACAGCTTCAATAGAGCATAAATTAAAGTTGACAACATATACACAAGGCAATAGAGCAGGGAAGACTCTAGCCAAGATGCTAAGACAAAAATGACAAAATGCCAAAATCCCATATCTCATAGATACAATGGGCCAAAACATTTATAACCCTCAATTTATAACCCTCAAACGATTAATGACATGCTGGCGGACTACTACACCAAATGATATAACCTGCGGGACGATAAACATACACATCAACCACTACAGACAGAAATAGATAACTTTCTAGAGACAGCCCAGCTGCCACAACTTACACGAACTGACCAATCCATGCTAACAGAACCTGTCACACAACAAGAAATTGTAGCCACAATTAAAACACTACCCAAGGGGAAATCTCCAGGCCCAGATGGGTTCACAAATTTATATTACAAAACTTTCTCCAATTTGTTAGCCCCCTACCTAGAAAAACTATACCACAATATACAAATCACAGGCGCCATACCACAAGAAATGTTACTTGCCCATATTTCGACTCTGCCAAAACCAGGAAAACCAACAAATAAATGTCAAAACCTGCGTCCTATATCATTGCTTAATACGGATCTGAAAATCCTTGCTAAAATCTATGCTAACAGGCTAGGGGACCTCATGCCAAGGCTCATAAAAGATGACAAAGTGGGGTTTGTCCGTAGTAGTGATACCGGAGAAACTGACGGAAGCCAAGCACAGAGAGATGGACACAGGTTTCTTCAGGAAGGAAGAGATTCTTTATTCGGTTCACCGATCGGGACTCAGAGGGACTAATGTCACCAAAATACAACAAGTTCTGAGTCCCAGACAATAGTGCAGGCTCCTTATATAGGCACATAACTCCTCCCATATTAAGCTCCACCCGCACATTCTCTTAACCAATCAAAACAAATAAGAATTAACTTCCTGTTTGACCGCATGGCTTGTCCAGCACAATGGAGGAGGGGAATACTACATCCTGTATTCTCGCACATGCTCTGTACACTACTGATCGTATCTTGCCACGTGCAACCAACCGACCGATACTTCAGCATATGCACGTACACATGCCACGTGGTAATCTCGGCCTACTAAATTTATTTTTACCGAGATTCCACCACATTCCCCCCTTTGATGCCTCTTGATATTTCACAATTACTTGAGGCATCACTTAACCTTGGTTTGCATACACCTCAGGTTACCATGAACCAGACCAGACTTTTCCTATGATGTGAATCCCTCAACACTCCTCTTCCTGCATTGGTTCTCCCTGATCTAGAGCCTCATACTTATATATGGCCATTATCTGTGCTGCAGCCTTCCTTTCTGCTATATTTTCTATCAGGCTTTGCACAGACCTAACTACTAAGGGAATAAGACATGGCAGGAGTAGACACAACATTAAAATCAGTATGACTCCGCCTACCAATGCCTTAAGCCCTCCAAACTGCTCATACCAGTTACCAAACCAACTACTTGGATTATACCCTTTCCATACCTGGGTAGGCACATGCGCTAGTTTAACCATATGGCTAGTAAGCTCAGCTATTGCTTGCCCTTCGTCATCTATTTGAAGACAGCAATTGCTCAGGTTAAACTTCCCACATACACCTCCCTCTACTGCCAATAGGTAATCCAAGGCTAATCTATTTTGGTACACTGCTGTCCTCATCCTGCTATTATGCTTCGCTAAAAGATTGAGCGCTTGTGAGGTCTCATTAGTAATTATCTCAACCACCGCCTGTAACCTTATAATGCGGTTGAGCATATAAATTTGGGTTCTCTATCCGAAGGTACCATCCTCTGCCCATGTGGCTGGCCCATAATAATCTATAATACGCTGGGGAGGCCATTCATCATCTTCCCAGGCGCCTATCTCTATGGGTCCCCTTTTCTTCCTATGATTCACATCATACACTTTAACACCTGTTTCAATAGGTAACAAGAAGAAGGATGGTTTGAGCATACCCAACACACATGCCCCTTCCCAGTCCTGTGGCAACTCCGAATAGGCCTTCTTACCACAGATCCAGTACAAATTTGCTGGGGCTTTCCAACTAGATGTGATAGATAAATCAAACCATACGTCCTTTAAATTGGCATATCTTGCAAACGGGTTAGATGGTTCTGAGACATTTGAAGCCGACCACCAAGTTGTATTCTTTGTATCATCATCATAAGCTTTTTGCCCTAGACAAGTTAACTCTCCTACAGAAGTATTAAACATCATTCCTTTCCTTGCTATGCAAACATAACCTATGATGGAGGTCTTTAATCTCCACTCAGATTTACCTCTAACACTCATCTGATAATCGGCTTGTGAGGATATTAATTGTTCAACTGCCTCAGAACCGGACATTACCTCCTTTGCTTCCCAAGGCCATTGGTCTCCCATGTTAGTACCTCCACACACATAGCAGTTGGTTATATTAAGACTACAGGCAATACTTTCAGCTAAATCTATGAACAGGTTTTTAGCGTTATGGGGGATCTTATTATCTATACTCATCTCTTCATAAAACGAATGGAATATCTGATGAGTTTGGGAGGTTACCGTATCGGTCTCTATCCCTATAAACAATACTGTCCCAGGGTCTAAACCCGTCCCGTATATTTGGAACCCAAATAAGTTACCATATCTATCTAAGAATTGGTCAGGATTGTTTATAAGAATATGGACTGGATTGCATTCCATAGACTTACAGTATGGATTGGTAGGCAACTTAGTCACAATCATGTCTTTGTCTGCTGTCTGTCCCCAAGTTGCCCACCCCACACAAGACCAATATGGGCAAAAATTATAATCCCTATTTGGGCATCTAGGACTCACATATTTATTTTTACTACTGGGACATATATATTTATCATTAGACCCATACGTTCTCTCCCATCTAAGATCCCCACATACATTCCACGGCTTTCTACCACTTGATATTGCTTTACATGCATCAAATAGCAGAACACCCGAAGAATGTACGGATTCTAACACTGTTTTATTTATTAGGGTCCCCTGAGGATCTCTATTCCTGAGAGTCAACCAAATTGTACGGGGTTGATACTCTGGATTGAAGCACTTAGGTTCTCCTATCCCTAAATGGCATACACTATACTCTACATTTAAGTATCTACACCTAGACACATCACCTTTACACTCATATTGCGAATGCCAAATTAGGGTCTGGGAAATATGGTTACCTGTTCTTGTAGTCTTAATGCATACCTCACAGCTAGGAGTGTCGGTACCTCTACCTTCCTGAATATAAAAATACATATAAATAAACATTATCACAAATACATCTTTCGTCGGCTGCATCCTCAGTCTTCGTCCGTGCGATGGCACCTCAGCTTCCAGGCGTAAGGGCTGCAGGGAATGGAGTTCTGCTCGTCTTCACAGGGGTCCCTTCGAGACTTTCCTGGCTTTTTAATTACACGTTGGTGAGCAGACAGGCTTTATTATGGCCGTCTAAATACTCACTTACCAATCTCTGAAACAATAAAATTTGTAATCCACAAGTTTCCTCGTCACTCCGACTGAGTCGTGCGCTTTAACCGGATCTTGCAGGGATTCTCTGGATCTGGTGTAGCTTGCCAAGAATCTACCGCTGCTGGTTTAACCCTGGAGTGATGAATCCACGGAGTCACTTCAGCCACTTTTATCGCTGTAGGGGCAGACAAAAGAACAACATAAGGACCTCTCCACTTGGGCCCTAACGGTACATTATTCCACTCTTTAATCCACACTTGGTCTCCTGGGTGGTAACTATGAACAGGGGGATAAATATTCACAGGTAATCTATCTTGTACCCATTTCTGTACCTCCTCCATAGTCTTACCCAACTCTACAACCTGCTGCCGGGTAATTCCTTCTCCCAACTGACTCAAATCCCCCCTTAAGTTACCAAGTACGGGAGGTGGACGCCCATACATGATCTCAAAAGGAGAGAGACCAATCGTTCTGGTAGGTGTACTGCGAATTCGCAACAGAGCTATGGGCAAAAGAACGTTCCACTTAAGTTGGGTTTCCTGACACATCTTTGCCAACTGATTCTTAATAGTTCTATTCATTCTCTCTACTTTACCAGAACTCTGAGGTCTATATGCCGTATGAAGTCTCCACTTTATACCAAGCATATGAGTCAGTTGTTGTAGGCACTGATGAACAAAAGTTGGACCATTGTCCGATCCTATAGAGCAGGGTAGTCCATATCGGGGTATTATTTCTTGTAGCAGGAATCTCACGACTTCTCCTGCTTTCTCTGTACGAGTAGGACATGCTTCTACCCAGCCTGAATAGGTGCACACAACTACTAGTAGGTAGCGATGTCCACTAGATTTAGGCATTACTGTATAGTCAATTTGTAGATCGGACATAGGGAGTCCCCCCCATATACTGAACTCCTGGTGGCTTTACTGGTCCTTGCCTTGCATTATTTTTAGCACACGTTACACATCTTCGTACAATGGCTTGAGTTAAGTTGGACAATCTTGGTATGTAGAAATGTTTTCTGAGAGATTCTTCTGTACTATCTCTTCCAGAATGCGTCCCGTTATGATAGTTTTGGACGATTTCTACCGCTAGTGATGCTGGAATAACTATTCTCCCATCTTCTAACTGATACCATTTGTTCTCCAAATACTTTCCAGGTTCAGTCTTTAACCACTCCTCTTCTTGAGCTGTATAAACCGGAGTCCATTGAGACAGTGGAGTTGGAATAAGAGCAGCTATATGTTCCACATATTCCTGTCTTCCTGATTCAGCGGCACGCTTAGCTGCACTATCTGCCATCCGATTTCCTTTGGTTACATCACCATCTCCTCTCAGATGCGCTCAACAATGTATAATACCGACTTCTTTCGGTTCCCATACTGCTTCCAATAGTTGTAGTATTTCAGCTGCGTACTTGATTTCTTTGCCCTCTGAATTCAATAGTCCTCTTTCTTTATACAAAGCTCCGTGGGCATGAGTGGTTAAAAACGCATACTTGGAGTCCGTGTAGATGTTCACTCTTAAACCTTCAGCCAATTGTAACGCTCGTGTCAGTGCTATCAATTCTGCCTTTTGTGCTGATGTTCCTTTTGACAGTGGCCGAGCTTCTATCACCTTATCTATCGTTGTTACTGCGTATCCTGCATAGCGAATCCCTTCTTTCACATAACTACTGCTGTCTGTGTAATATTGGACATCGGGGTTCTGGATGGGAAAATCACGAAGATCTGGTCTACTTGAAAATACTTCATCCATTACTTCCAAACAATCATGTTGACTTTCAGTAGGTTGCGGCAGAAGGGTAGCTGGATTTAAGGTATTTACAGTCTCTAAATGCACTCTTGGGTTTTCACACAACATTGCTTGATACTTGGTCATACGGCTGTTACTAAACCAATGATTTCCTTTGTAATCCAACAACGTCTGTACTGCATGTGGAACTCGTACATAAAGTTCTTGACCCAGAGTGAGTTTATCGGCTTCAGCTACCAGCAGGGCGGCTGCAGCTACGGCTCTTAGACAAGGTGGAAGACCGCTGGCCACTGCGTCCAGTTGCTTAGACATGTAGGCAACAGGTCTTTGCCATCATCCCAAGTACTGTGTCAATACTCCCACAGCCATTCTTCTTTGCTCGTGTACATACAGGTAGAATGGTCGTGTGTGATCAGGTAGACCTAATGCTGGGGCACTCATCAAAGCCCTCTTCACATCTTCAAATGCCGTTTGCTGTTCTTGAGTCCATAGGAAGGGGTCGTGTTCTGTACCCTTGATAGCTGCATACAGAGGTTTCGCCAATATCGCATAACTGGGAATCCATATCCTACAGAAGCCTGCTGCCCCCAAGAATTCTCGCACTTGTCTTCTATTCTTGGGTATTGGTATTTGGCACACAGCTTCTTTTCTCTCTGGCCCCATTATTCTTTGACCTTCATAGATATGGAATACCAGATATTTGACAGTTGGCAGACACAACTGGGCCTTCTTCCTAGACACCTTGTATCCTGCCTTCCAGAGAATGTGTAGTAGATTGTGTGTTGCTTGCTGACATATTTCTCTTGTAACTGCTGCTATCAACAAGTCGTCTACATATTGTAATAGTACACACTCTCCTGGGATGGACTTGAAATCCAGTAGATCTTGACTCAGAGCTGAACCAAATAGGGTCGGTGAGTTTTTAAACCCTTGGGGCAGTCTTGTCCAGGTCATCTGGCGTTTCGAGCCCGTTACAGCATTTTCCCATTGGAAAGCGAAGATACATTGGCTTTCTGCGGCAATTCGAAGGCAAAAGAAGGCATCTTTGAGGTCTAAGACTGTAAAATAGGTAGCCCCACCCGGAATTAAAGCAAGCAGGTTATACGGATTGGGCACAACTGGGTGTATACTGACAACCGCATCATTGACTGCTCTCAAGTCCTGCACAGGACGATACTCATCTGTACCGGGCTTTTGAACAGGCAGCAATGGGGTGTTCCAGGGGGAAGTACAGAATTTTAGGATGCCATACCTTATGAACTTATCCAGATAAGATTGAATATTTTTCTTAGCCTTCTGCGGGATGTGATATTGCCGTAGGCTCACTGGATAAACCCCAAGCTTTAGTTCGATTTGAATGGGTGGAATATTACGGGCCAGTCCTGGTGGGTTGTTCTCTGCCCAAACTCCTGGTATGTTGAATAAGGATTCATCACTCTTAGGGTTTTGGCTAGTCAACGCTGTATAAAGTCGCCACTCTTCTTCCTTTGGTACGGATAATGTCATAATACCTGAAGGTCCATTAAACTTTAAGGATGTTGTTCCGTTTGGTAGGAACGTAATCTGCGCTTGTAATTTGGATAGCATATCACGTCCCAGCAATTGGACTGGACATTCAGGCATGTAAAGGAATTGATGTTTTACTACGTGGCCTCCCAATGTACAGAGTCGACTTTTAAGAACCGGTTTTGCAGCACTCCTTCCAGTTGCTCCGATTACGGTAATAGTTCTTCCGGATGGAGGAGCAACTAGGTCAGTCACCACCGAATGTTCAGTACCAGTGTCGATCATGAATGCACTCCTTTTTCCCCCTATTGACACATCGACCATAGGCTCCGCTCGACCAAGCCAATCCTACAAAGTCCCTATCTTCTCTATCGCGGGACCTTTGCGCTGCGGAATAGTATCTATCTTCTCTTACACTTCCTCTGTTATTACTATTACTCCCTCCGGGACCTCCTCTACCTCTCGCTCTGCCTCTAAAGTTTCCATAACCTGCCCTGGGTGGGTCTCTCTCTTATTGCTCTCTTTTTGGACACTCGCTTCTCCAATGCCCTTCTTCTCTACAATACGCGCACTGATTCCTACTCAGGGGTTCCCTATTCCACCTACTATTGCCTCTATCTGGGCCCCGTCTATCTACGCCTGCGATCGCTACCGCTAGCATATCCGCCTTTTTACACATCTTGCGCTCTTCCTCTTTCTTACTTTCTGATTCCCTATTCATGTACACCTTATTTGCTACCTCCATTAGTTGGGTGATGGACATTCCTGCAAACCCTTCTAACTTCTGTAGCTTGCGCTTAATAATAGCTCCGTAAGCTTGGCTGACAAAGGCAGAGTTTACCATTCGGGAATTCTCAGTGTCTTCCGGATTAAAGGGGGTATACAAACGGTATGCCTCCAATAATCGGTCATAAAAGACACTAGACGCTTCATCACTTTTCTGAATCACCTCAACCGTCTTCGACATATTTATGGCTTTCTTCCCTCCGGCTTTCATGCCAGCAATTATAGCGTCTCTATAGGCTTTTAGTTGAACCATATCTGCGCCATTAACATTCCAGTCGGGATCGGTATTAGGATAATGAGTTACGGCCCATGCTGCTGGATTTGCTTGGTTTAAAGTACGGGCTTCTTCCTCCAGTGCTTTAATAGCCGCTTGATTTATCCTAGTCCTCTCCTCGTTGTTAAACAATGTCATTAATAATTGTTGGCAATCAGCCCAAGTTGGATTATGTGTCTGGACTATCGAGGTGAACAGGTCGGTCATGGCTTGTGGCTTTTCAGTATACGAGGAATTGTGGGTCTTCCAATTCAAGAGATCGGTAGTCGTGAACGGAACATATACGAAGACTGGGTCAGCATACACCATTTGACCTAAATCATTAAGGTAGGCTGACCCAGGATTCAAACGAAGAGGCATCTGGTAATGTTTGGGTTTTTGGGTACCAGTCAGTTGTCGGGTTAGTATAGGGCTTCGTGGAGGGGCGTCGGTTAGGGGTTCCGGTCGGGGGGTAATAAGACGTGCGGATAGAGAAGCTTTATCATGGGGAAGGCCAGTGAATAAAATATTCCGAGCCGGGCTAGAGGAAGCCTGACCGGAAGCTTGAAATGGCGCCAAATCGGAATAGATGGACTTAACGGGGGCTGGTGTCGGAAGGGGAGGTTTATTATGGCGTGGGGTGGATTCTGAACTGGAGGAGGAAGTGGAAGTAGATGGGGACAACGGGTGAGGGGGTGTGGAACTTCCTGTACTTGTATCACCTCCCCCTACAGGGAAATAAGGGGGCGGCATAGGGATCTCGGACTCAGGGGGCGTGTCCAAAATGGGCTTAACCGTAGTCCTAGTGGACAAACAAGTCCTGGCCACCATGAGGCGACATTGCTCCTCGTGGCATATTCGGACCCATCTTGGCAAGTCGTTTACGGCCTGCCTCCAACAATCAATGTATGGAAACTGTCCGTAAAGTTCAGGCCTACCTGATACAGCCACGTGTACACGCTGTAACAGATTTGGATCTAAACTGCCACGCGGCGGCCATGCCGCAACCAAAGTAGGCCATTCCCTAGTGCACAAAGTGATCAAACGGGCAGGAGACATTTTAACCCCAAAATCACATGCTGTGAATCCCTTTTTAAAATTCTTTACCATACATCCTAAGGGATCCAAAATCGTCACTCCGACGCGCCCATACTTATCAATGGAGCGTCGTTGACAACGAATGCTATACACACACTCTATGCAACAGTCACACCCGTTCCTTCAGCAACAGCACCACGTGGTACAGTTACCAAGTGAAACGTACACAGTAACACAATAAAAACACTCAGGGAATTCCCGTACACACACAGCTGTTACACCAGTCACTAAGTAATCGAAATTATGCCCTTTGGCGAAACTATACCGTCACCCACGCTATAATTCTCTATATATGAATTACCCGTCTATAACACACCCCAGTAACATCGTCTTTTACAAACAGCAGTTATAGTACGGTTAGCACAGGTCAAAGTACAATTTAAGGTCACAATACAATTATTAGTGGTTATGGTGTTAGACATGCAATAGACGACAATTATTAGTACTTATATACAGTATCAGTAAATATACAGGGTTATGGTACCGTGCACTATAATACAGCAACACACTATTAACACTCTCGCTAGACGGCAGAGCTCACGCTATCTAACAAGATATACACGTTACTAAACAATCTTTATCACATATACAATTCCCAACTAATCTATTGGCCAGTACCTTGATGGACTACCTAAAACTATCTACATCCGTTTTGGTTAGGCACACTGCCCAAGCACCACATATAGCGAACTAGAGGGCGGAATTTACAACAGAACCCTTTTAGTCTTTCTACTCTATCAATAGTCTAGTGGGTTCCAAATTTACACGCCTTCCCACTTAGCCAAGATAGGTTGAGAGCTAGCGGACCGAATTTACACAGACGCCGCTTAGTCTCCCGGTCCCTCCGACCTAGCGAACAAATTGTACACCCTAGAACGCTAGTCTAGACAAGACACCAGTGTCCGGCTACGGCTATTTACACAGAACCCCGCCTGACTCCAAACCAAATCAAACGGTCTTACTAAAGAGCGTTCGATTGAGCGGTGCGCCTTCGCTCCTTCCCTCCGACAGAGGGGGCAGATTCCATACACAGATTAATCCCTTATGGGCCTACCGCACAATCGGTATACCCCTAGTGGGTCCGCCGTCTAAAACAGCAGTCGTCTTGCCTCCTCGTTCACACTCATCGACGGGGACACCCCAGCACTTACTACGTAGAGGCCGATGATCTCCTGGACAACAGACCAGTGGCGCCGAGACGAAGGGAGGTCCACGCAGAAGTTCAGGGGTGCAGCCGTAGAGAACGTGGGCAAAGATAGACTGTCTCACGCCTCTGCTTCTCAGCTACCGTTGAACGATGAGCTTCCCGGCCAATGCACCAAATGATACCGGAGAAACTGACGGAAGCCAAGCACAGAGAGATGGACACAGGTTTCTTCAGGAAGGAAGAGATTCTTTATTCGGTTCACCGATCGGGACTCAGAGGGACTAATGTCACCAAAATACAACAAGTTCTGAATCCCAGACAATAGTGCAGGCTCCTTATATAGGCACATAACTCCTCCCATATTAAGCTCCACCCGCACATTCTCTTAACCAATCAAAACAAATAAGAATTAACTTCCTGTTTGACCGCATGGCTTGTCCAGCACAATGGAGGAGGGGAATACTACATCCTGTATTCTCGCACATGCTCTGTACACTACTGATCGTATCTTGCCACGTGCAACCAACCGACCGATACTTCAGCATATGCACGTACACATGCCACGTGGTAATCTCGGCCTACTAAATTTATTTTTACCGAGATTCCACCACAGTAGGCAGGGGTCTGATGGAACTAGGAAACCGCTCAACATTTTTCACTCAATACACAAAACGGGGGAACCCAGTGTGGCCATGTCGTTGGATGCAGAAAAAGCATTTGACAGGCTACACTGGGACTACCTGAAAACAACGCTTAGACAGTATGCATTTCCTGAGGGGTTTATTACTATAATATCAGCGCTCTATGGTAACCCAACAGCAAAAATCTCAAATGGGGGCTTTACGTCTAAAACGTTGTGTATCTCCAATGGCTCTAGACAGGGCTGCCCGCGATCTCCCCTACTTTATATATTAGCATTAGAACCAATGGCCCAACATATCAGGAACTCACCCCAGGTACATGGGATAGGTATAGGCGAGAGAACGCATAAAATCACCCTTTTTGCTAACGATGTCATGCTCACCCTCTCCAAGCCGGAGACATCCCTCCCAACGCTTCAACGCATATTGACAGAGTTCAGCAAGTTTCGTATTACAAACTTAACACCGCTAAGACACAAATTATGGGTTTAAACATAAACAAAACACAAATTAAGCTCATACAAACCAAGTACCCATACGACTGGAGACACAATCACCTAACCTTCCTGGGCATAGACCTTACACCTCAAACACACCAACTTTATAAAGCAAATTACGTCAAATTACTTAGTTCAATCCAACAACAATTACAAAGCTGGAAAAAGAAGTATGTCTCATGGATGGGACGAATAGCGACGGTCAAGATGCTGGTACTGCCTAGACTGCAATACCTCTTCCGCACACTCCAGATAAAATTGCCAAAACAATTTCTTAAGGAGTCGCAAAGTTGTATAACTCGCTTTGTCTGGGGTGGGGAGCGCTCTAAAGTGGCAGCAGAAGCCATGTATAAATCTTTCAGGGAAGGCGGGATGGGGATGCCAAATGTAGCACGATACTATAAAGCAGCTATGTTAAGCACAATAATAGATTCGTACCACTATACCAACCCACCATCATGGTACCAAATAGAAACCACCCAGGCGGCGGGACTTACAATTCCAAAGCTGGCTTGGCTACCCAACACGTATAGACCCAAAAGTAATAATATCAGCCCAATAACGGCAGCGACACTTCGAATTTGGGAGGAGCTCATAGGGAGAGGCTGCTTAGATTCAAACACATCCCCAGCTCTACCTCTCCAAGCATACAAAATACTTATTCCCGGCTTTGACCATAATTTGTGGAATAAACATGGGGTTAAGCATCTATCGCAAATACTGGTTGATGGCCGTCTAGCAGATTTCTCATCTCTCAGCCAGCAATTTAACTTACCAGGGAAGGCTAACTATTCATACCTGCAACTAAAATCATGGGTAGGGAAACATTCGGGTCTAAACAAACCTCAGCAACAAAGCAATATGCTGATAGAAATGTGAAAATTGTGTACAACCTCCAAACCTACTACCAAGATGTTATCACACTTGTATCGATTGATCACGAAATATGACCAGTCACCAGAACCTAATTTTAAAAAGGCATGGGAAAGAGACTTAAACAGAACCGTACCTGATGACCTATGGTCAAAAATCTTTATAGCGCACAAAAACCTTACACTAAATACCACACATATTGAAGTTAGTAGGAAAGTGCTATACAGGACGTATCTAGTACCCGCTAAACTTCATAGAATCGATGCAAATAGACCTAAGTCATGTTGGAGATGTCAGTCAGGGCTGGGGACTTTGATCCCCATGTGGTGGTCTTCCCCGAAGCTCAAACCCTTTTGGGAAGAGGTCTCAACCACGATTAAAACACTCACAGGTACAACATTACCACATTCACCAGAAACGTATCTGCTGCTAGTATTACCACAAGATCTCCAAACAGCAGATCGCTACTTAACATATCACACCATCATTGCGGCTCTAGTTGCAATAGGGAGGTCGTGGCTAAAAACATGCCCACCGGACTTCCAACAATGCCTAAGGGAAATAGATACAACAAAAAAATGTGAAGTTGAAACAAGAAAGATGAAATCCAGAAACAAAATGTGGTCCAGGGCATGGGAAAAATGGGACCACTGATTACTTGGGTCGAATAAAATCTCGTGAGGTAATAGACCGATTTCTCCCCCACCCCCCCTCCCCTAGTTAGATGTCCCCAAGTTGAAACCCAGTTACTCCCCCCTACGCTATTAAGAGGGAAGACACAAGGTTATAGTTAGCCTCTTAAGCGGATCACGCATTAGAGTATCTGGACAAATAACAACCGAGACATTCATCAAACTATTGAAAAATAGGAAGATCTTACATACAAGGTTATTTTCAATTGTACACGTCTCACCCCTAGCATGGGGAAATACTATACAAATCATATACAAAGAAGAATGGTTCTTTACCCTCTTCCCTTTTGTACCCCACTATGCTGATACTCACCTTTATAAAATCAAGAGGGTAGACACAGGGCTATACTCAGCTTCTTTAAGCTGGTAATGCATCAGAGAACCTTGAAAATGACAACTGAGAAATTGTACTGAAATATTGAACCATGTTCCCACATCAATGTTGTATGTAAATGTACATGCTTTGTCCCCTTGCATGGGGAAGTACTATACATGTGATATGCAAATGACGTATGCTTCCTTACCCTCTTCCTTTTTGTATCCCCATATGCTGATTGAAAACAATAAACAAATTCAAACACATAAACATCTGTACAGGCTCTGAAAAAAATACCTCTTCAGTCAAAGAATTCCACATCCCTATGTTTTTACTGTAAAAAAAAAAAACTTTAACTTGGATTAAATCTCCTTCCTTTCTTCCAGTCTAATGGTATTTAGAATAGTCCTGATTATGAACAGATTTCCACACAATGGTTTGCATTGGCCTTTGAATATATTTGCATAATGCTATAACATCCTCTCTGTGGTGCCCTTTTTCTAAACTAAACAGATTTAAATTTGTTAACCATTCTTCATAAATATAAAAACTGTGAAATGTATGTGCGCTCCTCTTATCGAGATAACAATAATTAAAACAATTAGTACACTGGATGTAATAATGCTGAAATACAAAAGATCAGCCGGACTAGAATTCCCACTTGTAAAAACGCAACTACACTGAACAAAATTAAAAACACTTTTGTTTTTGTCCCCATTTTCATAAGCTGAGCTCAAAGATCTAAGACTTTTTCTATGTACACAAAAGGCATATTTCTCTCAAATATTGTTCCCAAATCTGTCTAAATCTGTGTTAGTGAGCACTTCTCCTTTGCCAAGATAATCCACCCACCTCACAGGTGTAGCATATCAAGATACTGATTAGACAGAATGATTATTGCAAAGGTGTGCCTTAGGCTGGCCACAATAAATGGCCACTCTAAAATGTGCAGTTTTTTCACACAGCACAATGCCACAGATGTTGCAAGTTTTGAGGGATCGTGCAATTGGTATGCTGACTGCAGGAATTTCGCACCAGAGATGTTGACCGTGAATTGAATGTTAATTTCTCTACCATATGTCGTCTCTAAAGGCGTTTCAGAGAATTTGGCAGTACATCCAACCAACCTCACAACCACAGACCACATGTAACCACACCAGCCCAGGACCTCTCCATCCAGCATCTTCACCTCCAAGATTGCCTAAGACCAGCCATCTGGACAGCTGCTGTAACAATCGGTTTGCATAACCAATGGATTTCTGCATAAACTGTCAGAAACCGTCTCAGGGAAGCTCATCTACATGCTCGTCGTCCTCATCGGGGACTCGACATGACTGCAGTTTGTTGTCGTAACTGACTTGAGTGGGCAAATGCTCACATTCGATGGCGTCTGGCACTTTGGAGAGGTGTTCTCTTCAAGGATGAATCCCGGTTTTAACTGTACAAGTCAGGTAGCAGACAGAGTGTATGGGATCGTGTGGGTGTGCGGTTTGCTGATGTCAACATTGTGGATCGAGTGGCCCATGGTGGTGTTGGGGTTATGGTATGGGCAGGCTTATGTTATGGAACAAACACAGGTGCATTTTATTGATGGCATTTTGAATGCACAGAGATACCATGATGAGACACTGAGGTCCATTGTTGTGCCAGTCATCCACGACCATCGTCACAAAATTGACTATTTGCACGAACGGCCCGGGTTCGTGCATTCAAACAGAACTTAGCATTGGACATAGACCATCCGCACAGCCTAAATCTGTGGAACTATTTATTAAAACTCTGTTTTTATTGGATTGTGAGTTTCATGTCCTGTGCCCCACAAAGTCCACCTGGGCAGTAACCTTGTGGGGAAATACTGTGTAAAAGAAGCAACTGTACCATTAAACCTTCAGTTCTACTTCACCCTCAATTTAGAGTCATGTCTCTTATTGAATAATAACTAAGCTCTTGTAAGAGCTTGTTCCTGTTCCTGCTTCGCTCTCTGAAGGAAGAACAGTTCACCCACTGGAGCCTGCAACCTTGTTGTAGGTCCAGGGTGGGTAGGAGACGTCGAGAGCCCAACCAAGCTGCGGCGGTTTGTGGGGTCTGCAGTGCTTATGGTGTCTGGTGCGGTGATGATGGTCCTTGGTAAGCACTAGGAGCATCCATCGACGGTCCAACCCCCAGCAAGCCCGGGGCAACCGTTACAGAAGCTGAGAACACTAGAAAGCTTGTTTATGCTCAGGTTTTGAAGCCTTCACAAATTATTTTGCCATGGCACAAGAAGTGTCAGTTTTGAAACAAATTTATGGAACAAGATTCTTTACAAGTGTAGCAAGAATTGTGGATTTTTTTAAAAACAAATATACTAGTTTACTTCTACTGCTATAGTGGTTAAAAACACTATTACTTGTATCTTAACAACACAAATTAATTAACGTTTATTTAGCAATTGTGGCAGCCACCCTGATAAAAGAGGGGTTTCTGCCACCAGAGATGTCCTTTCCCCTAGTTTGAGTAATGCCTAAGCAGTAATCCAAGCGGTAATAAAGCAGGTTCTTTGTTGAGGGTGAAGTTGAACTGTTTTAATGGCAGCCACAACTAGCCTTATATGCAAGTACCCATGCAAGGGGTTTCTTACTACATATTCCAGGGTCATTCCTCACTGGACCTGAGAGGGGACTGTGACAAAGTACAGTCCCCTCTAAGTAATCACATTGATGCTTAGGTCCATTACACACATAACAAAAAACACCCCAAAATATACACTTAACAATAAGCTATCCCATTAAGTCCTATATCCCCGGATAGCCTGGATCTGAGTGCCCAACATATTGAAAAGCACTCAGATCTCAATAACGTAGCCAAAATGCCACTGGGGTATAATTTAGACCGACTGTACACCAGGTTCCTGCCTAAATGAGTTTCATGAATTACGGCGAAACAGTCGCTCTATTTTGGGAGTGCAAAACATAATAAAATAGCGAAAATAACTTTTCGGGCGTACTTTGGTCCCCTCCTTGGGGAGTTTGCTCCCACCAAACACCGCTCTGCTCAGACGAATGGAACCGAACACCTGTGGGGGGTGGAAGTTCCAGTGGTGTTCGCGCCGTCGAGTACACAATAATAGTTCCATACACTCGACAACCAAACTCCACTGTAGGCATTCGCGAGAACAAGATGGTCGCCACCTCGTGTTCGTCAATACGAACGGTGGCCATGCAGCCGACCACTTAGGATGTTAGGTAATTGCGCTTTGTGATGGTGTGAATGAGGTCAAGTAGGTAAATGAGCGGCACACGACTGTTGCATGTGGTATGTCCATTCGGTACTTTGTTTGGTATACAAACCAAATGGGGTAATCTGTTGTGATGTTCGTATACCAGGCCATTCAATATAAAACAATAATTCAGGGACACAGCAATTTTCCTCAATACTGACAATGAAGACTTTTTTTGGTACTGTTGGGCTGTTACACAATCAAAAACTGCATTTCAAACACAATTTGTATGTAGCTATTTATAATATTTTAAATGTGATCAGACTAATGAGATCTTATTTTAACATGCTCTCCTTATAAAATGCTCTAATTTAAAATAGCAATTATGGCTATTGTTATTATTATTATTATTATTATTATTATTGCCATTTATATAGCGCCAACAGATTCCGTAGCGCTTTACAATATTTTGAGAGGGGGGGGATGTAACAATAAATAAGACAATTACAAGAAAACTTACAGGAATAATAGGTTGAAGAGGACCCTGCTCAAATGAGCTTACAGTCTATAGGAGGTGGGGTATTAGAAACATTAGGATAGGAAATATCAAGTAGGAGTGAAGCAGAGCTGGAGGAGAGAGCAAAGCACTATCCCATAGGGACAGGTATGTAAGGGAGAGATTACTCTGGGAGGCCATACGCTTTCCTGAAGAGATGGGATTTAAGGCCCTTCTTAAATGATTGAAGACTAGGGGAGAGTCTGATGGCAGTAGGCAAGTTATTCCATAGGAGAGGAGCCGCCCGTGAGAAGTCCTGCAAGCGTGAGTTGGCCGTACGGGTGCGAGCAGCGGTCAGGAGGTGGTCGCGGGCAGAGCGGAGGGTACGAGGAGGGGCATACCTCTGGATCAGTGAAGAGATATAAGAGGGGCTGGAATTGTTCAGTGCTTTAAATGTATGGGTTAGCACTTTGAATTGACTCCTATAGGATACAGGGAGCCAATGTAAGGACTGGCAGAGGGGCGAGGTGTGAGAGGACCGACTGGATAGGAAAATCAGTCTAGCTGCAGCATTCATTACAGACTGTAGCGGGGCAGTACGGCTTTTGGGGAGACCAATCAGGAGAGGGTTACAGTAATCCATGCGGGAAATTACTAGAGCATGGACAAGCTCCTTGGTAGCATCTTGCGTAAGAAAGGGGCGGATGCGGGCTATGTTTTTGAGTTGGAACCTACAGGACTTGGCAACAAACTGGATGTGAGACTCAAAGGTGAGACCAGAGTCAAGTATGACGCCAAGACAGCGCGCTTGTAGGGATGGACTTATGTGGATATCACTGACTTGAAGGGAGAGTGAGAGAGGAGGATCAGTATTAGGAGGAGGAAAGACAAGGAGTTCAGTTTTAGAGAGGTTAAGTTTGAGAAAGCGTGACGACATCCAGTCAGAGATGGAAGAGAGGCAAGCAGTGACACGTTGCAGGACGGCCGGGGAGAGGTCCGGTGAGGAGAGGTATATCTGAGTGTCATCAGCGTACAGGTGGTAGTTGAATCCAAAAGAGGCAATAAGTTTTCCAAGAGAGGCAGTATAAAGAGAAAATAGAAGGGGACCAAGGACAGAGCCTTGGGGAACTCCAACCGAGACAGGGCGAGGGGAGGAGGTATCCTTGGAAAAGGAGACACTAAATGAGCGTTGGGAGAGATAGGAGGAAAACCAAGAGAGGACAGAGTCACAGAGACCGAGTGATTGAAGAGTTTGAAGGAGGAGAGAATGATCAACTGTGTCAAAGGCAGCAGAGAGGTCAAGGAGAATTAATATGGAGTAGTGACCTTTGGATTTAGCGGAGATTAGGTCATTAGTCACTTTGATAAGAGCGGTCTCAGTAGAGTGGAGAGGGCGGAAGCCAGACTGAAGAGGGTCAAGGAGAGAGTTGGAATTAAGGAAGTGAGACACACGGGTAAAGACAAGTCTTTCCAAAAGCTTTGATGAGTAAGGGAGCAGGGATATGGGACGATAGTTCGAGGGGGAGGACGGGTCAAGAGATGGTTTTTTCAGGATAGGTATTACAGTGGCATGTTTAAGGTCAGCAGGAACAGTGCCAGAAGAGAGAGAGCAGTTAAAGATGTGTGTTAGGATAGGCACAAGACAAGGGGAGAGAGATCTGATGAGGTGAGATGGGACAGGATCAAGTGGGCAAGTGGTGGGGCGAGAGGAATGGAGAAGTGCAGCCACCTCTTGTTCAGTAGCTGGGGAGAAAGTCTGAAGGGTAGGGAAAGCATGATTTATGTGTGGTTGAGAAAGAGAACGGCAAGGAGGGGAGAATTGTTTCCTTAGCTGTTCAATCTTGTCAGTAAAGTAATATGCAAAGCTATCAGCTGTAAGGTTAGTTTGGGGGGTGGCCACAGCAGGGCGGAGAAGGGAATTAAAAGTGTCAAAGAGACGTCTGGGATTGCGGGAGCATGAACTAATGAGAGAGGAAAAGTAGGACTGTTTGGCGAGGGCAAGGGCTGCGCTGTACGAAAGCAACATGAATCTATAATGAAGATAGTCTGCCTGGGTGCGGGACTTCCTCCAGGAGCGTTCAGCACAGCGGGAGCAACTCTGCAGATAGCGTGTTGATTTATTATGCCAAGGTTGGGGTCGTGTTCTCCTCGTGGTGCATGTTTGGAGTGGGGCTGCAGTGTTCAAGGCAGATGTGAGGGTAGTGTTATATGTGGAGATGGCCAGTGAGGGACAGGAGAGGGAAGGGATGGATAGCAGTTGTGAATCAATGTCAGCCGACAGCTGCTGGAGGTCAATAGAGTTAAGGTTCCTCCTGAGCTGAGGGGGGTTAGGCTGAGGTTGTTGGGTGAGGGGGTAATTGAGAGCAAACGATAAGAGGTGGTGATCAGAGAGAGGAAATGGAGTATTGCAGATATTAGATAATGTACATGAATAGGAGAAAATAAGGTCGAGGGTATTGCCAGCTACATGAGTGGGAGAATTAGCCCACTGCAATAGTCCAAGGGAGGAAGTAATTGAAAGTAGTTTAGAGGCTGCTGGGGTTAAAGGTGGGTTAATGGGAATATTGAAGTCTCCAAGAATTAGGGATGGAATGTTGGAAGAGAGGAAGTAGGGTAGCCAGGCAGCAAAGTGGTCAAGGAAGAGGAGAGGGGAACCAGGGGGACGATAGATGACGGCAATGTTAGCAGAGAAGGGTTTGAAAAGGCGAATTGAATGAATTTCGAATGATGTTCAAAATTCAGTTTTATATGTCAGCCTTCAGGGCAAATCTGGAAGTTGAAATTAATGTATAATCATTTTGTTCCTGCCTACATATGCATAACCAGTCACATATGGTATGTCACTACCTATTAAGCATCAATTTAAAACAATAAATGTAATATTGTCAGAAAAGAATTCATAGCCATATTTATTAATTATGTGTTTTTTATAAAGACACTCTCAATGAATGATTATACGTTTAGTGTTTCTATGTTTGTACTTGTCTTTATTCTTTTGATAATTTTAAATGGGCCTCAAAATTAAGTGGGAGATTTATCAAGACAAATCAGGTGTTGTTGTGAAGAAATGTGTTAACTAAGGTATAATCAACTTGGCAATCAATGGAAAAGCTCTTAACATTTGACTACAGGAAACTAGGAAAGCACCCAACCTAAATAACAATAAAATAACCTAAGAAAAAACCCAAAAATAAAAATATCTTGTCTTCCTCATAGTAATCATTTTATATATACTTGCAGAAATCTTAGCTGTTTAAGTTAACTGCAACAAAATTATACAAAACCACCGTCATGGCCATTGAATCATATACTCTCTTGTTTACACTGACAGCATCAAAACATGTTAGGCTATTACATGATGTGGATCATCACGTGGCAGTTGTTGTAGGTATAGAACAAAGCTGCAATTATTATTTCAGTTTTCTAATAAATGTTGATGTGTCTAACTAATTTTAATTTTATAGAGCCTATCTATGTTTAACGTTAATGTTATACATTTAATGCCCATTGCAGTAGTAATGAAAATGTGTTATTTAAATGTAAAGAGAGGTTTGTGATACAATTTCTTGCTTTAGAATTGCATAACTATGTTACATTGTTGCCGCCCATCTAATGTGTGCTTTATTAAGGGAGCTGTCTACCTGCACATGGCAAAAAAAAATGGTTTGGGCTAATCAGTATGTATGAGAAAAAGATTTTTGGTTCAGGTAGATCGAAATACGTCCTTGTGGTGTTTTGGTTCAGACAAATTTCACCTATGCAGTTGTTTCAGTAAAAACTATTGGAATGAACCAAAATTAGCCAATAACAATATATTTTGCAGTACACTGATAGGTGCATTTTCCTACCATTTGGTTCACAGATAAGTGAGAAGTTGAGAAGTAACCAATAGAAAAATGGAGAACATTAAAATTAATCTATATATTTGTTAATTATATAATATATAAATATAAACATTTAGTGCCTGCCACTACCAGCAATCATCTTTTCTCCATCAATTTTCTTCATTTTTTTGGGACTACAGGCTGAACTCTGAATCACAAATCAAACGAAACTCTCCGTTTTGGTTGTTATGTGATACATTCATATGGTGATTTGAACTTAGACAATTCAGGCAACCTGCCGATCTCCCAAAAGTTGTATGAATTGCAATTTGTTTAAAACCACAATTTGACTTCCCAGTCTGTTTTCAACTAAACAACAAAGCAGACAGAGGTCATATGAGTTTGCTATTTTTTTTATTTATTTTTTTATAAAGAGAGATTCATCCTTTTATCTCCCATAAGATGATGTTCGAATTTTTTTTAGAGGATCTGAATATTACTATGAACAAGATTATACTTCATGGAAAAATGGCAAGTTATTAGGAATTCATATTCGGTTAATGAGCCATGCTGGCAGCACCTGTGGACTACTTTCTTTGACAATACATTTCAACCATAACTGACACAGAAAGGCTGACCCAGGACAAATTATTCCAGGTTATAAAAAAAAGACTGTGTAAACTACCTAATTTTATTTTTAATTTAGATAACAGCCTTTTTTCTCTTTTCCAATTTTTCCAATTTTTTTTGTGTCTTTTAGCCACAAGAGAGGTCCAGGCGCTCAAGATATCAGTAAAATAGGCAAATTATTAAACTCACAGCCAAGGCCACGTTTCGACCAAACCGGTCTTCATCAAGCTCTATATATATATAATAGTTATGCCTATTATATCATATTGTTTAGTTTATGCTATTGCCTCTAGTTCGCCCATTTTGTTATTTAGACTCCTTGCATTAGTAAGCATATATTTAATATCAATATTGTAACGGATCACCTGGCACCTGACTGGGTACCTCCGTTGAAGGATGCTCCTAGCGCTTACAGAGGGCTGCAAGCGCTCTGCCAGACACCACAACCACCGTAGACCCCACGAACCGGCCAATCTCCTTATCCCTCACTTACTCTATTGACCACTTCCATACCAAGATTTCAGGAGAACCTCCTTTTCTCAAGTCTAAAGCATTTCATGCTTTAGAAATGCTTTAGAGGTTCTCCCAAAGGCTTGACATTGCAAAATTCTGTTGGTCCCATAAAAATGGTATTATAACACACACATTTTATCTGTTTTCTACATCTAACCCTTTAGGAATGTAAATATATGCATTTTTTTTCTGCATAGGATTCATTCTGCCCATTGGACTCGAGTGGCTTTTTCCACATTGAGATTGCTAAGATCAGCTGTTTGGTCTATTTATGTATCTTCTTAGCGCCATGAGGATGTAAAACTAGGGAAACAATAAGTAAATGCTTGGATATGTTCAAATTAGTTGGGATTAGTGGTTCAGTATTTGGAACCATTAAAGGGGGATGGAATGGAGAGAAAGTTGTTGTTTTTGTTGTCAAAGAAGGGCCAATAAGTAGCTTAATTTGCCATCATGGAGAAGCAGTGCACCCAATAATGTGGGCTCCATCTCCTTTCCAATCAAGAGGTGGGAAAAAAAGATGAAAGGTTAGGGGGCAACCACTAAATGTTGACATTATTCACATATCAAGTGAAAGGTGACCAATAGAAGAAAAAGGAGGAACCATCAAAAATCTGTATATTACATAGTTACAAAGAGACTTGCGTCCATCAAGTTCAGCCTTCCTCACATATTTTTGCTGTTGATCTAAAAGAAGGCAAAAAATACAGTCTGAAGCGCTTCCAATTTTGCAACAAACTAGGAAAAAATTCCTTCTTGACCAGAAAATAGTAGTCAGATGTCTCCTTGGATCAAGCAGCGATTACTCCACTAATTAGAAATGATATGCCTGTATGTTATGTGTTTGCAAGTATTTATCCAATTGCACTTTAAACATCTGTATGGACTCTGATAAAACCACCTCTCCAGGCAGAGAATTCCATATCCTTATAGCTCTTACTGTAAAAAAAAACAAAACTTTTCTTTGCCTTAGATGAAATCTCCTTTCTTCAGGCCTAAATGTGTGACTTGTATCCTATGTGTAGCCCTGTTTATGAATAGATTTCCAGATAATGGTGTGTACGGCCCTGAATATACTTGTATAATGTTATCATATCCCCTCTCAGGCGCTGTTTACATTTTTTTACTTTTCTTTGTAACTAAAATGCTCAATTTCTTTTATCAATTTTGTAGCTCGTCTCTGCATTTTTTCTAGTGCCGCAATATCCTTTTTTAGAACTGATGCCCAAAATTGCACAGCATATTCAAGGTGTGGTCTTACCAGTGATTTATAAAGAGGCAAAATTACATTTTCATCCCGAGAATTTATGCCCCTATTTATACATGACAAAACCTTACTGGCCTTAGCAACTGCAGATTGGCATTGCATATTGCTGCCTAATATGTTGCCTATAACAATTCCCAAATTCTTCTCGTGTGTGGTTATCCCTAATTCACTACAATTCAGGTGTAAGTTGCTTGTGCATTCTTGATCCCGAGGTGCATAACTTTGCATTTCTCTATGTTAAATTTGATCTGCCATTTTAGTGCCCAGTCCCCACAATCTATCCAAATTCCTCTGCAGCAAAGCAATATCCTGCTCACATATTATTACTTTAAAAGTGTTGTGTCATCTGCAAACACTGAAACATGGCTTTCAATGTCTATTTCAAGATCATTTATAAATATGTTAAATAGAAGCGGTCCCAAAATAGAACCCTGAGGGACACCACTTTTGTCCAGCCTAAAAAAATTACCATTAATGACAACTCGTTGTACTCTATCCTTAAGCCAATGTTCTACCCAAGAACAAGAATAATCATCTATACCAATCTTTTTTAGTTTGAAGACTAACCTATTGTGAGAAACCGTATCATATGCCTTGGCAAAATCCAAGTAGATCACATCCACTGCAATACCCTGATCTATACTTCTACTTACTTCTTCATAGAATGCAATTAGGTTAGGTTGACATGACCTATGTTTCATAAAACCATGCTGATTATTGCTAATAACATAGTTCTTCCCAACAAATTCCTGAATATTATCCCTTAATAGCCCTTCAAATATTTTCCCAGTCACAGAAGTTAAGCTCACAGGTCTATAATTATAATATAATAATAGTGATGTCCCGAACGGTTCGCTGGCGAATAGTTCCTGGGAACATCGCATGTTCGCGTTCGCCACGGATGGCGAACACATGCGATGTTCCGTCTGCCCCCTATTCGTCATCATTGAGTAAACTTTGACCCTGTACCTCACAGTCAGCAGACACATTCCAGCCAATCAGCAGCAGACCCTCCCTCCCAGACCCTCCCACCTCCTAGACAGCATACAATTTAGATTAATTCTGAAGCTGCTTTTATTGTGTTTATTATACATTATCCTCCATAGCCAGTAACCTGTGTTTATTATACATTATCCCCCCATAGCCAGTAACCTGTGTTTATTATATATTATCCCCCCATAACCAGTAACCTGTGTTTATTATACATTATCCCCCATAGCCAGTAACCCGTGCTTATTATACATTATCCCCCCATAGCCAGTAGCCTGTGTTTATTATACATTATCCCTCCCATAGCCAGTAACCTGTGTTTATTACACATTATCCTCCCATAGCCAGTAACCTGTGTTTATTATACATTATCCCTCCCCATAGCCAGTAACCTGTGTTTATTATACATTATCCCCCCATAGCCAGTAACCTGTGTTTATTATACAGTATCCTCCCATAGCCAGTAACCTGTGTTTATTATACATTATCCCTCCCATTGCCAGTAACCTATGTTTATTATACATTATCCTCCCATAGCCAGTAACCTGTGTTTATTATACATTATCCCTCCCATAGCCAGTAACCTATGTTTATTATACATTATCCCCCCCATAGCCAGTAACCTGTGTTTATTATACATTATCCCCCCATAGCCAGTAACCTGTGTTTATCATACATTATCCCCCCATAGCCAGTAACCTGTGCTTATTATACATTATCCTCCCATAGCCAGTAACCTGTGTTTATTATACATTATCCCTCCCATAGCCAGTAACCTGTGTTTATTATACATTACCCCCCCCCCCATAGCCAGTAACCTGTGTTTATTATACATTATCCCCCATAGTCATTTATCATTGGATCTAGGCCGGCCCAGAGAGTGAGTGAGTGAATAATATAATATATATGTTCAGAAACATATTAGTAATATATGTAAATCGGGTTCATGCAAAGAGGGTGAAAAGTATTAAAGAAAAACACACTTATTACATCAAATTTACAAAGCCACGCTTTTAAAAGCTTTTTAAAGCTTTCCTCATTTCTTTCTCTGGATGAGGAATATATCGGTTGTAGACTGAGGATTTCCATCTGCCCAATCTTTTAATAATATGCACTGGAGTGTCAGTGTTGAAGGAGACCGAAGCTGCCCCTATTCTAAATGAAAGACCCGAGACATAGATACAACCCAATCTTAGGAGTAGTGTTCAGATGTAGAAGATGAATTTAGCCGTAGTCAGAGGGATTCAGTGAGAGTAGTGGTGAAATGTGTGTGGCATGACTGAGTGTGGGTAAGTAAGAGTCAAGTAATTAACTGGGCACTAGTTCTAGGTGGGATAAAGTTGTATAGCGGATGGATGAGTAGTTTGGTTCGTTTTAGAGGTTTGTAGAGAAAGTATATAGTGATCATGATTTTTAGCGATATTCAATATTTTTAAGGTGGTCTCAAACAAACATAAAATGCAATATAAATTTTGTGGGAATATCGAATAGTCGTCTACAGTAAATCAGAGGGCTCAGAATATCGAACCATCGATCGGTATCCAACCTTGTGCAAATGGGGAGTTTGCGGTTGTGCGAATGGACTGTTTGCGGTTGTTTGCGGTGCGTTAACGGGGAGTTTGGTCTGTCACTGTGAAACGGGCATAACCCTTACACTACCTGATCGATACAACATCATACCTGATGTTTTAAAGCACGTTATTCCAAACAATTTAGGAATGTTAGGTGATTTATGCCCTTTATGGATTAAAACCAGACTTTGCATCAACTATGTAATTTTCCATGGGAGTTTTGCCATGGATCCCCCTCCGGCATGCCACAGTCCAGGTGTTAGTCCCCTTGAAACAACTTTTCCATCACTATTGTGGCCAGAAAGAGTCCCTGTGGGTTTTAAAATTCGCCTGCCTATTGAAGTCTATGGCGGTTCGCCCGGTTCGCCCGTTCACGAACATTTGCGGAAATTCGCGTTCGCCATTTGCGAACGGAAATTTTTTTGTTCACGACATCACTATTAATAACCATAATAATAATTTAACAATAAACATGGGTCATTGCCCCCCATACTCCGCCCTCGCATCCGAATCCTTCTGTTGATATAAAAGGCAATGACCCCCATATAAATAACACATACATATATAACACATACATACCAACATATTCCAACATACCAACTTGAAGTGCCAAACATAAATTAACCATTGCAGGGGTATACCCGGATACCCCTGCCCCACCAGGTTCTGAGCAACCCACAGGACTCGGAACCTACCAACCACCAATGACCACAGTTTTAAGTCTCCATGACGTTCATCCTAGGGAGCCTATTTCTTCTCCTTCAGCTCCCTATCCTGCCACAAGCTCAGACCTTGACTCCTTAAGCTGTCTGAGCTCCACCTCCCCGAAGAAAAAGTGCCTTGGTTATCCCATCCTGCCAGCCCAGGGTCAAAAGAGCCGTACCACCACACCCCCTAGTTTCCGCACGAAGCTTGCCATCAAGCTTTTCACTTTCTTCCTACACCTGTCAATAGCCTCCGGGTCCCTAGCGTGCCGCCATCACCTCCTCGGGACAATTTCCAACCAGACCAACATCACCACAGGAAGCAGGTCCCTTAAACTGTTAAGGTCCTACTACATCCACTTCACCAGCCGCCGCTGCGGTGTGAGGCCTAAGTCGTTGCCCCCTGCATGGAGCACCAGCAGGTCCAGCCTTTGCCAGCCTGCCACCATCCGGAACACCATGCCGCAGACCTCCCCCCAACAAAAACCCCTCTACCCAAACCATTGCACTGCCAACTGGTCCCTCTGAAAGCCCAGCTGGTGGCCCTGAGCTCGAGCTGCAGCCCTCCTTTCGGCCCAGAAGACAAATGAATGGCCCAAGATCCATGCAACGCGGCCTGGGGAAGAGAAGAAAACAGATCGTAAAACCCCCTTTCGTATCCAGCCCCCCGGGATCCTCGAGGGCCCCCCCACCATACTAGTCCAATAAACCCAAGCGCAGATACGAACGGAACCGTACCGACTCCCATCTCCCAATTCGCTTCACTATGTCATCCCCCAGACCCAACCGTGTTGCCTCCGTGGCCGCCCCAATGCGGAAGTGTGTACCAAACTTATTCGCCCTCAATCCCAGCTTCCCCAGGCCTGACCGAAAAACCTTGGTGAATTGGAACCAGGAGAGGGAAGACCCGTCCGCGTGTACCAGTAGCGATCCCCCAATCCCCGGCCTCCGTGCCATGTACCCTTCCACCGCGGACACCGGGCACAGAGCGGAGCCCGGCAGGGCCCGCAGCGTCACGTCCCGATCCCTGCCTTTCATGTCCGTCTTGGATTTTGCCAGGTGTACGACCACCTTCCCCTCCAGCACTCGGACCCCTGACACCTGTACGCCCCCGGCCGCTGCCCGGGTGGCACTTACCAACTCCCCTAACCAAAAAGCTCCAAAAAAGGCCAACAGAGACGCCGCCTGGAACAACGATGTTTCGAACCTGTCGAAACACATTTTTGGCAACAATCCGACTAGGTCCCCCAACACTCGCACCAATACGGGGCGCCGAGTGTCAGGCAGCCTGCGGCCCCGCTGGTACCCCTTCAGTGCCTGCCTGGTGACAAAGGCCTTAGTAAGATCCTCTTTTTTCTATGTAGCTTAAACCAGAAAGCCATCGCCGCCATGGATCTGTCAACCACCGCTGGGGACGCCCCCTCGCCAGAAATTGACATGTGTACCAGAGGAACGCATCCATGAGCGATTCCCCCGCCGGCGTGCGGTCCAACCCATCCCGTGACCTTTCCCACGATTCCCGGACCTTACTGTATGCGGCCCACGTGGTCGGCGCCAGCGAAGCCTTCACAAGTCCCCCAACACTCCATCGCGTCTAGCCTCACCGGGGTTAGGCCCCGGGGCAAGCAAAACTCCCCCTCCCCCCAGCCGCGATAGGGACTCCGGCGTGCCCCGACTTCCCTTTCTTGAAGCCCTGGTTGAGCCCGTGGGCGCCTCCGCAGCCCGAACACTCGTGCTTAAAGCGCCAGGTGTTACCCCATTTGCACTGGCCCTCGTTAAAGAGCCAGCAGAAGCCCTTGTGCAAGGCGGCCGACGAGGCGGACTGCCCCTTTGCACCGGCCATGGGCTGAAAGGGCTGCACCTTCTGCGCCATCATCAGCTTCATCCAGAGAGGCAGGTCCATTTGATTCCACCTCATACCCGGGTTAGCTGCCAAACGCTGCCTGAACTGCTCGTCGTACTGCCACCATGCCAGTCCGCCATAGGTGCGGTACGCCTCCCAAATACCGTCTAAATAACAAAACAGAGAGGAGCACAAGCCCGGCGATTTCTCGCCCAGAACACTAGCCAACACGCGAAACGCCCTCAGCCAGTAACCAAAAGACTTAGGCATCTTACGATACCGCTTCTTTTTCTCCTCCTCCTCCTTCTTCTCGTCTTTTTTATCGTCCTCCTTGAGGGCGATAAAATCCTCCAAAGGGAGAAGAGAAAAGATCTTGCAGAATTCGCCCTTCCAGATTTTATCCTTCACCTCCTGTTTGAGGTGAATCCCCAGCGGACCCGCAAACGACACATATGCGTGTTGTCTGGCCGCAACAGGAACCACCCCCCCAGCCAACTCTGCCCGCTCGCTCGTCGGGTCCGCCCGGTAACCGTCGTTGCAGTGTCCCCACCCAAACTCTGCTCCGCGGAAGGAATCTCACTAGGGCCCGCTACCCCAGCCCCCTGAGCCCACACCTGACCCACACCGCCCCTTGTGTCACCCCCCGCTCTCAGTGAGTGGAGAAGAGCTTGAAGTGTGTGAACTAGCGTACTGGACTGCAGAGAAGCACAGGACTCACTGGCCAAGCCCCTCATTCCTGAAGCCCCTGGGGCTGCGATGTGCACCGTCCCACGACCAGGATGAGCGACATCCGTCAATGACCCTCCAACCGGGGAGCCAACCCGGTGCCTGGCCACAGCAGAGGCGGAGCGGCTCAGAGATCTGTAACGAGGAGAAGAAGTCCTGGGCAGAGCATACTGATCCCGAGCAGCCCCCACGTCCTGACCTTGGGAGCGCCCGCTGGACACCAAAGCCTCCCGTCGCACGCCCTCTCCATTCCGCCCACCTAAGGCCCGATCGGCCCTGCCCCTGGGACTACGACTCCTCCCGTTCCTACCAGAGGCCCGCCTCCATCGTCCAAGCCTAGGGGTCATGACCCTATCCCCTCCTGAGCTACCAGATGAGGACCTAGCACGCTGCGCCCTACCCTTAACCCCCTGGACCCCTGGGCCCTAACAGGTGATGGGCTACTACCACTAGACCGCGAGCCCCCCCCAGAACTATGCCTACCTAACTGCTCACCAGCGCGGGATGATCCCCACCCCCCACCCCGGCGGACCCCCCGGCTAGAAGAACACCCCCCTCGGTACCTCCCCCGCTGCAGACCCATCACCCCTAACCTGCCCTGACTGCCCTGCGCACCTAGACCTCCTGCCCACACCTGATGGAAACCCACCCCCTACCCCAACCTGGCCCAAGGACCCCCCTAGCCTCCACCCCCCCCCGGCTACAGGCCCTCGCCCCTCAACTACTGTCCCTGTACTGCCCTGCGCACCCCCCTAGGCCCCTCTGAACCTGATCCAGTGGGGGCCTGACCCCTCACCACCCCCCTCCCAGCCTCCTGGACCCTGGACCCAGTACTCAAGTGCTTATCCACGCCAAGAGGCACCATGGTGGAGCCCCCTGCACTTGCCTGTTCCAGGGGCCGTCCATGCGCTCCTCCCAAACTGACCCCGCCATTCCCCGTCATTGGTGGAGGGGACGCCTTCCTGGGCCGCAATCCAGCGCCATCTCCGGTTCCAGGGGGCCGCCCGATGTCTTCCGCTCCAGGCGCAACCCTCCCCGGGAGCCGCGCCGTCCACCTCCCGGGTAGCCGCCCGATGGTCCTTTGAGGCCTGGTCCCGCCGCCACGTGGCTACTGGTTCCGTCCCCACTGGACTCCACGCCCGGGCTCAGCCGTCTTGGCGGCCTCCGGGCCCGCACAGGCCGCCCTCCACCGCCCTCAGGATCCACAGCTCCCGCCAGGGCTGGTCCTAGTTGGGCCCGCAGCCAGTCCACGCCACGTCCTCGAGCCGCCGACCGGATCCCCTCCAACAGCTTCTCCATGTCATCCATCGACCCTGCAGAAGGAGAGAAAAAACTAAAGGCCCACCAAGCCAAATCCGTGGACACAGGAATGTACACAAACTCGGCAAGGTAGTAATTAAAAGTGAATGATTTAAAATGGCTGCCTACTTAAATAGCCAAGCCTACTTACCCATAACTCCATTCCTTCCTTGCTTCCTCCTATGCCCGCCTCCTAACCCCTGTCAAGGCCTTTTTTCGCTTAGCTGCGATTTGGCTACATGGGGCTACAATCTTTTTATGCTACTACCCTATATTAATCAATATATTTTTTTTTTCAATTTGACAATTTTTATTTTGTCATAAGTCAAAAATGGGGGTACAGAAAAGAAAGGGGGGAAGGGATTCATATGTGACACCTTACATGCATTTGTTAGTAACACACTTAGTACAATTGATACCATAGATTCGTTATGTACAATGTAGGTGGTAATCTTTACAATGTTTCATTCGACAGTGGGTATCATAGCCTGTTTATAGGGACACATTATTAACAGTCGGGATACTATTGTATGTACTCTTTTGGTTGTCAGTACTTTCATGGCTACATCAACTTAAGTACATTTGCGGCTCACATTTGTTACGGTCATTCTGGTGGTGATACGTTTTGTTCAGGTGTACGATATGCATGTTTTGCATTAAGTTAATCCGCCTTTGCGGCCTGTTGATACCTTACAGAATGTCTATCTAAATCTCTAGAGATCCTGGGGTGCTGTTCAATCCCTTGGGGTGCCTGTTCGATCTCTTGCATTTGGTGGATTATGACCCCTTTACTGTATGACCGCTAGTTTGTTTTGTCACCGGGGTGTGATTTGGGTGTCAGGTTCTTGTCTTGTTTCCCTTCGATTGGGTGGGGGGGGGGGGATAGTAGGGTAACAGGTAGTAAACTGTGCTATCTTTTACAACAATAATAATATTAATTGCGCGGCTGCGCTGCGAGGTATTGCTAGGCAAAAGCTCCTGTGTGGCTTAGTGGTCACCTTAGTGTCTCTGTGTGGGTGGGTTTTTACGAGCCTGGGTTTGTTGTGGTGCAGGGGTGTTTCCCTCCTTATTGCTCATCCCCTTTGGTACCTGTTTTTCTAGTGCTCCCTTTGTAGCTCGGGAGTCTCATCCTCCCATGGGTGCCTACTATTCTCGGGTGTGTACTAATGTCTTGCAAGTGGTAGCATTTTTCTCCAGGTATTGCGGCCACCTTGCGTGTGTTTCCCTGGTGGTGTGGTTTGTGGTGAGGTATTTACACGCCATGGTTTCGTACTCCCAATTTGTGGAAATTTGGTTAAGTAGTGCTTGTTTGGTCGGCGGTTGGGGTTGTTTCCAACTTCTGGCTATCAGTGTTACCGCTGCTATAAGTGTTTGGAATATTAGTTGCCTCTCTGGTTTTTGCCATAGATCCAGGTGCATGAAAAGTAGCCCCTGCTCTGGTGTCAGGCGGTATGTGTCTCCTATTGTTTGGGCAATTGTTTCCTCCACCTGTCTCCAGTACGGGGTCAGGGCTGGACAGGTCCACCACATATGGTACATGGTTCCCAGTTCTCCACAGTTCCTCCAGCATGTTGCTTTGGTTCCCGGGTATATTTTGGCTACACTGTCTGGGACCATGTACCATCTGTATATCAGCTTCCTCATTGTCTCTAGGTGAGATGCGCACAATGTGAGCCCTTTGTGTGTTCTGAAAGCCTGTTTCCAGACCCTGTCCTCAATTCCATGTCCCAGGTCAGTCTGCCATTTTTCCCTGAAATCTCTCTGCGAGTCGTCCTGGGTGTTAGTTAGTATCGAGTACAGTTTGGATATAATTTTCTTAGGTAACGTGTCGGACAGGCACAATTGTTCTAGGGGGCTGGTGAGCTGTGGTTTGGGGCTTTCCTTTAGGGGCAAGGCGGACACAAAGGATTTTAGTTGTAGGTATGGGAAAATTTGTTTGGCCGATAGGGAGAACTTAGATTGTAAAATTGGGAACGGTAGTATCTTGCCCTTCTCACACATCTGTCGTAAGTGTGTACATCCCCCTGCTAGCCATGGCGTGTGATCGAAATTGTGGATGTTCGCCTGGATACTTGTTATTGGCATATTACCTATATCTAGTCTGTGTCTGCCTATCGGGGTGTTGGCCTTGTCCCAGGTTTGCAGCATTATCCTTGTCGGGGGCAACATGTCAGGATGTTGTGGGCGTAGTGTGTAGGGTGTCCAGTACAGGTGGCGTATTCCTTGTTTGCATGCCCATTGCGATTCAATATTAACCCATTGAGGCGGTTCTTTCCCCGAGTGTGATGTTGCTATGGCCGCTAAGTGTGTGGCGCAGTAGTACGCCTTTATGTCAGGCATTCCCAAGCCCCCCTCGCGCACCGATTTTTGTAAGAGTTTGGTGGCCACCCTAATTTTGCGGTTCGCCCATACAAAGCGCACCATCAATGACTGAATCTCTGCCAAGTATTTCCCCGGCACCTTGATAGGGATCATGCGTAGGAGGTATTGGAGTTTGGGGAGCAGGGTCATTTTAAATGCCGCCAATCTTCCCAGCCATGACAAGTATTTGCCTTCCCATGATTTTAAAGTGTCTGTGAACGACTTGTTGAGTTTGGTGAAGTTGAGTTTGAACAGGTTGGGTAGGTGGGACACCTAGGAAGGTAATGCTGTCATTCCTCCAATCGAATGAAAATGTGTCTCTAAGATGTTGTAGGAGTTCTTTACGAATTCCTATGCCCATAGCTTAATTTATCATACGAATTTAGTCCGTACTCCTTAATGGTTTCCATTAGGTTCGGCAGGGAGACCAGGGGTTGGGTCAGTGTCAGCAGGACATCGTCCGCAAATAAATGTATTTTGAATTCCCTGTCTCCTATAGTTATGCCATGGATGGTCTTGTGTGCTCTGATTAGTTCCGCTAGCGGCTCCAGAGCTAGTACGTATAGCAAGGGAGATAGTGGGCATCCCTGCCTTGTGCCATTTGTTATGCTAAAGGCATCAGATGTAAAGCCTGCCGTTATGACCTGTGCTGATGGGGTTGTGTATAAGGCCCCGACCGCTGAACGGAACGTCTCCAGCAGCCCGAATTTGCAAAGGACTGCTTCCAGAAACTCCCAGCCCAGTCGGTCGAAGGCCTTCTCTGCATCTAGTGAAATGACTAGGCATTCCGTGCGTCGCTTGTGTGCACTATGTATGATGTCTATAACCTTTCTCGTGTTATCTCCTCCCTGGAGTCCCCTCACGAACCCCACCTGGTCGTTGTTTATGAGTAGTGGAAGTAATTCGCCTAATCTGGTGGCGTATATTTTCGCAAAGAGTTTTGTATCAGTATTAAGTAACGAAATCGGGCGGAAGTTTTGCGGTTGTGTTGGTGGTTTACCGGGCTTAGGGAGTGTGATTATGTGTGCTTTCAGTGCTTCCGGGGGCATTTCTCGCCGTAATACTGCTTCATTAAATGCGTTCATTATATGCGGGGCCAGGATGTGTTGAAAATGTTTGTAGTACCCGTTGGTGAAACCATAAGGGCCTGGGGCCTTTTCCGCGGGCAGCGCGGCTATGGCCTTCAGCACCTCTGATTCTGTGATGGGGCTGAGAGGTCGGCTTGTTGAGCGGGGGTAAGTTTGGGTAAGTTTACATTTTCTAGGAACTTGGATATGTCGGATTTGTTTGGTTGAGACATGTTTTGGTCGTTTCTGAGATTGTATAATGTTTCATAGTACTTTGCAAATACGTTGCTAATATCTTTGGGCGCTACTATTTTGTTGCCGGTAGGGGATACCATGTATGCTATCTTCTGTGCCGTTTGTTGTGTCTTGATTCTTTGTGCCAGCAATTTGCCTGCCTTGTTACCTTGGGAGTAGTGTTGTGCTTTGAGTCTCTTCAGGTGATGTCGCATCTGCTCTAGAGATAATTTGTGTATGCACTCCGTCATTTGCAGGATGCGTTCCCTCAATTCCCTCGTGGGTGTGATTTGGTTTTGTGTTGTGAGTTGATGAAGATTGCTGCGGCATGTTTGCAGTTGTGAGTGGGCGTGTCTTTTTAAATAGGATGCCCGCCGTATTAGCATACCTCGTATAACTGATTTGTGTGCTTGCCATAATGTGTTACGTGAGATATCTGTGGTGTCGTTGGTCTGGAAGTAGTGTGTCATTTCAGTTTTTAGATCTGCGGTGAAGCTGCTATCTCGCAGTAGGGTGGTGTTTAGGCGCCAGGGGCTCCTATGGGTAGGGTCGTATTGGTTTTTAAGCGTCAGTTCTACTGGGGCGTGGTCGGACCACGAGATGGGCCCTATGTCGCAGTTGGTGATCTGGTTCATGTCTGAACCTGAGATGAGAAACCCATCAATACGGGAATATGTGTTGTGTACTGGGGAGAAGAAAGTATAAGCTCTTTCTCCCACATGGTGGGCTCTCCATGCATCGTATAGATGGTGACTGTGAATGAGGTTCCTCAGTGCCCTGCTTTGTTTTTTGAGTGAAGTGGACCGCGCTCTGGATATGGCTAGGGTCGTATCTATCGTTGGATCAAATACATGGTTGAAATCGCCACATATTATCGTGGTGCCATGTTGTATGTGCTGCAGTTTCATTAGGATTTTGTGAAGGACATTTCTTTGATTTGTGTTTAGGGCGTAGATATTCGCAATGGTGTATGGCATGTCATTTAGTGTACCTGTTATAATCACGTATCTGCCTTCCGGGTCAATGTGGTGTGAGTGAGGGAGATACGCAACATTTTTGCTAATCAGTATTGAAGTCCCTTTCATCTTGTTAGTCGTGGTAGCATGGAACTCAAGTGGGTAGTCTTGTTGCAAAATAGTGGCATGTGAACCTGTCATAAAGTGTGTCTCCTGGAGGCACAGCACATCTATGTTCTTGTTTTTGGTTTCTTTATATAGGAGGTGTCTTTTGACTGGGATATTTAGTCCCCTGACATTGTGCGAGTAAAACTTCACGGTGGAAGGTGGTCATGGTCTTGTGTAGTACCTCGTGTAGGAAGTCTATTTGCGGGGGGTCCCTTTGTCCCAGTTCCATCAAACCAAAGGGACGCCCCCTTGTTACCTCTGGGTGTGTGTGTGTTCTGTCGCTCATGGTGGAGCGTTGCCCCTGAACCTCATCCCAACTCGATGGCGGTCTTTGCCCTTTGGGGTGCATTTTGTTGATAGCAGACATAACAATGACATACATATAAACCAAAAGAAGAACAAAAAATAGGAACTTAAAAACCTGGTTTGCCGGGTATCTGGCTGTGCACCTATTCTCGGTGCTGTGGGGGTGGGAGCCTACGGCTTCCATCTTGGCTGCAGTTCAGCGGCCTTGGCCTATATATAGTATATGTTAAATAGATATTAACTGTGACCTACGAAATTTGGTTCGCAATCTGGAGTCCTGTGACCCCGGTAGCCCGAGAGCCACGAGAGTGTGATGTGTACTGTCTGGTTCTGGTTCTCTCTCTCGGAGAAGGGGGTATCTAAGTGTAATGTTGGATTTCGGTGGTATTTCGGTACCTAGATACCCGATGAAGCACATATGTAATAATAATATATATATATATATATATATATATATATATATATGTATGTATTATTTATTTATTTATTTTTATAATAAAACAGTTAGCAACATATTGATTTCTAGTAATTAGCGTAAGGGAGAACCCAGGGGGGTGGGGGGGGGGCAGTTTGCGTCTAAGATTTGTGGGTTTTTAGAGTGGGTGCCACCTCTTTTAAATCTTGTGGAGGGTGCTTGCTCTCTCTGGCTCCGAGGAGCCGTTGTGTTTCTGCCCCGTGTGTCTTTGACCCAATTGCCAGGTTGTATTTAGAATATGATGTTCAGCGTCTAACCTTTGGGCCTACCTCCCAAACTCCCCTGGTACCTGTCCCCACCCAACATACACAACAGCAAAATATAACTCATACATGTGTTATCTGGTATTATTATAGTAGTGTGCTTATACAAGCCTGCACCAGTTGATTAACGGTAAGTCGCTCAGGTTGGTAGTCACATTGCCTTCCTTCAGTGACTTTTTAGGGCTTAATTTTCTTCCACGACTGAGTAAGTCTCTGAGTCTCTTGCCCGCTTGCGTGCGGCTCGATGCCCAAGCTACGGAGGGTCCTCACTCCATCTTCTGGGGTCTGCATGATGGTCGCCTCTCCGTTCCTCTGCACCACCAATTTGACCGGGTAGCCCCATTGATAAGGCAGTTTTAAGTCGCGGAGGTGTGAGGTGACATTGGAGAATTCTTTACGTCTTTTAAGCGTGTACGCCGATATATCTGCGTAGATGGAGATATGCTGGTAGGTTGATGGGGTAGCACTTTTATTGCACGATCTATTAGCCCTCATGATCTCTTCTTTGATGTGGAAGTAGTGCATACGGACCAGAACATCCCTGGGTGATTCTGCTGGCAAGAAGGTAGGTTTTGGGATCCTGTGCACCCGGTCCATGAGGAACATATCTTGGGGTATATCTGGGGCTAGGGCCCTAAACAGCTCCGTGAGGTAGGACGTGAGATCAGTCGGGCCAATGTTTTCGGCGATGCCTCTAATGCGGAGGTTGTTGCACCTCCCTCTGTCCTCCATATCTGCTATTTTCCCTTCCTGGGCTGTTAGTCTGGTTTTGTAGCTGTCCAGCTGCGCCGCCATATTGTTATAGGCTGCTTCGTGCTCCGCCATTTTGTTTTCCATCGTGGAAGTTCTCTCACCCAATTCTTTGATATCTGAGCGGAGGTTTTCCAAGGACGTCTGGAAGGAAAGCTGCAGCTTGTCTGCCATTGCGTTCAGCAGGGTTTGCAGGATCTCCTTTGTCACCGGGAGATCTGCCGTGCCCGGTTCTAAATGGTTGGGAACAATGGAAAAACGAATAAAAACAGACATACTTTCTCGTGAAGACATTGATCCTGTGCGAATTTATTTGGAAAGTCCTGCAAGTGTTGTTTAATATCACTGGCTCACGGAATAACCTTCCCTAAACATTGGAAGTGTTGCACAGAGCTTTTTGTGGTGAAAGTCCTAGCACCACAAAAAAAAACATAAAACCTGTACATTGGGGTACTGTTGTACTCATGAGACATTTCTGAATACAAATATGTGTATTTTACTTCAGTAAAATCCAACAGTATTATGACAGTCAAAGTTAAAATGTCATGCAGATCTTTCTTAATTTCTCATACCTTTTTAGATTTTATTCATATTAAATTATGTTTCATATATAAATATTTCACATGAAATGAAAGCCCTGTTTCTCCTAAAAAAAAAAGATATACAATAATGATATGAAAGAGGTGAATTATGGTTGAACCACATATAGCGCAAATTCCAGGTATTGTTTACGTTTAGTCTTGATCACAAATTGTACAATTGGCTCAATCTTTAAGGGGTTAAACAGCAATTGGATAAATACTTGCAAAAACATAACATACAGGGATATAATTTCTAATTAGTGGGGTAATAGCTGCTTGAACCAAGGACATATCTGACTTCCATTTTGGGGTTGTAACGGACGCCTTCCGTTGACGGATGCTCCAAGCGCTTCCTGAGTACTCCAAACACTGCAGATGACACCACAACCACCGCAGACTCCACAACCGCTGTAGCTTAACTGGAGCCGCACCGTCTTCCTTCCACCCTGTATGAACCTCCAGCATCCAGGACCATATGGGGAAGACCTCTCCTCCAAGGAGAGCACAACCGGAACAAACTCTCAAAAGAGCTAAGTGATTAAAGCTCAAGGGAATATGCAGCGCATAGCAATCCCCAGTGTGAATATAGCTGAGACAAGACTACGTGTTGAGGGTCAAGAAGAACTCTGTTTATTGGCACCAAAAGAACCTTCTTTTATGCAGGTTTCCCTTAGATAGGACCACCCACAGGGCATTACAAAACAACCAATCACACACGTACATTACAGAAAACACAAAAAATCCTCCCCTCTGCCTGTGATATAATTATGTTACACAAGGGATTAACATAATTATCACAGACAGTAAAAATACAGTTTTTACACATACACGGTAACTTTAAAACCATACATCCAATCTTCATAAAAATATTATTATTATTATTAATCAGCACACTTTAAACTTAAACACTTTCAAAAATCAGCCAAATCCATCCAGTAGATCAAAAGTTAGACGGAATGACCGACCGCAAGAACATTTTCCTGCCCAAAACAGTTCCATAGATTTGGGCTGTGCGGTCGGTCAATTTCATGCAGAAAAACGACTAAGTCCCATTCGAACGTGTGTTCGAATCTTCGAACGGGACTTAGTCTCTGCAGCTAAAAGTTTAGTATGGGCGAAGGTAAGGGTCAGCGGTGTTCACGGAAATGTGTAGCCGATTTTAGTTCCATGAATTTGGCTACACACACCGCTGACCTCATTCGAAGAACCAAGATGGCTGCCGCCACGTGTTCGTTTGCACGAACTGCGGCCACCCAGTGCTCGGCAATTAACCTGCAGTAACCTCACAGCCTGGGAGGTAAATTGCCTGCACACTTCCACTTCTGGGTGGTCCGCCTGTGTGGTACCTGGTTCAGTAAGCCCCATTTACTGAACCAAGCGGGAGAAAGCCAGGAACAAGTTATTTTACAGGTCTGGGGACTTAGTCTTAAAGGGGCATTGTTCACCAAAGTCACAATATGTCCCCAGATGGTTCTTAAAGAGCCATACACACCCAATAAAAGTCCATAAGTTTTCAGGGGCACAATCTCCCAGGGGTCATAGTCATGAGGAAGGAGGCTGGCAAATAGGCTTCTCCACAACCCAGGGAAGCAGGGCAATTTGTCATTTAAAGGGACAGTTACAAATGGCAGTTTGTAACAGGGGTCAAGAAGGAATTTTATCCTAGTTTGTTGCAAAATTGGAAGCGCTTCAGACTGGGTTTTTTGCCTTCTTTTGGATCAACAGCAAAAACATATGTGAGGAAGGGTGAACATGATGGATGCAAGTCTCTTTTCAGCTATGCAACTATGTAATTATATATCTATGTATCTGTATGAGTGTCATACTGTTTGTATCTGTATGAGTGTCATACTGTTTTTATCTGAATGTTTGTAATTAAGTGCCTGTGTATTTGCATGTGTGTCCATGTATGTATCTGTATGGGTCATATAGTGTGTATCTGCATGTATGTCAGTGTGTTTATTTATCTGCAAGTGTGTCTCAATAACTGTCACCCGCTTCACCCTGCCGCTTTACCCTGCCACACTCACAATAACTCCCACAATCATGTCACTCGCCCATACCATACTCATCTCCCATCACTCTGCCATATTCATCCTATCACACTCACCTTCTCTAGCACGGTCACACTCATTCTCCATCACTCTGTCACACTTGCGCCTTTCACCCTATCACATAAACCCATCCAATTCTGTCACTTATCCTCCCTGAACTCTGCCACACTCACCCAATAACACACGTGGAGGGGCTGGGGGTGTGAATGTGACACATGGAGGAACTGAAGGGAGGGAGAAAGTAGTATGGGGGGCCCAAGGGCAATTTTCACACCAGAGCCATTACATCTATTTTTATATGGTATGCTATTTGTTCCTAGACTCTATGTGTTGTGGTGAATTCCCATGATAAGTTTAAGTTCTATAATGACCATACTTCCTTTCATTGATTACTACTGAATCTACAATTTAATATTTAGAGGCCTGGCTCATTGGCCAAGAGTGTTAGCTAAGTGCTGATGAGCACATACCTGCACCACCTTTCTTGGTTCCATGCAGGAACTTCTATTTGTGGAGATGGCGGTGAAGGGTGCCCAGCAGACCTCAAATAAGTTGTCAAATCAAGTATCTATAAGTGGATTGACTACTTACTCTGGGAAGGTGCCTGGGCACTTCTGACAACTGAACCACAACCGCTGACTTTAGTGTTTATAGTGTTTTAGCATTCCTTTAAGCCCATAAAAACTCACTCTCTATGGCTGTTAATAGATGTTGTTATACATGCCCAGCACTTATGCACATTTGTTCATCCTCATCATGTTGCTTTTTAACTAGCATTTATAGTGTTTTAACACTAAGATCTGTAATAGCTGTTTGTGAGCGGATCTTCATTGATAAATAGATCTTCTAAAACAAATTTTGCAAAGAATGATACATTACTTAAGTTCACTAGTTGTGTTTACAACACAATATAACTAAAGACGATATGATATTTTACAACAAAGTTGTCTAATCCATGCAACTATATCTTTTATTCTGTACCCAATTGGCTAGAAGGTAATTTTTTGTGAAGAAAACAATATACTTGCTGAAAAGGAATACATCTAGACATTGTCTGAATGAATCCATTCCTCGTAAACATAATGTCCAATTCACCATATAATCAGATAATAAGTTAGGTTGATAAAAGAATCAAATCCATCAAATTCAACCTTTATTACAAGGCTGTTTATTTTTTCAAACATATAAAGAAAAAAATGTATACTATTAAATAATAGTCTACGTTTGCTACTAGAAATGAAAAAAAATCTTAACATTGAAGAATTATTGTATACAATTTACAGCTAAACTAATAAATGATTTCTTTTTTATCATCTGCACTAAAATAGTTTTTTTGCATGCTATATTTTTCATATGATTTTTCCGAGGATAAAGAGTAGCACAAAAAAAAAACACATTTACACCCCACCCCACCGAATTTTGGGAAAGACCAGATGGAGGATCCCACCTTAGTGGGTTATAGGTGGGAGGCTGAGACCCCGCAGGGGAACTTGGAGCAGGACCGGTTCCAAAGGGAGAAGAGGCTATTATACCGGGTAACTGGAGGAACCGGGGTGGGGGTGAGCCAAGTGGCTAAGAGACAGCTAGTGGTACCCCAGAAATATCGGGCTGAGCTATTAAGGATCATCCACACTATTTCCCGCGCTGGCCACTTGGTTATCAGAAAAACTAAGGACCGGTTAACACAGGCATTCTTCTGGCCTGGTGTCATCCGGGACTTACAGTAGTATTGCAGGACTTGTGAGGTACATCAGAAGGTAGGGAAAAGAGGCGACCACCCTAGGGCCAAACATAGGCATTTTCCTATTATAGAGGAACCATTCTTACAGGTAGTGGTAAATCTGGTGGGACCCCTCAGTAAGCCTAGTCCCTCAGGCAAGAAGTATATAATTACTAAGGTGGACTACACTACTCTGTACCGAAAAGCTGTGTCACTCTCCAATATCTTCGCAGAGACAGTAGCGGATGCGCTAGTACAGGTCTTCACTTGGGTAGGGTTTCCCCGGGAAATCATATCCGATCAGGGAACCCAGTTTATGGCAGACATTACCCAACAGATCTGGCAGAGCTGCAGGGTAAAACCCATTTAAGCTCCTTCTATTACCCTCAGACAAAGGGACTCTATGAACGCTTCAATGGCTGATGCTACGAATGTTTGCGGAGTCCTTTCGGAATTTGGAAAAGTTGCTTCCCCATCTATTGTTCGCGTACCGGGAAGTACCCCAGGAGTCAACCGGATTCTCCCTCTTTTAGTTATTGCACGGGAGGAGAGTCCAGGGACCCCTGGACATTGTACGGGAACATTGGGAGGAAAATATGGGAGTAGCCGGTAACCCTATCGTGCCCTATGTTCTGGAACTGCGAGACCGGCTGCAGGATCTAACTGAGTCAGTTCGAGAGAGCTTGCAGCTGGCTCAGCAGTGTCAGAAATGGTGGTACGACCAGGGGGCTAGAGACCACATCTTAGAGATAGGGAAAAAAGTGCTAGTACTTAGGCCCACTAAAATCAACAAGCTCCAAGCCATCTGGAAGGGGCCCTTCCCAGAGTAAGTAGTCAATCCACTTATAGATAGTTGATTTGGCAACTTATTTGTGGTCCGTTGCCACCCTTCACCACCATCTCCACAAGGTAGTCGAGAGGATCAGCAACACCACCTATATAGTGGTGAAGTGTTCAGATGAAAGAATCAGAAAGTTCTTTCATGTGAACACGCTGAAGACTTATCTAGAGAGAACTGAGGAGGTGTACGCCATGTGCACGCCTGCCTTTGAGGACAGCGAAGGGCTTCCCTTGCCCGATATGCTTCCGACCACCTCATTGGGGGTAGAGCAAGTCAGCTTAGGGGCTGACTTGAGCCCCACTGAGAGACAGCAAGCCTCCAAACTGCAGAGGGAATTTGGCAATATATTTTCTGCCCTGCCAGGGTGCACGATGCTGGCGGTACACCACGTGGAAACCCCAGGTCAGGCACTCTACCAGAAGCAACCATATCGCATCCCTAAAGCTGGTAGGGAGAGCATGCACAAAGAGATTCAGGACATGCTAGGGTTAGGAGGCATAGAACACACTCAAAGTTCTTGGGCTTCACCGGTAGTTTGGTGCCTATGCGGGATAGTATGACCCATTTTTGCATCGACTACCGCAAGTTCAATGACCAGTCGGTAACCGACGCATTACCCATGCCCCGGGTAGATGAACTGTTAGACCGGATGGCAGGAGGGAATTATTTGACCACTATCGACCTATGCAAAGGGTATTGGCAAATCCCCCTGGAGCCTGACGCTATTCCTAAGTCGGCATTCGTCACCACATTTGGCTTGTACCAGTTCAGGGTCATGCCATTTGGGATGAAGAATGACCCTGTTATGTTTCAGAGGATGACGGATAGCTCTTGGAGGGATTTCAGGACTTCGCCTGTGCATATCTGGATGATATTGTTATCTTCAGCCATACATGGAAAGCCCACCTACAGCACATCTCAGTGGTGATCAAACGAATTCAAGACGCCGGTGTAACGCTCGAACCAGAAAAATACCATGTAGGGATGTCATGTAGTACCTGGGGCAGAGGGTGGGCTCTAGTATACAGCAACCCGATCCCACTAAAATTAAAGCCATAACCCAATGGCCTCAACCCCGTACCAAAACACGGTACAAAGTAATGGCGTTTTTGGGGATGGCAGGGTATTACCGGAGGTTGTACCGGACTACAGCACCATCTCTGAGCCCCTTACTGACCTCTCTAGAAAGTCCTTACCCAGGCAAGTTTTATGGTTCCCAGAGTGTGAGGATGCCTTCCAAAAGCTAAAAGCAGCCCTGAGTGATGCACCTGTATTAGCTACACCAGACCACACTAAAGGATTTCTCGTTCATACAGATATCTCAATGTTTGGACTGGGAGCCGTATTAAGCCAGGTCGGGGAAAGCGGCATGGAACACCCAGTGGCATATCTGAGTAGAACGTTGTTATGCCGGGAAGTCACTTATGCCACTATGGAGAAGGAGTGCCTAACTCTGGTGTGGGCACTAAAGAAACCGCAGCCATACTGGCACTCCTTTACCTACATGACTGACCACAATCCCCTAATCTGGCTTAACAAGGTAGCCGGAGATAACCCAAGGCTGCAGCGATGGAGCTTGGCATTGTAACCTTATAATTTCACAATGCAGTATCAACCGGGGAAGCAGAATGCCAACACGGATGGACTATTTAAGCAGATGGAGATAGAAAAATAACCAACCCATTGGGGTCTAGGCGGGTATGCCGTCCCATGGAACTGGGAGGGAAGCTATGTGATAAAAAACCCTACTTTGCCTCTTCCTCACTTCGGGAATCTATTTAAGGTTTGTTTTTATGTTACCAAAGTTGACCAACCCCTAGCCCTGATTTCATGGAACTGTTTTGGGCATAGGATCATGTGCACAGTCGGTCAAATAATTGACTTCCATGGAAATCTCGAATCCCTGAACCGATCTGGGTGATTTTTTATATATGTTGGTTATCCAGATCGGGGCTATGATGGGATGTAACTTTTGTGGGGTTTTCATGTTTTGAAGGTACTTTTGGGGTGTTTGTAAATTGTTTTTAATTGAGTTTGTACAGTTCCTGACTCAATTATCTCCCAGGCACAGGGGAGGGATTACTCTGTTTTGGGTGGGAGTATCATGGGGGTCTTATCTATGTCCTTGTACTGCATAAAAGCAGACCATTGAGCCTGGATTCAAAAGCTCATCTTACCCCTTCATGAAGTCTAGGCTCATGTTTGGGGGATTGGGAGCTATATTCAAATTTGGGAGATTCTTCACGGGTGACTCAGCTGGAGTACTGGGATCTGTTACATGGCCATCAAGTGGCTCTAAATGCATGGGCCACCCGATGGGATCCCCAAGCCAGTAGTTCTGCCACTGTACACAACTACATACCATCGTTAAATTTACAGATTGAAATATAATACATTATAAAGCGCTGCAGAATTTGATGGCTATAAATAACATAATAATATAAATCAATCATAAAACGTTTTAACAGCCTAAACAAATGGCAGTATTTCATTACTTATTCTGGAATAATCCTGCTCAGCTTATTTTAAAACATATGCAATAGGCTGTTCAATAGATGTCAATAGAGCATGGGACCACTCTCAGAGGTTTTGTAGAAGAGTCACTACCTATTACTAGATGATTTTTTAAAAATTACAGAGAGTACTACATCCTGCAGTATCCACTGTACTGGCGAGTCTTTTTTTCCTTTATTTCTTTATGTACTCCTTTATTTACTTACTGTCAGGCATTATTATGCTAACCAGCCTCTCATTGTTGGCACTTTGGTTCACCTGACCAGCTTTCCTGGTGAGGGTTTCTGTTACATATCTTATATTCTATTATAGAGAAACACAGCACTGGTTAGGAATGGAACAAGTCCATCCGCCAGGTTGTGATGGTTGAGAGATACAATGGGGCCTAACCCCTAGAAATTGAGTATTTTACTGAAGCGGATGATGATTTTAATTTAGGATTCTACTTTGTTTTCAGACTGTCCTATCATTTATTTATGGTGGGATTAGATACTAGTCTATTACCAGCATGATATTAGGGACTCCTTCCCCCAAATCTCCTACAGCTGTTTAGGCAGTTCGTTTAACATTGATATTGCTGGCTATTTAGACTGCAGGCTTTTTTCCTGCAATGTTGCAAACGTATTCTGGTAGATGTTTGCACATATATTTTTTGTGCACTTGATATACTCTTTGTTCTAATTATAGAGTTTATTTACTTTTGTATTTAGAGATCTTCAGTTTGCTACATTTAATGTACCTCCCCCCTTTTTGGTCATAGTTATTTGCTACTACTTATGGCAATTTTGCCACACACATGGTGGGATCAGATACTAGTCTAGCATGATACCAGGGACTCCTTCCCCCAAATCTCCTACAGCTGCTTAGACAGTTTGTTTAACATTTATATTGCTGGCTATTTAGACTGCAGGCCTCTTTATTGCAATGTTGCAAACGTATTCTGGTAGATCTTTGCACATATATATTTGTTATGCACTTGATATACTCTTTGTTCTAATTATAGATTTAATGTATCTACCCCCTTTTGGTCATAGTTAATTGCTACTATTTATGGCAATTCTGCCACACACATACTTATAGCATTTCTTCTGACCATATTACTATTATTTTTGGACTAGTCGATTCTATCCTATTGGATCCTAATTTTATTACTTATTTGTTTAGTATCTGTGTGTTTCTCCCCCAAGAGGGATTAATAAAGAGTTTTTTGTTTTTTGCTCTCTGCGCTCCACTTTTATATTTATTATTGCAGAGTAGCTTTTTTCACATAAGGATACAAGGTCTTTTTGGGAGGCAGATTGTCTTTAATCTGCAACCCATTAGTCCTATTTTTTCTTTATATTCTATTATATTCGTTTTCATATATCATTTTTAAGCCCTTGCACTATGGTATTTTTTTTTTATTTCCTTTTGATTCTCTCTTCCTGCATATTACTGCTATTTCTTGATATTTATCTTTAACAATATGTGGATACCTCCCATTTTAAAGTTTTGACATTGCAGTAGGTGTTATTTTAAACGGTGAATTGCAGCTTTGCTTTTAACATGCTCCAAACTCTTGCTACTTTACTGGTGTAACTGCTACTGAGTTACTTTATATGAAACAAGCATTTGCTTACTTGTACCTTAGCAACAAACTGTGTTGACACAAGAGTCCACGAACATTGCAAGTGACATCACGATGGATCACATGATCATGCCAGATGCCAGTGATGCCGGGATGATGGCAGAGACACACTGAACGGAGATTACACTCCCTTTTTTGAGTTGGGGGTGCTACTTGGCTTTATGGATTATTTTTAATTATATATATATATATATACTGGTCAGTGTGCCTGTATTATGTAAGGACAGCAAGCAATGACAAAGGGGCCCAAAATGTTTGCGTTATTCTTTATTCTGCACGTTGAATACATGGTTGTATCGCTGTTTGGGACACCATGCATCTGGTTGCGCTGGTCGCATTTTTCCACAGTCTCTAATTCCATTTTTATCAAAAGTGTAGCTTATTTTGCTTTTTTCTTCAAATGCTCATCCTCCTGTGTAGTTATCTCTTCAGGTCATCAGTGGTACCATTTAATCCACCAAGCAGGCTCACCGCCTCTGTGTCCTCTTTGATTCCATCTTTCACTTCTTACATCCAGTAAATCTGCAAATACTGCAACTTCCATTTTAAAAACTTAGCTTGTGTTGACTCACTCCTAACACATGATAACAGCTACAATGCTTGTGTGTGGTCTTATTTGATGTGAAACTGAAGCAAAAATGAAAATATGCTATATTTAATTTATTATTGCTTCATATGTCAAAGACATTGTCCTATTAAAGTGCAACAGGCACGATCACATAACTAACTGAAAGCAAGATATCGGTGGTACAAAATACTCATTCATTTTCATTATATGATTTTACATTGACTGTCTGTTTGCCTTGATACAGTCAGAATAGACAATATAAATTAATGAATGCTTACATTTGTTATTTCTTGCAACATAGATTATAAGAAGAACCCACTGGCTCAGTTAAAGGAACAGTCCAAGTATCATAACTACTATAGCTCACTGTAGTGGCAATAATGCCAACACTGCCCTAGCACCCCTATTGCAACTTTTGGGTCCACTACATGCCGTTCTTCATCTCCACTACCTCCTGTCTGTGCTAAGCCTGGCCGTGCATGGCTTATCTGATTGGTTGAAAGAGATCAGCTGGTTCTAAAACAGTTTGACTCCTTATAATAAGGGCACCAGGACATGCCAGTAACCGTAACCATAACCACAACATCACACTGTAGTTCTTATGATGCTTGGAGTGTTAACGTTATAGGTTCATTCACCTAGCAATTTTATTGTGCATATACTGCTATACTTATTATGACTACAATTGCATAGCGTCTGGTGAAAAGTTACAGGGTTTACCAGATTGCAAGGTATTAAACCTGGAGTTATCACTAAACTATACTGATTTGAATATGTAACTAAAGAACAAAACGCTTCCAGGTTTCAACCTGGAAAAAGTAGCCTGCACCTACCTCTACTGCAGATATGATCCTCAGTAGCAACTTATAACGTATCTCTTCCTTTGAAACCTCAGGTTTCTACATACACTATAACTGCAATATAGAGTTGTACTACAAAAATAATGAAATGCAAAGGAAAATATATGTAGCCTAATGAAGCATTTTGAAGCTCTGCGCAGACAAAATTTAAACATCAGCTCCGGATGTTGTTAAAATATCATTTGCATAGTTCAATAAATCCATATAAAAAAATAATCTATCTTAAAATATAGTTTGTTTTGAAGCTCTGATGCTTTGTGTTTAATTATCTGCTTTGTGTTTTGTTGGGGACAAGTTGTTCCAGAACAACCCACTGCCTGAAACTGTGATTAGAAAATTATTGGACATGTATTCCTCTAACATCAATCACACATCAGACTAGTACTTCTTCAGGAATGCACGCTAGCTTGACAAATCAAGACATATCAAATATTCAAAAAGCAATGCTTACCGAAAAACTAAGCAAACTAAATAGGTTGTTGGTAATCAGTTGTGTCCAAGGAAGAATAGTTATGTTAAACTTTAATTTTACTCTTTCAGAAGCAGTAGCCAATGATAGTGCATTATACAAAGATGAATTTAGATTTTTCTTCAATCATCCGTCTTTGAAACTGCTGTTTGCCATGCATAACATAAGAATGCCTCATTTAAATTTGAGAATAAGATCTATACATAGTCAGATGATTAGCATAGTTATTCATTTGCAAACGTGAATAATAATATTTCTGTCTGGCTGAAGGGAGAAGCTGCACTGACATTCTCTGTGCGTTTCATCTATCATAATTTCTAATCTGTCCAGAAATCAAAGTACAAGGTGCACAAGGAAATTATCTAGAACTAGGTGTGGGGTAAAATATATTTTTCCTTTTTTGCATTAGGTACCCAGCAGGCAGGGTATAAAGGTATGATAATTTGCAGGTTATAATAGGACATGAAAAATCATATTTTTAATTATTTTTTAATAAAGAACCTTACTGTTTAAACTGGGTTAATTGTGAAAACTTGTTTAAAATGTATGATGAAGCAAATTACAAATAATTGAGTTTTTCTTTCAATCTAAATTATATAGAACATAGAGATAAAAGTACACATGATTGATGACTTGCTACTAACCTTACTACGGGGGTATGTTTTTTTTAATAAGAAAAAAAGAATACGTTTTGTTATCTGTTGTACTTATGACAAAAAAAACTGAGATAGAGGATTGAAAAGTTTGAGCTCCTACAATGGATGATGATAAATGCTGTTGCTTTATATTTCCAACTCTTGTAGCTTTCTTATCATACACAAAATCAAATAAAGGGAAAAAGGTCCCAATTTTACATTTGAAGCAAAATTGTGAAAAAAGAAAGCCACTCTAAAAAAACACAAAAAAACTATAAATCTCAGCACTCTCGAAGATTTGTGATGTTATCGATAAAAAACCCATTCCAATTTATCTACAACAGCAACACTGATAATAACTTCAAGTGCGAAATACATTCTAATACTTGGAATTTAGCACTGCTATTTCAGCCACTGTACGATTTAAGGTTCTCAGTTATCTCATTTCTCAAGGAGATAGCAAGGAGCTCTTTTAAGAGGTTTTAATAAGTTTCTCTAATAACTCAGTTTTTCCCCAGTTGTTGGCATCTTAATGAATTTGTAAGCAAAGTAATTCTTCACATCCTATATCTGTCACTAACACAATTTTCATTTAAGCATTTAGATTGTGTTTTACACAGTGATTCCTAGAGGCTCTCTCTGCATATCACCATTTTTCTGTCTGTACAAATTCTATATTTATTATGAATTACACTGCACACAAACAGAAAATTGTTCACACAGAATTTTTTTTTTTTTTTATCTGAATAGGTCCCTTAGTACCCAGTGTCATTTCTTGCAGAACTTTTATATTTAATAAATATTCACAAATTGCTTCACAGAGGAGCATACAAACTTCACTAATAAACAAATGCAATTCACTTAAAGCAAGAAAGTTGTATTTTTATGCTGTAAGCAATATATTTTTTAATCTGTTGGCTAATTTCTACCTTTGGTTTTTCGGTAAGGAATGCAGTAAACATGTAAACCTTATTAACTGTTGAGGTAAGAAGTATAGTAATGGAACTATGTTAAAATAATTAGGACAAATTGACTTAAATGTGACCAACAAAAATGTAAAATGTTAATTGTAAAAAAAAAAACCCCAAAAAACATCATAAAATTGTAGGCCAAAGAAACAAACAAACAAACAAAAAAAAAAAAATTAAAGAACACTAACATTTAAACAAAACAAAGGGACACTATAGTCAACAGAACAACTACAGCTTATTGTATTTGTTCTGGTGAGTATAATAATTCCTTTCAGGCTTTTTTCAGTAAACACCGTCTTTTCAGAGAAGATGCAGTGTTTACATTACAGTCTAAGGATACCTTTAATGGCCACTCCTCAGATGACTGCTAGAGGTGCTTCCTGGGGCAGTGCTGCACAGTGACTGCCATTCAGTGTCTCCACCCTCTGCATGCTGACACTGAACTTTCCTCATAGAGATGCATTGATTCAATTCATTTCTATGAGGAGATGCTGATTGGCCAGGGTTGTGTTTGACTTGTGCTGGATCTGCCTCTGATCTGCTTCCTTGACAGTCTCAGCCAATCCTATGGAAAAGCATTGTGATTGTCTCAGAGAATCACTTCTGATTGATGATGTCAGCCAAGCAGGCAGATCAGGATCTGTGCCAGCAGCTGCAGACTTGAACAAAAGTACAATTTTACTATATTTTGGAGGGTAAGGGAGGCCATATGGTGGTTTTAACACTATTGGGTCAGGAATACATGTTTTTCCCATACTCAATGATCCTTTTGTGCAATTCAAAAATACTATTAAACAAGCGTTGGGGACCCTCTACACATGTGTGGAAATTGGTGCACTCTGCAAATTGTATCTTTCTCTAGAGAATCATTCCTAGCATTAGACAATCCAAATGCGAAGACTTTGAATAACTAAAAGTTTTCAAAAAGAAGTGCTTCTAATGGGGGTCTGTCTGGCAACCATTAGAGATGTGTTTAACCCCTTAAGGACCAAACTTCTGGAATAAAAGGGAATCATGACATGTCACACATGTCATGTGTCCTTAAGGGGTTAATGGTTAAATGTTTTATATTTAAAAAAAAGGGGGATTTTCAGAACAGTTCAGACCAAGTCCCTGCCTCTTCCTCAATTCTCCACCACGTCTGTACTTCTCTCTCTTTTTACGCAAGACCTTGATAAGGCAATTAATTTCACATTGCTGGATCATATGCAACAAGCTAATGTGTGCATAACTAAATCTGCTACACAATAGAGGTTGCAAACCCATGGACTATATTCATACAACTAACTGTACCTACATCCCAGGCCTCAGAAACAAGTAATGTAATGGTCAATATACTCTTCATCAACATACGTATGCAAAAGGTATATGTAGCACAGTATATTACATACTAACTAGGAAGAGCAAAGGTATATGTTCTAAACCTTTATTCTCAGTTAGACTATATGCTTACTCAATGCCCATAGCAGGAAACATGGTACATGTATATAAAGCTGGGGTTGCTTAAGGAAATTGGTAGCATTCACCACTCTAACCATGAAAGAAACACAACACGACCAGCATTATTTATTTATAGTTTGTTTTATTGAATAAGGCAAAGGAATTTCAGGATGTGGCATGATGTGTGATTTTTAAATAAGGGACTATTAGAAGCGATGAAAGATCTATAACATTCATATAACATGATGAAGGAAATATGTGTGCAGTAGTCATGTCAAGTGTGCCGTATAAAATAATTATGTATGCAACGGAGCTCCAGTACTCTGACCGAGTACCTGCGCCAAGTCTGCTTCCTCATAACTATCAGGGACCCTGGAGCACTTCAGACCCAGTCGTTGAGGCTTAACTGGGATCACTGAGGGTCTTTTCCACTCTGAACCAGTCTACTGTGTTTATAGCCCTGGACACACTTTCCATCAGCAGATTTCCCCAAACACCAGACAACACATGGTGAAGGTTAAAACAGCAACTAACTTTAATAGACATAGCACACATATTTTAAGCCCCCAACAGTCTCATTTAAATACAATATTGTGCAAAGAGTACTATAGTACAAGGAAGGCAGGGATCAGACAATAGCAAGGGCTGATGGGAGATTGAGGAGGGACAAAGCAGCTAGTTGAAACTGGTCTGGCAGTGTCCCTGGGACAATGCCCTGCTGGGGAAACAAGGGGACAGGAAAAAGGGGGATGGGGAGAGGCACAGACAAGCAATACATTAAACAAACCCTGTACTAATACTGGGCACTGGGTGACCAAAACACAAGAGGAATCTGGGGACCGTCAAATATTGTGGCATATTTCATGGTGTTTTCCTATAATTGTTTATAGTTTTGAGCATATAATACTTATCTTTTAGGATAGATTGTCTAAGTGGGTGATAAATTATTCTGAACTATATAACATAAAGTGTAGGTATTGCCTATATAGAGAAATATGGTTTTCCGTACAGAAAGGTTTTATTCAATGCTAAAAATAGGTCTACACAAGGATAATCTACTTTATATAGATTGGATGATGAGAGCTATGAAGTGAGAACACATGAATATAATGAATAATGATATCTCACCAGAAAACAATGATGTGTTAAGATATCACAAATTTTCATAATTGAGCAACGTATTCACATTTTTAAGTGCAAAAATCTAATAAGACATATCACTCCCCACATGTTTGGAGACGTATAAAAAATCAAATGGTTACAAAGAAAAATTGTATTTCATCATTATTTTTTAAAAATAGTAAAGATCTAAATATGTTAATTAAGAGGTAGTGAGTACATTTAGTGCAATAGAAAGTAAGTCTCTGCTAGCCAGTCCCCACAAAAACACATACAAGGGTCAATATAACCCCCATCTAACTATAGGAGGTATTATTTCCTTCTCATATCCTCAGCTTCCATCCTGCAATTGTATGTCTGCTAAATTCTGCTGGGTTTAAAGTGACTAAAAAGGTCCCATTCTATTTGAATGGGCCTAGTAAATTTACACAGTATAAATGCCCCCATATGCAACATGATGGTTTTGTCCCATTCACTATAGGGAAAATAAGACTTTAACACCATAATTGTCATCATTTATGGACATTGGCTCTGATTGTCCTAACATGAAAGATTGCATTTATTAACAATTGAGTATTCATACATTTATAGCTGATGTTTACTTGCTGTATAATATTGATATATTTACTTTTGAACATTTGATTCTTTACTCTCAAACAATGTGCAATTGTTTGCTTGTTTGTTTATTTATTGTTTGATTCCCTTAGTTTTCTTTTTTGTCTTTATTTATGCTGTTTCTTGTGGCCAGGGCACTTCATGGCTTTCATTATTCCACTTCATCAGATTGTATAAATGGAACTGCTGAATGAACTGATAGCAACTATAATGCACCTTCTGAGATTATTGATGGCCCCATTCAGTTTTGTAAATGGGGCTGTGCACAACATTCGCCTCTGCTGCCGACCATGCATACACACTACCGCAACTCTGACTCTGTCTCTGAACCAGAAAGCAAAGGTAGTGACATGAATTATTTTGTATGAGCAGAGATGGATTTATATATTTTCCTGCTATCTGGAAGGAAAGTGGGAAACTTGAAACTGCAGTGTTTGCAAATCAGTGCATTCAATAATAGGTAACTGTGTGCAAGAAGACAAGGATTGGGTGACTCCTTGCAGACCTTAGCAATAAATGTTGCTTACTATGGTGCTCGGAGGGTCCCTATACATTTGTAAGCAAAATCTACAAAGACATGGCTGAAATTGTGGCCAAACTTGTTTCAGTTATTATTTCATGATAGACTCTGTGCACAAACGTATATGCAACTCATGTACTAATACAGTTAGGGAGACACAAAGTTTACTGCTGTGATATACATGAGTGAGGGGATGAGATTGTAAGGGTTATTTACTAAATGACCCAAATATTATGGCAATGAAAATTCTCATATTTACTAAAGCCATACATGGTTGGGCTCAGTGAACTTCACTATTTGGCAAGGGCACATCTACTAGTTGTTTAAATTAGCAACTGGGAAGCCATTGCTGCTTTGTCGCTAGAAATGGCATGGTACCTGCGGTTTGGCTACTATAATGTATTCTGATGGGGACCCAATATGCAGTGGATAATGGGTCTAAATAATTATATAATAAATAATTATTTAATTATTCCAAGGTGAGGTCTCAAGTGAAGTGAGACTTGCCAGTCAGAGCACTCTGACGCATTGGTATTAGTTGTATTGACACCCCTCACTATTAATAGGGTGACGGGCAAGAGGTAGTGTTTATATAGGTAAGAGGAGTATAGGGACAGGGCCTTGTTGCCTGCTTGAACAATAACCTACATTATGATGTGGAAAACAGTTAAAACTTTACATAGAGAAGCATTAGAGGTGCATTCATCACTTTGAGGCAACTGTCTCATTCAAAATCTTTAGTTTTGAATGGACAGTTGCCTCAATCTGCAGGCTGGTGGGGGGGAGGCAAGGGGGAGGCGTGCTATAATCAATCAGTTTTTATCCGTGCACGTCCCTAATTTCTGTCATTAGTGGGCTATCTGAAACTGAGTTGCATGTGTAAGATGCCGGAAACTAGAGAAAATGAAGAAAAGAGAGGCATGCTCAATAATGCAATCTGAAGAAGTTTATATATGTTTTATTACATACTTTTCCTACTTTATTTTGATTTGACAGTTTGTTTAAAAGTGTTTGCTTGCTGTTTGCTTGCTGTTTAAAAAAAAATGACTGTCAAATGAGAGGCAGTACACCTGCTGGGTGGCCATGCGCGCTTTCTGATACTGAAATTTTAGAATCCAAATGCTATCTGTAGAGAGTTCGGTTCAGCATTGGAGGCTCACTTTGGGGTTAAACCTGAAAGTAAGAGTGTGCTCAGCGGCATCCTGGCACCATAACAACTTAATTTAGATGCCTGGGGTGCCCCTTTACGTGCTGTATGAGAAGCTATGTAATTGCCCTTGATCATTTTTCAAAATGATCTCTAAAGAAGGTAGAAACATTGATCACTGTGAAACATGAACATTTCTGCAATAAAAAGGAGTGGATAATCATGGCAGCATTTAACTAATGGGTTAGTTCCTCTAGCCAACAGGACATGACATGTGCACAGTCGTTATTCGGCATGTGCCATAGCACACACCCAAACCTTTTAATAAAACACAGACACCAGTTTTTCTGTTGGAAATATATACTCCACAGCTTTATTTTAATTATATCATACATTAACAAATTGGGGTCTTTGCCAAATAATAACGATACTTTAATACAATCTCCCTCCGTACATAAATAAATCTGGCAATGACCCCATATCAATATACAATAAATAACAGTATAAATAACATATAACATAACACACAACCTACCAAAGAGGACCCATAACACGGCCTACCGAAGAGGCCCCATAACCAACTGTTTAACCTTTAGGGGTGTACCAAGACACCCCTACATGCGAGATTCGGAGCCACCAAAGAGCTCGAACCTACCAACCAATTATAACATTCCTTCCTAATCCATCCTAAGCCTTGCCATGACCCTTACATACTCCACCTACTTCCCATTTAACCTAGCCCTTTCCCACCACAACCCATGACTTGACCCCTTAAGATCTTGGGCGACCACCACCACAGAAAAACAGGGCTCTCGTAATACCTTCTTGGTTAAGCAGATCGCAACCCACATCAGACAAATGCACTCCGTCCTTCCTAAAATATCCTGGCAACAGTTCATTATGCCGCAATGCGACCCCACGAACTCTTCAAGTAAAAACTGACATCGTCCTATTCACCTTACCCCGGCTACTGCAGCAGGCTCACTGAAACCGAGGCACCATCTCAGACCACACCACTACCACACCAGGAACCATCCCTTTTCATCCATCGAACCAACTCCCTCTGGGGAACCAGACCCTAATCGTTCCCTCCGCCATGTATTACCACTCCATCTGGGGAGGCCCCACCTGCCACCCTCCAAAACATTTCCCCAATGATGCTTTGCCAATTGAAAACCAAGCCAGACTAAGGTCACCATCTCCAGAGAAAAGCCCAGCTTTTTCTGCGCTCAGTAGACATACGAGTGACCCACCAGCCAGGCAACCCAACCTGAAAAGAAACAAGATAGTGACAAAGCAAGAACAGTAACCAACCAACCCTTACCAACCCCCGTTACACCAGCCTGTCCGGCCTCAAATATGAATGAAAACGAATGGATTCCCATCTCCCTATTCGTTTAATGCACTCCTCCCCCAGACCTAGGCGAGCTGCCTCCGTCGCCGCCCCTATCCGAAAGGAGTGTGTCCCGAACTGCATCGGGTCCAACCCAAGCCTCCGCAAACCCAACCGGAAAACTAAAAAAAAACTGAAACTGAGTTAAGGCCGAACCATCAGTATGAACCAAAATACAACCTGGGGAACCGAGGGGCGCAAACCCAAAAAACTAGTCACACACGCCACCGGACAGACCCCTCCGACCCCGGTAGGGAAAAGAAACACCAAGCACCCCTTACCATAAACATCCATCTTGGAGCTACCCAGTCTAATCTCCACCTTATCCACCCCCACCGCAAAATCCGAGCACTGAATCCTGTTAAGTCCCGTGTGATTAGCGCTCACCAGTTCTCCAATTCGAAAAGCTCCGAAAAAGGCCCACACGAAGGCGACCGAAAACATCTTCGTATTTAGAAGAACAGACTGATGGCAAGATCCCCACCAACCTCTGCAGAACGGCAAATGAAACAGGCTTCCTCGTATCCACCAAATTCTCCCTTTTTTAAAACCCTTGAGCACTTGCCGAACCAAAAAGTTCTTAGTAAGGTCCCAGCCGTTAAATGTAAACAAAAACGGCAACGCCAACATGTACCAATCTATCATGGACGGAGACGCCTGTCTCACAAATAACCGACATAAGAACCACAAGCCATCCCTCGGCCGACCCTGCTACCCCCGTCTGCTCAATCATCTCGTCCCACTCAGTCCAGACCTTGATGTATGAAGCCCATGTGCCCTGTGCTAGTGAAGGTCTTATGAATCCCCCAAGCAAGACATCCCGAGCTGCCACATCTCTTCCGGACAAGCCTGTCCCTTGTCCAGCACGTCTGGGGCTTTGTTCCGAAAACGTTCCCAGTGTGAACGAGACAGAGCATCACCCACCACGTTCAGAACCCCGTGCACATGCCTCGCCCTAAAAACAATGTTAAACGACATACACAAGAGCACTAAATGCCTGAGAAGTCGCACGACTAAATGCCTGAGAAGTCGCATCGAGGAATGCGCCAGACCATTAATTTCTTGCACCACCGACATATTGTCCGAATAAAAGATCACGTGCTTATTTGCAAGTTCCTTCCCCCACAGTGTCACCGCTACCACTACCGGAAAAAACTCCAGGAACACCAGGTTCCTGATCAGAGGGCTCGCCCTCCACGTCTTTGGACTCTGCGCAGCATCGTCCCGCCAGGTAGGCCACAAATCATATGCTCCCCGATGCATCCGTAAACAAGCCCAAGGCCGCCGACGAGGTGGGTGGATCTCTGAAAATTACCTTACCATTGAATTTCATAAAAACCGTTCCCATATGTCCAAATTTGCTTTCATGTCGGATACTCAGACATAGTGAGTCGGTAATCTCACCCCGACAGTCCCCTTCGCCAGCAGCCAGCAAAAGGCCGACCCATGGGGATCACCCTTCAGGCAAAATTTAGGCTACCGAGCAGGTACTGCAGCCCCTTTAGTGTTATTTTCCTCGCCCCCTTCACCGCCCCCACCATCCAGCAGAGTGCAAGTAATTTGTCCAGGGGCAGCCTGCATTCCCCTTTCTCTGAGTCGATCTCCAAACCCAGGAAAGTAAGGCAAACGGTAGGGCCCACCATCTTGTCCTCAGCCAAGGGAACCCTGAAGGAATGTGATACCCCTCAATATCTGTCCACAGCAATCAGAGCCCGCTGAGCCTACACATAAGAAATTGTGACAATCTAGGTGTATGGGAAGCAGCCAAAAGGCTACATCTGCCTTTGCCATTAGCTCCCCTCATCCTACCTCCCTAACCAACTCGACCGCATGGTCGAATGATGCATAGGACACAGAACACAGGGCCACATCAATATCATCATTCACTGAAGATACCTTCGGGTACGATAAGTGATGAATGAGTGGGAACTTGCCGTCCTTCTTATGGACCAACCCCATCGGTGAAATCCGCAAGTCTGCCAATGGCGGGGATTCAAACGGCCCACCATCCTTCCCAGATGAACCTCCTTTTCCAATTTTTCCCATACCACCACCGGATGCTCCCCCACTGACTTAAGATTTGCGCATAGACCTCTGTCCTTGAATGTTATAGTAAAACCCTTTGAAAACCCTTCAAATAGAAACCTTGCATCTTCCCGGTTAGCGTACCGCCTTAACCAAGGCAGCATCACGCCGACCCTCACTGGGGTTGCCCCCAGCCGCAAAGGAGGGGGCAGATAGACCAGCGATGCCCCTGGCGGCGGGCGTTTTCCTTTCTTGAAGCACCTGTTGGTGCCATGTGTACCTCCGCACCCTGAACATTCGTGTTTGAACCTACACGACGCTCCCCATTTACACTGGCCAATACAGTCGAGGTAACAAAACAGTTGGGAGCAACGATCTGGGAATTTCTCCACCAACACACTAGCCAAGATACAAAACGCCCGGAGCCAATTTCCAAACATCTTAGGTATCTTGCAATAGCGGCATCGTTTTTCCTTCTCCTCCTTCTTGGCATCTTTTTTATCCTCCTCCTTCAAGTCAATATATTCCTCCAAAGGCACGAGCGAAAAGATCTCAAGAAATTCCCCTTTCCAAATTTTCTCTTTTACTTCCATTTTGAAATGACACCCATGGTCACCAATGGTCCCGCCAACAACACATGCACGTGTTGACGTCTAGCGTCGGGGATTTCACCACACGACTCCAAGTGCTCGCACACCTTGACCGCCGCCCCCCGTTCGGGGTTGGTACCCTCTGTCCCCACGAACACGCCACCTGACACCGCCGCGTTGGCCTCCCCGCCCCTGTTCCTTCCTCCATTAGGATCCCACACTCGCCCGAAACTACCTGTCTGAACCCCCCCCCCCCTCCTAATCATGACTCCAGCAGAGATTTCAAGCAACCCAACAGTGTCCCTAAATGTTGTGGAAGTGTAGACTCACCACCAGGGCCCCTGGTCATGGAAGACCGTGGGGCGCCATCCATCCCTCCACCTCTTGAGGCTCAGGAGCGTCCATAACTCGCTGACCCAATCTGCCTGGTCCCGCCTCAGGACCATAGATGACAAACTCCTCGACCTGTAAGGAGAGTTTTTGGCAGTTTTTGACTCTCTTATCTGCTTTTTTGCATGCTCTGCATGTAAGAAGAATGTATTACTTAATGTTATCTTTTAATAGCAATTTTTCCAAGTAAAAATGTTTTCATACTTTATATCATTGTTTAGTCCAAGTGGTATTATGGACATTTAGAAATAAAAAATTTAAAAAAATCTGTATTCTGACTAAAGAATGTAGGGAATATCAGAGGGAACCTAAAAACACCTAACAGAGAGCTACAAAGTAGGGGGTAACCAAAAGAAATTGCAACAAAATAGACGGAGACCCTTGTATCAAGGGGTTCCTAAAACGTAGCTCAGTGTACACAAAGATACCCAAAATCTAGTGGTGGTACTAAATAAAGGGAGAGACAATAAGCAGGCCAAATAGTGGAAATAAAGGGAAGGGGGAGAGGGATGGGTTACCGGAAATTAGAGGGGGGGGGGGATAAGTAAGAGCAACAAGTCTCAAACAGACCCCAACAGACCCCACATAATAGGTATATACAGAGTATGTGAAAAACCTCTTGCCCATAAAAATGAACTCCTTCCTCCACAATAGCTAAATAAAGTAGAGTAGATAGGGTAAAGTGAAAAAAAAACAAATACTTAAGGGGGGAAAGAGAGTAAGAGTAATAAAACTCAAAAATACCCCAAAAGCCCCCACACACTAGGTGTATGCAATATATCACCCCCTCCGTACGGCAGTTAAAAAAAAGATTTTACTGAGGGGAAAAAATGTAAAGGACATGCTTGTACCCAGCCACCTTAATCCACCTGATAGACATTTAAACAAGTATCTCCCTAAAGGCACATACAAGTGTGGTCACTGTAGTTCCTGTACATACATAGCTAAAGACACTAAAAACTTCTCTGACAGTAAAGATCAAGAATTTTTCTTAGTAAAATCTTTTTTCAACTGCCGTAAGGAGGGGGTGATATACTTCTTGACATGCTCTTGCGGACTTAAATATATTGGGAAGACATTCCGTCACTTTAAATTCCGCATTAGAGAGCATGTGAATTCAGTCAGAAGGAGCCTTGAGGCACCTCAAGATACATCATGCCAATTCTGCTCATAGAATAAGATTTTTGGGCATTGAACTTATACCCCAGACCCAGCGAAAAGGTGACTGGGATCAGAAGCTAAGGCAGCGAGAATCATTCTGGATCTACAAGCTAAATACACTATCACCACATGGTCTGAATGAAGGATTTTCTTTTTCCTCTTCCTTGTAAATGCCATTTTAGAGATTTGTTTATTTAATCACAAAGTTTAGATTGAGACATGTAAATAATTTGTTGTAAATATGTAATATATTAGTAATACATTTTTAACCCATGCGGACCATATATTAGTAATCAATTTTTAACCCATTCATTCAATAGAGTGCCTTTAAAGAACACCCTGGTCCGCATTATACCGGCCAACAACTATACTGTTTAGTACAAGAAATATAGACTGGGCCAAAATTAATTACATACACCTACTCGGGTATATATAGTAGATAACCCTTTATAAGATGTACTGACATCTCCCTTTAGAGCATGGGTTACGTTTTGTATAGTGGCTTCTTTAAATAGTTATTGATTACCAGGTCTTAGTTGCTGAGGCCAATATCACATTATTACAAACATAATTTATAATCTATACATTCAGGATTGAGTTTCCTGTCTCTATCCTTTATCAAGGATTATAGTGTCTTATTTGATATGATGTCTGCTATACAGTAAGTTTGGATACTTACCCAGTTATTATCAGGATTTGTTCATGTATGTTATTACTATAATCATTAGCTTTACAGGTATAATATATACTTTCAGGATTGAGTGTCCTGACTAGAGATGTCGCAAACATAAAATTTTCCGTTCGCGAACGGCGAACTCGAATTTCCGCAAATGTTCGCGAACGGGCAAACCGGACGAACCGCCATAGACTTCAATAGGCAGGCGAATTTTAAATCCCACAGGGACTCTTTCTGGCCACAATAGTGATGGAAAAGTTGTTTCAAGGGGACTAACACCTGGACTGTGGCATGCCGGAGGGGGATCCATGGCAAAACTCCCATGGAAAATTACATAGTTGATGCAGAGTCTGGTTTTAATCCATAAAGGGCATAAATCACCTAACATTCCTAAATTGTTTGAAATAACGTGCTTTAAAACATCAGGTATGATGTTGTATCGATCAGGTAGTGTAAGGGTTACGCCCGCTTCACAGTGACAGACCAAACTCCCCATTTAACGCACCGCAAGCAACCACAAAAAGTCCATTTGCACAACCGCAAACTCCCCATTTGTACAAGGTTGGATACCAAGCTAGCCATGTCCCGTTCCTTGTCCTCACTGATGTCATTGAAGGTCTCTTCCTCCACCCAGCCACGTACAACACCAAGGGTCCCCGAAAGGTGACAACAAGCCCCCTGGGACGCCTGCTGTGTTTGGTCTTCCACCTCCTCAAAGCCACCTTCCTCCTCTGACTCCTCTTCTTTAGACTCCTCTCTCTGCATTGCCTCTCTCTGCGTTATTATAAGGTGTGTTAAGTAGTACTATTACTATTAAGTAGTAGGAGGTCGGTCCTCCTACTTCAAATTTGGGGCACTGCGCGTGCAATCTAATGTGCCACCAGATAGGAGTGGTGTGTTAAGTAGTACTATTCTTATCAGTTTTATCCCTGTTACGTCCCCTATCAGGGGACGTGTATATGGCATAGATTTTAGGAACCGGGAGATGGAAAAAGATGCTTGGTCGGTCCTCCTACTTCAAATTTGGGGCACTGCTCTTGCAATCTAATGTGCCACCAGATAGGAGAGGTGTGTTAAGTAGTACTATTCTTATCAGTTTTATCCCTGTTACGTCCCCTATCAGGGGACGTGTATATGGCATCGATTTTAGGAACCGGGAGATGGAAAAAGATGCTTGGTCGGTCCTCCTACTTTAAATTTGGGGCACTGCGCTTGCAATCTAATGTGCCACCAGATATGAGTGGTGTGTTAAGTAGTACTATTCTTATCAGTTTAATCCCTGTTACGTCCCCCTCATCAGGCCTTTTTTAGTCGAATGTATCGCCCAGTGTCAGTCCCTTCGGGATCCATCCCTCATTCATCTTAATAAAGGTGAGGTAATCTAGACTTTTTTGACCTAGGCGACTTCTCTTCTCAGTGACAATACCTCCTGCTGCACTGAAGGTCCTTTCTGACAGGACACTTGAAGCGGGGCAGGCCAGAAGTTCTATGGCAAATTGGGATAGCTCAGGCCACAGGTCAAGCCTGCACACCCAGTAGTCAAGGGGTTCATCGCTCCTCAGAGTGTCGAGATCTGCAGTTAAGGCGAGGTAGTCTGCTACCTGTCGGTCAAGTCATTCTATGAGGGTGGACCCCGAAGGGCTGTGGCGATGCATAGGACTTAAAAAGCTCCGCATGTCCTCCATCAACAACACGTCTGTAAAGCGTCCTGTCCATGCCGGCGTGGTCATGGGAGGAGGAGGATTACTTTCACCTCTTCCCCTGTTAGATTCCAGTTGTGCTGTGACATCACCCTTATACGCTGTGTAAAGCATACTTTTTAGTTTATTTTGGAACTGCTGCATCCTTTCCGACTTGCTGTAATTCGGTAACATTTCAGGCACTTTCTGCTTATACCGGGGGTTTAGTAGCGTGGACACCCAGTACAGGTCGTTCTCCTTCAGCCTTTTTATACGAGGGTCCCTCAACAGGCACGACAGCATGAAAGACCCCATTTGCACTAGGTTGGATGCCGAGCTACTCATGTCCCGTTCCTCGTCCTCAGTGATCTCACTGAAGGTATGTTCTTCCCCCACAGCCACGTACAACACCACGGGTACCAGATACGTGACAACGAGCACCCTGGGATGCCTGTTGTGGTTGGTCTTCCTCCTCCTCCTCAAAGCCACATTCCTCCTCTGACTCCTCTTCCAGCATTGCCGCAGGTCCAGCAAGCGATGCTGATAAGGCTGTTTCTGGTGGTGATGGTGACCACAACTCTTCCTCTTCCTCTTCACGCTCATCTACAGCCTGATCCAGCACTCTTCGCAGGGCACGCTCCAGGAAGAAAACAAATGGTATGATGTCGCTGATGGTGCCTTCGGTGCGACTGACTAGGTTTGTCACCTCCTCAAAAGGACGCATGAGCCTACAGGCATTGCGCATGAGCGTCCAGTAACGTGGTAAAAAAATTCCCAGCTCATGTGTCAACTTGCCCAAATTCAATGCCGCCAACAAATTTCTTCCGTTGTCACAAACCACTTTGCCGATCTCCAGCATCCCTGTGCGTTCAGGGCGGACAGGAGTGCTGGTCCGGTGTGACTCTCTGCTTTCAGGCAAGTCAACCTCAAGACGGCGTGACACTGCCGTATCCGGGATGTGGAATAGTACCTGGGGAGCTGGGGGGGTGACGTTGATGTGGAGCAAGACGCAGCAGCAGAAGAGGACTCAGCCGAGGAGGTTATGGAAGAGGATGGAGTAGGAGGAGTAGAGGAGGTGGCAGCAGGCCTGCCTGCAAGTCGTGGCGGTGTCACCAACTCCTCTGCAGAGCCACGCATTCCATGCTTGGCAGCCATCAGCAGGTTTACCCAATGCACAGTGTAGGTGATATACCTGCCCTGACCATGCTTTGCAGACCAGGTATCAGTGGTCAGATAGACCCTTGCCCCAACACTGTGTGCCAGACATGCCAATACTTCCTTTTGCACAATCGAGTACAGGTTGGGGATTGCCTTTTGTGCAAAGAAATTTCGGCCGGGTACCTTCCACTGCGGTGTCCCAATAGCTACACATTTTTGGAACGCCTCAGACTCCACCAGCTTGTATGGTAAAAGCTGGCGGGCTAAGAGTTCAGACAAGCCAGCTGTCAGACGCTGGGCAAGGGGGTGACTTGGTGACATTGGCTTCTTACACTCAAACATGTCCTTGACAGACACCTGACTGTAGGCAGATGAGCAGGAACTGCTCAAGGCGAGAGACGGAGTGGCGGATGGTTGAGAGGGGGCAAGGAGGACAGCAGTGGTTGACATGGCTGAAGATGCTGGACCAGGAGGAGGATGGCGGTTTTGAGTTTGTGTGCTGCTTGTACTCATGTGATGATCCCATAGGCGTTTGGGATGTGCGATCATGTGCCTTCGCAAAGCAGTTGTACCTAGGTGGGTGTTGGACTTCCCACGACTCAGTTTCTTTTGGCACAGGTTGCAAATGGCATCGCTGTAGTCAGAGGCAGACACACACAAAAAAATCCACACTGCTGAGCTCTGCAATGACGGCATTCTGGTGGTGGCAACAGCATGCGTTGATTAGCGTGCTGTCTGGCTGATCCCGGGTGCCGATGCATGCTGTCTGACTGTGCCACTAGCTCCTTGCGACGACCTCCCCCTGCTTCCAACTCGTCTCCTCCTCCTCTCTGTCTCCCCATCTGAGCTTTCCCCCTGTTCTTCTTCTCTTCTTGCGGGCACCCACGTGACATCCACGATTGCATCGTCATCATCAACTGCTTCACTTGTATCTGACAACTCAGCAAAGGAAGCAGCAGCGGGTACAACATCATCATCATCACACCGTACGTCCATGTGTGTAATGCTGCCTGACTGAGACATATCCCTGTTATCTACATCCTCTGGCAATAATGGTTGCACATCACTCATTTCTTCCAACTGATGTGTAAATAACTCCTCTGACAGATCAAGTGAAGCGGCTGTGGTGCTAGTGTTGGTGGTGGCGGCAGGCGGGTGAGTGGTAACTTGAGAGGTGCCCGAAGCTAAGCTGGAGGAGGATGGTGCGTCAAGGTTCCGAGTGGAAGCTGTAGAAGATTGGGTGTCCTGTGTTAGCCAGTCAACTATGTCCTCAGAACTTTTCGAGTTCAGGGTACGTGGCCTCTGAACACTGGGCATTATTCTAGGGCCAAAGGGAATCACAGCACCACGACCACAATGGCCCCTGCGGGGTGGCCTGCCTCTGCCTGTCATTTCTTTTTCGATTAGTGGTACTATGCGTGCAAGCTACTGTGACAACAGATATGAGTGTCACTGTGCACTGGAAGAAGTTGGCAGAGCAGACGCTATAGGCCTGACACACACGCTTGCAGACAACTAACTGCTATTCAATCTATTACAGTCAAATTTTTTTTTTTAAATGTACACTACTGTTACACCAGATATGAGTTGCACTGGTGTGACACTGTGCCCAGGCAGGCCCTGAAACGCACACGTGTGAAGGAAACTGACTGCTATTATTTCACAGTCAAATTTCTAGTTGTTTTAATGTACACTACTGTTACACCAGATATGAGTGGGCACAGTATTACTCAATGATGACGAATAGGGGGCGGACCGAACATCGCATATGTTTGCCCGCCGTGGCGAACGCGAACTAGCTATGTTCGCCAGGAACTATTCGCCAGCGAACTATTGGGGACACCTCTAGTCTTGACTTTACCTTTTATTAATGGTTGTACTGTCTTATCAGGTGAGATACTTACTATACAGTAAGCCGGTATACCTACCCCGTGATCATCTCTGTGCCTGCTCCGCCCAGTTTCATACGCAATCAAAATAGGCGGAGCTATGGCCGGATGGTTTTCAATCACTACTGCCCAAGTATGTCACTCAGGTTTGTGTGGGGGGGGGGGCATAGGATAAGATATGTTTGGTGATGTCGGGACATGCCCCCTTCCTAACCACGCCACAGCAGCTGATTTGGCTTAGCATTTCCCACGATGAGTATATTTACCAGCTGGGTGGCTGCATAGCCTCTTTAGCTCCTGATGACGGCGTGCTTACACGCCGAAACGTGTGTCGAGCATTTAGTTATTTAGTTTTCACTAGGTAGCATTGTTTTTTATGATTCTTTGAGGTTTATTCATTATGTTTTAGCAATTATTTTTGGCAGTCATTGGGATGTGTGTGGGGTAATTTAGTAGTGTCTGCAGACTGAGTACTGCTCTCCCAGGGACAGGAATACTTTTTAGGTCAGTTTCGCTTTCAATGTGAGAGAAGGTTTTCTGCTCTCTGAAGCACCTTATCACACCCTATTTAGCTATTGTGGAGGTAGGGGTTTATTGCTAAGGGCAGGAGTTTTTTCCTGTTTTTGCATATACCTATTATGTGGGGGCTTTGGGGGTATTTTTGAGTTTTATTACTCTTCCCCTTGATACAAGGATCTGCATCTATTTTATCATGGACATTTATCCTACTTCTGTAAAATCAACTGCAATAGGTCATTGGTGAGCATAAATGTTATTTTTTCATCTGCATACATGTATTAATAAAGAGTGCATAGAGGGTACAGTCTTAATGACTTCTGTCTTTACTAGTGATGTACCTAACTGTCCGCCGGCGAACAGTTCCCGGCGAACTTAGCGTGTTCGCGTTCGCCGCGGCGGGCGGACACATGCGCAGTTCGATCCGCCCCCTATTCGTCATCATTGGGCAAACTTTGACCCTGTGCCTCTCGGTCAGCAGACACATTCCAGCCAATCAGCAGCACTCCCTCCCTTCCACACCCTCCAACCTCCCTCCCAGCATCCATTTTCGATTCATTCGGAAGATGCATGCTTAGTGAGAGGAGGGAAAATTTAGCTGCTGCTGATTAGATTGGGAAATTGATAGCTAGGCTAGGGTATTCAGTGTCCACTACAATCCTGAAGGACTCATCTGATCTCTGCTGTAAGGACAGCACCCCAAAAAGCCCTTTTTAGGGCTTTAACATCAGGCTGCTTTTTTTTTTTTTTTTCCTGTGTAATGTAATTGCAGGTGCCTGCCTGCCAGCTTCTGTGTGAGGTTCACATTGGATACTGTGCCTATTTGCCCAGTGCCACCACTCATATCTGTTTTAACAATTGGTTAAGCTTTACATTTAAAATAAATATTTTTTTTTCACTGTAATAGAAGAGCAGTTGCCTGCCTGCCAGCTTCTGTGTGAGGTTGGATGCCTTGCCCATTTGCACAGTAAGTGCCACAACTCATATCAGTTTTAACAATTGGTTAAGCTTTAGATTTAAAATAAATAATTTTTTTTCACTGTAATAGAAGAGCAGTTGCCTGCCTGCCAGCTTCTGTGTCAGGTTGGATGCCTTGCCCATTTGCACAGTCAGTGCCACCACTCATATCTGTTTTAACAATTGGTTAAGCTTTAGATTTTAAATAAATCATTTTTTTCACTGTAATAGAAGAGCAGTTGCCTGCCTGCCAGCTTCTGTGTGAGGTTCACATTGGATACTGTGCCCACTAGCCCAGTGCCACCACTCATATCTGTTTTAACAATTGGTTAACCCCTTAAGGACCAAACTTCTGGAATAAAAGGGAATCATGACGTGTCACACACGTCATGTGTCCTTAAGGGGTTAAGCTTTAGATTTAAAATAAATAATTTTTTTTCACTGTAATAGAAGAGCAGTTGCCTGCCTGCCAGCTTCTGTGTCAGGTTGGATGCCTTGCCCATTTGCACAGTCAGTGCCAACACTCATATCTGTTTTAACAATAGCTTAAGCTTTAGATTTTAAAGAAATCATTTTTTTTCACTGTAATAGAAGATCAGTTAGTTGTATGCAAGCATCTGGGTGTCAGGCCTACTTCAGCGTGTGCTCTGCAGACCTGTGCCAGCGTGCTTTGACAGTTGCCAATCATATCTGGTGTCTCTTTAGCGTGCTTTTACAAAGAAAAAAGGTTTCCAGTGTAAGCTAATAGCAGACAGTCAGTGTCCTTCAAGCGGCTCCTTCAGGCCTTCATTCAGAGTGTGCCCTGCACAACCCTGCCAGCGTGCTTTGACAGTTGCCACTCATATCTTGTGTCTCTATAGCGTGCTTTTACAACCAAAATTTTGTTTCCACTGTAATAGAAGAGCAGTTGCCTGCCTGCCAGCTTCTGTGTGAGGTTCACATTGGATACTGTGCCCACTAGCCCAGTGCCACCACTCATATCTGTTTTAACAATTGGTTAAGCTTTAGATTTAAAATAAAGATTTTTTTTTCACTGTAATAGAAGAGCAGTTGCCTGCCTGCCAGCTTCTGTGTCAGGTTGGATGCCTTGCCCATTTGCACAGTCAGTGCCAACACTCATATCTGTTTTAACAATAGCTTAAGCTTTAGATTTTAAAGAAATCATTTTTTTCCACTGTAATAGAAGATCAGTTAGTTGTATGCAAGCGTCTGGGTGTCAGGCCTACTTCAGCGTGTGCTCTGCAGACCTGTGCCAGCGTGCTTTGACAGTTGCCAATCATATCTGGTGTCTCTTTAGCATGCTTTTACAAAGAAAAAAGGTTTCCAGTGTAAGCTAATAGCAGACAGTCAGTGTCCTTCAAGCGGCTCCTTCAGGCCTTCCTTCAGCGTGTGCCCTGCACAACCCTGCCAGCGTGCTTTGACAGTTGCCACTCATATCTTGTGTCTCTATAGCGTGCTTTTACAACCAAAATTTTGTTTCCACTGTAATAGAAGAGCAGTTGCCTGCCTGCCAGCTTCTGTGTGAGGTTCACATTGGATACTGTGCCCACTAGCCCAGTGCCACCACTCATATCTGTTTTAACAATTGGTTAAGCTTTAGATTTAAAATAAATATAATTTTTTCACTGTAATAGAAGAGCAGTTAGTTGTCTGCAAGCGTCTGTGTTTCAGGCCTACTTCAGCGTGTGCTCTGCAGACCTGTGCCAGCGTGCTTTGACAGTTGCCACTCATATCTTGTGTCTCTATAGCGTGCCTTTACAACCAAAATGTTGTTTCCACTGTAATAGAAGAGCAGTTGCCTGCCTGCCAGCTTCTGTGTGAGGTTCACATTGGATACTGTGCCCAGTAGCCCAGTGCCACCAACCATATCTGTTTTAACAATTGGTTAAGCTTTAGATTTAAAATAAATATTTTTTTTTCACTGTAATAGAAGAGCAGTTAGTTGTCTGCAAGCGTCTGTGTTTCAGGCCTACTTCAGCGTGTGCTCTGCAGACCTGTGCCAGCGTGCTTTGACAGTTGCCACTCATATCTTGTGTCTCTATAGCGTGCTTTTACAACCAAAATTTTGTTTCCACTGTAATAGAAGAGCAGTTGCCTGCCTGCCAGCTTCTGTGTGAGGTTCACATTGGATACTGTGCCCACTAGCCCAGTGCCACCACTCATATCTGTTTTAACAATTGGTTAAGCTTTAGATTTAAAATAAATATTTTTTTTTCACTGTAATAGAAGAGCAGTTAGTTGTCTGCAAGCGTCTGGGTTTCAGGCCTACTTCAGCGTGTGCTCTGCAGACCTGTGCCAGCGTGCTTTGACAGTTGCCACTCATATCTTGTGTCTCTATAGCGTGCTTTTACAACCAAAATTTTGTTTCCACTGTAATAGAAGAGCAGTTGCCTGCCTGCCAGCTTCTGTGTGAGGTTCACATTGGATACTGTGCCCACTAGCCCAGTGCCACCACTCATATCTGTTTTAACAATTGGTTAAGCTTTAGATTTAAAATAAATATTTTTTTTTCACTGTAATAGAAGAGCAGTTAGTTGTCTGCAAGCGTCTGGGTGTCAGGCCTACTTCAGCGTGTGCTCTGCAGACCTGTGCCAGCGTGCTTTGACAGTTGCCAATCATATCTGGTGTCTCTTTAGCGTGCTTTTACAAAGAAAAAAAGGTTTCCAGTGTAAGCTAATAGCAGACAGTCAGTGTCCTTCAAGCGGCTCTGTCAGGCCTTCCTTCAGCGTGTGCCCTGCACAACCTTGCCAGCGTGCTTTGACAGTTGCCACTCATATCTTGTGTCTCTATAGCGTGCTTTTACAACCAAAATTTTGTTTCCACTGTAATAGAAGAGCAGTTGCCTGCCTGCCAGCTTCTGTGTGAGGTTCACATTGGATACTGTGCCCACTAGCCCAGTGCCACCACTCATATCTGTTTTAACAATTGGTTAAGCTTTAGATTAAAAATAAGTATTTTTTTTTCACTGTAATGGAAGAGCAGTTAGTTGTCTGCAAGCGTCTGTGTTTCAGGCCTACTTCAGCGTGTGCTCTGCAGACCTGTGCCAGCGTGCTTTGACAGTTGCCACTCATATCTTGTGTCTCTATAGCGTGCTTTTACAACCAAAATGTTGTTTCCACTGTAATAGAAGAGCAGTTGCCTGCCTGCCAGCTTCTGTGTGAGGTTCACATTGGATACTGTGCCCACTAGCCCAGTGCCACCACTCATATCTGTTTTAACAATTGGTTAAGCTTTAGATTTAAAATAAATATTTTTTTTCACTGTAATAGAAGAGCAGTTAGTTGTCTGCAAGCGTCTGGGTGTCAGGCCTACTTCAGCGTGTGCTCTGCAGACCTGTGCCAGCGTGCTTTGACAGTTGCCAATCATATCTGGTGTCTCTTTAGCGTGCTTTTACAAAGAAAAAAGGTTTCCAGTGTAAGCTAATAGCAGACAGTCAGTGTCCTTCAAGCGGCTCTGTCAGGCCTTCCTTCAGCGTGTGCCCTGCACAACCCTGCCAGCGTGCTTTGACAGTTGCCACTCATATCTTGTGTCTCTATAGCGTGCTTTTACAACCAAAATTTTGTTTCCACTGTAATAGAAGAGCAGTTGCCTGCCTGCCAGCTTCTGTGTGAGGTTCACATTGGATACTGTGCCCACTAGCCCAGTGCCACCACTCATATCTGTTTTAACAATTGGTTAAGCTTTAGATTAAAAATAAATATTTTTTTTTCACTGTAATAGAAGAGCAGTTAGTTGTCTGCAAGCGTCTGTGTTTCAGGCCTACTTCAGCGTGTGCTCTGCAGACCTGTGCCAGCGTGCTTTGACAGTTGCCACTCATATCTTGTGTCTCTATAGCGTGCTTTTACAACCAAAATGTTGTTTCCACTGTAATAGAAGAGCAGTTGCCTGCCTGCCAGCTTCTGTGTGAGGTTCACATTGGATACTGTGCCCACTAGCCCAGTGCCACCACTCATATCTGTTTTAACAATTGGTTAAGCTTTAGATTTAAAATAAATATTTTTTTTTCACTGTAATAGAAGAGCAGTTAGTTGTCTGCAAGCGTCTGGGTGTCAGGCCTACTTCAGCGTGTGCTCTGCAGACCTGTGCCAGCGTGCTTTGACAGTTGCCAATCATATCTGGTGTCTCTTTAGCGTGCTTTTACAAAGAAAAAAGGTTTCCAGTGTAAGCTAATAGCAGACAGTCAGTGTCCTTCAAGCGGCTCTGTCAGGCCTTCCTTCAGCGTGTGCCCTGCACAACCCTGCCAGCGTGCTTTGACAGTTGCCACTCATATCTTGTGTCTCTATAGCGTGCTTTTACAACCAAAATTTAGTTTCCACTGTAATAGAAGAGCAGTTGCCTGCCTTCCAGCTTCTGTGTGAGGTTCACATTGGATACTGTGCCCACTAGCCCAGTGCCACCACTCATATCTGTTTTAACAATTGGTTAAGCTTTAGATTTAAAATAAAAAAATTTTTTCACTGTAATAGAAGAGCAGTTAGTTGTCTGCAAGCGTCTGTGTTTCAGGCCTACTTCAGCGTGTGCTCTGCAGACCTGTGCCAGCGTGCTTTGACAGTTGCCAATCATATCTGGTGTCTCTTTAGCGTGCTTTTACAAAGAAAAAAGGTTTCCAGTGTAAGCTAATAGCAGACAGTCAGTGTCCTTCAAGCGGCTCTGTCAGGCCTTCCTTCAGCGTGTGCCCTGCACAACCCTGCCAGCGTGCTTTGACAGTTGCCACTCATATCTTGTGTCTCTATAGCGTGCTTTTACAACCAAAATTTTGTTTCCACTGTAATAGAAGAGCAGTTGACTGCCTGCCAGCTTCTGTGTGAGGTTCACATTGGATACTGTGCCCACTAGCCCAGTGCCACCACTCATATCTGTTTTAACAATTGGTTAAGCTTTAGATTTAAAATAAAGATTTTTTTTTCACTGTAATAGAAGAGCAGTTAGTTGTCTGCAAGCGTCTGGGTGTCAGGCCTACTTCAGCGTGCGCTCTGCAGACCTGTGCCAGCGTGCTTTGACAGTTGCCAGTCATATCTGGTGTCTCTTTAGCGTGCTTTTACAAAGAAAAAAGGTTTCCAGTGTAAGCTAATAGCAGACAGTCAGTGTCCTTCAAGCGGCTCTGTCAGGCCTTCCTTCAGCGTGTGCCCTGCACAACCCTGCCAGCGTGCTTTGACAGTTGCCACTCATATCTTGTGTCTCTATAGCGTGCTTTTACAACCAAAATTTTGTTTCCACTGTAATAGAAGAACAGTTGCCTGCCTGCCAGCTTTTGTGTGAGGTTCACATTGGATACTGTGCCCACTAGCCCAGTGCCACCACTCATATCTGTTTTAACAATTGGTTAAGCTTTAGATTTAAAATAAATATTTTTTTTTCACTGTAATAGAAGAGCAGTTAGTTGTCTGCAAGCGTCTGTGTTTCAGGCCTACTTCAGCGTGTGCTCTGCAGACCTGTGCCAGCGTGCTTTGACAGTTGCCACTCATATCTTGTGTCTCTATAGCGTGTTTTTACAACCAAAATTTTGTTTCCACTGTAATAGAAGAGCAGTTGCCTGCCTGCCAGCTTCTGTGTGAGGTTCACATTGGATACTGTGCCCACTAGCCCAGTGCCACCACTCATATCTGTTTTAACAATTGGTTAAGCTTTAGATTTAAAATAAATATTTTTTTTTCACTGTAATAGAAGAGCAGTTAGTTGTCTGCAAGCGTCTGTGTTTCAGGCCTACTTCAGCGTGTGCTCTGCAGACCTGTGCCAGCGTGCTTTGACAGTTGCCACTCATATCTTGTGTCTCTATAGCGTGCTTTTACAACCAAAATTTTGTTTCCACTGTAATAGAAGAGCAGTTGCCTGCCTGCCAGCTTCTGTGTGAGGTTCACATTGGATACTGTGCCCACTAGCCCAGTGCCACCACTCATATCTGTTTTAACAATTGGTTAAGCTTTAGATTTAAAATAAATATTTTTTTTTCACTGTAGTAGAAGAGCAGTTAGTTGTCTGCAAGCGTCTGTGTTTCAGGCCTACTTCAGCGTGTGCTCTGCAGACCTGTGCCAGCGTGCTTTGACAGTTGCCACTCATATCTTGTGTCTCTATAGCGTGCTTTTACAGCCAAAATTTTGTTTCCACTGTAATAGAAGAGCAGTTGCCTGCCTGCCAGCTTCTGTGTGAGGTTCACATTGGATACTGTGCCCACTAGCCCAGTGCCACCACTCATATCTGTTTTAACAATTGGTTAAGCTTTAGATTTAAAATAAATATTTTTTTTTCACTGTAATAGAAGAGCAGTTAGTTGTCTGCAAGCGTCTGTGTTTCAGGCCTACTTCAGCGTGTGCTCTGCAGACCTGTGCCAGCGTGCTTTGACAGTTGCCACTCATATCTTGTGTCTCTATAGCGTGCTTTTACAACCAAAATTTTGTTTCCACTGTAATAGAAGAGCAGTTGCCTGCCTGCCAGCTTCTGTGTGAGGTTCACATTGGATACTGTGCCCACTAGCCCAGTGCCACCACTCATATCTGTTTTAACAATTGGTTAAGCTTTAGATTTAAAATAAATATTTTTTTTTTCACTGTAGTAGAAGAGCAGTTAGTTGTCTGCAAGCGTCTGTGTTTCAGGCCTACTTCAGCGTGTGCTCTGCAGACCTGTGCCAGCGTGCTTTGACAGTTGCCACTCATATCTTGTGTCTCTATAGCGTGCTTTTACAACCAAAATTTTGTTTCCACTGTAATAGAAGAGCAGTTGCCTGCCTGCCAGCTTCTGTGTGAGGTTCACATTGGATACTGTGCCCACTAGCCCAGTGCCACCACTCATATATGTTTTAACAATTGGTTAAGCTTTAGATTTAAAATAAATATTTTTTTTTCACTGTAATAGAAGAGCAGTTGTCTGCAAGCGTCTGGGTGTCAGGCCTACTTCAGCGTGTGCTCTGCAGACCTGTGCCAGCGTGCTTTGACAGTTGCCAATCATATCTGGTGTCTCTTTAGCGTGCTTTTACAAAGAAAAAAGGTTTCCAGTGTAAGCTAGTAGCAGACAGTCAGTGTCCTTCAATCGGCTCTGTCAGGCCTTCCTTCAGCGTGTGCCCTGCACAACCCTGCCAGCGTGCTTTGACAGTTGCCACTCATATCTTGTGTCTCTATAGCGTGCTTTTACAACCAAAATTTAGTTTCCACTGTAATAGAAGAGCAGTTGCCTGCCTGCCAGCTTCTGTGTGAGGTTCACATTGGATACTGTGCCCACTAGCCCAGTGCCACCACTCATATCTGTTTTAACAATTGGTTAAGCTTTAGATTTAAAATAAATATTTTTTTTTTCACTGTAATAGAAGAGCAGTTAGTTGTCTGCAAGCGTCTGTGTTTCAGGCCTACTTCAGCGTGTGCTCTGCAGACCTGTGCCAGCGTGCTTTGACAGTTGCCACTCATATCTTGTGTCTCTATAGCGTGCTTTTACAACCAAAATTTTGTTTCCACTGTAATAGAAGAGCAGTTGCCTGCCTGCCAGCTTCTGTGTGAGGTTCACATTGGATACTGTGCCCACTAGCCCAGTGCTACCATTCATATCTGTTTTAACAATTGGTTAAGCTTTAGATTTAAAATAAATATTTTTTTTTCACTGTAATAGAAGAGCAGTTAGTTGTCTGCAAGCGTCTGGGTATCAGGCCTACTTCAGCGTGTGCTCTGCAGACCTGTGCCAGCGTGCTTTGACAGTTGCCAATCATACCTGGTGTCTCTTTAGCGTGCTTTTACAAAGAAAATTTTTTTCCAGTGTAAGCTAATAGCAGACAGTCAGTGTCCTTCAAGCGGCTCTGTCAGGCCTTCCTTCAGCGTGTGCCCTGCACAACCCTGCCAGCGTGCTTTGACAGTTGCCACTCATATCTTGTGTCTCTATAGCGTGCTTTTACAACCAAAATTTTGTTTCCACTGTAATAGAAGAGCAGTTGCCTGCCTGCCAGCTTCTGTGTGAGGTTCACATTGGATACTGTGCCTACTTGCCCAGTGCCACCACTCATATCTGTTTTAACAATTGGTTAAGCTTTACATTTAAAATAAATATTTTTTTTCACTGTAATAGAAGAGCAGTTAGTTTTCTGCAAGCGTCTGTGTTTCAGGCCTACTTCAGCGTGTGCTCTGTAGACCTGTTCCAGCGTGCTTTGACAGTTGCCAATCATATTTGGTGTCTCTATAGCGTGCTTTTAAAACCAAAATTTGTTTTTCACTGTTATAGATTGAATAGCAGTTACTTGTCTTCAAGCGGGTGTCTCAGGCCTACAGTGTGTGCTCTGCAGAACTGTTCCAGTGCACATTGCCAATCATATCTGGTGTCTCTATAGCGTGCTTTTAAAACCAAAATTTGTTTTTCATTGTTATAGATTGAATAGCAGTTACTTGTCTTCAAGCGGGTGTCTCAGGCCTACAGTGTGTGCTCTGCAGAACTGTTCCAGTGCACATTGCCAATCATATCTGGTGTCTCTATAGCGTGCTTTTAAAACCAAAATTTGTTTTTCACTGTTATAGATTGAATAGCAGTTACTTGTCTTCAAGCGGCTCTGTCAGTCCTTCCTTCAGCGTGTGCTCTGCAGAACTGTTCCAGTGCACATTGCCAATCATATCTGGTCTCACAGTAGCTTGCACGCATAGTACCACTAATCCCCCAAAAAATGACAGGCAGAGGCAGGCCACCCCGCAGGGGCCGTCGTGGTCGTGGTGCTGTGATTCCCTTTTGCCCTAGAATAATGCCCAGTTTTCAGAAGCCACGTACCCTGAACTTGAAAAGTTCTGAGGACTTAGTTGACTGGCTAACACAGGACACCCAATCTTGTACAGCCTCCGCTCGGAACCTTGACGCACCATCCTCCTCCAGCTTAGCTTCAGGCACCTCTCAAGATAGCACTCGCCCGCCTGCCGCCACCACCAAAACTAGCACCACAGCCGCTTTACTTGGTATGTCAGAGGAGTTATTCACACACCCGTTTGAAGAAATGAGTGATGCGCAACCATTATTGCTAGAGGATGTAGATAACAGGGATATGTCTCAGGCAGGCAGCATTAAACACATGGAGGTACGGTGTGATGATGATGATGTTGTACCCGCTGCTGCTTCCTTTTCTGAGTTGTCAGATACAAGCGAAGCGGTTGATGATGACGATGCGTCCATGGATGTCACGTGGGTGCCCGCTCGGCAAGAAGAAGAACAGGGCGAAAGTTCAGATGGGGAGACAGAGAGGAGGAGGAGGAGACGAGTTGGAAGCAGGGGGGGGTTGTCGCAAGGAGCTAGTGGCACAGTCAGACAGCATGCATCGGCACCCGGGTCAGCCCGACAGCACTCCAATCAACGCATGCTGTGTCCACCACCATAATGCCGTCATTGCAGAGCTCAGCAGTGTGGCATTTTTTTTGTGTGTCTGCCTTGGACAACAGCGATGCCATTTGCAACCTGTGCCAAAGGAAACTGAGTCGTGGGAGGTCCAACACCCACCTAGGTACAACTGCTTTGCATAGGCACATGATCTCACATCACAAACGCCTATGGGATCAACACATGAGTACAAGCAGCACGCCTACTCTAAGCCGCCATCCTCCTCCTGGTCCAGCATCTTCAGCCACGTCAACCACTGCTGTCCTTCTTGCCCCCTCTCAACCATCCGCCACTCCGTCTCCCGCCTTGAGCAGTTCCCGCTCATCTGCCCACAGTCATGTGTTTCTGTCAAGGACATGTTTGAGCGTAAGAAGCCAATGTCACCCCCTTGCCCAGCGTCTGACAGCTGGCTTGTCCGAACTATTAGCCCGCCAGCTTTTACCATACAATCTGGTTGAGTCTGAGGCGTTCAAAAAATTTGTAGCTATTGGGACACCGCAATGGAAGGTACCCGGACGGAATTTCTTTTCACAAAAGGCAATCCCCAACTTGTACTCGATTGTGCAAAAGGAAGTCATGGCATGTCTGGCACACAGTGTTGGGGCAAGGGTCCATCTGACCACTGATACCTGGTCTGCAAAGCATGGTCAGGGAAGGTATATCACCTACACTGCGCATTGGGTAAACCTGCTGACGGCTGACAAGCAAGGAATGCGTGGCATTGCAGAGGAGTTGTTGACACCGCCACGAATTGCAGGCAGTCCTGCTGCCACCTCCTCTACTCCTCCTACTCCATCCTCTTCCATAACCTCCTCGGCTGAGTCCTCTTGTGCCGCTGCTTCTTGCTCCACATCAACGGCACCCCCCCAGCTCCCCAGGTACTATTCCACATCCCGGATACGGCAGTGTCACGCCGTCTTGGGTTTGACTTGCTTGAAAGCAGAGAGTCACACCGGACAAGCACTCCTGTCCGCCCTGAACGTACAGGTGGAAAAGTGGCTGACTCCGCAGCAACTGGATATCGGCAAAGTGGTGTGTGACAACGGAAAAAATTTGATAGCGGCATTGAAGTTGGGCAAGTTGACACATGTGCCGTGCATGGCACATGTGTGTAATCTGATCGTACAACGCTTTGTGCATAAGTACACAGGCTTACAGGACGTCCTGAAGCAGGCCAGGAAGGTGTGTGGCCATTTCAGGCGTTCCTACACGGCCATGTCTCACTTTGCCGATATCCAGCGGCGAAACAACATGCCAGTGAGGCGCTTGATTTGCGACAGCCCTACACGTTGGAATTCAACACTCCTAATGTTCGACCGCCTGCTCCAACAAGAAAAAGCTGTTAATGAATATTTGTATGACCGGGGTGCTAGGACAGCCTCTGGGGAGCTGGGAATTTTTTTGCCACGTTACTGGACGCTCATGCGCAATGCCTGTAGGCCCATGCGTCCTTTTGAGGAGGTGACAAACCTAGTCAGTCGCAGTTGTGTGTGTGCGTGTGTATGGCTGTCTGCCTGTGTGTGTGTGTGTGACAGGATGAAGATTTCTTGCACATGGGTGTGACAGGGTGAAGATTTCTTGCACAGGGCGCCCAAAGGCCTAAGGCTGGCCCTGCGCATGGGTCAGTGGCTCTGCACCAGACTTCCCTCCAATTGATCAAAGTTAAAGGATTTCAAGTGGACTGATTACAATTACAGGGCCTCTAAAGAGTCCTGTATTGTTATTTGTCGTCACTACCTTCCCGCGTCGGGAGTGGGTCATTTGCGCCCCTGCTGCCTTCCTTGCATGTGGTAGCTGTTTGTCAGGGATTTGTCAATCCATATCTGCCAAGTGACCCTATGTAGGGGTAACAGTCCCTATTCTGCTCTGTGTCAGTGTGTATCCCTGGTCTCTGTGGACAGGGAACAGTCTCTATTCTGCTCTGTGTCAGTGTGTATCAGGGGTTTTGAGGACAGGTGTCAATCCATATCTGCCAAGTGACCCTATGTATATCTGCTGTCAGTACACAGGAAAAGTTTAAATATTTCTTGTTCTACGTTCTCTGCAACTCCACGCACCGACTCATCCAATACGTGAAGATCTGGGGTTTCTCTGACTCTCCTCAGTAGTGTATCAAACAGAGTCTGCACTGTGGTAACACGGACATCTTCAGGACATAACTCAACTATTTGCAGATAGGCAGTCTGCAGCTTCTCTTTTTCACCTGTTCTCTTCTTTCTCTTATGCGTATTCTTGTCTATATGCAGGTGGTCTCTTGCCTTTCTTTTAAGCAATTCGTTCCTTCCATATGGTTTCAAAAGATCTCTGGCATCATTACTTTCAACGCAAATAACGTCATCATAGTTAGTCTCCTCATTATTCACCGGGAAGAGAGTGTTTGCACTGACTACCCACAGCATGCTCTTGCCATTGCCTACTCCACCTTCAACGACAGGGTGCAAGTCCCAAGGAGAAAGATCATTCACTTTATTATCTGTCTTTATTTCACAAGTAGTGCCTGGAACATCCTCATGGGTCACAAGATGTAAATCTGGACTAATGTCAACCCCAGGGTCTGGAAAATCATCAATTTGAAATTTTTCGAATAATCCCAGTGGGCTGCCACATTCTTCCTCCTCTGATGGTATTAAAGTTTGCAGAGATTCACTATGGGGTGGTGTCAAGCATTTTGGAGAACAATTAAGCATCTCCATCCCAATACGTTTCAGATGTCCTATCAGCTCTTCCACCCTATGCGATACTATGGGCAGGCTACCCGTGACGTCATTACTCACGGCCCTATTTCACGCGGACACTCTGTGTCAGTGTGTATCATGGTGTCTGTGGACGGTGAACAGTCTCTATTCTGCTCTGTGTCAGTGTGTATCATGGTCTCTGTGGACAGGGAACAGTCTCTATTCTGCTCTGTGTCAGTGTGTATCATGGTCTCTGTGGACAGGGAACAGTCTCTATTCTGCTCTGTGTCAGTGTGTATCAGGGGTTTTGAGGACAGGTGTCAATCCATATCTGCCAAGTGACCCTATGTAGGGGGAACAGTCCCTATTCTGCTCTGTGTCAGTGTGTATCATGGTCTCTGTGGACGGTGAACAGTCTCTATTCTGCTCTGTGTCAGTGTGTATCAGGGATCATTAGGATAGGTGTCAATCCATATCTGCCAAGTGACCCTATGTAGGGGGAACAGTCCCTATTCTGCTCTGTGTCAGTGTGTATCAGGGGTTTTGAGGACAGGTGTCAATCCATATCTGCCAAGTGACCCTATGTAGGGGGAACAGTCCCTATTCTGCTCTGTGTCAGTGTGTATCAGGGGTTTTGAGGACAGGTGTCAATCCATATCTGCCAAGTGACCCTATGTAGGAGGAACAGTCCCTATTCTGCTCTGTGTCAGTGTGTATCAGGGGTTTTGAGGACAGGTGTCAATCCATATCTGCCAAGTGACCCTATGTAGGGGGAACAGTCTCTATTCTGCTCTGTGTCAGTGTGTATCAGGGCTGGGCTTTGAGGACAGGTGTTAATGTTAGGTGATTTCTGCCCTTTATGGATTAAAAGCAGACTCTGCATCAACTGTGCATTTTTCCATGGGAGTTTTGCCATGGATCCCCCTCTGGCATGCCACAGTCCAGGTGTTAGTCCCCTTGAAACAACTTTTCCATCACTATTGTGGCCAGAAAGAGTCCCTGTTGGTTTTAAAATTCGCCTGCCCATTGAAGTCAATGGCGGTTCGTGCGGTTCGCCGGTTCACGAACATTTGCGGAAGTTCGCGTTCGCCATTCGCGAACCAAAAATTTCGGGTTCGCGACAACACTAGTCTTTACAGTCCTCAAGACCGGTCTGGCCCTAGATCTCCATCCAGGAGAATGGAAAGCCGGCAGTCTGCCCTGGATGTGGTGCAAGGCCTTTGGAAAATTGCAGGCTTTGCAAGAAATGCTTGGCCCATTCATCTGGTGAGATGGAACAACATCAATCACCACAGGCCTCAACTTCTGTACAAGATATTTCCTATTTGATAAAACAAGCAGTGGCAGAAGGTATGGCGGAATCCTTCCGGGAAAAGAGACCCAGATCTGATGCTCTCCAGGCGGAGTCGGAATCATTGGAAGGAGAGATGGGAGCTATGGAATTGGAGTCCATTTACTCTAATGAAGATGACTTTTCCCAGGGACCATGCCCTCTGGAATCAAAAGCTATTGACCATCTGATTTCATTGGTTAGAATGACCTTGGAAATTCCAGAGAAAGTCGCAGAACCATTAGCTTCAGATAAGCATTTTGGTGATTTAAATAGGAAAAAGTAATCGTTTCCAGTCCATAGATCAATTAAGGATCTTATGAAGGCAGAATGGGCTACTCCTGAAAAAAGATTTTCCCTTCAGGGATGTCTCCCAAAATTATACCCAAATAGGGAAGAAGATTCCAGACTTTGGAAATCTAATCCTAAAGTGGATGCTCCAGTCATCAAAGTGGCAAAGAGATCTACTTTGCTGATTGACAGTAACACTTCTCTCAGAGATCCAATAGATAAAAGGATTGATGCTAATATCTCAAAATCTTTTTTGGCTGCAGGACATGGTTGTAATCCAGCTGTCTCCATATCTGCAATGCCCACAGCCATGAGATCCTGGATTATAGACAAAAAAGTAGACCTAGACAAAGGAACCACATTGCCAAATCCCTCAAAGAGGTTAAATTGGTTAGTGAGTGGCTTTTGGAAGCCTCTACAGATTTGATTAAGGTCTTGTCCAAATCTATGGGATTTTCTGTCACGGCCTGAAGAGCACTTTGGCTTAAGTCTTAGGGAGCGGATATCGCTTCCAAACATAATTTATGCTCTCTTCCATTTATGGGTATAGTCCTATTTGGCAAATCCAAATTGGACACAATTAAGAGAGCTGTGGATGTGAAACTAGTCCTACTTCCACAACATAGAATGTCAAGAAGGTCTCTTCAAGACGGATGATCTTATGGAGATCATTTTTCCTACAGAGAATGCAAGGCATATAGGCCAGGGTGGGAATTCTCCAGAAACGCAAATTGGCATAGCAGACAATCTGGTAAGGCTTCCAGGGGAAAGAATCCTATGTCTTCCTTTCATTCCCAAAAGCACTTCTGAAGGTGTCAATTCCCAGGAACTGGTAGGTGCCAGACTATTGCGGTTGCAGGATGCCTGGGAAGTAATTACGGATTTATGGGTAAGGGCTATAGTCTCATCAGTATACACCCTAGAATTCGAAGAGGTAATGCCCCGTCCTCAATTTATCAGAACAAGAATCTCAGCCAATCCTCAAAAGAGGAAAGCCTTATGGCAGTATATATCTGTCCTACTTCAACAGGAAGTCATCTGTCACGTCTCCATTCAAGACCGGTTCCTATTCTCCGCTCTTTCTGGTGAGCAAACCAGAGCGAAAATGGAGACCCATTTTGAATCTACATCAGTTGAATGTCTTTCTTCGAATAAGAAGCTTTCGTATGGAATCCCTGAGGTCCATCATTCCAGTAATCCATCCAGGGAATTTGTTTATTTTCAGTGGATTTGAAAGATCCCTACTTCCACATACTTGTGGCCACTCTACATCAAAGATTTCACAGATTTTCTATAGGCAACCAACATCTTAAATTTCGAGCTCTGCCCTTCAGGATAAGCATGGCACCGAGAACCTTTTCGAAGGCGTTAGTCACTATCATCGCCTTGCTGAGGAATTAAGGAGTGGCGGTCTTCCAGTACCTGGATGACATCCTGGTAGTGGCACCAGAATACAACCTTTTTGCTGCAAAAGAGGTCACTGGTACTCCAGACACTTAGCCATTTTGGATGGCTGCTGAATATGGAGAAAGGTCAATTGGATTCTACCAGAGAATTAATTTTCTCAGGGGCCAATTTCAACACCCGTTCTGTGGTAGACTGGCACAAGAACGGAAGTTCAGTCTTCTGGAACTCTTAAAGAAATTTCTCAGAAGGACCTCAGCTCCAGCAAGAGATTTTATGAAGCTTTTGGATACCCTATCTTCTAGTCAGGTGGGCCCAATGGAATCTCCTTCCTCTTATTTCCTGAAATACTTCAATTCCAGTTCTCAGGACTTTGAGAAGTCTCTACACATTCCAAGGTATCTGAAAACAGAACTGAAGTGGTGGCTAGAGTGGAATCACCTATCCAGAGGTTTTCCATTGAAGGAAATATATTGGTTAATAATAACCATAGATGCCAGCCAATGTGACTGAAGTGCCCAATTCGGGAAGATGTTTGTACAGGAGTTGTGGCCTCTCCTTGTTCAACAGTTACCTTCAAACATCAGACATCTGAGAGCGGCTTTTCTGGCAATGCTACACTTCAAACCTCATATTCAAAGCAAATTGGTGAAGCTGGGATTGGACAACAAAGCAGCATAAACTATCAAGGAGGCACCAAGAGCACTGCATTGAGAAAAGAGATTCTCCAAATCATGTCTTGGGCACAAGTGAACCTAGCAGGGCTATGTGCAATCTTTCTCCCGGGGAAGGAGAACACGGGGGCAGACTTTTACCTGGTGGAGGAAACAGAATGGCAGCTGTCCAAAGAGATCTTCTCACAGCTGGTCCATTCAGGTCTTGATAGGGGACTCAGCCTTATTACTCTCAAGGTGCACTGCTCTGCCATATCTGCCTTATCACGTATTAGATGGCTGAAGATCCTGTGGTTATCAGACTTTTTAAAGCCGTCATTAGGATTATCCCTCATATCAGACCATACTCTGCAGCTTGGGACCTTCCATCGGTTCTGCATTCATTAACCAAAGCACCATTTGAACCCCTGGAGAATAGTTCTATTATCTTACTCACTGTCACGATTCGGGAACCTAACACGCTAACAGGTCACAGAAAGTAAAGGGTGCAATACTGGTCCTTAGAATGGCCGGGTTAAGCACACTAAGAATAGTCAGGAGACAAGCCAAGTAAAGGGAGCCAGAAAACAGGAGAACGAGAAACAAGCCGAGGTCAAAGGAATGGAGAATACAGGAAAATAGGAATAACAAGCCAAATAATCGGTAACCAGAGAGAAACACGAGCAAACTGCAATACAGGTAACACAAGACCACAACAGGGCACTGAGAGACAGGAAAGGTAAGTATATAAATCCTGTGCTTAATTCTGATTGGATAACTTCCAATCAGAATTAACAATCACACGTGGGAGATATTTACACCTCCCACTGTGATTATGGTACTGTGGCTTTAACGCTGGGTCACGTGACTGACTCCGGCGTTCGCATAAATGCACGGGATCCCAGCGTGCAGCATTATACATGCTGCCGCTGGGAGGCGAGGAGGAGGACGCGAGCGGCGCATAAAGCTGTCAGGACGCCGCTCGCCGACAGGTAGGGGAAGGGGAGACCGCGGGCGGCGAAGGACTGAGGGTGAGTGCTGCAAGGGATTGCAGCCTCCCCTTACAGCCACCCACGAAGCCCTGACACTCACTCAGAAAACTCTCCTGCTATTAGCCCTGGTATCTGCTAGATGCATTGGCTGACATTATGGCTTTTTGTGTGTGAATGAACCATACACCACCCCTTCTTTAACAACAGGGTGATTCTTCGTCCCAGATCAGGGTTCCTTCCTAAGGTCCTGTCAACATATCATATCAACCTGGAAATTGTGCTTCTAGACTGTTTTCCTACCCAATCTTCTGCTATGGAGGAAAAATTGAATCTCAAGAGATGTCTTCGTGTCTATTTCCAACGGACGGCTCCGTGGAAGATATCCAACCAGTTGTTCAATGCCTCAATGCCACCCTCCGTTCCTGGGTTACTACAGACATTTCTAAAGCCTCTAAGGTTCAAGTGCTTCCAGTACCAAAAGGTATCCTGGCACATTCTTCCAGGTCCATATCCACTTCCTGGCAGGGCTGGATTAAGAGCACACTGGGCCTGGTGCTGACAATTATGATGGGCCTAATTACGGAATCTTATCGACCAAAAACACTAAAACAGTCATACCTCCCAAGCGTCATGTGTCTGATGGAGATGATGCTGGAGGGAAACTCATAGGATTCAGCTATAAGAAAACACATACTCTATGCTAATCTCTCTCTAATTTATGCTTTCATCTTTCAAGTAAATCCATACCCCCTAACAGCAGTGTCCAGTGAAGCAGGAAGTCAATGGGTGGGGTAAACGGGTGGGCCACTGGTGCAAATCACGTAACCAGAACTGCCAAAAGGGGAGAACATGTCCAAAAAGGGGGCATGTCTGTCCAAAGAATTTGAAGGACAGCATGGCATGAATGCATGTCAGGCTGCCCGCCAATAATGCAGGCTGTCCAACTAAGGGCATACTATGCAGGCAGCACCCTGAGCTTGACATAAATGGTGTCTAATTATATGCTAACTCCATGCTTTCTAAGGACTGTCCCCTAGCACTCGCTGGTCCACTTGTCTCCTTACCTTCTTACTAGCAGGCAGAAGTTCCTGGTATATAGTCTGGGACAGAGAAAAGGTGTATGTAGTAAGTGTAAAAGAAAGGGGACATGCCACAGTGTTAGAGAGACCAACGTCTGCATTACCTTAACTAATTTTATTGTCAGCCAGTCCACACAAGTTTTGTTCCCATACATCCCTCTTAAGCTTCCAAACTTAAAGGGACACTATAGTCACCAGAACAACTACCACTTATTGTATTTGTTCTGGTAAGTAGAATCATTCCATTCAGGCCCTTTGCAATAAACACTGTCTTTTCAGAGAAAATAACTCCACTGGCTACTCCTTAGATGGCTGCTAGAGGTGCTTCCTGTGGCAGTCCTGCCTAGTGTGCAGCACTGACATTCAGTGTCTCCACCCTCTGCATGCAGACACTGAACTTCCCTCATAGAGATGCATTGATTCAATGCATCTCTATGAGGAGATGCTGATTGGCCAGGGCTATGTTGGACGTGTGCTGGCTCTGCCCCTGATCTGCCTAGTTGACAGTATCAGCCAATCCTATGGGGAAGTATTGTAATTTGCTCAGACCACCACTTCTGATGATGTCAGCAGACAGTCAGTTCAGAGGCAGATCCAGCAGCATATTTTACTATATTTAGGGAGTCAAGAAGGGGCCAGGGTGGTTGTTTTAACATAATAGGGTCAGAAATACATGATTGTGTTCCTAACCCTATAGTGGTCCTTTAAGCAAGAGTATGTGAAGAGTAGTTAGGGTTGCCACCTTTTTTGAAAATAAATACCAGCCTTAATAATTTGTATAATCACAAGGAGTGACATCAGAGAAAATTCTGTAAAATCACCAACAAACTACTCACAGTTTGATTCTGCTGTATAGATGGATTGCTCCCAGTGTCTCAGTCTTGCAAGTCACCCAGTGTCTCAGTGTCCCTATGTATCACAATGTGAGTGTCCCCATGTCACCCAGACCCCTAGTCTCCCAGTGTCCCAATGTCTCAGTGTGTCCACGTGTCACTAGGATACTGGGGACACAGTGAGACATGGGGACACAGTGAGACCCAGGGACACTAAGAGACATGGGGGCACTGAAAGACCCGGGGACACAAAGACATGGGGACTGGGAGACATGGGGACTGGGAGTCATGGGGACTGGGAGACATGGGGACTGGGAGACATGGGGACTGGGAGACATTTAGGGAAACTGGGAGAAATGGGGACACTGAGACACTAGGGACACTGAGACACTAGGGACACTGAGACACTAGGGACACAGACACTGGGAGACTAGGGGACACTGGGAGACTAGGGGACACTGGGAGACTAGGGGACACTGGGATACTAGGGGACACTGGGAGATTAGGGGACACTGGGGCCACTGGCTGGGAGACAGACACTTGGGGATACTGGGAGACATGGGGACAGTTGTGGACATCGACATGTGGACACTGGGACATATAGGGACACTGGGAGACATGGGGACACTAGGCACACTGAGACACTAAGAACACAGACACTGGGAGACATGGGGACACTGAAACATTTGGGGACACTGGGAGACATGGGGACACCAAGTCACGAGCGACACTGGATGGGGGGCATGGGGACACTGGGAGAAATGGGGACATAGTGTCTCTGTGTCCCAATGTCTCAGTGCCTCCCAATGTCCCTATGTCTCACAGCATCCCAATGTGTCTCAGTGTCCCCTAGTGTCTGTGTCCCCATGTTTTCCAGTGTCCCCAAGTGTCTCAGTGTTTCCAGGTCTCCCAGTGTCTGTGTCCCCATGTGTCCTAGTGTCTCAGTGTGTCCTAGTGTCTGTGTCCCCTAGTGTATCAGTGTCTCCATATGTCCCCTAGTGTCTCAGTGTCCCCTAGTGTCTCAGTGTCCCCATGTGTCCCTGCTGCCTTTCCCCCCATCCCTCACTTACCTGAGCTGTAGAGCTGCTGTCTGGACTCTGTGCTGTGTAGCTGCTCCCCCACGGATCAGTAAGTAGTAGAGAGAGGCAGGGATATGCTGTAACTTCCTATCCCTGCCTCTCTCCACACACAGTGACCCCTACTGGCCGGTGCTGGTATTGCAGAGTAATCTCCATTTATTCTGAGAAAAATACCTGCATTTGTATTGCCGGTATTACTGCAATACTGGCACGGCCAGGCAGCCTCAAATACCAGCTGTGCCAGTAAAATACCAGTGAGGTGGCAAACCTAAGAGTAATGTGTAAAAAAAAAAAATGGGCCTATTCCATGGGCCTGGGCCTGGAGCTGCAGCTCCATCAGCCCCTATGTTAATCCGGCCCTGCTTCCTGGGCTGCAGAGACTGGTGTATCAGCAGAGAGCATATGTAAAGCGGCTAATTGGTCCTCTCTCAAGTCGTTTGTCTGGCATTACAAGGTGGATGCTGCTTACTCCACTGAATCGCAGTTTGGCCTATCAGTATTGGGGTCCTGTGCATCTTGAGTTAATAAATAATTTATTTGGCATGTATTCTCGCCCTGTGTGGATTTCTTACTGCTTGGGTATTCCCATTAGTTAAATGCTACCATGATTAGCCAGGAATATGGAAAATGTATTCATACTTATTGTAAATGTATTTTCCTGGCTATTATTCATGGCAGCGTTTGGGTTTCCCCCCCATTTTTTCCTTTTATATTGTTACTGGACTGAGGTGCAGGGGCTGATGGGGGTACTCTTATACCTGCCTACATAATTATTTAATTGTTTTTCCTGTCCTGTTGGCTGTAGGGAGGAGCTAACCCATTAGTTAAATGCTGCCATGAATAATAGCCAGGAAAAAAAAAATTACGGTAAGTATGAATACATTTAATCTTTAGAACTGCATTTAACATGAGAAGTGGTCACTATAAGTATCTTGTCATGCCCTTCGGCTTATGCAATGCTCCGGCCGTATTTCAGGATTTCATTATTGATGTTCACAGAGACTACATTTATACTTTTGTATTAGGATATTTGGATGATATTCTCATTTATTCCCCCGATCTCCAGACCCATTATAGGCATGTGAAGCAAGTATTGCAAACTTTGCTTAAAAATGGGCTATATTGCAAACTTGGGAAATGAATATTTGATCAAACGGAGGTACAGTTCTTGGGATATAATATTTCAGCCTCTGGTTTTCAGATGGACCCTTGCAAACTTGAAGCCGTTCTACACTGGCCATTACCTAATGGGTTAAAAGACATTCAAATGTTTATTGGGTTTGCAAATTACTATAGGAGGTTCATCAAAGGTTTCTCTACTGTGATAGCCCCCATCATGAATATGTCACGTAACGGGGTTAACTGTACTATATGGTCTAAAGAAGCTAAAGAAGCTTTTGAGCTTCTTAAAAAATTATTCACCGCTGCTGACATATTAGTACATCCTGACACTAGCAAACCCTTCATACTAGAGGTAGATGCCTCTGAGACAGGTGTAGGGGCTTTTCATTCTCAAAGGGAGAGTCAGGATACCCCTTTGCATCCTTGTGGGTTATTTTCTAGAAAGTTGTTACGGAGCGTAACTATGATATTGGTAACAGAGAATTGTTGGCCATTATGCAAGCTCTGAAAGAATGGCAACATCTTTTGGAAGGTTCCAAGGATCCACTCCTGATCATAACTGATCACAGAAATGTGGCATATATTGGAGATACATGGTCATTGTTCTTGTCACCCTTTAACTTTATCATCATGTATAGACCATGTCCTAAGAACGTTTAGGCTGACGCTCTATCCTGGCAATTTGACATAGGGCCAGAACAAGAACAAGAGACCTCCCCTATCGTCCCACCTGAGTGTATCATTGCCTCTACTGTCTTTTCCTTGTCTTCTCCTCTTCCTTGTGCTATCATGGCGGCTCAGTCTCAGGCACCTAGTGATAAACCTCAAGATAGATTGTTCATTCAGTTGCTTGAAAGAGAGTAGGTACTAAGAGTGTTCCACAATAATGTGACAGCTGGACATCCGGGTATTAATAAACTGTATCCGCTGTCTCCAGATAATTTTGCTGTCCTTCTCTTAGAAAAAACATCGAAGAGTATGTGGAGGCTTGTACTGTTTGTGCGGTTTCTAAGGTTCCCCATAAACTACCATGTGGGTTATTACAACCACTTCAATACCCAGTGTTCCATGGTCTCATTTGTCTATGGACTTCATTATGAAACTCCCGATTTTCTAAAGGCTGTACCACCATCCTTATGGTGGTTGATAGCTTTACAAAAATGTCACACTTTGTTCCGCTCAAAAAATTACCTTCTTCCCAAGATCTGATTCGTATATTTATATGCAAATTGTCATATTACATGGTATTCCACAAAATATTGTGTCAGACAGGGGTTCCTAATTTATGTCATGGTTTTGGAGAGCATTTAACATCAATTGGGTATAGAATTGTCATTTTCATCTTCGTACCATCCGCAAACTAATGGTGCGACTGAGAGGACCAATCAGTCGTTGGAACTATTTTTGCAATGTTTTATTAATGGCATTCAGGAAAACTGGTCTGACTTTCTACCTTAGGCCGAATTTGCCAGGAATAATGCTACCCATGACTCATCTGGACGTAGTCCATTTTTTGTCAACAACGGTCATCATCCTACTGTTCTTCCTGCGGTGTTCTCCGACACGGCTATTCCTGCTCTGGATGAATATCTCGCATGTATACATGAGACTTGGACTAAGGTCCCCACGGCTCTTGAAACTGCTGCAGCTCGTTTCAAATTTCATGCTGATAAGTGGCGTGGTGCCAACCCTGTTTGCCACGTGAGTGATTGGGTATGGCTCTCCTCGCAAAATATCAGACTCAAGGTTCCTAGCATGAAGTTTGCACCCAGGTTTATTGGGCCCTTTCGAATTGAGCAGAGAATCAATCCTGTTTCATATTCTCTTGCACTTCCTGTCTCCTTGCGTATACCTAATTAATTTCATGTATGTTTGCTTAAGCCTCTTATCTGCAATAGTTATACTGTCCCTTTTGTCCCTCATCCACCTTTGGTTATTGCTTGAGAGGAGGAGTACAAAGTCTCCTCCATAATTGATTCAGATTTTCTTGTGGTTCTTTGCAGTACCTGGTTGATTGGAAGTGTTATGAACCTGCTGATCGTTCTTGGGTTCCTGCTTCTGACATACATGCTAGCCACAAAATCCGTTCTTTCCATGCCAAATTTCTTCTCCAACCGGGTCCTGCTTGCCCGGTGGGCGGTCTTCAATTGGGGGGGTAATGTCATGTATCCTTCGTAACCATGTGGCAAAAATGGAGATAATTACCTTCCGAAGATCGAGGGGAGAGCTGCTTGGCGGTCTTCTGCCATGATGGACCCACGCAATTATATAGCCCCTTGTCCGTCTACGGTAAAGACTACGTCACCCGCACGTTTTGGGGTTAAGGGCTAGGTACAGCCAATCGGATCTGCAAGTGGGTTATTTAAAATCACTTATTCCTTAGCTCATTGCTCTGTCATGGTTTCCCTTAGATGGTTATCCGAGAGTGTGTTCCTGATCGTGTTTTTCTGGTTTTTGACTTTGGCTTCGTTTTGACTTCCCTGACTTCTGGTACCCTTGACTTTTGGCTTTTCCTTATCACTGTGTCTCAATCTATGTCCCTGACCTTGGCTAGACTATTCTCGGGTATGTTAAGTCTGGCCATTCTAAGCCTGGTAAGACGTTAACCTTAGTTCTAGAGGGTGATACTATTCTGCGTGCTAGATCAATATAATCCTGACAAAAACTTATAGGCGTGTTATATTTTTTTCAAATAGGGCAAGTTTTTATTTTTATTTTTTTTTTTTTAAATACAGTAAAGTAAGTTTGTGTGAAACCACCATGTTTAGGCAGATCAATAGGATTTCCATTAATCTGATTAAAGGTATCTGCTATAGATTCAGAATAGTATTCACAGGAAATTAATAATTTTTAAATAGTATTGAAAAATAAGGCCTATAAACAAATTTTACTAAATTGTGTTATTTCATGCATAAGCTTTATAAACTTTTAAAAATGTGTTTACATTTTTCCTATGCAGCATGAAATTTTATTCATCACATAGTGTGGCAAAATAAGCAGAATGATATTAATAATGTAAGTAATTGATGTTTTAATTAAAGCAGCATTAGACAGTGTTTTATTTTCTAATGAATCACATTAAAGGTTTTGGACAAACGAGAGAGATTTACATTTTGTTCTTTGATTTGATTTAGGAGACTGTGACAGTTTAATAGTGCATTAAACTCTTGATAGTGCATGCAGTGGAAGCTTTTGTGATTTCTTTTGATGTGATTGGATTGTATGCATATTTATATATTACTCACTGAGAACACTTCCTACTCAGGCTACCTGCGTTTTCATTTTTATAATGAAATGGAAAGAACAAATTTAGAATATCAAATCTTCAATCTTTATTTAAATATCAACTTTGGTTTTAGGAGGAAGCTTGCATTTTTGTTTTTAGGCATTCCTCCTGTAAATTCCAAAGATTTTCTTTGGACGTTTTCTGCAATTTTTTAACTGAATGCCTGCTAAAATTATTCATGCATTGATATGCACCTTGTTAATTTTTATCTATTTTTATACTTAGTTCTCTTCTCGTATTTAAAGGTGATTTTACGTGGGCAACCAAATGGCAGAAAAATGTAAAAAAAATAAATTGTAAAAAATATTCCTATGGCTAGTCTTTAGAAAAGAGATACTTGCCTGTCAGAATGCTATAATTGGTTGACTTAAAAGCCAACCAATAAAAGTGCTTTACTGAGAATTGTAAAGGTTTTACCCACCTTGAAGTCTTATTCGGTGATAAGATTTTTTTAAAAAAAAAATGTAACGATGTAAATTTGAATTCATCTGACAATTTTTTTTTATTTTATATTCAAGAGTTGCGTTGAAGGATTATGGGTTTTTATTTTACCTTTATTTTAGAATAATGAAAAGAAGATTTAAAAGAAAAAATACGTCAGCCGGTAAGTATACATTTTCTACAGTTATTATGGGTCTAGGTAGGATTTATTTATTTTAAGGGGTTGGCTAGTTGATTAGGGACCCATTGCCATTTGGAGAGGGTGGTGATAACATGACAATTGCCATTGACAACTTCCCTATTGGAAAACTATTTAGAGTCCCCAACCGCTGGCAATGTGTGGGGGGACATGATGGGTTCCTGTTACCCATAATATAAATATTAGATTCATCACCTGACATTCATGGGATGGGGCCTTTATTAAATATAATAATTGCTGTTAAATTGATTAAACCTTTGGTATCATAAAAATAAAACATAGTAGCATGTAAAAAGTAAAGTAGAATGTATAAAGTAAGAATACAATTAACATTTGCAACAAGAATATACTTATCCAGAATGCTTAGACCATTATACAGGCCAAAGGATTTCTCATATGCAACCACCTACTACCCACTATTTCAATATTGAAGCAACCTCCCACATTGGTACACTAAGAAACACTATTACCTGGGCATTGAGCCTTCTTGGTTTGCCATTAAGCAGGCTCAGTGAGGTTTGCACCACCACTATTGGCTTTCTACATTTGAACCTGATGGGCACTTACACCTACATTAAAGGGCTGGAAGAACAGACAATTCCAACCTGGACTTATGATGTGGAAAAAAGAATGAGATTTTTAGCGCTTGTTGAGTGGCAGCTCGAACTTCCCAAAACCAGAGCCTCTTCCTTATGGACAAAAGTAGGTATAGAAAAGCAATGCATGGAAGCAGTGCCTTCAGCAATGTCCTCAAATGTAGCAATATGAAAAATAAGAGGAAAATAAAATGGAATATAATGTAGTATTTACATTGCTGGTGCTGATAAATAACAGTTAAAGAAATGCACTTACAATCTTTTGGAGCTTAAAATCAGACAGAAAAAGTCAAGCCATTGTTAACCCTTTCAGGAGGGAGTCAATAGTACACGATCTGATTAAAACAAAATGTAAAGAAAAACTGGAATTTGCGCTATATGTCTGTTCAACCGTAATTCACCTCTTTCATAATAAGTGCACCCACACTTATTGTAAATCATTTTGTTCAGGAGAAACAGGGCTTTAATTTCACATGAACTATAACATAATTTATTATGAGCAAAAAAAAAACTGAATAGTTTCGCCTCATATTTTAGCTGTAAATGTCATAATACTGTTAGCTCTTACTGCAAAAAGAGCACATATTTGGATTCAGCAAAGTCTCACGAGAACAACAGTAGCCCCCATTAACAGTTTTTACGGTGTCTTGGAAAGTTAAAGGGTCAAATATAGCACATTCCATTTTTCAGGTTTTTCACATTGAAATTTGCTATATCAGTAATGTTACCTTTGAGACCATGTGGTAGCCCAGGAATGAGATTTACCCCCATGATGGTATACCATTTGCAAAAGTAGATTATCCAAGGTATTGCAAGTGGGGTATGTCCAGTCTTTTGTAGTAGCCACTTAGTCACAAACACTGGGCAAAGTTATCATTCATATTTGTTTTTCTGTATTTGTGTTTGTGACTAAGGGGCTACTAAAAATGACTGGACATACCCCATTTGCAATACCTTGGATTGTCAAGTTTTGCAAATGGTATGCCATCATGGGGGTAATTCTTATTCCTGGGCTACCATACAGCCTCAAAAGGCAACATAACCAATCTGGCAAATTTCAATGTGAAAAAAAAATGAAATGCAAGCCTTATATTTGACTCTCCAAAACTCTCCAAAACTCCAAAGAAACTGTACATGGGGGCACTGTTATACTTGGGAGACTTCACTGAGCACAATAATAAGTGTTTAAAACAGTAAAACATATTACAACATAATATCGTCAGTAAAAGTGCCGTTCGTGTGTGAAAAATGCAAAAAAATCAATTTTACAAAAAATATCATTGTTGTAATACAAGTTAACATTTTGAAACACTAATGTTTGTGTTCAGCGAAGTCTCCCGAGTAAAACAGTACCCCCCATGGACAGGTTTTATGGTGTCTTGGAAAGTTACAGAGTTAAATAGAGTGCTTGCAATTCAAGTTCTCTGCACTTTCTGCCTGGGTTGTCAGGCATGTCAATCAAATTTTAATTAATTAAATCACATAATTATGTTAAAAGATTACTTAAATATAAACGTAGAATTGTAATACATATATATGTATTTAAAGTCTACGTGTACACTTATGTAGTTATTTATGTAATTATATATATTTATGTGTATATATATATATATTTGCGGTTATTTGAATGTTATATATAGATAGATATATTTAGAATGTAATTCTAAGTGTATTTTATTACCAATATATATATTAATAACAAAATACAGTTAGAATGAAATTACATATGTATATATAATTTGTTTTAATTTTTTAAAAAATATTTAATTTATTTATTTTATTATTTTATTTATTTATTATTGTAATTATACGTGTATATATAAATATAAAATATATATAAATGTATTATATATATTATATATATCTTATATATATATATATATATATGTAACGTCATTTTAAGTGTATTTCAATACTAATATATGTACTTATATTAATATTAAAATACATTACGTATGACATTACATATATATATATATATAAGATGTATATATATATATTATATATATATATATATATATATAATACATATACATTTTATATATATATATATATATATATATATATATATATATAATACATATACATTTTATATATATATATATATATATATATATATATATATATATATATATATATATATATATATATATATATATATATATACACACACATTTATTTTATTTTAAAACATGTTTAATATTTTTTTTTACACTATCCACCAGCAGGGGGACTGTCTGACATTTCAGACAGTCCAATATATAAAAAAACAAAATCTACAGGAAAGAGAATAAAAACTCATAGAGTAGTGTAGTCAATATGCATTAATACACCAATATTACAGGTTACACTCACAAAATTAAATTGATATTAGGCGTATCTCAATAGTGTAAGATGATATGAGGTCCCCAACACGAGAGCATGGGCATGTAGGAGAAAAGGTAAAAGAAACCAAAAATAAGTGCAGATGGTAAAAACTTGTGTCTTGCGCTGTTATGAAATACACTTACAGAATTGCAGTGATATATAAGCGTATCACAAGATGTATTCCTCCACCATCCTCCTCCAATCGTATAAATAAGGAGATGAAGAATGTAAGGGATATAGCTTAAAGTTAAAATCTATTTATTAATGACAAAGTAAAATAACAAACAATTAAAAGATAAAAATAATCTAAACACTCTCACTATAAAGGCCCAACCCTACGCGTTTCGTCCGTTCCAACCGGACTTCCTCAGGGGTAATAACTTCAGGAATCTCCCGTGCAGTGCCTATTTTTTCTACAGCTGAGAATCTTTTAGGTATTTTATTATTAATATTGCCTGTGTGTTTGTTCCACATAATTGTAACGGGTGAATACTTTGTATTTCAGACAGTCCCCCTGCTGGCAGATCCACAGCCAGCTATAGGGGGCCATGTGATCGTTCTTTGAGAGCGATCACATGGCCCTCAGGGGCCTGATTTGCCGGAGGAGGGCTGCCTGGGCTGTCAGGCAGTCCTCCCAAAGAGGATCGAGGTGGAGGTGAGTAGTTGGAGGCTCCTGGGGCTGAAAGCCGTTACGCGTTCTATGCCGCCGCAACAGCTTTAAAGCCCATTTAAATGGGAACGGAATAGAACGCCGTAACGGCGTTAAGGGGTTAATATTACTAGAATAGTTTGTGTGACATCGATGTAACTTGTCAGCCAAGGAGAATGGACTGGAATGCGCATACATGAACAATGACGACTTCACTGTACCAGTCAGTGGGGGCAATAGATGTCATTGAGTGAGCTGTGTATTGTGTGGCCATCTTATTCAAATTGATTGTGCGAGTAGAGCAACGAATCTGCATACATTTTTGCGTTAAACTTGAACATTCCTATTTGTGGTTGGAACTTAATGGTATAAATAACAGTGGAAGGAGTGGTATGTTGGTAATGTTGTGCCAATACCAATGTACAGGTTGTCCTGTATAAAAGAGGGCCCACCAAGGACAAGGGTGTTGAGTTGATTTAAGGCAGCGGTGGATGCGGTCACCTGAACAGAATCGCACACAGGTAAGCAGGGGAATTGCGATTTTATAGGACAAACTCCTCCAACAAATTCAGGCCTTTGGTCTTATACTTGTGGTTGGAACTTAATGGTTTATGCAACAGTAGAAGAAGTGTTAAGTTGGTAGTGTTGTGCTGATACCAACGTACGGGTAGGCCTACACAAAAGAGGGCCAAAAGGTAATGGTGAAAAACACACTTTTAGCATGCTTACAAAGCTAAACTTGAATGATTCCCTGAGCTCTTATTCATGGTGCGGAATATAAGTATTGTAAACAGGGATTTCCGTCCAATCAATTTTTTAATGTGGAATGGGATGAGAGGATGCCCATGAAGTAACGGCAACAGAGAGTTAGTTGAAAACTGTTGAGTGTGGGTAAACATGTATCAAATATTAACAGGGCACCAGCTGTTGTCTGTCGGGAATAGTGGGATTGTGGTTGGATGGTTGGTCTGGCTAGTTTTGGAAATCTTTAATGTGAGCATGTAGTGGTCAATGTGTTTGACAAGGTCGGATACTTGAGGCTAGAGTTGACTTCATATTGGCATACCACAGTGAATTTTCTGGGCCTCAAGAAACCATAGAAGGCAATGTAAATTACTACCTCAATAACTACGTTAACTTTACTATCGAATGGTTTGGTATCTTGTAAATTAGATAGGCTCCTGAATATTGGCTCGGTTATGAGTAGTCTAATGGATGAAGAAGAACGGTCCTTTGGTTGATGCCTTAGGAGATTTTTCTAATGTGATATGGGAAAGAAATGGGGTATGATTGAGAAATGTAGTGAGGTTGTGTAATATTCCTGTAAGATAAGGATTAATGGTGTTATGTGCTAGTTTAGATGTAAATGGTAGAAAGAGGCAAAAGTCACCATGGTCTCGATGTAGATATTCCCCTGCAGGGAGACTAAAGCAAAACTACAAAAATCTGTTAATACCCTGTCATAAGTTGTTTTGGTATTCACGGAATGAGTGTGATGGGATAGTGACCATGCGAGTAACATAAATCAATAACCAGCTTCTGGAAATGCTGGAATTATGGTCGAGTGTGTGTTGGCAGTCGATGTAAGTTGAAAGATTGCTGAAATTGAGATCAGGATAGTACGTCAGCTGTGATGTTATTCCCCCCCCCCCGGACCAGTGCCCTACCTAACGGCCAGTCCTCTGTCCCTCGACAGGGGCTTGATACATAGCGTAGTTGAACGTAATGGTTAACATACATACCTTGTGAGACAAGATAGTAGAGAACCTGGAAAGTACACACTTACAGAACTAAGACAACCAGTTTACCATGAAACATGAATAGATAAGAGGGAAAGTGGAAAGAAGGATATGACTCCACATACTCTTAGAAATAGATGGTGAGCATATTTCGATTGTAAGGAAAGAGCCTGACAGTGGCCTATGAGTGATATCATATATGTGAACTATGTAAAATCTGATATCTATAAACAGAGGTACAACATACGAGAATACAGTATACCTGTGAAGATTAAAGAGAACAAGTTACCAAATTGAAGTCAATACCCCAAAATGAGTATGCATCATGAATTGATGAAAACAGTTGAATGTATACGTAGAGTGGGTCAAGCATAAAGAGCCAAGTGAGTAAACATGTGGGTTTTTGGTGCATACCCAATAGGAGTGCTGAGGCCAAGTGATACCTTGATAGATAGAACTAACCTGTCAAAATAAACAGAGAGGCAATGAAGGACCACTTACCTGTGTCATGAATAGTAATGAACGGAGAGACTTGGTGACAGCAATTGTTGGAAGACCACTAACTTGAAATACCATATAAAATGCAGGAGGAATACAGTGTACATTGAAAAGCTGGAATCTGCTGGACATGTGAGTCATACGACGGCTAAGGTAAAATTGTTGTAAACATATGAGTGACAAATCAACATTTACCTTGCAAACAATTGAGGGGTTAATACAGTAGTCGACTTGGGTAACACTGTTGAAAACGGTAGATTAGTATAAGCGACTAGAACTAAATCAGTTGGTATGAATATGCTAAACAGCATATAATGTGAAAATTAAACCATTACAGAATTGAGTCATATATAAAAATTCTAATAATGATGAAACTCTTGAATGTATGTGAATTGTGAACCTGTCACATGACCACTCTTGTTGGCAGGTAATTGTCAGATACATAAGCCCATGTTGGCCTGAAAATGAATAGATGAAATCTCCTTTCTACCAACCTAAATGCGTGACCTTGTGTCCTATGTATAGCTCTGTTTATGCTTGCCTTGTGTCCTGTGGGGCTCCAGAGCTGACCGGCTGGCCCCTTTTGAGCGCCCCCCCCCCCCCCCCCCTTAGGCAGGCACCTGAGCTATTCCTGCTCAGCTCCCTCCGCGCCGCTTAATGAAGCCGGGAGCCGGAATATTACATCAGACCTGCTCCAAGTATCACTAAGCGACACACGAGGGAGCTGAGCAGGAAGATTAAGGCTCCCTCGCCGCCTACTCAGTCTGTTCGCCCCCTGCCTGCCCGACCAGCAACCCCACTGGACAGGTAAGTAATCCACTCCAGCTCTCCAAGGCAGGCTGGGTGGATTTAAAATAATTTTAAAAAATAATAATTTGTGAGTGTTGGGAGAAATGTGTATGTGCCCATTGTACAGCGCTGCGGAATTTGTTGGAGCTATATAAATAATAAAATAATAATAATAATGTGTGTATGTGTCTGTAAGTGTGTGTGTGTGTGTGTGTTTCTGTAGGTGTGTAAGTGTGTGTGTCTGTGAGTAAATGTGTGTGTGTGTGTGTGTGTGTGTGTGTGTGTCGGTCAGTGAGCGCGTGCGTCTGTCAGTGAGAGTGTGCGTCTGTCAGTGTGTTTCCAAGTAATAGTGTGTGTGTATGTCATTGTTTTTCAGTGTATATGAGAGTGTGTGTCTGTCAATGAGTGTATGCATCTGTCAGGGAGTGAGCGCCTGTCAGTGAGTGAGCATCTGTCAGTCAAAGTGCGGCCTTGACAGGAACGGGTGGGGGAAATTTCAATTTGGGGGGGGGGGGGTGCTCGAGCACAGTCCTGGCTAGGGCATCACAAATCCTAAATACACCACTGCTCCCATATTTTACCTCAATATCTCTATGCTTTCCATAACTGCATGACAGGGAGAAACACCTTATCAGCTTTTTAAGTTTGCGCTGACATTTCATATTCACAAGTTCGCAAACAATCCAGGCAGGTAGCAATTTGGTCCAATAATTTCATTGAATTGGTTTGGTGATGATTTAATAGATGGTATCAGATGCAGCTCACCAACATTTGCACAGTCATAAGGGAAACAGGGCGGTAGGTGTATTCAAGAAAGCTAAAATTCATGTCACTTTGTTAGCCATCTGGGCAGTATTCACTTAATCTCAACTACTGTGGTGTATGTGTGTGGGAGGGGGGGGGGAGGGGGGGGTGGAGGGGAAGGGGGGAGGAGAAAGGGTTACTAGGACCTAAAAAAGAGCAGAGAGCTTATTTTCTTATAGTTACTATAAATTCCTTGTTCCTGAAAACACATGGCATCAATGTGCACTGCAAAAAGGAAAGTCATACAGGCTTGGTTGCAAGGTCCATAGGGAAGTGGCCCAATGAGGGAGAGTTATACTGGAACATTGTAAAGATGGCAAAAAAACAATATAGTGGACCAAAAAGGCAATTGTTCTGAGCCCCTTCAGAATGTGGCTCCCAAGACAGATGTACCTTTTGCTCCCATATATTTCTTGTGCTTCAACAAGTTAATATTAGTTCATGATTAAATGCACATACATTATTATTATTATTATTGTTATTCAATAAAGACCAAATGCGGATTGCAATATCCAGACATTGTTCACACTATTTAACAATGTCCAGATCTTGTATTTTAGGCGCAAAATGGGCCTGAATTTGGTCCAGATTTCAGCTGGACCCTCATATTCTATAAGAAATGTTTTAAACCTAACTATGCCTCCATCAGCTATGCAGCAGGTGGTGTCATATATATGACAAATTTATAACTAGCTAAAAATTGATGGCAATTTGCTAGAATTGCTTCATCTTGTGGGTATTTGCTGGGAAGCATTAAAATAATTAATGTGGGCCAGTAGGTGAAGCTATTTAATTAAAAAAGGATGGGCATTCTAATGTCTCCCCACTGCTCCCACCCAGGTCAGTGAAGGAGGTCCTCAATTATAATATTAAAGGAGGGAAGACCTAGTTTCCAGCCCCGACCCATTGCTGCTGGGTGTGGGCCCAATTATAATATTAAAAGGTGTTCTCCCACTAAACCTAGTGTTCTCCCACTAGCCACAGCCATCGGTCCATAATTATAATATAAAAAGGATTAGCTAACTGATTGGCTTACAAGGTTTGGTAGGCTTCTACTCGGTCCTTCCCCTTTTATAATATAATTAGGGCCCCTACTCACTAGCCTTGGATGAGGGTGGAGGGGGATTTTAGAATGTCCCCATTTTATTTTATTAAATAGCCCCACCTTCTAAACATAATGGGGACAAGGGGTGGACAGGTATATATCCACCCCAAATTATTTATTTTTGTTGGAGTTGAGGTCTTTCTAGCTACTTGGCAGCAATGGCAGCTTAGTCGCTATTATTAAACATTAGAAGATGTGTCCCCCCCCCCCCCTGCAGCATAGTGTGGGGTTTAAAATCTCCCTTTTAGTAATATGAAGGTCTTATTGACCCCAATAGGATTTTTTAAAACTTTTTTTCTGTGACGGCTGGCTACAAACAGTATTTAAAACTATAATTAATTTGCAAACAAAGAAAGTAAATGATCATTTGCGAATGTGGACACAGCCAGGTGCATTCAGTCCCACATTTTATAAAAAAACAGTGCTTTCTGAATCTTTTGAATCATAAACTTTCTAGATGATTTGGTTGCAAAAGCACTGATTTTTTTTATCAAGACAATCAAGGCATTTTTGGTTGGGTCAACCAAATTTCTGAAAACATTAGTAAATATGAGAATTGGCACTGCAATCGGAGTTCTGTAATTTTCACCAGATATCCCTGATAATTTGACAAATAGTTAATGTTGAAGGTCACATATTTTGGCTTTTTTCTGTGTAATAGGACTTTCTACTCTTTTCAGATATACATTCATATGTGCACCATCATGCTCTTCATGTTTGAGAACAAACTCATTAAAATGTAGATTTAAAGCAAGTGGTGAGCAAAGTAGCAAAAATATACTCTGCTGATTAATTATCCTCCCTGTGGTAGAATCTTTGTAATTTATTATAAAGTCCTTCTGCTTCAAAGTGTGATAAGCCGTTTCCTAATTGCCCCTAAATAAAATCATGACCAGGCAACCAGACATTCAAGACTAATTTGAAATGGTGAACTTTTAAATAGCATTTCAGTAAAAAAAATATCATTATTTGTAAAGCTATAGTTGAGTTTTTAATCATTTTATATATATATATATATATATATATATATATATATATATATATATATATTAATATATATATATATATATTATAGTTTTTGTTGTGTGAATATATACATATATATGAGCAACGGGCAAGGAAGGCTGGGAAGCAGGAGTGCAAAACTTCATGGATTGTATATAAACATGTACATATATATATATATATATACAAGGTTGGCTTACAAGGTTTGTAATATATATTCACACTTGAAAAAAAAAAACATAATTTTTGTTTCTTTTATATATCTATTATTTTTTTTCAAGAAACTGTGCAGTAGATATTGTCATTCTTGTTAGACAGTTACCATGCTTTCTCTAGTAAATAAATGTACGTTTTTAAGTTTAAATATCTTCTTTAATATGGCTTCTCTGCAATACGCTAGCAGGATGATCTTTTCAAACGGCATCTGAACTCACACAAATCATTCACTGAATAGAATTTGTATATAACAATATATTCCTAGGCATGAATTGAGAAGAGACATGAAATTAATGGTAGGGCTATTTTATATACGTTACTATTCCAGACCTTTATTATCTTGTGATCTGGCCATTAGAATGTTTTATGTTTCAGAAAATTAGATTGTAAATCTTTTGATACAGGATTGGCCTAGTCTTTTACATATGTTAAGATTGTGTTTTATAATTACAAACATAATTTTCAAAATGTGGTCCTACTGTTAAAGAATGTCTGATGGCAACATGAACTATGTATTCTTAATAGTTTGACTATGTACATACATTCAGTTTAAAGTCTACTAGATTTCATTGTTCAAGTCAGAATAAAATGTTAATAATATTGATGGTCTGTTCACCAGCTGATTCATTTTGAAACATCTTTTTTGTGAAGCACTGTTCATTTTGCGATTGAATTAATGTATAACTGCTGGAGTGGTAAAACAGCATGTCAAGTAAGTGTATAAGCTCTGTTTTGTTCCAGCCCTGTGGTCATGCTTAGAAAAGCCAAAATGAAATGTACCGTATCATCCTGTGGATCCCTTAATTCCCAGAAAGGGAGAGTACTTAACAACAGAGGTGAACAAAGCCTGTGTTCACACACAATAGGCTTTAAGGACATGTGTGCTTCAGCATAAGGCTGTCTATTAAAATAAATGACCTACTGTGCTTAGAGATACTTTGAGTTTTGTACTATTGCATTGAATGTCTACTTACAATTGTTTATAAATTCATTGAAACAAGAGTTATACAATAAAATGGACTTTTGGGCAATCTTAGATGTCTGATATGAAGGTACTATATTCAAAATACTTTCTGACAAAATATTTAAGTCTATCCATATGTTAACTGTTCTGTATGCCTACAATTGCATATTAAAGAGTTATTAAAGATAACTAAACACAATATTAATATAGCTATTGATGATATCCTTTTTATATGATGTGCCCTCTCTCTTTTTGAGGAGAACCTGATGAACACATTCTTGGTTTATTTAATAAAATGTGAGGTATCATTTAACTGTAAAATTATTCTACAGAACCCTAATGTTTATAGCTCAAATTAATGGAATAGACCTGGGCATGACACCATGGGCTCATGTTCAGCCTTGTTGATCAGTGGGAATCTCAAGCTCTCCTTTTTAACAATTGGTATTTAGTATTGGCTACTAGATCTATGCATTTAGTTCCATCCTAATTGCGATTCGTCAGAATTTTGTGTGATCAGCAAGTTGACTGAATCCTGTATTTCCGAATCGCCATATGACCAAGTTATAAAACAAACAAAACAAGCAATGAATGAGCTGTATTGTTTGTTTCATGATTTAGAGTTACATCCCTGGTGCCAGAAAAGAGGGAGGAAATGGAGAGGACGTTGGATGGGTGGCAGGCAAATTAGTTAGTTTACCAGGATGGACAGAAACAAATTGAAACCAATGTGGCTTATTGGGAAAGTAAATCAAACATGTAAAATTAGAAAAGGGCATTTAAATCGCACAAATCTGAGGCATCCTATAAAAGATATAGGGAAGCCAATAATGCATGCAAAAATGTGATTACATTCGCTAAAAAAATGATAGCCAAATAGAGCAAACCAACCCCAAAACATTTTTAAGTACATAAATTCTAAAAAAAAAAAAAAATTAAAGTGTGGGTAAACTAAAAAACAGGATGGGATGTTAGTTCATGAAGACTATGGAAAGGCAGACATTTAAAACAACGATTTCTCCTCCATATATATTAAGGAAGAAACTATGGCGATAGATATGCAAATGATTGCTGCAAAAAACCTGCAGAAAAATTGTAATTGGAGAACTCAAGACAAGGTGCTGAAGTAACTAAAGAAAGTTAATATAAACAAAGCTTCAGGGCCTGACGGTATTCATCCATGAGTACTTAAGGAACTAAGTGTGGAAATAAGTGAACCTTAATAACCTTTATTTTTCAGGTAATTCTTTACTTTCAGGAAGTGTTGGAGAATTGGAGGAAGGCAGATGTGGTTCCTATATTCAAAATGTTTTCAAAATCCTTGCCTGGAAATTATAGACCTGTGAGCTTAACTTCTGTGGCTTGGAAAGTTTTTGAAAGGTTTTTAAGTAATAATATTCAAGAATTCCATTAAAAAGAATGGGGTTATCAGCAAAAAATCTGCATGGTTTTATGAAGCACATGTCATGTCAACTAACTTGATTGTATTCTACAAAGAAGTAAGTAGAAGTATAGATCAGGGTATTGCAGTGGATGTGATCTATTTTGATTTTGCCAAGGTGTTTGATACAGTTCCACAAAATAGATTAGTGTTCAAACTCAAAGAAAACTGTCTAGATGAAAATTCTTGTTCTTGGGTAGAACATTGGCTTAAAAATAGAGTACAGAGAGTTGTCATTAATAGTATTTTTTCAAGCTGGACAGAGGAAGCAAGTGATGTCTCTCTGTTCTAGGTAACCTTCTATTTAACATGTTTATAAATGATCTTGGGAAAAAAAGCATTGAAAGTCAAGTAATACAATGAGAGCCTGAAATTAACTTTGCTGCAGATGTATTTAGACAGACCAGGGAACTGGTCACTCAAATGGCAGATTACATTTAATGTAGAAAAATGCAAAGTTATGCACTTTAGCGTAGTGAATGCGCAAGCAACGTATACCTTTAATGGAAGTGAATTAATGATAACAACACACAAGAAGGACTTGGAAATTGTTATAGACAACAAACTATGCAACAATGTGCAATGTCAACCACCAATGGCTAAGGCCAGTAATGTATTATCATGGATGAAAAAGGGCATTAATTCTCGGGGTGAGAATATAATTTTGCCTCTTTTTAAATCACTGGTAAGACCCCATCTTGAATATGATGCGATTTTGGGCACCTGTTCTAAAGAAGGATATTATGGCATTAGAATGAGTGCAGAGGTGGGCTACAAAATTTACAATAGGAATGGAACATTTTAGCAATGAAGAATGGTTAACAAATTTAAACCTCTTTAGTTTAGAAAAACGTTGAGTCAGAGGGAATATGATAACATTATAAAAATGTATCCGGGGCCAATACAAGCCATTGTGTTGAAATCTATTCACAAATATGACTTTACACAGGACACGAGGTCATACATTTAGACTGGAAGAAAGAAGATTTTGTCTAAGGCAAAGGAAAGGGTTTTTTACCGTAAGAACAATAAGGATATGGAATTCTCTGCCTGAATAAGTGGTTTTATCAGAGTCCGTACAGATGTTTAAACAGCAACTAGATGCATACTTGCAAAAACAGCATGTTCAATGATAGAATGTTTCAACTGCAGGATAATAGCTTGTTGATCCAAGGATAAGGTCAAGAGGATTTTTTTTCCTAGTTTGTTGCAAAACTGGAAGTGCTTCAAACTAGATTTTTTCAGCCTTCTTTTGGACCAACAGCAAAAACAAATGTGAGGAAGGCTGAACATGATGGTCATATGGCTCTTTTCAGCCTGTGTAACTATGTAACTATGTAACTGACAAGTGGTCTGTTCAGTGATATGGGCTGTGTCTCCTGTCCAATCAAGAGCTGGAAAACAAGGAAAATCAGTAAAAAAAATATATATATTTCCAAGCAGGATTCTTTCAGACACTAAATTCAACTATTGAAGGAGACAGACTAGAAGAAACTCAGTATTGGTTTTACCATTGCTGTACTTGTCGGAGACTGGTGAGGGGGTTAGGTTCTTGTGGTTCCTAGCTACTGTCAGTGGCACTTGCACGAATTTTGAGTGGGAGGTAGCCTATGTCATGACTTTGAGTGCCTTAAAGAATGGTGCTTTGCAAAATGTAAACTATGCAGCAAGGAAGAAAGTAAGAGCCGTGTGTGATTTAATTAGTGCCGACATAAACCTACATTTGAAAAGATACAGCAAATGCACACACACATATACACTGAACAAAATTATAAACGCAACACTTTTGTTTTTGTCCCCATTTTTCATGAGCTGAACTAAAAAATCTAAGACTTTTCTATGTACACAAAAGGCCTATTTCTCTCAAATATTGTTTACAAATCTGTCTAAATACAGTTTTATCACATAGCACAATGCAACAGATGTTGCAAGTTTTGAGGGAGCGTGCAATTGGCATGCTGACTGCAGGAATGTCCACCAGAGCTGTTGCCCGTGAATTGAATGTTCATTTCTCTACCATAAGCTGTCTCCAAAGGTGTTTCAGAGAATTTGGCAGTACATCCAACCGGCCACACAACTGCAGACCATGTGTAACCACACCAGCCCAGGACCTCCACATCCAGCATCTTTACCTCCAAGATCATCTGAGACAAGCCTCCCGGACAGCTGCTACAGCAATCGGTTTGCATAACCAAAGAATTTCTGCACAAACTGTCAGAAACCATCTCAGGTAAGCTCATCTGCATGCTCGTCGTGCTCATCAGGGTCTTGACCTGACTGCAGTTCATTGTCGTAACCGACTTGAGTGGGCAAGTGCTCACATTTGATGGCATCTGGCACTTTGGAGGTGTTCTCTTAATGTATCCATCCTGGTTTCCACTGTACAGGGCAGATGGCAGACAGCGTTTATGGCGTTGTGTGGGTGAGCAGTTTGCTGATGTCAACGTTGTGGATCGAGTGGCCATGGTGGCCGTGGGGTTATAGTATGGGCAGGCGTATGTTATGGACAACGAATACAGGCACATTTTATTGATGGCATTTCGAATGCACAGAGATACCGTGATGAGATTCTGAGGCCTATTCTTGTGCCATTCGTCCAAGACCGTCACCTCATGTTACATACATAGTTACATAGCTGAAAAGAGACTTGCGTCCATCAAGTCCAGCCTTCCTCACATATGTTTTTGCTGTTGATCCAAAAGAAGGCAAAAAACCTAGTCTGAAGCGCTTCCAATTTTGCAACAAACTAGGAAAAAAATCCTTCTTGACCCCAAAATAGCAGTCAGATGTCTCCTTGGATCAAGCAGCTATTATCCCACTAATTAGAAAATATATCCCTGTATGTTATGTTTTTGCAAGTATTCATCCAATAGTAGTTTAAACATCTGTATAGACTGTGATGAAACCACCTCTTCAGGCATAGAATTCCATATCCTTATTGCTCTTGCTGTAAAAAAAAACCTTTTCTTTGCCTTAGATGAAATCTCCTTCCTTCCAGCCTAAATGTGTGACCTTGTGTACTATGTATAGCCCTGTTTAGGAATAGATTTCCAGATAAATGTACTGGCCCCGAATATAGGCGTTATTTTTCCAAACTAAACAGATTTAAATTTTTTAACCTTTCTTTGTAACTAAAATTCTACATTCCTTTTATCAATTTTGTAGCTCGTCTCTGCACTTTTTCTAGTGCCATGATATCTATCTTTAGAACAGGTGCCCAAAATTAAGCAGTATATTCAAGGTGTGGTCTTACCAGCGATTTATAAAGAGGCAAAATTATATTTTCATCCCGAGAATTCATGCCTATATATACATGACAAAACCTTACAGGCCTTAGCAACTACAGATTGACATTGCATATTGCTGTTTAATTTGTTGTCTATAACAATTCCCAAATCCTTCTCGTGTGTGGTTATCCCTAATTTATTGTAAATTGCTTGTGAATTCTTAACCCCAAAGTGCATAACTTTGCATTTCTCTACGTTAAATTTCATCTGCCATTTTAGTGCCCAGTCCCCCAATCTATCCAAATCCCTCTGTAGCAAAGCAATATCCTGCTCACATTTTATTACTTTACAAAGTTTTGTGTCATCTGCAAACACTGATACAATGCTTGCAATGCCTATTTCACGTTCATTTATAAATATGTTAAGTAAAAGTGGTCCCAAAACAGAACCCAGAGGGACACCACTTACCACTTTTGTCCAGCCTGAAAATTTACCATTAATGACAACGTATTGTACTCTATCCTTAAGCCAATGTTCTACCCAACAACAATAATATTAATCTAGACCAATTTCTTTTAGTTTGAAGACTAACCTATTGTGAGGAACCATATCAAATGCCTTGGCAAAATCCAAGTAGATCACATCCACTGCAACACCCTGATCTATACTTCTACTTACTTCTTCGTAGAATGCAATTAGGTTAGTTTGACGTGACCTATGTTTTATAAAACCATGCTGATTATTGCTAATAACAAAGGTCTTCCCGATGAATTCCTGAATATTATCCCTTAATAGCCCTTCAAATATTTTCCCAATCATAGAAGTTAAGTTCACAGGTCTATAAGTTCCAGTCAAGGATTTTGAACTCTTTTTAAATATAGGAACAACATCTGCCTTCCTCCAATCCTCCAGTACAATACCTGAAATAAAAGTACCTTGAAAAATGAAATACAGAGGTTCACTTATTTCCCCACTTAGCTCCTTAAGTACTCGTGGGTGAATACCATCAGGCCCCAGAGCTTTATTTACATGAATTTTCTTTCATAGCTGTAGCACCTTTTCTCGAGTTATACAATCACAAGTTAACTGCACGTTTTTTTGCAGCAATAATTTGCATATCTCTTGCCATATAATCCTCATTAATATATACTGAAGAAAAATAGCTATTTAAAATGTCTGCTTTTTCCTTGTCTTCATTAGCTAACAAACCCATCTCTGTTTCCAGTGTACCTACACTTTATTTTTTTGTTTTTTTTTAGAATTGATATACTTGAAAAAAATGTTGGGGTTGGTTTTGCTTTATTTGGCTATCAATTTCTCATTTTCTAGTTTAGCCACTTTAATTGCCTTTTTGCAAGCATTATTGGCTTCCTTATATCTTATATATATATATATATATATAGGGATGCCTCTGATTTGTCTGATTTAAATGCTTTAAATGCCCTTTTCTTATTTTTAAGCATGTTGCAGCATGATAATGCATGGCCCCATGTTGCAAGGATCTGTATACAATTCCTGGAAGCTGAAAACATCCCAGTTCTTTCAAAGCCAGCATACTCACCGGGCATGTCACCCATTTAGCATGTTTGGGATGATCTGGATCGGATTACAATACAGCATGTCCCAGGTCCTGCCAATATCCAGCAACTTCGCACAGCCATTGAAGAGGAATGGACCAACATTCCACAGGCCACAATCAACAACCTGATCAACTCTATATGAAGGAGATGTGTTGCACTGCTTGAGGCAAGATACTGGTTGTTCGGTCCTCCCGGATCCCCCAATACAGTAAAACAGCACATTTTAGAGTGGCCTTTTCTAGTGTCCAGCCTAAGACACACCTGTGCAGTAATCATGCTGTCTAATCTCCATCTTGATATGCCACACCTGTGAGGTGGATGAATTATTTCGGCAAAGGAGAAGTGCTCACTAACACAGATTTAGACAGATTTGTGAACAATATTTAAGAGAAATAGGCCTTTTGTGTATATAGAAAAAGTCTTAGATCTTTGAGTTCAGCTTATGAAAAATGTGGGCAAAAACAAAAGTGTTATGTTTATAACTTTGTTCAGTGTATATATACATAAGTACATCCATTGTACATCACTGTGATACATGTTGGTGCTCTCCAATAAATAATAAAAATAAATATACAAAAACACATTATACTACACCTACATGAGATTTAATTTTTCTGTGACTTTTTCTGGTCTCCACTCTTCCTCCACACCTAATGTGAACACTCCCAGCCCTCACTGCCTCCCTACCCAGTTGTTTTCCTTTTGTCCCTTTCATGTGTTAACCTCCCTAATCCATCACAGACTCCCTCTACCTTAGGGGCATGTGTAGAAACGTGAGGTGAGCGGTCTTCAGTGGCAAGATAAGCTGCCACTCAGTTGATCTCGCTGCTTTTGAATATTCATACTGCGCTCATGAAAGCTGCAGAATTCAATGCTTTGATAGGAAAACATTGGATTCAATTAAATCAGATTAAACTGGAGCTTTTGCAGTGGTCACCTTGCATGCGTGCAAGGCCCAACTATGCTGCTCTCTGAGCAAGTAATTGAAAACAATGATGCGGCTTGACATGGAAGAAGGAGTGAAATGGATAGGGGAGAACTTAGCCCGGCACTAGATACAAGGTGTGTTTTAAATGTATTTTATATTGTTATGCAGCAAAAAAAAAAGAGGACCAAATGACAATGGCAGATTATGACATTAGTAGCAATAATAATAATAATAATAATAATAATTATTATTATTATTAAAAGCTATAACAAAGTTGTAGTAACCCTTTAATGAAGCAGCAACACAGTGACATATTTTCTTCCTTTCAAATGGAGTAATAACTCTTGAACTACTTGCATAGCTGCATTGAATGTTAATGTGCCCTGTGCAAGCCTTTACTTGTGGACCCCTCACCAGCACAAATACACATTTCACATGCTTCTGACCTTCACATTTAAAATGTTGCCCAGCAGTATGTATCCATAAACTAACAGAATGAATCAATTAATCAGAGAAGGGATATTTTAGGAACTGAAGTAATTAAGTAATTGATTTTCTTCTGAGAGCATATGGATTCCACATGTTTCTGGTCAGCAGCATATCAGATGTACTTCATATGCTATGCTGTTTTTCCCAAAGACATATATTTGACAAATAGTTTCATGTATATATTTTAATTACATTATAATTTTAATACAATTCATGTGCAACATGTGGTCAGTGTTCCCTAAAGATTATATTCTTATGCACAAATCTAAATTAAAAGAGCACTATAGGGTCAGGAACACAAACATATATTTCTGACCTTATAGTGTTAAAACCACCATCTAGCCCCCCTGGTCCTCTCTTGCCTCCCTAAATATAGTAAAATCCTACTTGTATTCAAGCCTGAAGATGCTGGCTCTGCCCCTGTCTGCCTCAGAATAGCAAGCTGTCTGCTGACATCATCAGAAGTGTTGTTCTAAACCAATCACAATGCAACTCCATAGGATTGGCTGAGACTGTGAAGGAGGAAGATCAGTGGCAGAGCTAGCACAAGTTAAACACAGCCCTGGCCAATCAGCATCTCCTCATAGAGATGAATTGAGTCAATGAATCTCTATGACTGATATGTTGTGATGCACACTAGGCAAGACTGAGATAGGAAGCAGCTTTAGTAGCCATCTGAGGAGTGGGCAGTTAAGTTATCATTAGGCTGTAATGTAAACACTGCATTTTCTCTGAAAATACAGTGTTTACAGCAAAAAGCCTGAAGGGTATGATTCTACTCACCAGAACAAATGCAATAAGCTGTAGTTGGTCTGGTGACTATAGTGTCCCTTTAAAAGACCTGCTTCAAAGGGTATCTCCCCTGGATCACTTATTGCTATTTTAACCATTTAGTAATGCCTTGTTGCTCAGGTTTACTGTAAAGTCAATTAATTTGGATTGCAGACCTGTTGAATTAAACTGTGGTAGGTCTGGCTCCATAATTGTCCCTTGTGCTTTAAGGAACAACAAAAAAGCAGAGAATACATGGACTGATAGTGCAGTATGTCCTTGGTATTTGGAAGATAATAAAAGAGGTACATTTACGCTTTTCTTGAGCTATCGTGCAGCTCAAACATTTGTTCTTGAGACAAATATGGTAGAAGGTCTCATGGACATAGAGGGAGAACAAAATAAAATAATATGGTGTAGTTCAACATAAAATATTCTAAAAGTAAATAAGTAGATACATACTCACATTTTCTGGAGCCTAGCAATGGACTCTAAAGTATAGCATTGAGTGGTATGATCCCAACTCTGGGGATATGTTGGTGGTGCAGGTCCTCTCCATATAAATATGGAGCAACAGAATAAGACAAGAATATGAGAAAACATGGTTTGCCTTCTGAATTGAACATGTGAGTACAAATGAGAGAATAACATGCTAACACTGGTGTAGGGAAAATAAACAATTCATTTTATTTTGACGGGATCAGTGGTAGGAATAAGAAAGAGCATGTTAAGATGTGATAATTTGGAAATAGTGTAATTACAAAACTATAATCTCTTGAAATTTGGAAGTGGGGGTATTTTTTTTAGTAGGGAGAAGAAGCACAAAAGAGGATAAGGCGACAGCAACAGCAATTATCTTGCTGACACTTTAACTAAGGTTAACCCCTTGAGGACCGCTGATGGTTCAGGACTGTCATCGGAAACATCCCCTTGAGGACCGATGACGTTCCTGAACCATCATCACAATAATAGCTACTCACCTGATCGCCGTTATTCTCCCACCGACGATCGGCGTTGCTCCTGTTCTGGGGTGACTGTCTCACAGCCCAGGCAGCCCTCACTCGGCGAATTAGGCCCCCGCGGCCATCGGATCGCTCTAACAGAGCGGTCACATGGCCGCAATAGGTGTCTGCAGGGGGACTGCCTGAACAGGCAGTCTCCCTACATCTGTAAAATAAAATAAACAAATTGTTTATTAAATCAAAATATAAATATATATATATATATATATATATATATTTATATATATATATATATATACATACACACTGCTCAAAAAAATAAAGGGAACACAAAAATAACACATACTAGATCTGAATTAATTAAATATTCTTCTGAAATACTTTGTTCTTTACATAGTTGAATGTGCTGACAACAAAATCACACAAAAATAAAAACATGGAAATCGTATTTTTCAACTCATGGAGGTCTGGATTTGGAGTCACACTCAAAATTAAAGTGGAAAAACACACTACAGGCTGATGCAACTTTGATATAATGTCCTTAAAACAAGTCAAAATGAGTCTCAGTAGTGTTTGTGGCCTCCACATGCCTGTATGACCTCCCTACAAAGCCTGTGCATGCTCCTGATGAGGTGGTGCATGGTCTCCTGAGGGATCTTCTCCCAGACCTGGACTAAAACATCTGCCAACTCCTGGACAGTCTGTGGTGCAACGTGACGTTGGTGGATGGAGCGAGACATGATGTCCCAGATGTGCTCATTTGAATTCAGGTCTGGGGAACGGGCGGGCCAGTCCATAGCATCAATGCTTTTGTCTTGCAGGAACTGCTGATACACTCCAGCCACATGAGGTCTAGCATTGTTTTGCATTAGGAGGAACCCAGGGCCAACTGCACCAGCATATGGTCTCACAAGGGGTCTGAGGATCTTATCTCGGTACCTAATGCAAATTACTCACCAGACATGCCTCGGCTGACGCTTTGGGAAGCACACAAAACACATAGCAGCCCTTGAACAAGAACATAAACACACACTAGACGACAGCACATACTTACACCTTACTGAGGCCCGTAGGGAACTCAGAGACCTTTTGTCTCAGTGGCTATTACTCATCATACGGAAGTCGGACAGATTTTTCTATGAACACTCGAACAAAAGCGGACGACTGCTGGCTCGGGTGCTCATGGAAAAAAGGAGAAAACAACACATCCACAAGATACAAACTAGGGGACATCGCATCAATAGGCTTCCTGAGAGCATCCTAAAGAGCTTAAAAAGTTATTACACTGACCTGTATAACCGGACGCAAACCAGGCGGGGCGCTACCGCGCAACAATTAATCTCGAACAGCACATCGCCTGCAGAATAACTTTGTAGTATACAGCCGAACTGGAGCTACCCCTGATGCTCGAGGAGCTCACGGGCGCTATCAAACAATCTAAACCCCACCGGTCCCCAGGTCCAGACGGCCTCCCTCTAACATACTTGAACACCTTTAGGGACATATTACTACTGAGACTCCTCACAGGCCTAAACTTAATACGCTCGGGTGGACAGTTTCCATCAGATACCCTGGCTGCAATTGTGACGTCCTCCCTAAAGAAGGCAAAGACCTGACCAGCTGTGCCAGCTACCTGTAGCGGTACTTACCCTCTCCAGGGGCCGGCCGGGGTCCTCCCTTCTCGCCGCGCGCGGCTCAGCCAACGATGGGATCAGTCAGGCGGGCAGTGACCGCAAGAAGCGGTCACATGTCCCGCCCGACACTAAGAGCACGCCGCGCGTCTCGGGCGCGCTCTTAAAGGGACAGTGGGAGACTAAATTAGAATCAGTCTCCCATTGGCCCCTGTCAGGCCACATTCCCCATACACTCACGTTTTGGGGGCGTGGATATGACAGGGGCCAATCAAAGTGAACCTTTAGGGTATTTATACTCACCTGTTTCCCTTGCTCTTTGCCCTATCGTGGTTTCTGTCCAGTTCCCTTTAGTGCTTGTATCGTTCAGTTGGTTTTTTGGTGCTTGACCTTGGCTTTGTTCCTGACTCCGCTCTCTCCTTATCCTTGCTTGCTTATCCGCTGTTTTGTCCTCTGTGTACCAGGCCTCGGCTTGTTCTACGTTACGCTGTCTCTCAGTACCCTTGACCTCGGCTTGTTCTGACTCTGTCTTTCTCTCGTCCTAGTCCGGCCATTCTAAGGTCCGGTAAGACGAACACTGTTTCTTGTCTCTTGACTGTGAACTATTCCTGCGTGTTGGGGTATATTACCATGACATTACGATAGGGCCATGGACCCCGCAGGTTTAGGTCAACAGATGGCCACTCATGAGGCTAGATTCGCAGAACAGGATCACCGTATGGATCAAATGGCTCAAGCCATCCAGACACTGTTATCCAGATCTGTTCCGGTACCTGTACCTACGCCTCCTGTAAACCCTATACCGGACACAGCTAATATGTCTAATGCTTCTGCACATCTAACCCCGCCACCTAGGTATGGAGGGGACGCTAAGACATGTAGGGGATTCCTTAATCAAGTGGAATTCCACTTTGAAATGTACCCACGTTCATTTCCCACTGACAGATCTAAGGTGGGTTTTCTTATGCACCAGCTTACGGATAAGGCACTAGAATGGGCAAATCCTATTTGGGAGGCTAATGGGCCTATGGTACACGACTTCAATAGCTTCCTCACAGCGTTCCGTAGAACATTTGACACGACTAAAAGGTCAAAAAATGCCGCCAGGGCATTAATGAGAATAAAGCAAGGATCTAAATCTGTAGCCGATTATGCTATTCAGTTCCGGACCCTTGCCTCACAGGTAGATTGGACTAATAATGGCCTTACTACTGCCTTTATGGAAGGTCTGTCTGATACTATCTTAGATGAGGTAGCAGCTAAGGACCTCCCTGTACCCCTGGAGGACCTGATTGACTATCTTATCGATATAGATAACAGGATCCGTGACAGGTTATATACCAGGTCCAGAAATAGACATTTTGTTCCCTTTAACTCCCCTAGAGCTGAGACTCCCGAGGGATCTAAAGGTTCTGAGGAGGAACCTATGCAGTTAGGGGTTGCTAAACTTACCGACGCTGAAAAGCTTTATAGGAGAAAGGAGGGACTTTGTCTTTATTGTGGTAGGAGGGGTCATATGAGACAAGAATGTCCCGTGCGTCCGGGAAACTATCGCACCTAAGACCGTATAGAGGACTGGCCTTGGGTGTGACATCTCAGTCCTCACAATTGCCTCTTAATAAGTTACTTCTTCCTGTTTCCCTGCACCTTGATAGTGACTGCATAGCAGGGAATATACTAGCCCTGGTTGATTCCGGAGCGGCCGAAAACTTTATTGATTCCAGTTTTGTCAAGGAGAATAACATACCCACCAGAGAGAAGGAGACACCCTTGGCCGTTGAGGCCATAGATGGTAGACCATTATGCTCTCCAATTATCACACATGAGACTGTTCCCCTACATATGTCTACAGGGGTGTTACACTCTGAGACCATTCGGTTTCAGATCATTACTTCTCCTTCCTCTCACCTCGTGTTAGGGTATCCTTGGTTACGTACTCATAATCCCACCATTGATTGGGAGTCAGGACAAATAGTTTCTTGGAGTGATTCTTGCCAAGAGTCTTGTGTTGTTAAAGTCACCCCTTTGAATTCTACTCATATTCCTCCCGTGCCTACGGTCATACCCTCTCAGTACCTGTCTCTTAAATCTGTTTTTGATAAAAGGGAGGCTGAAAGATTGCCACCTCACAGGCCTTACGATTGTGCAATTAATTTATTACCTGGTACGATGCCTCCCAAAGGGAGAATATATCCTTTATCTCCTCAGGAGAATCTGGTTATGGAGGAATATATCAAGGAATCTCTAGAGAAGGGATTTATAAGAAGATCCTCTTCCCCGGCAGGGGCTGGGTTCTTCTTTGTGTCTAAGAAAGATGGCGAATTAAGGCCTTGTATTGACTATAGGGGCCTTAATAAAATCACCGTCAAAAATGCGTACCCCATACCTTTGATCACAGAACTTTTTGATAGGCTTAAACAGGCCACAGTTTTTACTAAATTGGACCTTAGGGGTGCTTACAACCTCATACGTATCAAAAAGGATCACGAGTGGAAGACTGCTTTCAATACCAGGAGTGGCCACTACGAGTACACTGTGATGCCCTTTGGTCTTTGTAACGCCCCAGCAGTTTTTCAAGAATTTATTAATGATGTCCTACGTCAATTTATACATACATTCGTTATAGTATACTTGGACGACATATTAATTTATTCTAATGATTTACAGACTCATCACATGCATGTTAAATTAGTGTTGAGAACTCTTCTGGTTAACGGTCTCTATTGCAAACTCGAAAAATGTTCATTTGATCAATCTGAAGTCCAATTCTTGGGTTATATAATCTCTGCCAAGGGTTTTCGTATGGATCCCAAGAAACTGTCTGCCATTATGGAATGGCCTCTGCCCCAGGGTTTGAAAGCCATTCAGCGTTTTCTGGGGTTCTCTAATTATTATAGGCGTTTTATTAAAGGATTTTCTGCCATTGTAGCGCCTATAACCAGAATGACCAAGAAGGATGGTAATACTCATGTCTGGAAACCAGAAGCACTCGAGGCCTTTGAATTCTTGAAAGCTACATTTGCCTCTGCTCCTGTTTTACAGCATCCTGTCCCTTCACTGCCCTTTATTCTTGAGGTTGATGCTTCTGAGATAGGGGTAGGTGCTATCTTGTCTCAAAGAGATTCACCTGAAAAGCCGTTACACCCTTGTGGCTTCTTTTCCAGACAGATGTCCAAAGCAGAGAGGAATTATGATGTAGGCAATCGTGAACTCCTTGCTATCATTTTGGCGCTCAAGGAATGGAGACATCTGCTAGAGGGTACCAGGGATCCTATCCTCATTTTAACGGATCACAAAAACCTCTCATACCTTAGTGAAGCAAAAAGATTGTCTTCTAGGCAGGCCAGGTGGTCTCTCTTTTTGTCTCGTTTTAATTACATAATCACTTACAGACCGGGTGATCGTAATACTAAAGCTGATGCTCTGTCCAGACAATTCGAGACTACTGACAAACTCGAGGTCGATGTTACCCCTGTCATTCCGCCTGACAGAATAATAGCGACTACTGTTTTTTCTATTTCGTCTTCTCTCTTACAAACTATTCAGGCTAAACAAAACTTGGCTCCTGAGGAGAGGCCTGCTGATAAGCTATTCGTTGATATACCAGAGAGACGAGACATCTTGTCATTATATCATGACACTAGAACTGCTGGACACCCTGGTATTTCTAAGACAGTCTCAGCAGTTTCTAGATATTTCTGGTGGGCTTCCTTGCGCAAGGACGTCACCGATTACGTTAATGCCTGTAGCACTTGTGCTAGTATGAAGTCCTCCCACAGAGTTCCTTGTGGGTTGTTGCATCCGTTGCCCATACCCGAGAGGCCATGGTCCAATATATCCATGGATTTTATTGTTGAATTACCTCCCTCTAATGGTAAAACTGTCATCCTGATGATTGTGGATCGTTTTTCTAAGATGGCTCATTTTGTGTCTCTTCTCAAATTGCCATCATCCAAGGAACTTGCCTCTATCTTTGCCAGGGAGGTGTTTCGGTTGCATGGTATTCCCACTTCGATCGTGTCCGATAGGGGTAGCCAGTTTATTTCCAGATTCTGGAGAGCGTTTTGTGCAGAGATGGGTATCTCCCTCTCGTTTTCTTCAGCCTACCACCCCCAGTCTAATGGAGCTGCTGAACGTGCCAACCAATCTCTGGAGCAGTATCTTCGCTGTTTCGTGTCCCACCATCAGAACAATTGGGCTGACCTGCTTCCTTGGGCTGATTTTGCTCGTAATAATGCTGCTCATGAATCCTCCGGTAACAGCCCTTTTTACGTTGTTTATGGCCGGCATCCCGTGGTTCTTCCAGCTGCATTCTCCTTACAGGGCATGCCAGCTCTGGACGAACATTTGGCTAGTCTACGTAATACTTGGGAGCAGGTTCAGTGTTCTTTGGTGGCCTCAGCTGCTCGCCAGAAGGTTCACGCTGACAAGCATCGCAGGGCGGCTCCATCCTATGCTGTGGGAGACCGGGTTTGGCTTTCTACTCGCAATATTCGTCTTCGTGTGCCTTCTATGAAGTTGGCCCCTCGTTTTATTGGTCCTTTTCGTATTTTGCATGTGGTTAATCCTGTCTCGTATGCATTGGATCTTCCAAAAAATTTACGCATTCCTAACGTGTTTCATACCTCCTTGTTAAAACCCCTCCTGTGCAACCGTTTTACTCGGCATGTCCCCCCTCCTCCTCCGGTTTCGGTGGAGGGCCATGAGGAGTTTGAAGTGGCGGCTGTAATTGACTCTCGCTTGCTTCGGGGTCGCCTCCAATATCTGGTACATTGGAAGGGCTATGGGCCTGAGGAACGCAGTTGGATTTCCGCTGACGCTGTTCACGCTCCTCGCCTTGTGCGTTCTTTCCACGCTCGTTTTCCTGCCAGGCCTGCTCCTCCCCGCCCGGTGGGCGTGTCTTCAGGGGGGGGTACTGTAGCGGTACTTACCCTCTCCAGGGGCCGGCCGGGGTCCTCCCTTCTCGCCGCGCGCGGCTCAGCCAACGATGGGATCAGTCAGGCGGGCAGTGACCGCGAGAAGCGGTCACATGTCCCGCCCGACACTAAGAGCGCGCCGCGCGTCTCGGGCGCGCTCTTAAAGGGACAGTGGGAGACTAAATTAGAATCAGTCTCCCATTGGCCCCTGTCAGGCCACATTCCCCATACACTCACGTTTTGGGGGCGTGGATATGACAGGGGCCAATCAAAGTGAACCTTTAGGGTATTTATACTCACCTGTTTCCCTTGCTCTTTGCCCTATCGTGGTTTCTGTCCAGTTCCCTTTAGTGCTTGTATCGTTCAGTTGGTTTTTTGGTGCTTGACCTTGGCTTTGTTCCTGACTCCGCTCTCTCCTTATCCTTGCTTGCTTATCCGCTGTTTTGTCCTCTGTGTACCAGTCCTCGGCTTGTTCTACGTTACGCTGTCTCTCAGTTCCCTTGACCTCGGCTTGTTCTGACTCTGTCTTTCTCTCGTCCTAGTCCGGCCATTCTAAGGTCCGGTAAGACGAACACTGTTTCTTGTCTCTTGACTGTGAACTATTCCTGCGTGTTGGGGTATATTACCGTGACACTACCACCCGATATCCCTATTGAACGCTGACTTGAAGCTGTTCGCTAAGGCCTTAGCGCTCTGACTGACTCGGATCTTACCGGACCTCATCCACCCCGATCAAGTCGAATTTGTACCTGGACAAGAAGCGAGAGACAATACCATAAGAGCCCTGAACATCATCCATGCGGCCAAATACACCGGGCAAGAGGTAGTGCTCCTTTCCACCGATGCCAAAAAGGCGTTTTATCGGGTGGACTGGACTTACTTAACGGAGAAGTTACGACACATGGGCTTTGGCGAACACCTCACCAATATGCATATGCATCAATGGAGCACTAACAAAACCCTTCACCATCCACAATGGCACCAGACAAGGATGAGGTGGTCAGACGAGATGGGAGAATTACGGGATTCCTCATGGGCGAGGAAGAGCACTGGGTGGCTGCCTACGCAGACGATATGCTTTTCTTCCTTGGACAACCCGGGATCTCCGTTCCAAACCTGCTGGAGGCTTTCAGGAAGTACAACTTAGTATCCAACCTAAAACTCAACCTGGACTAATCTGAAGCCATGCCGATAACGCAGAACCCCGGCCTGAATAGCCGGCTCCACATGCAATTCTCATTTAAGCTACGCGTCCTCAAACTTCGCTACCTGGGTATCTGGCAGCCGAATGACCTAGCACACCTACACCAAACAAATTTCCTCGCTATCCTCACAGCACTGCAGAAGAATCTTCAAAGATGGTCAGCTCACAATATCTCGTGGTTCGGCCGCATCAACGTGGTTAAGATGAACGTGCTCCCACTGAATCTATATCTGGCGACTGCTGGAGATGCGGAGCGGACGTCGGCACTGGAATACACATCTGGTGGACATGCCCTGTCATAGTCCCCTTTCTGGCGGCTGATTAACAGTAAGATTAGTAAGAGCATTACAATACACTCACAGCAGCTAAATCCTTAATCCCAACACACTAGAAATGAATGGATGTCCTTACCTTCCAGCAATGGGTGACAAGGGTGGAAGATATTTACAATATGGAAATGATGACAGCCTCTTTACGGGGTCACTCCAACAAATGCGCCCAGACCTGGCTCCCTTGGATATAGAAACATAAGAAACCATTCGGCCCATCTAGCAGATAAGAACCATTCGGCCCATCTAGTCTGCCCAATTTTCTAAACACTTTCATTAGTCTCTGGCCTTAACTTATAGTTAGGATAGCCTTATGCCTATCCCACGCATGCTTAAACTCCTTTACTGTGTTAACCCCTACCACTTCAGCTGGAAGGCTATTCCATGCATCCACTACCCTCTCAGTAATACTTCCTGATATTATTTTTAAACCTTTATCCCTCTAATTTAAGACTATGTCTTCTTGTTGTGGTAGTTTTTCTTCTTTTAAATATAGTCTCCTCCTTTACTGTATTGATTCCCTATTTTATAGTATATGTGTTCTTATATATTGTAATTGGCCATTACAATTTTAGATCTTTAATACTTAATAAATATTTTTGAAGTCATTTGGGCTATTGGTTCCTGCTCTATAGGAGTGTAGTCCTTAACTACACATCGTGCTGAAATTGAGCCTAATAAGTGGCTCCTTATTTGTGAGTATAACATCTATTTTTCTTTCTTATGGAATATTGGTAACAGACTGTACTGTACTATATACCTTCTGCTTGAGCTCTAGCTACATTGTGAGAAAAGATTGGAGTTGAAGAAGGGGAAAGGTCGCCTATACGGACCTGAAAGCGTGTACTCCTGAGCTTGGCTATAAGCTCTACTATATGTGAGTGGTTCTATACACACATTTAACATTTATATTGAATCACAGAGTTACACTATGAAGATTTAATTTCTTTTTCAGAACACTTTAAATAATATCATCTATCCTGTGACCAGTTGGGAAGTGAATACTTCTAAGAGTTTGGACTGATTTGATATTTGTATGTAGCGCTACACCTTCCTTTTCTGTCTTGATTCCCTATGTATTTAAATGTTTCTATCATATCCCCCCTGTCTCGTCTTTCCTCCAAGCTATACATGTTAAGATCCTTTAACCTTTCCTGGTAAGTTTTATCCTGCAATCCATGAACCAGTTTAGTAGCCCTTCTCTGAACTCTCTCTAAGGTATTAATATCCTTCTGAAGATACGGTCTCCAGTACTGCGTACAATATTCCAAGTGAGGTCTCACCAGTGTTCTGTACAGTGGCATGAGCACTTCCCTCGTTCTACTGCTAATACCTCTCCCTATACAACCAAGCATTCTGCTAGCATTTCCTGCTGCTCTATTACATTGTCTGCCTACCTTTAAGTCATCAGAAATAATCACCCCTAAATCCCTAGGATAGGACTCTATCAAATATTATGTACTCTGCCCTTGGGTTTTTACGTCCAAGATGCATTATCTTGCACTTATCCACATTAAATGTCAGTTGCCACAACTCTGACCATTTTTCTAGTTTACCTAAATCATTAGCCATTTGGCTTATCCCTCCTGGAACATCAACCCTGTTACATATCTTAGTATCATCAGCAAAAAGACATACCTTACCATCAAGACCTTCTGCAATATCACTAATAAAAATATTAAAGAGAATGGGTCCAAGTAAAGATCCCTGAGGTACCCCACTGGTGACAAGCCCAAGCTTCGAATATACTCCATTGACTACAACCCTCTGTTGCCTGTCACTCGGCCACTGCCTCACCCATTCAACAATATTGGAATCCAAACTTAAAGATTGCAGTTTATTGATAAGCCTTCTATTTGCAACAGTGTCAAAAGCCTTACTGAAATCTAGGTAAGCAATGTCTACTGCACCACCCTGATCTATAACTTTAGTCACCCAATCAAAAAAATCAATAAGATTAGTTTGGCATGATCTCCCTGAAGTATGTTGTCTCTGATCTTGAAATCCATGTGTTTTTAGATGTTCAACAATCCTATCCTTTAACATGGTTTCCATCACTTTCCCCACTACTGAAGTAAGGCTTACTGGCCTATAGTTGCCCGACTCCTCCCTATTACCTTTCTCGTGAATGGGCACAACATTCGCCAACTTCCAATCTTCTGGGGCTACTCCTGTTATCAATGATTGGTTAAATAAATCTGTTAATGGTTTTGCTAGTACACCACTAAGCTCTTTTAATAGCTTTGGGTGTATTCCATCAGGTCCCATTGACTTATTTGTCTTTACTTTTGACAGTTGAAATAGAACCTCTTCCTCTGTAAACTCACGTGTAATAAATAACTAATTTATCCTTTTTCTTTACTGAGGTCCCTCTCCTTCATTTTCATCTGTAAATACCGATCAAAAATATTAAATGAGGCAGTCAGCTAGACCTTTATCCACTTCTACATACCTTCCTTCTTTTGTTTTTAATCTAACTAATCCTTGTTTTACTTTTCTTTTCTCATTTATGTATCTAAAAAAAGTTTTGTCCCCTTTTTTAGTGACTGTGCTATTTTCTCTTCTGTGTGTGATTTGGAAGCTCTTATAACTTGCTTAGTCTCTTTCTGCCTGATCTTATAGATCGTTCTGTTTGACTCACTCTGGTTTTTTTTATAATTACTGGCCACATCTGTGGAGTACCACAGTGGTTTCTTGAATTTTTTGCTTTTACTGACAAGCCTAATGCAATTTTCTGTTGCCTTCTGTAGTGCAACTTTTAAATAATCCCATTTCTCTTGGACGCCATTTAAATTGCTCCAGTCTGATAATGACTCCTTTACACATATTCTAATTTAGAAAAGTCTGATTTTCTAAAGTCTAAAACTTTTGTTTTTGTGTGGTGTGACTCAATCACTGTTCATATATTAAACCACACTGATTGATGATCACTGGATCCTAAACCTTCACCTACAGTAATATCGGATACCAAATCTCCATTTGTTAACACTAAATCTAGTATGGCCTCTTTACGAGTTGGCTCCTCAACGACTTGTTTTAGAGACAATCCCAGTAGGGAGTTTAGAATATGTGTGCTCCTGGCACAAGCAGCTATTTTTGTTTTCCAGTTCACATCAGGAAGATTAAAGTCACCCATAATGATAACTTCCCCCTTCATTGTCATTTTAGCTATTTCCTCAACTAGTAGATTATCTAACTCTTCAATTTGTCCTGGGGGCCTATAAATCACACCTACACGAATTACTGTGTGATTACCAAATTCTAACGTAACCCAAACGGACTCTATGTTCACCTCACTAACTTTTATTAGGCTAGATTTTATGCTATCCTTCACATACGGGGCCACCCCTCCCTTTTCCCTGCCTTCCCTGTCTTTTCTATATAAAGAGTACCCTGGTATTGATATGTCCCAGTCATTTTTCTCATTATACCATGTCTCAGTAACAGCGACTAAATCTACACTCATGGAGTTCGTCTCGAGGAGGTGGGGGGGGCGGCGCGGACCAATGACAGGGGGTAAGGGGAAGGACCGAGACACCACAACCCTCTTTCTGCTTTATCCCCCACATGGCTCATTCTTCTTCTACTTGATATCCAATCCCTCCTCTCCTATTTCCTGATAACCAACAACTGTTTCGACCACTCACAGCATCCTGCACTTAGAGAGGAGGAGATCTGCACAAACGAACGGTCTATCCCACAGACCATACCAGAGGCATACTATTAAGGCGCTAGACATCTGGACACCACACGGTACCTAGAATAAAAAGCACCTATCCCAGGGAACGGAGACTTACACACACAACACACCAATGTGCACATATTGTGGCCCTTTGAGAGACTACAACCTTACCCTTACAAGCGCGAAGACGCGCCCTCCCCATTACAACCCCACAGACACAAGCTTTCACTGAGCATAGAAACACCAAGGGCAGGGGTAATAGCACATACACTCCTCTTTCGCGTGAATGAGGAAAACAGTCGGTGACACATGACCTTACGCTCCAACAAAAACCTGATTAAGATACTGAACAATGCCAATACACAGTTCAACTTATAGTGGTACACACCTGAAACTCCCCACTAACACCACCCAGACGTCGACAACGGACCTGCAGCTCACCGTAAGCAAAATGAACAGGGATGGGAGACCCTAATTTAATGGAAACACAGACATTGCAGGATTACCCCCAGATACACACTACCATAACTTTAACGGGGATAAGCCCCCTCCTCAAAATACCAGAAACTATAGCACAATGTCAGGTAGCAACCACTCAATCCAGGTGGCGAAATGTAGATATATTCACGTGCACAATGCTCAACACCACCAAGTGATATGTTTTACACTTTTGAAGGGTTGAAAGTTAGCGCCCTGTCAAAGCTTCCCAAAAGATCTGAGGCTCCTGTTGAGAACCAAGGGTGGAATCTCTGCCATATTTAACCTGTACAGCTCACACTGTTAATGTTTATAACTTCCATATCCTACAACTTGTACGTTCCTACTTTGAGCTCGTTAAAACAACAACTAAAATGTGAAATAAAGATTGTCAAAAAAAAATCTGTACAGTTTTGACCTTTTGTGTCTCATTAACATTGCACCATTTCGGGTGTAGAAGTTGCAGTATCTCCATAAGCATATAACTTGGTGTCAAGTAGGCTATGGTAATGGGCATCTGCAGGAGGGGGCAAGGGGTGGCACTTGACCCCCCCACCTGGATTTTTCAGATTGTGCTGCTATTTTTCGTTTGTGTGATAATAAACTGTGAATGGAGAACGGCAGGGATAGGAAGCTATAGCTTATCCCTGCTTCTTTCTCCTGACTGCATCCGCAGGGGAGCAGCACAGAGTGTAGCCTACAGATCAGGTAAGTGAGGGATGGGGGGAGACAGCCTACAGGAAGGTAAAGTAGAAGGAGCAGAAAGGTTCTGCAAGGGGCAGGAGGGATTTGCAACGAATAGGAAGAGTAGAAGGGGCAGCAAGAAGCAGGAAAGGTCAGCAAGGAGCAGGAGGGTTAGCAAGGAGCAGGAAGGGTCAGCAAGGAGCAGGATGGGCCGGAAAGGAGTAGGAAGGGACAGCAAGGAGCAGGAAGGGTCAGCAAGGAGCAGAAGGGATCAGTAAGAAGCAGGAAGGATCAGCAAGGAGAAGGAGGGGTCAGCAAGGAGTAGGAAGGGTCTGCAAGGGGCAGGAGTGGTCAGCAAGGAGTAGGAAGGGGCAGCAAGGAGCAGAAAGGGTCTCCATGGAGTAGGAAGGGTCAGCAAGGAGCAGGAGGGTTCAGCAAGGAGCAGGAGGGTTCAGCAAGGAGCAGAAAGTGTCTGCAAGGAGCAGGAAGGGGCAGCAAGGATTAGGAAGGGTCTGCAAGGAGCAGAAAAGGTCAGCAAGGAGCAGGAGGGGTCAGCAAGGAGCAGAAAGGGTCTGCAAGGAGCAGGAAGGGGCAGCAAGGGGTAGGAAGGGGCAGCAAGGAGTAGGAAGGGTCTGCAAGGAGCAGGAAGAGTCAGCAAGGGGTAGGAAGAGGCAGCAAGGGGTAGGAAAGGGCAGCAAGGAGAAGGAAGGGGCAGCAAGGAGCAGAAAGGGGCAGCAAGGGCAGGAGGAGTTTGCAAGGAGCAGGAGGGTTCAGCAAGGAGTTGGAAGGGTCTGCAAGGGACAGGAGGGGTCTGCAAGGGACATGAGGGGTCTGCAAGGAGTAGGAAGAGGCAGCAAGGAGCAGGAGGGTCAGCAAGGAGTAGGAAGGATCTGCAAGGGCAGGAGGGGTCAGCAAGGAGTAGAAAGGGTCAGCAAGGAGCAGGAGGGGTTAGCAAGGAGTAGGAAGGGACAGCAAGGAGCAGGAAGGGTCAGCAAGGAGCAGGAGGGGTCAGCAAGAAGCATGAAGGGTTAGCAAGGAGAATGAGGGGTCAGCAAGGAATAGGAAGGGTCTGCAAGGGGCAGGAGTGGTCAGCAAGGAGTAAGAAGGGGCAGCAAGGAGCAGAAAGGGTCTGCATGGAGTAGGAAGGGTCAGCAAGGAGCAGGAGGGTTCAACAAGGAGCAGAAAGGGTCTGCATGGAGTAGGAAGGGTCAGCAAGGAGCAGGAGGGTTCAACAAGGAGCAGAAAGGGTCTGCAAGGTGCAGGAAGGGGCAGCAAGGATTAGGAAGGGTCTGCAAGGAGCAGAAAAGGTCAGCAAGGAGCAGGATGGGGTCAGCAAGGAGCAGAAAGGGTCTGCAAGGAGCAGGAAGGGGCAGCAAGGAGTAGGAAGGGGCAGCAAGGAGCATGAGGGGTCTGCAAGGAGCAGGGAGAGTCATCAAGGAGTAGGAAGAGGCAGCAAGGAGTAGGAAAGGGCAGAAAAGAGCAGGAAGGGGCAGCAAGGAGCAGAAAGGGGCAGCAAGGGCAGGAGGAGTTTGCAAGGAGCAGGAAGTGGCAGCAAGGAGTAGGAAGGGACAGCAAGGAGCAGGAGGGGTCAGCAAGGTGCAGGAGGGGTGTCATGGAGTAACACTTCCGGGTTCAGCACTCAGCAGTGAGGAGCCGGACCCCGCCCCCTTCTGACACAGCTCTGACGGTATTTAGGGAGACTGGGCCAGAGGGAGGGTGCTTGGTGATTGATTGTGTGAGCTAAGGTGTGAGCTGCCTCCGCGAGACCGTGGGCTCCACAGGCTCAGCTACTGGGATCTACTTCCACCGGACTTGCCTCTCCACAAGCTCGGACAAGCCGTTCCAGCCTTTGAGCAAATGCAAGGATTGCTGCATGCCATAAAGGATTACTAGAGAACGGATACTTTGCTACTTTACAAGTGGACCATATCTCTGAACTATTGGAGGACTACCCATATTAACCTTAAGTATATATTTCAGCTATTTGTCTACAAAATCATTTATTAATGAACTAATGCTTGCTTACTCAAACCTTCATTGATACAAGTTACTAATCTCATGAAGGACAACTCCCATCATGCTTATTCACTATGAACTGTTTCTTGCTTTGCAAATACATTCAGTGCTTCAATCTACTAATTACATGTAGGGCAACTCCCATCATGCTTATTCACTATGAACTGTTCTTGCTTTGCAAATATTCTTAGCTACTTGATTATTGTTCCTATTGAATATTATTCTCATGAACTTAAAAATTACATGAAGGACAACTCCCATCATGCTTATTCACTATGAACTGTTCTTGCTTTGCAAATATTCTTAGCTACTTGATTATTGTTCCCATTGAAGATTATTCTCATGAACTTAAAGAATGTTACTTAATGGATCTCAGAAGAAATACTTAATAATGAACTTTGTGTTGTTGATTACTTGCACTTCTTATTGGATTATTGCCTAAATGCAATTCATTTAAGTTTAACACTTATTAAAACTTCGGTTGAATCAAGTTACCAGAGATTCTCTCTTCTTTTCTTAAAGCTACAGTATTGATACTTAAGGATTCTCCATTTCTTCACTATTGTAATTAGGGAGTTTACAAGCTGCAGTTGAGTTCCAATCCAAGTCACCCCTAGTAGCGTAACAAGGTGGTCTGCAAGGAGCAGGAAGAGTCAGCAAGGAGTAGGAAAGGGCAGCAAGGAGCAGGAAGGGGCAGCAAGAAGCAGGAAGGGGCAGCAAGGGGCAGGAGGGGCAGCAAGGAGCAGAAAGGGGAGGCAATGAGCAGGAGGGGTCAGCAAGGAGCAGGAAGGGGCAGCAAGGAGTAGGAAGGGGCAGCAATGAGCAGGAGGGGTCAGCAAGGAGCAGGAGGGGTCTGCAAGGAGCAGTTAGAGTCAGCAAGGAGTAAGAAGGGGCAACAAGGAGTAGGAGGGGTCAGCAAGGGGCAGGAGGGGTTAGCAAGGAGTAGGAGGAGTCTGCAAGGAGCAGAAAGGGATCAGAAAGAGAAAGGAGCAAATGGGCGCAAAATAAGCAGAAAGTATCAGAAAGGTAAAGGAGTAGAAGGAGCCAAGGAGGAGTGTCAGAAGAAAAAGAAGACTGTGTCAAATGGAGAAAATGAGATTGGAGCAGGATGGACAAGTGAAGTGATCCCTCCACTTCATTCTGGACACCACATCATAAGGCTTTGGTACCTGGGCCTGGCAGTAAACCTTGGACCTTCTCATCTCCCCAGGTAAAAAACAGATCAGTGTTAATGTGTTCACTTTGATATACTGAGTGTCCAGAAAACCCAGAGGGCTGCTAGGTAGGGGTGCCACTGATTGGCTACAATGGTCAGCTGGCACTCTAAGCTAGTAGCTCCCCATTCATAAAAAAAAACAAAAAAAAACAAAAAAAAATGTATGAATCGGGAACTAGAGATTGGCTTAGAGCGTCAGCTGACCACTCTAGCCAATCAGCGGCACCCATGCCTGACGTTAATCTGCACTTCCTGACACTCCGTTTCAGAAGCTCAATACCTCTGAGCGACCTGGAGATCTAGAGCAGCAGGAAGCCTTTTGGGGTTAAACCATTTGAAAGTGGTTTAACCCCTTAAAGGAAAGAGAGCACCCAGGGGTATCCTGGCATCATAGCATTTTCATTTAGATGAAGTTGTTATGGTGACCAGAACATGTATTCCTGACACCGTAGTTGTGAAAAGGCTATTCACCCTGGCTTTATGTGATAATGACACTGTCAAAAAGGGGCCAAACATGGATGCCATTACAATTTAGCCCCCCCCTGGAAAAAATCCTGCAGCCGCCCATAGCTATAGTGAGACAAATATGAACACACACACACACACAAACACACACACACACACATACTGCTTGCCAGTACAGCCAGAACCTATATGATTTACAGGCTGATCCCCCATATAAGGGGGCTGATCCCCAATATAACGGAAGATCAGATGTAAAATGCTTTCTCTCTGCACAAGAGATGAAGAGATGTAACAACAGATTAATTTCATTCTTCCTTACAATTCTAAAATATTGTACATACACACTTCAACAGCAGTGTAAAACTTAGTGGATACATTTCCGTGGAAGGACACACAAATATTTACCCTTTATACACAGTAATTATAGATACAACTCCTTGTCTTCATAAAAATGCAGAAAAACTAATATATGTATAAACAGAACAATAAAACCAAACATATGGTAATATTGCATGGACACATTTAAAATTATGTTTGGATTATTACACTCGCAAAAGTAAGTTGATTGCAGATATATAACCCAATAATGGGTATGCGGTTTCTTCTGTCACTCTCAGCTTATATGGATTTAGGAATGAAGAGAAATCCAAACACATAGTGCAGATCTTTCGATTAAAACTAGCTATTTAATACAGATTACACTTACAAAATATAAAATAGTATGAACATATCGCCATTTAAAGTATTCCCAGGATACAGAGCAGGTGAAAAACAGCATACAAACAAAATTAAAAGCGTAAATAAATGATAAATAAAACACAACAAAAGCCCTACACATTTTGTCCACCTGCTTGGACCTACTCAGGAGCATTCAGTGTAGATAGGTTCACAACACTGGAATAATGTACTGTACTACATGTCATTGCCGATTTCAAAGACAGCAGTGAAATGTAGTGCATTATACCGGAGTGTGACGATCTGAACCTAGTCACTGGTTCTTGGAGGAGCCTACTGGCCAGCCTCTTACCCTGTGACTATGTCCCCTGCAATAGACCTGGGTAAAATACTTTAAAAGGCTCTGTTTATGTGAAGCATGTACTTTTGTACTCCAGACAGAGAGACCGACCGTTAGCACTAATTCTCTGGAACTGTTTTGGGCATGGGACCATGTGCACGGTTGATCAAAAATAAGACTGTTCCTGAATCCTTGAACTGATCTGGGATATCAAGGGATGTAACATTTGTGGGGTTTAATGTATTTTTAGGGTACTTTTGGGGTGTTTTTAAAAAGTATGTTTTTTTCTGTGCTTGGAGATAATTGAATTAGAATTAGTATAGTTACTGATCCAATAATCTCCCAAGCAGAGGGGAGGTAGTGTGTGCTATGTGTGGGAGTGCCTTACATTGTAAATGTGTTACTATTGGTTTGTAAGTTTGTCTCCCTGTCCCCAACAAGGTCCATTTGGGCGTACACCTTGCTTGGGAACTTGCATTAAAGGCGAGTGTGGCTCCCATTAAAGAGATATTTGTTTACCCCTTCATGAAGTCTTGGCTCATGTTTGGGGTTTGGAGAACTACATACACTCTGAGGATTGCTATATCACAATTCTCCCCTGCGTATAATCACTGGCTCTTATAAGAGCTGCTCCTGCTACGCTCTCTGGACTAGGAAAGGTCTACCCACTGGATCCTGGTCTTGGGTCCAGAGTGAGTGGAGGACTGTGACAAACTGCCATTTGCCACTGGGCAATGGAGAGGACTGACTGCTAGCCTCCTGCCCTGCGACTATGGCCCTGGGATGTATTGCCCTTTAAGAACTGATTTGGGCTTATGGACTTTTATTGTACAGTGCTGGCCCTTCTAAAAACAGTGTATGGACACATGGAAACTTTTTGGACACTTTTTCTTCCCCTTTGAATCCCTGGCAAGGTAAGGCTCTTCCGCCCCCCCAGCTCCATTGTTCTCCAGCAGGGCGTTGTCCCAGGGACACTGGGACAGACCAGGAAAAGCCATGACTGCAAGTGATAATAAAGGGACCTCAACCTAACTTTTTAACCCCTGGACGGATTCATGTGATTTTTACATATGTTGCTCAGAAATATAAGTTTTATTCGTATGTGATGTAAAATCAGGGAGTTATAAAAATGTATAAAAAGTATGATTTTTCAGCTTGGAGATAATTGAGTAGATACAGTAAGAAACTCAATTATCTCCCAAGCAGAGGGGAGGAAATGTATGGGAGTGCTTGTACTGTATACTACGCGTTTATTGGTTGTTCTGTAAACCCCTGTGGGTGGTCCTGTATGTGTTAAACCTGCATAAAAGAAGGCCCTTTGGTGCCAAGTAAACAGAGTTCTTCTTGACCCTTCAAAACGTAGCCTTGTCTCGTTCTTGGAAGGGGATTTACTGCATAATTACCTTGCTTTTTTAACAGCTATACCTGACTCTCCTCTTGGATCTTGTGGATGGGAATAAGCAACTTCATTACTATGCAGCAGCTTGCCAGGAAAAAGGACGTCTCCAACGGCTGATACCCTCTCACTACCTGGGTAGCCGTTACATTAGCGAAACCCCAACCAAGCTACGGCAGTTCGTGTGGTATGCGGTGGTTATGGTGTTCCAGTACTAGGTGCTTATGGTGCTTGCAAGTACTAGGAAGCAGCGATTGACGGAGGTACCCGGTCAGGGTGCCAGGCGGTCCGTCACATGGAGATTTGTAGTTTTATTGAACTTAGAATTTTTTGCAGGGTGGCAAAATGCTTTATCCTGCTGAAAGAGGCCACTGCCACCAGAGAACACCATTGCATCAGGGGTTGTATGTGATCTGAAACAATCTCTATGGAGGTGGCACATGTCAAAGTAACATCCACATGAATGCTAGGACCCAAGATTTCCCAGCAGAACATTGCCCAGAGCATAAGACTGCCTCTGTCGGCCTGCCTTCTTCCCATAGTGAATCCTGTTACTATCTTTTCCTCAGCTAAATGAGGTAGGTAATCTAAAAGAAAACATAATGCATCAGACCGGACAACCTTCTTTCATTGCTTTATGGTCCAGTTTTGATGCTGGTGTTCCTATTGAGGGCGCTTAAGGGGAATCAACACAGTAAAGGAGGAAACTATATTTAAGAACATAGTCTTAAATTAGAGGTGCAAAGGTTTAAAAATAATATCAGGAAGTATTACTTTACTGAGAGAGTAGTGGATCCGTGGAATAGCCTTCTAGCTGAAGTGGTAGAGGTTATGACAGTGAAGGAGTTTAAGCATGTGTGGGATAGGCATAAGGCTATCCCTACTATAAGATAAGGCCAGGGACTAATAAGAGTATTTAGAAAATTGGGCAGACTAGATGGCCAAATGGTTCTTATCTGCCGTCACATTCTATGTTTCTATGCTTTCGGGGGTGGACAGTGGTCGTGAAGGTTAATCTGACTGGTACACTGCTATGCAGCCCTATACAAAGCAAACTTTGATGCACTGTGTGTTCTCACCACTTTCTATTATAGCCAGCATTTTGTTTTTCAGCAATTTGAGGTACAGTAGCTGTTCTATGTGACCAGACCAGTTGGGCTAGCCTTCACTTCCCATATGCATCAATAAGCATTGGGCTCATGCCAGTTTACCGGTTGTCCTTCGTTTTGGTAGGTACTAACCACTGCATATTGGTAACAGCCCACAAGACGTGCTGTTTTGGAGATACTCTGACCTAATTGTCTAGTCATCACTATTTGGAACATGTGAATGTCCCTCAGATCTTTTCGCTTGCCCGTTTTTACTGCTTCCAACACATAACATTTAAGTTATGTTAAGTTGTTAAGTTGCTGTCTAATATATCCCACACCTTGGGGTGTATATAAAAAATACCCCTTTCTGTCTCATTAGAGATATCTTTTCCAAAAGCTCAAGGAAGCAGGCTGAAGGGTCAGTGTTAGGACCCGCTTAGGGGGGTCTGCCTTGACGTTGGCAGGCGGGCATTCCCTCCAATGGCCATTGGAGCAACTAAATGACCTCCATTTGTCTAAATATACATAGGGATTAAGGAGAAAGCGCAAGTAACATTTTCTTTTCTTTGGTTTTTACTATATATTGGGGCTGATGTGTATTGTAGTCATTGCTGCTGGCCCAGCAGTAATGGGACTAAGCGCAGGACTTCTCTTTTTGTATTTATATCCCACACCTTGACAAGTGCCATCATATAATCAATGTTTTTCACTTTGTCTGTCAGTGGTTTTAATATTGTGACTGATCAATGTAGGGACAATTAATCTTTCTTCTTGCTCACATAAGTAAGGTAACACTTGTGTGGAGGTCTGAGTAGGGCCTTACTGAAAGTCAAGCTACTGAGTTTTACCTCTTCACAGTGTTTTCAATTTCTCTTTGTTTTTGGTTTAAACTTTAATATTATCATTAACTCATTAGAATAAACCCAAGCCTACATGTCACCCATAAGCATACTATAATCCAAGATACTAACCCTGTCACAAACAACTATAACTCTAACTTCTCTCATCTTACCTCTACTGTCCCAAACTCCAAATGTCACCTGTTACCAACTCCCAACCATAGGCGTGCGCAGCCTATTGCATTAGGGTGTGCACCCTAAAGCACAAGCACACGCGGTATATATATATATATATATATATATATATATATACACACACACACAAAGCTGTGTGTGTGCTGTGTGAGGGTGCTGTTAGTGTGATGTGTGTGTGAGGGTGCTGGTAGTGTACTATGTGGGTGAGGGTGTTTGTGTGTGCGTGCTTGTGAGGGTGCTGTGAATGTACTGTGTGTCAGGGTGCTGTTTGTGTGTGTGTGTGCACTTGTGAGGGTGCTGTAAATGTACTGTGTGTCAGGGTGCTGTGTGTGTGTGAGGGTACTGGTAGTGTGCTGTGTGTGTGTTTGTTAGGGTCCTGTTTTTGTTTGTGAGGGTACTGTTAGTGTGCTGTGTGAGTGTGAGGGTGCTGTGTGAGTGTGAGGGTGCTGTTTGTGTAATGAGTGTGAGAGTGCTGTGTGTTTGTGAGGGTGCTGTGTGTGTTGGTGCTGTGTATGTGTGTTGGTGCTGTGTATGTGTGTTGGTGCTGTGTATGTGTGTGGGTGCTGTGTATGTGTGTGGGTGCTGTGTATGTGTGTAGGTGCTGTATGTGTGTAGGTGCTGTATGTGTGTAGGTGCTGTATGTGTGTAGGTGCTGTATGTGTGTGGGTGCTGTATGTGTGTGGGTGCTGTATATGTGTGTGGGTGCTGTGTATGTGTGGGTGCTGTGTATGTCTGTGGGTGCTGTGTATGTCTGTGGGTGCTGTGTATGTCTGTGGGTGCTGTGTATGTGTGTGGGTGCTGTGTATGTGTGTTGGTGCTGTGTATGTGTGTGTGGGTGATTGTGGGGGGTGGAGGTGCCGGTACATTAATACTCAAAAAAATAAATCTTTAGGATGGGGAAAGGAAAACATGAAATATGTATTTGTAACAAAAATAACTATTAGCAGGGTGGGTATGTGTGGAAAGATGCAGACAATGACCTTGTTTATCACTTTATTATTTATTGCATGTCTTCTGCGGGATAGATGGAGAGGAATGAAACTATGTAAAACTTCCTTCAAAGCACAGTCTTGCATAGATCTGATCTCTTTCACCTACTTTCCTCATGTTAGAGACTGTGAACTCTTGACTTTTGCCTTCCCTGGACTGACTGACAAGGTTTTGTCAGGAAGCGGTGCTGATGTCAGCAGCAAGCACTATGGAGGAACCCACAAGGCAAGAAAACCAGAATACACACAATTTAAAGGAAGAATAAGTGTATTATATGCAAGAAACACGAAAGAATAACTAATGCAAGACATATCACTCAATAAAAGGAAGGAAACAGGTGCTCTAGAACACTCAGGTTTTGCACAGGAAAGCAGCCAGATCTGGCACTCGGGGTTCACACAGGAAACAGCCCGTTCTAGAATACTGAGGGTAACACAGGGAATAGACTTAAAACAGTATTAATGAACTGGCAAACAAGAAGTATTATTATTTTGCAATCAACATAAAGTCCTCTCAGTCACTTTTCAGAACAGCTTTATCATATGATGTCAGGAAAACTGAGATAAACGGCAGAATGAGTATATATTTAGATGCACCCACAATGTACTAGTGGTAATTTACATGGAATCTCAATCAACTATTTCATCAGTGCTACTGCTTAGCATATGGCAGACATGATTGGCAAAATTTTTTAACAACCTATTATTCAAGCTTTGATGTGGGGTGTAATTGCTCACCCCTATATATATGTTGGCACAACCCTAGTGTTAAGTGTTGATTCCAGTGGTCCTGCAGCTACAAACTTTTCTCCCTCTCTTAACACGATACCATCTAAACTTTCCATGTTTGCCACTCGGTAACACATCCAGTCTCTACTTTTGCACTCATTCAAACTGTTTAAATAAAATAAAGAAATCTGTTAAATATTTAAAAATGAGAAATTACGCTGATGAATGTGCATATATGTAAATGTGTGTATATGTTAAAAAAAGTGACTATTAATCTTCCTTCTTGCGTCCCCACTTCACATTCCTCTGGCCGGACAATTCCTGTGTTTCTTATTTCCCCACACCCCCATTCTCATTGGCTGGGCTAGCAGCTTTACATACGCTTCACAACACTCTCTGCCCCCCAGACACCTACACTAAGTTTCTCGCACTGTTCTTGCATTCATACATGCACTGTTTTCAAATAGAAATTTAATTTGTAAAGTGTAAACAAAAAATGTGCGTTTGTGAATATATATGCATTTAAACATGGATACTCCTTTCATATCATTTACTGTACCACTCTTTAACCTTTATACCTGTCTTTTTCCCTTTTCTTTTCTGTAGACTCCATCCTTAAATGAACACTAAAAGCACTTTAGCTTAATGGAGTGGTTTTGGTGTACAGACCATGCCCCTGCAGTCTAACCGCTCAGTTCTTTGCCACTTTAATTTAAATCACTTTGTTTATGCAATCCTGCATGTGCCTTACACTAATGTTTCAACGTAATTTATTTCATGGTGTGCTTAATGTAGAATTTCTTATGCTGGAACCTACAGAAGCCTCTTGTGTGTGAGTAAAGTTCAATTAACAGAGCATAAGAAGAAAAAAAAATAAGTAATAATCATACTCTTGTGCAATATATTCATTGAAAATTAAATCATTTTTACATGTATGCTGCGTGAGTCACAGCCAGGGAGGTGTGGCTATGAATGCATAAACACAAACAAAAGTGATATAAATCCAAAACCTGGAATTTGACTATAAGTCTGTTCAACCATAATTTACCTCTTTAATTTTATTTTAATTTACCTCGCTCTCCATGTCATTTTAACTGTGAATGTTGAAATACTGTTAGTTTTTCCTGCAATAAAATACACATATTTGTGTTCAGTGATGTATCACGAGACGACTAGGGGTCCCCAAGCTCCTAGTCACCCCCCACCCAAAACAAAAATTAACAAACCCCTACCTGCCCCCCCTCATCCTAAAAATAGTGAGGGGGAATAAAAGAACTAAGTACCTGGGGGAAAAAAATAAAATAAAAACTTACCATTTGATGTCTTCTGTTTTCTAAAATCTTATTTTTTAGCCCCAAAAAAGGGCACATAAAAACCCATAAAACCCGTCAAACTCGTAAAAAATAAATGATGAAAGCTCCATGAGGAGCTGAAACGTTGACGTCCTGAACTGAATAAAAGAAAACTTGTATCACTGAGAATTCCTGGAGTGCCGGTATTTTTTGGATATTTATATATATATATAGTGGGACCTCGGTTTACAATTTAATGCGTTCTCCGGGACGTTTCTTATTGCGAAAAATTTGTAAACCGAAACGTGGTTTCCCATAGAAATGCATTGAAAACCAATTAATCCGTTCTGGAGGTCAGAAAAAAGTCAAAATGAGCTGGCATGGAAACCAACCCGCAATGCAGAACACACAATAAAAGGCATGCAAACAATGAAGCTCAGCTCCCTACCTTTCCACAGCTTGAGAAATGCACCAAAAAGTCCCAAAACAACTGCAAACTATTTCCAGAATGGCTCCAAAACTCGATGCGAAAGCCGTCCCAACACCTCCAACACCTCCACACTTGACGCCACGTGCTACCCACAGGCTCCAGCATGCAGCGGGCGGTGCTATAAACCTCCCAGGTGCAATGCATCCTGGGGAAACTTGCTTTGTATTGCGAAAAAATTTAGTAAACCGAGGCATTATTTTCAATGGATTTTCATTTGTAAACCGAAACTTATGTTAACCGAGGCGTTTGTAAACCGAGGTCCCACTGTATAATGATTCATATATACTGAATGATATAAACTCATTGATTAACACACCCATTTCAGATACCAATGGACAAGACATTCACTCTTAACCTTTATGGCATAAACATACTTAAATACCTTATCTAATCACCATTTTGCAAGCCCTATTGACATAGGATGCTATTTATCTTTCTGCTTTAAATGTTTTGAATACCCTTCAAAACCACATTGGTTTTAATTTGCTTCTTTTATATTTGATTCCAGAAGGTATTAATGAGAAATTTACTTTTGTAGAATATGTTTAAAGACCTTCCATTTATACTCTGTGATTTCCTGCCAGTCAATTTGTTGTAAATATGCCCTTATCCTATCTTAAGTCTTAAATTAAGCAATTTTGTACACTCCATATAAATTTGTGTTTTTGAGATAATCTCAAATGATACTATATTATGTTCACTGTTCACAGGTCACATTATTAGTTATGACGAGATTCAGACAAACATCTATTCTTGTTGGTGCTTTTAGTAATTGAGACATGAAAGTGTTGTTTAGCAGGTTCAAATACATATTTCTCTTAACTTTACTTCTAGTCCCTCTGGCACAATCAGTGCTTGGAAAATTTAAATATCCAAACCTGATGGTTGCCTTTTTTTCATTCTGCCTAGCATTATCACAAGACCAAAAAGTAAATGACAGACAGTATAATAGAGGACCATGAGGTTGGACATGCTCACCCAAGTTAGATAGCAAGAGGACTACTTACAGCAAATAAACAGTAAAACAATAGAACAAATACTGCACCAGTCAACAAAATGACAATTCGGGATCAATCTAAAAAACACAAATAACATAACATAGTGCAAAATGTATAGATATAATGATAGACCCCTTATGTAGAGTAAAACTCACAGGATTTAGAGCCGTCCCGGGTTCTATATAATATGCAGGAGGGTGCCTAAAAAGGCTAAAATGATATCCTTGGGGAGAGCAGCACAGGATACAAAGTGCAGAATCCAAAATGTATTGAACAAATAAACAATTAAAACAGGAACAATAAGCAGTGTACAAATAGTAAAATATACTAGGCACAAACCCTAAATAAAACACTGCAGAGTAAATAAGAAAACGTCTCAGATACAATACTTTGGTCAAGCAGCAAACGCGTTTCAACTCCAGCTGGAGTCTTCTTCAGTGCAGTGGTGCGCTCTCCTCTGTGATTTTAAATACCCTTCTTAGTCAATCTCCAAACTATCAATAATAAATAAATAAATAAATAAATACATAAATAAACAAACAGTACTTATTTTAAAACTCCATTCACCACTATCACAGGTACTGAGGATTTTCTTTACACTGGTAATGCATTCTGTATTCAAATGTGTTAGTGTATCTTTTTGTTGCTAAAGTATTTCTACTCTTGGTGGATGAACTTAATGGTGGTGTGTTGGAGTAATGTATAGATATTTTTATATTTTGCTGTTTATGTTTTAATGATTTAGTTATGCATTGGGTTACCTATCGAGCATGTTTTTGTTGCTTAACTAATCAGTGGCTCCACTACATTCACACTGTGTGTTTTAAGTCTGTACTCCTATATCAATATTTTTTTTCCTTTCTTTTAATTTATGAATATGGTTAGAGATAATTGTGATATTAAGGGTATTTTGGAAGGTGGTCACACCATAAGGTTACAGCACCTTCTATTTACTGTGACTCAGTATGACAAGAAAATACCTGTTCACTCAGAGTAAAGTTTGCTTTGATCAATGCTCTGGCTAATAAATCCTGCTCACACACTTCATTTTGAGTACACAGGTGTTCTCCTTGATGTACTGCCCCCTACCTCGTTACACCTGAGTTGTGTCTTGAGTTGTGTTGAACTGAAAACTCAAGTAAATGTTTTATAATGTATTAGTCTCCAGGGCTCAGATCTGTTGCATGTGAGGTTTACTTTCTCAGACTTGCTCCAGTACCTAATGGTATATAGCCAGCTAAGGCTTTTGCATCAATTCTGGCTGGGTTTGTTCTTGCAACAACAAAAAAAAAGTGCATCTGCCCTTTAAAACTGGGAATACATTTTATTTCCCATAAAATTGGGAATAAAATAGAATAAATAAATATTTTACAGTGACGCCTTGATTTTTTTTATAAACACGACTATGCCTTTATTTATTTATTTTGTCAGCATTGCACCCTTCTAGGGTAGTATTGGAACAGGGGCAAGTCCAGCTTAGTTACAGAAAACTTGCAAGTCATAAGAAACAAGATTTAGGTTATGTCACTAATACAAACAGAACAGTTTTTGTGTTGCTTTATTAACAGGAGACATATTTTTGGAGATCGTGCCCTGCTTATTCTTGTTTTATAACTCTTAGTGAAAACAGTGGCTTGAGACATGAAACATTTAGCTCAAGTATCTGCATGTTCACATTTTTCCACAGAAACAGAGATAAGACTTTAAGAATTTAACATGTCGGGTAGGACGTGTTTATGTTACAAATATTAATAAGGGGTAGTATCTTATTGAAAGTAATTGACTGTGCATATCTTTGCAACCTACAAATGTGGAAATACATTTTTATGTTACAACAAATAACACTTTTCTAATCATGTTCTCACTGCAAGGGTTTTTAATTGGATTTTTCATTTTAGTGTAATAAATATAAAGTATCACTCTACGTATTGCATCTCTATTTTTGAGGTGATGTTTAAGATGATGCTTCTGCCATACACTGAAGTGTGTATCGTCTGAAATGTATTTGGATAATAGTTTAACTGATCCTGACAGATACTATGTTGGATACAAAGTTTTATTTTCTACTGAAGTGGAAATATTACAAAGGCCTAGTAAGAAGGATTTTGCACAGTGTTGTACTATTATTTGTGTTTTTATTATAATTGTGTTTATAAGTATTGGATTTATTTTAGTGCTGACATTATTTTATGTTATGTTCTCACTGTAATCATGCTGCAGAAGTGTTAAAATACACGTACAGTAAAGTTCTCCTGATCATGTGATGTATTTAAGGAATTCACCAGTAACAAAATATACTGAAGGGCAGATGCATTAAGCCTGTACTTCTATCCATCTTCGATGGGTTCTTAAGTCTGGCGAACCCTCAGAGCCATTCAGTGTTTATAAGACTTTAAAGTTGGCTCTATGTCATTTTCAATTTCTGCTCTACCATTATTATTATTATTGCCATTTATATAGCGCCAACAGATTCCATAGCGCTTTACAATATTTTGAGAGGTGGGGAATGTAACAATAAATAAGACAATTACAAGAAAACTTACAGGAATAATAGGTTGAAGAGGACCCTGCTCAAATGAGCTTACAGTCTATAGGAGGTGGGGTATTAGAAACATTAGGATAGGAAATATCAAGTAGGAGTGAAGCAGAGCTGGAGGAGAGAGCAAAGCACTATCCCATAGGAGAGCAAGAGACAGGCATGTAAGGGAGAGATTACTCTGGGAGGCCATACGCTTTCCTGAAGAGATGGGATTTAAGGCCCTTCTTAAATGAAGAAGTAGGCAAGTTATTCCATAGGAGAGGAGCCGCCCGTGAGAGGTCCTGCAAGCGTGAGTTGGCCGTACGGGTGTGAGCAGCGGTCAGGAGGTGGTCGCGGGCAGAGCGGAGGGTACGAGGAGGGGCATACCTCTGGATCAGTGAAGAGATATAAGAGGGGCTGGAATTGTTCAGTGCTTTAAATGTATGGGTTAGCACTTTGAATTGACTCCTATAGGATACAGGGAGCCAATGTAAGGACTGGCAGAGGGGCGAGGTGTGAGAGGACCGACTGGATAGGAAAATCAGTCTAGCTGCAGCATTCATTACAGACTGTAGCGGGGCAGTACGGCTTTTGGGGAGACCAATCAGGAGAGGGTTACAGTAATCCATGCGGGAAATTACTAGAGCATGGACAAGCTCCTTGGTAGCATCTTGCGTAAGAAAGGGGCGGATGCGGGCTATGTTTTTGAGTTGGAACCTACAGGACTTGGCAACAAACTGGATGTGAGACTCAAAGGTGAGACCAGAGTCAAGTATGACGCCAAGACAGCGCGCTTGTAGGGATGGACTCATGTGGATATCACTGACTTGAAGGGAGAGTGAGAGAGGAGGATCAGTATTAGGAGGAGGAAAGACAAGGAGTTCAGTTTTAGAGAGGTTAAGTTTGAGAAAGCGTGACGACATCCAGTCAGAGATGGAAGAGAGGCAAGCAGTGACACGTTGCAGGACGGCCGGGGAGAGGTCCGGTGAGGAGAGGTATATCTGAGTGTCATCAGCGTACAGGTGGTAGTTGAATCCAAAAGAGGCAATACGTTTTCCAAGAGAGGCAGTATAAAGAGAAAATAGAAGGGGACCAAGGACAGAGCCTTGGGGAACTCCAACGGAGACAGGGTGAGGGGAGGAGGTATCCTTGGAAAAGGAGACACTAAATGAGCGTTGGGAGAGATAGGAGGAAAACCAAGAGAGGACAGAGTCACAGAGACCGAGTGATTGAAGAGTTTGAAGGAGGAGAGCATGATCAACTGTGTCAAAGGCAGCAGAGAGGTCAAGGAGAATTAATATGGAGTAGTGACCTTTGGATTTAGCGGAGATTAGGTCATTAGTCACTTTGATAAGAGCGGTCTCAGTAGAGTGGAGAGGGCGGAAGCCAGACTGAAGAGGGTCAAGGAGAGAGTTGGAATTAAGGAAGTGAGACACACGGGTAAAGACAAGTCTTTCCAAAAGCTTTGATAAGTAAGGGAGCAGGGATATGGGACGATAGTTAGAGGGGGAGGACGGGTCAAGAGATGTTTTTTTCAGGATAGGTATTACAGTGGCATGTTTAAGGTCAGCAGGAACAGTGCCAGAAGAGAGAGAGCAGTTAAAGGTGTGTGTTAGGATAGGCACAAGACAAGGGGAGAGAGATCTGATGAGGTGAGATGGGACAGGATCAAGTGGGCAAGTGGTGGGGCGAGAGGAATGGAGAAGTGCAGCCACCTCTTGTTCAGTAGCAGGGGAGAAAGTCTGAAGGGTAGGGAAAGCATGATTTATGTGTGGTTGAGAAAGAGAACGGCAAGGAGGGGAGAATTGTTTCCTTAGCTGTTCAATCTTGTCAGTAAAGTAATATGCAAAGCTATCAGCTGTAAGGTTAGTTTGGGGGGTGGCCTCAGCAGGGCGGAGAAGGGAATTAAAAGTGTCAAAGAGACGTCTGGGATTGCGGGAGCATGAACTAATGAGAGAGGAAAAGTAGGACTGTTTGGCGAGGGCAAGGGCTGCGCTGTACGAAAGCAACATGAATCTATAATGAAGATAGTCTGCCTGGGTGCGGGACTTCCTCCAGGAGCGTTCAGCACAGCGGGAGCAACTCTGCAAATAGTGTGTTGATTTATTATGCCTAGGTTGGGGTCGTGTTCTCCTCGTGGTGCATGTTTGGAGTGGGGCTGCAGTGTTCAAGGCAGATGTGAGGGTAGTGTTATATGTGGAGATGGCCAGTGAGGGACAGGAGAGGGAAGGGATGGATAGCAGTTGTGAATCAATGTCAGCCGACAGCTGCTGGAGGTCAATAGAGTTAAGGTTCCTCCTGAGCTGAGGGGGGTTAGGCTGAGGTTGTTGGGTGAGGGGGTAATTGAGAGCAAACGATAAGAGGTGGTGATCAGAGAGAGGAAATGGAGTATTGCAGATATTAGATAATGTACATGAATAGGAGAAAATAAGGTCGAGGGTATTGCCAGCTACATGAGTGGGAGAATTAGCCCACTGCAATAGTCCAAGGGAGGAAGTAATTGAAAGTAGTTTAGAGGCTGCTGGGGTTAAAGGTGGGTTAATGGGAATATTGAGGTCTCCAAGAATTAGGGATGGAATGTTGGAAGAGAGGAAGTAGGGTAGCCAGGCAGCAAAGTGGTCAAGGAAGAGGAGAGGGGAACCAGGGGGACGATAGATGACGGCAATGTTAGCAGAGAAGGGTTTGAAAAGGCGAATTGAATGAATTTCGAATGATGGGAAAGAGAGGGAAGGGAGGGTGGGCAGGGTTTTAAAGGAGCAGTGGGGTGAGAGAAGAAAACCTACACCGCCACCTTTAATCTCCGCTTGTCTTGGATTGTGGGTAAAGTGAAGACCACCAAAGGACAGTGAGGCAGGGGTAGCAGTATCCGAGGGAGAGAGCCATGTTTCTGTTAGTGCAAGTAGGTTTAGGGAGTGTGAGATAAATAGGTCATGGATGGAAGTAGATTTAAAGGTGCTGCACACAGAGCGTGCATTCCAGAGGGCAGCTTTAAAAGAGGAATTATAGTGAGAATTACATGGAATGGGTATTAGGTTGTAGTGGTTTCTGGTGTTTGAACCAGGTGGCTGAGTAGTGGAGGGACCAGGGTTTGGAGAGACATCACCTGCTGCTAGGAGTAGTAGGATGGAAAGGAAGAGAAGGTGCGAGTAAGATTTAAATGTTGGGGATGAGAGCTTGTATTTAAGGGATTTAGGAGGGGTGTGTGGAGAAAGGCTGGATAAATATGAGTAAAGTGCATGTGATGAATACAGAGATGAGGGGAGCAGGGAGGGAGCAATGAAGATGGTGTTAGCAGGAACAGGTAAGTGAAATGATAGAGAGATTTTAATGATGAGGGAAGTGAGAGAGAAAGTGAAAAATAGAAGTGAGAACATTAGTAGGAGAGTAGGTGCTGTGTTTTTAAGAGCTGTGGTTAGGAGGGTTAAGGGTTAAAGAGGTATTGTGTGAGTATAGCTTTTTTGGGTGTGGAGGGCTTGGTGGACATAATTGGTTTAACAGGAAAGCTAGGTAATTTGAGCTATCTATAAATGTAATGATTACCATGGGGGGTTTGGGGTGTGGGGTAGGGTGGGTGGGAAGTGATCATCCAGAAATGCTACCTCTGCTTATGGCAAGTCCTGCAGGGTTGTGTGCTGTGAGTCCTGGGTGTAGCTGGTTCTGCTATTTTATGAGGCCCAGGCTATAAAGGAGAGAATCTGGGGTTAGATACAGCAGATTGTGGGTGGAGAATCATTGGGCTGTTAAAAACAAATCAAGGAAAAGCAAATGAAAGGGAATTTGAATTTAAGGATATATGAGGGAAAGTGAGAGATAAGATAGGAAAAAGTCATAAATAGGGAACATCATAAATTAATGAGGCATAGAGTGCAATAACTAACACTGGCAAAACAAACATTTAACTAAACAAGAGTTAAGGATTGCATCAATTAAGCAGTAATACTGTGGGGGATGGAGATAGAAAGAAATATAATTTGAAACAAACCATGACTACCTTTCATGTCGTTAACTCTTGTTTGATTGCCCAAATCAATATAGTGCCCATTTTGCAACTCTAGATGACCCAGTCACAAACTCAGTTAAATGATATCTGCTTTTATAAATTCAGCTACATCTCTGACTTACCTTTGCCAGAATACAGATCTCTCCCATCAAGATTCCCTTTGATGTTGAGGCTCACTATTGACACTATTGACTTTTTATTGTACAGTTCCCTGACTCCCTCCTTGCATCCACCGACAACCAGATCCCCTCTCCCTTATTTTGTAAGATTCAGTGTGAAAGACCTGTACTTTAATAGAAATAGTCTCATGCAAATCAAAAATCTGTTGTGTATTACTGATATATCACAAGCTAGACCTTAGGAAAGTCTGCCTTGGGCACAGTAATTCCTGTGAAACATGATTTTTGACTATTTTCTTAGTATTCCCAGCTCACATACAAATGAGTGCGTGTGTGTACAGGGAGTGCAGAATTATTAGGCAAGTTGTATTTTTGAGGATTAATTTTATTATTGAACAACAACCATGTTCTCAATGAACCCAAAAAACTCATTAATATCAAAGCTGAATATTTTTGGAAGTAGTTTTTAGTTTGTTTTTAGTTTTAGCTATTTTAGGGGGATATCTGTGTGTGCAGGTGACTATTACTGTGCATAATTATTAGGCAACTTAACAAAAAACAAATATATACCCATTTCAATTATTTATTTTTACCAGTGAAACCAATATAACATCTCAACATTCACAAATATACATTTCTGACATTCAAAAACAAAACAAAAACAAATCAGTGACCAATATAGCCAACTTTCTTTGCAAGGACACTCAAAAGCCTGGCATCCATGGATTCTGTCAGTGTTTTGATCTGTTCACCATCAACATTGCGTGCAGAAGCAACCACAGCCTCCCAGACACTGTTCAGAGAGGTGTACTGTTTTCCCTCCTTGTAAATCTCACATTTGATGATGGACCACAGGTTCTCAATGGGGTTCAGATCAGGTGAACAAGGAGGCCATGTCATTAGATTTTCTTCTTTTATACCCTTTCTTGACAGCCACGCTGTGGAGTACTTGGACGCGAGTGATGGAGCATTGTCCTGCATGAAAATCATGTTTGTACCACTGCTTGAAGAAGGTGTCTTCCAGAAACTGGCAGTAGGACTGGGAGTTGAGCTTGACTCCATCCTCAACCCGAAAAGGCCCCACAAGCTCATCTTTGATGATACCAGCCCAAACCAGTACTCCACCTCCACCTTGCTGGCGTCTGAGTCGGACTGGAGCTCTCTGCCCTTTACCAATCCAGCCATGGGCCCATCCATCTGGCCCATCAAGACTCACTCTCATTTCATCAGTCCATAAAACCTTAGAAAAATCAGTCTTGAGATATTTCTTGGCCCAGTCTTGACGTTTCAGCTTGTGTGTCTTGTTCAGTGGTGGTCGTCTTTCAGCCTTTCTTACCTTGGCCATGTCTCTGAGTATTGCACACCTTGTGCTTTTGGGCACTCCAGTGATGTTGCAGCTCTGAAATATGGCCAAACTGGTGGCAAGTGGCATCTTGGCAGCTGCACGCTTGACTTTTCTCAGTTCATGGGCAGTTATTTTGCGCCTTGGTTTTTCCACACGCTTCTTGCGACCCTGTTGACTATTTTGAATGAAACGCTTGATTGTTCGATGATCACGCTTCAGAAGCTTTGCATTTTTAAGAGTGCTGCATCCCTCTGCAAGATATCTCACTATTTTTCTGAGCCTGTCAAGTCCTTCTTTTGACCCATTTTGCCAAAGGAAAGGAAGTTGCCTAATAATTATGCACACCTGATTTAGGGTGTTGATGTCATTAGACCACACCCCTTCTCATTACAGAGATGCACATCACCTAATATGCTTAATTGGTAGTAGGCTTTCGAGCCTATACAGCTTGGAGTAAGACAACATGCATAAAGAGGATGATGTGGTCAAAATACTCATTTGCCTAATAATTCTGCACTCCCTGTATATACGCAAATATATTAAATATACATACACACACCCATTGATTACATCACCACCCATGCAGTATAGGATTCTAAAATGTTTTATTGCCAATTAAAATAATGGTCAGATAATGTAATATGTACTATTTTTATTTGACAATAAAACCATTGTGCAAGCTTGATTTGAATAGACTTAATCTCTTAATAAACTGTAATTCCAATCGGTTTAATACTAATTAAAGATGCATGTGTTAGTCATATTACTGCCTCATTCTATATCTCCTGCCTCGGTGTGGCTGTCCACTTGTTCTTGAATTGATTGCCAGGAGTATATTTCATTTATTTTTCTTTTGCATTTTTCCCCCCTTAGTAGTAGAAATATAAATGCTCTGGTTGCTTCCACATACAACTGGACTCCTACAGCTCTGCAAAATAAGTGGAAACCAGAACAGACAACTAGTGCTAGCAGATGACTGTCTAGTTCTGAAAAGGGGACACATCTTGTGTTTTTTTCTGGGACAAATCTTTAATGGAACAAAGCAGAGTAACTATGAAACCCCATTTGTCTTTCTAGCAGTCAGAGATTTGCTAGAGGACTCAAAGGACAGAAAAAAAAAATAGATGATGTGTGTCAAATATACTGAAGTTAGATACAAAAAGAAAATGCCCCAGGATGTCTCTCGTTTGCTAGAGTAAGACAATTATAAGAATGATAAAATTAACTGCACAAGCAGCTTTTGTAGATAAGATTAACAGAAACTAATTTGATGTAACTCAGACTGATTTTACACAATATATGGTTTCTGTTGATTGAATTATGACAGATATACTGAACACTATATGCTTCTCAACACAACTAATCTACAGGAAATTGTCAACATCTCACATGTTCATTTTTTTCTAAAGCAAACAAAATTGTATATGTAAGTTTTACTTTACTGGTGTTTTGTCTACCCATATGGCTTCAATCATTTAAGTTTTTATGACACACATTTGCTATATCAGTCTGCTGTTCATGAGCAGGACTCAGGGGCGGACTGAGAACCCTCAGGGCCCCCGGGCAAAATAAATCAAGGGCCCCCTTACAGGCCCCACCCATACTCCGCAGCAAGCACCACCCATGTCCCGCCTCCATGCACAGCCTACAGCCACACCCTACACAATCTTTAGACACAAGGAACAAAAGTGCAATAATCCCTTCAAGGCCCCAGTAGAGACTACAATTGAGGGCTAATGGGCCATGGAGAGGGGTCTTTCTAGCAGAGGCTATCTCAGTGTTCTTTAGAGAGTGTGTTAGAAAGAATCCCCTCCAGGCCCTATTAGAGACTACAATGGAGTCTAATAGGCTTGGAAGGGGGTCTTTCTAACAGAGGCCATCTCAGTGTCCCTGCTGGAAACAGTCGCCTCCAGGCCCCAGTAGAGACTACAATTGAGGGCTAATGGGCCATGGAGGGGGGGGAGTATTCTAGCAGAGGCTATCTCAGTGTCCTTTAGAGAGTGTGTTAGAAAGAATTTCCTCCAGGTCCCATTAGAGACTACAATGGAGTCTAATGGGGCCTGGAGGGGGGTCTCTCCAACACTCTGGTTCCTATTCACAATATAGCAACACAACATAGCTCGCTGATACCTAGGCCAAGTTGGCTCCTCTTACCTTAATTACTGTTGTTGGCTGGCAGTCTGTGGGCTTGCTGGAAGGCTGTGGGCTTACTGGCTGCGGCTGGCAGGCTGTGGGCTTGCTGGCAGGCTGTGGGCTTGCTGGCAGGCTGTGGGCTTGCTGGCTACTGCCGGCAGGCTGTGGGCTTGCTGGCTGCGGCTAGCAGGCTGTCGGCTTGCTGGCTGTGGCTTGCTGGCTGCGGTTGGCAGGCTGTGGCTTGCTGGCTGTAAGCCTAACTGGTGGCCTGTGGGCTGGCTGGCTGGCTACTGGCCAGCGGCCAGCCTGTGGGCTGGCTGGCTGGCTGGCCAGCCTGTGGGCTGGCTGGCTGGCTGGCCTGTGGGCTGGCTGGCTTGCTGGTTACTGGGGCACTTGGAGATTATTTAAAGAAATAATCCATGCACAATAACCACTACTGCTCTGTGTAGTCGTTATGGTGCAAGGAGGACCGGGCCCCCCTCCCAGAGTAAGTAGTCAAACCGTTTAAGAACAGTTTGACAACTTACCTGGGGTCTTCTGGGATATAAGGCTGTTGTAGGGTATAGGAGCAGTGGTGCAATGTGTAAGGGGTGCAGTGTGTGTGAAAGGTTCAGTGTGTCTTCTTACCCCCCTCCCCTCTTCTTACCCCCCTCCCCCCTCTTCTTACCCCCTCCTCTCTTCTTACTCTTCCCTCCCCCTTCTTACTCTTCCCTCCCCCCTTCTTACTCTTCCCTCCCCCTCTTCTTACTCCCCCCTCCCCCTCTTCTTACCCCCTTCTTACTCCCCCTCTCTTCTTACTCCCCCCCTCCTCTCTTCTTACCCCCCTTTCTTTTTACCCCCTCCCCTCCCTTTCTCTTTTTGCCCCCCCCCCCTTCTCTTTTTGCCCCCCCTCCCATCCCTTTCTCTTTTTGCCCCCCTCCCCTCCCTTTCTCTTTTTGCCCCCTCCCCTCCCTTTCTCTTTTTGCCCACCCCTCCCCTCCCCTCCTCTTTTTGCCCCCCCTCCCCTCCTTTTCTCTTTTTGCCCCCCCTCCCCTGCTTTTCTCTTTTTGCCCCCCTCCCTTTCTCTTTTTGCCCCCCTCCCTTTCTCTTTTTGCCCCCTCCCCTCCCTTTCTCTTTTTGCCCCCCTCCCCTCCCTTTCTCTTTTTGCCCACCCCTCCCCTCCCTTTTTCTCTTTGCTCCCACCTCCCACCCCCCCCCCTCCCCACCTGTAGCGTGACCGAGCTGCACTCCGGTCCGCGGTGCCCGGCCGGAGTGAGAGGAAGGTGCACACTGAGTGTGCACCTTCCTGTCAGTCCAGCCGGGTACAGGAAACAGAAACTCCTGTTCCGCGCGGAACAGGAGTTTCTGTTTCCTCTACCCGGCCGGACTGACAGGAAGGTGCACAGTGTTTGTGCACCTTCCTATCACTCCGGCTGGGCACCGCGGACCGGAGTGCAGCTCGGTCACGCTACAGGGGAGGTGAGAAGCTGCAGCCGCCTGAGGCTCTTAAGAGAGTGCTCAGGCGGCTGCAGCATTTAAAGGGGCGGCCGGGCCCCCTGATGGCGGGCCCCCCTCCCGGCCGGGCCCTCGGACCATGTCCGAAGTGCCCGATCGGTCAGTCCGCCCCTGGCAGGACTCCTGCCTGTGCTTTGGTTTTGTTTAATAGAAGCAGACCTCAGCCTTGTACTCAATTGCAATTCTATGAGCTTTGAAGAATTATGAGAAATGTATTCTATATATTGGCAGATACTGGTTGGTGACATATAGATAAATAATAGACTTGTGCATTCGGTTTCAAATTAAATACAAAAAAAAATAAGATAATCGATGCGATAAAAGATGATTGATACAGGAGAGTCACTTACAGGGTTATTCACTAAAGAGAGAATTTAAATGTGACCAACGCTGCATTTATTCTAAACATCAGCAGCACTTAGTCCAATCCATATCACTTCTATTTTTCAGACCATGAACTCACTTATAAGATGGAGTACAAACAAACATGCAAGCATAGGAAGCCAAATATACAGTGAGGGGAGAAAGTATTTGATCCCCTGATGATTTTGAATGATTTTGAAAGTGTTGTGGTCAGATGAGACCCAAATCGAGCTCTTTGGCATTAAGTCAACTCGCCATGTTTGGAGGAGGAGGAATGCTGCCTTTGACCCCAAGAACACCATCCCCACCATCAAATATGGAGGTGGAAACATTATTCTTTGGGGGTGTTTTTCTACTAAGGGGACAGGACAAGTGCAAGGTAAAATTGATGGGGCCATGTACTGTCAAATCTTGGGTGATAACCTCCTTCCCTCAGCCAGGGCATTGAAAATGGGTCAAGGATGGTTATTCCAGCATGACAATGACCCAGAACACACAGCCAAGGCAACAAAAGAGTTGCTTAAGAAGAAGCACATTAAGGTCCTGGAGTGGCTTAGCCAGTCTCCAGAACTTAATCCCATAGAAAATCTGTGGAGGTTAGAATTGCCAAACATCAGCCTCGAAACCTTAATGACTTGGCAAGAATATGCAAATAGGAATGGGACAAAATCCCTCCTGAGATGTGTGCAAACCTGGTGGTCAACTACAAGAAACATCAGACCTCTGTGATTGCCAACACGGGTTTTGCCATCAAGTACTAAGTCAATGGGGTCAAATACTTATTTCACTCATTGACATGCAAATCAATTTATAACTTTTTTTACATGTGTTTTTCTGGATTTTATTTGTTTTTTTTATTCTGTCTATCACTGTTAAAATACACCTACCATTAAAATTATTGACTGATCATTTATTTGTCAGTGGGCAAACATTCAAAATCAGCAGGGGATCAAATTATTTTTTTCCCTCACTGTGGCAAACCTAGCCACTTATGGAGTATTATGCATATATATGCCTCACTGTTGTTTCCCTTGTGTCTCCATCTAGGAGAAACCTAACCCCTTAAATGCATCTGCATATCCAGGTTTCACCTAATGTTCTTATGTATTTGTGTGTTTCAGCACATGAATACCACTAACCTGATGTTTCAAGTTTCACGAACAGGGGATTCCAACCCTGTTCGTGAAACGAACAAAATACCGAATAAGAGACCACCCCAGAAGGTCATGTGCCACTCATTAATAAACCGAAACATTGTATCCATCCTTTAATCAGTGTTCTGTGGGTGGCCGCCGTTCGTATACCGAACACGTGGCGGCAGCCATCTTTGCTTTGTTAGAATTCAGCGGTGTTTGATCGTCGAGTGCCTGGAACCAAAATCTGTCACTTGATTTTCAAACACCGCTGAACTTCCATAGCATTCAGTAAACTCTCTCCTTCGGGAAATTAAACCCATTCGTGAGTTTTCTCTGTCAAGACCCAGTTCGTATGAATGTATATTGTAAGCCGCATCCGGTTGTTTCTGCAGGGATCAGAGTGGTACTTTGGTATATTGTACCGATTGATCCCTGCAATCTAATGAGGGATCATTCGGTGAAATATGAGGTGAATTGCCAAAGTTATGGATTTTAATGTAAAATACTGTATTTTCTGTACCAGGAGATAATCCCATTAACAGTGCATTCTGGGGTAATTATCTCTCTGGTACAGCAGTGTATGATGGGAAATCCGCCTGTAAGATCAGTCTCCCATGTAGTCCACTTTTGTACAATCCCTGGAATGTGACTTTGGAAACCCCTTACACATAAATACTGTGACCTGTAATTAAAACCTCAGTTGACCTCCAAGCTATGTGTCGTCTAGTTCTTGGGAGGAAAGGATTATTACTATGCTACCTGTGTTTTACCTGCTTATCCTGACTACCAGCGGAGATACTGTGGATTAACCCCTACTACTCCGCTACACTCACTGTGCATGAATTGAGATGTGCTACGTAATTGGCAGGGTAAACAGGAAACTCGAACTAAGTCACAGAGAAAACATGGTATATATTATTTGTGTATGGGATTATGGAAGGGGCGCACATTAAAGTGGGTGTAGTTTTAATAAATAAGAGTCGGTTGAGGTGTGCCGAAACCGACGCGAGGTTAGGCCTGTAAAAAGAGGGCCCACCCAGATATAATGATATATTAAGAGGGTGTGGTGGGAGGGAATTTCCGAAATCGTCGAAGACAGGTAAGTAAGGGGTTTGCTGGGTTTAAATAGGCTTAAAATCCCTCCCACAACTTCAGGCATACGCCTTCTATTTGTGTACGGGATTATGGAAGGGGCGCACATTAAAGTGGGTGTAGTTTTAATAAATAAGAGTCGGTTGAGGTGTGCCGAAACCGACGCGAGGTTAGGCCTGTAAAAAGAGGGCCAAAAAGTATGTAACCTTTATTTATTAATCAATAACATCACTTAGACATATTATAGAAAGCGAGCCTGATTTCTTTCTCTGGATTTGGAATGTACCGGTTGCATGCTGAGGATCTCCAGCGTCCCATCCTCTCCACAACATAAGTTGGAACTTGACAACTTGAGGCTGCAGTGGCGGCCCCAATACGGAATGAATGTCCCGAGAAGGAATTTGGATTGAGGCCAAGACTAATTAACAAGGAGCGAATGTATAGCATGAACTGTTTGAGAGATGGGCAAAAATTGTACAAGCAACCATTTATAATTGGAACGCACTTATTATATTGAACCATATACAATACTTACACATCGTAAGCTGTAGAGTACGTTTGCTTAGTATTAGTAGACAAATCTTACCTGCGTAGACTCTAACTTCAGGCATGAATTAGACCTTTTGGACCTGCAGAGGAATTCTGGACTGCGTGTTCTTTTAGCTTAACCGTTACGTATAAGCAAGGTCCGACTTCAGGACTTCGGAAGTGGTAAAGGTGGGGGATACTGCAGGGGACTTGAGACGACAGGGTTAGTGTTTATAAAAGATAGTACGTTACCTGGAGCTAATTCTTGTAGCATTCTGTGAGGAGGGAGGAAACGTAATATGTTTTAATTATGCAAAACTCAGATGCCCATTGAACCTCTCGTGTAGTAGAGCTGCTAGCCAATGGGTACTAACGGGCGAAGACAAGGACTATCCCATAAGAGTTGAGGCCGTGCCATTAGCCCTGTGCTTGAGAGAGGCCCTACCTATGAATAGGGCCATGTGGACTTGTACTAACTACGCGCAGCAGGGTGTTAGCTTCTTGCGGATGAGCGTTAACCTGACCTTACACGTGTGATTAACTGCATTGAAGCACAGCGAAAAGGACTGTAACAGGCACCTGATGAAACTAACTGTTGTGATGCGAACCGAAAAATAGAATGCAAAGCCGTGATTTACCGTAGGGAAATGCGTGCACAAGAGAGGAACCTGAAAAGGAGCTTTGAATGTAGTTTAAACTTAAAGATGATATGTGTTCGTATAGTAAGTACCCTATAATAGTTACTTGGTAGGCTTGGGATCGTAAATGTTTGTATTATACGATGCTTATGGTGTTACTTCTTAAACCGAAACATATAGCATGACCGAAAGTAACTCCTGATGGACTTCTTGAACTTAAATAAGTGAAACGTGTGCAACGTTAAATACGTGATGAATGAATTGAAAGCGCATGGAGGACCCTGTGAATGTCAAGCGTGCAGACAAGTCCCTATTAGTTGTTTAAGGATTTGAATGGTATTCGTTTGGTCGTAATGGAGGCAGAGTGATGCCTCGATGTTTGGTAGGAAACAAGTGGGAATTATGTTTACCCGGTCTTATTAGATTGCTAATGCTTATCCTGCATTGCTTATATAACTGACGTCGACGCGATAATTGAATGATAGTATGAGTCAACATATGGTAATTTAGAACTCAATGTACTAAATGCCCCCAATGGGCTGCAATGTAATAAATAGTATATCTGTAATGCATGAATCTGGAAGCAGTCACTGTATGTACGTAAGAGTCTTGAGGACCTGACGATGGTCCAATACAAGGCCTAACCTGTACAACGTGTAACGTAAAAGGCAACGTGAGACCCAACATACGTAAATAACTGAATATATGTAAGAAAAAATGTCTGAAACAAATTGTTGGAGGAACCGCTGGTCTTGGTTTCTACTAGCTTGACCTGGGCACGTAGTGTATGTGGTATGATAGGATCACCAGCGAGTGACAAGTTGGGGTAATATATATTTGGGTATCCACATACTGCTATATCCAAGTATCTAGCAGACCCGTAGCCCGTAAGTGATAACGTATTGAAAGCATAGGACCAGCCTTGTACGATAGCTCTGACATACTGTTTGCATTACTGTAAGAGTATTTAACTCACAATCGAAACTAAAGCAGGAAATAAATCGCTAGGATACCTGATTTGGTTATTGGATCTAAAACATAGTGATTATGCAAGACGGGTCTGTAGTGTGCCGTCCCCCCCCAGCTTACTAGGAGTGCGAGTGTGTGTGTGAGAGCTGGCTGACTAGCTAGTGCCGCAATGCGGCGAAACGATTACTCTAGGTTGGTGACAGGTGAGGCCCTGCTATTTGCCAAGCGGCTTGAGAGGCTCTATCTATGCGTTGGCGCGAGGGGGTAGCGTGGCCACTGAACGTTGTGGCGGGGTGTCGGCCTCTCGGTGAAAGTTAAACATAAGATAGAATGGGAGTGACAGATGAGGCCCTCTCTATGTCACAATGCGAGGCGACTAGCTATGATTTGGCCCGAGGGGCGTAGTACCTCCAAGTATGAGGATGGGTGTTGGCCTCGCGGGACCACTAACCTAAGGCAAAGAAGCCAGGGGGAATAATAACTAGTGGACACCTAGGCACCTGACAGCCAGCCATTGCTAACTAAGAGGGAAGGTCAGTTAGTGAGAGAGGACATACCACGGAACAAAACGTGGGTGGTAATGAGTTATGATCGTACGGCTTGACTGAAACTGGAGTGCCCTGTGAGCATGTCGGGGTCCAGATGGTCGGGACGTATAAACTAGAATGCGTGTATGATTGCATGTATGGCCCTCGGGACTCGTGGCCTTGTTTTGTAATGTAATACGAGTTTATTTATATATACATATATACTTTTTTTTTTTTTTTTTTTTATATGCGGATCTTGTTCATAGTACTGTTAAAAACGCGTACTAGCCTTTGCCGAGGCTTGTTCACCAGAACTGCAGTGTGAACTTAAATGCACTTGTCTAGTAACATATGTACTTGTCTGCGTAGGTGTACAAGGCAAGGTAATCAGGCAATGATAGGACTTAATGCAACGCTGAATATGTCAGGAACTTTAAATAGGTTTAGTAATGTAATGCGCGGCATAATTGTCAAGTATGCATAGCTGCGTTTCCTCAAGCGTGTGCTGATGAATGTAAGATGTGCATAACAGTCAGAGCGTCTGCGTTTATACTGAGGATGACCAATAATAATGATGACCTAGTGTGCCCTACCCATTTATTTTTAAGACATCTAACTTTCATACTTACCTAAATTTACTTTCCCAAACGTATTCGGACCTCGAGAGCATGGTGACCAATTCCCTATCTAAAATGTATATATACTCATGAAACCAACAAAGGACGTCAAAACAACATAACCACAAATAAAACACAGTTTAGTAAAAGCATCTTGAAAGTAAGTGTGTTTAAAAAATAGACATAATAGGTTATCTAACTATATTGAGTATAAGCATGACATTCAGTATAATGAGACATACAAATGTGGTTCCTAAATGAAAGGAGAGAAATGATTTTTTTTTTTTTTTGGTGCGAACAGTAAAGACCTAATGTTTCTGTGATACAGCTTAGGGAGAGGAAAACGCACAACAAACATACAAAATGCCGTACTTCGGATGAAGTGAAACATTGTTTAAATAGGTTATAACGAGAGAGAGAGAGAGAGAGAGAGAGAGAGAGAGAGAAACGGATACATGTATCGAGTGAAACCCCTGGCCATGTAGCCATTTGATAAAGGATTAGTATTTGAACAAACAAATAAAACACTAGCCATTTATTTCTTTAGGTCTGAAAACTTAAACAAGCATTCAAACGAAATGACTGACTAACATTAAACTAGTTATGTAGCTTTAAGAGATATAACGAACAGTGTAATTGACTAATTTCCCCTGCCAACATGAAAGAGGAAAAGAAAGGGGGAAAAAAAAAAAAATTGTAAAAGTTAGTTTTACTAGTAATGCTCTAAATGTAATGTAAAATATGAATGCAATAACGGAAACAAATACGTGAGTTACACTTATGACCAGCAATAACGATATGTGAAAAGCGGAACATAGCCGAACTGCTAGCGGTATATATGCAGGATTAATTGCCTATACGAATGTTTAATCGTTTAGAAGAGGAGAAGGGAGAAAGAAAAGATTTTATAATCCTTGTCTTTAGAAACCTAATGACCCATGCGAATGGAGCTGGTATAGTTTTCCATGGGATGTTGAAAAAGTGCACCTGTGGATAACACTAAAATAATGCCAGTGAAAAGAATTGTAAGGAGGTTCCCCGTATACTCCCGGTCAGTAATAATAAGTGTTCTAGCCGAATGAAGCTTTGAATTGTGGACTTACAGTTTTGGTTGGAAACTGCCGACTGGGACCCGCTCGTGTGTAATACTCACGAAACTTCGCGTGGACGTTTGCTGACCGTCGATTTAGGCGCGTGGCGGCAAATTGACGTCAGAGTCTGCGTGTACCGGAAGCGAAAGGGGAATTTCCGAAATCGTCGAAGACAGGTAAGTAAGGGGTTTGCTGGGTTTAAATAGGCTTAAAATCCCTCCCACAACTTCAGGCATACGCCTTCTATATATCAGAACAGACCAAAATACCAAGAAATGTTATTTAGAGTACACTGAAATGTATATGTCAAAGTGCCCATCCCAGAAGTCACTGCTAAAATGCATATTGGCTTCTAAATCCATAAGCACAAAATATTGGTTTTCATCAAAAACACTACATACATAAAATAAGTGTAAAAATGGTCACCAATAAACAGCCTAGACATATTTACAGTAGAGTCTTAAAACTGCAAAGTACCATTATAAACATTGTACACCACAATCATCGGATAAAGAAACAAAATAAATTGTAACTGCTGATACCCCTATTTACCACTATAAAGTCTTCAAGCATAGAATTTAGTAGGACAATAAAGCAGATAAGGGGCTCAATGTAAAAAAATCCAATATAAAAATGTATACTTAGTCACTTTGATCCACTGTGGAAGGTATAGATAAACATAATATGGCTAAAAAATAAAAAATAATATAATTTAGCAGGCTGACTGTACATATATCTATCAATATTTTATTTGATAAGAGTTTCTCTATTTAAATTATATAAATAATTGAGAATACAAAAGTTAGTATTGTTTTGGAAGCCATATTTATTGAATATAAATAAATAGAGACATGTTAAAAATAAACAACATGACAATCCATTATACTAATAGACAACATAGTTTATAAGAGTAAAATATTTGCTAGCAATATAAATAAAATAGAATAACATACATTCTCAGTCTTGTAAAATGTAGCAGTATCTCTGTTTGGAAATCCTCCCCTCTTTCTTTAATATTAATAAGTACACATATTTATACCCTAGAGTTTGAATTAAGTAATGTTAGGAATATTATCAATTTTATGTAAAAATCAATTTCCATGTAAAAATTGAAATTTTAAGGTTAAACATCATGTATACAAAGCCCTGACTTGGTTTCACATTAACATAGGACAAATGGCATCTTAAAGTGTAAACCTCTTACTCCATGTATTTCGGTAAGAAGTCAATTTATTAAAGAAACATTGTATGAGAAACAATACTTTCCATTTCTAACAATGTGTCAGTTTGCAAAATCTCTTTACAAAGTACACAGTTGAAGAAATGCAACTCTTCATCCTAAAAACTTGCAATATTGGAGAATGTCCATAACGAATCCAACAGACTTTTCACAAAATCTTTTAAAGTCTAAGAGCAAATGGGAGATATTTTATCTCCTAGCAAGAAATATATTACATTTTTGTATGTCGGTGAAAAAAAATATTTTAGATGGACTCATATGACTCTGAGATATTTCAGTTTGACAGAGTCTGACAATTGTGGCCCATGCACCATATGGTCACAATACTTTTGTATCCGAATCATTGAATTGTACCAGAGATCAACAATCCTGCTTATTTCATCATTGGTGGTTAACTGCAGCAAATGAGGCTATCCCAGCTGGTTTACAGGTTATTATTTACTTTTTACTTTAACAATTTGCCTAACTATATATCAGCTGTATAGAGCAGTGTTAAAGTCTGGCTTATTGACAGCCAAACACAGAATGACAATATTTTTAGATGCAGCAAATGAATGCCTTACTCATCAAAGTGCTATCCAAGGGCTACTCCTAGCTACATGACCCACCCAGAGCTAAGACTGAACTGTACTGGGAGGACGAAGCATCAAACCAAACTTGGTAGTGTATCCGCCAAGAGTGGATAAAGAACAAAAAGTAGCTAAAAATTTAGTCAGTATCAGGAACTGAAATGATCCATACCTATTGATTTACAGTTGTGCTCAAAAGTTTGAATATCCTGGTAGAAAATGGGAAAATTTGGCACTGATTGTAAAAATATGACTAATCATGCAAAACTAGAACAAGTTAAACAACAATATACAGGTAGCGCAAAATACTCCAAACACAATAGTATATAATAATAAGAGCAATAAAAGCAACAAGAGCAATAAAAACCCACAGGATGTAAAGAGAGTCCACAATAAAACTTGAAAGAATTAAAGAATATCAAATGTTACGGCACAGTCTCAAAGGTGGCAATAGATCTTCTAGTCCTGGTATATGACTTTCTTGGTAGCTTCGCTTAATAGCAGTATATAAAAAGGAAGCAAAAACAGAGGAAAACCAATAGTGCAATATGGTAGTACATGGTAGGACAAACAACACTTAGATAAGATGTCAACTCACATATGGTAGAGCTATAACCAGCTCTAGTTAAAACAGCATGCAATGGTATACAACCCCTACTTGCAGGATATCCCTCTGGTTTTGGTACACAGTAGAATGATAGTACATCACAACTGGATAACGATGAGGTAGATCATATGGAATGACAAAAGCAGCCAATAGTGCTCGCTATATAAATAGGTAAGTATTAATAAGGTAAATGAAAAAATATTAACAATAAAGTGAGCAGACTAACCGCTATATTTATCAAGCCTGGGTGGTATAATCCTCACCAAGGATTTCTTTGGTTGGTTGTCCGCAGTAGGTAATGGGTCGAGATGTCAGGTAAAAGTATAAAAATATAAATAATAATAAGTTCTAAAAATATATGGCTAAAAGGCAGGCAGTGAGGTAGCCAAAATACTTTATTTAACAACAGCATTAAAACCACAACACATTTCTCCCTAGAGGGCTTTCTCAAGTGTTGTTTTACCACTTGAGAAATCCCTAAGGGGAAAACTGTGTTGTGGTTTATGCTGTTAAATAAAGTATTAATACTTATCTATTTATATAGAGAGCACTATTGGTTGCTTTTTGTCATTCCATATGATCTACCTCATCATTATCCAGTTGTGATTTACTATCATTCTACTGTGTACTAAAAACCAGAGGGATATCCTGCAAGTGGGGATTGTATACCACCACATGCTGTTTTACCTAGAGCTGGTTATAGCTCTACCATATGTGAGTTGACATCTTATCTAAGTGTTGTTTGTCCTGCCACATACTACCATATAGCACTATTGGTTTGTCTTTGTTTTTGTCTGCCCTATTGACACAAGTCTCAAATTGAGTAATTTCATATTTTGTTTATAGTTAGCACAGCCTTCAATGGTGTCCTAGGATCAAATGTGTTAGATATACCGCTAGACAGTTGGAATTGATCCCACTGATGAAGCATTAAAAGTATGGATGGTAACAAATCTAATGTTCTATAGCAAAAGGATTTAGGATATGATAAAAAGGAGGGGAGACAGGGGGCATCCTTGCCTAGTACTGTTTGTAATGTGGAATGGGTTAGAGAGGATTTTGTTATAAAGAGCCATGATACCAGTATTAAAAGCTTGTGGGAAACCATATATTAGTAATACTTGTACCATATATTGCCAGCTGAGTCTATCAAAGGCTTTCTCGGCGTCTGGTGCCAAGAGAAGACCTTCCTCATTTTTTAATCTCATATGAGAAACAATATTTAATATTTTCCTGGTGTTGTCTGATCCCTTTCTACCTCGCATGAGCCCTGATTGGTCATTGTGTATACGTCTGGGCAGACTTGTGGATAGTCTGTTAGCTAGGATTTGGGCATAACGTTTCACATCACTATTGAGGAGAGAAATGGGTCAAAAATGTTTGCATTGAGTGGGCGTCTTTCCCAGCTTGGACATATGTGTCAAAAGCATATTTCTGGGCATAATTCCTCTGGTGTAACATTAACTGAATAGGGTCATCAATTGTGGGGAAAGGATGTCAGTGTAGGTTTGGTAATATAAATTGGTAAATCCATCTGGGCCTTATGTGCCGCCAGATTTATGATGACTTTTTTTTTTCCTAGACCATCAAATGGTTTGGAGAGATGGTTGAGCTCCTCCGGTAGTATTGTGGGGAAGTTCACTGTAGCAAAAAAGTATTGGAAGACAATTATTTAGATTATATAAAGTACTATAGTAAGAAGCAAACTCAAATATTTTGCCTTTAGTATTAGAGTTCAGATATGCTAGCTTGGAGTTTATGGTACATGATTTGAGTTGTGAGACCAGTAACACCCCTGCTTTGTTTTCTTTGGGCAAAGAACTTGTGTTTGTAATGTCTGAGTAAATGTGTCATTTTCTCTAGTTCCAATACCCTGAGTAAGGTCTGTAATTTGACAAGTCTCGTTTATGTTGTCTGGTACGGAGTATGTTTGTTTGTTTGTATGTGTCAGTTCAGTCAATTCTTGAATCACTTTAGTTGTCAGGTCCCCTGCCCCTGCGCAGCTCGCAACTTCTTTGCTTACCCCCTCACTGCCAGCAGCGTCTTCCGGACCCTGTCCGCAGCTTGCGACTGTCCCCGCAACCGCTCCCCAGACTGACAGTGTTTCTGACACTGCACGCTCCAAGGCAGCTTCCTTATATGTGTGCCAAACCCGGTCATGTGACCCAGCACACAGTGATGACCTCAGAGATCACAAGAGAGGGAAGAAACACCTCCCACGCGTTGTGATTAACACTAAATGGCCAATCAGACCCACACTGTGTGTTTATAAGCTTACCTCCCCCTTGCCTCAGTGCCCTGTTGTGGTCTTTACTTAGCCCAATAGTGCATTGTACTTTGTCTGGATATCTTGGTTACTGATAATTGGGTTGTCTTATGTTTACTCTGTCTTCTGTGCTCCCTGACCTCGGCTTGTCTCTTCGTATTCCATCTCTCTGTTTCCCTTTGACCTTGGCTTGTACTATCATTTTGCATAGCCTAGCCATTCTAAGGACCGGTATTGCAATTCTGTCTGTTGTGTCCTGTCTGTGAGTTAGGATTCCCTACCAATCATGACATTACAACAGGGCCACATGGAACCAGCAGACATCTCACAGCAGGTAGCTGCTCAGAATTCCAGGATGAATGATCAAGACCATCGTCTGGATCAGTTCATCCAGGCCCTGAAGACCATCCTGCAGTGCACTGCTCACCTTCAACCAGAGTTTCAAGAGCCTGCCGCTGCCCCACAGGCTTCTGCACTAGACCTATTGATCCTTCTCATACTGTGAGCATGACACCACCCCAATACTATAGTGGTGATTCGGCCTAGTCAGGGGTCTAGGTCTGTGGCGGATTACACTATTGAGTTCGGTACTCTGATGGCAGAGGTAGTATGGAACAATGATGCCCTGGTATCCGCATTTCAGGAAGGTTTAACCAGTTACCTATTGGATGAGCTAGCGTCCAGAGAAATACCCGTTCTGTTGGACGATCTCATCGATTACTTACTTACTATTTTGATTGACAATCGCATCAGAGAAAGGAAAAATATTTGAAAAGGTTATTAAGGGATAATATTCAAGAATTCCTTGAGAAGAACATGGTTATCAGCAAAAATCAGCACGGTTTTATGACGCACAGGTCGTGTCAAACTAACTTGATTGCATTCTACGAAGAAGTAAGTAGAAGTATAGATCAGGGTGTTGCAGTGGATGTAATCTATTTGGATTTTGCCAAGGCATTGATACAGTTCCACACAAAAGATTAGTGCTCAAACTCAAGGAAATCGGTCTAGATGAAAATGCTTGTTCTTGGGTAGAACATTGGTTTAAAAACAGAGTACAAAGAGTTGTCGTTAATGGTAAATTTTCAAGCTGGACAGAGGTGGCAAGTGGTGTCCCTCAGGGGTCTGTTCTGGGACCCATTCTATCTAACATGTTTATAAATGATCTTGCAGACAGCATTGAAAGTCATGTTTCAGTGTTTGCAGATGACACAAAACTTAGTAAAATAATACAATGTGAGCAAGATATTACTTTGCTGCAGAGGGATTTAGATAGACTGGAGGACTGGGCACTCAAATGGCAGATGAAATTTAATGTTGAAAAATGCAAAGTTATGCACTTTGGTGTAAAGAATACACAAGCAACGTATACCCTTAATGGAAGCGAATTAGGGATAACAACACACAAAAAGGACTTGGGAATTGTTATAGACAACAAACTATGCAACAATGTGCAACGTCAATCAGCAGTGGCCAAGGCCAGTAGGGTATTGTCATGCATGAAAAAGGGCATTCATTCTCGGGACGAGAATATCATTTTGCCTCTTTATAAACCACTGGTAAGACCACATATTGAATATGCTGTGCAATTTTGAGCACCCGTTCTAAAGAAGGATATTATGGCACTAGAAAAAGTGCAGAGGCAGGCTACAAAATTAATAAAAGGAATGGAACATATCAGCTATGAAGAAAGGTTAACACATTTAAACCTATTTAGTTTAGAAAAACGTCGCCTGAGAGGGGATATGATAACATTATACAAATATATTCGGGGCCAATACAAACCATTGTGTGGAAATCTATTCACAAACTGGACTTTACATAGGACACGAGGCTATGCGTTTAGACTGGAAGAAAGAAGATTTCGTCTAAGATTTCGTCTGTAAGAACAATCAGGATGTGGAATTCTCTGCCTGAACACGTGATTTTATCAGAGTCCATACAGATGTTCAAACAGCTACTAGATGCATACTTGCAAAAACAGAATATTCAAGGATATAATCTTTCAATGTAGGGTACTAACTGCTTGATCCAATGATAAATCTGACTGCCATTCTGGGGTCAAGAAGGATTTTTTTTCCTAGCTTGCTAGCTTGTTGCAAAATTGTGCTTCAAACTGGTTTTTTTTTTGCCTTCTTTTGGATCAACAGTCAAAAAACAAATGTGAGGAAGGCTGAACTTGATGGATGCAAGTCTCTTTTCAGCTATGTAACTATGTAACCCCCACATTCAACCTATCCCCAGATGGCTTGGACCTGAGCACTCAATATATCCAAACAGCGCTCAGATTCCACAAACAGAGTCAAATTGCCATGGAGTTTAAGTTTAGCATGGGCTGATGAGGCCATAGTCATGAGGCAGGAGGCTGACAATCAGGCTTCTCCATAAACCAGTGGCGAGGTTAGTTTCGCCACATAAGTTTTCAAAGATTTTTTGAAGTAGGGGAGACTGGGGAAAAAGCCTAACAGAGAGCGGTAGGGTGTTCCATAGGGATGGTGCAGTACTTGAGAAGTCTTTAAGGTGACCATCAGAGGTAGAAGTACGAACTGAGAATAGACATAGATCTTTGGCAGGACATCGGGGCCTAGATGGGACAAATTTGTTTATTAATCAGGATAGGTAGGTTGGAACAGCATTGTGTACAGATATGTAAGCAAGTACATATCTGCTCTATCTCAATTTAATCTCAAGAAGCTAATTGTCAGGATTAAAAGTCGATCCAGCACGCAGAACTGTGTCTCACATCTAGGACTAAGGATAACATATAACCGGACCTTAGAATGGCCAGACTTAACGCATCCAAGAATAGTCAAAATACTTGCCGAGGTCAGGAACACAGAATCAGACACAGCGATGAGGGAAAGCCAAAGATCAAGGATACCAGAATGCAGGGAAGTCAAAACAAAGCCAAAGTTAAATACCAGAAAATCAAGATCAGGAACGCACTCTCTGATTACCATCAGGATGAAACTGTCAGGGTACCTGTAGTCTCTACCCCTGAGACGGGTAGAGACTTAGATGTTGTTCCATCCAGACGGCATGATTCTTCCGTTCCTCGCGGTCCCCTCGCGCATGTAAACGCCGGCCGCGAGAGAACTATGCCTTTTTGTAACGTGACGCTCAATAGTCGACGTCATGACGCCATTCTAGCCCGACCTGTCAGTCAAATCCCGGACACGAATCAGGCCTCGGCAGAGGCGTGATTAGTCTCTAGAACCAGGGTATTTAAGGGAGCTCTCAGCATTTGCTCATTGCCCTGTCGTGGTTCTAGCCAGCCTAGTCACACAGTGCTCTTGTATTCTCTTGTCTTTTGGTTCTGACCCGGCTTTGTTATTACTTACCTGTCTTCTCTGTTATCCTTGACCCGGCTTGTCTCTCGCTTACCTGTCTTCTCGTTACCTCGACCTCGGCTTGTCCCTGACCATTCTATACGTAGTTTTACGTTAAGTCCGGCCATTCTAAGGTCCGGTATACGTATCTGCTACTCTTTGTACTCTGCGTGTTGGATCCCTGTCCCGATCCTGACATTACGACAGGGCCAATGGATCCTGCAGGTACAAACTGTCAGCTTGGTTCTCCTGATCCTAGGTTTGACGCCATGGATCATAGAATGGATCAGATGGCACTAGCACTACAGGCGTTACTATCACGTCCTAATAACCCACCTGAGGAGATGCGTAATACTTCTATTCCTCCTGTGGGATCAGGGCTAGAGGTAGCCACTGTAGGTGCTTCTTCCCGAGTTACCCCACCTGTACGTTATGCTGGTTCTCCTGAGAGGTGTCGTGGCTTTTTGAACCAGATCAGTATCCATTTCGAGCTACAACCCCGTTCCTACCCTACTGATAGGGCAAAGGTGGGATTTATTATCACCTTACTCATTGAGAAGGCTCTGAGATGGGCTAATCCGTTGTGGGAGAATGATAATCCATTAGTCTATAACTATAATGCCTTTGTAGCTGCTTTTAGAAGAACTTTTGACCCCCCTGGCAGAAAGGTCAATGCAGCTAGATTACTGTTGCGCCTTAGACAAGAGAACCGAACACTTGTGGATTACGCACTAGAGTTCAGGTCTTTGGCGGCAGAGGTTAAATGGAATGAACAGGCTTATATAGACGTATTTTTAAACGGATTATCCGATATAATACTTGACGAGGTAGCGACGAGAGAGCTTCCCGAGAATTTGGAGGACTTAATTTCCTTTATCTCTCGCATTGACGAACGTCTAAGAGAGAGGCAGAACACTCGAGATAGAACCGGTAGACCTTCCTTTAGACTAGCTCCATCATTTCAAAGTCCTGAAACCAAAACTCCACAGTTTCCAGAACCTATGCAGATAGGCCTTACTCGCCTCTCAGAAGAGGAGAGACAGTACAGGAGAAGGGAGGGACTGTGTATGTATTGTGGAGTCAGAGGTCACTTACGTTTGAATTGTCCCAATTGCCCGGGAAACGCTCGCACCTAAGTTTCTCTAGAGGACAGGCCTTGGGTGTTTCTATTTTGTCCTCTACTCATAACTACAAAGAACACAGGCTTCTATTACCCGTCTCTTTAACTTGGGAGAAGGGAACTTTAGAGACTATGGTATTGATAGACTCCGGAGCTGCTGAGAGCTTTATCGACCAAGTTTTTCTCACCAAACACGCTATCCCATCCCAGTTAAGGAAGACACCTTTGGCTGTTGAGGCCATAGATGGTAGACCTTTAGTTGAGCCTGTGATTTTCCGGGAAACCACACCTCTTAACTTAACTACTGGTATTCTACACAAGGAGGAGATATCTCTACTACTCATTTCATCTCCTTCTGTTCCCATAGTTCTGGGATACTCCTGGCTGAAGAGACATAACCCCATTATAGATTGGAAATCAGGGGAAATAGTCTCGTGGGGTCAGGGTTGTCAAGAGAGATGTTTAAAGAGAGTGTCACCCCTTTGTATTGTTAACACACTTAATAACTCTACCGACTCTACTAAAGTACAGATACCGTCCTTGTATCTAGATTTAAAGGCGGTATTTGACAAAGGAAAGGCTGATACCTTACCACCACACAGGCCTTTTGATTGCAAAATTAATTTACTTCCTGGTACTATGCCTCCCAGGGGCCATGTATACCCTTTATCTACGAATGAGAACGTAGTCCTAGAGGAGTATATTCGTGAAAACCTAGACAAAGGGTTCATTAGGAGATCCTCCTCCCCTGCTGGGGCTGGATTTTTTTTTGTTAAAAAGAAGGATGGTTCTTTAAGACCTTGCATTGACTACCGAGGTTTGAACAAGATAACCGTTAGAAATGCCTATCCGATCCCCTTGATCACCAAGCTTTTTGATCGATTAAAGGGTTCCAAGATTTTCACTAAGTTAGACCTCAGAGGTGCTTATAACTTGGTGAGAATTCAGCAGGGACACAAGTGGAAGACTGCGTTCAATACTCGTTATGGGCACTATGAGTATACAGTAATGCCTTTTGGTCTCTGTAATGCCCCGGCGGTATTTCAGGATCTAATTAATGAAGTTCTTAGGGAGTTTCAACATGACTGTGTTATTGTATACCTCGATGATATACTTATACATTCCAGGGATATTGAGACTCACCACGGACAGGTCAGAAGGGTTTTGCACAAACTTCTTCAACATGGCTTGTACTGCAAATTAGAGAAATGTAGCTTTGACCAATCCCAGACTGTCTTTCTTGGTTACGTGGTTTCTGAAGAGGGCTTTGAAATGGACCCGGAGAAACTCCAATCCATTTTAGATTGGCCTTTACCTAAGGGCCTCAAGGCCATTCAGAGATTTATTGGTTTCTCTAATTATTACAGACGTTTCATTAAGGGTTACTCCTCTATTATTGCTCCTATCACCAATATGACCAGACAAGGGGCTGACACTAAGAATTGGTCTACTGAAGCACTTCTGGCTTTTAAGACTCTCAAGGAGCTGTTTGCTTCCGCACCAATTTTAGTTCACCCTGATACTACTCTGCCTTTCCTACTCGAAGTTGATGCTTCTGAGACGGGTATAGGTGCCATCCTGTCCCAAAGGTTGGGTGTGGATAAACCATTACACCCATGTGGGTATTTTTCCAAAAAATTATTGGGTACTGAGAGCAGATATGACATTGGTGACAGGGAACTCCTAGCGGTTATCATGGCTTTAAGGAGTGGAGACATCTATTGGAGGGAACTTTGCATCCTGTTACCATTTTGACGGATCATAAAAACTTATCCTATATTGGGGAGGCTAAACGATTATCATCGAGACAGGCCCGTTGGTCTATATTCCTTACTCACTTCAATTACATACTCACATATAGGCCTGGTTCTAAGAATTCTAAAGCTGATGCCTTGTCTCGCCAACATGAACCTTCTGCCATATCTGAGCCGGTTTTATCCTCTATAGTACCTAAGTGTAATATTATCACTAACACAACTCTCAAAATCCATTCTCCGCTTCTTGATCAGATCAGGAGCTTGCAGCATCTGGCACCTAGACTGACTCCTGCGTCTAGACATTTCGTTCCTCCTGAACTCCAACTGGAGCTCTTACAGTGTCTTCACGAGAGTAAGGTGGCTGGTCATCCGGGCGTTCGCAAAACATATTCCTTGATCTCTAAGGATTTCTGGTGGCCTTCTTTACGGAGGGATATTAAGGATTTTATCGGAGCCTGTGAGGTCTGTACTAAGACTAAACTACCTCATTCGCTTCCTTGTGGTCTCTTACATCCCCTGGAAGTTCCAGAAAAACCTTGGTCCTGTTTGGCGATGGATTTTATTGTGGATTTGCCTGTTTCGAAAAAGCACACTGTTATTCTCACAGTGGTGGATAGGTTTACCAAGATGGCTCATTTCGTGCCTTTACCTAAACTTCCGACTTCACCTGAATTAGCGGAGATTTTTGCTAAAGAGATCTTTCGCTTACATGGGATACCTTCCGAGATTACTTCTGATAGAGGTTCCCAGTTTGTTTCATGTTTCTGGAGATCATTCTGTTCTCAACTAGGCATTAAATTGAATTTTTCTTCTGCTTATCACCCTCAGTCTAACGGAGCCGCCGAACGTACCAATCAAAAGATTGAACAATATCTGCGTTGTTTTGTTTCTGAACACCAGGACGATTGGGCCGGTCTGATTCCTTGGGCAGAGTTCGCACACAATAATCTTGTCTGCGATTCAACTCGCTCTACCCCCTTTTTCATGAATTATGGTTTTCATCCTTCCATTCTTCCCTCGGTTCCTTCTTCCCAGGGGGTACCGTCGGTTGATACTCATGTTGCCAATCTGAAGAAGTTGTGGGATCAGACTCGACAAATTCTCCTACATAATTCTATACTGTATAAAAAACACGCTGACAAACGCAGAAGGCCGGCTCCTAGTTTTGTACCTGGTGATAGGGTATGGTTGAGTACTAGAAACATTCGTTTGAAAGTACCGTCTATGAAATTCGCTCCTCGCTACATTGGACCCTATAGGATTCTGAATCTAATTAATCCTGTTGCGTATCGCCTAGCGCTTCCCTCTGCCTTACGTATTCCGAATTCCTTTCATGTTTCCTTGCTAAAGCCCCTGATCTGTAACAGATTCTCTTCCAAGGTCTCCTCTCCTCACTCTGTTCAGGTTGAGGGTCAGGAGGAGTACGAAATCAACTCCATCATCGATTCTCGAATCTCCCGGGGGAAAATCCAATACCTGGTTGACTGGAAGGGATATGGTCCAGAAGAGAGGACCTGGGTACCACAGGAGGATGTCCATGCTCCTCGTCTTCGCAGGGCTTTTCATTCCCGCTTTCCATCTCGTCCCGGTTCCTTCCGCCCGGTGGGCGTTTCTGAGAGGGGGGGTACTGTCAGGGTACCTGTAGTCTCTACCCCTGAGACGGGTAGAGACTTAGACGTTGTTCCATCCAGACGGCATGATTCTTCCGTTCCTCGCGGTCCCCTCGCGCATGTAAACGCCGGCCGCGAGAGAACTATGCCTTTTTGTAACGTGACGCTCAATAGTCGACGTCATGACGCCATTCTAGCCCGACCTGTCAGTCAAATCCCGGACACGAATCAGGCCTCGGCGGAGGCGTGATTAGTCTCTAGAACCAGGGTATTTAAGGGAGCTCTCAGCATTTGCTCATTGCCCTGTCATGGTTCTAGCCAGCCTAGTCACACAGTGCTCTTGTATTCTCTTGTCTTTTGGTTCTGACCCGGCTTTGTTATTACTTACCTGTCTTCTCTGTTATACTTGACCCGGCTTGTCTCTCGCTTACCTGTCTTCTCGTTCCCTCGACCTCGGCTTGTCCCTGACCATTCTATACGTAGTTTTACGTTAAGTCCGGCCATTCTAAGGTCCGGTATACGTATCTGCTACTCTTTGTACTCTGCGTGTTGGATCCCTGTCCCGATCCTGACAGAAACCAAGACAGGGCAATGTTCAAAAGGAGAATTGGGTTTAAATACCCCTCGGTGAAACCGATTGGCTGTAACCGGCCTTTGACACCAAAAGCAATTACCAGGTTTCCATGTGCGTGATTGCTGCTCAGCACAAACCCTCCTGTGGATCGGATTGGCCATGACCGACCTTTGACGCCAAAAGTAATTACCAGGTTTCTATGTGCATGATTGCTGCTCGGCACAACTTTTCCTATCAGGGCGGTAAATGCTATTAACCACATTTTTATGTGCGGATGAATACGTGACACTAATTCAGGGACTGGCAGTGAGGGGTGAGGCGTGCCAAATATAGAGTAGGACATGCCAAAGATGGGGTACATTGAAGTTGTGGCAGACTTATGCAATGTATGATCATATACTGTAACTAAACCCTCATTATTTTTTTACTTGATTACGTGCTTTTAAAAAAGCTAATACTATCTCCTAATAGTATTATTATTAATTAATAATAATAAATACAAATTTCCTCCCTCAAGTGTTGTTACTCCTGAGTCTGTCTCCCTCCAAGCCAACGGTGCTACCATCAGCTCCACCACGCAGGCTCGCTGCCTAGGTGTTCTCTTTGACTCCGACTTCTCCTTCAAGCCTCTTGTTCAGTCTATCGCCAAATCCTGTCATTTCCATCTCAAAAACATTGCGCGCATCGGCCCCTACTTAACGCCAGATGCGACTAAGGTGTTGGTCCATTCTACTGTCCTTTCTTGCCTTGACTACTGTAATCCGCTTCTCAGTGCTTGCACCCCTGCAATCTATAATGAATGTGGCAGCGAGGCTTATTTTTCCCACGCATCCCCCCTCTGCCAGTCCCTACATTGTCTTCCAGTTAGATATAGGGCTCAATTTAAGATTCTGGTGCTTGTTTATAAGTCTCTAGATAATGCTGCTCCAACCTACTTATCCTCCCTAATACACAAGTATGTGCCATCGAGGCCCCTGCACTTTGCCGAAAGCCTACATCTACCCTCTGTCCGTACTCCCACCTCTGATGCTCGCCTTCAAGACTTCTCCAGTCCTGCGCCTTTTCTCTGGAACTTCCTTCCCTTCTCTGTTAAACTTTCACTCAGTCTCCAATCCTTTAAAAAATCTTTGAACACTCACTTCTTCAGGAAAGTGTATCAATTAAATTGTTAGCATGTTTTCATTCCCCCCATGATTCCTCTCCTGCAACTGTCAAAAATAACATACTAAGCCCTCAGTGAATACTTTTCTAGCAACCTACCCCTATTTATACCCTTTGTGTCACTATACCCCACTCCCTATAGCATGTAAGCTCATTGAGCAGGGCCCTCAACCTCTCTGTTCCTGTGCGTCCACTTGTCTGGTTACAATTACGTGCCTGTTAGTCAACCCATTGTACAGTGCTAGGAATTTGCTGGCGCTATATAAATAAAATAATAATAATAATAATAATAACCCTTTGAAGTTGGAATATATTGAAGATGCCATGCATACACCAAATTTATAGTTAAAGTCAGGGATGAGCAACGGTAGAGCTTCTATTGGTAGGGCGAACGAGGTCCTCTTCACTAAACCCATTTTATTGCAGTAGCTGTCCCATATGTCAAGTGTAAGAGCCATGGTCTATGCCATCAGAGATCCCCTCCAAATGGTTCTTCTCTATTTCCATCCACGCTAGCGGGTATGTTTGATGGAATGAAGATAGAAGGTGGCTTATTGAGCCACCCAACAGTATCCCACTAGATCTAGCACTCCATGGATGAATAATTTGTACACGTTTGTTTTTGCATCCCTGGGTTTAATATTTCCCCAAATAAAGTCATTTAGGATTTTATGCAAATCTGAGCAGTATCCTGCAGGGAGTTCTATCGGGAGTGTTCTGAATAGGTATTGTCTTCTTTAAGGTTATAAAGTGTATGCTAGTATGCCGCTATTTCATTGTTCATATCTTGGGGGTTATGTAATTTTGTGCCTGTATTCATGAGCAAATATGTAATTTTGGAGTTGGCTTGCTTTTGGCGGAGCATAACAGCTAGGGTCTTCCCAGCATTGTTGCCTTGGGAGTAGGTTTTTTATTTTCATTTTGTTAATATGGGTGCAGCTTTTTTTGAGGGTCATGTTGTTGATGCATTTAGTGGTCTCCACTATGATCTGAGCGTGTTGGTCCGAGGGGTGTAAGAAATAAGCATTGGTCATGTCTCTCAATGTGCATAGTAAGTCTAGGTGTTCTTGTTGGGATTTCCATTTGACATGGGAAGCATGGCTGATAAGTGGGCTTGCCAGATGGATAGGGTATTTACGTCTGGTGTATCATTGATTGTAAAGTACGCTTGTAGCTGGTCCTTTAGTTGTTGTGTAAAATAAGAATCATGTAAGAGTGAGTCGTTAAGGTGCCAGGGTGGTTTGCCTTTGTGTTGATATTTAATTCTAAATAAATGTCAATGTGGTCAAAAGTAAAAGTAAGTGGTTGGAGCAGGGTCTGACCATATTATTTTGCCTATAGTGCACTGTATTATGTTATGTATAGCCTTGTTTATGAATAGATTTCCAGATAATGGTTTGTACTGGCCCCCGAATATATTTGAATAATGTTATCATATCCCCTTTGAGGCACCATTTTTTTTAATTTTTTAACCTTTCTTCATAACTAAGATGCTCCATTCCTTTTATCAATATTGTAGCTCGTCTCTGCACTTTTTCTAGTGCCATGATATACTTCTTTAAAACAGGTGCCCAAAATTGCACAGCATATTCAAGGTGTGGTCTTACCAGCGATTTATAAAAAGGCAAAATTATATCTTCATCCCGAGAATTTATGCCCCTATTTATACATGACTAAACTTTACTGGCCTTAGCAACTGCAGATTGACATTGCATATTTCTGCCTAATTTGCTGTCTATGACAATTCCCAAATCCTTCTTGTGAGTTGTTATCCCTAATTCACTACCATTTAGTGTGTAAATTGCTTGTGCATTCTTGACCCCGGAGTGCCTAACTTTGCATTTCTCTACATTAAATTTCATTTTCCATTTTAGTGCCAAGTCCCACAATCTATCTAAATCCCTCTGCAGCAAAGAAACATTCTGCTCACATTTTATTACTTTACAAAGTTTTATGTCATCTGCAAACACTAAAACATGGCGTTAGTTAGTTAGTTAGTTAGTAAGTTAGTTAGTTACCGTATTTTTCGCTCCATAAGACGCACCTCACCATAAGACGCACCTAGTTTTTAGAGGAAGAAACCCAGAAAACAATATATTCTGAACAAACTGTCCCATAGTGTTTCTTACTATGGGACAGTTTGTTCAGAATATTTTTTTTCTCCCCTGTCCCATAGTGTCCCCCCTCCCATAGTCTTCTCCCCCCTTCCCATAGTCTTCTCCCCCCCTCCCATAGTCTTCCCCCCCTCCCATAGTCTTCATCCCCCGCTCCCCATAGTCTTCACCCCCCCTCCCCATAGTCTTCACTCCCTCTCCCCATAGTCTTCATCCACCCCCTCCCCATAGTCTTCATCCCCCCTCCCCATAGTCTTCATCCCCCCTCCCCATAGTCTTCATCCCCCCTCCCCATAGTCTTCATCCCCCCTCCCCCCCATAGTCTTCATCCCCCCTCCCCTCCCCATAGTCCTCATCCCCCTCCCCTCCCCAAAGTCTTCATCCCCCTCCCCTCCCCATAGTCTTCACCCCCCTCCCCTCCCCATAGTCTTCATTCCCCTCCCCTCCCCATAGTCTTCACCCCCGAACCCCTCCCCATAGTCTTCTCTTCTCTCCCATATTCTCCTCTCCCATACTGTCCCCTTCCCCTTGTCCCATAATTACTTACCTGTCTTGTAGCGTTTCTCGGCAGCACAGGGCGCACCGTGGTACTGGAACTTGAATTTCATGTTCCGGTTTCCGGCGGGACTGAAAGGAAGTGCGCACACTGAGCTGAGTGCGCACTTCCTTTCAGTCCCGCCGGAAACCGGAACATGAAATTCAAGTTCCAGTACCGCGGTGCGCCCTGTGCTGCCGAGAAACGCTACAAGACAGATAAGTAAAGCTTCATATTGTCAGGGTACCTGGAGTCTCTACCGTTGAGAGAGGTAGAGACTTAGAAGGTTATCCGTCCGGACGCCATGTCTCCTCGGTCTCCCGCGGTTCACTCGGCCTTGCTAACGCCGGCCGCGAGGGAGTCACTTCCTTTTATAACAGAAGGACCGGAGGTAGACGTCATGACGCTAACCCGAAACATCCTGCCACTCAAATCTCGGGAGACGAATCAGGACTCGCCGGAGGCGTGTCTCCTCTTCCTAGCCAGGATACTTAACGGGGGTTCTCTCATTCACTCATTGCCCTGTCGTGGTTCTAGTCCTCCTAGTCACACAGTGCTTTGTGATTCTCTTGTCTTTTGGTTCTGACCCGGCTTTGTTATTTACTCTCCTGCCTTTCTGTATTCCTTGACCCGGCTTGTCTCTCGCTTACCTGTCTTCTGTTATCCTCGACCTCGGCTTGTCTCTGACCATTCTATTGTAGTTCTACGTTAGTCCGGCCATTCTAAGGACCGGTATACGTATCAGCTACTCTTTGTACTCTGCGTGTTGGATCCCTGACCCGATCCTGACATTACGACAGGGCCATGGATCCTGCAGGTACAAATTGTCAGCTTGGTTCTCCTGATCCTAGGTTTGACGCCATGGATCATAGGATGGATCAGATGGCTCTGGCACTACAGGCGCTGCTGTCTCGCCCTATTAATCCACCTGAGGAGAGGCGTAACACTTCTGCTTCTTCTGTGGGTTCAGGGTTAGAGGTAGCTACTGTAGGTGCTTCTTCCCGAGTTACCCCACCTGTACGTTATGCTGGTTCCCCTGAGAGGTGTCGTGGCTTTTTGAACCAGATCAGTATTCACTTCGAGCTACAGCCCCGTTCATACCCTACTGATAGGGCAAAGGTGGGATTTATTATTACCTTACTCATTGAGAGAGCTCTGAGATGGGCGAATCCGTTGTGGGAGAATGATAATCCATTAGTCTATAACTATAATTCCTTTGTAGCTGCTTTTAAAAGAACTTTTGACCCTCCTGGCAGGAAGGCCAATGCAGCCAGATTACTGTTGCGCCTTAGACAAGACAACCAAACCCTTGTGGATTATGCACTAGAGTTCAGGTCTTTGGCGGCAGAGGTAAAATGGAATGAACAGGCCTATATAGACGTATTCTTAAATGGATTATCTGATGTAATACTTGATGAGGTAGCTACTAGAGAACTTCCCGAGAATCTGGAGGACTTAATTTCCTTTGTCTCCCGTATTGACGAACGCCTAAGGGAGAGACAGAATACTCGAGATAGAACCGCTAAATCTTTCTCTAGACTAGTACCATCATTTCAAGTTGCTGAAACCAAAGATCCACAGGTTTCAGAACCTATGCAGTTAGGCCTTACTCGTCTCTCAGAGGAGGAGAGACAGTACAGGAGAAGAGAGGGACTGTGTATGTATTGTGGGTTCAGAGGTCATGTACGTTTGAGCTGTCCCAGCCGTCCGGGAAACGCTCGCACCTAAGTTTCTCTAGAGGACAGACCTTGGGTGTTTCGATTTTGTCCTCTACTCATAACTACAAAGAACATAGACTCCTTTTACCGGTCTCGTTAACTTGGGAGAAGGGAACTTTAGAAACTATGGCATTGATAGACTCCGGCGCTGCTGAGAGTTTTATCGACCAAAAGTTTCTCACTAAACACACTATCCCATCCCAGTTAAGGAAGACACCCTTGGCTGTTGAAGCCATTGATGGTAGACCTTTAGTTGAGCCTGTGATTTCCCGGGAGACCACACCTCTTTACTTAACTATTGGTATTCTACACAAGGAGGAAATATCCCTACTACTCATTTCATCCCCTTCTGTTCCCATAGTCCTGGGATATTCCTGGCTTAAGAAACATAACCCCGTTATAGATTGGAGATCAGGGGAAATAGTTTCTTGGGGCCAGAATTGTCAAGAGAGTTGTTTAAAGAAAGTGTCACCTCTTTGTAGTGTCAACCCAATTAATAACGCTACTGACTCTACCAAAGTACAGATACCGTCCTTGTATCAAGATTTAAAGGCAGTATTTGACAAAAGAAAGGCTGATACCTTACCACCACATAGGCCTTTTGATTGCAAAATTAATTTACTTTCTGGTACCATGCCCCCCAGGGGTCATGTATATCCTTTGTCCACGAATGAGAACTTAGTTCTAGAGGAGTATATTCGTGAAAACCTAGACAAGGGGTTCATTAGAAGATCCTCCTCCCCTGCGGGGGCTGGATTTTTTTTTGTTAAAAAGAAGGATGGCTCTTTAAGACCTTGCATTGACTACCGAGGCCTTAACAAGATAACCATCAGAAATGTTTATCCGATTCCCTTGATCACCGAGCTTTTTGACCGATTAAAAAGTTCTAAAATTTTCACTAAGTTAGACCTTAGAGGTGCTTATAATTTAGTGAGAATCCACGACGGTGACGAGTGGAAAACTGCATTCAATACTCGATATGGGCACTATGAGTATACGGTAATGCCTTTTGGTCTCTGCAATGCTCCGGCAGTATTTCAGGACCTTATTAATGAGGTTCTTAGGGAGTTTCAAGATGACTGTGTAATTGTATACCTTGATGATATTCTTATACATTCCAGGGATATTGAGACTCACCACAGGCAAGTCAGGAGGGTTTTACACAAACTTCTTCAGCATGGCTTATACTGCAAACTAGAGAAATGCAGCTTTGACCAATCCCAAACTACATTTCTTGGTTATGTGATTTCTGGGGAAGGGTTTGAAATGGATCCGGAGAAGCTCCAATCCATACTAGACTGGCCTTTACCTCAGGGTCTCAAGGCTATCCAGAGATTCATTGGTTTCTCTAATTACTACAGACGTTTCATTAAGGGATACTCCTCTATCATTGCTCCCATCACTAACATGACCAAACAAGGGGCTGAGACTAAGAATTGGTCTACTGAAGCTCTTCGGGCTTTTGAGACACTCAAAGAGCTGTTTGCTTCCGCACCAATTTTAGTTCACCCTGATACTACTCTACCTTTCCTACTCGAAGTAGACGCTTCTGAGACAGGTATAGGTGCTGTTCTGTCCCAAAGGTTGGGTGTAGATAAACCACTACATCCTTGTGGATACTTTTCCAAAAAATTGTCCGGTACTGAAAGCAGATATGATATTGGTGACAGGGAACTACTAGCGGTTATAATGGCCTTGAAGGAGTGGAGACATTTATTGGAGGGTACCTTGCATCCTGTTACTATTTTGACGGATCATAAGAACTTATCCTATATTGGGGAGGCTAAACGACTATCATCTAGACAGGTTCGTTGGTCCATATTTCTCACTCACTTCAACTACGTACTCACATATAGGCCAGGTTCTAAGAATTCTAAAGCCGACGCCTTATCTCGCCAATATGAACCTGCTGCCGTATCTGAGCCGGTTTTGTCCTCTATAGTACCCAAGTGTAACATTATCGCTAACACTACTCTCAAAGTTCATTCCCCGCTACTTGATCAGATAAGGAACTTGCAGCATCTGGCACCTAGACTGACTCCGGTTTCCAGACTTTTCGTTCCCCCTGAACTTCAATTGGAGCTCTTACAGTGTCTTCACGAGAGTAAGGTGGCTGGTCATCCGGGTGTCCGCAAGACGTATTCTTTGATCTCCAAGGATTTCTGGTGGCCGTCGTTACGGAAGGATATTAAGGATTTTATCGGGGTTTGTGTGGTCTGTACTAAAACCAAACTACCGCATTCGCTTCCTTGTGGCCTTCTACAACCGCTGGAGATTCCTGACAAACCTTGGTCCTGTGTGGCTATGGACTTTATTGTGGATCTGCCGGTTTCTAAAAAACACACTGTTATTCTCACCGTAGTCGATAGGTTTACCAAGATGGCACATTTCGTACCTTTGCCTAAACTCCCGACTTCTCCTGAATTGGCAGAGGTCTTTGCTAAAGAGATTTTTCGTTTACATGGGATTCCTTCTGAGATCACTTCTGATAGAGGCTCCCAATTTGTTTCACGTTTTTGGAGGTCGTTCTGTTCTCAATTAGGCATCAAATTGAATTTTTCGTCCGCCTATCACCCTCAGTCTAACGGAGCTGCTGAACGAACTAACCAGAAGATTGAGCAATACTTACGTTGTTTTGTTTCCGAACACCAGGACGATTGGGTCGGTTTGATTCCTTGGGCAGAGTTTGCGCACAACAATCTTGTTTGTGACTCCACGCATTCAAGTCCCTTCTTCATGAACTATGGCTTTCATCCATCTATTCTTCCCCCGGTTTCTCCTTCCCAAGGAGTACCGTCGGTTGATGTCCATGTGGCCAACTTGAGGAAGTTGTGGGATCAGACTCGACAGATTCTTCTACACAATTCTGTACTGGTAAAGAAACATGCTGACAAACGTAGAAGGGCGGCTCCGAATTTTGTTCCAGGCGATAGAGTGTGGTTGAGCACTAGGAATATTCGTCTTAAAGTTCCTTCCATGAAGTTCGCTCCTCGTTATATTGGTCCTTACAGGATCTTGACTCGAATTAACCCAGTGGCATATCGTCTAGCTCTTCCAGCTACTTTACGCATCCCGAACTCCTTTCACGTGTCATTGTTGAAACCTCTAATCTGTAACAGATTCTCCTCCACAATCGCCCCTCCGCGCCCTGTTCAGGTGGAGGGTCAGGAGGAGTATGAGGTTAACTCCATTATTGATTCTCGTGTCTCCCGGGGACGAGTACAATATTTAGTTGACTGGAGGGGATATGGTCCTGAGGAGAGGAGTTGGGTACCACAAGAGGATGTTCATGCTCCTCGTCTTCGCAGGGCATTTCACTCCCGCTTTCCATCTCGCCCCGGCTCCTTCCGCCCGGTGGGCGTATCTGAGGGGGGGGGTACTGTCAGGGTACCTGGAGTCTCTACCGTTGAGAGAGGTAGAGACTTAGAAGGTTATCCGTCCGGACGCCATGTCTCCTCGGTCTCCCGCGGTTCACTCGGCCTTGCTAACGCCGGCCGCGAGGGAGTCACTTCCTTTTATAACAGAAGGACCGGAGGTAGACGTCATGACGCTAACCCGAAACATCCTGCCACTCAAATCTCGGGAGACGAATCAGGACTCGCCGGAGGCGTGTCTCCTCTTCCTAGCCAGGATACTTAACGGGGGTTCTCTCATTCACTCATTGCCCTGTCGTGGTTCTAGTCCTCCTAGTCACACAGTGCTTTGTGATTCTCTTGTCTTTTGGTTCTGACCCGGCTTTGTTATTTACTCTCCTGCCTTTCTGTATTCCTTGACCCGGCTTGTCTCTCGCTTACCTGTCTTCTGTTATCCTCGACCTCGGCTTGTCTCTGACCATTCTATTGTAGTTCTACGTTAGTCCGGCCATTCTAAGGACCGGTATACGTATCAGCTACTCTTTGTACTCTGCGTGTTGGATCCCTGACCCGATCCTGACACATATTCGCTCCATAAGACGCACAGACATTTCCCCTCACTTTTGAGGGGAAAAAAAGTGCGTCTTATGGAGCGAAAAATACGGTAGTTCGTTAGTTTGACTGTATATTATACCTTTAACCCCTTAAGGACCAAACTTCTGGAATAAAAGGGAATCATGACATGTCACACATGTCATGTGTCCTTAAGGGGTTAATAGCCCTGCAAATATTTTCCCAGTCGCAGAAGTTAAGCTCGCATGGTCTATAATTTCCAGGCAAGGATTTTGAACCCTTTTTAAATATAGGAACAACATCTGCCTTCCTCTAATCATCTGGTACAATACCTAAACTCTTCAGTACAATACCGCATGAGGATAGAAACTCCTCTGGATTTAGATGAATGGGTCGCATGGTATTGCATCGGGTAATCCCTGAGACCAAATTTAGATATTCTGCTTGTAACAAAGTGTGTCTCTTGTACACATATCATATCTGCCACACAGTGTTTAACATCCTCTAGTAACATACATCATTTATGTCGGGTATTTTACCCTCTAGTGTTGTTGATGTATATTCTCATGACTGTTTAAAGAGAGAAGGGTTATTAGGATTGACACACTTGATTCATACATGTGCATGGATCCGTGTCTGAGTGAGGTTGATCTCAATATGTGGCTTTTTGAGTTGAGGTTAAGAGGGGTAGGGAAGAAGAAAAGGGTGTGTGGCAAAAAGACAGAAATTAGAGGGATAGAAAGTAACACAGGCAGGTGTGTATAGGTCGACCTCAAGGGGTCGAGGTACGATGCTTTCGCACCTTGGCGGGGTTGGGGGTTCCGAACTCTTATATAGTCACTTAGATAGGTCCGCCATTATCCTTACAGCCATTACCCTTCATTTGGGTCAGGCTTATTCCAGCAGGAGCAAAGGATGATATTTTAATGTGGAAATAATGTGCTCTTAGAAGCACGTCGCGAGGTGTCATGTCCGGTAGGTATCGGGGTTTTAGTACTCTGTGGACCCTGTCCACCAAGAGCATGTCCGCAAGGACTCCTGGGGTGTATGCGTGCCTCGGACAAACACTTGGAGATTGCATGGGAGAACTGATTCTGAGACTCCCCTCAGGCGGAGGTTGCTTCTTCTTGCTCTGTCTTTAGACTCTGCCATGCTTGTCTCCATGAGCTCTGTTCTGTGTTTGAGTGCCTGCACAAGTTCCGCCATGTCGTTATGTACAGAGGCACACTCCCTGCATTTTGTTTCTCTGTGTGGGGTGTTCTGGTGCTCAGCTCCAGGACTTCTTTGCGCAACTGTTTTGCTATGTTTTGCCATCTTGTAGTGCAGCCCTCGTGGCCTCAGATGTGGAGGATAGCTTCTGGCCAAAAACAATTAACTTTTCAGCTCTTGAAACACTTTTCCTGGTCTTGTGCTGTGACAGAGCTGTATGGAGTAGATTTTGAGGGTTCTACAAGTATTTCTGTGATAATATATATCCACCGGTAAGCCACGACACCTTAATTTCTTTTTTTGATGATTAACAGGGTTAGTCATTAAAAAGTCCATTAACATGGGCTTCTGATGCACATTTAATATACACTTTCTCCAGTAGCAGACCCCTCTTTGGGTTCAGATGCTAGAAATTTGGCAGGCATTAAATACAATTGAAATTTGTTGGTTAAAAAAAAAAAGACCAAAATTTGTTGGTTTATGTCTATTAACTATTTTCAGTCATTAGAATTGAATTGAAACATATGTCATAATAGGCTGCATACCCAAAAACATAATGTTACACAAACGGAATCAAGTGAATACATCAGTAGTGTTGCATAAAAAAAATAAAATACATAAAAATTAGAATTGAAAAAATAAATAAAAAAATCTATCATTCATCCTTCACATATTATAAAACAACATTTGACATTATAAAGATTAACTATATATGCTCTTGTGTGTATGTATATAATAATATAATTATTTTCTAAACATTAATATTTTAGTCACTCTTTAAATAACTCCCTGCTCTTATTTATCTCATATTTTCTTTCCTCTATGATATATTAAATATATTTATATAAATCTATATAAGAACTATTAAATAAGCAAACAGTCTCCCTCAACCCATGTTTAGTAAAGAAATGTAATTTCTCTGGAGCTAGTTATAAGCTAATTTAGTATTTTTCAGGACCATGATTTTTCTTTTCACTTTTCCTTCTAATTCTGTTACATGGTTTGTGATGATGACTAATTGGCTTCAGTAATCTGTTCAGGTATTTCTCTACCTCTCTACATTTTCTTAGAAATCCAGAATCAATTCCACTGTACACAACCCTCTGCTTTCATTAGAATATGCAGGGAATATATATATATATATATATATATATATAGTCAATTTGCATATAAATAACCTGCCAAGATGGATAGAGGAATCAAATCCCCTAGTTACCACTTCATTTATTAGTCCAGCCAGAGGTTAGCACAGTCTGTCCCTTGTCACGGGTAATGGTGTCATCTGCTACCTGTGATTAGCTAGAGACCAGTGGCTGCTTATATACATATGTATTTCAGATATAACTTCCATTTATATTATGTAGTGCCTATTTCACTCTTCAAAATTTATTCAGAAAGATTTAGCTTCAGTCCAATTTAATGATTTATGCTCCGGACTGTGAGAACTGCCTATTCTATCCATCCCAATCATAAGTTTTTAATCTGCTCATTAGACACTTTCTTTCCATTATGCAGTTCATTATAATATGACAGAGGCAAAATACTGAATAATGAAAATATGTACACATGGACAATGCAGACTGTGCTCTGCAATGTACACCCTAATGACGTGTTAGATTTTTTTTGTATGTCTTTGGCACTTTCTGTTGCAAGCAATTCATCCTTTTATTCCTATCTCATAAAGGAATTTATTGCACATTAGGTTCATCGTTACATCACATTTATATTCCAGTTTTTGTCTAAGTACGAGACAATGGGATGTATTTACTGTTGTGTCATGGGACATGTTAAGAGATACTCCAGACTAGAGTTGAACCATTCTTTCTTTTATTTATATATAGGTAGGTATTGTGCACAAATTAAATTAAAAAGGAAAAAAAAATAGCTATGTCTGAACCTCTGCATTTTCTGTAAACACTATTTATTTGCAGTTTCTGCAATGACCTAGCTTCTAATTAAGAAGTGACTTAGTCAATTGCTCAAATTTCTTTCTACATCACTTAATCTTTAAGAGAAACTTGAAGCACCAAAAACCACTGGAGCTTAAAGTGGATTTGGGGCCTATCCCTGTAATCTCGGCACAATAAACACTGCATTTTCTGTGAAAAGTGTTTACTTAAATCCACTTAAATCCATAACCTTTGTAACTGCAGCTGGATCCCCTATTTACCACTGTAATGTCTTAAATCATAGGATTTAGCAGGGCTAACTGTACAGATATCTTAGCCATAATATGATATAATTAGTAAGAGTTCCTCTATTTAACATATATAAATAATTGAGAATACAGTGCAAAATAGGGATTGTCCTGGAAGAAATAAAGTTTTGTCTTTTAACATATTTTATTAAACATAAATATTAATATATGCATATAAAAACTTAATCACAAAAAAATTGAAAATGGGATAAGCGCTAAATTGTAAGCAGGCAGCAAACACTGGTAGTAAGGGATACCCTCAGCCCCTTAATGATTAATATAGAGCAAGATAATACAAAATATATGTACAGGCGGCGCCAAAATAAAAAGTCAAATAAAATATCAGATGCTTGGAGTATTCTTTACTTGTAAATCGCCTAAGCTTCTGATGGTGGCAGGTATATGTAATAAAGAAGAAAGATAACCACTAATGGTGCAGAGTATCTAGTACCAAGTGCAGAACAAACAAAAAAGAAGTCTATGTTGTAACACAGCTATAAAACCAGCTCTGAGTATAACAGCATGCAGTGGTGCAATACCCATTGACGGATATGTTTTTCTAGGAGTCAGTCACTCGGTATGTAGGTGGATGTATACAAAGATACAAAAGGCAAAAAATTGTGCTCTCCTGCTTGAATACAGGGGTGGGTTTGGATGTAATATTGGCTTTTAACAACTTAAGGATGGCGGGCGCTCTCTGCCGTCCTTGGGGACCTGGCTCTAAACGCCGGCGGGCGGCATAGAAAGCCCAAGCCGTCCTATGTACTTACACGGTCACCAGTGATCCCACGCCATTAATCGCGGAGAGGGGACTCATCTGGCATCCCAGGGAGTCCCCTTGCTTGCATTCTGGTCCCCCTGGGCTATGTGATCGTGAGGTCCTTGCGAGGACCTCACGATCACATGGACGGCATAGCCTTCCACAGCAGTGCCAGCATGGGGAGTGCCTACAATGACAGGTACTCCCCCTGCTGCCTGAAAAAAAAATATATGTTTAAAATTGAATTATATATACTTAGATCATACATATATATTTATATATTTATTATATATATGATATAAGTATATATACACATAAATACACATACACTGCCTAAGTTTATTTTAATATTAATATATAATTATATATATTTATATATATATATATATATATACATATATATATATATATATTACTATCAAAATACACGTATAATGATATTGATTAAATATATATATATATATAATTAACATTATACATATCAATGAAAAAGTTACCTGTGCTCTCTCCTAAATGTATATTTAAACAAATTGAGGTAATTTAGTTTCTACAATGGCCATTGGAGGGAATGCCTGCCTGCCAACGTCAAGGCAGACCCCCCTAGGCGGGTCCTACACTGACCTTTCACCTTGCTTCCTTGTGCTTCTGACAAAGATATCTCTAATGAGACAGAGAGGGGTATTTTTTATATACACCACTATATACTTATTAACCCTTAATAGGTAACACATGGGATGGGCGGCAGCATTGTAACATAGCTGTGTGATACAAAAAGTGAATACAATACAAATATCATTATATTTATATATAATATAAAAAAAATATTAAAATACAAATTAAAAATAATAAAAAAAATATATATATATATATTATTATTATTATTATTATTATTGCGATTTATATAGCACCAACAGATTCCGTAGCAATTTACAATATTATTAGAGGGGGGATTTGACTATAAATAGGACAATTACAAGAAAACTCACAGAAATGAAGGGTTGAAGAGGGCCCTGCTCAAACGAGCTTACAGTCTATATATATTTGTGTCTGTAATTTCTTTCTAACTGTATTTTAAAATTAATATATATATATTAATATCAAAATACACCTACAACGAAATAATATATATATATATATATATAAATGCATAAGTATATATATATTTATCACTATATATATATATATATATATATATATACACCTATATATAAATAAAAATAATTTTAAAACATTATATAAATAAATAAAAAAAATATATATATATATATATATATATATATATATATATATATATATATATATATAATAATTATACGTATATATTTATGTAATAATTTTACATAATTAGGTAATTTTATTAATTACAATTTGCGGGACCTGCCTGACAACCCAAGCCAAAAGTCCAGGGAATTTAATTTGCTAGTACACCATAAAAAATTTGCTAGACACCATAAAACCGGCACATCGGGGGTACTGTTTTACGTGGAAGACTTCGCTGAACACAAATATTAGTGTTTCAAAACAGCAAAATGTATTACAACGATGATATCGTCAGTGAAAGTGAAAATTTCAAACAGTGCTGAGGTCTTGTTGAAATTCTCTAAGGTGGAAGTTTCTGGTGGCCAAGAGTCGTATACCTAGTCATTACCAAAAATAGCTGCATAACATTTTGCTCCTGCTGTGTCAGTCCAAATAACCGGGGAATCGTCAGAGATGGGGAGAACGAATAAGGACCTGCCATTCCAAGAGGATAAAAACAAATGCAACATTCTTAAGTTGGCCCTAGCTGGTTCATCTAAGTTAGTTTTGAAATCGTCATCAGGGAGACCGTGTAGGAGAGAGAGAATTATCAAAATGAAAGACCTCCCTTGAGGAATAATCTTCATAGCGAAATTGAGTGAACCTAGAAGTGATTGTAGTTATTTCCTGGTGCAAGACCCTTGTAAAGTGCAAATATCAATAAATGTTAAAATCCTATCTACCTTTTCTTGGGGCAGGCATGGAAACTGAATGGAAACTGAATTTAGTGTTATCCCCAGGACGTAATCTCTGTGTTGGGACCTTCTGTTTTGTCCGGGGCTACCGGAACTCCTAGATTTTCAAATAGTTAAAGCATGTGATTTAGACTGCCTGGTGTGAAGTGATGTGATTTAATAGAGAGAAAATTGTCCAGATAGTGAATCACTACTGGACATCTGCATTTGTTAAGTAGGAGCCAAGTTAATGTTTCAGCGACAATATCGAAAACCTTTGGGCTGCTTTTGGAGCCAAAAGTTAGTCTAGTTGTGAAATAATATTTGTCCTCCCACTTAACGCCATGCAGATGCCAGAGTGTTTGATGGATTGGTAGAAGTTTAAATGCATTTGTAATATCTGTTTTACTTAACCATGCTGCTTTTCCGGAGTTACTGATAGCTTGTATGGCATATTGTAATGAGAAATCCTCGGACGGTATTAGTGCATTTAGACTATGTGTGTAGTAGAAGAGTAAGGTGCTGAAAGATCGATGATGAGTCTTTTTTTATTTCCCTGTTGCTATGCCTAGAGGCTTCATTCCCCAGGAGGTGAAAGGTGGGGTAGTAAAGGGCCCTATCATGAAACCATTCCCGATCTCTTTATTGAGAAGTTCCTGCAGACTGCTTGGGGCAGTGAGTGCAGACTGTAAGTTGGGGCATTCCAGAATTCCTGTGGGGAGTGCAACAAAACCCGTGTGAAACCCATTAGTGAAACCAGAGGTGAGAAATTCTACCAGATCTGAAGAAGGTAACGTTGCAAATTAGGTAAGTTTATTGGCGTAGAAGATCTTTTTGGGTACAATCTATTTGGGCACATTGTTTTAGCATGTGCTCTGAAACAAAGTGAACACACATGAAGGAGTCTGCAAGCACTGTAACTACATCCGCCAGCATTGAAGTTGTTACAGACTTGGGCCTTCCCAAGAAACATTATAGGCCTGCCTAGTTTATCTCTCAATTCTCTTTGAGTCACATTGGGTTGAAATTCTGGGAAGGTATTACCACGTTACTGGGACAGAAGTTGACCATATGAGCTGTTGAGGAACATATTGCACATGATGGTGTTTTAAGACCCGCAAAATGTCTACAAACTAATTCTGTGTCTAACTGGCCCCAGTCGGTAGGAGTATTGTATTGGGGTAGTCGTAGAAGGCGTAGCCTCCGTATTTATACGCTAGGTCTATCAGCTTGTGTAAGTATAAGTCAAGTTCTTCTCTACGGTGGGGAAAAGCAGAACAAATAACGTCCCTATACAGGCCGAAGGCCAGGGCAAATTCAGGAATAATTAATTTCCTGTTAAGTCTAGGGTCTCTAGACTTCATTACTACTGACAAGTCGTGAAACGTGTAAGACCTATTCTCAATTACGTCTTGTGATGCTATGAGCAGTGAGGCCAGATTAATGTCTTTCCCTTCTATTATGTCCCTTTTTATGTTTTGTGGAATGAAGGTGTACCGGGTTAATAATATTGGTACTTTTTGCAGGTAGAGGGCTAGTGTTACCTCCTGAATTAGGCTCTGGCAGGGCTATGGCTACTTGAGCCTCCAGAATGGTTGGTCAGTTATTGGACTCCAAATTATCCAACCGGTTATTTATAGTGGCTACGGAAGTCACTAAGGAGGCCATCATGTTGTGAAGTTCTGATAAACTATTTTGCATGTTATATTCGGAACAAGGGTCAGATCTTTCGTTATCATCGTGTGTATTTAAAAAAGTTTTGCTTTCCTGGCTGTGGCAGGGAAGGGAATGTTTTTCTTTTTGAGTTTGGCTGTAATTTTAGGTATTGTCCAGGATCTGTAGGTGGATGCTGGGCTGGCCAGTACTATTTGCCTTGTCTGGGAACTTGGTCTGGTTGGGGTACTGGCCACAGACAGGTCATCTCCTTGTATTGAAGTGTTAGACATGCTCTGGGTGTGAGGCAGATGACAAAGTCAATATGATATCCGGATGGATATGAAGTAACCCAGCTCCCTAGTTAAATGCTTGAAGGCAAAATTATATTATACTAACAAACTAAGATGACGGATGATTCCCTTACTGCTTGCCAAGTGACTTTGAGAGGCTTCGTGGGGCTCTTGTTCCACTGAGGTAGGCGGCGGGTTGTTGGCCTCTCGGTGATACGTATAAGATTTTATATCGATTGGCCGTGACAAGGGAGACCCTAACTATAACAAGATGCAAAGCAATAACTATGCGTTGGGCCGATTGGGCTCATCCCTCTGATCATGGGGATGGGAGTTGGCCTTGCGGGACCACTCAACTAAGGTGAAGAGGTCTATTGGAAATTATACCTGATTGGTGAGGGTTTTATACTAAAGTAACAACCTATATGGGTTTTTTTGTTGTTTTTTTGAAAAAAAAATGTATTACACATACCTGCTGTTGGGTCGGTAGGATGTATTTGGTAGAATGACCCACACTTGTTCCTAAAGCAAGTCATAATTAATGAGTTATAACCTAAACCCCCCAAAGTTTGTGTAGAAAATTGACAAGAAGAATGACTGGGAAAGAAACTAAGTACTAACCGATTTATCTGGGTATAATTGGGTAAACTTGGCCTTGTCCTCTGAAGCGTGGTTGCTTGAACTATTGGTACTAGTGGTATACTGATTTTAAGGACTTTTTTACCTGTATTGGATTAAGAATTATTTTAACCAAGTTATTTTATAATAAAGAAAATGTTATATTGGATCTTGCCTTCTGGAGTAATTTGAAGAAGTATTTCCCAGCGCAGACCCAATATTATCGATACAGGACGTCCAAAGCTGAAGATTTTTCATCTCCATACAAGCCTTAAGTCTGAGTCAGCTTGTTAAAGTGACTCAGAAATATGTGAGTTTTACCAGTCACATGCAATAATTTTACACTTTCTATAACAATATTACTCTATGTTTTTGTGTTTCATGTTTTACTGTTTTAGATACTCCCATCAGAACCAAGTCTGGTAAAATACTGTTTCTGCATGTTTTGAGTGCTCTCACCACAATTTTATCTTTCACTGCTTGAACTATTGTTTGTGGGAAACAAACCGTAACTTATTTTATTAATAGTCCTAGTATACCAGAAACAAGACTAACAAATAAGAGATAGGGGTAGGGAGATATTAACTTGAGGCCTACCTCTTTAAATAATTGCAGCATTGGTTTAAAGACAGGACTGCTGCAAGCAATATCTGTAATTGCAGTATCTTTAAGAAAAGGAGGGAAAATAAAACTGTCATGTAATTGACTAACTTAACTATATTACTTGCTGAACCAGGATTTGACTGAACAATAACTAAACAGAAATGTAATGCATTAGGGAAAAATGATAGTAGAGTATAAGCCATGGACGCACATTAATCAAGTGACCAAATTTGTGACTGACATAAGTGAACCAGATGCCATAGCAGAGAATAGCTGGCTGACAGTAGGCAGGAGAAACGTAACACTTAGATGGTAATAACTCTAGCAGAATATTAACATGTCAAATGTACCTAATTAGTTCAAACAGGAATTGTTTATACAGGAATATGCAAGAGACACAAGATTCAAGCTTTAAGGAAATTAACCTAAAGGATTTAACCGAACGGAGCTTTGAATGATGGTTAGTAAACGATTATATGCACGAATGTAATAGCCTTATATTATGTATAACAGTACATGAGAGCTATGACATGCCGTTTGTCTGATTCTATGCAAATGAAATTGTAACCGTAGCATGCAAACATAATTGACCGACCAGGGAAAACCGACAAACTCTAAACGAAATGCAGCAAGTAGTTTAAACGAACGGGCACGACTAACGAATTGATATTAGGTGCATTCATGTAATGAAACGACTTATAGTTAGCCTGTTCGTATGCTGGCTTTCCTCCTCTATACTCACGAAATTCTGTACGAAAGCAAAAGTTTGCACGAACTGCCGGCGGGCGGGAAAAACTGACGTCAGGGCCATGTGAACTGGAAGTAAACAGAGAACTTCCGAGATCGTCGACAACAGGTAAGCAGGGCTACTGGGTTTAAATAGGACCCAATAATCCCTCCCACAATTACAGGCAAAGCCTTCCACATATCTATATATATATATATACACACACATATATATACTTATTTATTTATTTATTTTATTTGTGAAGCAATTCAAACTGTTCAACCATTGTTTATTCAGGTTGTTTAGGGATGTGTCCATAAGGTGCTTAAACTACCTGCCAATCACCCAAAATTTGGATGAATAGTAATTTATCTGAATCCAAATGCATACGTGCACAAGTCTACAATGTATCTTTTCATTTCAGCCAGAAGAGCAAACCAATAGGAATAAACCTAGAAATTCTATAACATTGTGTCTGTGTTACAGAATGCAGAAAAGCATAGCATGGGAAAGTTGTACATTATTGCATACAAGATATGCATACAAGTTTATGTTGCCAATGTTGATAAGAGATACATATCTCATAGCATAGTATGAAAGCAAAATACATATTATCAAAAAAATAAATTTATATAGAAGTGCAGCATCCCTCTCTATGTTCAATCATAATAGGATCTAGTTTTAAGATTGAAAATACAAAACATTTCTCTTTTAGATAAGATATATAAGAGGTCTCCACTGCCTTCCCATTAAAGGGAAATTGCATCATGTATACCCTGAAAGAAAAAATATGCAGCATATTAATTCTAGTCCATAGTCCTAAGCCTATCAATTGCATTAAAGTTGTATTGATTCCCAGAGTGTCTCTTTAAAGGGACACTAAACTGCCCAAATGCAAAATACATTAAAACAAAAATATGTTTATTAGATGAAAACTTGCAAATGAAAACTTGCATGCATTTAATTATGTATTTTTTTTCATTGGGGATATATCTAAAATGAGCTGCAGTTCTCTTGTCTGTTGCCTATGCAAGCTGTCTCCCAGGGCTACCATCAGTAATTTTGGGGCCCCTAACACGGCTCAAGGTCTGGGCCACTGGGGCCCACCCCTGAGCCCACCCACACAGCCTGCCCCAGAGTCTCCCCACAAAGATACAGTGTGTTTCTAGAGTGGATGCAGAGAGTGTTTGTGTAGTGAATGCAGTGTGTTTGTGTAGTGGATGCAATCTATGTGTTTGAGAAGAGCAGGGGTGCTCAAAAGGTAGATGCCCAGATGTTGTAGAACTACAACTCACATGATGCTTTGCATGCCTTTAGAATGTCAAAGCATCATGGAAATCACAGTTTTAAAACATATTGGGATCTGCCTTTTGGGCACCCTGGTGTAGAGGATGCAGTGTGTGCAAAGTGGTTTGTGGTGTGTTTGTAGTCTGATGGCTGAGGACTTGCAAGAGTTGGATAGAGCATCTGGAAGATATAGATTGCCTGTGCCGGGCCACCTCTACATTCTGCATATTGTCAAGGGCCTGCAGGGGCAAGAATTATTTTTTGGACCACCTTCTAGCACAATGGTGGACAAAATGTAGATCTCCATCTGTTGTACAAGTCCACAATGCTTTTCTAGCTGGGGATCTTCAAGTTGCCTATCCTAACAAGGTTGTAGTTAGCACTGAGCAGTGTTTGTGTGTTTGAATGTAAGCATGTTTTTAGATGGAGTATGTGTGTGAATGTTGGATTTTGAATGCAGGCGTACATTTGTGTGTAGTGTATACACTGCCACACACAGATACAAACATACACACTGATACACATACAGATACGCATACACTCACACACTGACACATACACAGAGATATGCACACTGGCACATATGCACACTGGCACAGATACACACACTAGCACATACAGACAGATATGCACACAGACATCTATTTGGTAATTATGATAGGGTTTGGGGAGGAGGTGTGAGGGTAGGTGAGCATGCCACAGGTAAGGAGTAAGTGTGACAGGGCTAGAGGTGGTTAGTGTGACAGGGTAAGGTAAGAGGTCATAAGTGATTGTGGGAGGGTGGTGAGTGTGACACCGTTAGGGGTTAATGTGACAGTGTTAGTGGGGTTAGTGGGACAGTGCTAGGGGGGTTAGTGTGACAGGGTTAGGGAGGTTAGTGTGACTGTCTTAGTAGGGTTAGTGTGACAGGGTTAGGGGGGTTAATGTGACAGAGTTAGGGAGGTTAGTGTGACTGTGCTAGTGGGATTAGTGTGACAGGGTTAGAGGGGTTAGTGGGACAAAGTTAGGGAGGTTAATGTGACAGGGTTATGAGTGGTTAGTGTAACAGGGTTAGGGAATTAGTGTGACAGGGTTAATGACTGGGTTAGTGTGACAGGATTAGTGTGACAGAGTGAGGATAATGAGGTAGGGAGTGTGGCAGAGAGAGGGTGTCAGAAGTGTCATAAAGAAGTGTAAGGGTGTCAGAAGTGTCATAAAGGGAGAATGACAGTAATGTATTTACTGTACAGTTCTTTGCCCCCCTCCTGCTTACCTTATGTGCAGACAATAATTCCTCCCATGGTGAATCAGTGGGTCTCTGGTGGGCAGCTGGTTCACTCACTCATGGTACAGTGTGTCCTGGTGGTGTGGTGGACAGCTGTTTCACTCCCTGGTGGTCCAGTGTGTTGCTGGGGCAGCTGCACTCAGGTGTCTGGGCCCCCCAGGACCGCCGGTTGTCACCCCCTAATGGTGGCCCTGATCTCTCCTTCTACCCACATCCAGACTTTCTGTGACTGTCCAATCACAGACTTCCCAATACAGCTCAATGAGAAGTCTTTCAAGGCAGGTGCTCTGGGTAATTGCTGCCTCTTGAGGTAAGCTGAATTTAGCTAACAAACACAGGAAGTAACATTACCTATTGTCTGCTTGAAAGTCAATGGGGTGTAACCAGGTTACTTTATAAAAGTGTAGGGACATGTTCTGAACGTTGAGCTGAGTGGACGCAGTCAGATAAGCAGATCTAAAACAGAGCCTTAAGATCCGTCTGTTCCACACTAAACTGCAACATGTCGCAGCCAAAGAGTAAGAGACAGGCTGACAAGTCAGAGAGAGCAAATGTTTTTGCCGCCCCCGAGCCAGACAGGGGAAACCATCCTTACACCACGAGCCAACACAAAATGGTGGAGAGAAGGACTCGGACCAGGCTCAGCTCACCCCCACCCCTGACCTCCGACTAACAAGCGACATCATGCAGTAAATGCTGGACGAAAAGTCAGCCAAAATGTTGACAACCTTACAAGCATCTATTGGTGAGCTACAGAGAGACCTTGCAGACCTCGGCACATACACATCTATGATTGAAAACAAAATGGCCGAATATGCTGAAGCCCACAATTATCTTGTTGATAAGGTGGAGGGACTCATGTCTAAGATGGAGGCCTACAACACAAAATGGCTGACATGGAGGATAGGGCTTGGAGGAATACTGTATTACAGGGTGACCTAACAGCATTTGTCACAGACTTCTTCCACAGCCTAGCACCCGACCTGCCACAAGATATTCTCCTGTTAGACCGCATCCACCGAACCACAAGGCCTAAGTTTTTGGCTCCTTCTACCACATGATGTAATGGTCAGGATGCATTACTTCCATGCAAAGGACCTGATCCTGAAGGCCAGCAGGAACAACAAGGACTTACCTGACAAATATAGAACTATGATCATCTTTGCTGACATGTCTGCAACAACGCTCAAGAAGAGAAGAATGTTTCAAGCCATCACTAAACAACTGAGGGAACACTGCTTGGCATATCAATGGGGATACCCAGTGAAACTGCTGGTACATCGAGAAGGCAAGCTGATATCCATTCCCACGCCGGATGATGGCGAATGGCTCCTGGGAACCTGGGGTATACCTACAACATCCAGCCCCAGAATCCTTCAATAAACTGCAAAAGAGGATACCTACTGACTGGAAAAGGCCAGGAAGAATTGAACCCTGGGGCATATGCCTGGCAGAGCATGACAATCTCTCTGAGTGAACTGCAAGCACACCTCTCTGCTACTACCCCACCACAATAGCTGACTCCTCTCACGCAAACCCAGTGAGGGCCATCATTGTTATACACACTGTTAAGTTTAATAGTGCACTTCCAGAACCTACTAGGCAGCCCATGGTGCCTAAAGAAGTCTACTTTACACCATGATGGCAACGTGCCATCAAGGGCTAGGTGACAATATAGACGACCACAGCGACCAAGGAATGAGCAGGAAGGAGGATCAAAAGGGCCTACACTTACTGGTCTAAACAAAGGAGTTTACAGTGTTAGCCTTATGGTTTGCAAACAGGGCCAGACCCCATCTAAGCACGGCCTTGGGGAAAGGGAGAGGAAAAGGGAAAGGGAGAGGAAAAGGGAAGGGAAGAGGAATTTTTTTTTAATATATGGTTAAGGAATGTACCCTTCTGCCCAGTCTGTCTTATCAGTTTTTACAACCTTCTATCATCCATAATACGTATTGTTGATATAATGCCTAAACCTAGATGACCTAGCCTGCATGCATGAGACGATTGGCTAGAGACACACCTGAAAATGAGAGGAATGTGGTGTTTGACGCATTGGATTGAGAGTCATGACACTATTTTCTTGTATGTTGTTATCTACGGATCTTACCTATTCTGTAATGAAAACAGGTCTGTATGCTGTTACTTGTTTCAGGAAGAAGACATGTGCTTCTACCCCGAGGCACCTTATCACTGAGCCTAGCCACATATATGGCATGTTTAGTTATTTTAGTTCTCCCGTGCTTTACCCCCACTCTTCCACACTGCTTGGGAATTGCATCCCATGACTGTAGATGTTACTGCCTAATGTGCTATCCTTGTTATGCACAATGCCTATGCAGATGCCTATCGATAACCCCTATGATGAACAGTGACAAATCGCCTAGGTTGACGAAGCAGGGACGGGCGATCTCCCCCTAATGATAATCAATATATAATGTACATATATCCTGATTCCTTAGAAACCACCATGAAAATATGCACCCTAAATGTAAGAGGCTTGAACAACCCGGTGAAAAGACACCAACTTCACATGGAGCTCAGGACTCAAGGGGCTGACATAATGTGCTTACAGGAGACCCACTTCCAGAGGAACAATCACCCTTAGATCATTCTAGCTGATTACCCCACTCAATTTCATTCAACCACTTTTTCAAAGCCAGGGGCACATCCATTTTACTCAGCAGACATGTGACCTTCTCTATCCTTAACAAGGACATTGATGATCAGAGCCACTATATTATTATAGTGGGAAACATAAACAACATACTGTATACCATTGTTACTGCATACTCTCCCAACACGAACCAATGCAATTTTCTCCACCACCTAGTACACAAACTTTCTAAAATTCAGCACAAGGTGACAATCTTATGCGGAGACCTGAACCATGTACTGGACGTGGAGGTGGATACTACTCTACCACGCACAAGTGCTAAATATAAGCCCCTTCAACGCCTGTGTAAATCGCTTTAAATTTTTTTTTACCACCTTTCACCTGTACAATGTGTGGAGACACCACCATACAAATGAAAGGGCCTACATGCATTATTCTACAGTAAGTAATACTTACTCCTGCATAGATTGGTTCTACATGCTGTGCTCTGCCTTTAATCAAGTGTTGAGGTATTCCATTGGACATATAACATGGTCAGACCACTCTCCGGTCTCCCTTGATCTCTTGGACAATTATGATTACAAATACTGCAGCCCATCAAGACTCAATGTCTTACTACTACCCAACAAACACTTCACAAATGAGCTAGGTCTCTCTATAGACCAATATTTCACAGAAAACAACACGCCAGACATGTCCCCCCAAACAGTATGGGTGGCACATAAACAAGTAATGAAAGAACTGCTCATACGAAGGGCATCCTATTTGCACAAACAAGCAAAATCCCAATTGACACAATGACAACAGGAGCTGTACAACTTAAATAAACAAATCTAGCTTCACCAATCTTTAAGGGGTTTAAAAGTCCCAGCTCTTTCACAAGACATTCCTCAGCCCCTGACGAAGGTGTTCGCATACACCGAAACGAGCGTCGGGCGTTAGCTCGTCTCCTTTTTTTCTTTATCACTTTTTCTTCACTTAAGGGGCACTTTTTGCACTATGGGTATTTAGACCCTTGTAGGTTAACACTTTTTTATTTTACATAGTGCTGTTCCCACAGTTAATGTAATGGCACATTAGGCAGGATCTGTTTTTTCTAGATTGAGTCATAGATTAGAACACCCTCGAAGGTGTTTGGAGGATATTAGGGACTAGTGTATAGCTTTTCTTTCATTTATAAGCCTAAGAAGCTTTGTACAGTCCGCTAATTAATACCCACTCCTGGACATGACTCATGAGAAGGGGTAACTTTTATTGCATTATTTTAGGTGTTATTTTGTAGCCTTTTTTCTTTAACGACTGCAACATTATATCCAGTTATACCCTTGTTTTTCACTTTTTTTGCTGCCTATGTGTATTTATGGGAATTCTTTTCTGCCCTTGGCAAATTTACTACGGCAATTAGTACTATCTTTAGCCATTTTTAGGGGAGATTTTAAACTGGTGATCTCTATCAAATAAGGATTTAATAAAGACAGTTGTCAGTTGATTATTTTGCATGAGCACCAGTATCAGACATTAGGGAGCTTTTTATCTTCCATCCTTTTCCCATATATATATATACATTACATAACTGAAGGGCTCTGCAGGTACAGACCTCCAAGTTGTCCAACAGTATGGAAGCTTGATCGAAACTCGACAGCTAATACTCTGGTCTAAATATCCACTAAACCATAACATGGACTAGAACAAGCCCGCTCTCCTATAATACCCAGGTTTGCATCTTCCTCTGGAACATGTTGATAAGGGACTGTAACAACGCCCATTTTACTACCCCTTGTCCCAAGGGTTACCACTTGAAAACCACTAACTCAAATTGGGATGGAACACTCCAATAGTGTTAAGCTGTACCCAATCTGCTCTGAAATGTGTCGGAAAATATAAATGTGCAATACTATCTGTATGATGTGTTACAATGTTATCAATATTGTTATCTAAATGTAAACACAAACTGTCCAATTGAGGATTTAGTTATGTCGTAACCAATTTTTGCCACTGGTAAAGCATATTACCCCCCTTGACCTCCCCCTTTTTCTTTCTAAATCCAACAAAAAACCAATAACAACAACAGTCAAATTAAAAAAATTCTATAGAAATTTGCACTTTTTGCAAAATGAAAAAAAGAGGACACACGTTTAACACATAAAGCAAGCTAAACTTGTTAAGGGGTCTGGAGTGACCCTTAAGTCTAGCATAGAAAATTATAAACTTGCAACTAGGGCTCAATTATTACTCCATTACTCTAGTCATCAAGTTAAAATCCAATCCCAAATGAGCCACTCTATATTTTCTCTAATTAATGTGTGTCTTAATTCCTACTAAATGTCCTTTCCTATTAAATCCAGGATAAGAATTATCTTGTATCATTGCAACATGAGCTGTAATCACTGAAGCTATTTCACATCAGATAAATAGCTAATAGGTACAACTGCTGTCAGGGCATCCATAATGCAATCACAAACTAAGGTCTGAAAAAGGCTCAATATGTCAAACATACGAGGTGAGGAATGAACTGTAGCTCAATATCCATGAGAGGTAACAAGTATTTGTAACAATTTATATGACTCTAAATGCATACTGCTGCAACGATTTCAGTTGCTTGAACAAAGTAATGTCATATTGATGGTGAATTACAGAGCTAGATTGGGACATAAACATTACTTTTAAATGTGTACAGAATGGCAATAAGTCTGGTGTAACATGTAACATAATTAATCAGTAAGCATCTCTGAGCATGACCTATTTGCTGTTATTCCATGTCTCTAATAATTCTTTTGCATCTCTTCTAAGCTGTTTTATTGAATGGTGGACCAACCTTAGTGTGATTCAAGTATAACATGACATACACGTCTAGGCTTGAGATATGTCCAAATTATGACATAATTTTGGACTCTTCTTGTTTCCTTCCTTGTTTTTCTTCTGCATTCATCAACATTCCTCAATTCTATGCCTTCTCCTCTCCTGTTCAGAAACTCAGTACTCAGCTACTCCTCACACTCCTACTAACACACTCACGTGAACATAAAATTAAATGTGGTTAAAATAAAATTGTAGATTATGCTAGCTTTAGTGTACCTATAATCTTAATTTTATTAATGACAGGAGGCGAGTATTTGCTTAAGTCCCTCTTTACTAGAACTCCACAGCAGCACAGAAAAACAACCAATCAGAAAAAAGTTAGGTACTATAAAACTCCCCTCCCCATGCATCATTTCCTCTTTCTAGCTGCGACAAAAACAGAATAAAAGGCAGAGAACATCATGGGGAAGAAACGAAGGCCTAGATATGATGAATATAACGATGTCCACCATCCGAGAGTAACTGTCAAACTAGATAGTGTTGATGGACTGTAAACTGAAACGAGAGAAAAACAGAATCGAACAGGTTGATTATCCAATGAAATGTACTCTGAATAAACATGCAGGTACCCAATGTAGCAACCAAAATTAACCTTAATATGTAGATATCCCAACCCTACCATGAAAAACAGACATAAGAAACAAGCGACAGGTAACAGAGACAACAAACAGTTGCATACGTACCTGATTAATCTAAACTAAAACATAAAACAAGGGAGGGATAAGAAAGGGTGGGAAATACTCGCCTCCTGTCATTAATAAAATTAAGATTATAGGTACACTAAAGCTAGCATAATCTACAATTTTATAACATGACAGGAGGCTTCGTATTTGCTGTTTCAACGCTCAGTTCACCAATCCAATGCTGTTTGTGTCGCTGGTACCTATTCCAGGAAATAGAGTAATCCTAATTGGACATTCCAAGTACGATAAATGACAGACGGATCAAAGAAGATGCTAGCCGACGAAGCATCTCAAATATGGAAAAAAAACACCATCCACTGATAGATCCATTGCAAGCTGACCTATCAGCCATATTCCTGTAGTTGTATAATATCGAAGGTAAATTTCGGACTTAGGGTCTCGAGAAGAAACTGCCACCATGTCTCAACTCATGATCCGTAAGGCGGCTCCTCCGCCCGTGTCAGGGTCATTCGGCGATGTGGCCTTGCAGGTAAATCTCCAATCTCAAGGAATGCACCTAAGTCCACCACCAAAAGCGAAATAGAAACCGAGGAGGATCTTTCATACCTTCCTGTCCTACCCGGTGAGATGTCTCATCCAGGCATAAATTCATAATGCAGGCAAGAGTGTGGCCAAACCAGCCGTATTCTAAGTGATTCCAATATTCCAAATGGACTGTGTAATCCTCGGACTCCACACTGAACTTGTGTGGAGGAACGATGGTCGACTATTCTGGGAATAGGGAATCCCAGAAATCTTCAAAGGAATGGGAAATGCAAACAGGAATGCAGATTTCCATCCAGAAATGCCCTCGTCCAAGAGTGAAAGATGTCTGTGTAGGAGTCGGGGTACACCAGGTACCACCATAAAGTCTCGTAGGTCTCCTCGACGGTAGTTGAAAAGTAGGGTAGCGCGAATCAAACAAAATGGCTCCCGTGAGGGATAAATAGAGTATAGACAGAGGGTCCTCCATCTCCGAACCATGATCACCAGGTATGCGCTCCAAGGAAACGGGGCAGTCCTGCCAACTTATCCCAAGATCTGATGACCGGGGAGGTCAAGACAACCAGGGTTTCCGGTCTTACCATGTGATCCATACGTATGGTTTTACCTTCAGAGCGGGTAATAGGCCTTCCTTAATCTTGTTACCCGAGCAAGGTAGTGCCCATTTGCTCCATGAAGGTCTCCGTATCTCCTGACATCTTGACATGGGAGAAAGTGTCTGCGCAGTTTGTTCGAAATGGTCTGGATATCCAAAACAGAAAGCAATGCTCTGTATTATATGGTGCAGAATATACCAAAAGCCTGCATTCTCGTAATACCGGAGGACCATCCATTAGCCGAACCATCTCCAGGAGTGTGTGTAAATAAGTGGGAGTCTCCCCCCGTTATACCTCTGTGAGTATTTCTCGCGTGTGTTACAGCGGTCCGAATCCAGTAGATCCATTACAGGAGATAGAATAGAGGGATCCCGTCTAAATAATTATATCTTGCATGACCAGGCAGTCCACTAGAACAAAGACAGTAGCATGGATGTCATCTCTAATTGAATGCAGGAGGGACGCCCCTCTATGTAGTCATCAATGTCTTGCACATGTACAAGCCTGTGTGATGAACAAATGGCCGGTGCTGTAGAGTGTCGAGTGTATGAGAGAGCTGCTCTCTCTACTAATGTGATCGCATACCATGATAGCGTCTGGCTGCTAGCCTGAGCGGGCCGCACCCGTTAATAACCAACAGCAGAGTCTACATACGTGACCGGTTCTCTCTATGAGAATGTGTCCTCCAAACCTGTCCTCTGTATCCAGACCAGTATCTGGTTGAGGTCGAGGGAGGGGCTGCGCCCTCTAATAACAAATCAGTATCCGGTTCTGTATCTAAGAGGGTTCGCCCTCTGTTCCTGAAAATAAAACTACTTAGATCGAGGTGATGGAGGGCCGCACCCTCCTGTGATGCGACCAAACTGCAAGGCACACCTCTTATAAATGTCAGCATAAGGCTGAGGGCAATCTTTGGAAACAACGATGGAAAACTATCAACCGACTATCCGGATCCCGTGCACGCACGCGGGGTCCGGGAAGACCGTTGGTAGTCTGAGGAAAGCTGGAGACGTTCTCCGCAATCCACGAGTGCCTGGGAGGTCGGAGGAGGTCAAGTCAGGCCTCTCGACGACCCGAGCGAAAAGGGAAAGGAAGTCATGAAAGAACAAAAAGGCAACAATAAACGTAGATAAGAGTAAATACACCAATTCTATCTCAGATAGAAGGCAAATAGCAGGCCAGAAGGTAATAAAATCAAGTCCCACTGGACAGGGCCAGGAGTTAACCTAACACGGGAAAAAAATACCGACACCTATAAGGATTCCGGGAGGCAGATACGGAGTAGCTGGTAAAGACAAGGAAAAAACACCACTTTCTCCTGTAGGTGTCTGAGTACCGGTCCTTGCCTGTGCGAAGTTCTCCTTGGAGATGTGCCATCGCCGGTTTGGAATAAACCGTGGATGTGTCCGGGTATTCATAAGAAACTTTACCCTTCAGGCATGAGGTTTAGGGCCTTCACCCTTCCCACCATATTCAGATGGTCGTATACTGGTGTCCTCTTGGACACTATGGCAAAGGTGTTTGTCTGGACACCTGCCTATCTCCATGTCACTGGTGGGCACTGGGTTATCCTCAGAGATATTCCCCCAGGCCTGCGGCCAAAAGGGGTTCAGTACCAATAGTGCAAGCCCGTCAGTAGGGCACAGGCCCAGCAGGCCAAACGAATGGACACAGAATGGTTAGCCAAGCAAATAGGCACAGACATAGCAGGTCATTCAAGTAGGCACCGACATAGCAGGCCGTTCTTATGGGCACAGACATAGCAGGCCGTTCTTATGGGCACAGACATAGCATGCCGTTCTTATGGGCACAGACATAGCGGGCCGTTCTTATGGGCACAGACATAGCAGGCCGTTCTTATGGGCACAGACATAGCAGGTCGTTCTTATGGGCACAGACACAGCAGGCCGTTCTTATGGGCACAGACATAGCAGGCCGTTCTCATGGGCACAGACATAGCAGGCCATTCTTATGGGCACAGACATAGCAGGCCAATCAATGAGTTGTATATTACCATTATATTATTATTATCATGTATTTATATAGCGCCTTCCAATTTCGTAGCGCTTTACAATGGGTATTGAATGAGTAACGGGGACCTCTGAGTTCGGGTAGAGGTCCCTAAAATTGTAGATCCTCAGGGCATCCTGTGACATAGGACCCTTAGACACCAACCCTTTAGACAGCGTAATGCCGTGTGAGTAACCTGAACCGGGACTGGCAGTCCCTAAATGCCCAGCAGGCAAACAGTGGTATTCCAGCTGTAGTGGGTACAAGCGGAAGTTGTCCCAGTGACCATCATGTCCATGAACGTAAGATACACTGAGCGATACTCTCCGTAAACTGTGAAACGGTATGCCATGCGCACACAGATCCGTTTGAAATGTCTTAGCATATTACCACCACCATACCACCTTAATGATATTGCAACCATGGACACTTCCAGGAGTAGGGCTAAACAATAGCTAACTTCAATGACTCTCCCCAAGAACCTGATAAAATTGTATGGTATCAGCGTAGACTGGTCTCCCATACCAGTTAGAATCAGAGCCAGGTCTGTAGCTCATATATACGCCATAGACAGATAATACATATCAGAGTAGTCCCCTCTGAGACCTCGTAGCTGGGCCAGAAAAAATATACACTGAGAAGGATATGAATCCAAGAGCTAACTGGCACTGTATACAGAGCCTGTATAACTGCGTTCATATACACCTGTAACTCGCAGAAATCTGTGATATACCCTGACAGAGAACGCACAGTAGACAGCGATACGCACTGCGATAACAGCGATAACAGCCCCCCCTAGTACGGGTGGGAATCAAAATGTAAGGAAGGCAAGACAGGTTGTGGTGGTAGGGGACTCTATCATTAGGAGAGCAGATAGGGCAATCTGCCGCTCTGATCGGCTCAACCGGACAGTTTGCTGTCTCCCAGGTGCTCGGGTCCGGCATGTTGCTGATAGAGTGGATGGATTATTGGGAGGGGTTGGGGATGACCCAGCGGTCATGGTCCATGTTGGGACAAAGTAAGAGGAAGATGGAAGGTCCTAAAGAATGATTTCAGGGAATTAGTTAGCAAACTTAAGAAAAGGACCTCTAAGGTGGTATTCTCTGAGATATTACCTGTGCCATGCGCTACAGTGGAAAGGCAGTGGGAGATTGGAGAGGTTAATGCGTGGCTGAAGTCTTGGTGCAGGAAGGAGGGTTTGGGGTTTTTAGAGCACTGGGCCGACTTTGCGATTGGGTACAACCTTTATAGTAGTGATGGATTGCACCTAAACGGGAGAGGGTCTGCAGTGCTGGGGGATAGGATGGCTAGAAGGTTGGAGGAGATTTTAAACTAGTAGTAGGGGGGGAGGGTCATAGCAATTTACAAAATGGAGATAGGACAGAAAGGAGATGGGCTTTAGCACAGTATAAGGAGGGTGGAGACGGGGGAGGGGCAAGCTCAGAACAGAGAAGCTATGTAATGTTGATAATTCACAAAATATACAAGTGATGCATGATATTAAATGTATGCTTACTAATGCAAGGAGCCTAAATAACAAAATGGGGGAACTAGAGGCATTAGCATACACTAAACAATATGATATAATAGGCATAACTGAAACATGGTGGGATGAGACACATGACTGGGCAGTTAACTTAACCCCTTAAGGACACATGACATGTGTGACATGTCATGATTCCATTTTATTCCAGAAGTTTGGTCCTTAAGGGGTTAAATGGGTACATGTTATTTAGGAAGGATAGGAAAAACAAGAAGGGTGGTGGGGTATGTTTGTATGTCAACCATGATTTAAAGCCAAATCTTAAGCAAATGGAATGCGATGAGGAAAATGTGGAGGCTTTATGGGTAAATATCTGCTTGGGGGAAAATAAGGGAAACCAACTATTGGTTGGGATATGTTATAAACCACCTAATGTTAATATTGACGAGGAACAACAGCTGTTTGAGCAAATTGAGAAAGCTGCAAATCTGGGTAACACTTTAATTATTGAATATTTTAATTACCTGGACATAAATTGGGACAGAGGGACTAGTAGCTCAGCAAAGGGAATTAGGTTTTTAAACTTGTTAAATGACACCTTCATGTCACAACTAGTACAAGCACCAACTAGAATGGACGCTTGTCTGGACCTGGTTTTAACAAACAACGTTGATCTTTTGACCAACATTCAAGTAGGTGAGCACTTGGGAAATAGTGATCACAATATAGTGTCCTTTGAAATAAACTCAAAAAAACAAAAGCACATGGGGTATACTAAAACATGTAATTTTAAAAAGGCCAATTTCAATAAGTTAAGGGAAGCTTTACAATATATTGACTGGCATAAACTATTTAGTGAAAAGAACACTGAGGATAAATGGATCATCTTCCAACAAATATTAGAAAGGTACATTTCTCAGTATGTACCATTGGGAAATAAATATAAAAGAAACAAATTAAAACCAAGGTGGCTTACTAGAAAAGTAAAACAAGAGATTAAAAATAAGAAAAGGGCATTTAAAGCATTTAAATTGGACAAATCAGATGCATCTTATAAAAGATATAAGGGAGCAAATAATGCTTGCAAAAAGGCAATTAGACTTGCTAAACTTCAAAATTAAAAAATGATAGCTAAAGAGAGCAAAACCAACCCTAAAGCATTTTTTAAGTACATAAATTCTAAAAAACCCAAAAATGAAAGTGTAGGTACACTAAAAACTGAAACGGGGGTGTTAGTCAATGAAGACCAGGAAAAGGCAGGAATTTTAAATAACTATTTCTCCTCTGTATATATTAAGGAAGAACCCATGGCAATAGATGTGCAAATGATTGCTACTAAAAACTTGCAGAATAATTTTAATTGGTTAACTCAAGACAAGGTGCTGCAGCAAATAAAGAAAGTTAATATAAACAAAGCTCCAGGGCCTGACGGTATCCATCCACGTGTACTTAAGGAACTAAGTGTAGAAATAAGTGAACCTCTGTTTTTAATCTTTCAAGATTCTTTTCTTTCAGGAAGTGTTCCGGAGGATTGGAGGAAGGCAGATGTGGTTCCTATATTCAAAAAGAGTTCAAAATCCTTGCCTGGAAATTATAGACCTGTGAGCTTATCTTCTGTGGCTGGTAAAATATTTGAAAGGTTATTAAGGGATTATATTCAAGAATTCCTTGAGAAGAACATGGTTATCAGCAAAAATCAGCACGGTTTTATGAAGCACAGGTCGTGTCAAACTAACTAAAATAAATACATTGTACATAAATACATTGTAAAATAATACAATGTGAGCAAGATATTACTTTGCTGCAGAGGGATTTAGATAGACTGGAGGACTGGGCACTCAAATGGCAGATGAAATTTAATGTTGAAAATTGCAAAGTTATGCACTTCGGCGTAAAGAATACACAAGCAACGTATACCCTTAATGGAAGCGAATTAGGGATAACAACACACGAAAAGGACTTGGGAATTGTTATAGACAACAAACTATGCAACAATGTGCAATGTCAATCAGCAGTGGCCAAGGCCAGTAGGGTATTGTCATGCATGAAAAAGGGCATTCATTCTCGGGACGAGAATATAATTTTGCCTCTTTATAAATCACTGGTAAGACCACACATTGAATATGCTGTGCAATTTTGGGCACCTGTTCTAAAGAAGGATATTATGGCACTAGAAAAAGTGCAGAGGCGGGCTACAAAATTAATAAAAGGAATGGAACATATCAGCTATGAAGAAAGGTTAACAAATTTAAACCTATTTAGCTTAGAAAAACGTCGCCTGAGAGGGGATATGATAACATTTCGTCTAAGGCAAAGGAAATGTTTTTTTTACTGTAAGAACAATCAGGATGTGGAATTCTCTGCCAGAAGAAGTGGTTTTATCAGAGTCCATACAGATGTTCAAACAGCTACTAGATGCATATTTGCAAAAACAGAATATTCAAGGATATAATCTTTCAATGTAGGGTAATAACTGCTTGATCCAATGATAAATCTGACTGCCATTCTGGGGTCAAGAAGGAATTTTTTCCTAGCTTGTTGCAAAATTGGAAGTGCTTCAAACTGGTTTTTTTTTGCCTTCTTTTGGATCAACAGCAAAAAACATAGGTGAGGAAGGCTGAACTTGATGGACGCAAGTCTCTTTTCAGCTATGTAACTATGTAACTATGTAAGAAAAGCTTCAAGCATTTTTTGATTTGTCCAAGTAATAATTATGTTACATTGTAGAATTAATAAACTTATTTGTATGGTAGCCTTTCTTTTTGCCCTCTTTATTACAGGCCTACTACATTGTCGCTTCCGGCATTCCAATCCTTTCTCCCTTACCGGTCTGGTGAGTTGCCCCTCCCAACACTCCCTCTTTTTACATCACTCTCTAAGGTGGGCCCTCTTTATTACAGGCCTACTGCATTGTCCAGCACACCACAACAGACTGGTGCTATCGACTATCGTATTACGACTATTCATGTTTTTCACTTCATTCATTAAGGCAATATTGCCCTGAACACAAAAATATATATAAATATATATATATATATATATATATATTTATAACAAAATCACAAAAAATTGTAGCTGACGTTGCTGAAAAACCCTGCCCATAATTGAAAGGTGTCAGAACACACAGAGTATTGCAGTTTACTGGTCAGAGGGCCCTTGATGGCCTTGTCCAAAGGTGCCTTTAATGGGGACCTGAGCATTAGAACTTGACCATGGAACAATGGAAGAATTTTCATATTAGTCCTGGTCTGATGAATCACATTTTCTTTTAGATCAGGTAAATGGCCGGGTGCATGTGCATCATTTATCTGGTGAAGAGATGACAACAGGATGCACCATGGGAAGAAGGCAGGATTCTGGAGGCAGTGTTATGATCTGTACAATATTCTGATGGGAAACTTGGGTCCTGGCATTCATGTGGATGTTACTTAGACATGTACCACCAACCTAGCGATTGTTGCTGACCACGCACACTCCTTGATGGCAATGGTGTTCCCTAATGGCAGTGGCCTCTTTCAGTAGATTGATGCATTCTGTAACACTGCAAAAAGTGTTCAGGAATGGTTTGAGAAACATTACAAAGAGCTTACGGTGCTGCCTTGGCCTCCAAATTTCCAAGATCACAATCTGATGAGCATCTATGGCAGGGGTCCTCAAACTCCGGCCCCCCAGATGTTGCTGAACTACAACTCCCATGATTCTTTGAATTACATAGAAAGCCCGAGAATCATAGGAGTTGTAGTTCAGCAACATCTCGGGGACAGAGTGTGAGGACCCCTGATCTATGGGCTGTGTTGAAACAACAAATTTGATCCATGGACGCCCCACCTCCTAACTTACAAAACGTAAAGGATCTGCTGCTAATGTCTCGTGCCAGATGCCACAAGAAATGTGGAATGCATGTCTCAATGCATCAGAGCTATCATTTAGTTATCATGCATACCTTAATAAGCTTATAAAACAGATTTAACCAAACACATTATTTTACCAAACTCATGTATCCACCACTATGAATCTGACATGTTTAAAATATGCTAACAATTATATTGTTAATTAAAAATGTAGACAATAACGTCTGTATTCTTTTTTTAAAAAGCAGGAAAATTCTGTATTTTTGTGACTAGAGTCTTGAAACAAAGAATACTAATGTTTAATGTAAGTCAGAATTTTTTGTGAAGCAAATAAGCAGTTTCATCAAGACACTGCACAAAGCTGTGGGGTATAATTGTATTAGACTGTGTGTTTGCTTTTAATAGCTTTCATCTTTTATTATATCTAGAGCAGCACAAGACATATCATGGATAGATAGAAAAAAAACCTGAAATTGATTTGACTGTAATGGAAAAGTGGATATAGTGGGGGGAAAACATGGCTTTAAATCCTGTACTTTTAAAATAATAATGCATTGATTGAAATTTATCAAAGTTCCAAACTGGACAATAACCGTAGAAACCAATGCAGACAACATGAGCTACTTTTTATATCAAAACATTTTAATAACTTCCCCTAATATCGTTACAACTACTAAAATATGTTCAGACAAAAAGAAAGAGTACTTAACCAAAAACTGATTAGCATCCCCAAAAACTGGTTAGGATACAGTAGGCAGCAGAAAACACTCTGATTGGGAGACACTTCTCCCCAGCAAATAGAAGTGATACAAACAGAAGAACAAATGGTAGGTGGGGCAATAAATCAATGTCCACAGTTTTTTGAGTTTATCTGTATATAAGAAACAAACTAACCAAGAGGCAGACCAATAGTGTTGTATATTTTAGTTAACATATGTGTTGTAACAATATAAGTCATACACTTACACCTTTAGGCACCTTTATGCCTCGTTTCCACTGAGCGGATCGGTTCGGGTTGGTACAGTTTGGAAGGTTTAGAATGGACCAGCCCATTCTGGTGAGCGTTTCCACTGCAAGTCAGACCTTTCTGGGCCATGCAGGGTTTAGAAAAAATGCTCTTCCTGTCCACCAATCAATGGATTGTATAGTAGCTCCGCCCTAACCGAACCGTTCCATTTCTTATGGCCCTACATCTGAAGCAGGACCCTGAATGGATCGGTACGGTTCGCTTGTATGGACCACTTTCATAATGGAAACACCCAAAATAGCGAACCGTACCGAACCGAACCGATCCGCTCAGTGGAAACGAGGCATTAGGTGCTTTATATAAAGTTCACTTATTTCTAAAATGTTTTCTCTTAAGTGAAATCACTACCTTGCAAAAGTGGCAAAAGATTCCAAAAGAAAACTTTAGAAACTGTGCAACCATTAGATCACTCAATTACTAGCTGGCAATGTAGTTCACAGGCATAAAAAGTCACAAGTTCCAGTGGTGTAGGGTACCGATAGATATACTTTTTTTTACTACTGCATTCTGTCTGGGCATACATGCCATAGTTAAAGTTAAACATTTCAAGTAATACATTTCAGTGCCACAGCAGAGAGCAGTGTGGTGGTTGGGTAGTCATGCAGTAACAGGGTAACCCTCTCTAGTGGCCACCAGTAAAAACAGCATTCCCATTATGCGCCGTGCATAAGTAACAGCTTTAAGAGCAAATGCTTTTATACAAAGATCTGATTTATACACTATACACTATACACATATTTTTATTTTATTTTATTCTTTATGTAAACGTGCAATGAGACATGCAGTTTGCACAACATTAGAACATTTAGTTTCCTTCTAATCAGCATAAAAATAATAATACCTCAGATTTATAACAGCAAGGAACAATTTGCAATAAACTCACTTTGAACATAGTAGGCCACAAACATTTCCACTCAAAAAAGAAAGAAGAAGAAAGGGGGGGGGGGAGTGTCCGTTACCATACTTTAGTAAAGGCAGTGGCGTACATACTGGGGTCGCAGGGGTCGCGGCTGCGACCGGGCCCGGCCCACCAGGGGGCCCGGCCGCCCTGCGACCCAGGTATGTATGTCACTGGGCCAGCCTCTTCTCCTGGGGGGCCCAGGAGCCGGCCACCTCAGGGCCCCCCGAGGCTGGCCCTGCTGTCACCCGACTGGCGGGCGCGCGAGGGAGCACTCTTCCCTGAGTGCTTCCTTTTCAGCTCCCTCGCGCACCGCACTGAAACCGGAGCCTAAAGATGACATCATCTTCCGACTGTGGCATCAGTACGCGGCGCGCGAGGGAGCTGAAGAGGAAGCACTCATGGGAGAGTACTCCCTCACGCGCCCGCCAGCCAGGTGACAGCAGGGCCAGCAACACCACTGGACCCCAGGGAATCCCCTCAGCTCTCCCACAGGTAAGGAGGCTGGGGGGATTAAATAAAAAAAAAAAAAAAACATGTGTGTGTTAGTGTGTGTGTATGTTAGTGTGTGTGTGTGAGTGTATGTTAGTGTGTGTGTGTATGTTAGTGAGTGTGTGTGAGTGTATGTTAGTGTGTGTGTGAGCGTGTGTGAGTGTGTTAGTGAGTGTGTTAGTGTTAGCGTGTGTGTGTGTGTGTTAGTGTTAGAGTGTGCGTGTTAGTGTGTGTGTGTGTTAGTGTTAGAGTGTGTGTGTTAGTGTTAGTGTGTGTCTGTTTTTGAGTATGTTTGTGTGCGTCTGTTAGTGAGTGTGTGTCTGTCAGTGAGTGTGTATGTATGTCTGTCACTGAGTGTGTGTCTGTCAGTAAATGTGTGCATCTGTTCATGGGAGAGTGTGTGTGTGTCTTAAGCACTTACCTTTCTCCAGCGTTGGACTCCCTTGGCGCTGGGGATCTCTCCGCCCCGATCCGCCTCTCAGCTCCGAATACGCATGTGTGGCAAGAGCCACGCGCGCATTCAAACCACCCATAGGAAAGCATTACTCAATGCTTTCCTATGGACGTTCAGCGTCTTCTCACTGTGATTTTCACAGTGAGAATCGCAGAAAATCCTCTAGCGGCTGTCAATGAGACAGCCACTAGAGGCTGGATTAACCCTCAGTGAAACATAGCAGTTTCTATGTTTTCAGCTACAGGGATAAAACTAGAGAGACCTAGCACCCAGACCACTTCATTGAGCTGATGTGATCTGGGTGTCTGTAGTGGTCCTTTCAGTGTATGTGTTTATGCATGCACTGGCGTACATACCGCGGTCGCACGGGTCACAGCCCTACGACTAGGTGCCCGCCGCCATGTGTTGCAGCCCCAGCCCGTGCAGAGTAAGCGCGCGCGCAGGGGGGTCCACGGATCAGTTTTTTGTACCGGGGCCCCATGGGTTGTGTGTACGCCACTGAGTAAAGGTGTTCATTGTGCTGCATAATTAGGCTGTCAGTTTAAACATTACGTAATTGTATTTTATTTTGACAATAACGCTATCCAATTTAGGTACATCTATCTTGCGCCAGGTTTACGCTAGTGCACATCTCGCTGCCAGTGTTTTCTTATTCAATAGTTTCTGTTCATTAAATACACATAAACATTTTTTTTCTGGTGTACTGAACATACTACACTATTCTTTCTATTTATATTCTATACCATCCAGAGAACCTACATTGGATCAATACACTAAGTTTATCCACAGGCAGGTTATTGTACTGCCAAGGTGCATACATTTGGAGCTAATTATCAGCTCCAGAAAACTACAAGTGCATTACTTTTGATTTAATTCTCCTAAACGTCAACATACTACACTATATTTTGCACGACATCCTCCTGTCTTTTACATATTGCCTACCTGAATTTGAAATAGAGGACATCCCTAAGTCGCAGCTTCCCTCCCCTTTTTTTCTACCAGTTATCAGAAGAAATTGTCTGTATTTTGTAGTAACAAGTGGATGTCCACCTTTTATATGTTCAGTAAGATCTCACTAACTGTATCAGACAAGCCATTGCTTAGAAAAGTTTCCTATTCAATATTCAAGCACAAATTCATAACTGGTAATGTTAAAAGATTTGATTCTGGACCCTACATCAGTTAACACACAATAAAAAAATGCCTCTTTCTATGTTATGAAGGTCATATCTGCCTGAGCAAAATAATTAACTTGATCATTCTAAGATGTGGCCATAAGGTCCATCTAAGGAACCCTCATTTTCCTTATCTCTTGGAAGATACCGGGACTAGGATGCCATTATCAGTGATCTTATATGTGTCTGCTGTTAAAGATTGTGGCAGTATTGATTTTTTTTTAATCTAAAGTAGATACATTGTCTAGAAAATGATTGGTTCTAGTAGCTTAGCAATGTTTTGATGTTGGGTTCCAACCTCCTAAATTAATACATTTGGGAAAGCCTTTTGGGCAGCAAAAGCAACAGGAACAATGGTGACTATAAAAGTGCTGACATTTAAAAAATGACTGTAGTGAGGTGAGTGGTCAAGTGGATTGAGCTAGCAGATTAATGAAAACACTGCACAGTGCTCTCATTGCACAGCAGACACTAGATTAAACAAAGTCAAAATAAATAAATAAAAACATACATATACATGTCTTTTCTTTCCTTTTTATTAAAAGAAAAACAGAAATTGTCTTTTTTTCCTAGCACCATAGTCCCCAAAACAAGGATGATTGGACAGGGTATCCAACCCACATGACTGGGACAACCTATTGTACATCATGAAATATTCTGCTGCTTATTTGCCCCCACTCAATCTATTGCATCTTGTGCCAGGAACATCACGTGATATCCTGAATGAAAATGAACCTGTTCCAGGTTGCATGCATCGGTTCCCCCGTTATCTTGGCTATGGTGGTTTGATAATAGGGATTTCATCCATTTACCTGATTGACACACTATAACAGTATAACACTTAAAATAGCTGCGGTACAAAGGAGCTGCAGTGCCAGTGTAAATGGCAGCACAAGTTGTGAAAAAAACAATTGCCTCCGGGGTGTTGAATTGGCCATAACTGACATGCTGCTAGTCCCACTATGCTGCAGCTGAATACTACAAATAGTAGCGGTAACAACAGTAATGGTGGAGGCAACTGTGGAGGAGGTGTCATCAGTCCTCGTGACCAAGGTAATCCAACTCTCAGAACTCATGTCACTACTGTTGATGGTGGATTGGAAAATAGAACCACTCCCCCTGTCCTTATACTCCCACAATTTCATTTGGGGATTAGTACTTGATTTATTATGCTGGGTTTATTTTCTTAGTACAGTGAATTAGTTACGTAAATGAATATTTATTATGTATGCTAATAAAAAAAAATTAATAACCCCAATAACTAATATGACTCGCAAAGGGGTTAGTAGCACGGTATGGTCCAAAGAGGCCGTGAATGCTTTTGAGACTCTTAAACAAAGATTTACCTCTACGGACATACTAAAACATCCCGACACCAATAAACCTTTTATATTGGAGGTTGATGCATCCAAGACAGGGGTAGGGGCTGTTCTCTCTCAGAGAGAAAGCCAGGGAACACCATTGCATCCTTGTGGCTACTTCTCCAGAAAGATGTCTCCTGCTGAGCGCAACTACGATATTGGCAATAGAGAACTGTTGGCCATTATTCTTGCCCTCAAGGAGTGTCGACATCTTTTGGAGGGTTCCAAGGACCCCCTGTTGATCATAACTGACCACAAAAATCTGGCATATATAGGGGATGCCAAACATTTGTCTTCCAGACAGGCTAGATGGTCACTGATCCTTTCAAGTTTTAACTTTCTCATTACTTATAGACCTGGTTCTAAAAATACCAAGGCTGATGCCTTGTCCAGGCAATTTGATAATGAGTCAGCTCCGGAACAGGTGACATCTCCTATTATTCCACCAGAGTGTATTATCGCTACTATTGTCCTCTCATTGTCTTCTCCACTGCTTGGCACCATACTGGAGGCCCAGCCTCAGGCGCCCAGTGGTAAACCATGTGATAAACAGTTCGTTCCCCTATGTGAAAGTGTTCCATGACAAAATAACTGCTTGACACCCGGGCATCAATAAGTCCACTGCCGCGATCACTAGATCATTTTGGTGGGATTCACTCAGGAAAGATGTAAAGGAGTATGTGCAGGCATGTTCTGTGTGTGCAGTTTCTAAGGTGACTCATGCACTTCCTTGTGGCCTTTTGCAGCCTCTTCCTGTTCCTGAGATTCCATGGTCCCACTTATCCATGGACTTTATTGTTGAGCTTCCTAGTTCTGCTGGGTTCACTACTATTCTCATGGTTGTAGACCGATTTTCTAAGATGGCTCACTTCATTCCTCTCAAGAAATTGCCATCTTCGCAAGAATTGGTCCTAATTTTCATACGTGAAATTGTCCGTTTGCATGGCATCCCTCACAATATTGTGTCTGATAGGGGCTCTCAGTTTGTGTCCAGGTTCTGGAGGGCATTCAGTAAACAATTGGGATTGATCTCTCCTTCTCCTCCTCCTACCATCCACAGACCAATGGTACAGCTGAGAGGGCTAACTAGTCATTAGAAGTTTATTTGCGTTGTTTTATTAATAGCACACAGGACAATTGGTCCAAACTACGTGGGCCGAGTTTGCTAGAAACAATGCTGTTCATGACTCCTCTGGGCACAGTCCATTTTTTGTCAATAATGGTAGGCATCCTACGGTTCTCCCTGTGGTATTTTCTGATACTGCCATTCCTGCTCTGGATGAGCGTCTGACCTCCATTCGGGATACCTGGGTTAAGGTTCAAACTGCTCTAGGGGCTGCTGCTGAACGCTTCAAACATTTTGCTGATAAGCGTAGGAGTGCCAACCCGATGTACCAAGTGGGGGACCGGGTTTGGTTGTCATCTCGCAACATCAAGCTAAAGGTCCCTAGCATGAAGTTTGCCCCCAGATTCCTTGGTCGCTATAGAGTGCTTCGTAGGATCAATCCAGTGTCTTACTCTCTGGCTCTTCCTGCATCTTTAGGGATTCCCAACACTTTTCATGTGTCCTTACTCAAACCTCTTGTCTGCAATAGATATACTGTTCCTTGTGTTCATCCCCCTCCGGTGGTGGTGGGTGGTCAGGAGGAGTATGAGGTATCTTCTATCGTGGATTCTAGGTTTTATCGGGGCACTTTACAGTACTTGGTTGTTTGGAAAGGTTATGGTCCTGCTGATCGTTCTTGGGTTTCGGCTCCTGATCTGCATGCGGGCCGTAAGATCCGCGCTTTTCACACCAAATTTCCTCTCAAGCCTGGTCCTGCCCGCCCGGTGGGTGTTCTTCAGGTGGGGGGTAATGTCACGTATTCATCCGCTTATAGAAATGTGGTTAATGACATTTACTGTCCACACAGGAAAAGTTGTGCCGAGCAGCAACCTAATCCACAGAAGGGTTAATGCTGAGCAGCAATTATGCAAATGATAACTGACTTTGGGGTCGAAGGCCGGTTACAGCCTATCAGAACTAAAGGAGGGGTATTTAGGCCCGGTTCTCATCCTGCTAAGTGCCCTGTCGTGGTTTCCCTTGTGGTTGTCCGAGAGCGCGTTCCTGTTATTAGTTTTCTAACTGTTTTTTGACTTTGGCTTTGTTTATTGACTTCTCTATATTCTGGCATCCTGACTCCTGGCTTTCCTCATCGCTGCGTCCCTTTCTGTGTTCCCTGACCTCGGCTAGTATTTTGACTATTTTATGTACGTTAAATCCGGCCATTCTAAGGACCGGTAATACGTTACTTATTTGTCATCCGTGCTATACAGTTCTACGTGCTGGATCAAACAGTAATCCTGACACTCCCTCCCTTTCCTGCCACCTCAGCGGTACTTAGCCGCGAATGTTATAGAACTTGGTCCGGGATTTTGAACTACTTTTTGGAGGGAAGTTGCCTTAGACTAAGGGGAACAAATGCTCCATGAGAGCCAGTAGTTAAATAGAGTGAGGCCTTCACAGAAATATAAATCTAGTGAGACATGTGGGCAATCGATAATGAGATTACATGCTGGATTATGCTTTTTAAGGAAAAGATTATTTGATATTCCGTACCATTGGTCAATTACTTTAAGAAAGCAGACACATTTAACCATAATGTACCAGCACTAACTAAATAAAATAAAATTAACTAAGTAACACAAAAGGTTTGGAGCCCATTAGGAAAACTGTGAGAGGTCGGTAAGATGGGGATCCGAGTTAATTGAAATCTGCCTCAGCGTATAAAAGCGATCACATCAGAGTCCACCACTAGTCAATACCTCAGCTTGGGAAGCTTGCCACCACAGTGATAGGGAGGTCAGCAAAGGCAACAGCACATTGGGGGTAAGTTAGACCAACCCTCTAACTCCAAGCCGATACAAGAGCCAGCATCCTCTTTCCACGGACCTGGGGGCTAATAGTGTCCAGGTCCCTCCCCCAATGTGGGGGGACAGAAGGCCTTGGTGGTGAGTCGCCGTCTGTGGCGGGTGATCCTCCGTCGGAGTGGTTCATGCTTGGGTTCAAGCTCCTGGCGGCCCTCAGCCTAGATTGGCCATCTTTAATCAGGACAAACGCTAGCTAGGCCCGAGGGGCTCCACTCGCTCCCAGGCTCTCGCCATCTTGGCACTTGATGGTCAACACTTACCTGACATGAAACCTTTATGCCCAAGGTAGGTTTAATGGGTACTGTGCAAGGTAGTACAGTGGAAACAGGGATAACCCCCACCGGTCCAGAGGGGGGAGGGGGATTGGAGCCTTGTAAGGTTAGTCGATGAATTAGGAGTTAGGAGATTCTCCCAAACCCCATCTACAGCAATATGGCTTTTCCGTTTTCCTGAGGGCTAGAGACTTGAATATTGTCTCTGTGTGTTTTTAGAGGTCACCCAGCAGCTGTAGGGCCTTTGTAAGAAAAAAAAAAAAAAAGATTGTTTGCTGGGGATTAGATCGAAACATCAGTACAAAAGACAGGAGCTCAGGCGCCATGTGTCTGCTCTGCGGTCAGGCTCCACCCCCCATGTGGGGTTATTTTATGTTTTTATACTGTTTGACTCTCTGTTCCTGGGAGATAATTAGCTCACCGGTCTTTAACTCAATTATCTCCCAGGCCCAGAGATTCCTTCATTCATAGCTATGAAGAAAGGCTAACAAATTTAAACCTCTTTAGTTTAGAATAGTGTCGCCTCAGAGGGGATATAATAACATTATACAAATACATCCGGGGCCAATACAAACCATTGTGTGGAAATCTATTTACAAACAGGACTATGCATAGGACATGAGGTGATGCTTCTTACACCTGAAGAAGTGGTGTTATCAAAGTTTGGATAGATGTTTAACCCCTTAAGGACTCAGCCAAATGTACACGTTTTGATCAAAATAAAACGTAAACAAACCTTGGAATTTGACTATATGTCACGTAAAAAATACATTAAAAATGAAAAAAATAATTGTTTTTAAAAATAAATAATTAAAAATATATATATATATTTGTGTAATTTCATTCTAACTGTATTTTGATATGAATATATATATATATATATATATATATATATATATATATATATATATTGATATAAAAATACACTTAGAATGAAATAATATATATATATATATATATATATATATATATATTTACATAAATATATATGTACATATCACTATATATATATATATATATATATATATATATATATATAAAACAAAATAATAAACCAATTATATATATATATATATATATATATATATATATATTTACATATTTTTTTGCATTTTTCACACACAAACGTCACTTACACTGACAATATAATATTTGTGATACATTTTATGGTTTTAAAACACTAATATTTGTGTTCAGTGAAGTCTCCTGAGTATAACAGTACCCCTCATGTACATGTTTTATGGTGTTTTCAAAAGTAACAGAGTCAAATATAAGGCGTGTGTTTCAGTTTTTTCACATTGAAATTCTCCAGATTGGTTACGTTGCCTTTGAGACCGTATGGTAGCCCAGGAATGAGAATTACCCCCATGAATGCATACCATTTGCAAAAGAAGACAACCCAATGTATATCCAGTCTTTTTTAGTAGCCACTTAGTCACAAACACTGGCCAAAATCAGCGTTCAAATTAGTTTTTTGCATTTTTCACACACAAACAAATATTAACGCTAACTTTGACTAGTGTTTGTGGCTACTAAAAAAGACTATACATACTTCCAGAGGGCTCCAAGCGCTCCGCCAGACACCACAACCACCGCAGACCCCACGAACCGCCGTAGCTTGGTTGGGGTCTTGTCGTCTCCTACCCAGACTGGAACGTTGTGTGAATTTGTAATTCCTCAATAAAGCAACAGATAAAATTTACCTTGAAAGACTCCTGAGTGCTCTCTACTGGTATCGTATACAATTTGGTTGGAGACAGCACCGGAGCATTAAAAGAACGGGAGCATTGAGTGCTGGGACCTGGGACGTATATATATATATAATTATATATATATTGAATTAATATAATTTTACTGTGTATTTTAATATTAATATATATATATATATATATATATATATATATATATACACATATATATAAATATTAAAATACACTTAGACATTGTATGTGTATGTATGTAAAAGTGTATATATGTACTTAGATCATATATATATATATATATATATATATATATATATATATATTTATATTTATATATTTATATACACTGTTCAAAAAAATAAAGGGAACACTTAAACAACACAAAGTAACTCCAAGTCAATTACACTTCTGTGAAATCAAACTGTCCACTTAAGAAGCAACACAATCAATTTCACATCCTGTTGTGCAAATGGGATAGACAACAGGTGGAAATTTTAGGAAATTAGCAAGACATCCCCAATAAAGGAGTGGTTCTGCAGGTGGTGACCACATACCACTTCTCAGTTCCTATGCTTCCTGGCTGATGTTTTGGTCACTTTTGCATGCTGGTGGTGCTTTCACTCTAGTGGTAGTATGAGATGGAGTCTACAAACCACAGAAGTGGCTCAGGTAGTGCAGCTCATCCAGGATGGCACATCAATGCGAGCTGTGGCAAGAAGGTTTGCTGTGTCTGTCAGTGTAGTGTCCAGAGCATGGAGGTGCTGCCAGGAGACAGGCCAGTACATTAGGAGACGTGAAAGAGGCTGTAGGAGGGCAATAACCCAGCAGCAGGACCGCTACCTCCGCCTTTGTGCAAGGAGGAACAGGAGGAGCACTGCCAGAGCCCTGCAAAATGACCTCCAGCAGGCCACAAACGTGCATGTGTCTGCTCAAATGGTCAGAAACAGCTCACAAGTATATCTCAAACAATATACAGAAAATTAATAATATAAAAAGCAATGGTACTTAGCTTATAAAGATGTATGACAGCCTCCCTAGGTCGCTACCCAAACAAGCAACCTATATCATATGTAGTGTTGACCAGAAACAAAGAAGATTCAGGATATGGCTATATAAATCTACAGAGAAAACATAAAACAAAACATAGTGTGATATTGTTATAAAACACAATATTTCATGCGCAGCAATCTTTGCACTCACAGGATGTAAACGATAAAAGCGCTCTTAGGGTGCCTCTCCCGATGTGATGGGGGGCTAGCCGGTATTTCTGATCACCTCTGGATCCTTGTTTCACCAAAAGACATCCACAGGTCAGGGTTCAGTAGTAAAAAAATGTTTTTTTTTATTCAAATAAAAGGTGTAGTCACCATTTCAGCATAGGATATAAGTAACAAAAAAGTTGTCCTACGCGTTTCGTTCTATAAGAACTTCCTCAGGGACCACAATTAAAAACAATAACCATGTATCAATATACAATACATAAATGAACATATCCTTTACAAATCCCCCCTCCCTGTGTCCTTAAATAGGGCTAATCCCTTAAGTCCATTGGTGGATCCAGTGGGTGTGTAAAAACTCCTTGTTCCAGATTGGAGGAATAGTTTTCCTGTGGCAGCTGTTTTCCGTTTGTCAATTCTCCATAATTTGTAATTTGCGCCCCCTAGTAACCCATTCACTCTAATGCCTTTGGAAGTGTGTATAAAAGGTGAATATAAGATTTCCCTGATATATAAATAAATATCTTTCCCATGTGTACACTCAGTTCTTTGAATGGCTTTTTAAATAGCAATAAAACTCACTCAAGCAAACCCTTTGAAGTCTCTTCTTTAATGGAGTTGGAAAACACCATTATTTACAAATAGATGAGAGAGACTTTACATTGAACATCTTTGGAGTGAAAAATACTGTGACTATTGTTAGATCCAGTTCTGTTCTCTACCTCTGTTTGAGTTTCTTTGCTAAGAAAATCTCTCAGTAGAACTATTTGAACCTACCATCTTGACAAACTGCTATGATAGCATCTTCTGCCAGAACTTGACATACATCCTTGCATTTAATCTAGATTTGTGTTTAGCTTTGAAGATTGAGTTTAGTGCCTGTTGCACAAAAATCATATTCCAAAATCCTCTAATAGCAGTGGAGAGTGCCTATGAAATTCTAAATTTGAAACACTTTAATTCAAAATTCAGAGCAATATGGCCTTTGAGTTTATAATCTAAATGAGATAACAGAGAGTGAGATAAAATTCATAGGGATTTCCAGCCAGTGAGTCTGTGGTGGGATTCTGCAGTAATATGTAAGATTTAAGAAACAGTTGGAAATTCTGTGGTTTGTTAAGATTGAATTCCGAAGTTAACAAGCCATGGAAATTGTCACAAAACAATAGTTCACTGGTACCTGGATCTCTGTGATTATTATATGATTCCTTGAGCAGTGGATATTAGATCATGGTTTACTAGATATGCATTTTTGGTAGGTGTAACACAATCAGTAGACATTGTGGCGGTTCTTAACTAGGATTTGGTAACTTCCTGACTCCAGACCCATGCATTGTACTTTTTAATAGTTCAGACACTCAGTACAACATACTCAAATTATGTTTCAAATTGATACTGTGCATTGTACAGCTACTAGAATATGCATGAACCAAGACACAGAAAGTAAATATAATTTAACAATATGACACCCATCTGACCAAATTAAACTTGGTGGAGGTGTTCGTGACCTGTTCCTGAATATTGGCTTCATATTTTGCAGAATATAATTTATGGAGTCATACATATATGCTATTCAGAATTAATTAAACCAGTGTGTAGGCATGATGTAGAGATATTATGATTGCTGTTGATGATGGTAATTGTTTAAAAAATATGTTGTGTTGTACTTGTCTTGTGGGTAAATAGCTGTTTTTTTATTTTTGTTTGTTGGTGTTGAATCTGTTAATTATTTTTGATATTGCTAAACTGGGGAATACATTAAAACTATTTTTGCTGTTAATGATTTCATGGCTTGCCACTTCTGATGCTTTTCTTTAGCAGGTATTGGATTTACAGCAAAAATAAATCAATTTGTCTGTGTATAAGTCTGTTAATCAGTCTAGTAATATGAACCATAGTTTTGGTTCTGTGCTTTTCTTTTTAAGGTCTCACATACAAGGAGGAAGGTTTTTTTTTTTTTTTTAGTAGCAGCTGAGAAATATATGCAAGTAAATTGCATGATTTTGCTATTACATGACGAAAAGTCATGATTTTATTAAAGACACGGAGGCGAGTATTGCATAACCCTTTCTTTACTGTCCACCAATAGCAGCAAAGAATACAAAATATAATGAAAAAATGAAGAACATACATTAACATAGGCCCCTCCCCGCTCAGGTCCCGGTATATTAGGCAGCACTTCCCTTCCATAACCCTCTTTCTGAAGATGCGACTTAGTAACAATGTCCGAACAAGAACGAAAAACAGAGTCCAATAGTCCAAATAAGAGATTCTCCTAACAGGGAAGCACGACCAGATGAGCTGTAGGACCAGAGATTTTCAGCGGGAAGAGTCCATTCAACTTGGATAACAGCATGCCATCTTGTTGGATTAGGCTGTGAAAACAGAAAGAGACAGGAGCCGAGAGGTTAAGATCGATAATTGTAACTATTGTCAGGTACCAACTGAGGAGAAAAATTCCAAATAAATACAAACCCACATCTTAGTGTGATTAGTAAGCCTATCAAAACATAAACCTATCCTTGAGACATGGCCCCACTTACCGTACCCAAATCTTCCATGTGACTCGTTGCAACCTACGAAATAAGGGGTGGGGAGACATGAATAATAAACGTGGGTGGGACAATACTCGCCTCCGTGTCTTTAATAAAATCATGACTTTTCGTCATGTAATAGCAAAATCATGCAATTTTATAACAAGACACTCATAGGCTCATATTGCAAGTTTAAAGCTGATTAACTACGGCCGTAAAAGAATGTGGGGCCGGGCGAAAGTAAAATTCACGGAAGGTAGATTCTCTAGACCAGTCGGCTGTCCTCATAATATCTTCCAGACGAGCCCCTGCAGTCATCATCGAGGATGCTGAGGCTCCCCGGACCGAATGGGCGCCGAAGATCGTGGTATCGATGCCTGCCTGATCCAATAACCATCGCACCCATCGTGACAGTGTGGTGCTAGAGACCGGACGGAAAGGTGGCCGAAAGGATAGGAACAGCTGTGGGGATACCTGTGAACGATGACATCTGGTACGATCTTCGTATTCGCGAAGGCAAGTCACGGGACATAACGCTGGAGAGGTAGGAAAAGCGGGGTAGGACACTGACTTGATAGAGGTTTTTGTCCGGCGACTAATGTTGAACGTGACCCCGTCCGGGGTGTACGACTTGGCATCGAAGTCCAGGGCTCTAACGTCCGAAACTCTCTTGCAGGATACGAGGCAGAGCAGGCAGACCAATTTGGCAGAAAGTTGCTTCAGGGAGAGCGCTGAGTTAGCGGGCCACGACGAGATAAAGGATAGTACAATGGACACATCCCATGACGTGGAGTAGCGAGGTCTGGGTGGTCTGGAGAAACGTGAGCCCTGAAGGAGCCGGCACACCAAGTGGTGTTGACCCGCCGGGCATCCATCGAAACCTTGATGAATTGCCGAGATGGCTGACCTGTAAAGGTTGATAGTCCTGTAAGCCTTCCCCGCCTCGAAGAGGGACGTCAAAAATTGCAGAACCATGGTTACAGGGGCCGAAACGGGATCCACGTCCCTAGCCATGCACCAGCCAGTCCAAGCTCGCCAAGCTGACCCATAGGCTCGTCTAGTTCCTGGGGCCCATGCTTCCGCCAACAGGCGTCTAGTTGTGTCCGAAACTCCTTGGATTTCCCAGGGTCCCCGGAGATCCGCCATGCCAGGAGTGGGAGGGAGCCGTCCAACCGGAGCGGGTGACACCGTCCCGTCGGGTCTAGCAGCTGATTGTGGTGTGGCGGTAGCAACCGTGGGTAGTCCAGCGTCTCGAGAATCTGGGGGAACCAAGATTGGGTGTCCCAGAATGGGGTTACCATGACTAGTTCTGCCCGGTGTCTGCGGGTCTGAAGGAGGGAGCGTGGAATCATGGAAAACGGTGGAAAGGCATATAGGAGGTCCCTGCTCCAGTCTTGCAGGAAGGCGTCTACTGCCTCCGCCATCGGGTCTGGCCTCCAGCTGAAGAATCGAGATAGCTGGGTGTTGAGTCGGGAAGCGAAGAGGTCGATAGAAAAAGGGACCCCAGAGAGATGATAAACTGGAGAACACCTCCGTGTCCAACTTCCAGTCGCTGGAGTCTGAGAGATAACGTGACCCCCAGTCTGCTTGGACGTTGTGCAGACCAGGTAGATACTCCGCGTGAACCATCAGGTTCCGTTCCAGGCAGAATTCCCAAAAGTCCTTCGCCAGGGTGGCCAACACTGCTGATTGTGTACCCCCCAGATGGTTGACATATCTCACCGCCGAGACGTTGTCCATTCGTAGGCGGATGCAGGTTAGGGCTCTGTCCCTCGCGAAGCTGCGGATGGCGAAGGAGCCTGCCAGAAGTTCCAGTGCGTTGATGTGTAGCCGTGACTCGGCTGCCGACCAACGACCCCCTGTAGATATCCCGTTGAAATGGGCCCCCCATCCGTGGAGGCTTGCATCGGAATCGATTGTGAATTCCGGTTGCGGCCCGAAGATCGCCTTGCCGTTCCATGCAGAGAGGTTGAGAATCCACCAACGCAATTCGTCTTTTGTTTCGGTGTCCAGTGACACTTGGTCTGCGTAAGACGCACCGGTTCTCAGGTGTGCGATCTTCAGTCGCTGCAGTGCCCGGTAGTGGAGTGGGCCCGGGAACACTGCCTGTATAGAGGAGGCCAGTAGGCCAATGAGCCGTGCCAGCTGTCGCAGGGTGAGTTGGGGTCGAACTAGAGCTCTGCGAATCTTGGACCTTGGCACGCTCAGAGTCGCCTCCTTTGAGTCCACGAGGAATCCTAGGAATTCCATTCGCGTGGCGGGGGTTAGGCATGACTTTTCCCAATTGATAACGAAGCCCAAGCGGGAGAGGAGGTCTATGGCCAGCCGTAGGTGGGCAAGGAGAGTGGAGCGATCTTGAGCCATAAGGAGTATGTCGTCTAGGTGTACGATTAGACGAACTCCCCGGCTGCGTAGCCATGCCATGACAGGACGTAGTAGCTTTGTGAAGCACCACGGTGCTGAGGAGAGGCCGAAGGGTAGGCATGTAAAACGCCAAGTCTCTCGTTGCCATTGGAAGCGTAGGAGGTCTCGGGAGTCCGAGGCAATTGGCACCGTCAAGTATGCATCCTTGAGGTCTAGCTTTGCTAGCCAGTCTCCGTGAAGGAGAAGGTCCCGTAATAGGTGAATACCTTCCATCTTGAAATGGCGGTATCGGACTATGGCATTGAGGGGGCGTAGATTTATGACAGGCCTCAATTGTCCGCCTTTCTTTTCCACAAGGAAAATATTGCTTATGACCCCTGTGGGTTCGGGAGGAGCTTTTTCTATAGCCCTTTTGGTAAGAAGGGTGGAAAGCTCCATGTCGATCCGTCTGCGATCCTGGAGAGAAAAGCAGATCGGTCGAGGAGGGGGAATGTGTACGATGTTGTCTATCAGTTCTATGTGAAACCCTCGAATGGTAGTCAGTACCCAGGGGTCTGAGGTAATTTGTGACCAAGCTGGCAAAAAATGTCGGAGTCTGCCCCCTACACAAACATGAGAAAAAACATGAGGCTTGAGGTAACTCACCGTAGGGTCGTCTCGAACCAGGTTGTCCTCGGAAGCCTCTAGATCGCCACGGGCGTCCTCGAGATGGGAAGAAGGAGGGGCGGGTGTTAGCCTCCTGGTATTGGGAGCGTTGGTGAAAAGAGCCTCGTCCCGTGCCACGGGATTGGAAATAGTTCCGGCCGGACAGACGGCTCCTGGATCTGCCGGCCCTGGTAGAGACCCGTCCCTGGAAAACTCGCCTCATAGAGGATTGAGCCTTATCCAGGGCAGTAAATGCCCCAACAAAACGTCCCAAGTCCTTTATAAAGGAATCGCCGAAGAGGAGGCCTTGGGCGTCCTTACCGGCTTCTGTTAGGGCGAGGTTCGCCAATTTGGGCTCTATCTTAAATAAGATAGCCTTACGTCTCTCAATAGATAAAGAGGTGTTAACATTCCCTGCAATACAGATTGCTCTCTGGACCCAACCACGTAGGTCTTCGGGGTCAACCATGCGGTTTTCCGCTCTGGCGTCTTCCGCCAAATCAAAAAGTTTAGCCAAAGGGCCAAATATGTCCAAGTGCTTATCCTGGCAGGATTTCAAGGCGGATTCAAGCCCTTTACGGGGGTTCCAGCCTAGCTTGGTAAGGAATTGGGTCATCTTGGGGTCTACCTCTGGAGTGTCGCAAACTTTGTTAGGCACAACAGGCCTTGGACACTCTGCCCTCAATTTGTTGCGTGCCGCTTTACTAAGTGGATGTCGCACCCACTTCTCTAAATATGTGGCAACATGGTCAGCCGGGAGCCACTCTGCCGATCTCGGATGGTGTAAATCATCCGGGTCGAAGAGTGGAACGCCCGACGGGTCCACAAGGGCGGACTCCGCGGTCGCGGAGTGCCTAGTCCCTGGTTCGCCTCCGGACGTCTCTGCCTGGGCAGAGGGAAGGAGGTCAAAACCTGAATGAGCGGTATCCGCTTCGGAGTCGCTGTCAGACTCAATCTTAGCCTCCTCACTTGACCCGATTTCTGAGTCGGAGTCGCTCTCTACCTGTGCTCTGGCACATTTCCATAGCCGCGCCCGTTCTGCCTGGCGCGGAAAGGCTCTCTTGCGTGGTTGTGACACGCTTTCAGGGGCGACCGAAGGTACGCCAGTCATGGTGTTTCTGGAGGCAGAGGGACCTTTAGATTTGTGGGTAGCTTTTCTGGGTAAATCTCCCGGTGGGTCCACAGGGGGACGCGGCTGAGGCGTCGTGGAGCCCGAATAGCGCTCGTCCAAAGGACGTGGCTGGAGGGCCTGGGAAATGGTGTGGGAGAGAGTAGAGGACATGGACCCCATAATGGCGTCTGTCACTGAGCGCTGTAGCGCTAAGAACTGAGTCCCATCAGAGTGGGTAGTTCTGTCAGAGTGAGCAGGTGAATTACCTGAGGTGACAGGGCCTTCTCCCCTGCTGAGTGGGGTATCAGACTCCCCAGAGGGAGGTGAACCAGAGTTTAGTCTGGGTTTAGGCATTTTAAATAGAGTGAATCAGGAAATCTAAAGAAAAACTGACAAGGAACAGTTTTTTGGGTTAGTCACCCAAAGTACGAACAAGCAAAACAAAAAGCGATCTCACCAGGGCCCAGACCAGTGCACACTCTGACAGGGAATAGGGAAGAAGACAGGAGGTAAGAAAATGGCCGCCGAGAATCTCGCGAGATTCGCGGTAAAATGAAGTAAGGTGAATAAAAGGAAAATTTAAACATTCGGTTAAAAGAGGTGAATTCAATGGTGAGTATAGGACAAAATGCAAACTGCCGAATGGGCCGTTTGCAAGAAACAGGCGAACGCGGCAAAACAGCCGAATGGCCTAAACTGCCGAACGGTGATAGCGATGAGAGTGCACTATGAAAGACAGCTAGAGAAAAAATGTGCGCAAGATGGCGCCGATGCGGGAAAGCAATGAAGAAAGCAAAAAAGGGGAGTAAGAGAAGCCAGAGAGGTCTGGACCCTGGGCACAAAAAACAACTACCAAGTGTAGTAGAGAGGAAATACCATAAAAGTAAAAATCAATAAGGTAATCAGGATAGAAAAAATGATAATACTAAATATTAATAAAATATTAATAAAATATATAAAATACCAATAAAATAATAATAACAATAACGATAGTTAACGGTATAAAGAAAAAACAACTAATACTGATAATATAAATATATCAATAAATGTAAAACCGTATTGAAAGAAGTGACATGTACTTATCTTTGATCGGAGCAGCAAAGAAAGAGGGTTATGGAAGGGAAGTGCTGCCTAATATACCGGGACCTGAGCGGGGAGGGGCCTATGTTAATGTATGTTCTTCATTTTTTCATTATATTTTGTATTCTTTACTGCTATTGGTGGACAGTAAAGAAAGGGTTATGCAATATGAGCCTCCGTGTCTTGTTATAAAATCCTAATTTGGCATAATTTGAACAACCTGTTTTTTTCACATCAGGTTCTATTCAGTCTACCTGTATGCTAGAGAATGAATTGAATGCCAGTCACACTAGAGCTTCCTTGAGGGCTTGTTTTTAAAAATAAAATAAAAAAATAAGCCTCATATATCAAGATAAATGGTAAGCTTGCAGTCAGGGGCCTGAGCTACAATCTTTTGTTTTTGGTTTCATATTATATTTCAAATACAAAAACTCAGACATAGGCATTGGCTTAATAATGTTGGTAAATAAACTGGTAAATGGTTTTTCATATTTATGAAAAATATTTTAATTTTGTAGTTCATTGATATAGTGATATATTTTTTATATATGATCTTTTTTGATATTAAAAAAATAGATCATTTTAAATGACTATACACATATTTGAACTCATTTTGAAATCTTATCCAACAATTTTAAATTGTGTCTATTTTTCGCACAATGGGCGTAATATAGTAGAAAACGTCTAGATTCACTACATATCACCCTGTGCCTAAAACAAAGAACCAATATAGTCACAAGATTGTGGCAGAGGCTTAAATAGGCAAAGGGTTAATCTGACTCTCCCTTTTTTTTCCAAACTTACATTTGCGCAGTTTGCTGTTCTAGCTATAGAATATGTTGTTTTGTATTCCAAACAGTTTTTCTTTTAGTTTTATAGCCACCATTGTCAAACATAATCTGCATAAAACAGAAGTTTTGCTCTGTAGCAATCAGACAAATGTTCTGTAAGTAACATTGCATTCAGCAGATTGTTGGGAGTATAACTGCCTCTCTCCACTCTCTCCATTGATGGAATAGACAAAATAACATTATTTTCCTTGATACACTGTTACAATAACAGTCTGGTTTACTGATGCATTGAAACCAGTGACTAACAGGCTCTGTCAGCTGTATGGAAATGAAAACCACTTAACAGAAAAGGTGAGGCAGTAATCAAAGAGAATTGTGAACTGTCCAATTTTTAAGCAGGAGACATGATTGAATAGAAATGAAACATAAATTGTCACTGTGGCCAGAAAGAATGTAACTTTGTTTTGAAAGACACTGCAATCGGAGCAATGTTAGGAAATTTAATCTTAATATTACAATGTGTAGTGCAATCTAATGTGAGAGTTGATCAGACATATATTACTGTGCATTGCTGGAAGTCAGACTACACAGTAAAATGACTTTTTGTTTTATTTAGATACATTTTACTGCCTTGTTGCTATGATAATGGAAATGTATTTGCTCACTGGCATTTTATGGTGTTTGGAATTGTATCGCAGTATTAATGCATGAAGCCTTTATGAGTAAATAGATTTATACATAAATGTAGTAAACTCTAAATACATAATTGCAATGCACTATTTTGGAATCTCTGCTAAGTTTCTATCGATTAAAGTGCTAATATGTGTTAATGTCCAGTTTATGGTGGCTACACATGCTTTGTTGTATTTTATAAATCCCTATCATAAAGCATTCTATGAAATTTGATGACTCCACAACTTTAGACCTTTTTTCTAATTTTACTGACCAACTGCTACTCTCTAAATTAGCTGTTGCCAACCTTAGCGTGTGCGAGTATTAGGTAGTAACAAGTACAGTGACCCCTACCAAATTCTGCAAGGTAGAGTTGTGGTAGCACCCTTAGCCTTGCCCCCATAGCCGGGTAGGTTTCAGACCTCCATATATTTTTCCCCCCAGGACGGTGATTTTGATCTAAGGTTCTTAACAAGTTTTTTTTTTTTTTTAACAATTTCTCTTTTTACACAGAACAACTGATGATTTAGTGATCCTTATTTCTATTTTTGGAGATTACTCAAGTGGAAAGGGGCCCCCACTGGAGTTTTATTGAGATTAATATCTTTCTTTTGAGTTTTTGTATCTATTTTGATACTTTACTTGCCATAATTGCCATGCAATAATTTTGATGTTTATCAATTTTTTACCATATATCAGACAACAGTATGTATGCTTTATAGTCAAATAAATTACTAACTGTACAATTCTATACAAGTTTATACCGTTATATGAATTATTTGTTTTGAATCAATATATATACTATTCACACAAGATAGATAGCTTTTGGGGCTTCATTTATATGTAAGCTCCCGATGCAGTGACACACTGTCATGATTCATTAAAAGTTTAAGGTACACCAATATTTATATTTTTAACTTTCATCTATATACATTCAATTGACTGAGCATTGCTTAGTTTATACACTTAGCCTTCCTGATAGATTCACGCTGGTTTATTCACTCTGTTTATGTAATATATTTGGAAACACTGATCTATTTTAATTGAGAGTTATATCACTTTCTCGTAGCTGGGGTGTGCATAGAGTGTTTTAGAGTGCTCACACATTTACATATTTTATTTCCATATACCTGTTAGTCACTCTAATTTGTTGTGAGGCAACTCACTGTTATTTAAATTTTGTTATACTTCGTTATATTTTTATTCCTTGGGATTCAGTAACCTACTATTTACAGTTGTGCACCAATCAACAGAACTGTTCACTGCACATTTGTGCAGACTTAATGTATATCTCTCTCCAGGAAGGAGAAAGATCAGTCCAACTAGTGCATACTGCATATCCAATTTAGGGACATTTTAAAGCAGTAATGAACTTTACAAGTACTGTAGTTCAGTGGTGTATCCTGGTTTTGTGCTGCCCTAGGCATGACAAAACTCAGGCGATCACTCTTTAGTTACAGAAAGAAAAACAGTACAAGTCCCTAATGAAGCAGAAGAGAATAGAATGAGGAAACATAGAAACATAAAATGTGATGGCAGATAAGAACCATTCGGCCCATCTAGTCTGCCCAATTTTTTTTAAATACTTTCATTAGTCCCTGGCTTATCTTATAGTAAGGATAGCCTTATGCATATCCCACGCATGCTTAAACTCCTTTACTGTGTTAACCTCTACCACTTCAGATGGAAAGCTATTCCATGCATTCACTACCATCTTAGTAAAGTAATACTTCCTGATATTATTTTTAAACCTTTGCCTCTCTAATTTAACACTATGTCCTCTTCTGGTAGTTTTTCTTCTTTTAAATATAGTCTCCTCCTTTACTGTGTTGATTCCCTTTATGTACATAAATGTTTCTATCATATCCCCCTTGTCTCGTCTTTCCTCCAAGCTATACATGATAAGTTCCTTTAACCTTTCCTTGTAAGTTTTATCCTGCAACCCATGAACCAGTTTAGTAGCCCTTCTCTGAACTCTCTCTAAAGTATCAATATCCTTCTGGAGGTACGGTCTCCAGTACTGCGTACAATACTCCAAGTAAGCTCTCACCAGTGTTCTGCTTATATCTCTTCCTCTGCAACCAAACATTCTGCTAGCATTTCCTGCAGCTCTATTACATTGTCTGCCTACCTTTAAATAATCTGAAATAATTACCCCTAAATCCCGTTCCTCAGATGTTGAGGTTAGGGCTCTATCATATATTCTGAACTCTGCTCTTGGGTTTTTAATCCATTATCTTGCACTTATCCACATTAAATGTCAGTTGCCACAACTCCATTTTTGACCATTTTTCTAGTTTACCTAAATAATTTGCCATTTGGCTTATCCCTCCTGAAACATCAACCCTGTTACATATCTTAGTATCATCAGCAAAAAGGCATACCTTACCATCAAGACCTTAGTGCAATATCACTAATAGTACAGATTCCTGAGGTACCCCACTAGTGACAAGCAGGGATGTATTTACCACAAGGCAAACAAGGCATTTGCCTAGGGCGGCACTTTCAGGGGGGGGCGCCAACAAATGCCACCCCAAGTTCCCAGATAAATGTCTTGTTTGCCTTGTGTTCTGGGGCTGTCCACCTTACTGTGAGTGAGTGAGTGAGTGAGTGAGTGAGTGTAGCTGTCAGTGTGTCTTAGTGAGAATGGGTGTGCCTGTGAGTGTGTGTCAGTGTGTGTATGTCATTTTATGTGTATCTGAGAGGGGAAATTTAGATTTTGGGGTGCCCGAATTTAGTCGTGCCTAGGGCAGCACAAATCCAAAATACACCACTGGTGACAAGCCCATAATGGTTTTGCTAGCACACCACTAAGCTCATTTGATAACTGTGGGTGTATTCCATCAGGTCCCACTGACTTATTTGTCTTTACTTTTGTTAGTTGAAATAGAATATCTTCCTCTGTAAACTCACATGTAACAAATTACTCATTTGTCCCTTTTCTTAACTGAGTCCTCTTTCCTTCATTTTCATCTGTAAATACGGAACAAACATATTCGTTGAGGCAGTCAGCTAGACCTTTATCCTCTTCTACATACATTCCTTCTTTTGTTTTTACTCTAACTAATCCTTATTTTACTTTTCTTTTCTCATTTATGTATAAAAACAATGTTTTGTCCCCTTTTTTACTGACTGTGCTATTTTCTCTTCTGTGTGTGATTTGGAAGCTCTTATAACATGATTAGCCTCTTTCTGCCTAATCTAATAGATCTGTCTATCTTCCTCACTCTGGGTTTTTTAATAATCATTAAATGCTAACTTTTAGTTTTGTACTATTTTGGCCACATTTGCGGAGTACCACAGTGGTTTCTTGAATTTTTTGCTTTAACTGACAAGCCTAATGCAATTTTCTTTTGTCTTCAGCAGTGCAATGTTTAAATAATCCTATTTCTCTTGGACTCCATTTAAATTGCTCCAGTCTGATAATGACTGTTTTTCTAAAGTCTAAAACTTTAGTTTTTTTGTGGTGTGACTCAGTCACTGTTCTTATTTAAAATCACTGGATCCTAAACTTTCACCTACAGTAATGTCTGATACCAAATCTCCATTTGTAAACACTAAATCTAGTTGGCTCCTCAAGTCATCGTTTTAGAGACAAATCCCATTAGGGAGTTTATATTTGTACTCCTGGCACAAGCAGCTATTTTGGATTTCCAATTCACATCAGGAAGATTAACGTCACCCATGATGATAACTTCCCCCTTCATTTTAGCTATTTCTTCAACTAGTAGATTATCTAACTCTTCTATTTGTCCTGGGGGCGTATAAATCACACCTACACAAGTTATTGTTTGATTACCAAAATCTAACGTAAACGGACTCTATGTTTGCCTCACTAACTTTTATTAGGTTCGATTTTATGCTATCCTTCACATACAGGGCCACCCCACCCCATTTCTTGCCTTCCCTGTCTTTTCTATATAAAGAGTACCATGGTATTGCTATATCCCAATCATTTTTCTCATTATACCATGTATCAGTAACAGCGACTAAATCTACATTATCAGTTGCCATTATTGCCAGAAGTTCATGGATCTTATTCCCTAAACTGCGAGCATTTGTAGATATGACTCTGAGCTTATTATTTTTGAACACACTTGCTACAGGCACCTTCTGACCTTGTTTTGGGGGGCAATTGGATTGATCTTTTATCACCCTTTTGCCCCCCCTCTCACCCCTAGTTTAAATACATCCTAGCAAAACCTCTGAACTGCTCACTGAGAACTTTTGTTCCCTTTTGAGAAAGGTGCAAGCCATCTTTTTTGTACAGTTTTTTTCTATTCCAAACAGAGCTTCCATGAAAAATGAAGCCAAATCCTTACTCACGACACCATTCATCAGGCCACAAGTTAAAGTCCCTAATACGCATCCCCCTATCATTCTGAATGTTATGCACAGACAGAACTTCAGAGAATGACAGTGTGGAAGCAATCTGCCATATATCATTGGCAAAAACACAAACGTCCTTTACCTCTGAAACCTCATTGCAAGCCAAGTCATTTGTCCCTAGATGGACAAGTACATCCAATTCCCCTTCCTGCTTTGCTCGCTTAACAATATTACAAATACGTCTCCTGTCTCTGTGAGCAGTAGCTCCAGTAAGACATCTCACAAGACCACTATTGTCCAGCACCACACCTCTTATGATAGAATCCCCCAACAACAACTGCTTTCTATTAGGCTTCACCATATCTCCAAGCCTGTCTCCATAATACCACTACATGCGGTGCCTGAGCCTACTTACTCCTCTGGTGAGATGTAATTGATTGTACTGTTTTGCAATAATGGAATAGTTTATTTAAGAGATACAACAAAGACAGCTATGCTTACAATATCTATGTCTAAAAAAATACCAGATTTTACTAATTTCATTCACTAATGATTCTATTAAGGACACAGAGGTGAGTATTATGCTTTATCTCTCTCTGAATTTACGACCAACTAGATGCGAAGGACAGCGACTCCCGAATGATCCAACAATGGAACTTAGCAGATAACTTGCAATCCTCTGATTGAACGTGTGTTGAACTGATGTGGACTAGTGTGAAACCATATAGGAGGCTGTAAACACAGAGAAATAAGTGGTAAAATATGTTCTTGGATAGTAAATCTTATCCACAAAGTATCAAGTATCATAATAGTATATCCGATTTGTCAACATTAACGTCAACAAAAATTAGTCAATTAGGTGAACAACAACAATACCCTAAAGACTGCATACTTCTTGTTAAAAAAATACATATACATATACCCCAGGGAGGGTGTAACATACCTGTATTGGGTGGGATGATACTCGCCTCCGTGTCCTTAATAAAATCATGACTTTACGTCATGAAATTGGTCAAATCTGGTAATTTTATTAAAGGATATGGAGGCTAATATTATGCTTGTTCAAAGCTGTGCAACCAACCATAGTGGAAAAATGATTATCTGGACAAAAATAGGATTCCCAAAAAGTAGATCCCCGGGACTAGTGATGTACCGAACTGTCCGCCAGCGAACAGTTCCCTGCGAACTTAGCGTGTTCGCGTTCGCCGCGGAGGGTGGACACATGCGCAGTTCGATCCGCCCCCTATTCGTCATCATTGGGCAAACTTTGACCCTGTGCCTCTCGGTCAGCAGACACATTCCAGCCAATCAGCAGCACTCCCTCTCTTCCACACCCTCCAACCTCCCTCCCAGCATCCATTTTCGATTCATTCTGAAGCTGCATGCTTAGTGAGAGGAGGGAAAGTTTAGCTGCTGCTGATTAGATAGGGAAATTGATAGCTAGGCTAGGGTATTCAGTGTCCACTAAAATCCTGAAGGACTCATCTGATCTCTTCTGTAAGGACAGCACCCCAAAAAGCCCTTTTGAGGGCTAGAACACCTGCCAGCTTCTGTGTGAGGTTCACATTGGATACTGTGCCCACTTGCCCAGTGCCACCACTCATATCTGTTTTTACAATAGCTTAAGCTTTAGATTTAAAATAAATAATTTGTTTTCACTGTAATAGAAGAGCAGTTGCCTGCCTGCCAGCTTCTGTGTCAGGCTGGATGCCTTGCCCATTTGCACAGTCAGTGCCACCACTCATATCTGTTTTTACAATAGCTTAAGCTTTAGATTTAAAAAAAAATAATATATTTTTCACTGTAATAGAAGAGCAGTTGCCTGCCTGCCAGCTTCTGTGTGAGGTTCGCAGTGGATACTGTGCCCTCTTGCCCAGTGCCACCACTCATATCTGTTTTTACAATAGCTTAAGCTTTAGATTTAAAAAAAATAATAATTTTTTCACTGTAATAGAAGAGCAGTTAGTTGTCTGCAAGCGTCTGGGTGTCAGGACTCCTTCAGCGTGTGCTCTGCAGACCTGTGCCAGCGTACTTTGACAGTTGCCACTCATATCTGGTGTCTCTGTAGCGTGCTTTTACAAACAAAAAAGGTTTCCAGTGTAAGCTAATAGCAGCCAGTCAGTGTCCTTCAAGCGGCTCTGTCAGGCCTACAGTGTGTGCTCTCCAGAACTGTTCCAGTGCACATTGCCAATCATATCTGGTGTCTCTATAGCGTGCTTTTAAAAACAAAATCATTTTTTCACTGTAATAGAAGAGCAGTTGCCTGCCTGCCAGCTTCTGTGTGAGGTTCACAGTGGATACTGTGCCCTCTTGCCCAGTGCCACCACTCATATCTGTTTTTACAATAGCTTAAGCTTTAGATTTAAAAAAAAAATGTCACTGTAATAGAAGAGCAGTTAGTTGTCTGCAAGCGTCTGGGTGTCAGGCCTCCTTCAGCGTGTGCTCTGCAGACCTGTGCCAGCGTACTTTGACAGTTGCCACTCATATCTGGTGTCTCTATAGCGTGCCTTTACAAAGAAAAAAGGTTTCCAGTGTAAGCTAATAGCAGCCAGTCAGTGTCCTTCAAGCGGCTCTGTCAGTCCTTCCTTCAGTGTGTGCTCTCCAGAACTGTTACAGTGCACATTGCCAATCATATCTGGTGTCTCTATAGCATGCATTTAAAACCAAAATTTTTTTTCACTGTTATAGATTGAATAGCAGTTACTTGTCTTCAAGCGGGTGTGTCAGGCCTACAGTGTGTGCTCTGCAGAACTGTTACAGTGCACATTGTCACTCATATCTGGTGTCTCTATAGCGTGCTTTTACAAAGAAAAAAGGTTTCCATTGTAAGCTAATAGCAGCCAGTCAGTGTCCTTCAAGCGGCTCTGTCAGGCCTACAGTGTGTGCTCTCCAGAACTGTTACAGTGCACATTGCCAATCATATCTGGTGTCTCTATAGCGTGCATTTAAAACCAATTTTTTTTTTTTTAGAGGATGTAGATAACAGGGATATGTCTCAGGCAGGCAGCATTAAACACATGGAGGTACGGTGTGATGATGATGATGATGTTGTACCCGCTGCTGCTTCCTTTTCTGAGTTGTCAGATACAAGCGAAGCGGTTGATGATGACGATGCGTCCATGGATGTCACGTGGGTGCCCGCTCGGCAAGAAGAAGAACAGGGCGAAAGTTCAGATGGGGAGACAGAGAGGAGAGGAGACGAGTTGGAAGCAGGGGGGGGTCGTCGCAAGGAGCTAGTGGCACAGTCAGACAGCATGCATCGGCACCCGGGGTCAGCCCGACAGCACGCCAATCAACGCATGCTGTGTCCACCACCAGAATGCCGTCATTGCAGAGCTCAGCAGTGTGGCATTTTTTTTGTGTGTCTGCCTCTGACAACAGCGATGCCATTTGCAACCTGTGCCAAAGGAAACTGAGTCGTGGGAGGTCCAACACCCACCTAGGTACAACTGCTTTGCGTAGGCACATGATCTCACATCACAAACGCCTATAGGATCAACACATGAGTACAAGCAGCACGCCTACTCTAAGCCGCCATCCTCCTCCTGGTCCAGCATCTTCAGCCACGTCAACCATTGCTGTCCTCCTTGCCCCCTCTCAACCATCCTCCACTCCGTCTCTCCTGCCTTGAGCAGTTCCCGCTCATCTGCCCACAGTCATGTGTCTGTCAAGGACATGTTTGAGCGTAAGAAGCCAATGTCACCAAGTCACCCCGTCTGACAGCTGGCTTGTCCGAACTATTAGCCCGCCAGCTTTTACCATACAATCTGGTTAAGTCTGAGGCGTTCAAAAAATTTGTAGCTATTGGGACACCTAAGTGGAAGGTACCCGGCCGGAATTTCTTTTCACAAAAGGCAATCCCCAACCTGTACTCGATTGTGCAAAAGGAAGTCATGGCATGTCTGGCACACAGTGTTGGGGCAAGGGTCCATCTGACCACTGATACCTGGTCTGCAAAGCATGGTCAGGGAAGGTATATCACCTACACAGCGCATTGGGTAAATTTGCAGATGGCTGACAAGCATGGAATGCGTGGCATTGCAGAGGAGTTGGTGACACCGCCACGACTTGCAGGCAGTCCTGCTGCCACCTCCTCTACTCCTCCTACTCCATCCTCTTACATAACCTCCTCGGCTGAGTCCTCTTGTGCTGCTGCATCTTGCTCCACATCAACGGCAACCCCCCAGCTCCCCAGGTACTATTCCACATCCCGGATACGTCAGTGTCACGCCGTCTTGGGCTTGACTTGCTTGAAAGCAGAGAGTCACACCGGACAAGCACTTCTGTCCGCCCTGAACACACAGGTGGAAAAGTGGCTGACTCCGCAGCAACTGGATATCGGCAAAGTGGTGTGTGATAATGGAAAAAATTTGATAGCGGCATTGAAGTTGGGCAAGTTGACACATGTGCCGTGCATGACACATGTGTGTAATCTGATCGTACAACGCTTTGTGCATAAGTACACAGGCTTACAGGATGTCCTGAAGCAGGCCAGGAAGGTGTGTGGCCATTTCAGGCATTCCTACACGGCCATGGCTCACTTTGCCGATATCCAGCGGCGAAACAACATGCCAGTGAGGCGCTTGATTTGCGACAGCCCTACACGTTGGAATTCAACACTCCTAATGTTCGACCGCCTGCTCCAACAAGAAAAAGCCGTCAATGAATATTTGTATGACCGTGGTGCTAGGACAGCCTCTGGGGAGCTGGGAATTTTTTTGCCACGTTACTGGACGCTCATGCGCAATGCCTGTAGGCTCATGCATCCTTTTGAGGAGGTGACAAACCTAGTCAGTCGCACAGAAGGCACCATCAGTGACATCATACCATTTGTTTTCTTCCTGGAGCGTGCCCTGCGAAGAGTGCTGGATCAGGCCGTAGATGAGCGTGAAGAGGAAGAGGAAGAGTTGTGGTCACCATCACCACCAGAAACAGCCTTATCAGCATCGCTTGCTGGACCTGCGGCAACGCTGGAAGAGGATTGTGAGGAAGAGGAGTCAGAGGAGGAATGTGGCTTTGAGGAGGAGGAGGAGCAAGACCAAACACAACAGGCATCCCAGGGTGCTCGTTGTCACCTATCTGGTACCCGTGGTGTTGTACGTGGCTGGGGGGAAGAACATACCTTCAATGACATCAGTGAGGAGGAGGAACGGGAAATGAGTAGCTCGGCATCCAACCTTGTGCAAATGGGGTCTTTCATGCTGTTGTGCCTGTTGAGGGACCCTCGTATAAAAAGGCTGAAGGAGAACGACCTGTACTGGGTGTCCACGCTACTAGACCCCCGGTATAAGCAGAAAGTGGCGGAAATGTTACCGAATTACAACAAGTCGAAAAGGATGCAGCATTTGCAAAATAAATTAAAAAGTATGCTTTACACAGTGTATAAGGGTGATGTCAGAGCACAACGGGAATCTAACAGGGGGAGAGGTGGAAGTCATCCTCCTTCTCCCACAACCACGCCGGCAAGGACAGGACGCTTTAAAGACGTGTTGTTGATGGAGGACATACGGACCTTTTTAAGTCCTACGCATCGCCACAGCCCTTCGGGATCCACCCTCAGAGAGCGACTCGACCGACAGGTAGCAGACTACCTCGCCTTAACTGCAGATATCGACACTCTGAGGAGCGATGAACCCCTTGACTACTGGGTGTGCAGGCTTGACCTGTGGCCTGAGCTATCCCAATTTGCGATAGTACTTCTGGCCTGCCCCGCTTCAAGTGTCCTGTCAGAAAGGACCTTCAGTGCAGCAGGAGGTATTGTCACTGAGAAGAGAAGTCGCCTAGGTCAAAAAAGTCTAGATTACCTCACCTTTATTAAGATGAATGAGTGATGGATCCCGAAGGGACTGACATTTGGCAATACATTCGATTAAAAAAGGCCTGATGAGATGCCTTGGGCTAAAAATGGCCCACACGCTGTTGTATTTTAGCTCTGAATGACGTTTGACTTGCGTGACTTATCCGCCACCAACTAGGGTTCAAGCCGCCATGTTTTAGGGCACTTTCTGCCTGTGAAACAAACATCAATTTTTCTGGCTGCTTCTACAGCAGCGGCTGCAACAATACCAAATTTTTCAGGCATGTGTACATGCCTAATTTTTAGGCCCACTGGTGCAGCACTGTGGCTTCAAAAACCAAACCAAAAAAAAATCCTCCAAGATGGCACCAATATACCAGTGGTCTAAGCATCTTCCAACCTTGGCCTAAAAAGGGGAGGTGATTCCACAATTAAAAATCGCTGCCATATACACGTCCACTGATAGGAGACGCGGAAGGTATTAAACTGATCAGAACAATACTAAACTCACCACTAGTGAAGTAAGAGGACCGACCAAGCATCTTCTTCCATCTCCCTGTTACATAAATCACTGCCATATCCATAGAAATTGTACATAATATCCAGGAGAGTTTTACAGGGCCAAATCTTGTCGCCTGTTGAAAGAGGTGACCTTGCTCGGGTCCCAGGTGTGCGGTTCCTAAAATGGCTGCCATATACACGTCCACTGATAGGAGACGCGGAAGGTATTAAACTGATATGAACATTTACTAAACTCACCACTCCGAGTGCTGTTATTTATTTAAATTTTTTGTGGTGAGGCTTTACAGGACAGAGTGCTTCTCCACGGGACATGTTAACTCGCGGGCAGCTGGCTCATCAAGGAACCAGAGCAGCTTTAACGAGCAGCTTGAACGGTGTCCCAATAGCTTGCATTTAAAAACCTGTTAAATGTTATAATAACGTCAGATTGCTTTGCAGCAGGATATCCTTCCAGAAGAGATGTATTTGACAAAATGTTGTAATACCTTTAGTAAAAATTAGTGAAAAAATAAATCACAAGCAGGGGTGCGGGCCGGGGGGAGGAAAGTAGGTCCCCCCATTGTGATTTATGGCCCCGACCCACCGCGCAGGGGTGGGGGCCGAGGGGGGGGAGGACAGTAGGTCCCACCATTGTGATTTATGGCCCCCACCCACCACGCAGGGGTGGGGGAGGACAGTAGCTCCCCCCAGTGTGTATCAGGGTCCCTGAGGACAGGTGTTAATCCATACCTGCCAAGTGACCCTATGTAGGGGGAACAGTCTCTATTATGCTCTGTGTCAGTGTGTATCATGGTCTCTGTGGACGGGGAACAGTCTCTATTCTGCTCTGTGTCAGTGTGTATCAGGGGTTTTGAGGACAGGTGTCAATCCATATCTGCCAAGTGACCCTATGTAGGGGGAACAGTCTCTATTCTGCTGTGTCAGTGTGTATCATGGTCTCTGTGGACGGGGAACAGTCTCTATTCTGCTCTGTGTGAGAGAGGAACGGGAAATGAGTAGCTCGGCATCCAACCTTGTGAAATGGGGTCTTTCATGCTGTCGTGCCTGTTGAGGGACCCTCGTATAAAAAGGCTGAAGGAGAACGACCTGTGCTGGGTGTCCACGCTACTAGACCCCCGGTCTCTATTCTGCTCTGTGTCAGTGTGTATCATGGTCTCTGAGGACGGGGAACAGTTTCTATTCTGCTCTGTGTCAGTTTGTATCAGGGGCTTTGAGGACAGGTGTCAATCCATACCTGCCAAGTGACCCTATGTAGGGGAAACAGTCCCTATTCTGCTCTGTGTCAGTGTGTATCAGGGGTTTTGAGGACAGAAGCCAATCCATATCTGCCAAGTGACCCTATGTAGGAGGAACAGTCCCTATTCTGCTCTGTGTCAGTGTGTATCAGGTGCTTTGAGGACAGGTGTCAATCCATACCTGCCAAGTGACCCTCTGTAGGGGGAACAGTCTCTATTCTGCTCTGTGTGAGGAGGAGGAACGGGAAATGAGTAGCTCGGCATCCAACCTTGTGCAAATGGGGTCTTTCATGCTGTCGTGCCTGTTGAGGGACCCTCGTATAAAAAGGCTGAAGGAGAACAACCTGTGCTGGGTGTCCACGCTACTAGAACCCCGGTCTCTATTCCGCTCTGTGTCAGTGTGTATCAGGGATCATTAGGATAGGTGTCAATCCATATCTGCCAAGTGACCCTATGTAGGGGGAACAGTCCCTATTCTGCTCTGTGTCAGCGTGTATCAGGGCTCCTTAGGACAGGTGTCAATCCATACCTGCCAAGTGACCCTATGTAGGGGTAACAGTCTCTATTCTGCTCTGTGTCAGTGTGTATCATGGGCTTTGAGGACAGGTGTCAATCCATACCTGCCAAGTGACTCTATGTAGGGGGAACAGTCTCTATCCTGCTCTGTGTCAGTGTGTATCATGGTCTCTGTGGCCGGGGAACAGTCTCTATTCTGCTCTGTGTGAGGAGGAGGAATGGAAAATGAGTAGCTCGGCATCTAACCTTGTGCAAATGGGGTCTTTCATGCTGTCGTGCCTGTTGAGGGACCCTCATATAAAAAGGCTGAAGGAGAACAACCTGTGCTGGGTGTCCACGCTACCAGACCCCCGGTCTCTATTCTTCTCTGTGTCAGTGTGTATCAGGGATCATTAGGACAGGTGTCAATCCATATATGCCAAGTGACCCTATGTAGGGGGAACAGTCCCTATTCTGCTCTGTGTCAGTGTGTATCAGGGGTTTTGAGGATAGAAGTCAATCCATATCTGCTAAGTGACCCTATGTAGGAGGAACAGTCCCTATTCTGCTCTGTGTCAGTGTGTATCAGGGGTTTTGAGGACAGGTGTCAATCCATATCTGCCAAGTGACCCTATGTAGGGGGAACAGTCTCTATTCTGCTCTGTGTGAGGAGGAGGAACGGGAAATGAGTAGCTCGGCATCCAACCTTGTGCAAATGGGGTCTTTCATGCTGTCGTGCCTGTTGAGGGACCCTCGTATAAAAAGGCTGAAGGAGAACGACCTGTTCTGGGTGTCCACGCTGCTAGACCCCCGGTATAAGCAGACAGTGGCGGAAATGTTACCGAATTACAAGTCGGAAAGGATGCAGCATTTGCAAAATAAATTAAAAAGTATGGTTTACACAGCTTATAAGGGTGATGTCACAGCACAACGGGAATCTAACAGGGGAAGAGGTGAAAGTCATCCTCCTCCTCCTCCCACGACCACGCCATATCTGCCAAGTGACCCTATGTAGGGGGAACAGTCCCTATTCTGCTCTGTGTCCGTGTGCATCAGGGTCTCTGAGGACAGTTGTCAATCCATATGTCAAGGTGTCAATATGTCATATGTCAGGTGTCAATCCATATCCATTGTGATTTAGGAATGTTAGGTGATTTCTGCAGTTTATGGATTAAAAGCAGACTCTGCATCAACTGTGTAATTTTCCATGGGAGTTTTGCCATGGATCCCCCTCCGGCATGCCACAGTCCAGGTGTTAGTCCCCTTGAAACAACTTTTCCATCACTTTTGTGGCCAGAAAGAGTCCCTGTTGGTTTTAAAATTCGCCTGCCCATTGAAGTCAATGGCGGTTTGCGCGGTTCGCCGGTTAGCGAACATTTGAGGAAGTTCGCGTTCGCCGTTCGCGAACCAGAAATTTTGGGTTCGCGACAACACTACCCGGGACCAATGAGCAGCACGGAGGAGGCCTTCTAGCCTGCAGCCTAAAGAGAAAGCTTTAGATGTCATAGCACATCGACAGAGTGTGCTCCATATGTGGAAGTGTCAATGTCAGCCGACATCATGATCCATTTTACCCAACAAAATAAAGGTAACACCATCTGGAGTAAAGGAACGTGCTGTAATGTCCAGTGCACGAACGTGTGAGACACATTTGCAGGAGAGGAGACAAAACAACATGACTATTTTTTCTGTGAGCTGCTTGAAGGAAAGGTCTTCACTTGAGGACAATTTCAAATAGTCAAAGGATAAGTCCTACCTGCCTTAAGGAGGTATATTTAGGACGTGGAGGCAGTGCAAATCTGATGCCACGAAGGAGTCAACATAACAAAGATGTTTACCTGCTGGAAATCCGTTCCAATCCTGGTGGCCTGCCAAGATGGCTGATCTATCTATATTGATTGTACGGTATGCTAGTTCCTGGTCCAAAGTGAAGTGAGGAAACTCAGAACATGACTCAGAGGTGGAGATATGGGATCCGTGTGTTGTTCCATGCACCAATGAGTTCCAGGCATGGAGATAGGATTTCCTTGTTCCTGGGGCCCAAGCTAATAGCCGGAGATGTCCCTGAAGGAGAAGTAGATGTGGGTTCCCATTAGGATCCAGCAATAGGTCAGAAATTATCTCAAGTAATCTACGGGCATTTATATGAATGTAGGGAATCATGGCTGAGCTGTCCAGAATGGGGCTATGAGGATCAAGGATGTCTGGTAATGCCTGAGATAGAGAAGTGTCCGAGCAATGAGAGCGTAATGGCGAGTACTCGGCCATGGTTTCAGGAAAGGCATCTACTGCAATAGCCTCTGGATCTGTTCTTCAGCTGAAAAATCTCAGTAGGTGGGAGTTCAAACGTGATGTGAATAGGTCGATCTCCAAAGGGCACCAAAGAGACTGCAAACAGAGAAGAAACAAAAGGGTTCAGCCGCCAATCGCTGGCATCCCGTAAGTGTCTGGAGTTCCAATCTGCCACTTTGTTGGACATCCCCGAAATGTACTCCTCTTGCACCGAGATATTGCGATCCAGGCAGAATTGCCAGAATTCCATTGCTAGGTTTGCCAAAATTGTTGACTTTGTTCCTCTTAAGGTGGTTGATGTACTGGGCCTGTGAGATGTTGTCCTTCCATAAAAGTATGGAGCAATTGGTTGATACACCCAAGAGGCTCCGTAGGGCAAATTAGCCTGCCAGCAGTTCGAGGTAATTGATATGCATTTCTTGTTCTTCCAGGGACCATTTCCCCCCAGTGGAGGTAGGCCAGCCGCGTGCGCCCCAGCGTTCTTCCACACCTCCATGTGTTGTAGCCACCACTGACGTTTCTCTTTGGCTGTACAGTCGAGAGGAACTGAGTCCGAATAAGAATGACCCAAACAAAGGTGTTTGGCTTTCGGTCGTTGAAGTGTTCTGTAATGGAGCGGGTCGGGAGAAATGGCTTGAATCTGTGCTGAGAGAAGGCCGATGATCCTGGCCAGCTGTCTCAGGGTCAGGAAAGGATGGGCTAGCATCCAATGGATTCTTTCTTTATGGATTTGATCTTGGAGGGTGGTAGTAGGAGTGCCCCGGACATGGAATCTATGGTGCATCCCACAAATTCTATGGATTGAGAAGATTTGAAGATCGACTTTTCCTAATTGTAGGAAACCTAGGTTTCTCAGGAAAGTCATCATCCAGGACAGGTGTACGTGGAGCATGCAAGGGCCACTACTGGGTTCAGTAGTTTTGTAAAGCACCATGGTGCAGAAGAGAGACCCAATGGAAGGCATGTGAATTGCCACATGGTCTTTTCCCAACGAAAATTGCAGGAATTGTTGGTGAGTCATCGGCCATCGGAACAGTGTGGTATGTATCCTGTAAGTCGAGTTTGACCATCCAATCCTCCAAAAGGAGAAGGTCTAGAAGAGAGTGAATACCCTCCATCTTGAAATGTCGGTATGTGACAAAAACTTTTAGAGGTCGTAGATTGATGACAGGTTGAATGCTTCCACCTTTCTTGGGGACTAGGAAGAGGTTGCTCAGGAAACCTGGGGTTTGAGGGTGAATTTCCAAGATAGCACCCTTGGATGCTAGGGACTGTATTTCTTGCAACACCAGGTGTCAGTCATGTGCTGTTGCAGTTGGGTAAAAGCCTCTGAATAGGATATAGTACAAAATGTATGAAATGACCCAGGACAGTTTCAAGGACCCAAGCATCTGAGGTAAACCTGTGCCAAGCATTGACAAAATGTCTTAATCGGCCCTCCACTGCAACTGACGGCAAGTAGCATGAAGTTGAAGGAACCATAGGAGGAACCTCTAGGTCCGTGAGACTGTCAAGGTCTGCCTCGGCCTGGAAAAAAAAGTGAATTGGGTTTGGGCTCAGGTGTTGGTGTGATCGGAGCATCTGGAACCCGGTATGAAACACAGGAGGAACTCTCTAGGAGAGAACTTGCTTCATATTGGCTTGTGCCTTCTCAAATGTCATGAAGGTCCATACGTATGTGTCTAACTCCTTCACAAAGTTTTCTCCAAATAGGAGGCATTTTGCCTGTGGTCCAGGCTCTGAGATAGCTAGATTCACTAGCTTAAGCTCTATTTTATGAGTATTGCCTTGTGCCTTTCAATAGCTAATGCAGTATTGGCATTGCCAAGCAAACATATGGATCATTGGATTCACCCCCTGATGGCTAACAAGTATGCAGGGGTACCACCTGCTAAGGCTATCTCGATCATGTCAAATCTTTTTGTGATTGGTCCCAAGACATTCAGGATTTTATCTTGGCAGTTCCACAAGGAACTTCCACCATGTTTTGCCCAAAAAATGGGTGATTTTTTTGTCCATGTCCAGCGTGGTACATGCCTTATCGGGGAGATTAGGTTGTGGGTATTCTGTCCTGAGTTCGTTCCGTGCAACCTTGTCAAGCGGTTTTCTAACGTGAGCGGTAATGTATTTTGCCACATGATCCAACGGGTTCTCACCAATTTTACCCAGTGGAAGGCTCTTCATTGTGGTGCAACCACATCCTCTGTGACAGGACTTACCTTGCCCGTCTGACAATTTTTGGGGGCATCCTCGTCCCATTTTTTGGCGGACTTACGCCCACTGGGAGCTACCGGTTTACTCTGTAGGGGGTTAGGAGTAATGAGAGTAGGTGGTCTCTGGGTGGACATTGGGGTTCGGGACGAAAAAGTGGCTGGTGTCACGGATTTCGCTATGGTAGCATCCAAGAGGGAATGAAATTCTTCTGAATTCATTTTCTCATGTGATGCTTCATCCAGCATGGCATGTGTGGGTGGACTGGCCACCATCAAATACCAACAAAACACTAAATAAACTAGGCAAATAGAGTGATAAATGATAAAAATTACTAAAATTAATATTGAGACTGTTGGAGTGATACTTAGCAGCAGCAAAGAAAGAGGATTGCCTCAAGGTCACATGGGACATTATAGTAAAAGGAGCATTTCTATTGGATAATATGTTATAGTGCGGTTAACCCTCTAGGGTACATGTTAACTTGTTTCCTTTGTATATTTGCAGTATTCTTTCTTTGCTGCTGAGGAATAAAGAAAGAAATAAAGCATAATATGAGCCTCCGTGCCTGCGAACTAGCAGTTTAATGTTAAATAAAAAAATGTAAAAATTTAAATGTGCCTATATATTATCTTAGCAGGAAAGACAGGATAGATAGAAAACACATTAAAGGATATCAAGAAACATTTGAGCCTTAATTAGGACATTTAAATATTCTGTTTACTGTGGATGAAATCATATCACGTATAGAATATCCACCTAGTTTGTGAAATTAAGTTATACATGTGTGATAGGTTTATTCACTAAAGTGAGAATTCATAAGTCAGCTATGATTTCAGTTCAGCCAGAAAGTTAGACATGTATAACTCCATATTACGAACGAGGCAAAAAATAACTACATAAATATAGTCTTATCTCATTTTAAATACCAAAAGGCACTCAGGATTAAACTTGTGCACAGCAAAAAAAATTGATTGGTTCGTCCAAATAGATTCATCAGAAAGAAAATGCTGATTCAGTTCAAACAAATTACGTCCATATAATAATTTTAAGGAAAATTATTTGGATGAACCAAAATGGCACAAATATTGGCCAGTGTATTGCAAAATATAAATAATATGCATATAGTTTGCAGTACACATTTTTGCTCCATGATGTTCACAGATCAAGTGAAAATAAATAATCAATAGAGGGAAAGAGAGGAGCAGCAGTAAAATAATTACATAAATAAAGATATCTATATGCATTATATTCATTAGATATATAAATGTAGATTTTTACTGCTCCTCCTTTTCTACTCTCTTGGCCACTTCTCACTTCACACATAATCTTTAAATACAATTAGTGGCTGTCAGCTAACCATCAATCAACTTTTTGTTCAATCAATCATCTTTTTTTGTTGTGTGCCTTGGACAGAACTCAGAATCACATTTTAAACAAAATGTTTTTGTCCGTTTTCTGCTTAGGTAAACTGAACTTGTTTAAACTCCATAAGGCAAATATGTTAACTCAAAAAATGGTTAAATAAAAACTTACTTTAGAAAGCAGAGTATAATGCAGATAACTCAGCAACAGAAAACAAAAAAAAACATGTTAATAATATGAATTAGCACAACATCGCATCTAAACATATATTACAACTAAAATAGAATCCTTAGCAACATGAAAAAAAACAACAAGAAAAAAAGCTTAAGAGTGCTTTAGTTAAAAAAAAAAAAGTCCCCTTCTCCTGACAATTGCCATAAGCAAACAGAATATCCACAGAAACTGTAGCTGGAAAAAGGAATAGAAATGCAGACATACGTACACGCTCGCCACCGGGAAAAGCATCTCAGTAGAACACAGGTATACAACGATGTCATAAGATTACGCCTTTATCCAAGTATCAGATGCATAGGAAATGTGTCATAGTGCTCCAGGCTGGAATGCATCCTGATGCATGTGGAACAAATCTTACTTGATAACCAGCCTATTTATACCGAGTCTTCAAGATACTTACATACATCACTGGAGAATTCCTATATGGGATGAAACATGCTGCATTTGAAGGACTTATATTTGTTTTATTTTGTATTTGTTTTATTGGTTTTATTTTACTTCACTGCTGTTCATTAAGCTGTTCATCCAGCTGGGGATCTACCTTCTCCTGTTGTACCACTGCCAGTGGAGATATGCCCTTCGATACTTCACGTGTGCAATATAATACTTCACTATTGTTTTTATTTCTTTTTTGCTCTATGCCTGCATAAGTATAAATTATTGCAGATAATTCCTTTACTCCACATACCCTGGAAGGACCATGAGCCTGACATCGCCATTTGTTTGTGACTGCATTACCTAAAACTTCTTTGCTTGCTGAGACACTATAAGCTGTTTTACACTATGTGCTACTTGTGATTTGTTTTCAGATACCTAACACTTTATCGCATTCATATTTTTATATACATCTGCAATTGTGTTTTCTGGTTTTTTTTATATTTATATTCTTTTTTAATGTTATACACCTGGTTTTGTGTTTTCTCCCACTTTGTACTTTTGGTTTTGGTTTTCTAGAGTGTATTTGTGAGATATATTTGGGCGGTCATACCCACGTGTTTTCAATTACTTATTGTTTTCATTGCTAGTGTTTTTTATTTTTCTATATCCAGAGAAAGGGAAATAGTATTGAATAGTATAAATGTTCAGAATCCTGAAAATTATACTTTGTCAAACTGTGTACTAGGAGTCCGTAAGCAATTTTATTCAACAATAATCCATAAAAAGCGACGTGCTTAAGATGCGTAAAAATACAAAAATATTGATTTTTACACATAAGAACATCAAGATACGTTGTCTAAACCGTAATCGTACAAATCAGAAAAATAAAAAGTGCTTTTTAGAGCAGAATATACCATATTCAAAGCCTTATTAAATATCTATAGCAATGCACCTACAATTCCCAGAGCCTATTCCAACAGGCTCTGGATATAACTGCTAAATATTCCACGGATGTGGCTTAATTGCTTTTCTTCCCACATGCAGAAATCTATAATAGCTTCACATCAGAAAAAGAACCTAAAAGGCCCCAATGGAGTGATATTGATAAGTCTTTAATAAGTTAAATTTGGTTGAAAACCCTTACATTATATGTGCAAAAGAATGTTAACAAAGTATAGACTGTAAGCTCATTTGAGCAGGGTCCTCTTCACCCTATCGTTCCTGTAAGTTTTCAATCTGTTGGCGCTATATAAAGGGCAATAATAATAATAACAAAGTGCTTTGTTTGGCGTGAAGGCCAGCATTCCATAACATCGGATAATCAGTCACTGTAAAATACTGGATATTCTGGACTATAAAGCACTTTTTTATTTTCCAGATTTGTATGTTTATTGTATACACAACATATCTTGGTCTTCTTATGTGTAAGTATCAATATTTTTGTATTTTTCAACAGTCTAAGCACATCACTAGTTATGGTTTATATTTGGAAACACTTCATTATTTTTTGTTGCTGCCACTTTAACTAGATTTATATGCACTTTAGAATTCAAGCACTTTGTACATTTTAAGCCCCTTTGCACTTTTTAGTATATGGGATTTTATTCAAGCCTGAAAATTTTTATTTATACAACATTCAACCTGATGATATGAACCTCTGTAATGGGATAGGAGGGGTTAATTATTGTATAAAATTAGTCAACAATAGCCTAGGGCCTAACTTCTAATACCAGTAACTGATAAATCAATATGCAGAAGTTGCATTTGCGCAACAAATGATGAAAGAAGGTTACTTGAAACACTACTTCAAATGAACATTAAACAAAACATTATTTACAGATTAAACATATTTCATTCAAATATATGCTCCTGTAACACCAAGATGTGCTTGTAGGAATAATTCACTCCAGTCTGAAATAAAATGATTTCCTTGAAAAAGTAAAGCAATAACAGTCACAGCTAAATCACAGACAAATGGAGCGTAAACAGACAAATGTCACATGAAAACCAAGACCGAAAAGAGAAAAAAAAAATACTAAATAAAATCTCATTATATAAAAATATAGTAAGTTTGTAATAATTAACCATACATTTTGGTAAACAAGGATTTTCAAAATCCTCCTGTTTACAGACTGCTTTGTTAAATCGTGAGCACGTGATCAAACACAATATCAGGTACATTAAAAGGGTGACTGTCCCTTCTTTGGATTTTTTATATTATGTTTACTTTTACCTATGTTTAACATACAAATATCATTGTGAAAATATGTATTTGTGAGGCGTGAAAAATGAAATAAAATGTAGCTTTTTTTTTTTTTTTTTTTTTTTTTAACTAGTCACTCCTTGTCAATCATTGTTGATAGCTGTGTCCTTTGCACCTGACAGTCTGTATAGAGAAAGACAACAGAAAAGAGGAGAAATGTAATGTTTCTAAATCTCGTCTTCATTTACACTGTTAGCTATGACCTAACATTGTTTGAATTGAATATGATTTTGTTCTATACGTTATATTAAAATTAAGCATCTCATGGAAAATAAAGTACAAAAAACGAATTATAGCTGTGTGTGTGTGTGTGTGTGTGTGTGTATTTATATATATATATATATATATATATATATATATATATATATATATATATATATATGTGTGTATTTATTTTAAAGAAGCACTCAAACATTATTATTATCCACCTTAACTACTGAGATTTCAGAGATTATTCTCTCTTCTTAACACCAGCTTGGATCTCTTCTTGGATCAACCAGCTACAAATTTCTTAAAAACGAATTTCTTACTAAGGCTCCCTTCTTACTAAAGCTCCCCCCTCAGTCGTGCTTCCCCACCCCCACTGTGGTGCAGAAGGGTAATACAATTTTTTCTGTCACTTACCTGATTCCAGTGCTGATGTCCCTCCAGTGCTGGGTCAGGTTCCGCCTCTGCTCTTACTCTGCCGACGTCAGATGCCAGGTAAGATCTAATGTGCATGTGCATGATGGCCGCTCTCATACTAGTACTTCACCCATAGGAAAACAATGTATAATGCTTTCCTATGGAGTTTTACATGACTCTGGATGTCCTCCTCATGCATAGCAACCCAGAAGTCCCTCTAGTGGCTGTCTGGCAGAGTTGCAGTTAACCATCAAAGGTAATTATTGCAGTTTATTGAAAACGTGGACACTGCACCCAGACCACTTCAATGAACTGAAGTGGTCTGGGTGCCTATAGTGTCCTTTTAACTTTATGTCAGAATATCCTACTTTGTTTAAAATAAGGAATGCAGCTACTTAAAGAAATAGCATGAAAAATGTTCTATAGAATTCAATAACGTGTTTTTCCTTTCAAGTGTCCAGATCTGAGTCTGACAAACTAAAAGAGGGGGAGCAAAAACGCACTTGCTACAGACTTATGCATTCAGTTTGAAACGAACTGTGATTTCTCCAAATTTTCATCTGAATTATGTAACTCCAAAGCACTATATGGACAAAGTATGAAACAAATGAAATGGACAATGGATTAACCACTTTGATTCTTTCATGATGATGAGGAAACTTGTGTACTCGGAAACTTAATCCATCTAGTGGTTCGGCTTAGATAAACATCATCCATGAAAAATATTCAGGAAAACAAGGCAAGCCAAACAAACAGGAAACAAATGCTTCCATTGGTAGACATATGTATGGACATTTTTTTTTATGTTTCCTTTCATTCAATTAAACATATTTTTTCACTTTGTCTGACTCAGTTACATGTCTATTTATTTTGTTGGAAATTTGATGAAAATTGCAATTGGTAACCAAATTTTTGCCATTTGTTACTCTCTACCACTGCCAACAGACAAATAGTAATAATATAACCCATGACAGAGTGAGGGTTAAAGGGACAATCAGGCGCCCAGACCACTTCTGCCCATTGGAAACCTGTGCTAGAGCGTCACTCATTTCCCCATAGGGAGCATGCGCATTAGGTCTCCCTGGCCGGCGGGCGGGATCAGTCTCGACCAGCGGCCGACGCAATCACTGGGAGGAGCGGCGGCAGAGGAAGAAGCAGCGACGTGGGTCGCTGCCTCTGGTAAGTTACTGAAGGGGTTGTCACCCCTTCAGCAACCGGGGATTGGGGGGTGGGAGGGAGAGGGGACCTGCAGTGCCAGGAAAACGGATTGTTTTCCTGGCACTGGAGTTTCCCTTTAACAATGTGGAGGCCCTTCCAGTTCTTGCTAGGCAGCTACTAGCAATACATGAATGTTCATTTATTGTAAAAAAGTAAATGTTTATAAGTGCACATGGGTGTCATTTGGTGGCTCTAATCATGATAAGGAGGGGACCTAGTTTCCTCTAACCCTAGTCCTCACCAACGGGCAGCTGGTGGGGTATCTTCATATAAATAAGGGGCACCTAGTGTCCTCCACCCAAGCCCATATGGGTGGTGGCTGAAATATTGATAAGGGGGTGGACCTAGTATGTACCAGAGTTCCAATAACAATTAAGATTTTATATAAAAAATAAAAAGGTAACTTATTGCCAGTATTAACTTTTGTTTTTACTTTTTAATTTATTTTACAGTTACATGGAGAGAACTATAGGAACAACAACCAAAAGTGCATATTTAGTAGATAATCCCTCATTCTTAAAGGGAAAAAAAATTAAAAAGGAAAAATAAATTAAACACTAATCTAGGATATTCCAAGTCAAAAATATAATAAGAAAGAGATCAGTCCAGTAACACAGTCCAATTTCAAATGCCAATAATGAAGTAAGAGGCAAGTTTAAAGGGTAATCCAAAATCATTACTAGGGGAAGAAAGCCAGCAGTTCATTAACAGAAGGTCAATCCAAAATTTATGAGCAGAAGTCAAAGTCTTAATAATGGTGAGACAATCCAGAAGTTCATAAGGAGATCAGTAAAGAGAGGAGATGAAGGGAAAATGAAATGGAAGAATTAGTGAAGGAACTGTTTGAAAACAACTGTAGGAAGGATTGGGGGTATATAACTGAGAGTTAGTAGTAGTGATACATACATTATACACAATAATCAGGCAATTAGATCCAAGAGTGAGGGTGTTAAAACAGCATGATATAATACTCTTATTGTTTGATTTTAATGCAATAACATTTAATTTAGAATTAAAGGAACAGACCCACAAAATATATTGCAGCCAAACCTTTCCTATGCTATGTCAGCTATTATATTGCCTGAGAAATATTCTAATTCTATGCAATATAAATTTCTCAGGCCAACCAATGAGAGTGCTCTGACAGTCAAGTCTCGAGAGAAGGCTCACTTCTCTCTCTAATAATTAGGGACTCCATCCACTGACTATGGGATGTGTCCTTTTTTCCTTTATTAAAATACACCACACTTGCTGGTTACAGTTGGGTATGTCCAGCTCTCCTCCCCCTCCCCCCCTCCCCCCCCCATTATGCATTTTAGAGTACCCCACCAGATGCCCATGGGTCAGGGCGCCAGGGGTGACTATGTTGCTTGTTTTAAACATTAATCAGATATGCCCACACCTGCCATGTTTAAAACCTCCATTATAGAGATATAAAGATCTAGTGGCCATATAATAACACCTCATGCTGCTGAGAGGTTTTAACCATTTGTACATAAGTATAGTAACTTAAAATTATTGTTAGCTTGCATAAAATCAAGTGAATGTTCATTTGCGAATTTGTATATTACCGGATTCATTCATTTCTAATTCTATTAATGTCTGTGCTTTGTGAATTTATACTTTGTATAGGGTTCCGACGCGAAAAACTATTTTTTTTAATCGAGGTACCAACTGTATCTGGGAGATTGCTGCACATTTGCTTCGGCGGACCGACCATATTTGGTGTTGGTAAATGGGAGGATTGCCATTGTGGTGAGAATTCAGTGATTTTTTTTTTGTTTGGTTAATAACCCCAGCAATATCACTGCTGATTTGTGTCCCTTAATAGGTGCAGTCAAACTGTCTGTATAGATTTTTTACAGCTTCTGCTCCTACAGCAGCACCTCCATTCTGTTTATTTTTTGATGCCACATGTGGAACCCCTAATCCCAAAGAATCTGAATATATTCTGGCATCATTGTTTGCTCAGTTTTATGACTGCATGGTCCATCAGAAATATGGAATTCGTCCAGAAAGCCCAAAATTGTCTGAATACCGTATATACTCGAGTATAAGCCGACCTGAATATAAGCCGAGGCCCCTAATTTTACCCCAAAAAACTGGGAAAACGTATTGACTCGAGTATAAGACTAGGGTGGGAAATGCAGCAGCTGCTGGTAAATTTCTAAATAAAATTAGATCCTTAAAAAATTATATTAATTGAATATTTATTTACAGTGTGTGTATATAATGAATGCAGTGTGTGAATGAGAATGCAGTGTGTGTGTATGAGAATGCAGTGTGTGTGTATGAGAATGCAGTGTGTATATGAGTGCAGTGTGTATATGAATGCAGTGTGTGTATATGAATGCAGTGTGTGTGTATGAGAATGCTGTGTGTATGAGTGCAGTGTGTGTGTATGAGAATGCTGTATATATGAGTGCAGTGTGTGTGTATGAGAATGCTGTGTATGGGTGCAGTGTGTGTGTGTATGAATGCAGTGTGTGTGTATGAATGCAGTGTGTGTGTATGAATGCTGTGTGTGTATGAATGCTGTGTGTGTGTATGAATGCTGTGTGTATGAGTGCAGTGTGTGTGTATGAGAATGCTGTGTGTATGAGTGCAGTGTGTGTGTATGAATGCAGTGTGTGTGTGTATGAGTGCAGTGTGTGTGTATGAATGCAGTGTGTGTGTATGAATGCTGTGTGTGTGTATGAGTGCAGTGTGTGTGTATGAGAATGCTGTGTGTATGAGTGCTGTGTGTGTGTATGAGTGCTGTGTGTGTGTATGAATGCAGTGTGTGTGTATGAGTGCAGTGTGTGTGCATGAATGCAGTGTGTGTGTGTATGAGTGCAGTGTGTGTGTATGAATGCAGTGTGTGTATGTGTGTGTGTAATGCAGAGTGTGATGCAGAGCCTTGGTGGGGGTGGGCATTTTTTATTTTTTAATTATTATTTTAATTTTTTTTTGTTTCATTACATTTTTTTATTATTATTTTTTTTTATTTTATTATTATTTTTTATTTTATTATTATTTTTATTTTATTATTTTAATTTTTTTTTTAATATATATACATTTTTTCGTCCCCCCTCCCTGCTTGCTAGCTGGCCAGGGAGGGGGGCTCTCCTTCCCTGGTGGTCCAGTGGATGGGCACTGTGTAGGAGGGGGCTGTGGGGGCTGCAGAGAGATGTTACTTACCTTTCCTGCAGCTCCTGTCAGCTCTCTCCTCCTCCGCGCCGTCCGTTCAGCACCTCGGTCAGCTCCCAGTGTAAATCTCGCGAGAGCCGCGGCTCTCGCGAGATTTACACTGTGAGCTGACAGAAGAGCTGAACGGACCGGCGGAGGAGGAGAGAGCTGACAGGAGCTGCAGGAAAGGTAAGTAACATCTCTCTGCAGCCCCCACAGCCCCCAGTCTGTATTATGGCAATGCAAATTGCCATAATACAGACAATTGACTCGAGTATAAGCCGAGTTGGGGTTTTTCAGCACAAAAAATGTGCTGAAAAACTCGGCTTATACTCGAGTATATACGATAATTGATTCTGACTGGATCAAATGCTTAATTCATACTAAACGTTCTGTCTGTGGTGCCGAAGAAAAAAAAAATATGATTGATGGTTACAGGACAGCCACTAAATGTTGATTTTATTCACAAATCAAGTCATTAACCAATAGAGGGAAATAGGAGAAGCAGTAAAAAAAAAAAATATCTATCTATCCTTATTTATAGATGTAACAAATATACCTTATTCAGTTGCCCTCCATCATGAAAAACTGAAATAAAAAAAATTTATTAAAAAATTCACATTCATGGTTATGACATTGTGAGCCCTATCTACATATGAACTCCTTGCCAAGAAACTGAAACTACACATTTATAATTGTATATGAGTGTCTTCAAAACATCCATTACAATCCTAGGGGAGTCAAAAATGTGTCCCTTTTCAAATCAATACATAATAACTGAACCATTGTTTGAATAATGCCCCACTGTGCTATGTCGTAAAGGATTGAATTTTGTTTTATTTTGTTTTACTATTTAGTAGATATATCTCCAAAGAATACACGCGTTTATTTTTTTTCCCGACATGTTTTCTTTCGGGGTATATGTAAAAACAGCTTAAAAAAACGTTAGATCTGCTACTTTCAGTCTGTGTTGGGGAACTGACCAGACCTCACTGAGAAACCTCTGCACAGCAACTGCCAGCCAGTAGGTATGCAATTTCCAATGCTTGTCAATACGCTGTGTAGATAGTCAGGGACACTCTAGCCCAGCACACCGGTCACCTCTGGTAGCTCTGGGGAGCAAACTGAAGTGAAAAAACTCCCTGGCCATTTGAGTGACAGCCAGGGAGATATTTCTGCCCCCCGCACCCTCCTTCCCTAGTAAAAAAGGGCCAATTTATATTCAAAGCTGGAAAAAAAGTCAGACTCCAGACACAAAAGCAAGAAGCTGAAGTGTTTTACGCGTCTGGGGTGCTCCTTTAAGTCTTTGGAATAGGTGACTAGATTTTCATTCTATAACATAAATAACAATCCCAAAATAACATAACATTTACGTTTTTGTTTTTTGTTCTCTAGTAATGGTTTATTTTCTTGAACTGGAGTAAATTTGGAGTATACTTTCTTATTACAGAAAGCCAAAACAAGCAAGTGATCTGAGTCTAGATTCCTGATGATTTTCTGTAACTTCACATATACGTTAGAACATCTTTTCCCTTGGCAAACAGACCAAGCGAAGGCAGGACAGACAGACCTACATTGACTCTATGTGGTTGTCTGTTTTTTTACATTGCGAGACAGAGGCATTTTTTAACTGTGATGGATCCTACAACTCTTCAGTAGTGAAGTAGATTTATTGCAGCAAGTAATGGTGATTGATTAACAGGACTCGACTCAGGAAAGGAAAAGGTAATAAGAGAAATATACAACATGAATCATGAGTACAATGTATTATAAATTTGGTTCAGCATTCCATGAATATTTGCAGCTTGGCACAGTCATTTCTTAACTTTGTCATATTTTTCTATACATTATGGGTAAATGATGCTGGAGGCTAATGTATTTAATAGTATACGAAACACTATCTTTGTTCTGAAAATAGGCACAGCTTATAGCCTGACTGTTACGCATGGCCAATTCAGCGCTGATCTTCACTCATCAATTACCTGTTGTGTAACAGGAAGCTAGGAATGAATATTTAAATAACAGAACTATTTCTCTAACATTTTACATTCCAAAATAAAATATTAAACATAATAAATATAACATATGGGATTAATAGACTATATTTTAAAAAGAGTCAAGATTTTAATTTCTAAATATAGCTTTTATATTGTTATTCAACATCTATCTTCTATCTCGATGTATCCTTCCTGGTAAAATATTTTTATAAATTAATACATCTGTCTTCTATTGGTTTTGTAATGGTATAATTTTCTTTCATCACAAACTGGCCCCTAAACACCACAAACCAGCAAATCAGGACAAATACATTTATGTATTGTAAATACTGTTATGTTTCTCTAGTTGTGCTAATTAGTGTTTATTATTATAGTGGAATGTGTCAATTTACTTGAATTATTTCCATTTCATTTTCAGCTTGTATTCATACACAATGATGTGTAATGTATATACATACAACGTATTGACAGGAAACCCTTCCTGTCCTTTTATAACATTATATATGTGGGAGTGCACTGAGAGAGACAACAATGGCACAAATGTTCGGAATTGTTTGTGAACCCAATACAAAATTATGAACTTAAGGGGTTAAACATAGCTCTTAAAGCGTTTCTTTCCTCTTTATGTATCCTGTATTATACTACTCTATATAATACGTAATGACCTCATAAACTGTAAATAGCATTTCTTAGTAAAGATGTGTATGGAAAGTGTTCCATATCCTTACACAATAGACTGAAATGAACAGTTTAATCTAAAAAAAAATACATTTTATAAATCATTTTATGCTTTATGATAGTCTGTACGATTTGTCACAAACTGTAAGTAAATGTTAAGAAGGCATACGAAAGCTATCTTTACTGCTATATGGTGGGAGATTTGTTTATGAGGTTTGAGTTACAATTACCTATAATGTTTACTTGTAAAATTTGATTAGTTGTATCTATACATACACTCAATGACCACTTTAATTTTAATTAAAAAAAAATATTTTTCAGACATGTACCTGCCTTGTATTATTTTTGCTGGTGCTTCTATAATTCAGGCCTTGGTACTCTTGTTATCACAAATATCTCCTGGTTCATTTATTAAATGTTTCCATGTTTCTTATTAAACTCCCCATATCCCACCAATATCCCCCCTACCTACCCTATTGATTCAATCCTATTGTGAGTTCCCATCTATGAATCTTATTTCATTGCTTACTTTTTGAGAGAGAGAGAGCACATCTTGCATCCATTGTATTGTAATATATATTTTTTTAATTCTGTTTATCTGCTCGTTTTGGGGAGTTCTATATGTTCATCCCATCTCCTCCTCTCCTCTTCCCTGTCACCTCCCCTCTATGAAACTGGATATCAATTATACCCAACTTTATTATTACTTATTAAGGTCAGGAAAGAGGAGAAATATGATATTACTTCCAGCTCCAGTTTTTAGTTATTTGAACACCCAACACCCCCCCCCCCCCCTATAAAAAAAAAGAATCAGGGGAGAAGAGGGGTCACTTTTCAACTCTAAGGAATTTCAACTCTATGATGATATTTGTTTGGTTAACGTTTCCATTTTGCTTATCTATGTATTCCAGTCTTCTATTTAAGTATATATATTTCCTAGGATACCCCTTTCCATTTTTGCCTGCCATATCACTTGTGTAATTAGTTCTTGTGAGCATGGGATTGTCACTGTTTTCCAATTTCGTGCTAAAAGTAATTTAGCTGCCATAATAATATGTATCGTAAACATTAGTGTCTTTTTTTTATCATTTTTGCCCAGTTCAGATTTAACAGGACCACTTCAGGCTTGAATACTAATTTAATTTCTGTTATTTGGTATATTACATTGATTGCATCTTTCCAGAATTTATTCATGGGTGCACATTGCCACCATGTATGAACTTTCTTTAATATTACATTTCCAGCATCTGTCTGATGACTGGGAAGATTTTCTTTAGGCGTTTCGTTGTTAGGTACCATCTATTTGAGAGTTTGAATTGCGTTTCAGTAAGGTTTAAGCAGTGTATATATTTATATAATTTGTTTAGGGAACCTATCCACTCTTCTTCTGCTATATGTACTTGCAATTATTTTTCCCATGTATTAATAAATTCTATTGGTTTGTCGTTGTGACGGTCACCCTGAGTGAGGAGGGGTATCTACCGCCAGAGATGCCCTTTTCCCCTTAGTCTGAGTAGCGCTGCAGTATTCTCCAGTTGATATCCAAGCAGACCAGGAATCAAATATAGCAATAGAGCTCTTATAAGAGCTAGTGGTTATAGCAGTATAGCGGTTCCCTACAATCACAAGATGAGGGTGTTGAGGGTTAAGTGAACTGATTTAATGGTTGCCACACTGGCCTTTTATGCAAGTCCCCATGCAAGGGGCTCTCCCAATGGACCTTGTTGGGGACTACAAACTTACAAACCAAAAACGACAGAGTACAATGTATGACACTCCCGCATATGGCATATAATCCCTCTCATCAGCCTGGGGGATAATTGAGTCAATTACTGTATCAACTCAATTATCTCCAGGTGAAAGAGAACATAATTTACAGACATTCTGAAAGTACCCAAAAAACTCACATAAACCCCATAAAAAGTATATCCCATGATAGCCCCGATCTGGGTGAGCAACATATCCAAAAATCACCCAGATCGGTTTGGGGGTTTGGGATTCATATTGAAGTCTTATTTATGACCAACCGCACACGAGGCTCCTGCCCAGAATAGTTCCATAGAATTGGGCTGCGCAGCCAGTCTCTTTCGTGGGCTTCAAATGCTTCAAACAAAATGTCTCAAATAACCGTTTGTGGGAAAGCTAATCATTTGACCCTTGTTCGGGAGTTGGGTTTCATCGAACGCCGCCTCCTTTGGATAATTTGGAACGAACCTAGGTGATCATGAAAGTCTCAGCGGTGTTCAAGCCGTTGAGTGTCCGAAAATAGTTCCATACACTCGATGCCCAAACACCGCTGGACGTGTTCGACAAAACAAGATTGCCACCGCCATGTGTTTGCACATACGAATTGACGGCAACCCAGTGAACCACTTAGAACGTTCAGTATTGCGGTTAGAGCAAGTGTTAGTAAGGTCAATTGGGTCAAATGGCGGCACACGACTGGCACAAATACTTGGGTGGTGCAAGTATTCTGTACATTATTCGGTATACGAAACAGCTGGGGCAAATCTGTTCGGTTTGGTTCGTATACAGATCCAGGCAAAATAAAAGTAATATCCAGGAACAGGGCATCTGTTACACAGTTACTCCCATGTGGAACACTCCGGCAGACCCGGCCTGACCTTTTTTGAGTCAACTTCAGAGTGTCAGGTGCTACAAACTAAGTTCTGTTTGTTGGACAACCGTCGGCAGGCCATTCTGCTTGCCAGGTCGATATTGGATGGTGAAATTGTAAGGTTGAAGGGCCAAGCTCCACCGCAAAAGCCAGCAATTGTCACCCGTGACCCGGTTAAGACACACCAACGGGTTGTGGTCTGTAATTAGGGTAAATTAGTATGGAAGTCTTATTGCTGACTGACCGCACACAAGGCTCCTGCTCAGAATAGTTCCATAGAATCGGGCTGTGCAGACAGTCTCTTTCATGGACTTCAAATGCAACTAAGTGTCTCAAATAACCGTTCATGGGAAAGGTTGTGTGCCCCTTGCTTGGGAGTTGGGTTTCACCGAACGCCACCTCTTTCAGATGATTTGGAACGAACCTAGGTGATCCTGGAAGTCTCAGCGGTGTTCAGGCCGTTTAGTGTCTGAAAATAGTTCCATATATTCGACACCCAAACACCGCTGGACGCGTTTGACAAAACAAGATGGCCTCCACCACGTGTTCGTACATATGAATCGACAGCCACCCAGTAAACCACTTAGAACGTTCAGTGTTGCAGTTAGAGCAAGTTGGTGGCACACAACTGCTTTGGGTGGTCCCAGTGTTAGGTACATTATTCGGTTTATGAACCAGCTGGGGCAAATGTCTTCAGTTGGGTTCATATACCGATCCAGGCAAAATAAAAGTAATATCCAGGAACAGGGCATCTGTTACAGTCTTGTCTCCATCTGTATACAACTTTGGCGCATTTTGCCAACAGCTTTTTGTCATTCTTTCCTTTGAGTATGTGTGAGAGATTTGTAATTTTATCCCACTAGTTTTTAAGGAGGTATTCTGCCATGAAGACCTTAATTTGCAAATAATTAAAGGCTTCCCGGGGGGAATATTAAATTCCTCCATAATTTGACTGAAGGACTTAACTTTATGTTCCTCTAATATGTTTTTAAATTCCCCCTGTTGTCCAAGTATCTATTCTAATATTGTCTAGCATATCTGAGATAATAGAAATTGGAAGCACATCTGTTATTCTATTTATGAGTCCTATGTTAGCTGTACATTTGTCCCACCAGCTTGTTAATTTAAGTATCTGTGATTTGGTTTGTGCCTCTTTAATACATTTTGTATTCACATCTAGGACCCAAAATAGTGAAGATAGGTTCCTACCCCAGTTTTATCTTTTTGCATTTTGTACCATGTTTCTTCAGTTGCTACATTGTTTTGTGTGAGCAGTATATGAAATAGTCTACCAGCCACGTAACATTATAACATTTCCGGGCACCCCAATCCTCCATCCTGCCTTTATCTGGCTAAAACTTTCATCTTAGCCATTGCTTTTTTGCCTCCCCATACAAACTTAAAAAACAATGAGGAAATTTAGAGGGATCATTCTCCATAATTACAGCCATTTTGGTAAAATGTATGCTTTTAAGATGTTGATCCTGCCCGGCCAAGAAAAGCCCAGACCTTTTCAATCCCTTAAATTGCTATTTGTTTGTTTTAGTAGAGGTAAAAAGTTGGCTTCTATTAGGTCTTTCAAATCTGAAGTTAGGGTTATACCTAGATACTTATTTTCGGGGATCCTGATATTTTGTACAAGGAAATTAGTTAACCTTTTGTTCATATTTTTTAGCAAAAACATGATTTCTCCAGATTCATTTTGTATCCTGAAACTTTAGAGTATTTATTTATCTCTTTTAGAAGCTCTGGGACCGAAATTTTTGGTTCTTCTAATTTAGTAAGATATTGTCTGCATAAATATAAAATTTTATTTGCCCTACCGCATTAGTAAAACCTTAATTTATTTTGTTGTCTTATTGAAATCACAAGAGGTTATAGCACCATTATATACAATAAAGGGGACAGAGGGCTCCCTTGTCTAGTCCCGTTCTTAATATTGAAATGTTGTGATGTAAAACCTGACCCTGTTACCTTTTCTGATGGAGAGCTGTAGAGAGTGGACACGGCTTGTAATAATAGACCAGTGATTCCAAATTGTTTTAAGATAGCGAACATGAAACCCCATCCAACTCTTTCAAACGCTTTCTCTGCGTCTATTGACAGTAACATTAGAGGGGTTCCATTGATAGCTGTTTCTTCTAGTATGTTTATTATTTTTCTGAGATTATTGATTAAGGTCCTCCCTGGTATAAAACCTATTTGGTCATTATTGATTAACTGTGGTATAACTATTTTTATTCTGTCAGCAACAATAGAGGATAATATTTTGATATCGGTATTAATTAGTGAAATGGGTCTATAATTGCCAATCAGTTCTGGGTCTTTATCTGCCTTTAGGGTGGGGACAATATCCACTCTCAATTACCACTTTAATTGGTCAACATTTCTAATGTTGAGACAGATCACTTTGCTCTCAGAATAACCTACATTCTTTGAGTCATGGATTCAACAGTAGGAATGAAGTAGCCTTAATAGCTTCAGAAGCTGCATTGACAGCATGCATTGTTCTTCTGAGCTGCAGCTGTGGGAGGAAATTATGTCAGATCACTTCCTTCCGGTGTGAGTATGAAGCCACACTTGAAGGCGAGGAAACTTATAAGAACCTGCTGGCAGGTGCACAGCTCTTCCCTGAGAATTGTGTGCTGCAGAAGGGAAATAAGGAGACATGATTAAATGATAAAATATGTATGTTTGTGTATGCAGGCGCTTGTGTTTACATGTGATTTTAAGACTGTGTTTGTGTCTCTTTGGATTTGTTACTGTGTTAAAATAAACATGTTTAAATTCTTTTAAACAATGGTGATGAATCATTATCCTGGGAAATCCTATTTAGGGTAGCTACAGAGTCTGTTGGTTTTATATGTCTTGTTAGGCTGTGAATACAATGTAACTTTACTAAGCACATCTGTGCTGAGATTAACATTTGTACCTGGGGAGAAGACAGGGCATTGTTTAACCCAAGGGAGCTTATTAACCTGAGTTGTGTGGTAAAAAGCTTTTTAAAATTAACATCTCATTTAAATGCTTCTACTGAAGATTTATGGAAAAAAAAGTTAATGCTGTTAAAGAGAACTAAACAATGATGACTGAAAAGCAAAACAAAAAATGAACACTAAAATACTGCTGATAAAGTGCCATGTTTATTGAGGCAAGACACACGCTTAGATATATAATTAAGGCTATGACCCAAGTCTTGCTATCAGTGGTGGCCTGTCTTCTGGCATGTTATTAGCAGTATTTCAAGGTTTCCATGTCTATTTTGTTTCATAGTTACTGTATAGGGCACTCATCTCATTGATCTGTCCATTTTATACTGCTGATTTTTGGATGATTGTGGAGACAGGGTGTGAAGAAAAAAAATGATGCTCTAACCTTGCAAAGCATCCAGTTCCTGTTTCTGGCTGATATAACATAATAACAAATGTGTATCATCTGACAATGTTGCAAACTATTTGGAGATAAATGTTCAATATGGAAAACAATCACAGAGTTACTCACTAAAGTGAGAATTCAAGATTAATTCAAAGTTTTAAACTTAAAATGTATGGCCAAAGTAGCCAAATTGGAAGCATAGTTTAGCATAACCAGTTCATATGTTGTCAAATTAAAGGTAACGGGAGAAAGGATAACCCAGGATTATAATATTATGTTTACTTGTCCTTATATTTAACAAATATGTATTTGCATGGTGTGAAAAATTAAAGGAAATGTATAAATCCACACCTCATAATGTTGCAACTGGGTGCCTCCATCTTAGCTCCTTGTCAATAGTTTTATATGATCTTTCCTTGCACTCAACAGTCTGCATAGAGAAAGCATACAGAAAAAAACTAAATGTTAACCTCTTAAAATAAAACTAGTTTCCCTGGCACTATAGCTTCTCTCTCTCTGTCAGGGCCCCCTCCCACGGCGCTAGACCCAGGTAAGTGACTGAATGGGTTATTAATGATGACAGTGTGTAGGAAGGTGGCCATGTAGGGGGGCACTGTGTGCAGTGGTGTGTTATGGTTTTGTGCAGCCCTAGGCACAACAAAACTCAGGCACCCCCCCCCTTCCAAATTCCTCTTCCTGACATACACACGCCCTCATTGATGCATGCACTGACATACACTCACAGGTACACAGTCATTGTCACGCACACTTTTTAACCAGCACACTCTTTCACTGAAACATACACATTCACAGACATACACATTCACTCACATTCACCGACAGACACACATATACACTAACTGACAGGATGCAATGTGATTGTGTGTGCACTCTCTCCTGAGCTCTTCCTACTCAGCTCCGCAGTGATGCCGGAGCTGGAAAATTATGTCACTCTGGCCCTGGCATCACTAAGAGGTGTGCGAGGGAGCTGAGCTGATAATAAATTCTAAATTAAACAGAATTTGCAACAAAAGAAGCGTAAATATGTGATATCTCTTTACAGGAAATGTTTAAGAAGGATGTGTTAGTCACATGCAATGAGGTGTGCATAAGCAAAGTGGTTGAATTCCTAAATGGCAGAAATGTTAACAGTGATACTGCAGGGGCATGATCTATACACCAAAACAACTGTTTCATTAAGCTAACGTTGTTTTGGTGACTATAGTTCCCCTTCAAGTAAAAATAAAATAAAAAATAAAAGCATTTAAGTCAGATAAATCATACTCATTATGTATAAATGCTTGCAAAATGACAATTACAGAGGCTAAATTAGAAAATGTTAAACTGATAGTCAAAGACAACAAGATCAACCCCCAAAAGTATTTTATTTTTTTAAGTACAGAAATAAGCAGGAATTTGAAATATTGTTTTCTGCAGTAAAAAGTAAAGAAGATTTGATGGTTATCGATGTGCAAATCACTGCTAAAATGACATACAGCAAGCATGTCATTAGATGACACAGGAGCCAAATAGTATACACTGATGGTTATTCAGTGAAATAAGTATAAAAATAGCAAAAAACACTATTTCAACAATCATGTGAAAGCAGTATAGAAAAACAGATGTCATGCCCATTCTAATTTGAGCTATGCAGGTAGGACAAGGTGCAAAATATGCACTAGCATATTCTTTTTCACCCTTGTAAAAAATAAAGCAATTTTTTATTTGGATCATATCTTTAGTTCTACCTTCAATATTGGTGTGACTGCCATTGTCAAACAGAAAGGGTCCTTGATTACCCCTCCCCCCCCCCCACTATTTTAAGGGGAGACAACATATGTACAACAGTCTTCATCCTGTGAGTGTAACTCTGCTAGCACGTATATTGCACATTTAAACTCTATTACACTATTGTAATTTTTGTTTTTGTAGATCTACATCTGTATCCTCTATAAATATTTGTTTGGGCAATATTAAAATACCTGTCTAATATTGTTTTATACCCCTAGGCATGGACTCTTTAAGGCCTCTAAATGTGTCCTGTGTTATTTGGCAACAAGACATTAGCAGCAGATCCTTTAAGTACTAAAGTTGCAAGGGGGAGTCTCCATTAAAGGACCACTATAGGCACCCAGACCACTTCAGTTCAATGAAGTGGTCTGGGTGCCAGGTCCATCTAGGATTAACCCTGTGTGCTGTAAACATAGCAGTTTCAGAGAAACTGCTATGTTTACATTACGGTTAATCCAGCCTCTAGTGAGCACCCTCAGGGCACTATAGTGCCAGGAAAACGAGTTTGTTTTCCTGGCACTATAGTGGCCCTTTAATCAGATTGTTTTTTGCAGCACATCCCACAAATGCTCAATCGGATTGAGATCTGGGGAATTTGAAGGCTCTAGGTAGGTGGAGCGTTTCAAAGTAAGATGAACGCAAGGAATCAAGGTCTCTCAGCAGAACAGTGCCCAGAGCATAATACTTCCTCCACCATCATGTGTCAGTCACTGGGGAAGAGATGACAGCAGGATGCACTATGGACAGAAGGTAACAGGGTGCACTACCTTCTGCCCATTGTGCATCCTGCTGCCATCTCTTTCCCAGGTGAATGACGCACACCTGATCTAAGATAATGTGATCATAACAGGAAATCATCTTCCATTACTCCATGGTCCAGTTCTGATGCTCATCTCCCCATTTATGGAGCTTTCAGCAGTGGACAGGGGTCATCTTGGGAATTTTGGTCTGCCTGCGGCTACACAGCCCCATACACAGCAAACTGCAATGCACTGTGTGTTCTGACAAATTTCTAACATGGCCAGCATTGAGTTTTTTTTTAGCATTTTGAGCTACAGTAGCTCTTCTGTGAGATTGGACCAGAGAGACTAGTCTTTGCACCCCACGTGCATCAAGGATCCTTGGGCAACTGATGTTGGTTTGATGGTTGTACTTCCTTGCACCACTTCCTACTGGGAACACCTCTGAAGACTTGCCGTTTTGATGATGCTCTGACCTAGTCGCCTAGCCATCACCATTTGACCCTTGTCAAAGTCACTCAAATATTTTCACTTGCTCATTTTTCCTGCTTCCAACACATGAAATTCAAGAACTGACTACTCACTTTCTGCCGAATATACCCCACCCTTTGACAGAGGCCATTGTAACAATATAATCAATGTTATTCACTTCACTTGTCAGTGGTGTTAATTTTGTGGCAGCTCAGTGTATAAACCACAAATAAGAGAATGATTAAGGGGACATTAGATTCATCATGTTTCACTGTTAAAGTACATCCAACACATATCTGTCTGTCTGTCTGTCTATATAGTATATAGTCATTTTAAGGTTTTTTTTTACACACTCTTCAGAGTACAGCTATACACTACATAAGTATGTTTATCAGTGTTTTTTAAAACCTTATAAGTAGAAGATATTTCTTAAAGTGACACTATTTGTGTAGCCATTCTGAGTGGAGTCAAACGTTGATACGGTTTTTAACCTTATCTAACATAATATGCTCTTAAGAGCAGAGAATTCTGAACTTGTACACTCATACAGTAAATCACATTTAGTCCAACATCTTTGTTGAGCTGAGCTCATCTGCCTTTGTAGATATCATGTGGGCTCAGTTAGTATGTTACTATTAGCTTGGTCTTACCTAAGGAATGCCTTTAGATGCCCTTAATGAACATTTTGTCTTATCATGCCACTAGATAACAGTCCCAGGAGGCAACCCATCCTTTTTCCTGGAGGTAATTACTTTATGGTCTAAATCATAGTTTGTACTTTGAAGTACACTTTGGAAAAGTAGTTAGGTTTTCACCTGTCACACTCAATCTACCTTAAACCTTGTAATTGTTACTGAGAGAGGTCAACACCTTTCCACAAGTTTCTGAGGCATTCTCTCCACACACTTACCTAAATGAATCACAAGCAGATCAATTGACCTTAACTAGGTAATTTCTTAAATCAAATGCTTTTTTACGCTCCTAATCTATTTTCTTGTCCACTCTTTTTTTATATATAAAATCTCTTGCATAATTTCACTTTTTCGTTTGTTTGTTTTTTTACTTTTTCGGGTGTTTAGTTTTTAAGTTTGTTCTTGCTGGCTGCAAGTTGTATCAGTACTTTGCTAATATTGGGTCTTTCCCATTAAGTCCTCGGGGTAAAAAATGAGCCCTTGTGGACAACTATTGGGGCTAAGTTGCATTTGTAATCAGTACATTGAAGCTCTGAGAAAGGACTTTGGCAGACACTTCCTGTTCTTTTTCTTTACTGTGTACTTCCTGTAGAGCATGGGCTGTGAACTGATCAAATCACATGCTGACCCAGTTACTGGATGGATGTTATACCTGTTTGGATTTTAAGAATATAGTACCTCCAATAAGCTGAATAGACGGGGATTTAAATGGCTATCACGGGGCAGTGTTAAAGTACCACCATCTTCTTTCAACACTCCTTCAGAACTTATAATGACAATAAACAACAATACTTCAATAATGGCTGTGTTCAGATAAACTGTAGGTACATTTGATCCTTAAGACCCTATAATAAAATATAGGAATGAAAATTCAAATTTAAATGTCAAAGCTTATTGCTGTCTACCCTTTAAGTCAGGAATCCTGTTTCCATTCTAAAATATCTAGGGTATCCCTTAAATGCAACCTCGTGGCTGCTCAGTATGTTGACCTTTCTTACTTATCAGGAGATGCTGTCTTTTATCAGATGCCAAGATTAGCAGACAATGGAATGGCAACACTGGAACTTCTGTCTTGGAGTGGCTCATTGCTAGCAACTTTGTAAGTTACTGAAGTGAAGCAAATATACATATATAATTTAAGGAAATAAATATTCACATTTCCATATTTCCCTACTCAACCTTGTTTCTTTACTACCTTAAAGTTTTTCTCTGTAGTCAGTGAACTGGAGATTTCTGCTCCTCTTCAGTCTTAAGGCTCATCCATCTTTTCCTTGATTCCATGCCCTATTACCTTGTTTGATCTATCACCTAGTCTTGTTCCATCCTTTCAAATAACAAATGCCCAATATGCACAACTGGGTGTGTGAGAAAATAAGTCCCTCTGATGAAAAAAATAATGAATAGTTTATTGAAAAGAACATAAAATAAAAATAAATGAGACATTTGTTATTTGAATGTGTTATAGTTTTGCGTTATCTCTATAGGTATGTCCCCAGCATGACAGTCAGGTTTACATGTTTGGACTGCTATTTGTATGATATTGTTCCATCCTTTACTTCTGTTCCTTAATTTACACCTTTAATCTCTCTTTGAATGTCTTCCTTATTTCCCTTAAACATTATATTGTCACTCCCTTTAAAAATAAAAAAAGTAAAAATATTCTCTCTTAACACAACATTTCTGACTGCCTACTGTCCTATATTTACTTATTTTTCCTTTCACCTTAAACCTTCTTAAGTGTATATAATCAACTAACTTCCTCAAGTTCAACTTCTTCTCTGAATCTCTTCAGCCTGGTTTCATCTCTCAGCATTCTATTAAAACTGCCTTAACCTTAAGCTAAGCTCCGCTAAATACAATCGTCTTCACTTTTTTTTTTAAAGGAGAACTGCAATTGTCCAGGATTTTTTGTTTAGATTTACTTACCCTTATACTTAACAAATATTTTTGTTTTAGAAATAATAATGATAATAAAAATGTGAAAATCAATCTTGCTATAATATGGTACTAAGCACCTCATCCTGGCTCCCTGAGAATCATTGTTACAAGCTCTGCTCTTTCTACTTATCAGTATGTAGAGAGTATATAAAGAGAGCAGGAGAAACTGAAGCAATGTTTCTATTTGTTGTCCTCCAATGTGCATTGGATGTGTTGGAAGTGTACTGAATTGTATTTTAATTGCTAAAACTTTATTATACATTTAAAAGGAAATGATGCATCGCAACAAAAATAGCATCAGTTAAAGGTGATTTTTAAATGTTTTATTCAATATACAAAAAACTGTAATTTAAACAGAAGGAAGTCTCCCTTCATTACTTTTTAACTCTGTCAGATTTGCACTCCTACTTCTGTTCCCTTATAACCTTGGTTAGAGTATAAGACTGTGCAGGACTATCGCAAAACAAAATGTTCCTTAATTTGTGTACATTGCTGCCACAATATATTTTTTTGTGTTATTAAAGCTATTAAAAAGCTTTTAAACTCATTTCTATTTCAGCTCTGGGGGAATCTCTTTACTGAAGGGAGATCCACCATCGGGGAAGTGATCAATACTGGTGACTTATGTCCAATCAGATGATTCTCATTGGGACAAATAACATGTGTGGCAAGTGCCACAATCTGTCAACAACTACAGTTCAAAGTGAGTGATGCAGGAAGTCTTCCCAAGCATCAACCAGACTAATTACTAAGAGGGTTTATAAAAGTGCCAATTTCTCTTGAAATTGGCACTTTCATAAAATAGGCCAGAGACTACATAATATTAAGCCATAAAGCGCTTCAGCAAAACGAAAGTGATTTAGGGGACCAGAGTGTCCCTTTAACATTTTGATTACTTCATTTCATGTGTCATTTATTTGTTATTTTCTAAAATCAAAGCTGCAGAATAAAATATGTTGACACTATAAATAATTCTTGCATTTGGTTATTGTTATTATCAGTAGTAGTATCATCCTCATCAACAATGACAAAAAATCATATGAATACAGCAATATGCAATTCTATCATAACTTACCACTATACTGTACCATACATGGGTTCCAATATAGTGTCTATATACTGCCAATCACCATTATATATTGCGAGGCAACTGCAGTGTGTGTGTGTGTGTGTGTTTGTGTGTGTGTAGGATACAGTGTGTGTGAAGGATACATTGTGTATAGTAGATGCAGTGTGTAGTAGATACAGTGTGTATAGCAAATGCAGAATAAATGTTTGTGTAGTATATTTAGTGTGTGATTGTGTAATAAATGCAGTGTGTGTGAACAAATAAAGCTTATTTAAAAAAATGTTTTTATTAAATGTAATTTTATTCGCTTACCTGTGGCCAAGGAGGGAATATATTATACTCTCTGGTGGTCGGGTGGCTTCTTGCAGCCTGCCAGGCTTCTAAGTGTCTGTTTAGTGAAGAGGGAGCCCAGCAAAAGCAATCTTCCTGCAGCTCCTCTCTCCAACTCTCCAGCTCTCACAAGTCTGGTATGCATGTTGTGGGGAGCGTTGCCGTGGTGACCCCCTGTCTGCCTAACTTGTACCAGCTACGCCTCCAACTCCATTGGCTGTTAGATTTGCAGCCGTGTGGGGGGCGCTGCAGGTGGTGTTTGCTGCCCCCTGGAAAGTGCCACCCAGGGCAAATTCCTTGCTATCGGTGTTATAGATACAGCACTGGGTATGATTATCTTTTATTAGTCAGCTAACACATTTCTGTGTAAAGAGTTTAACAAAATAATAGCTTCCCTGAAGTATTTTACCAATGGATTTTTTTCTTCCTCGTTATGCAAGAGAATATGTGTCTCTGCATCATCTTTATGCTGTATAAATGAGAACAAGAGAGAGATGATTTGTTGGTAGCTTATATTTGCTGTCCATTTCATCAAAGACCTAGAATATACCAGAACAGAACTATAACTCGAAAATTTAGAATAAATTATATTTATATATATTCATTGAAATATGAAGTGCAGATTTAGATTCCTGCCGTTTTTTTTTTTTTTTTAATTTTAATTTTTTTTTTTTTATTATTTCTTTGCTAGGTTTGTGTGGAAATTGCATTTTGGAGAGATTGCTTTCAGTGTGGAATGCTGTATTTGGTCCTAATAGCATTATAACACACGGGATTATGAACTAGCTGTCACAAAGAAATGACATATGTGCGGAGAGAGGCTCATAAATCCCTCAGATTTCGGATTTCCTGATGAACAAGTTTAATCGATTGTCCTAGAAGACCTGGTGATGAGCCTTCCTGAATGTTTTCATATTTTCCATCCACATAAGTCTGAGTTCACAACCTGTGCTATTAAACAACAATTCAACTTCTTCCACAACCCTACTCTCCTCTTGACCAAGTCCTACAGAGCTGGGATGTCAGTGATAATTTTACTAGGAGTTTTTCTTCTTGTCGAGCTTAGTACCAAACATACAATTCCCACACTGTGTTGTAGTGAAAGATTTCCATGCTACAGATCAAATAGATTGTTTACATAGAAACATTAATGAATTGAAAAGTAATAAATTCCCTCCGTTTGAAGGAGTTTGCTATGCTAAAGGGCTTTGTAACAAATATAAATAGGATTAAAAATTCCGTATAATGAAACGTCTGCATTGCTGGAATACAATTTAAATGATTTTTGAAAAGCTGCAAACTTGCTGGTCAGATCATTTATATAGGACAGCTGTTAACAATTGCTGTGTCATTGCAAAACTGCCTTAACCCCTTAAGGACTGAGCCAATTGTTCAAGTTGTGATCAAAACAAACGTAAACAAAACCTTGAATTTGCACTATATGTGTGTAATTCACCTCTTTCATATTATGTGCACCCACACTTATCATATATAATTTTGTTCAGGAGTAGCAGGCCTATTATGTCACATCAAATATTTGTATATGAAACATAATTTAATATGAATAAAACATTTTTAAAAATGAAAAATTAAGAAGTGTTATTATTTTTTTAGTTCTGCATGGCGTTTTAACTGTGAATCTCACAATACTTCGCTGTTACTGCAATAAAGTACACATATTTTTATTCAGCGATGTCTCATGGGTAAAAGAGTACCCCCAATGTACAGGTTTTATGGAGTTTTGGAAAGTAACAGGGTCTAATATAGCTTATTAAATTTCAGTTTATACGCATATTATACACAAATTTGCCAGACTGGTTATGTTGCCTTTGAGACCGTATGGGAGCCCAGGAATGAAAATGACCCCTATGATTGCATACCATTTGCAAATGTAGACAACCCAAGGTATTACAAATGAAGTATGTACAGTCTTTTCTAGTAGCCACTTAGTCACAATCACTGGACAAAGTTAGCGTTCAGATTTGTTTGTGTGTGGAAAATGCAAAAAACTAAATTGAATGCTAAAGTGGCAACTAAAAAAGAATGGAATACCCCATTTGCAATACCTGGGTTGTCTACTTTTGCAAATGGTATGCCATCATGGGGGTAACTCTCATTCTTGGGCTACCATACGGTCTCAAAGGCAACATAACTAATTGGGTTAATTTCAATGTGAAAAAAAATAAATTCAAGCCTTATATTTGACTCAGTAACTTTTGAAAACACCCGTAAAACCTGTACATGAGGGGTACTGTTATACTCAGGTGACTTCGCCGAACACAAATATAAGTGTTTCAAAATAGTAAAACATATCACAACAATTATATCGTCAGTGAAAGTACCGTTTGTGTGTGAAAAATTAAAAAAAACTGCATTTTTACTGATGATACCATCGTTGTGATATGTTTTACTGTTTTTAAACACAAATTTGTGTCTTCCAAGTAAAACATGTACCCCCCATGTACAGGTTTTATGGTATCCTGGAAAGTTACAGTTTTAAATACAGGGCTTGAGAGCCAAATTCTCTGGACTTTCGGCCTGGGTTGCCAGGCAGGTCCCTCAGATTGTAATTAATAAAATTACTTGATTATGTAAATATATTACATAAATATATTTGTAGAATTTAAATATATATATATATATATATATTTATATATAAAATTAACGTCATTCTAAGTGTATTTGTGTATTTTAATATTAATATATAATTATATATATGTATATATCAATATTAAAATACACATATAATTAATTATGTATTTATGTGTATGTGTATATAAAAGTACTTAGATCATATATATATATATATATATATATATATATATATTAATATATATATATATTAATATATATATATATATATATATATATATATATATACATACACAGGCATTAGGGGGCCGGATCGGGTAGGGGGGTCTGCCTGATGTCTCAGGCAGACCCCAGGATCGCGACCACCAGCGGGGGAATGGCAGGCACCCGGTAAGTACAAAGGATGGCGGGGATGTTCTATGCTACCCTCCGGCATTTAGGACCGCCTAAAAAAGGCTGGCATAGAATGCCCGCCGTCCTTAAGGGGTTAACCAATTCACTGCAAGTTATTTTCATTTAAAAAAAATATAGTATAACATGTATTTGTTGTGCAACTGCAAAAACAAAGGGCACAAGTATTATATTTTGTTGTTTAGGAATACCTTACAAGTTTATATTATGTACATTTATTCATTTTTTATTTATTTGTTAATCTTGTGTAGAGATTTTGAGAGTAAATATTTTATAGATGACTAGGTCTCAATTATTTATAATACAGATTAAGGAACAGAGCACACATAAAAACTAGGTCTCATGCATGATGACGTAGAACGCAGATTTGTCTATGTTGTGGCCCAGGAGAGTGAAGTTGTTGGCTAATGGAGTGGTTAGAGAAGGAAGCTCTGATACTGTTAGACTGGTTGCCTAGCAACCTCGTCACCTGCACTCTCGTCACATGATAACTTCCACGTGTGTTGAGCACTTCCGGGAATCACGGCGGTGCCGGCCGCCCGATCTCTCGATTGTAGTATAGCCACGATCTGTTAGGTTGCGTAGCAACCCAGTCACATGACACACATTGTTCACGTGGTCTCTTCACTTCCGGGTCCTGTAGCTGATCGGGTTTCCGATCTTCTGATTGGTAAGCGTTATTTCATCTGTATGTATATATTGTTCATTATAACTACACCTCACTGTGATCTTGATAAAGACCCCAGCAGGGTCGAAACGTTGATTTATTTTGCACAGAATTTGTACCATGTTTTTGATACAGTAAATACTTTTTTTCCACTATACTGAAGTCCTGGTGTGCTCCCCTTATTGATTGATGTATACATGGACGCGGGATTGCACCTAGGCATTTGATTTACTACAGAGGAATTTCAGGAGGAGTGCCTTGCTTACCTATTTTTGTGTGTATATATATATATATATATATATATATATATATATATATATATATATATATATATATATATATATATATATATATATATACACAGGCATTAGGGGGCCGGATCGGGTAGGGGGGTCTGCCTGATGCCTCAGGCAGACCCCAGGATCGCGACCACCAGCGGGGGAATGGCAGGCACCCGGTAAGTACAAAGGATGGCGGGGATGTTCTATGCTACCCTCCGGCATTTAGGACCGCCTAAAAAAGGCTGGCATAGAATGCCCACCGTCCTTAAGGGGCTAACCAATTCACTGCAAGTTATTTTCATTTTAAAAATATACACCGCTTGGTACAGTCTACACTGCGGGTGAAGTGGAGAGCAGGTGGTATCTGCTGAAGTGTGAGACATCTGTAGGGAGAGAGAGGAGGGTCGGCACTAAATTGGAGCAGTTTTAATTAAATTGGCAACGGAAAGGATCAGACCTTCATATCAGTGTGATAAGCAAAATGTGGTGGAGGAAGGTGATAAATCTATAAACATTGAAGGGAAACTGAAGAGAGTCCAAAAGTGCCGGGAAGTCTGAAGACACATGAGACACATGTATCATTACAAGAATAAGAATAATAGAAGGGATTTGGGACAAAAATAATGCTGGGGAGTGTGAAGCATTGTAGCTCTCCTTATTGTCATTATTATTTATTGATTAAAATATCTGCAGAGCCACTTATCTTGGTAAGAGGGAAAGACGTTTCATTTTTAGTGAAATATAGTGATTTATAACTGAGTTATCAACCTTCATGTCTGTGAGAAACACAGGAGAAAGCTGAAAAGTAGAACCAAAGTTAAATTGTTAATGAAAGAGTCCTCTGTGGTACAAAGGGGGGAGAAAAAAGAAAGAAAAAAGAGAAAAAAAAGGAGAGCAAAGAAAAAAGAATTAAGTAAATAAGCGCCCTAAAAGGGACACTCCCAGCAAACCCTCCCTTTGACAATACCCGCCTACCTAATAAATAGACCAAAGAGGCAAGAGAAAACACCCAGATAAAGCACTAGATATAATTTAAAAAATACACTTTGGTAGATAAAAAAGAGAAGAGAATAATGCCACCGCTACACTCTTCTTCAATGAATAATCAGCCTTCCTGATTGTGAGAAACAGACACTGTAGAAGCTTGAGGGGGTGAAAAAGAGAAAAAAAAGAAGGGGTGAAAAAGGGCATCAAAGAAAAGGGGATAGGGTAAGGAAACGTAGAAAAGGAATTCAAAGAATAAAGAATAACGCAAATAAGCCCTCATAAAGGGATATTCTTAGCAGACCTTCCCTTTTGATCATACTCTCTCTTTAACAAACAGACTAAAGAGGCAAGAGAAAACTATCAGAGAAATCACTATATTTAAAATAGAAAATAAGCACTTTGGTAGATAAAAAGGAGAAGAGAATAAAGCAAGCTGTTGTTACACCTCTGCTGCCCAAGCCCTGGGCAAACAATGGCATTAAAAAAAAAAAACTTCAGAGAACAAGCAAGCTACTAATAAAAGAGACAAGAAGACAGATGCCGAAACTGAAAAACCCTTATCCTTTTTTTCACCACAACCCAACAGGGACGAATCGGAATCATAATTTGACACTGAGTCTGTGGTAAAAGATCTGATTGAGGATGCAACAAAAATTCCAAGTTCTGAGAAATTATCCCCTTTATTGCAAGAATACCTTAATGGCTGTTTTGAAAGACAATTAGAGAAGATCAAAATTAAACTTCAATTAAGTATGACAGACTTAAAAAAATACATTCTGGCAGAATTTCTGGTATTGAGTACAAGAGAATACTCAAACAGACCAAAAAGTACTTGAAAATAAGATTGAAGAAATGGAACAAATATTGGTAGACACCGAAGTTAGGTCCAGCAGGAATAATCTAAGATTAAGGGACATAACAGAACAAGATACCAATGATAAATACGAAGAATCTGTGATAGAATGTCTAAGCAAATTGGGCATTCAGACTCCCACTAATTATTCCATGCTAGAAAGATGTCATAGAACCATGAGAACATGACAGATTCCAGAACACTCTCGGAGAGATGTCCTAATATGTTGTACATCGTATAAAACAAAGGAACAACTACTACAAATGTCAAGAAAAGCACAATTGGAAGACCCTTTCAATAAAATAAAAATGTTCTCAGATCTTTCCTACTATACGAGAAACAAGAGAAGACAGTTTGCAAACTGATAATTTTTTTACGAAGCTACAACCTCAATTATGGCAGATCCAGATGCCACAAGGGAATGGCTTAAATCTAAGAACCTGGACAAGGAAGACTTAAGCAAAGTAGACTTTGTTGGGTTTTTCTTTTTTGTTTCTTTAAAGAAATATGTAGTAACCAATATAAGGTGGAGGAGAATTACCAGTATAACATTCCTGAATGTTAGTATCTATAAAATATTGGTATGATGATTACTAAAGTCCCACCGATATATAGATTTGTTAAGATTGTAGACACGATAGGTAGGATAACAATTGAATTGGAGATTATATACATAAACAATTATATAAAGAAAGGGTTCACTGTTTAAAATTAAAGAAGGCCCCTGACATCTCTGGATGTAATATAGAGTTGTCTTAGAACAAATTGAAACACTGCACTTTAATGGGCAAGAAGGGGAGATGCACAGTGAAAATATTACAGTAGATTAATAATAAAGAGTCTTCTATACTATAAACATAGTAAGAGTTCACTGTTTAAAATTAATGAAGTTGAATATTATCATAAAGGCACTGAAATCAATATTTAAGTGGGTGATAATTAAACTAAAATATAAGTTGTAAATATTTTTTGCACTGTAACTGAAAATCTGTGTGGTTTTTTGTTTTTGTTTTTAATTAAAATCTAAGGAGAGAGATAGCAATCGCTAAGAGGAAGTGGAGATTTAGAAATAAGATACACTTTTGGATATACTTAGTGATTAATACTGATATAGTGTTTGACTACCTGAGGCTTACATCAGGAAAAACTGATTATTTAAATTGTACGGACACTATGATATCCAAAGGCTAATTGCTTTTTAGAAGACCCACACTAGAATCAGTAATCCCTGGTATTAAGATGTACACATATAATGGTTTACCATATTGAACGCTGCTACTGAGGAAAGGGTATTGGTAATATCAGATACATAGTTAATTTCAAATTGAAATATGATGCATTTGATGAAATAAGGGAAACAATCTTACTTTTTTTTTTTTAACTAATTTTAATGGATTTTTTGTGAAGCTAACTGATTATAGGAATTAAAGTTGGAATACCCAGGATATATCTCCACACCCGAACTTAATAGGTTCTATGAGGGGGTTAAAGTGTTTCTATAGCTCGTATGAGCCTAAGACACACTTGCGAAATTCCCAATTTAAGATTGGGATTATTTTTGTTATTTATGTATGATATGTTAAATATGTATTATATAGGTGTATTTTATATGTTTAGCTCTGAGGCCAGGAGAGGTTGGATGTCTGAGGACATCTGCATGGGTTAACAACAATTTGATTTCAATGATCAGGCTTATTTCAATTAATGCACAGGGCCTTAATTAATTCCAAAACAGGAGTATGCTCCTAGATATGTTAAAAAACGAAAAAGCCCAAATAGGATGTATACAGCATAAGGATAAAAATAAACTCAATATAAAGCACTTTCCTCTCATGATTCATTCCTCTCGTAAAGACAAAAGAAAAGGGGGTGTAGCAATACTTTTCTCCAAAAATATTAATCCGACAATTACATTTCAAGAAATAGATACAGAAGGAAGATGGATTATTTTTGTTTTGCGAGATCCAAGATGTGTTATACACTATAACAAATATTTATGTATCAAATTACTCCCCAACAAGATTTTTAACTAAATTTATGCTGAGACTGGACATGATCTTGATTTTGCCTTCACCAACCTCTGTACTGCCTCTAATCTCTCCAATATTCCTTTTCCTCTATCTGATCACCATCTGCTGACTTTTGACATTGGTATACCTAAGACCCAATTGACACCACCGTCTGAACATCACTCTCACAGAAACCTGTCTTGACCTAGAGCATTTCTCCACTAATCTCCAAACTCTCCTTTTACCTATCTCAAACCTCACCTGTCCTAGTTCTGCAACCTTCTTCTACAATTATACCCTCTCCTCTCAACTAGACATCATGGCACCTTGTACATTTAAACGCCGCAGGTGCCCCCAACAACAACCCTGGCACAAAAAGAAACATTTACCAGTATATACACCTCCCCAATGTGATCACAGCAAAAAAAAATTTGTAATATTACCAATATAGGACCAATATGGGACTGGACTGTAATACAAACAGCGTGGAACTGGACTTGGGTATAAACTAAAATAGAAAAACAATAAAAAACAGCAACATAGTGTAAACTGTATAATAAAAAATGTGTAGTAGATAAGTATGTGACTCTCACTCACATTCTCCAGAGCCGTGCCAGGCTCTGTAAAATAGGCTCAGGGGTGCCAATACTGGCTAACAACCCTGGCACACCAAGCTCTCTCGATACCTTCAAAAATGCTCCAGAACTGCTGAACGCTGTTGGAGAGAGTCTCACTGTGTATCTGACTTTCTCCACTATAAATGTATGCTGAGCTCATACAGCTTGGCACTGCAAAAGTTAATTACTTCAATACCCTCATAACCACACTCTCCCGCGAACTCAAACTACTATTTCACACATTTAACTCTCTTCTTCGCCCTGCTGTTCCTCCTCCACCTACTAACTTGACCGCCTCAGACTTTGCAACTCACTTCACTGACAAGATCTCTACAATCAGAGAAGAGATCGCTCATCTTTCTTCTTCCCCTTACAATACTTCCCCTAAATTCACTCCCTCTGCTGTTCTATGTTCATTCGCACCCGCTACATTGGAAGAGGTTTCTGCTCTGCTCCAGTCCTCCTGCCCCACCACCTGCTCCCTAGATCCAATTCCCTCGCATCTCATCCATACTCTGTCTTCTTTTCTTTCTCCACCTCTCACTAAAATTCTCAATCTCTCTCTCTCCTCTGGTATATTTCCATCGCCCTTCAAACATGCAACTGTAACTCCAATTCTAAAGAAGCCCAATCTTGACCCTAACTCTCCATCCAACTATCGTCCTATCTTGCTACTGCCTTTTGCATCCAAGATCCTTGAAAGAATTGTGTATGCGAGATTGACAGACTTCCTCAAGTCCAACTCTCTGCTAGACCCACTTCAGTCTGGTTTCCGCGCTAAGCACCCTGTGGAAACGGCACTGACCAAAGTATCCAATGATCTACTCGCTGCAAAATCTCGTGGTCACTACTCTATCCTAATTCTTCTTGACCTGTCTGCGGCTTTTGACACTGTTGATCATCAACAGCTTCTTCTCATCCTCCGCAATATCGGTCTACAAGATATTGCTCTCTCCTACCTCTACCTGTGCTCTTTCAGTGTTTCTTTCCCCTAATCTGCTTCTTCTCCACAACTCCTCTCTGTTGGTGTCCCCCAAGGTTCAGTCATTGGTCCCCTACTGTTCTCCATTTATACTGCCTCCCTTGGTAAACTCATTAGCTCCTTTGGCTTCCAATATCATTTCTATGCAGTTGACACGCAAATCTACCTGTCCTCTCCTGATCTCTCCCCGTCCCATTTGACCAGTGTCTCTGACTGCCTCTCTGCTATTTTTAACTGGATGGCTGCCCACTTCCTTAAACTAAACTTGACCAAAACTGAAATTCTGGTCTTTCCTCCCTCAAGTGTTGTTACTCCTGTGTCTGTCTCCCTCCAAGTCAACGGTGCTACCATCAGCTCACCATGCAGGCTCGCTGCCTAGGTGTTCTCTTTGACTCCGACCTCACCTTCAAGCCTCATGTTCAATCTATCGCCAAATCCTGTCATTTCCATCTCAAAAACATTGCGCACATCTGCCCCTACTTAACGCCAGATGCGACTAAGGTGTTGGTCCATTCCACTGTCCTTTCTCGCCTTGACTACTGTAATCCACTTCTCAGTGGTCTCAGTTCATAACGAATGCGGCAGCTAGGCTCATCTTCCTGTCCGCCCGCACCTCCCATGCCTCACCCTTCTGTCAGTCCCTACATTGGCTTCCTATAAAATATAGAGCTCAATTTAAAATTCTGGTTCTTGCTTTCAAATCACTACATAATGCTGCTCCCACCTATCTATCCTCCCATATACACAAGCATGTCCCATCTAGGCCCTTACGATCTGCTGAAGACTTACGTCTATCTTCTGTCCGTACTCCTGAGGTAGATCAAATCAAGCGTTTGATTATTTGTCTATCTACTCCTTTCTAAATCGATTGTGCGCATGTCTTCTAGAAGTAAATCACACCAGACACATTTCAGGTTTATGAAGAACTCCAGAGTGGCCTTTATTGCAGGGGGTGCAATTCCCTTTTAAATCAGAAATGCGTCATGTACAGAATCACAGTTAACATACAGTATACATTCATCAATTGGTTAACAGTCTAAGGGGTCTTGTCTAAACCCACCCTACTGGGCGTGACCCCAGCATCATCACATGACATTTCTTTGTATCCTAGCCCCATTCCAGCTCCATTTTACTACACGTGGCATGTTTCTATAGAGCTTTTAGTTGCACAAAGGAAGTGGGGGAGGAGTTAGTAAAGGAAGCTGTTCCTTTAACACAGGAATTTGTTACACAAGGCTTGCTCGGTGGGAAGGGTAGCAGGATGGGAGGAATTTACAGAGGAAATAGTTACTGAGCACACGGGGGGTGGGGGGGAGGGAAGCTTTTACTCTAGCAGCCAGTGAACACAGATACACAGAATAAATAGGCATTTTATCCATAACACTCCCACCTCTGATGCTCGCCTTCAAGATTTCTCAAGGGCTGCACCGTTCCTGTGGAACTCGCTTCCCTCCTCCGTTAGATGCTCACCCAGTTTCCACTCCTTCAAAAAATTGTTAAAAACCCACTTCTTCATAAAAGCGTATCAATTAAACTGTTATTAGCTCCTGACTGATTCCTCTTCTGCAACTGTCACTAGTCTAATACTATCTTTGCCTTTTTGTGTCATTTTACCCCACTCCCTCTAGCATGTAAGCTTATTGAGCAGGGCTCTCAACCCCTCTGTTCCTGTGTGTCCAACTTGTCTGGTTACAACTACATGTCTGTTCATCCACCCATTGTAAAGCGCTGCGGAATTTGATGGTACTATATAAATAACATAATAATAATAATAATAATTATTGCTGGGGACTTTAACTGCATTCTGGATCCACTGTAGGATAAAAAATCAAGAGGGGATAAAAACCCTGATAAATACTATCAATCAAGCTAGTAAATTCCATCAAATATTACTAATATCTTCGTTATTAGACACCTAGAGGACCTTACATCCTAAGGAGAAAGACTTTACATGTTTCTCTAAGTCTCATTGTGCATATTCGCGAATAAACTTGATTCTAGTCGATGTAAGAGTGGTGAGCAAAACAAAGTCCACAGCGATAGTCCCGGTCCCATGGTCTGATCATGATGCTATAACATTAGAGATTATATACATAAACTACTTGCGAGATGTTTAGAAGTTATAAAAGCTATAAAAAAGCCGCTTCGCCCTAGAGGAATTAACAGCTGGGAAAAAGATCTCCAAATTGATATTACCTGAACAGAGTGGCATGCCTCGTTACAGACAGTGTACTCTATAGTACACTGCCTACACTTAGCAGAAATGCAATATAAACTGCTAAATAGGTGGTACCTGATACCTGCATGAATGGCAAAAATGTCCCCAAAGGAAATTTCCTTTTGTTGGAGATGTGGCCATTTGGATGCAAATGAAAGACACATATGGTGGGATTGCCCTCTGATTCAAACAGGTTGGAGAGCAATCCTTACAAATGTCAATATGCTCTTAGGAATTAGACAAATATGGACACCTGAGATGGTTTTACTACATCTCAATATGCCATCTTTATCCTTTAATAAAAAATGCATACTTATCCATGTACTTTTAGCCTTCAAAATGTCAATAGCAAGAAATTGGAAATCGGCACGGGTAGAATCTTGGCATTCTATAAAATAGGTAGTAAAACATCCTTGTAAAATGGAGAAAGGCATTGTCTCCAGGTTCTCTGTTAACCCCAAAAAGTAAATAAATTATAAAATACAGGAGAGCGCACCTTTTAAAAAGTAAATATAAATAAGATACAAATAGTAAATAATAAAAATTATTGTAGTATAAAAATTAGCAGCTAGACATAAAGCAAAACTCCTTAATGATCATGCCCTAGTATATGAAAATAAAAAATGTCAGCGCTATATATGGTAGCCTATACAGTGAGGCAACCTGTAAAAATTTGCAAAAAAATCAAACAAATCTCTGTGAGTTAGTAGTATATAGATAGAAACACTTAAGTACCACAGTAGTTTAGATTTATGCACAAAAAAATAGTAAAAACTTGCTTAAGAGTCCATATAGTCTTATAAGAGAGTCTTGAAGGGGTTAATCCTGTGTTGAAATGGGAGATACACTGTAGCTTTTACCTTCAAAAGATACAAAAGAAAACTTTCATAGTGTAAAACCGTTTTAATAAATCACAAGATACCCTTCCCCCCAAATAGGAACCCTTACTTGAGCAAGTTGTGATATTTGTTTCCAAGATATCACGAAATACACATTTGTAAAATCAGAGGCTGTGTAGCCGTTTACCGTCTGCTGCTCTCAGCAGTTTCAAAATTCCCGCCCGATCTCAGCGCTGATACGGTGGGTTCTCTCCTGCAGAATGGGAGCATCAGTGTGTGGACGATTCTAAGCCGGCTATGAGCATCAGACCTCTGCACCCGATGTCACTTCAACGCGTTTCGCCCTCTACGCCGGGCTTTTTCAAGATAGTGTATCGGATAAGAACAGCATCTTTAAATACATTTTCTTTTGATCAGCTAATAATCAACTGCTGATCGACTAATAGTCTTTAACATGTTAAATGTAGAGGATAAACAGGATCCTGTCATTGCTTAACAATTCAGAAATGTATATAGCATACACATACTTCATATTAGTTAAAAATATTGAAACCACATTTAAAAACATTGTGGAGGAAACATTATAGTACAAAGGTAGTGCTAATGTCAAGAAGAATAAAGTATATTGTAAAACATGAGGTAGATGATATAAGTCATTTAAACATTTATACAGTTACTTATAGTAGCTATTGGGCTTCCCTCATTCACACCCATTAATGAAAAAAGGGTGCATACATAAATAGAGGGAGGGGAAAAAACAACAACATAATAATCTAAAAAAAATAAAAAAAAAACAGCGCAAGAGAAAAATCATATTACTAAAACAAATATTGAATGAAAAATGAATAGAGAGACATTCTCAAAAAGCAATCCACAATAAGAAAAAATATGTCTAAAGAGATTTATAGATTTATAGAAGGTATATCGATGACTGCTTTTTTATTTGGGAAGGGGAGGAACTTGAACTCTCCACGTTTTTGGGCCACATGAACAACAATGGATCCAACTTATCTTTCACTTCTAAATATAGTGCTACCAGTGTGGATTTCTTGGACTTAGTCCTCTATGTGGAGGAGGGAATCTTAAAATCAAAAACCTTCTTTAAGATGGTTGACGTTAATAGCTTTATCCTAAGAACCAGTTGCCATCATCCACCATGGCTGACCAATGTCCCATATGGACAGTTTCAAAGAATAAAGAAAAATTGCACAGATCCTGTAACATGCGAACAACAGTTAGAACAAGTTAAACAACAATTTATAGAGAAAGCCTATGAACCCGAACTTTTAGAGCTAGCACTTAATAGAGTGAAAGATTTGGAGAGAACCACTCTTATAAACCCATCCAAGAAAGACAAGGAGAATCCACAGAATTTTAAGTGTCCCATTATTTTTAACTACAGCAGTCACGCACACCTTCTAAGGAGAACAATCAACAAGCATTGGCACTTTTTACATAAAGACCCTATTCTAGCCCCACTTCTACCTCAGAAACCAACAATTATTTTTAGGGGGGCACCCACAATTAGAAATCAGCTGGTGCATAGTTATAGACAGATAAAACCTACAGCACATTTTTGGAATACGGAGAAAGGATTTTTTAAGTGTGGGAACTGCAATGTATGCAAAACCACAGGTCCCACATATAGAGGAATTTCTGCTTTTGAGTCTTCAGTTACCAAGAAGTCGTATAGCATTAAAGAGTGTATTACGTGTCATTCCAAACAAGTGATATACCTTTTAAGTTGCCCGTGCGGACTACAATACGTAGGACAAACTAAAAGAATGTTAAAGACGAGAATCAATGAGCATATATACAACATAAAAAGGAAATTTGATAAACATTCTGTGTCTAGACACTTCATGGAACACCATGGGAGTGACCCAGGCGGTCTCACTTTCTGTGGAATACAAAAGGTTAATGTTCCATGGAGAGGAGGAGAACTGGCTAAGAGATTAATATATCAAGAAATGCTGTGGATTTTTAATTTAAAATCTCTGGCCCCTCTAGGCCTAAATGTGGACCTAGAACTTGTAAATATTTTGTAACCAACTTCTATATAAGGCACATAGACTTGGAATCTTTTAACTTAAGGCGAGTCATATTTGAATAATTGTCCATAAGGGGGATCCACTGTAAGAAATTATTTTTGGTTCCCATGTTTCCATCTTTGAGACTCCTCCATTTTTTGGATATAATTAGTAGCGATTTATTATTATATGGGACTTTGTGTTCCCTTCATTTGCATATAGGGAATATCATTATAATATATTTTTTCCTGATTATTATTGTTTTTTTTAGGGTACAGATATACTGTTTTACTATATGTACACTTCCAGAATAGGAATATAGACAATAGATGTCACTATGTCATTTTATTAGATTTAATACATCTTTACTAACAGTATTTCCGGAATTGATACTTTTAAAGGGAATATCTTGAAAGGCATTGCCACAAAGGAAAATCTCTTTAGACGTATTTTTTCTTATTGTGGATTGCTTTTTGAGAATGTCTCTCTATTCATTTTTCATTCAATATTTGTTTTAGTAATATGATTTTTCTCTTGCGCTGTTTTTTTTTTTTTTTTTTAGATTATTATGTTGTTGTTTTTTCCCCTCACTCTATTTATGTATGCGCCCTTTTTTCATTAATGGGTGTGAATGAGGGAAGCCCAATAGCTACTATAAGTAACTGTATAAATGTTTAAATGACTTATATCATCTACCTCATGTTTTACAATATACTTTATTCTTCTTGACATTAGCACTACCTTTGTACTATAATGTTTCCTCCACAATGTTTTTAAATGTGGTTTCAATATTTTTAACTAATATGAAGTATGTGTATACTATATACATTTCTGAATTGTTAAGCAATGACAGGATCCTGTTTATCCTCTACATTTAACATGTTAAAGACTATTAGTCGATCAGCAGTTGATTATTAGCTGATCAAAAGAAAATGTATTTAAAGATGCTGTTCTTATCCGATACACTATCTTGAAAAAGCCCGGTGTAGAGGGCGAAACGCGTTGAAGTGACATCGGGTGCAGAGGTCTGATGCTCATAGCTGGCTTAGAATCGTCCACACACTGATGCTCCCATTCTGCAGGAGAGAACCCACCGTATCAGCGCTGAGATCGGGCGGGAATTTTGAAACTGCTGAGAGCAGCGGACGGTAAACGGCTACACAGCCTCTGATTTTACAAATGTGTATTTCGTGATATCTTGGAAACAAATATCACAACTTGCTCAAGTAAGGGTTCCTATTTGGGGGGAAGGGTATCTTGTGATTTATTAAAACGGTTTTACACTATGAAAGTTTTCTTTTGTATCTTTTGAAGGTAAAAGCTACAGTGTATCTCCCATTTCAACACAGGATTAACCCCTTCAAGACTCTCTTATAAGACTATATGGACTCTTAAGCAAGTTTTTACTATTTTTTTGTGCATAAATCTAAACTACTGTGGTACTTAAGTGTTTCTATCTATATACTACTAACTCACAGAGATTTGTTTGATTTTTTTGCACATTTTTACAGGTTGCCTCACTGTATAGGCTACCATATATAGCGCTGACATTTTTTATTTTCATAACCCCAAAAAGTACAAGACATGGAATAAGTTTATTGTGATCCTGGAAACAACACCACGATGGTTTACACTTTCCTTTCTTAGTATTTGTTATCTTCTGCTTTTCCCTTTCTTTCTTCTCTATTCTTTAAGGAAATATGCTTGACAGAATAGAAAAAGCATCTTGAATCTTTGCAGAGTGTACTTGGAGCCCAATAATCCCATGGCCTCATCAGCTAGTCTGTCTGTGATGGTGTGTATTATTGTATTGTATTGTAGTCACTTTTGGAGCTATTTGGGGATATCTCTGCCTTAGCACCAGCATTTATAAGAACGGTTATTTGAACTTTTGAATTAGTAACAACTTGTGTATATCTGTATAATTATATGGAAGTAAAAGTATACCAGGATTGAATAATGGAAGATTTTTTAATGCAAGCGGGAGCCTATTCTGACAGTGCTGAGACACTACAGTTTACATCAGAGGAGACAAAAGCTATTTTGTGGGACAAGTCCAGCCTAGAATTAACTACTCAGTATACCAATAAGGATGTATATTTTCAGTTGTTGAAACTTCACAAAAAAGCAATAGACTTAGACCTACATGGGATATTCCTCTCAGATTATTTCAAGATTAAACAAATCCCAAAAGGATTTAGGATTATGAACATTCCCACTATAGGCAGATATAAACCACAGGTCTGCAGAGATTGGACTCAAGTCCTAAATAGGGCTTCACTGGATTTGATGCTTATTATAATTAAGGATGTTAAGTCTGATTTGATAGAAATACGTCAGAAGATAATGGATTTAGAAATGCAGCATGCACTCCTTTTAAATTCTGCGGAAGGCTTAAAATTACAACATAACCTGAAAGAAGAAGTTGCAAAATACCAAAATGAGTTGATTAAATTTAAAAAACAGAAACAAGAAAGAGTAAAACAGCATTATAAAGAACATACGGTTTATAAGTGGCTGTCAGGTGGACAACAAAGATTGAGACGCCCAAGACGAAAAATCCAGCATCCTAAAATGCCGACCATTGATGTTACTTCAGGGGAGTCCGCCTCAGACAATGAGGTCACTAGACAACAAAAAGTTTTTTTAGGAGCAACAGAGGGAGCCACAACGACTCGCAGCAGATTAATAAGTCAAGACGAACCAACATCAGGAGAGGACAGGGAGGGAAGACCTATAAGCAATCACAAAAAAAACCCCACCAGGAAACAACACCAATCTTCAACCTTTCCAATAGAGCATTAACGCAAGATGAAGTTCAGATTTTAAGTAAAGGACTTTCATTTGTTCCATCTTCAAAACCTCAACTTTTTAAGTGGAATGTTGAAATGTTCAAGTTTGGTAGACATTTATGTTTAAAATAATTTTTTGCTAAAAAAACTACTGAAAAGAAACAAATTGGTGATTTACAATTTAATATCCAAAAACCAACCTCTACTTTTGATCCCATTTCCAACAGTCCATCTTTGAAGACCTTTATTTCAACTGTAATGATTGAATCCCGTGACCAGATCACTAAATACAAGAGACAACATCAGAATTTGACCTACAAACAGAGAAAACGTATTCAAAATTTGGCAGATGATCCCAGCATCATAATACGCCCCGCTGATAAAGGAGGGGGCATTGTTGTTATGCAATATGATTATTATGCAAAAGAAATAAAACAACAACTACAATGTCATGGTACTTATAAGCAATTGATCCACGATCCGACTAAAGAAATACAACGGAAAATTGATGATATATTGAATTTGGGTGTTCTTTCTAGACACATTGAACCAAAGATAGCACAATATTTGTTTAAAAGTAATCCGAATATACCAGTGCTATACACCATTCCAAAAATGCACAAGGATCCAATACACCACCGGGACGTCCCATAGTCTCAGCAGTGGGGGGTGTATTGGAGCCAATTGCAAAATGGTTGGAATAATTGCTAAAAACAACCAGTAATGGAGTTGGAAACATGTATAAAGGATACGCCTTCATTGATAAAAAAAGTTAACAAGTCTTCAGTTACAAGGGAGACCAATTATTTTAGTGACCATGGACGTTAAAAGCCTCTACACTATTATTCCTCATACACAGGGTATAGAGGCAGTTAGGCAGGTCCTAACCCATTCTAAATCTTATAAAGGTCCTACCATTGAATATACCCTTCAACATTTGGATTTGACACTTTCCAATAATTATTTTCGCTTAGAAGAAAACTGGTATTTGCAAATAGCGGGAACATCGATGGGGGCGGCAATGGCCCCCATGTATGCAAATATCTATATGTATATATATGAGACGACAAATATACTCCCGAACTATGGTGACAAAATCATGCAGTACTATAGGTTCATCGATGACCTATTGATTATCTGGTCTGGATCAGAAAGGAAAGCGAAAATAATGATTGATAACCTTAATGAATTAGATAGTCCAGTGAGATTCACTTCAGAAATAAGTACTGATTCAGTTCATTTCCTGGATCTTCTAATTTGGGTGGAAAATGACAAGATACAACACTCTTTATATACGAAGGAAACAGATAGAAACACTCTTCTACATGCGCAAAGTGCACACCCGGAACGCTTAAAGGCGTCTTTACCAAAAGCTCAATTTCTTTGTACCATAAGGAATAATTCAAGTGAAAAAAAGAGAGAGGAACAACGGCAACAAATGAAAATTAAATTTCTGGATAGGGGTTATAGTAATAAACAGTTGGAAGAAGCTCTTCAAGAGGCTAAACAATTTATACCAAGAGATACTATTAGAACTGAAAATCGACTGGTTTGCCCTATAACATACAACGACACGGCAGTTACATTAACAAATATTATTAAAAAGAATTGGAACATATTGGCACAAGACTCCACTCTTCCACCAACATTTAAACAGAAACCACTTATCTGTTATAAACGTAATAGAAATCACCGGGACATTTTAGTCAAAACAGATCCAATACAAAGCTACATGAAAGTAAAAAATGAACAAAAACGTGGAAGTGTTCGTTGCCTAGGATGCGTGACTTGCAGCCATATGGTGCCGTCACGCACTTTCAAACATCCACACACTAATGAAAAATTCTATAATAACCACACGATTACTTGTAAAACTTCATTTGTGGTATACAAATGTACCTGCCCTTGTGGCCTATCATATGTAGGCAAGACAGAAACTGCGTTGTGTGAACACATTCGTGGACATCGGTCTGATATACGCATAGCCTACCGAGATGGTGATAGTGAAAAGCCAGTGGCGAAACACTTCTTAGAACAACAGCACCCACTTACATCACTTAAATTTAGGGCAATAGATCATGTTCAGGAATCAAGAAGAGGTGGTGACAGAGGGAAATTACTGCTCAATAGAGAAACCTATTGAATATATAGGTTGGACACAATTTCTCCGAGAGGATTGAATGAAATTCTCACATATCATTCGTTTTTTTTAAAAATGTATTTACTCTCTTTAACCCCTTAAGGACACATGACGTGTGTGACATGTCATGATTCCCTTTTATTCCAGAAGTTTGGTCCTTGAGGGGTTAAAGTGCTCTCGCTTGTTTTAATATAGTGTGTATGGTAAGATAGAACTATAGTATGTATTTATATTCATATAATAGAAAGGCCACCATTATTAAGCAATTAAGCTTGATCTTTAAGTTAAGTCAATGTGCTTTGAACACATAGAAGGCCCAGTAATTATACTAATATAAGTATGTTTTTTCATAGTAAACTAGAGAATAGCAATACGGACCTAATATCATAGAAAATAGAAAGTATTTCATTTAACGTTTGTAGATAAACTATATGTATAGAAATTGTAAATAAGTGCGAACCCCTTAATTACTTAATCAGCTTGTTGGGGATTAAATCAGCCCGGACCCTTTGTGGATGATGGATATTTGCGAACTCATTCAGAGCTCTGGAAATTGGAAATGAATAGCAGAGACTTGTTCAATAACCAATTCAATGTTTAATTAAACGTCAGTTGCATATATACCCCATTTTCATGTCGGTGGGGGTCATGAGCATTTATTACATAGTATGTTTTTCACAAGTTATAAACAGCTGTTTCTAGTTATAATCTTTCGTCATATAACGCATTACATATTTGATTAAAACCAGATATTTAGAAATACCGATATCTTGGACAATTAACAAGTTATTTCGAAATCAGCACTTTTTCCGTAACTAGGATTTTATATAAATCCTATTTCCAAGAACAGAAGAATTTATTCTTGGTTCAAATTAACCCTTATATGAACAGCTAGGATAGATATCAAAATGAATATTTGGTGTCAGAAATTTGGGTGCAATTGGTCGGAACGGAGATGACAGGTAAGAGGTTCTTTGGAGACCTTCTTTATCTGCATCTCCTATCCCCCACACATTGCTTTGTTATTTAAATGGGGTTGTTTACTATTTACATTTTTAAAGGGATTTTCACTGCATAATGTCTTTGGTAGACATGTTTTTTTTAAGTCTCAGGTAGACTTTTTTAACTCCTTAGGCAGGAGGTAAGCCTTTGGCAGGCAGTATTGTGCACAATTGTCTATGGTAAAAAGACTATTCCTCTTTGGTAGAGGTTCACCTTTGGTAGGTGGTAAAAGGACTATTCCTCTTTGGTAGAGGTTCACCTTTGGCAGGTGGTAAAAGTGTGTATGGGAGACGTCCCATGATCCCTCTTTGGAAGAGGTTGCCTTTGGTAGGTTGTAAAACAGATTTTCAGTCTTTGGCAGACTGCGTTGTAGTTTATGTAAATGTAACTTTTGCAAACAGTTTATGTACATGTTTATGTACATGTCACTTTTGCAAAGAAAAAAAAAGTGATTTTAACCCTGTATGATGGATGTTTGGCATTACTCAAGCTTGCTACTTTATGTGCTGTTTTATGTGACTGTGCAACTCTGATTTTAAGCATGAAGTCTGTGATAAGGGGGTTAAGATAAATAAAATGGTAATGAGGCTGTTTTAACAACTCCAAATCATTACACCCCATACTCATTATACCCAGCCTGACCCCTAAAGATAATAATGATTTGGGTGCTATCCTTGCTGTGATAGTTAGACCTCCCCAAGCAGGGACAAAGGGTTCCCACTGCTCCATAAAGCTCCCTTTTACCCCCTCCTCAGGGAGAAAGGATTGGGCAGCTCCTCTGACATTGTATGTATTCTGTAGCATTGTGAACATTTGTAAATTGTTGTATGGGGATGCTGAGATTTTATTGATTGTGACTCAAACTGTGCAGAAGTGGGTTTGCAATTTTGTTCATGGAATGTAGGATCAGAAAACCATGGACAAAGGTTTTTACCTGTGTTGTTATGACTTTTGGGAACTCAAATTGACCGGTCAAAATTTTGCCATGCTTACATGGAGTAGTTTAAATATTTTGAGTCTTTAAGAGTTCTGACAAATGCAGGTGATACCATGTCTGTGTAATCTGGTCCAAATGTTCTATAAGCGTATAAGAGAGAAATTCTATTGACAGGGTACATATGTTGCAACTGGTTAATGCAAGTGTTATACAAATGTTTAAGTCAAACGCGTTATATGGCCGTACGGGATCCTTTCTTTAAAAAAAAAAAAAAAAAAAAACCTTTGGTACCAGAACTCTTAAATAAATTTGATACTAATTTGATACTAACTGTTAAAAGTTTATTCTGTGTAAATGGTGATTGTGATAAATGTGTGTTTTGGTTACTCATTTTGAAGTATGCAGTTTGATTGTCATGTATGTTAATGGGTATTTTGCTGTGTTATTTTAAATTATATTTGAATACGTTTGTCTCAGTATTGATACAGATGGAAATGGCAGCGTAATAATCTATTAAATAACTGATTTATTATTGAATACTAGTTCAAGAGCAATAGGAGTTGTAATCCTTAAAGCAAAAAAACAAACAAAATACACTGTCTTTGTAAGTTTTAGCTGTTTTCCAAAATTCTGTTGTAATAATGGACTTCTTGCCAATATTCGACTTTCCTGTCCAGTTGCCAGGTTCTCTGATCTAATCTTAAAGCAGTACTGCTTGCATAGTTTGCAAAAATGCATAATGCACAAACATGGGAACCTACATTATGTCTGTGTTTCTTTTGAGTGTGACGTTTATTCATTTATTTTGGATTGAGTTAATTGCCTGTCCATGAATATGCTTTTTGTATTGGGATGTCTGCTGGATATCTGCTTCATTCGTTGTGTTCTGTGTTATAAGAGGACGTGTGATATTACAAGGAGTATGAAGACTATTTAAAGAATATTTGCATGTCATTAACTCAAGCCTTTAGTGTATTTTTACAACAGATTAAATGCTGATCAGCTCATGAAAAAGGGGCCCCTGGAAAAAATCTGCTTTTCAAAATCGTGGATCCACGTTTCCATTTTTAAATGGCTCTCTCTTTCTCTGTATTATTAGGGGAGTATTTAGAGTTCACTCAACTTTTAAAGTGCATTGCATTATCTAAATCAAAGAAAAAGAACATTTTTATCTTTAACATAAACAATTGTTATGTTATATGGTTATTTAACAAGAAAAAATTAATGGATGTATAGGATAAGTTTTTTCCAAGATTAAGATTCATCTAATATGCCTCATTGATTATAGCAAAATGATGAAATTGTAGTTTTTTTTGTTTTTAATTCTTTATTTTTGTAGTGCATGTGAATACAAAAAATGCTGACATTGCCACAACAGCGCATATATGTAACACAGTAAGAAAAATTCTCAGAGTATATTGCTGCTAGGCAACCTTAATCTGCACCATTTTTTTGTGAGTATGAGAGACAACAATGCATTTCAACATGTCTAGGCAATCTGTAGTCGCCAGGTTTCCATGCAGAGACAGAGGAACATCAAACATTACAATTGAGGTTATCTAAATTAATCTCTTGGACATAGGGATGTTACTTAATGAACATGTCTATCTTTCTGTCTGGGTGGAGGCTATTAACCCCTTAAGGACACATGACGTGTGGGACATGTCATAATTCCCTTTTTTTCCAGAAGTTTGGTCCTTAAGGGGTTAAAGAGGTGTAAACAAAATAATAATGCAACCCCAGTGGAGAAATCATAAACAAAACTAGGTAGATGCTTTAAACAAGTAGGTGTACATCCTTAGATTTTACCACCGCATGGGCCCCCCTTGCCATTAAGCTGACAGTGTCCCTGTTACATTAGATCTGCCTAGTGAGGTGTAAGACAGTGGTGGTGTGCTAGGCAGTTGTCAAAGTGGCAATGTTCAACTTGCAGATTCAGCCTATGCCCTCCGCATACAGGTCATAGCTCCGAGTGATCTTGGTGATCCCCTGGATCGACCTCCCCTCTGCAGGCAGCCGGCCATAGTGTTGTGGTCTTCTTGCTATCCAGGAGGTACTGCAGGCAAATCTGGGATGCTGGAGCGGTGTCTCATGCTGGGAGCCGCGTGTTCGGGTAGGTATTATAAACAGCGCCATCTGGTAACCTTGTGCTGCATGTGTCGGCTGGATTCATCTCCGGCTTCTCCACCGCAATCTTGTTTGACCTGTGGCTGGAACCCCGATGTTGAGGTGGAGTGTGTGCAGTAGGTATCGGGCTGGGTGTTTGTGTAGGTTCCTTTGAGCAGAAATCCACAGTTTTCTTGTCGGCAAGTCGCTAGTATTGAAGCGATTCTTCCCTTTGGCACATGTAGCTCAGCATATCATCGCCGCCATTTTGACTGCGGCCTCAGAGCCTTGGGTCGACACAGCTGCAGCCTGGGGTGCTGGTGTCTTCACGATCACAGGGGCCATGGGGTGGGGACCGGGATCACCCCCACAGGTCCAGAGGGGGGGGGGGAAACAGGGCCAGTTCCACTCAGCCTCGTGTTTCTGGCAAGGAGCTGGTAGGCAGGATAGCGGGACAGCGGCCGTCCATCCCACTCACTGCCAGGGTAATCCTCATCTTGGGCGACAAGGAGCTTCCCCACAAGGTACTAGAACCCCTCGGCAAGCCTCACCTCGGTACCAGGGTGCCTTCTTGCAATGGGCCACAGCTGCCTGTCGTCAGGTGGGTATTTAATCAGGATTTATATGCTGATGTTATAAGAGATTAAAGGAGCTACTCTCTTGTGCGACCATTCAGCATGGCGCTCCGGCCCCGCCCCCGATGAAATGGTAGTTTTAAAAGAGATCAGACAATTTATTTTGAGGCAATTCTAAACTACTGTATTATATTTGTATTGGTAAATTGAAAGCATTTTGCAGACCCAAATGAGAATAAATAATATAATAATGATAAAAGGAACCATACTATGGGAAAAGGTCACCCTATTAATTTGCTAAGGGGTTAAACTCCTTTTTATAAGCATATAAAATTTAGTTTTTGTGGTTAGACTTTTGATACTCAATTTGAACTCAATTGAAGTATTACAACCATATCCTTGCAGGTATAGGTAACAGCTGCAATATGATTTTAATATTTGCAATATATTAGTGTTTTCAATGTATTCTGACAATGGAAAAGTACCTAACCGCATGTCTGCATTAATGCTATGACCCAGACTGTCAGTATTGCAAACCCTACAGGAAGACTCCACTTTCACTGTTTATGTATACACTCCTAGACAACCGTGCTATACATATACAATAATTCTTCAAAAGCTTATTAATATTATATCTGTGTGGTACACAAAGAGGTGTACACAAAGAGGGGGGTGTGAGTTAGGTAATCTCGACCTGCTTATGGAATATGCTTTCTCCTTGTTCACTTTTGGTCAAACTGTTGGTCTGTGACTGACCCTCTTTGACCCCAACTGAATTTCTTGGGAAGATTCATGAGAAAGATACAGCAAGTTGTTCTGATATAAAGAAAGAGGGAAAAGTATGTTGTATCGGTCACAAAGGATTGTGATCTTAAGCAGGCGAGACAAGGACATTTGTGAGGTGATAGGAGATTGAATCAGAAAGGTTTTAGAGGCAGAGGTAGAGGATTTGATCAAAGGGTCTAACTTTTGTAGAGGTGGCAACTTCAGCACTGTTTTAATTGTGGATAGCAGGGGTTCACCCCAAGGTGCTCGTGGTGAACCCGGTTCTCCCAGTCAAGCTGGCCCCACTGGTACTCCTGGTATTGCTGGTGCCCCTGGCTTCCCTGGTGCCTGTGGTGCTCCTGGACCTCAAGGCCCCGGAGGTTCCCCTGGACTTAAGGGTAACAATGGTGAACCTGGTGCTCAAGGAAACAAAGGAGAACCTGGTGCTAAGGGAGAACCTGACCCAGCTGGCGTTCAAGGACCCACCCTGGCAGGTTCCTCAATACCAACCACAGCTTCCAACCTATACCCACACCCAACAACCCCAGCCTAATACACAGATGGTTCATGTCAAATGTCGTCCTTCGGGGACGCCAGGGCACATAATATAAAAACATTTCCATGTTCTTTAGAGTAGTCCGGAGAAATTTAATGAAATGTGTCCACTACTTTAGATCTCACCCTGTTCTAAATAGCGTGCAGTTTTACATCCCATAGTCTACAGCAGTGGGTCCCAAACCAGTCCTGATGGCCCACCAACAATCCAGGATCTATGCATGTCCATAGTACACTTCCAAAACCTGGACTGATGGCTTTGTGATAAAACAGTATTAATGCTGGCTCTTAGAGGATGTACAAGCTGAAGTTGGGACCTAGACATTGTTTGCATAGGCTGCGCAATGTGAAATAACTAAAATAAAATAGGATAATAATAAGTATGCTTAGTCAATTTGTAATGTGGTATCATAGAGGCAACTGCAATAAAATAAGTGAGTTTCCAAGACCTGACAAGTGAGGGCAACTTAATATAACATATGTCTACAGTTTGCTGCCCCTTCCTTATCAGAGGCCACTTGCAACCTTAGCAAAGCAAGACAACTCTGTATTAAGCAAAGCTCTTTGGAACAACAGTAATTAATTTTGTTTCTCCTATTTCATTCCTAGTTGTTTTGAAAAAAAAAGAGATTGTTTAAGTTAAGTATTAAACATGATCACACACATACAGAACTGGTGGCTTTTTGGACATCGGGATCTATAAAACGTTTCGGTTTCAATAAAATGTTATCGGGGTCCACAACATTTTTGACAGAATTCAGCATTCCAATTCTATTAAAGTAATTCATTGGGATTATCAAATCAAGGTTTCAAGTTTAAGAACAGTATTTTATTGGGAATTATTCCAATATGTATATGTTAGTGTTTTAGTACTCAACAAGCATTTATATAGAATGAGTGCTTCTCTCATCCATGCAAAGGCAGTCTAAAGGGAAATTATGTATTCAAATTGTATAAAGGACAATGCAATGAAATATAAGCAACACTGAGAGAAGTACATGTTACACAAGTTAAGGATTTAACTTTAGTCTCTAATTTGAGTTTAGCCTAGATAATTAATTTATTGATGTCGTACTGATCCTTGTGTTTGTATGATTATAGAGACCATACTGGAGTATTTGTGCCGCCTGATATTTGGGACTACACACCAATCTCTCTGGCTGACCTACCTACCTACCTTTTTTGCAATTAAATCTGTTTGGTCAAAATCCATGCTGGCCGAAGAAACTGAGATGCTTACTTAATGAGGACATAAACTAACTTGGAAAGTCCTGAAGGTGCAGTGCTGTCTAATGCCGCTATTTCTGTATTAACCCTTTCAACAATTGGGGTGTTGCACAGAGCATTGTGGTGAACATCCAGCAAACAGAAGAATTAAGAACTATGTGGAAGCTGACATTGTCTTGTTGTCAGCCATATTGCTGCACTTAGCTATGTTATGGTGTCTAAGATTATGGAAAAAAAGTTTATGGTGTCTAACATTCTTTATACTCCTTGAAAGACTTATTCTATTTTTCTGGACTATGCTGGACTATTGAACTATTTTGTTATTTGTATTTTTGTAGAGTTAGCCGGAGAAAGAGGAAGTGTTAGCTTATTCAGGCATGGATGTACTATGTGTCTCATTGATGTATGTTGAGTGTACCAAGGATGGATTCCCATTTATTAAGTATGGATATGACTGGACCGTCGAAATAGGGATGTGATTAGGAGGCATAGGACGCAAGGTCATGTTTGGGATTATTGTTAGAATTACAAACTGATTATAAGTTATCTCATGATTTAATATGTAAATGTGCCTTTTGAAACTAATCAGGAAGTGTTTCCCAATCCCGATACCCGAGCTATTTACTTACAAGTGCGGGTTTTATAAGTCACTAATGCTGTCAACGTGAGGGGATGACATGTCTACACAGTCATGGCCCTCACTCAGGGTTTTCCAGATGTGCTTTTTTCCTCAAATATGAGTTTTTGCCACTGGGTTTTTTGACCTGGCCCCAGATCACTGGGTGGACTGGTAATCCAAGACCCTGGTCCAAAGAGGGGGATAGATATTATTCCCGTTTTGACTATATGAGCTTACATTATGAATCATAATAATATTCCCGTTGTTGGGAATAATACACTTTGCCTGTATTGACCCAAGGCTCAAGCTTCAGATAACATGATGTTCAGTCTGTTTAAAAATGGTTAACATGACAGCTGTTTGAAATATTTAACTTGTACGCTTAAAAGATGTATTCAACAGATAATTGAAAAAGCTGAAATCAACAGCTCGAACTCCTCTTAAAGGGAAAACCTACGGCATAGAGCAAATGGGGGAAATCGAGGTGAAGAAATAATGAAAGTCCCGCAGACGTGATTAGCACGTCTGAATATACCTCCTTTTGTTTCTCTGCCGCAGGCCTCCCATGGATATTTACCGTAAGATAGATCATGATATGATCTAAGAGGGGAATTGTAGATACAAATATCCTTTTTGATATCTATCCTAGCTGTTCATATAAGGGTTAATTTGAACCAAGAATAAATTCTTCTGTTCTCGGAAATAGGATTTATATAAAATCCTAGTTACGGAAAAAGTGCTGATTTCGAAATAACTTGTTAATTGTCCAAGATATCGGTATTTCTAAATATCTGGTTTTAATCAAATATGTAATGCGTTATATGACGAAAGATTATAACTAGAAACAGCTGTTTATAACTTGTGAAAAACATACTATGTAATAAATGCTCATGACCCCCACCGACATGAAAATGGGGTATATATGCAACTGACGTTTAATTAAACATTGAATTGGTTATTGAACAAGTCTCTGCTATTCATTTCCAATTTCCAGAGCTCTGAATGAGTTGGCAAATATCCATCATCCACAAAGGGTCCGGGCTGATTTAATCCCCAACACAGCTGATTTTCACAAATACCTTAAACAGTGGCAAATAAATCACTAAATATGTGAAATCTGTAGACATTAAAGTTTGATGTACAGTTTAATACACTAGAATTAGGGTATAAGATATCTAAAATCAGTGAATACCAACTTTATACAATAGACTATAGCGTGATATGATATATAGTAATTGCCTGATTGCTGGAAAACTAGTTTCTTTTTAACTCACTAGTTTTATATAATTTACATTTCTTTCATTATCTCTGCTTGGGGGCTGCATCCTCTTTCCACTTGGTACTCATTTCTGCTTCTAGACAAGATGACATTTTATTTTTGCATATATATATATTAATTCACTGTGTGATGAGGGGTCCAACTGTTCCTGTCTATGTTGGCTACTGGCACAATCCTCCCCCTCCCCCTGCACCGTCTAACAGTGGTGGTAGTAGTAGTGAAGACAGTACCACGGGTTGCTCATAATCCGATAGAATACCTGTGGAATTTTTGCCTGCCCTGGTACTTTCTCTTACTGCTTCTTCCCTCAGTGACACATACTTGTGCTGTATTTGCATATGTTGATTCAAACCACCACTTATGTGATGACCCTTCGCTCTCGCCTTACTCATTTCCTTTCCTCATAATTGGCACTTCTGGAAGACACTCAAAATAATCCCAAACTTTTATTTCTGAACTGTATTAGCCACAACCCTTCACCTTGCAGGTGCAAATGAATTTGGTCAGTGGAAGTTCTTGTAACTCTAACCAGTACACTAGCTCTTTTCTAAAGACAACAAATTAGTTTTTGTCTAGCTTTTCTTCTCAAGAATCGTTTACCTCCCACTTAATTAATATTAATTATTAGCATGCACATTTTTCTATCTTTTTCTAGCTATGCAATATCTTTTTGTAAAACTTTTTTCAAAACTGCACAACATATTCAAGGTGGGGTCCTACTATTGGTTTATCAAAAGGCAAACTTATATTTTGATCACCTGAATTAAAACACGCTTTTTTTTATTACATGAAAGCACTAGACTTTGCAACGCCAGACCAGCATTGCATACAGTTGCCTAATTTGTTATCTATAATTGCTCCCAGGTACTTTTCATTTAATGTTATACCTATCGCTTGTGGATTATTTTGGTTTGTTTCTTTTTTTTAGCATTGCATTAATTTTGTGGCTATTAGAAGAAATGTTTCCATCAAATAAAGCAAATGTTACTTTTTGCAAATGCTGTATAATGCTTCCTTTCCTGGACTCACTTATATATCTCTTTTTCATCCCTCTGAAGCTGCTCGAACATATTGAGTTTCATTGTGTGTCTTTGAAAGAAATGAATTCTGGGGAATTCTCATGAAAAAAGGTCAATATGGACGCCAACAGCATACTTGTGCACTCGTTTCAAATTAATTGCATAGTTCAGTCTGTGGTGCCAAATAAAATAGATGATTGATGGAAAAAACGGTGATTGATGGTTAGAGGACAGCCAGTAAATGTTGATTTTATTCACAGATCAAGTGAGAAGCAACAAATAGATGGAAATATATAAATATATATACACACTGCTTCTCTTTTTTTCCATCTATTTTTCCATCTATGTGTTGCTTTTCAGTTATAGATGAACAGAAGACAAATCCCAGTATATAAATACAAATACAAATTATATATATATATATACAAATATAGGTGCTCACTATATACTGTAGGGAAGGCTATCAGGCTTAACAGGATTTCCAAACCTTGTGAAAATACAAATAGATAAAACAAACAATAGATAACCGCGCCTATATAAATTATAAGCCTTAAGTGAGATCACACATACATATGTCAGCAGGAACTTTTTCTTGTTACAGAACAAACAAACAAACAAAAGCAAGAAAGAAACAAACAAAAGAAACATGATAATAGTGCAATCTATTCTACAATAAATGGAATAAAATACTGTAGCAAAAGCACACTCACAATTTATAGAGCTTCAAAGAACTCTGCTGTTTAAATCTTGGATGGTATAATCATGTGTTCAGCAGTGCTTATAGTATATTTTCCAATTAGTGAGATAGTCAGATATATATATATATATATATATATATATATATATATATATATATTTAATATAGAGATTACCTCTGGTTTTGCAAATATATCTGCCAATACATTTAAATAAGAAACTTGACCTAACTCTTATACATGCATATTACCTAGTTGATAGCTTTCCTATACTACATGTTGTACGTGATGGAGGAAAGAATTGGAGCTTTAGGAGATTCTCAAATGATGACAAATATGTAATAAAAGAGAACAAGTACCAAATATAGTGCAGTATATTTGGTGTGAGTGGGTTGAGAAATAAGGAAATTAACTTACAGTATATATAACTAGAATTAGCTCTACTTTTTGCACCTGGGTGGTACAATTTTTCTGTGGTCTTTAATACAATGGCAAGTGCTCCAAGGAGTCTGAAATATAAACAAAAGACAAATCCCAATCTATTTTAGTGTGTTAGGATATAGGGATAGAGTAAAAAATATATGTGGAAATACATTCACATATTTTGGAGACTCGTGCTGGCTCACAGAGAGCAGCATAAAGTAGTATAATCCTCACTTAAAGATCTTGTTTGTATCTTGTTTGTATATTTTGTGATCTTTGATAAAATGGCAAGTGTTCCAGTGGGCATGGAAGATAAAAAGAAGACAAATCCCAATCTAATTGGTGTGTTAGGATATAGGGATAGAGTAAAAAAAAACATATGTGGAAATACACTCACAGACTTTGGAGACTCCAACTGGCTCCCAGAAAGCAGCATACAGTGGTATAATCCCCACTTTAGCAGTTTGCTTTTTGGTAGGAAATCCCGTAGTAAATTATGCACATAAAAACAAGAAATGAAAAATATAGTGCTCACTGTTATAAATAAAACTTAAAACATAGCATTGGAGAGGTACTAACTGCTGTGGAGCAAAATATAGTTTTACTCAGTCGACAGGGCTCAGGTGCTATGTTCCCCACCAAAGGAATAGGTAGTCCAACTCCAAGGAAAGAAACAGGGTAGGTCCAGGGATGTTGTAAATTTAAACTGATTTATTTAGTCTTTAAAATAAATATACAAGTAAAAGCAATACAATAATCAATAATCAATGTTTCCCCTGTCATCTTCATAAATCCCAATATAAAAATTAGTATTTCATCTACATGTAAGTTGAATGGTTACTCCAGACATTATAACCTTATGATGTCAGGAGTACCATGGCATAGTTCCCTGGTAATGGGGCAAATCATTATTCATCTGTTTGCCCTCTTACCTTGCCCCAACTGGGCATCAAGGCTTGAATCCTGCAGGCTAAATAGCATTTAGCATTTTCAGAGCTAAGAAAAATTATGCCAGTCCTATTAGCCATTCATTGGTTGAGAGAGTAAGTGGAGCATTCTCAGCCAATGAATGCATAGAAATATACAGAACTGACATTAGTCAACCTGAAACTCTTGTTTGACAGACTATAATAATATATATGAATGCTTCTGGATGGAGGGTTACACCTTCAGCAACAAATGAGTTAAACTCTCTACCTGCAACATTTTGTAGCAAAACTCTGCACTTACAGACTCCAGGCACCATAACTACTTGAAATCACTGAAGTGGTCATGGTGCTTGCAGTAACCCTTTAAATACTCAGTGCTACCAATATCCACTAGACCAGAGCATAGCTAAGTAGCAAGAGTGTTCAAAGGTCAGTATCTCTCTTCCTTTCTTCTGCCAGATCAGCACCAGATACTTAGGGTCAGATCCCTAGCTTCAATTAAAAACTATTAAAGGATCACTATAGTGTCAGGAAAACATAGTGGTTTTCCTGACACTATAGTGCCCTGAGGGTGCCCCCACCCTCAGGGTCCCCCTCCTGTGGGGCTGAAAGGGTTAAAACCCCTTCAGCAGCTTACCTTATTCCAGCGCCGGCTCCCTTGGCCCTGGGGACCTCTCCTCCCCCGCCGACATCAGCTCCCTCTGCCGACGTCAGCGGAGCCAAATGCGCATGCGCGGCAAGTGCCGCGCGCACATTCAAGCTGTCAACAGGAAAGCATTTTTCAATGCTTTCCTATGGACGCTCTGCGTGATGGAGGCATTAAATGCCTCCAGCGTCGCAGATGCGCCTCTAGTGGCTGTCGGAAGACAGCCACTAGAGTCTGGCTTAACCCCAGATGTAAACATAGCAGTTTTTCTGAAACTGCTATGTTTGCATTTGAAGGTTTAAAACCTGAGGGACATTGCACCCAGACCACTTCATTGAGCTATAGTGTCCATTTAAATGGGGTTTAGATTAGGTGTATCATATATATAATTGCAAAGTGCTTCTGTCATTTTATTCTGGCATTGCTTTCAAGTTTGGAAGTTTAACATTTTTTTTTTTTTTTTTAAATACCTGCCTAGCAAACATTATACAATATTGATGACCTGCAGTATAATTTGTGTTATTTTTTGTATTGAAGTTCATAAATCAAGTTGTATTATTTAGCTATCACAATTTATGTGAATTGTTCTTTGTTTGATCAGTAAGTGTGAAATAGAATTAAAGAAAAAATTATAGATGTTTGTACTTTTCTATATTGTTTAAAATTGTAGGTTCAAAAACTATTTTGCTTTGAAAAGAATTTCAGATGTTAATGGCTAACCCAGGTAAATAATTGTAGCTTGGAATAAAGGAATGTGACAAGGATTATACAGTGTTTAAGATATAAAAGTAAATGAGAAAAAAAGTGAGGTCAAGCTGTTGTTATCTCCTATTACATGTATTTCGTGTTCTTCTTGGGATTAAAGAATAGGTGAATGCGTTTCATGGACTGTAAGAAGCTGACGAAAAAGTGTTGGGCATAGATTTATTGATTTGCTGTCAAATAATATTTAAATAAGTTCATATGTGTTTTCCTGAGTTTCTTTAAATACAGAATGTATGTATAACTACATCATATACCTCAATGGTAAGACATGTATCTTTTATAAATATGTTTAAATAATAACTGTTGCTCAGTTACAGTTGCAGGACAAGCTTTTTTTTTTATCATCAATGTACATTTAAACAAGACTTGAAGACCTACAAAGCAATTTTTTAATTTGTGTGTCCTCCCACTAGATTAAAGGAATGAAATATATTTCTATTTCCTATTTTCATTTTTGTCAAGCTATTACTGAGAAGGTGGGGACATGCCTCTGATGATGTGCAGAACTGGCAGATTATCTCTCAGTCCCATCTCCTATGTCAGTCACTCAAGTCCAAATTCTAGTCACAGATGCCGACTATCATTCATATCTCCGAGGAGCAGGAGAACCTGACATACTTTCATGAGCCTAGCATAATGACATAGAACTCAGTCTACAGAGAACTGTAACAGTCCAGATTTAATTATGAAAAAAGAAGAATGAAAAAAGGGCACATCATTTTTTTTATATTCCCCCCAAGCAGGCTTCTCCCCACATTCTCTGGAAAGGAAGAGTGGCATTTTCAATTTAATTTTTACTTAGATAAGGCTGGTTGGTGCCAGTAGATTAAAGAGTGGATATTGAGTCCATCAGGATTTAGTTTAGCGCTGATAGAATCCATAAGCAGTCTAATGGACAGAGAGAGATACAGAGAAAAAAATGTTCACTGAGCTTTAAGTCAGTGAGAAATTGTACAGCTACGGCTGAATCTTTATAGCTTATAGCCTATGGTTTTATCAAAATTAATTTGTTAATGATCTGCTATCAGGTTATGGCAGAGCATTTCTGATATTTAAGCTCATATTTCCAATTCTGACTGCATGTGTGTACATTACCCCTTATGTTTATGCTGGTGAAATAAAATACTGATTTTGATTTGTCACAACGGCATGTGACATTCTGTCAATTCCATTACTGGTTAAAATTCTACACTCTAGAACATTTTAAAATGGTATTCTCTGTCTAATGTGTATAATAAATAAAACATAACGTATTAGTCATTTTAATTTTGAGTAAATTATGTTGTTTTGTACATTCAACATCACAGCTCTGTACATATCAGGGCATTTGTTAATTCAAACAGTGGCCCATGTATTGGCATATACAACTGTATTATAAAACAGCAGATTATTTCAGAGGCTGTAAAAGTATCAATTAAAAAAGATAAAGAACGGCTGTGTGAATTTTTTTTTTTTAAATCTAAGCTACTATATTTGGAGGATTTCTGGTTGTGAGAAACTATTAACCAGAATTTTAGTTGTATGTTACAGCTTCTTCACGTGGGGCAAGAACATTATAACACAATGGAGGAACATTTTTAGAGAGGAAATTGTAGGATAAGGTCAACAATCATCATTACAATCACCAGTAAACCCAATATAACACACTGTAGGGTTACATAGTTACATAGCTGAAAAGAGACTTACGTCCATCAAGTTCAGCCTTCCTCACATTTGTATGGACTCTGATAAAACCACTTCTTCAGGCAGAGAATTCCACATCCTTATTGTTTTTACAGTAAAAAACAAAAACTTTCCTTTGCCTTAGACGAATCTTCTTTCTTCCAGTCTAAACGCATGACCTTGTGTCCTATGTAAAATCCGGTTTGCGAATAGATTTCCACACAATGGTTTGTATTGACCCCGAATATATTTGTATAATGTTATCATATCCCCTCTCAGGTGACGTTTTTCTAAACTAAATAGGTTTACATTTGTTAACCTTTCTTCATAGCTGATATGTTCCATTCATTTCATTAATTTTGTAGCCCGCCTCTGCACTTTTTCTAGTGCCATAATATCCTTCTTTAGAACAGGTGTACAAAATTGCACAGCATCTTCAATATGTGGTCTTACCAGTGATTTATAAAGAGGCAAAATGATATTCTCGTCCCGAGAATGAATGCCCTTTTTCATGCATGACATGTTGGTTATGGTGACAGGATTAATCTGCCTGACGGACCTTTATTCAAAGTCAGATAGTTTTTATTATTGTTTGACTTCTTGTTCTTGCCTATGTCTGCTGGACGCCGCTCCCCATCTCCCCTATGAAGAGCTAACAGAAGTTTCAGTGGCGCTATTTCCTGTATCTTGTGAACCTCATGTCAGGCTTATTCAAACCTTTCTAATATCCTTAAGTACAGACATAATTGTAAAGTTCTGACAAAAACAAAACTGCCCTTTCACTGATGATATCATCATCTTCATTATATGTTTTAATGCTCATATTTGTGTTCTGTGATGTCTCACTAGTTACAGGGATAGGCAAATTTCTCCAGATGTTGTGGACTACATTTCCCCTGTTGCCTTGCTAGCATTATGGCTATAAGAGCATTACGGGAGAAAGAGTCCACAGCATCAAGAGTACATGATCTTTACAAACTTTCGGGATTAAGGATATTTTGATTTCTAGGTGGGAGGAAAGAGGGAGAGTAACTGTGTCTTTAACCCGTTAGTGACCGAGGACGGTTGTTAACGACTGCTGACTGCCTCGAGGGGTCAAGGCACAATATAAATAAAATAAATAAATAAATAGAAACATTTTAAAAAATATAAATATATAACTATACCTCCTCCCCCCCCATTACCTCGGACGTACCTAGTACAACGGAGGTAATCCTAATTACTTACCCGATCAGTCTTCTTCTCCAGATAGTCCCCGCTCGGCTAAATAAGACACCAAGGGCCATGTGATTGCTCTGAAAGAGCGGTCACATGGCTGCAATAAGCATCCATAGTGTTGCCTGCAGGGGACTCACAGGCAGTCCCCCTGCTGGTAATAAAAAAGTTAAAATAAAGTTTTAAAATAAAAAATAAAGTTAATTAATTAAAACAATATATATATATTACACTTAGAGTAAAATTACACACGCATATATATATAATAAATATAGTAGCTGTATATATTGTATATATATATTATTATAAAAATAAAATGTATATGTAATTTTATTCTAACTTTATTTTTAATATTAACACACCCATATATATATATATATATATATATATATATATATATTTATATCAAAATACACTTAGAATGAAATTATATATATATATATATATATATATATGTATATATATAAATACAAATAATACAAAATATACATATGTCCATATACATAATTACATAAATGATTTCATAAATATACATGTAGACTTCAAATATATAAATATGTATATATATATTTAAATTCTACGTGCATATTAATGTAGTATTTTTACATAATTAAGCAATTTTGTTGATTGCAATTTGAGGGACCTGCCTGACAACCCAGGCCAAAATTCCAGATAATGTAATTTGCTAGCACTATATTTAACCTTGTAACTTTCCAAGACACCCTAAAACCTGTACATGGGGGCTACTGTTTTATTCGGGAGACTTTGCTGAACACAAATATTAGTGTTTCAAACAGTAAAACATATCACAGCGATGATATTGTCAGTGAAAGTGATTTTTTTTAATTTTTCACACACAAGGAGCACTTTCACTGATGATATCATCATTGTGATACGTTTTACTGTTTTGAAACACTAATATTTGTGTTGACGAAGTCTCCTGAGTATAACAGTACCCCCCATGTACAGGTTTTACAGTGTTTCTGAAAGTTACAGGTTCAAATATAAGGCTTGATTTTCTGTTTTTTCACATTGAAATTTGCCAGATTGGTTATGTTGCCTTTGAGAGCGTATGGTAGCCCAGGAATGAAAATTACTCCCATGATGGCATACCATTTGCAAAAGAAGACAAGGGTATGTTCAGTCTTTTTTAGTAGCCACTTAGTCACAAACACTGGCCAAAGTTAGCGTTCATAATTGCTATTTGCATTTTTAACACACAAAATAAATATCAATGCTAACTTTGGCCAGTGCTTGTGACTAAGTGGCTACTAAAAAGGATTGGGCATACCCCATATTGAATACTCTGGGTTGTCTACTTTAAAAATAAATATGTACATGTGAGGTGTGATTCAGAGATTTAGGACAGATAACAGTGTTACAATGTCACTATTGATACATTTTAAAAACATATGTTTTGAAACCGCAATATCCTACTTGTACTTGTAGCCCTATAACTTTCCAAAAAAGCTAAGAACATGTTAACATTGGTTATTTCTAAGCTCAGGACAAAATTTAGAAACTATTTAGCATGGGTGTTGTTTTGGCGGTTGTAGATGCGTAACCGATTTTGGGGGTCAAAGTAATAAAAAGTGTTTTTGTTTTTTATTTTTTCATCATATTGTATCAGTTATTTTAGAAAGACAATTTAATGGCAAGAAAAACTGTATATAATGTGTGGGTACAGTAAATGAGTAAGAGGAAAATTACGGCTGAACACAAACACGGCAGAAATGTAAAAACAGCCCTGGTCCCAAACGGTACGAAAATTGAAAAGCAGTCTGGTCACTAAGGGTTAATTACTACATAGGACATGATCTTTACCCACTTTCTGGATTAAGCATATCATTTTTTCTAAGTGGGAAGTGAGAGGGAGATTAATTGTTACTCTCTCTCCTCCTACCCAGAAGCCACTATATCCTTAATCCAGAAAGTGAGTAAAGAGCATGTCCTACTTAGTAATTAAAGACCATTTATCCTTAATACATGTTTAACTTAAATTAATCAGGAAAATGTTGGCACTGTGACTTTGTAGCCTTCTTGCTGGACTTGTCCTTCCTGACCAATCAGGCTTTCAACCTGAGAGAGGCAATAGATAGCACCACCAAGTTATTTATATTCTCTATGCAACTTATACCCCAGTGCTTCTACTTTCAGTTAGTGCTAAAAAGGCCTTTGACAGGGAGGACTGATGCCTTTTATTCCATACTCTCCATTATGTAGAGTGTGAAGCACCTTAAGAAGTGGTGAGACCAATTGAGAATAAAATGATGTATAATAAATTGCAGTAAACATGTCAGGTCCTGGACTTTTGTTAGAAATAACAAATGTTTTAACTTGAATAAGCTCATCTTCGAAGAAGAGATTATCCAGATCTTTAATCACATTTGGAGATCTTGTTGAAATGATATATTTTTGAACATATTGAGATATTTTGATAAACGGTATGAAAGTTGTGTTAGAACAGTAAGGCAATGTTGCTTGGAGATCTTCCAGTTGTCATAAAACACTTTTTTCTGCTCTGTCCCTGTAGAAGTATTTATGACAATGGATTAAATGCTGCCGCACTAAATTGTCTATTGGTTGCCATAGCAACCATTGCAACAGCGTATGTTGTTTATTAGTTGCGAGAGCAACCAGTTATGCAATATCATAACATATACTAACCTAGTAATAATAGGTACTTTCAATGCTCATTACCTTTACTCAACAATTTAATTTTGAATTGTACCTTACACTGCACACATCTTTTAGGAATCGGTTAGTTGTCACTGAACAATGCTCTAGATTGGTTACTATAGCAACCCATATGAACGTTTATGTGAAAATCTAATATTTAATAATCTGCATTGTGTTTGATTTCTTATCTTTACATGTCACCATTATTATATAATAATATTCAATATTTTTTCTATTATCAAACTAATTTTAATGTACTTAGATTATTTAAAATACCCACGCAATTTTGATCTTAAATAGAGACTGTCATTTCTGTTATTTAAGCTCCTATTGTTATTATGACTGTAGCTAGCACTTTGATAAAGCCTTAGATGCAACACATGAGTGAATTAATAATAAATGTCTTTATATTTTCTTTTTTTTTTTTCTTTTACTTTATCACCTTCAAGCTAAACGATTTTAGCTCCTCGACATGTGAGTGAGCTACCTGCTATTTTTGGTCTATTACCAAGCATTTGCTGTATACCACTTTTGGATTATTTTGTATCTTTTGTCACTGCATATCACCTTTGCCCGAGATCCACCTGTAATCCATGGTGGGAGCCCAAACTGCTGACCCTCACCACCTCTAAACTTAAAGGCACCCAGACCACTTCAGCCCAATGTAGTGGTCTGGGTGCCAGGTCCATCTAGTGTTAACCATGCAGCTGTTGGGTTAACCATGCAACTGTAGGGTTAATCAAGCCTCTAGTGGTTGTCTCACTGACAGACGCTAGAGGCGCTTCTCACTTTGAAAATCACAGTGAGAAGATGCTGACGTCCATAGGAAAGCATTGAGAAATGCTTTCCATTGAACTGTTTGAATGCACGAGCGGCTCTTGCCACGCATGCGCATTCAAAGCTGACGTCGGGAGAAGGAGGAGAGTTCTCCAGCGCAGAGGGAGCTGGCGCTGCAGAAAGGTAAGTGTTTATCCCCCTCAGCCCCCTTCAGTCTGGTGGGAGAGGGTCCATGAGGGTGGGGGGGACCCAAAAACCCTATAGTGTCTGGCACTATAGTGATCCTTTAAAGTTATTTAGCTCCTTGACATGTGAGTGTGATACCTATTTGACTTCTTATGTTATACCAAACATTTTTACGGATCCACACCATTATATTTTGTTTCTCTAATGACTTATAAATGCTGTAAGATCCCCAAGAAATGTTGCCTAACCTTTCCTTGGCACAACCTTCATTCCTTTTGTTGTATTTTCGATTCTGGTTGACTTGTTGGAAGGTTTAACTCTTAAAGTAGTTGCTGTATTTCTAGCACTGTATTAATACCTGCTACAGTTTTTATTTATTTATATAAATTCTGAAGAGTTGGGGGCTTCTCTAATTTAATATAGGGATTAGTGATACTGTTGAAAAGACTTAGCTATGTCACCTGTACAAGGCTGCATAATGCCCACAGAATTTGGAAATATTGTTATCAACCCTTTTCTGTCTAAGGGCTCTGGCAAGAAATTTGTCACACTCATCACCACTAGAGTAAAATGTCTGTTTCATTTAAAAGTGCCCTTTTAACTTCATGTTCTAAATAATGCTGGTCTAACTTTGCATGCACAGGGAAGAGACTGTGATCGAGTAATGCTGTGCTTTGATTTCCTGGCAAAATGCCCTGTTGCTAAACTGGATAAAAAAGGCAAAATAAAAAGCAAACTTAAGACAGCCAACAAACAGGGAAGCCCTTTCCCTATTTAGTTTCTCAGTTTTGCTGGATTACCAAGAAATCTATTTTTTTTATTCAATGTTAGTAGAAGACACTTCGCTAGAGAGGAGATTTCATTCAGGAGGAGATTCCAGATTAATAAATTCTGCTCCCAAAACACATTTTCATAGGCTTTCATCTGGATCCTAGATTAATAAATTATACTCCCAAAACACATTACATAGTTTCCAATGGGTTAGGGGAAATGGATTAAGTGTATCATTGGTTTTAAATTCTCAGTATGGGATGCAAAAGATTTTTATTCATTCTCATTATTAAATATTGTTATTATTATTATTAATACTATTATTATCATTATTATAATATTATTATTTATAGAGCGCCAACAAATTTTGCAGCACTGTACAATGGACGTGCAGGATCAGAGTTGGACGTGCAGGATCAGAGAGGGTTGAGGGTCCTGTTCAGATAAACGTATATGCTAGAGAGAGTGGGGTATTGTAACATAAAAGGCAAGGGTAGAGTAGAAAATTAAATAAAGTATTATTAGGTTTCAATTAAGACAAAGAAGGAAAATGTACTGTAATGGATAATGGGGAATTATCCAACCAGTTCATTGTTTTGAATAGTTATTTGTACGATGGAAAAAAAAAAGGTTTTAGCCTAAGGGTACATTTTATGGCCTCTCCCGCATATTTTGCTTTAAGCATCTCTTAAAACCAGCAATATACAATGCCATAAGTCCAACCCAAAACCCTAATGTGTTATATTAATCATATTGTGAGACCAAACACTTGATTAAATTCAGAGTTTTACATGAATCTATATGCATAACCTTCACACCTGCTGTTATAAACCCATTCAATAATGTATTAACTCTCCATCCCACTACATCTCTTTCAAGTATCAGACTGATACCTTCCAGAATAAAATCACCTTGAACCAGTGGTATGTCTTGCTTAGCTAGGCTTAAACTATGTTTTATGATTACATACACCAAAGAGTAGTCTTTACACAATGAAATTCACATAAAATGTGTATATTTTTAAGAATCCTCAGACAAATGATTGAAGTAAGAAAACAATGCATTACTATACCAACAGTGTATGGTATTATATTATGGTATGGTATTAATGTTAAAAAATACAAATATGCCAATATATTAAAGGATCACTATAGTCAACATATAAAAGCAAGAAAGACAGGTCCCCTTGCCTTCTTTCTTGCTTTTATATTAGTTTGCCATTAAAAATAAATACATTTGAGCCCTTTTTATCATATAAATTTACCTCTATTCCAGCGCTGAGCTTCTCGGCAGGCCACGCCCCATTTTTTGTCAAAATGACGAAATAGCAGGGCTCAATCAGACGCTTTGCGTCGTCGCTCTGTAGTGCGCATGCGCGGCCTCGCACTGCACCAAGCAGTTTCTTCACAACTGAGCACTCTACCGCGCATGTGCGGGGTCTGCACGTTTGCGAGCTGAGCTGGCTGTCAATACCCGCCCCCCTCCTACGGTATCCCTCTAAAAGTTTGTATGCAAACACTATATATAGAGATATCTCTATATTATTATTATTATTATTATTATTATTTTATTATTTATATAGCGCCATCAGATTCCGTAGCGCTGTACAATACAGGGAGTGCAGAATTATTAGGCAAGTTGTATTTTTGAGGATTAATTTTATTATTGAACAACAACCATGTTCTCAATGAACCCAAAAAAACTCATTAATATCAAAGCTGAATATTTTTGGAAGTAGTTTTTAGTTTGTTTTTAGTTTTAGCTATTTTAGGGGGATATCTGTGTGTGCAGGTGACTATTACTGTGCATAATTATTAGGCAACTTAACAAAAAACAAATATATACCCATTTCAATTATTTATTTTTACCAGTGAAACCAATATAACATCTCAACATTCACAAATATGCATTTCTGACATTCAAAAACAAAACAAAAACAAATCAGTGACCAATATAGCCACTTTCTTTGCAAGGACACTCAAAAGCCTGCCATCCATGGATTCTGTCAGTGTTTTGATCTGTTCACCATCAACATTGCGTGCAGCAGCAACCACAGCCTCCCAGACACTGTTCAGAGAGGTGTACTGTTTTCCCTCCTTGTAAATCTCACATTTGATGATGGACCACAGGTTCTCAATGGGGTTCAGATCAGGTGAACAAGGAGGCCATGTCATTAGATTTTCTTCTTTTATACCCTTTCTTGCCAGCCACGCTGTGGAGTACTTGGACGCGTGTGATGGAGCATTGTCCTGCATGAAAATCATGTTTTTCTTGAAGGATGCAGACTTCTTCCTGTACCACTGCTTGAAGAAGGTGTCTTCCAGAAACTGGCAGTAGGACTGGAAGTTGAGCTTGACTCCATCCTCAACCCGAAAAGGCCCCACAAGCTCATCTTTGATGATACCAGCCCAAACCAGTACTCCACCTCCACCTTGCTGGCGTCTGAGTCGGACTGGAGCTCTCTGCCCTTTACCAATCCAGCCACGGGCCCATCCATTTGGCCCATCAAGACTCACTCTCATTTCATCAGTCCATAAAACCTTAGAAAAATCAGTCTTGAGATATTTCTTGTCCCAGTCTTGACGTTTCAGCTTGTGTGTCTTGTTCAGTGGTGGTCGTCTTTCAGCCTTTCTTACCTTGGCCATGTCTCTGAGTATTGCACACCTTGTGCTTTTGGGCACTCCAGTGATGTTGCAGCTCTGAAATATGGCCAAACTGGTGACAAGTGGCATCTTGGCAGCTGCACGCTTGACTTTTCTCAGTTCATGGGCAGTTATTTTGCGCCTTGGTTTTTCCACACGCTTCTTGCGACCCTGTTGACTATTTTGAATGAAACGCTTGATTGTTCGATGATCACGCTTCAGAAGCTTTGCAATTTTAAGAGTGCTGCATCCCTCTGCAAGATATCTCACTATTTTTGACTTTTCTGAGCCTGTCAAGTCCTTCTTTTGACCCATTTTGCCAAAGGAAAGGAAGTTGCCTAATAATTATGCACACCTGATATAGGGTGTTGATGTCATTAGACCACACCCCTTCTCATTACAGAGATGCACATCACCTAATATGCTTAATTGGTAGTCGGCTTTCGAGCCTATACAGCTTGGAGTAAGACAACATGCATAAAGAGGATGATGTGGTCAAAATACTAATTTGCCTAATAATTCTGCACTCCCTGTATATATAATGTTTGTATACAAACACACGCATTTTAAATAAATATTGTTTAACATAAACACACACACACACTATCTCTATCTATCTATTTATTTCTATCTATCTATTTCTATCTATTTCTATATATATATATTGCTATCTATCTATCTATCTATCTATATTTATATCTCTATTTATAAATGTATATCTATCTATCTATTTCTATCTATCTCTATATTTCTCTATCTATCTATCCATCTATCTATCTATATATCTATCTATCATCTATTTATATCTATCTATATATATATATATATATATATATATATATATATTTCTCTATCTATCTATTTCTATCTATCTATCTATCCATATATATATATAAATATATCTCTATCTATTTCTATCTATCTATCTATTTCTATCTATATATTGATATCTACTTCTATCTATCTACTTCTATCTATCTATTTCTATCTATCTATGTATTTCTATCTATCTATCTATGTATTTCTATCTGTGTATTTCTATCTATCTATCTATCTATCTACCAGGGAGGAGGTCAGGAATTCTCATTCCTGTTGGTGCACTGGTGAATATTTCACCTTCTATGGGTGTAGAACCCTACTGGCTCTACGTCCAGTCTGGTACTTTATCAACTCCCAATGATGTCGGCACCTACTGGAGGTGAAGCTGCAGGCTACCTTCTGTCCCAGAATCTGGGGCACTGTGGGCTTTCTATGAAGTTCTTCTGATCTTTTCAGTCTGGCCCATTTGAGTGTGCAGCCATGCATTCCAAGCATGAGCATCATAAATTGCTCATCCTTGCTATAGAGAAACAGTATGTGCTTTGAAAAGGCTTACAAAAACACGTACAGATGTCCACACATTACCTATTATTATCATTACTGAGGCTATTGATAGTGTTCAGCCTATGATGGCTCTGGTATAGCAATCTCAAGATCCAGTGATTAACAACGACAAGAGCCATAATAATGATAATGTTTACTAACATCAGCAGCTTTACAGTTACAAAAAACATGGTTAACTCATGTTCTGATTGTGATTGTATTGAAAACTAAAATGCAATACCACCTGAAATTTGGAAAACTAGCATGGTGTTTGAAGCCAGTTTCTTGCAACATGAAGATTAATTAAAAGGCTGGAATTGATGGCCTTGATACTTTTTTTTTCCACATATATTAATAGGTATCTATTTGAAGGGTTACTCCAACCCTGATAAAAAAAAAAATAATGGATTTGCACTCTAATTCCACTATGAGGCATGTCTTTTGGGTTCTCCCCAGTAAAACTCTGCAAAAAATGTTTTTACTTACCTTAATCCAGTGCCAGGTAAAGCCCCTGGTGCTGCTCTCCCATGCCCCATTGCAACTTCACCCAGCACTCAGATGGACCAATTCACTAGCTCAGAACACATGCATGTGCTCCGTGCCGGCTTCGGAAGGGAGAGGAGGTGGGAGGGAGCATTTCTACCGTTTTTTGAACTATGTGAGGCTGGGTGAGCATGCACAGGGAGGGAGGATGCGAGGAGGAGAGATAGTTTCTATGGCAGTTGACAGCGTGCAGTGCGAGCTGAAAGACGTAATTTATGCATAGAATTGGCATTAGGCAGCCCGGAACAGAGTTCTGGGCTTTCACTGTCTCGTGTTGGGCGTGTAACTTGCCCCTAGCACACAATTACAAATATTTCAGTATGTGAAGTTTTTCAAGTTGAGACACTGCACATTCTGATTCCTACCACCATGACCACGTCAAATCACTAAAGTGGTTATGCTGGTTAAAGTAACCCTTTAACTTTAAGTTCTGCCAACTAAACATATTCATTTATTGTTGATAATTCATTTAGGAAAAAGTCCAAATATTGCTGAGTAAAATAAAATAAAAAAGTTACCTATTTATTTTCCCCAAGGTAAATGATGTTTAGTGAATTCCAACTTCTTCATCCCGAAATGCGGGACACCGGTGCCTTTAGTGTAGTGCAAGCATGACTAATGATGTAATGATGAGCTTGCACTGTGTTTTTTTGGTCATAGTTGCCTGGTGTCTCCAAAAGCTGGGTAGCAGGAAACAAAGTCAGAATAGTGGAACAGGATCTAAAAATTGATGGTTGGGAGGCATCTTTAATCCTCTTACAAAACTTACATTAATGATAGCTGTATAGAGGAACCACATGTTGGTGGGTGAATAAAACAAAGTTGTATCCTGGAAGAACATAAATTGTATTGTACAAAATAAGCCCAGTATAGAGTGAGATGGGGTTGATCATAATTGATCATAGCATTTATATTAGTAGGTAACTAGAAAAGGGTATTCATTGTAGGCTAATAGGGTTATAAAGTGAAATTTAAGGTCAAGGTTGCTTATTTAGAAGCACAGCTGAGTTTGAGATTTTTTTCCAGTTCAGCTACTTTAGCCTTAAAGGGACACTATAGGCACCCAGACCACTGCATCTCATTGAAGTGGTCTGGGTGCAGTGTCTCTATTGCACTTAGTGCTGCAATGTAAAACATTGCAGTTTCAGAGAAACTGCAGTGTTTACACTGCTGCACTAATTCTGCACCTCCTGGATGGAGCTTTGGTCCGGTATCTGACGCTGGACATCCTCATGCTCTGCATAAGGACATCTAGTGATAGCTATTTCCCCGAAGGAAAGCATTGATTCAGGTCCCTTATGTATTTACTGTGGCGCAGTGGCGCGAGGGAGGGGGTAGGCAGAGTGAGTGATAGGGCCAGAAATACAGCTTTGTATACACTATATTATGCTTTTAAATTAGAAATTCACCTTAAATTCACTTTGAATTCTCACTTTAGTAAACAACCCTGTAACAAATATCTTTAGAGAATCACCCTGTAGGATCAGTTCCCTATGCCTAAACACTAAATACTGGAAGTTAAGAGTTCTTGTGATTAATAATGAATGGTCCCTGATACCTGTTGTCTTTGAATCCTGTCTTTTACCTGTTTTTGTTTTTGCAAACTGCACTGCAAAATGATGGCACCATTTCTTGTTGAGAAATTCGTGAAAGAGTTTGCGTTTTGTAATAAATATGAAAAATGTATAGTATGCCATTTCTGTATAATACAAACCTAGTACTATCATGCTGCTATACTCAACACTACTAAACATAGTATTTTGCTGTATTCAGATTTAGCTTTTAGTTAAAACACAGCATTTTAATCCATGACCAACCTGTCTAGTGCAATTAGAGTCTAAGAACAAGGGCATAACATTTGGGAATATGGATGAATATTGACAACTTGCATGTGGCTGCATATGTAGGTGCAAGGCTGTGACATGGTAAATTAGAGGCAAGTGGGCTGCACAGAGTGATATTACTGATTCTCTTGAATGATCAGCAGAAGCCTCCTGTTGTGAACAAACTGAATTGTCTTTCTTTGTGATAGAACTGCAGTAATTTGTTTGACTTTTAGTGTAATACTGCCCTCTGTTGGGCAACCCTCACATTTTTTTTTAACAACAAGGAAATAGTATATAAAATAAAATACTATACAAAAGGTTTTATTTTGTAAAAAAACAAAAAAAAAATCCACTGTAGTGAATTGAAAGACAAACTGCAAAAGTTATGCATGAGCATAGAAGAATAAAGAGAGAATTTCAGTCTGACTGTATGGTTTTGTCATTTCATCCTTAGACATTTTCATGATTCATCGCCTCAGAACAAGACATTTCACAATAGCATGGGCTTTGGTTCAAAAGCAACAAAGGGCAATAACCTTATTGATCCCGGCTTGGAAGAGATGGCAGAGAGAATTTCTCATAAAAGGTCACTGTAACAGAAACAAGGGTGACTGCTCACCGCCTTTGGATCCAGACCTGTCCAATTAAGTGGTTTGTCCCTTATCCTCCTATAGTAAGAACTGTCAACACCTTCAAGTTAGCAATTGACACATTTCACTTTGGGCAGGTACCCATCTCCACTCTCTAGCCTCTGGGTCTATCAATCCCTCTGCTCCCTGTAAGCTCTTGACACTGCCTTTATAAAGATGCTTTTATCTCTCAGGCCAGCTCGTTGCTTACATGTCCTCACACTCTGTAGCAGGTCTCAACAACAAGGGAACTGTCATGGGAGTCTTACCCTAAGTCAAAATCCACAAAAGGTAGATCCAAAAGACGTATTACCGAGCCTTCGAATGGCCGGACTTAACGTATTGAAACAGCAAGAAACAAGGTCAGGGTAAGCCAAGGTCAAGAATACAGAAATACACAGAGTATATACAAAGCTAGGTCAGGATATCAGAAAATCACAAGTCAAATACAAAGCTGAGTCAGGATACCAGAAATCACAAGTCAAATACGAAGCCGGGTCAGGATACGAGAAATCACAAGTCAAAATACAAAGCCAAGGTCAGGATACCAGAAATCACAAGTCAAATGCGAGCCAAGGTCAATCACAGGAGTAAAACAAGAGAGACTTATACATAGCACAAACAGGTATCAGGACATAAACCACAATAGGGCAATGAGGTCAAGAATACAGAAATACACAGAGTATATACAAAGCTAGGTCAGGATACCAGAAAATCACGAGTCAAATACAAAGCCGAGTCAGGATACCAGAAATCACAAGTCAAATACGAAGCCGGGTCAGGATACGAGAAAACACAAGTCAAAATACAAAGCCAAGGTCAGGATACCAGAAATCACAAGTCAAATACGAGCCAAGGTCAATAACAGGAGTACAACAAGAGAGACTTATACATAGCACAAACAGGTATCAGGACATAAACCACAATAGGGCAATGCACAAACAGGTATCAGGGCATAAACCACAATTGGTCCACGTGATCTCTGTGACTTCAAACAGCATGGGGTCACCTAGATGGCACAGTCCCTTGAAGGGTGTGATGTCATGGGAATAATATTATCAAGGAGCTGCAGTTTGGCCCATGAACCAGCAGAGGGAGCCATTCGCGGGGCATACAATTTTGGCCACGTGGAGCATACTGCCCGCGTGGCCTGAGGAGAGGAGTGGCACGGGTGCAGGATAAAGGTAAGTTTGTGACAGGACCATGGGGACCAGGGAACAGGTTCCATCTCTGTCATTGGAATGTCTGAAAGAACCAGACAAGACCCACAGCTCTAAAAGGAACTACTACAACTTTAATCAGTATTTCAACCAAGACTAACATCTAAGTATGTTACACTTAAAGCGGCACTGTCATGACAAACTTACCTTTCCCCAATCTATTCCTCTTCTCTCCCTCTGTCAGGATCTGTTCTTCATTTCTTCCTGTCTGCTCTAGTTTTCTTTAAAACATAAGACAAAGTAGGGACTATCTTGTCTTATGGAGGTTTCCTACGCTTGACCATCTCTGACCAGTGGAGGAGCAATGTGTGCTCCATTTCCTGTGGTCAGATAAATTTTCCCTTTCCTCCGTGATCTTGCGATGCTTCCTGTCAGTATTCCCGAACGTCCTGTCATTTTGGACAGAAACTACCGAATTTTGTTCTAACAGAATGAGAACATTTTGTTCATTCATGTTAGGACGCAATTCAGGACTTTGTTGGGATCGGAATTTAAATTGAATGATCTTTCAGCTGTTTAGTAGATAACTCCCTAATTCCCACGGTATTAGGGAGTTATCTACCAAAAGGCTGAAAAACCTAAATTAGTCTTTCAGCCAAATTTACTAATACTAAGCAAAGATTACTTAGTATTAGTAAATTCTGCCCCTACTCGCTACATTGCAAGTAGGGGAATGTCTATTAAACAGTGAGCAGCCACAGGCTGTTGTAAAGAAACAAAAATAAAAACCCTAGTGAACCCCCTGAGCCCCCTGCCGCGCGAGTGGTTGTTATTAAACTGAAACAGGGACCTATCATCCCTCCCCCGGCCCCCACCCATGAGCGACGGGTGGGGGCCATAAAGGAAAATGGGGGGTACCTATTGTCCCCTCAGCCTCCACCCATGGGCAATGGGTGGGGGCTAAATGTAAACCCCCCAGGGGAATAGGGGTAACTCACTGTTTAGTAGACATGCCCCTACTCGCAATATAGCAAGTAGGGGCATTTGGGATATTTTAATTTTCCTTATGCTATTATGGGGGTCATATTGACCCCCGTAGAGTGAGGGAGGACATGGGGGGTTTAGGAAGTGGCAGGGAGCATTGCTCCCTGTCGCTTTAATTTTTACATATTACAAGAGTTGCGCGCTGGTAGCTCCCTCCTTGTAATAAACCAAACGAAAGAACGAAGAGGTCTTCATTCATTTGTTTGAAATTTCTATTAATTTATTCGTCTTTCTGATGAATTAATAGATTAAATTCCTGTTAGCACGTCCATGTGTTTAACTGGGCATGCGCAGGAATTTCACAGTGCTATCTAGTGTGGGGAGATGACGTGTCTCACAGGGACTTCAGCTACCCACACAAAGATGGCAGCGCCCAGGACCTAAGTCCGCGCAGAAAATAAAGATTAAAAAATAGATAATATGGGGGGCTATGGGCATTTGGGGGTGACTATTAAATGTATTGGAGTCAGGAGTGAGGTTTAACCCCTTAAGGACCAAACTTCTGGAATAAAATGGAATCATGACGTGTCAGACATGTCATGTGTCCTTAAGGGGTTAAAGAAAAAAAAAGGTTATTCGGCCATGACAGTGCCGCTTTAATTTGTGGTGACAAAATCAAAATTGCATTGTAAATATATGGGCAACAAAATAATCATGAAATGTGGAAGAGAGATCTAGGAAAAATATACGTATCTTGTAACAGTGTGCCCTTGCAAACATAAATAGATGGTGCAGTGAAACATATTGTCTCTGTGTGTGACTGTGGTTCCATTACATGGTTTAACAAATAGATGTCCATGTGCCACAATGTACATGTAGCTATTTGGAATTCTTATTCATTAGGGTTCGCAACTAATCTGAACCCTATGCCTTATCTTGTGATGATCCATATACAGTAGTGGCTGCTAGCACAAATCAAAATAGTTTGGATTGTTAAAGTGTGACCTGGATTTGAAACATCCAATCCTGTGCAAAATTCAAACTCATTCGGACCCTTGTTTGCAAAATCTGGACATTGTTAAATAGAGTGAACAGCAGCATCATATGTTTTTATTGCAGATAGGTATAGGGCCATTCGGAATGACGCTGAAAGAAGCTCTTCATCTTTTCTTTGAGATCCAGAAGATTAGAGTCGGTTTCCAAAGAAAATGTTAGAAGACAGATATGTTTAACCCTTCACCCCACAGTATTAAAACACTGCACCCACAAAACTCCCCCCACACATTGCGGTATAATTAACTCTGACGTATCTAAACTCTGTCATTAGTTATGTAATTGGAGGTGTCATTTCTCTCTCTCTCTCTATTACAGGAGACTCTGGGTTAAAAATGACATGATATCAAAATTAGACAAGTGACAATTCAGGACTCACCCTGGGCTTCAGTCGCTGTGCAACACCGTTGTTTAAAATGTTTGTTTCTTCCTTCCTTTATTTTTTTGCTTTTATTCATCACCAAATGTTCGTTTTGTCTTGAATCAGAAAGAAAGCAGAAAACAAGATCAAACAAATCATCCTGTGCATATTACCTCTGTGTGAGAGACTATATGATTTAGCTTACGTACTAAGAATGTAAACTCCTCTACCTGCAGAGTTGCTGATAGACTACCCTGAGCCCAGTAATTGAGTGGATTTATTCAATTTAATCATTCTTCAGGTGTTTAAAGCTGTGACTTGACTGCACACTGCCGATTTATGAACCAAGTAAATAGTCAAATACTGCATATACAGCACTCACCTATACTAGGCATATTATCTTTTTCTTCCATACTTTTGCTGGAGTACTTAAGAGCCTGCCTGGCTCTTCTCTAAATATCATTATCCTAGTCCTCTGCTGAATCTCGCATCCCTGGATAGCTTACTAAGTTGAGATTCTGCATCTTCTCTTTTTATTTATTATTCCAAAGCTGTCGTTTGAAGCTTGCTTTTTGTGATCACAATCACTTCAGTGATGGAAAAGATTATGCCTGATTGTTTTTTAATCTTGGTAAGAACTACAGTGTTAGAACTGAACATAGGAATTGGTAAATAATATGTTTATGGAGAAGGCATTACTGCTTCACTGCTGGAGAATAATACAGTAATTGTTGTCTGTAGAAAACTTAGAACATAACTTCTTTAATATCTTCAGAATGCACAACTTGCTTGGGTGTTGAAATTTGACTTTATGGCAAAATCAGTTTAGCCTTTCAAAGTCAAGTAACTGAACATCCTTAAACTGGAAAATTATACGCTGAGGGCTTAACATTTCAACCCCTACACCACTAGCCAAGCTTTGAAACGTATTCACCACTGCAAGCTTGGAGGGTATATGCCACACTCACCACAGGTACATTTTAACTTACAAGGGCGAAATATTCACTCAACAGCGAGTGGAAATTTTGAGCCCCGATACACCTGTGCCAATGATAGGAAGATTTTTTTTTCTGGTAATTTGCATAGTCAGACAATGTGTCCAAAGGCACTCGAGGACTCAGTTGCCACGTTACACAATTTTTGAACTTAGTTTAGACCATCTAGACCAGGAGTTCCCAACAGATATGGCTTCAGGGGCGAGTAAAGCACTTTGGTGCTTTAATAACGCAACTGGGCCCCTTCTAATCCACAGGGCTGGTGAGATAACTGTTCACTTTCTCTCAGCTCACTCACACTCAGACCTAGCTGCACAGGATGGGGGAGTTGCTAGTCAGAAAAGGGGCCAGATCGGGACAGGAGCAAGCACCTAACTCTCACCAGCCACAGATGTGTGTGTATGAAGTGTTTGTATCTGTGTGTGTATGTGTGTGTGTGTGTGTGCATCAGTGTTTGTATCTTTGTATATGTATGTGTGTGTCAGTGTTTGTATCTGTGTGTGTTTATCTGCATACGTGTCAGTGTGTGTATCTGTATGTGTGGCAGTATTTGTATCTATGTATCTGTGTCAGTGTGTGTATTTATCTATCTGCATGTGTATCAGTGTGTCTATGCAACTGTGTGTGCGGCAGTGTTTGTATCTGTGTGTCTGTGTATCTATATGTTTGTCAGTGTTCATATATATATTTCCATGTATCTGCATGTGTGTTTGTGTGTGTATTAGTGTGTCTGTGCAACTGAATGATTGTCACTGTTTGCCCCTCTGTGTCTGTGTATCTGCACGTGTGGCAGAGTTTCTACCCAAGTGTGTAAATCTGTATATATCAGTGTGTGTATCTGTGTGTCTGTATCTGTATGTGTGTAAGTGTTTGTGTCTGTATATCTGTGTGCATGTCTGTACAACTATTTCTCAGTGTTTTTATCTGTGTGTCTGTGTTTCTACATGTGTGTCAGTGTGTGTATTTGCATTTGAGCCAGTGTTTGTATCTGTGTGTCTTTATTTGCACGTGTATCAGTGTTTGTATCTGTGTGTCTGTGTGATTTTGTGTGTCTGTATCTGTATGCATCTGTAGGTGTCTGTGCATCAGCATGTGTGTCAGTGATTGCATCTATGTACCTGCTTCTGTGTCAGTGTGAGCATTGGTGTATCTGCATGGATGTCAGTGTGTGTGTGTGTGTGTGTGTGTGTGTGTATATGAAATGTATATATCTATGTCTGGGCAGAGGAGAAGCAGTGAAGCCTAGAGCAGAGAAAAAGTGGAGATCGGTCAGAAAAAAAACATATACATTTGAAATAACATCAACTATATTCATTACAATCATTTTGCTAATAGGAGGGGTACAATTTATGAAAAAATGGGTTACCAAAGGGGTTATTCAAATGAAAAAAGATTGGGAATCACTGATCCAGACTATACCTAGACCATTTTTAAAGCAAACTTGAATGATAAGTGAGGTGAAAGTTCAGTTTTGGCAACACAGATATTTCCAGAAATGTAGCTCTGTTGGATTCCTGTGAAAATATACAAGTCTAAAATATACAGATATAGGTGTAAAGGTGAAGTAAGTGGTTTTTTTGTTTTTGTTTTTTAAGCTTGCAGAAGCTTTCTGTAATGTGAGGTAAAGGTTTAATATCATTTATTTATTATTTAATATTCATGATTTCACTACCATTTTTTTACTTATCTCGTGAATTTAAAAATACTTATTTACGAGCTGCGAAAAATAATATTAAATATAGAAATCCATACCTCTTCACCCTGCAACTCGGCACCTTTATCTTAGCTGATTGCATTTCAAAATCTCCTGAGCCAGTGCTTAGATTCAGAAAATCTTTCGTTACTATTGCTTTGTTAGTTCTCACCCTTCTGGCCATACATCTAACTCACCCTACTGTCCCTTCTTCTTTGCATCTGCCGTAAAAAAAAAACAGGTATCTTTTAATCAACAAGGCAGACAAATGAAATCTTCTTTTGCTGAACTTTCATTTATTATAAATAATTATTTTAAATAAAGATAGAAACATGATTTTTAAAGTTCCCTCTGCACAGTCTGTGTTTCTCTGTATAATGTTATTGCTATTACGTATACATCACCAACATATTCTACAACATTGTACAGAGAGTAAGATATATATCTTTTCATAATGTCTCGAGGAGTTTATTATGCTGTTTCTAAAACCCCCAAATGGTATTTCCCACAATGCACAGTTTTTCTTACCCAGAAGGCAAGGAAAGTAGTGCTGCACAGGAAAATAAAGTTTTTAGTTTTTTTTTCCTGGAGAGAGAAAGAATGCTGCTGTGAGGAAAGAACCCAGTAAGCAATATAATAAGTCTGGGCTCCTTCTATCCACAGGGAGAGCTGGGAGGAAGTTAGAGCTGGTAACTTTCTCTCAGCTCACTAATACTCAGATCCATCTGCGCAGGAGGAGGAGCCGCAAGTCGGAAGGGAGGGGAGTGGGCAGACAAGGAAAGGCACTAGCACCTAACTCCCGCCAGCCACAGCCAGCAGAAAGGTGTAGGAAAATTAGGATTGAATAGTGGCCATGCGATTTTGCAGTGATAAGATGATTGGATTCTTTGGTCAAAGCTGTTTCAACAGAGTGACGAGAGCGGAACCAAATTGAAGCAGGTGAAGCAGAGAGTTGGATTCGAGGAAGTCTGTCAATCTCACATAAACAACTCTCTCAAGGATCTCAAGGAGACAAATAGCAGTAGCGAGATAGGGCAGTAGTTGTACAGGGAATCAGGGTCAAGGTTTTTTTTTCAGAATTGGGGTTATGGTTGCATGTTTGAAGGGTAGTGGAAATATGCCAGAGGAGAGATTAAAAAGTTTAGTGAGAGGAAGAGCAAGAGAAGGAGACAAAGTGCGGATGAGATATGAGGGAATAGGATCGAGGGAACAGGTGGTGGGGCAGGAGGACCAGAGCAGAGAAGAAACCTCTACTGCTGTAGTGGGTGCAAAGGAGCATAGGACAGCTAAGGGAATGTGGTTGGGGGAAAAATTGGTAGGGAATGGAGAGAGATGAGATCTCTTCCCTGATTGTAGAAATATTCTCAGTGAATTATTATGTATAAATCACAAACATATTCGACAATATTGTACAAAATGTTATATATATATTTTCATAATGTCTCAAAGTATGTATTAAGCTGTTTCTAAAATCCTTAAATGGTATTTCCCACAATGCATAGTTCTTACCCAGAAGGCAAGGAAAGTAGTGCTGCACAGGAAAATCAGGTTTTTGTTTTTTTTCTAGATAAAGAATGCTGCTGTGAGGAAAACCCCTTAAGCAATATAATATGTCTGCAGTTAGTGTGTGGATGGACTAGTCTGACATGCTTTGTTGAGACCAGAAATTGTAACTGAAGAAAGTGTGCAGTTTTGTACTACCATCGGTCTTGGACTTTATTTTGAATAAGTCACCCTCTGGGAGAGAGGTAAACTGTTTTCTCATGAGTTCAGTGCAATCTGGTTATCAGTATTCCAGGATGCTTGGAATTGTGGAGGCTCATTTATAGGGGCACTTGGGGCCGCGCCCTTCCTGATTTTATGTGGGACAAAATGTGATTTCAATAGTTTAGAAACACTCATGTTCTTTTTCTGAGGGGGGGGGGAGGGAGTGGCAATTTAAACATTATGGGGAGGAGTAGATTAACATATTCCAGCCATATGTGTGTCAAGATAATAATAATAATAATAATAATAATAATAATAATAATCTGTGTTTCTTTAATTCTGTAATAGGTTGCAGATTTGCTTTCCCTCATTGGTGGTTGTCTAGAGAAGCTTTATGAGAGCAACTAGACTTGTCAAAATGGGGCAGGTTTGAAACCTGTCCTGTTTCAGCAGGTTTGCACACATTACATAGTTACATAGTTACATAGCTGAAAAGAGACTTGCGTCCATCAAGTTCAGCCTTCCTCACATTTGTTTTTTGCTGTTGATCCAAAAGAAGGCAAAAAAAAAAAAACAGTTTGAAGCACAATTTTGCAACAAGCTAGGAAAAAAAAATCCTTCTTGACCCCTGAATGGCAGTCAGATTTATCCTTGGAACAAGCAGTTATTACCCTACATTGAAAGATTGTATCCTTGAATATTCTGTTTTTGCAAGTATGCATCCAGTAGCTGTTTGAACATCTGTATGGACTCTGATAAAACCACCTCTTTAGGCAGAGAATTCCACATCCTGATTGTTCTTACAGTAAAAAAAACCTTTCCTTTGCCTTAGATGAAATCTTCTTTCTTCCAGTCTAAACGCATGGCCTCGTGTCCTATGTAAAGTCCGGTTTGTGAATAGATTTCCACACAATGGTTTGTAGTGGCCCCGAATATATTTGTATAATGTTATCATATCCCCTCTCAGGTGACGTTTTTCTAAACTAAATAGGTTTAAATTTGTTAACCTTTCTTCATAGCTGATATGTTCCATTCCTTTTATTAATTTTGTAGCTAGCCTTGGCCACTGCTGATTGACATTGTACATTGTTGCATAGTTTGTTGTCTATAACAATTCCCAAGTCCTTTTCGTGTGTTGTTATCCCTAATTCGCTTCCATTAAGGGTATACGTTGCTTGTGTATTCTTTACGCCGAAGTGCATAACTTTGCATTTTTCAACATTAAATTTCATCTTCCATTTGATTGCCCAGTCCCCCATTCTATCTAAATCCCTCTGCAGCAAAGTAATATCTTGTTCACATTGTATTATTTTACAAAGTTTTGTGTCATCTGCAAACACTGAAACATGACTTCCAATGCTGTCTTCAAAATAATTTATAAACATGTTAAATAAAAGGGGTACCAGAACAGACCCCTGAAGGACACCACTTGCCACCTCTGTCCAGCTGGAAAATTTACCATTAATGACAACTCTTTGTACCCTGTTTTTAAGCCAATGTTCTACCCAAGAACAAGCATTTTCATCTAGACCGATTTCCTTGAGTTTGAACACTAATCTATTGTGTGGAACTGTATCAAATGCCTTGGCAAAATCCAAATAGATCACATCCACTGCAACACCCTGATCTATACTTCTACTTACTTCTTCGTAGAACGCAATCAAGTTAGTTTGACATGACCTGTGCTTCATAAAACCGTGCTGATTTTTGCTGATAACCATGTTCTTCTCAAGGAATTCTTGAATATTGTCCCTTAATAACCTTTCAAATATTTTACCAGCCACCGAAGTTAAGCTCACAGGTCTATAATTTCCAGGCAAGGATTTTGAACCCTTTTTGAATATAGGAACCACATCTGCCTTCCTCCAATCCTCCGGAACACTTCCTGAAAGAAAAGAATCTTGAAAGATTAAAAACAGAGGTTCACTTATTTCTACACTTAGTTCCTTAAGTACACGTGGATGGATACCGTCAGGCCCTGGAGCTTCGTTTATATTAACTTTCTTTAGTTGCTGCAGAACCTTGTCTTGAGTTAACCAATTACAATTATTCTGCAAGTTTTTAGTAGCAATCATTTGCACATCTATTGTCATGGGTTCTTCCTTAATATATACGGAGGAGAAATAGTTATTTAAAATTCCTGCCTTTTCCTGGTCTTCATACATACATTTTTTTCCCTGTAAGATGGAATTTTAGGGCCTCTGTTGAGTTGCCATTCGAGCAGCAGAGACAGCTTTTCTTTAGTGGAGGCATGCTATTGGACTATCTATTCAGTGGCCATCATTATCTCATAGCACCAGGGGTGGGATTACAGTGCCCACAGGACATTAGCGTAGAAACAAGAGACAGAGGGATTTGGGCCCAGAATATGGACGTCCCCCCGTAAATAGAGATACTTGGGAGGTATGACACAGATATGACACAGCTCCTGGCCCCCCGCCAAATGTAAGTTTATAATATAATCTTTTTCTCTCCCTCAACAGCCTCCGTTACAGCAAGGGAAGTACAGAGGGGACAAGGGAAGCGAGGAAAATGGCAGCAGCCTTTGCATGTAATTAATAACTTTTACTGCACATAGCATAGGCAGGCATAGGCTCAGCTGCTCAAAACCTACCATCATCACTCTGTATCTGAGACCTGAGACACTCTGCTGTGGTTAGTTAAACAGTTGCTGGACTGGGGCTGTGACTCTAAGTTGATTCTGATTTCAATCTGTGTCAGTCTATAATTATTTTTTATTCTGGCAAGCATGTCAGCTACTTCTTGTCTCAATATCACAACTGCAGATTAATAAGTTTGCCATTTGCAAAGGTAATAAGGAGTCTATCAGTATCATAGTGCTTTAACTATGTACACACTGTGTTCTGAGAACTAATAAAGTATCAGGAGTAGCTGACATGTTTCATAACAGCAGCAACAAAACCAAAAAACATAGGATATTAGTAAAGGGTCATGTCACCTAAACATTTCTTTCAGAGAGCCAAAAGGTTGAAAGCTCATCTCTGAATAGAACTACCCAGGATCACTCTATCCAGATGTCCCAACCGTCCTGATTTCAGAGGGACAGTCCTGATTTTTGGGTCCTGTCCTGCCTTAGTCCCCTAAAGTCCCACTTTTGTAAGAGCGCATCATAAGACGTGCCAGCGCTATGTTTAGGTTACTAGGACCCTGCAGGGAGCACTGAAACATTGTGTTTTGGCAGCACAAGGGAAACCTACACGATATTAGGCAGGTGGTTTTAATGTTGTGGCTGATCAGTGCATATACTAATGTAGCAATCTACATTAGCTAAGGTAAATTGCCTGCTTTTCTTTCATTCTCCTTGCCTGTATTCTCCTGCTAATTAATCATTGTTGACTTTCAGACACCTCATACTGGCTAGTTTGTTTGCTTGTGCCAGGTTCATATAATGAGAATATTGTCTGATATTTAGCTTTTATTTTGATCCTCTGATACATAGGCTTTTGAAGACTTAACACATATTGATTTATTTTAACTTTTATTGCCAATATTCCATTCTCTCTGTAACACCTATTATTAATATTGGGGATCAGGTGAGTCATCATATTCATTTATCACATACATACACATTTTAAGGATAATGGACAGATGGTCACCTCTTTGTGTGTGTTTTAGTGTTGTAGTTTAGCTGGCAATTAACAGCCTTTGTATTCTCACTAGCTTAGTAGTTGAATTGCAATTTTGAGTGGGGTGTGCTCATTAAGTAGGTTTTTCTGGGACCATTGTTATTGTTGCTAGGCAAGACTTGTATTCAGACAGAATTTTATAACATGACAGGAGGCTTCGTATTTGCTTAAGACTTTTTTTACTTAAGCTTCACAGCAGCACTTTTTTTACTTAGTAACAGGGTAACCAATCAGACATCCCTGTGATGTCACTTCCTCTTTCTTTGCTGCTTCACACCAGTACAGGTCAGAGTGCCACTGTCTCCTACTTTCTGTGGGTTTCTGTGGTTTACTTATTAATTTATCTGTTATCTGTTTTACATTATTTATTATTATATATTTTCTTACTATTTCTTATCCCTTATGGGTTTTAATTTATTTATCTATTTTCCTATACTTTCCTCACTACTGAATTTTGTATGTTTTTTACTCATCTAAATTCTACTCTTCGGTATTTCTTATAATTATATCTGTTTTTTCCGTTTTAATGTCCGTTTCTACCTCCTTTTAGCCTGGTTTGCGAGCGGCATTCTTGTGCCCCGTTTTCCCGGGCTTTTTGGGCTGTGGAGAATGCCTCCAACAGCTCTCAGTGCGCACGGCGGCCATCTTGGATCTCGCGCTTCTCCGCGAGATCCAAACGGCCTCCTTCTTTCGCTCGTGCGCATGCGCGAGATCGCGGCGGCCATTTTCTTGGTTCCGCGATCTGCAATCACTCCGGCCGTGCGGCGGCCATTTTTTGCCGCATATCGCGGCTGTCCCATACTTATATATTTAAACTTACAGTCAAACAAGGATATCTGCCCAGTTGTATATTGATATATATAATAAAATTACAGATTTTAGAGTTCATTACTTCCCTCCTTGCCTCTACTCAAAACCATAGGAGGGATTTAAAATACCAAATATCAGTCACAATTTATTTCAGACTATCTCCCCCTGGTGGAGATTGATTTATACTACATACACTAATTTGACTCTGAATACTTTGGAATTTATTTAGGGTAAATTCCCTATTTATGCCTTATGATTAATACAACCCATGTTTATACTGTGGATGGGTATAGGGAAAAATCCCTAAATAAGATTTATGATTGCTGTTTACTTATACAGCCCATGATTGGCCCACTTTGTCTGTGCCACCATACTTCTATACGGGTTTGAATAATTATTCCCAGAGGTTATTTATGCTGGGTGACCCCCAATTTTGCTTGCACTGTGAAATTATAACATATTGTGATATATGGAGACGGCCTTAAGATACTTTCTAATACTGGCCCTGGCTCGGGTGCTGCCCATTGAACCAAAGGATCCTATCTGAACCCCCGCTTTCTGACGAAGAGGCGGAGGAGTCCGATTCCACAAAAAGAAACCCTTCCAAACCGAATAAGAGATATTGGAAGGGGAATGGGCCAGAACCACTCAAACGCAAGGGGAAAGAACCGGCGGAACGCCCCAAACAGGCGGACGCTAAAGAGAAACACTCAGTCCAGCCCACTCTGTCGGAAGAGGAGGAAGACTCTTTTGACTTACACCCCTTGGCCATCCTAGATGAAAGGCAAGCTGACCACTCCTCAGAAGATGAGGAAGAGTGGCCCGAGACATCTTTTAAAGGAGCACCTATCCTTCAAACTACTATGGGAGACCTCACAACCGAAGATATGGTACCCAGTTCGAACCCTTCTGGGGACGCTGAATCCTTTCTAGATGCGCTTGGTCAACCTCTTTTTGACCCGAGACAGATCAGATACCCTCGATCATCTGAATGGTCACTCCCAGACCATCTCTCCAACTATATCCATTTTTGGATCAGGAGACCCCTAGACTGGGAAGTCCGCAAATGCCCAAGAGCCGAATGTCCTAGACCTACTCTGCCGGACAAGGTTGCTGTGACCCCGGAGTTTGATACGCTGCTCTACACATATATGGCCAGATCCGGCCGTGACCCAAAAAAGGGCATTGAGCGCAGCTTACGCCTCACGCAGGACAAGATGCTAGATATCCTGGGGCCCCTGGCCAAAATTCTACTACTGGCTGATGAAGCCCTCTCTAATGAAGATCCTTTAGACCCATCTGTGATAAGAGAATGGGCACTACGCTCCATTTGCCTGCTGGGCAATGCAAATACATCTCTCTGTACTGAGCGTAGAAAAGCAGTGCTGCTGCGTATGGATGCCAAGCTAGCCGACTTGGGTACTAAAGAATTGGGTCCCAAGGCCAAGGGCCTGTTATTTGGAGAACCCTATATTAAAGAGTTACATAAACATGTAAACTTATACGCCACACTAAACAAGGCGCAGTCATCCATGAAAAGGGTATTTCATCATCAACCCTCACGGGTTTTTGGCAGGGCTGGCCGTACAAGGGGTCGTGCAGTCAGCCGCTTCTGGTCCACAAATCAACGCCAGAGAACCCCCACTCCATCGTTCTTCCCCAACTATCAATCAAGGGGCTCTTACACCCAAAGGGCGGATAGGGGAAGAGGATACAGAGCCCGCGGACGCAACAGATACCCAACAGGTGAGATTCCCTACCTTTCACCTTTCTACTGTTTATCATGCGGGCAGGTTGTCACTTTGTGTAGACATGTGGAAGACGCTGTCTTCAGATACCTGGGTTCTAAACACAGTTCAGGGTTATTCCATAGAGTTTCATTCTCTCCCTTCTCAAACAGGTTATCCTCACTATCCAACAATGTCAAACTCTCAGAGTCTTCTTCTCGATTCAGAACTATGTTCCCTACTAACAAAAGGAGCGATTCAACATGCTCCCCTCAACGAAGGCTTCCTCAGTTCCATCTTCTTGGTCAAAAAGAAATCTGGGGAATACCGCCCAGTAATCAACCTTCGCCAACTGAATACCTTTGTGATTTACAGACATTTCAAAATGGAAGGAATACATCTCCTCAGAGACATTCTCCGACCAGGCGTTTGGTTCACCCGACTCGATCTCAAGGATGCTTACCTCTCTGTATCAGTACATCCATCCAGTCGGCATTTTCTCCGCTTTCCTTGGCACCACCGGATTTTTCAATTCACCTGCCTTCCATTCGGCCTGAGTTCCGCCCCGTGGTGCTTCACCAAACTGCTCAAGCCAGTCACCGCACATCTTCGAGAAAGGGGCATTCGTTGCTTAATCTACCTCGACGACCTCTTGCTACTCTGCGAAGACGTATCCAGACTGCGTTCACAGACGAACTATACATCTTTATTGATCGAATCTTTGGGATTTGTCATCAACCAAGAGAAATCATCACTGTCCCCATCCAGAGTCATTCAATTTCTCTGCTTCAAGATCGACTCTTCAACCTGTGTCCTTCGCCTGCCTCAATCCAAGTTAACTGCGATCAGGAAGGAACTACGCAAAACGCTTTGTCAAACGGATTTACCTCTTCGAGGTTTAGCTCGGATTATAGGCCTACTTTCAGCTTCCATTCAGGCAATCTACCCAGGTCCCCTACACTATCGGGCCATGCAACGCTTGAAAGCTCAACTCCTCTGAACCCATCCATCATACGACCAGAGGGTCCCGATCACTACCGAGGTGAGGGAGGAACTCTACTGGTGGCTCCGCCACATGTCTGCCTGGAACGGCAAGGCAATATTCGGCCCCACCCCAGACTTTGTGTTGGAATCAGACGCGAGCCTCCAAGGCTGGGGCGCAACCTGTCATACAACCTCCACCGGAGGACCATGGACCAACACAGAACACTTTCTCCACATCAATTGTCTGGAGTTAATCGCAGGCTCATTCACAATTCGCAATTTGACCAATCATCTCTCAAACTGCTGTATTCTCCTTCGGATGGACAATATCTCAGCCGTTCAATACATCAACAAATTGGGAGGAGCCAGATCTCACATCCACGAATTTTGCTTCCAACGCAACATCACACTTCGAGCAGAATATCTTCCAGGGGAGACGAACATTACCGCGGATTGGTTCTCCCGACATTGGAGAGACGGCAGCGACTGGCGCCTACACAGAACAGTGTTCCTTCGCATCTCCAAACTCAGGGGTCCGTTTATTCTGGATCTATTCGCCTCCCGGACGAATTTTAAAGTCCCACAATTCTTCAGCTGGCTTCCAGACCCAGAATGCTCGGCAGTAGATGCCTTCCTTCAGGGGTGGCCGACAACAGGAGCCTATGCCTTCCCTCCATTTGCGATGATTTCCAGAATCCTTCTTCAAATTCGCAGACAACAGGTCACGCTGGTACTACTCACCCCACTCTGGCGAGGCCAAGCCTGGTTTCCGGATCTTCTGGACCTCTCCTGTCAACATCCTCTCCTTCTACCTCCATGGCCCAATCTCCTAGAGGACCCTCAAGGGAATCCTCATCCAATGATACTACAAGGTCACCTCTACCTAGTAGCTTGGACTCTTTCAGGGGAACCTGGCATTTCGGAGAACTATCGCAGAGAGCTAAGGAACTCCTCTGGGATTCGTGGGCCCCTGGCACCAGAAGATGCTACCTTTCCTCCTGGAACACTTGGTGCAATTGGTGCCTGGAACGGCATACTGATCCCCTTACTGCCCCTAGACAATTCATATTGAATTTCCTCTCTCATCTATTCGACCTGGGCCGATCCTACCGATCCATCAACGTTGCCCGGTCAGCCATCTCGGCAGCCCATGTTCCTCTAGACGGAACTCCAGTGGGCCAGGACCCGCTGGTTTGTAGACTATTGCGGGGCATTAAACTAGCTCGCCCCCCAACACCGAAATACTCCCATCTTTGGGACATCAATGTCATTCCGCTTCCTGGAAACGTGGCCGAACAACGAGGATCTATCCCTCCGTCAACTCTCGGCAACATTCATCCTGTTACTTTGCCTGGTGTCCTTCAGACGGGTATCGGATGTTCGAGCATTTGACCATGACGCTATCAACTTTTCCCCAGAAGAACTTTTCAGTGTCCAGACGGACAAAATCAAATTCTTCTTCAGTGTTTTACCCGTTCTTCCCTAACCATCTGAAATTGTGTGTGGTTTCACTTCTCTCCCGTTATTTATTACTCACCTCCTCTCTCCGTTCTACCTCCTCCAGCCAACTATTGGTCTCATACGTCCGACCTCATTATCCAGTGTCAATCACAACCCTTGCTCGATGGGTTAGATGGTTGCTCTCCCTGGCCGGGATTGAAGCCTCCTTCAGAGCCCACTCCATCAGGGGAGCGGCGGCTTCAGGAGCATTCAACGCGGGAGCCTCACTTCGAGACATTCTTCAATCTGCAGACTGGTCACGGGAGCAGACGTTCCGCAACTTCTATTGTCGTCCGGCTGTGCACGCTTCCTTACCCCTTCTCGGGGAGCATTAAAACAGCAAATACGAAGCCTCCTGTCATGTTATAAAATTGTAGATTATGCTAGCTTTAGTGTACCTATAATCTTAATTTTATTAATGACAGGAGGCGAGTATTTCCCACCCTTCACTCTCGTTTCCCCCCCCCTAAGGTCAACACTGTAGGTAAGTTAATCAAAGACAAGAGTAAATACACTATGTCTTACTTCCATGGGGGCAAGGGATTACTCTCTATGGGGGGATAGAATAACTCTGGGTGGGAAGTGACCTATAATACATGATTTATAACTGGATGTCATGATTTTAGAAGTCCATTTCACGGATTAATCCTTGGTTTCGACTCTGCTCTCTCGTTTCAGCGTAACACTCCACCAAGGAGACAAGTCTAGTTGCTGTTCCACCTCAAGCATCATCTTCAAGAAGACATGTTTACGTTCAGTTTCCTGTTCCTATTTGTTCGCAGCCAGAAAGAGGAAGTGACATCACAGGGAGGGACTCTTATACCTTGTTATCTTTTTTTCTGATTGGTTACCCTGTTACTAAGTAAAAAAGTGCTGCTGTGAAGCTTAAGTAAAGAAAGTCTTAAGCAAATACGAAGCCTCCTGTCAATAATAAAATTAAGATTATAGGTACACTAAAGCTAGCATAATCTACAATTATTAGTTATCACTTTGGGTGTTGGATGTCATTATTTTGTACACACATTTTGTTTTCAAATTGTGTTACTTTTGTTTCATACAAGGAGACAATCTTTATTTAATAGGTAGTAAATAGCCAATTTGTCACTAGCTACTCCACTTTTTCTTTATTTTGATATTCTGACAAGGGGTAAGTCCTTAACAGCCCTTTTACTGCCTTATGGCTTTATGTACTAAATTTTGTTATTCTAAGTACTTTATATATTACATGTTATTTTGGCCAAAAGTAAAGTCCTATGAGGCACATGTTGAGAAACTGGACCACCACATGTACATTGGCATTGCAAACATTATTAACATGTACCTTTTCTCTACAACTTGAAATTTAGGCATTTAGGGCCGTTTTCACTGTGGTTATCGAAGGAGGGAATGGTGAGAGTCCATTTTCCTGTCAAACATCACCTACCAAATATGGGGTGATCCTTTGGGTTGTAGGGGTTTACTCAATCAAATTAGTATTTAGTTTAAGTCACCCCCATTTCTACCCTACTGAAAGAGTCAAGGTGGGTTTTATTATCAACCATCTTATTGATAGGGGACTTCCTCCTGGGAAGGTAATAAATCCATTGTTTAAAACTACGTAGTGTCTGCGTCTGCATTTCATAGAGTGTTGCCCCAAAGCAGGCTAAGAGCTTCTAAGACTCAGAAAAGGGTTATGATACATTATTTTATCTCAGAATTCAGGTGGGACAATGAGGCTTTGAAGACAGTTTTTTTATGGAGAATTTGTCTGAAGTACTTCAGCTAGCCACCAGGGATCTCCCTGGGGATCTGGAGGACCTCATTACATATTTGTCCTTTATTAATCAAAAAATAAACCCAAAACATAAGAAAAAGGGCAAAGCTAGAAAACAAGCTCCTAATTTTTCAGTAACATAATCATAGTAACATCACTTGAACCCATGCAATTAGGCCTTACTAAACTGTCTAAAAAAGAGAAGCAGTTTATGAGAAAAGTGGGTTTGTTTCTTTATTGCAGTAAAAAGGGACAGTCTAGCCTTGGGTGTTTAGACTATGTCCTCCAAATTCACCTTACAGCAGTTTCTACTTCCTATAACTTTGTTCTGGGATAATTAGTTGATTCCTGTCCCACTAAGAATTTGATTGATGTATTATTTGCTACTTCTATCTCCCCCAAAAGACAAGGAAACACTCTTGGCCATAGTGATGGTAGACCATGGTAGACCATTGGCAATCCCTACAATCTCACAAGAAACCTTATCCCTGACTCTAACCATGGGATTGTTACATTCTGAAACAATTATACTGCAGGCTATATCCTGTCTTGACTTTTCTATAATTTTCCATAATCTTCAATGGTTCTCAAACCTATATTCTCTGATAAATTGGGAGGTATGGCAAATAGTTGCTTGAATTAATAACTGTAAGGAAGATTGTGAAAACCTAGTGAGACATGTGCACATGCTTAATATACCCCCTGCTGAGTCTCTATACACAGAAATTCGTCCTCAAGTTGCTACCAAATGGGACATACGGTTGTGCCAGAGTTCTTCCCATGTACCAAGCCATCTTGTAGTAATGTTTATCCATTATCTCTTAAGAAATATCTGATAATGGAGAAGTAAATTGCAGATACCATTACTAAGGGGTTTATCAGAAGGCCATCATCTCCTGTGGAAGCAGGATACTTTTTTGTCTCAAAGAAACAAGGGACTTTGAAATTGTGTGCTGATGATAGAAGATTGAATAAAATATCTGTTAAGAAGACTTATCCAATTCCTCTCATAACCAAATTGTTTAATAGGCTGTGTAACTCAACAGTGTTTGTCAAACATGACCTGAGAGGGCATATAACATGGTCAGAAACAAAGAGGGAGATGAATGGAAGACAGTGCTTTATTACCAAAATCTGGAATTACAAATATACCGTCATGCCATTTGGTTTATGTATTACCACTGCTGTATTCCAGGGTTTCATTAACAATGTGTTAATAGGATATATACACAGTTTGATTATTGTTTACCTATACAATTTCTTTGTCGACTCTCCTGACTTGAAAGCTCACCATAAACATGTGCGAACTGGTCTCTGTTGCAAACTGTAGAAACATCTATTGAACCAGTCACAAGTTAAATTTCTGAGATTCAAATGGATCCCAAGAAATTACAAGTTGTCATGGGAGGGCCCTTATGTCCTTAAGCCAATACAGAGTTTTATTGGCTTCTCGATTAACTACTGCAAATAAATTAAGAATTTCCTGTCTTTTTTAGCTAACCCCTTTAGCGATGTGGGATGGGGAGCAGGAGGGAGGGGGCCCTTAAAGATTCTACAGTGCAAGGAAAACATGTTTGTTTTATTTGCAATAGAGAATTATTTTAATCTTTTACAGATCCGCCTGTAAAAATACCATGGCTAATGTTTTATGCAGACATTATGAAGCTTGTGAAAACAATTAATCAGGTTATATTTCTATAATACATAAGAAAAAAATCACAGCAGCTACACATGTGTCATTACATTTGGAACATGCACAAGCCCTGAACCCGAACCTGCCCCAAAAGTTGTTTAATACTTTATTGTAACCCAGAGGAACTGTTGTTCCAATTACACTCCAGTATATTGTCTGGACACCCTGGAATTAACAAAAGAATACCGACAAAGATGGGTTTAAAACGCTAAACACTTAAGATACAGTGATGTGGAGGAAGTCAAAATATTATGATAAAAATATCTTGAGACTTTATTCTAGGAAATATAGAAAGATAACAAAATCAATTAAAAAAAACACAGTAAAAAGGTATATACAATAAAATAAAGCAGTACTATTACAACACCAGTGGACAAATGCCCGGCACCAACCACTAAACCAACAAGAAAGAGGTATACACAAAGCCCCTAGTTGCGGCTCCTAGGGCTACGGGATACTTGCAGCTGTAATGGGGGTGGTAGTGATGTCTCTGGACTGCTAACCGGATGGCTCTACGCGTTTCGTCCCACATTATTTGGGACTTCCTCAGGAGCTGTAGGCCATCTGTCCGTCCTTCCGGCGTCTCTTCTTTTATCTTCAAATCTTCGCGCCCAATATAGCTGTAGCGCATGTGCACATGGACACCTTGTTCCGTCTAGTCAGGTGCAGAGGCACACACCTGTGGGTCCTGCGCTTACTGCTATCAGGAAATATCCAGTGCGCATGCGCAACCATCCTGGTGCACATAAAAACTTTATCGGCATCCGAACCTCGGTACATAATAACACAGAAGCTACATTAGTAGCAGTTACATGTATCGAAATGTCCGTTACATCAGATGCTCACGGCTTGCATTGGAAAGAGGAGAATGTGCCCGGCACCTGGTGGCGTCACATATTAAACAGAAACTTGCATATATGCCAATCTCCTAATTGGCTGATTCCCCCATTTAATGGGAGATTTGAGGCTCTAAGTATACTGTAAGATCGGGGTGCAAATGTAAAAGCAATCTCAACAAAATAGTAGGAAAAAAGATTTGAGTGAAAAATGCCACGGACGTACTGCAAAGTCCATAATGCCTTGCGGCTAATGGGGCATGTGATTGCATCATTAGACGCGACTTGCGTTACCATAGTAACAAAAAAGGTTTAAAATCACGGTAAATTTGGGTTTCTAACATGATTTAGCCTTATATAGGTCAGCTCTCAATATTTAATTGTAAAAAAGAAATTAAAGAGAAGGGAGGAACAAAAAGCAGAAATAATAGACAAATAAATACATGAATTCGGAAATATATGGAACATAATGTTTGTGAACATATGAAGGGTATAGTATGAGACTATATATAAGGGTTAGTTTCATTAAGGCAAAAAATTATTATAGAAGCATAAACACAGAAATATATATGATATATCACTGATTGGATTTCGGTTCCTCAAAGGCTGCCGATACGACATGGGTCCTGTCGCACTCTTAAAGGGCCATGGCACCTGACTGGCCCCTGTTGAGCAATACCCATCAGGTGTGCCTGGGCACCCCCTAATCCCAGCGGCATGCCTCTGGAGTGAGACTGGCATCTCTGAGTGGGAGATTGATAGCCTGGGTCATTGATGCTAGTGTGAGACTGGTTCAGCTACTGCTGTGCCTAGTCACTGCCAGTGCTACTTACACCAACTCTGAGTGGGAGATTGATAGCCTGGGTCATTTCTTCCAGATGTGAAACTGATTAGAATAATGCTGTGCCTTGCTGAGTTTCCAGATGTGAAACTGGTTAGATTAATGTTGTGCCTTGCTGTGTCTCAACTACATCTCAAGAGAAACATTTTCATTTGTTACTCATAAACAGAGCTGACACCTTTGGAAGTAAGCCACCCAGGGACAGAGGTGGCAGACTGGCAGAAAAGGGGTTCACTTAGAGCAGCAGCAGCCTTTGGATGTGAGTCTTCGGACAGCAATGGCCCAACATCACAGATACTGTGGCAGATGCAGCCTGTTACACTTAGTATTCATTCCATATGGCATTTTGCCATTCTCACCAATGCCATGTGCGTTGATTAGGTAGATGATTCCTTTGAAGGTGACACTACCATACTCCTTTTTCTCTCAGTCTCATGAACTTTATTTACTAGTCTGTATTTCTACATAGGCAAATTGCCCTATATTCTTGAATCACAAATGGTGGCCTGCATTAACTGTGGAGTGGTGTCCATCATTTTACACCTGCAATCTTCTAATTCCACCTTCAAGCTCCTATTAAAACCTACCTTGTTTGGATGTAGCCTCTTTCCAGGTTCAATCTTACGACTCTGTAGGATTGCTTCCATGTTGTTCTTTAGGAACATGAATAATAATAATAACTAATAACCATGCACTGTTACCAGCCGTATCACCCGATGGGCCTCCTGCTGCACAGGGGACATTTCACTGCCACTATGCCATTAGAGACAAGAAAGTATGCTTTGAGCTAGGACAACTCAATATGTCTGTGGTGAAGTTCACAATCTGTTTGCCTGCCTTGTACAGCTCCCCATTTAAAGCAGAACTGTCACCCCACCCCAATAAATAAGTATTATTAAAGATAGAATATTTCATTCTTTTAAACCTTTTTTCACAGGACGGGATGACGTGACGTGAGTATGCCACGTCTGAGGGGGGGGCGGAGTTCGTGAAGCGAGAGGTAGCGGGAAAAGTCTGAAGCCGGCGGGTATTGAGAGCGGTGAACGGCGTACGGCGAGCAGTGAGCAACGACTGGATGCAGCGGTGACTACTTGACGGCTCGCGGCATAAGGAGACAGACACCGAGAGAGCTGCTTGGAGCTGTGTGGAGTCCGGACGCGAAGACTGGTGGAGAGGTTGATAAACGCCAGGCACCTGTCTAACATCAAGATGACGAGACACGAGGATTACTTTCTCCTTTTGGGGAATAGTACCCTCCAACTCACACAAGTAGCAAAACACTCAGCAATAATCTGTAACAATTAGTACAAAATCTAATCGACAAAATCAGAATAAGGGCAGATTATAGTAGCTTGTGTCCATTTCAGTACTTTTTGCACTTTTCTTTTTGATTTGCTTCATTTGTTGCATTTGCTACATCTGATACATTGATACATTGATACATTGATTAGTGGGACTGAGTACTAAAACTGAAAATTGAAATTAATACACTGAATACTGAATACTGATGACTGAATAATGAAAAACTGTATCATTGTATAAATGTATTCTTATTAGTAGCAATATTGATACAAAAATAGGATAATTGGATAATTGTAGCTGATAGTTGATAGCTGATTTGCACAATAGTTGCTCCTTGCTGCTTTTTTTTTCTCAAGCAATGGTCAGTTATTAGTCTATTAGTTCGATATAAATCGGCTTAATTGGGCTTAATTGTGCTATTTTAACTACTGCGATACATTAGGCTCCTGGACTAGTGCCGAATGATACTTAGTGATCTCCTGAAAATTTCTAAAGTATAAGGAACATTTACTAGACCTGCAAAACGGGTATTTCACTAATACTCAATAAGGTGTGAAATATTATAGCTTGAAGAAGCCTTAGTAAATAGCCCTGCGATACCCCTTAAGTATAGCTGGAGATATAAGGTATTAAAATATTAAAACACCAAACAACATTATCAAAACAGCAAGTTCTAATACTTTGCTAGTGTAAGGTCTGGGGAAGACTGCTAACCTAGACCTATTTAAGAAATAATGGGACCTAAAAAAAACGTCAGACAGCGACAACTGCTGTAGGTCTTAAATCTGCTATACCTAACTCATCGCCACAAAGATTATGTACAGACCGAATAGGCCAGGAGGAAGACCACATTGAGAAAGGGGCATTTCCAGTTTATGAACCTTTGAGTTCACCAGTTAGCCCTACAATGTCTAAGAGCTTAACAGAAGGTGCAGATATCATAACAATCCTGGCACAACTACCCTCTAAAGCGGACTTGATGGATATGTTTAAAAAAATGAAAGATAGTTTTTGTGAAAAACTAAAAGCCGTTACCTTAGAAATACATCACTTAGGAGATAGGGTTTGTACACTGGAAGATAATCAAGAAACAAATGAAAATCAGTGGACTGAATGTTGGAAATTCCAAAGATCACAGACTGAAGCTATCTTGTCCTTACAAAGGAAATTAGATGATATTGATAATCGGGGAAGACAAAATAGTCTACGGATAAGAGGGGTCCCTGAAATCATGCAGGATGAACTAGAAGACCCTACAAAGATTCTTAATCGTATTTTCAATCATATTTTAGGAAGATCTCTGGACGCTAAGATTAAGCTTGATAGAGCACATAGAGTAGGAAGACCAAGGAATCCACTACAAGAAAATCCTCGTGATTTAATCTGCTGTATCCATGATTTTTCAATAAAAGAAGAGATAGTACAGAAAGCCCGATTGATGAAGGAAATTAAATATGAGGAGTATTCTATTTAATTTTCCAAGATCTTTCACCTTCTACCTTAATGGCATGTAAGGCTTTGAGACCGATCACTCTTCTACTAGGACAGAAACAAATAAAATACCGGTGGAACTATCCATTTGCTCTAATGGTTTTTCAGCACTCCAAAACATATACGATAAAGACTCCAGCAGACATACCAGATTATCTACAAGCTCTGGAGCTCCCTCATTTAGATATCGAAGACTGGACAGGTCTTTCAGGTATCTCTCCATTACAAGAGATACAAAAACCTAAATGGCAAAGCAAAACAAAAAATAAAAAATTAGCTGAGGCCATTAGGGAATGATTGCCTTAACAAGATTAGAAGGCCTTGCGAAGGAGGATAACACCAGATGACGTATTATGCCAATGTAGAATATCTATGGAGGTCTCCTGGAAAATTAGCCTATAATTTTGTTCCCACCTACCTTTCTCTTCCTCTCCCCTCCCCCCTTAGGAAGATGCTGATATGTCTTGTGGACCCAAATGGGTCTCCCACGGGGGTGGCAGCTTATCCTATTTTGGAGATAGCATTTATATTATGACTATATATTTTCTCTTTTTTCTTTTTTCTGTTCTGCCTTCTGCATAAAAATGGGAGTAGTGGTAAGTGGCTTGAGTTCAGTAACCATAGAAATTGAATTTTTCTACTGCTTCTACAGGGAGTGCAGAATTATTAGGCAAATGAGTATTTTGACCACATCATCCTCTTTATGCATGTTGTCTTACTCCAAGCTGTATAGGCTCGAAAGCCTACTACCAATTAAGCATATTAGGTGATGTGCATCTCTGTAATGAGAAGGGGTGTGGTCTAATGACATCAACACCCTATATCAGGTGTGCATAATTATTAGGCAACTTCCTTTCCTTTGGCAAAATGGGTCAAAAGAAGGACATGACAGGCTCAGAAAAGTCAAAAATAGTGATATATCTTGCAGAGGGATGCAGCACTCTTAAAATTGCAAAGCTTCTGAAGCGTGATCATCGAACAATCAAGCGTTTCATTCAAAATAGTCAACAGGGTCGCAAGAAGCGTGTGGAAAAACCAAGGCGCAAAATAACTGCCCATGAACTGAGAAAAGTCAAGCGTGCAGCTGCCAAGATGCCACTTGCCACCAGTTTGGCCATATTTCAGAGCTGCAACATCACTGGAGTGCCCAAAAGCACAAGGTGTGCAATACTCAGAGACATGGCCAAGGTAAGAAAGGCTGAAAGACGACCACCACTGAACAAGACACACAAGCTGAAACGTCAAGACTGGGCCAAGAAATATCTCAAGACTGATTTTTCTAAGGTTTTATGGACTGATGAAATGAGAGTGAGTCTTGATGGGCCAGATGGATGGGCCCGTGGCTGGATTGGTAAAGGGCAGAGAGCTCCAGTCCGACTCAGACGCCAGCAAGGTGGAGGTGGAGTACTGGTTTGGGCTGGTATCATCAAAGATGAGCTTGTGGGGCCTTTTCGGGTTGAGGATGGAGTCAAGCTCATCTCCCAGTCCTACTGCCAGTTTCTGGAAGACACCTTCTTCAAGCAGTGGTACAGGAAGAAGTCTGCATCCTTCAAGAAAAACATGATTTTCATGCAGGACAATGCTCCATCACACGCGCCCAAGTACTCCACAGCATGGCTGGCAAGAAAGGGTATAAAAGAAGAAAATCTAATGACATGGCCTCCTTGTTCACCTGATCTGAACCCCATTGAGAACCTGTGGTCCATCATCAAATGTGAGATTTACAAGGAGGGAAAACAGTACACCTCTCTGAACAGTGTCTGGGAGGCTGTGGTTGCTTCTGCACGCAATGTTGATGGTGAACAGATTAAAACACTGACAGAATCCATGGATGGCAGGCTTTTGAGTGTCCTTGCAAAGAAAGGTGGCTATATTGGTCACTGATTTGTTTTTGTTTTGTTTTTGAATGTCAGAAATGTATATTTGTGAATGTTGAGATGTTATATTGGTTTCACTGGTAAAAATAAATAATTGAAATGGGTATATATTTGTTTTTTGTTAAGTTGCCTAATAATTATGCACAGTAATAGTCACCTGCACACACAGATATCCCCCTAAAATAGCTAAAACTAAAAACAAACTAAAAACTACTTCCAAAAATATTCAGCTTTGATATTAATGAGTTTTTTGGGTTCATTGAGAACATGGTTGTTGTTCAATAATAAAATTAATCCTCAAAAATACAACTTGCCTAATATATCTGCACTCCCTGTATGGTACAGATTAGTTGTATGTCTTTGAACGTTAATGGTCTGAATTCCCCAAGGAAACGCTCTATCTTGGTACAGGAGTTAGAAAGGCAAAAAAATAGATATTGTATTTATTCAAGAAACTCACTATAAAAACACTTTTCAGCCTAGACTCAATACGAATAAATTCAACCAGACTTTCTATAGCAACTTTTTGAAAGGCATGTCTAGAGGAGTGGCAATTCTCTTAACCCCTTAAGTCCGGAGGGCGTACTATTACGTCCTTTTAAAAGCGTCTCTAAACGCCGCCGGACGTAATAGTACGCCCTCCGGTTTTTAGTAACTTACCCGGTCGCCGGTGGTCCCACGCCGGCGATCGCGGTTGGGGGGACTCCCAGGGAGCCCCCCCGCGGCACATCTTCCTCCTCCGGTGCCTCCCGGTCATGTGAGAGTGAGGTCCTTGCGAGGACCTCACAATCACATGGCCGGGATAGCTTGCTCAGGCATTGCCAGCAGGGGGACCAACTGTAATGACAGTTGGTCCCCCTGCTGGCTGAAAATAAAATAAAAATAATGTTAAAAGTGTAAAAAAAAAATTTATACTTAGATCATATATATATATTATATATATATGATCTAAGTATATATATACACATATACATACACACACATACACCGTCTAGGTGTATTTTAATATTAATATATATATAATTATATATATATATTAATATCAAATTACACGTAGACTGATACTGATTAAATATATATATAATTATTGTTATATATATATTTATAAATAATATAAAAAAAATATGTAAATACGTAAAAAAATAAAATAAAATAAATAATTAAAAATAAAATATTAAAAAATATATAGATGTGTTTTATTTCGTTCTAACTGTATTGTGATATTAATATATATATATATTTATATCAAAATACACGTAGAACGAAATAATATATATATCTATATACATAAATATATACGTATATATCACTATATATATATACCTATATATAAATAAAAATATTTAAAAAAAAAATATATATATATATACGTATATATACACATATATTAATTCTACACATATATTTATGTAATAATTTTACATAATTAGGTATCCTAATTAATTACAATTAGCGGGACCTGCCTGACCACCCATGCCGAAAGTATAGGGAATTTAATTTGCTAGCACTATATTTAACCCTATAACTTTCCAAGACACCATAAAACCTGTACATGGGGGGTACTGTTTTACTCGGGAGACTTCGCTGAACACAAATATTAGTGTTTCAAAACAGTAAAATGTATTACAACCATGATATCGCCAGTAAAAGTGACGTTTTTTGCATTTTTCACGCACAAACAGCACTTACAGGGACGATATTATTGCTGCAATACTTTTTACTGTTTTGAAACACAAATATTTGTGTTCAGCGAAGTCTCCTGAGTACAACAGTACCCCTCATGTAAAGGTTTTATGGTGTTTTCAAAAATTACAGCGTCAAATATAAGGCTTGTGTTTAATTTTTTTCACATTAAAATTCGCCAGATTGCTTACGTTGCCTTTATGACCCTATGGTAGCCCAAGAATGAAAATTACCCCTATGATGGCATACCATTTGCAATAGTAGACAACCAAAGGTATTGCAAATGGGGTATGTCCAGTCTTTTTTAGTAGCCACTTAGTCACAAACACTGGCCAAAATTGGCGTTTTTTGCATTTTTCACACACAAACAAATACGAACGCTAACTTTGGCCAGTGTTTGTGACCAAATGGCTACTATAAAAGAATGGACATCGCTTATTTGCAATACCTTGGGTCGTCTACTATTGCAAATGGTATGCCATTATGGGTGTAAATTTATTTCCTGGGCTACTATACAGTCTCAAAGGCAACGTAACCAATCTGGCGAATTTCAATTTCAAATGTAACACGCTATATTTGACCCTGTAACTTCCCAAAACACCATAAAAACTGTACATAGGGGGTACTGTTTTACACGTGAGACTTTGCTGAATACAAATATGTGTATTTTATTGCAGTAAAAGCAAACAGTATTATGACATTGACAGTTAAAATGTCATGTAGAACGAAAAAAATCGAAAAAAAATCTTATTTTCTCCCATTTTTTTCATATTAAATTATGTTTCATAGCTAAATATTTGATATTAAATGAAAGCCCTGTTTCCCCTGAATAAAATGATATATAATAAGGGGGGGGTGCATTTAATATGAAAGAGGTGAATTACGGTTGGACAGACATATAGCGCAAATGCCAGGTTTTGTTTACGTTTTGTTTCGTTCACAACTTGTACATTTGGCTGCGGTGTTAAGGGGTTAAACTCTGATTTGAATTTTGCCCAATCAGATAGTAAAATGGATCGAGGAGGTAGATATATTTTACTAAAAGGGAAGCTTAAAGGGACACTATAGTCACCTGAACAACTTCAGCTTAATGAGGTTGTTCAGGTGAGTGCTACAGCTACCCGGAGCCTTTTTCTTTTCTGAGAAAATGCAGTGTTTACATTGGAAGCTTGGAACACCTCTTGTTGCAGTCAATCAGACGGCCACCAGAGGGACTTCCGAGTTCAGAGGCCCTAAAAAGGCCTCACGTCTGACGTATTCACGCATTGTTGAATACTTCAGACGGGCTGTCAGCACACAAAGCACTGTGAACGCGCTTTGTGTGCTGAGGCTGTCAGCTCTGCTGTGGGAGTGGTTAGAGCTGACAGCTGAAGCCCGAAGAGGAGGACCCACAGGGACTCTTTCTGGCCACTATAGTGGTTGAAGGGGGGGGGGAGGAGACCTACTCTCCTCCCCCCCCGGCCCCCACCCCTGGGCGGCGGGTGGGGGCCATGAAGATAATGAGGGGGGGGACCTACTGTCCTCCCCCTCTCCGGCCCCCACCCCTGTGCGGCGGGTGGGGGCCCTAAAAATAACACGCAATTAAAAAAAAAAAACGAGAGCAAAAAAATAATAATCCATCTTCACCCATGGAGGGCTCCGCGCAGACTGAGCTCTGCAGGGCGGGGGAAGGCTTATAAAGCTTTGCCACGCCCTGCAATTAGGCTAAGAACACTCTGATTGGCTGGTTTAAGCCAATCAGAGTGTTCTTTGTCATTTTACACAGCGTGGGAAAATTCCAAAGAACTTTCCCACGCTTGTAAAATGACACAGAGCACTGTGATTGGATGGATTTCAAGCCATCCAATCCCAGTGCTATGTGTCATTTTACACAGCGTGGGAAAGTTCAATTTTCCCACGCTGTGTAAAATGACACAGAGCACTGTGATTGGATGGCTTGAAATCCATCCAATCACAGTGCTCTGTGTCATTTTACAAGCGTGGGAAAGTTCTTTGGAATTTTTTGGGAGCTCGGCGCTGGAACGGAGGTAAGTTTTTAATATAAAAAAGCCTCGAAAATATTTTTTTTTTGCTGCAAGTTCATATAAAAGCAAGAAGGAAGGCTGGGGGACCTGTCTTTCTTGCTTTTATATGTTGGCTATAGAGTCCCTTTAATGACCAAATGATTACACTTGCAAATATATATGTGCCTAACGCTAGCCAAGCATCTTTCTTGAAAACATTTCTAAGGAAACTGGAAGATTTCAAGCAAGGAGTTTTGATACTTGGTGTGGATTATAATATGGTCTTGGACTATGCAGTGGATAGCTCTTCAAGTACGAGAGAAACACAAAAGAGTCAGAGGTCATTAGTCCTAAAAGTTTTGCACTCCCACCAATTGATTGATTGCTGTCGTATTCTTCATCAATATGAAAGGGACTATACTTTTTATTCATCAGCTGCAGATAGTTATTCTAGGATAGATATGTTTTTTGTAAATCATAGGTATCTACATTTGGTAAAGGGAGCAAAAATAGGAAATATTACGTGGTCTGACCACGCCCCCATTTTCCTGGATATCGAACTGCAGGGTGTTGGGAAGGGTAATAACATATGGAGATTAAATGAGTCTCTTCTTGACGACCCAAGGGTCTCTAAGGTCATATCAGAAAAGCTTTCTCAATATTTTCTAGATAATTGTACAGATGATATTAATGAATCATGGATATGGGAAGCGCATAAGAGTGTGATCCGGGGGGTCTTAATTAAATGGGGTGCTAGATGTAAAAAGGAACGAGCCGAAGAAATTCAAAGGCTTGTAAAAAAATTGGATATACTGGAGTCTATGCATAAGCAATCTCCAACTGAAGCTGAGGTCAATATTGACATATGAGGCCCAAAGAGCGGTCCAGCTGACACAAAGTACAATCTACACACATGGGGATAAAAGTGGGAAATTCTTAGCTAAAGCCTTAAAAGTAAAGTTACAAAAAACATATATACCCAAAATGAAAGACACACAAGGGACAATTTGTAATACTACTGAGGAAATAGCAAACACTTTTAGGAATTATTACAAAGACCTTTATGGTCTTTGTAATAGGCGAATATGGAACACATATGGTGGGAGTGCAAAATTATTGGGAGCTATTGGTTACAGGTATTGAGAGTTATTTATAATTTTTTCCAATGCTTGATCAACTATCCCCATCCAAGATTTTGTTGGGTTGGCCAGCTTCCTTCAAGGAGAATAACAAGCAGATATTGTTGAGTTATTTATTGAATGAGGCAAATGCTCTAATCCCATTGTATTGGCGTAAATCTAGTATCCCGACTAAAGAACAATGGATTCTTAGAGTGGAAGCTTGGAGGGAACTTGAAGAAGCACATTGGGCCACTCAGGGGAAGAGAGACCATTATGATAGGACATGGGAACTATGGCGAATGCATTGGGCAGAAACACCATAGTAAGACAACACCATAGCAAGACTACGTTAAGACACTGAAGATAAGCTAGTAGACCACTAATGTTAGAAGTATTGGCAGAACTCCTCTCCTTCTCTTTTTTTGTTGTTTATTTTTTCTTCCCTTTCTCTGTCTTTTTCCCCTTTCTTCTTTGGATTGTTTTAAGCATATGATGATATGGGATTTTGATAATGTTATTTGGCAATGACATAAAGCGATCCCAATATCTGACGCAAAAAAAATAAAAATAATTCTTGGGGGTTCAGCTTACCATATCCTCCCCCACTTGTGTATTAAAGTAAACCATATGAACTGAGTTAATCAAATAAGAAATGCAACAAGGTGTTGTGGCAGGGGGCAGATAACCTTGGTCAAAATGTTTATGCTTCCATTTTAGTGTTGTACCTATTTCATATTCTACCAATGCCCTTTCCTTCCTTCAGATTGTAGCAATTTCAAAGTTATTGAACAGGCATATTTGGAAAAGAACTACTAACCACCACATTTGTAGGAGTCACATGACTGCCTTCTATTTTGACAGAATTCTCTTGGTTGTTTATGGTTTCCCTCAAGACCACACAGTGGCTGCTAACTGAAAATTGTTTACTAGCTCCATACTTTCTCCAATAGGTCCTTTGGATTTTGACATATACATAGAGCTGATACTTTTTCTATGCTGCATTGAAACAAATTTTTCCTAAATATTTAGTCACCAAGGATGACTACATTTCTGGGTTCTACTTCACTCCTATTCTTTTCAATGCTCCCAACCCTGTCTCAGTTATCATCTGATCTTTCTTTAGTAAACTGTGTTTTCGTAAATGTTTCTTGATTACTCCAAGCTTAGATAAAAATAGGTAAAAGATGTTGCCCTTCCCTGGGCAATGTACCTCGTATAAGCTACTATCTGCAAAACTGTTTACCTTTCTTCAGCTTAAACATATTTCACAAGGGCATGATGTAGGTGTTTATGGCACATGCATGTAATTTTCTTTCTATGAGTTACTACCAGCAGTCAGAAACTTCTATATTATCTTACATGGTACAATGGGAGAAAGACATCTCCAAATAGTTTAGCTGCCTTAAAAATGGCAATTCTTTAGGTTAGGTTTTAAAAAACCTAACTTATTAGGTAACTAGTTGCTAACTCCTAATGCGCTGATACATGGTAGCAAAACGCCTTTATAAGATTTATCGATTTATCCAGGGTTGTCCCTTCCCAGGTGCTGGAGTTGTACAGATCTATTGGATCCCTTTTACATATATTTGGTCATGTTTATTGCTCCAAAAGGTATGGATTAACATCCAAGATATTATACAGCTGCTCATGCAGACCCACCCAGCCCTTTCCCCTGAATTTTACTTAGTTGATAAGCTTCCTGCCTCCCTTCAGGGTCTACTTAAACGCATGGTCGTAAATATTCTGGTGGCTGCAAAAACTTATTTTGGAAGCAACCACAAGCCCCAACTATAACCATTTATGTTGGAGACCATATCAGTTATTTATTGGTATGAAAAAAATGACAGTTTTATCACTAAATTCCTACAAACACTTAACACTAACTTGGGGGAGCGGGCATACCCTGCACCTTGATTGATTACCAATATCTGGTCTCTTTGTTCGTTACTAAGTTCCATTGTCAAGTACGAGTATATTCAAAGGCATGTCTTTTTTATGGTGACATAATTTTTTTTTTGTCTGTATTATTTAAAAATTCACAATAGCAATATGTATACATTGTGAAAAAAATTAAGCTTATTGTCAGCTCCTCAAGATGTGTAATGACAGTTTTTTTATGTGGAATGAGAATGAATAATTAAACAAATGAAACATATCTATGCACAATCCAACACTTTTTAATTATAGGTTGGATGTAGATATAGTTGTAACCTAAGTAAATGAAAAAGTAAAGGATCCATTTTCCTCATTATACCATAAGTCCATTTTTTATTTATTTTTTGGTAGTATATTATTTTTTGTGGTGTGACAGACAAACCATTTTTGTGGTAGAACTATTATTAAAGTTCTCCATAGCTTGCTAGATGCATGTTTTTACAATATTTTTTTTTATAACAAAACATAGCACGGATTCCTTATACATCCCATAGAAAGTTTAATTACAACTGGATGTAAACTGAAAAACATATACATGGAATTGTAAAATCCTGAACCACCACATTCAACAAAACTTTTTCTGAGACAAACAGCTTAATAATTAATGAGGCAGTACTTTCTTAAAATACAGTATAGAGGAAAGAAATGCTTTGATGCAGAGCAACACACAAGATACAGAGTTATTGCTAAATCATTCAAAGAAAATAGACATGACCTCCATTTACTTTGCATGCTTGCAGACATGTAGCGTTGCAAGTTTATTTGAAGATCACACAACGTATCTGATTTTTTTAATGATATACCAACAACAGATATCTGGTAATTTAATATTATGGACTTCATGGAAAATCTTGTCTACAAAAATTAGTTTTCTGAAATTTGAGCAATCCTTTATTTAGGAAGCAAAGTGACAATGTTTCAACACAACACTTCTATCTCATATTTGTAAAAGACACCTTTAGTTTGAAATGTCACCTCTAAATTGCCTTGAATTACAGATCATCATCACTTGAGAAGTGCTGTACTATTATTTCCATTTGTGGCTATTAGAATTTGTGGCAAGAGAGTACTTGCAGTTCCTTGTAAATTTTGTGTGTGTGTTCCAACCGCACTTTATTGCTTAGAAACCATTGCCATGAATTATTATAACCCATTCCAGAGAGTGGATTTTTTTAAAGCAGAATATAAAGAGAAACAAATAATACCCAATGAATAGAATAATAGAAATGAAACTACTTGAAGCATTTTAACTGTAGAATAGAAGAAAGAAGAAATCCAAAAGATATAAAATATAACATGTGAAGCCAGAATTGTTATAGTTTTTTTACAGCGCAACTAAGAGACATTTCATTGTTTTAATTATTTTTGCTAAGAGAGAAGAATGATGTCATAGTAATAAAATGGTTGTTTAAACAATCTACAAAACATTTTATCCGTTTTTGTTTATATTTGTAACAGACAACTATGTGAATGAAAGAAAATCACTGAAAGTTATGGTGCACATAAATGTGTTTATTTTTCTGATTAGGTACTCAAAGCATTGAAAAATAAAATACAAATGAGGTTGCCAAAAGGCAAATGCTCTTTTTAAATGACACCATAAAAAATATCGGAATTTAATGCTACAAGCTATCCCATGCTGTTCAGAAATATAGTCTATATACTATTAAAAATGCCAATGACATGTTAAATGTAGTGGATTTGTTTTTCTGAATATAAAGAGAAAAGCTGTTTCAAGACTGACAGTGAGATCATTGATAGCAATAATTAATTGCTAATAATTAATAAGAAAAACAAGTACCTTCTAGCATCTAAGACTGATGGAAGAAGAGTCAATATTAGAGGATTTGAAAAATAACTTTCACAAGGATGGCAAGTAGAACGTCAAAGAAAAAAAATTATGAAAACCAATATTAGATTTAATATTAAGATTTGTAGGACAAATCGCTAATGCTCTGACATACATATATTGATTTAAAACCGATTTCCTCTGAGACACACATATTTGGAAAGGTTGGCGACTGAGGACAGGAAATCAATGAGTTACATGAAAGGCAATACAGCCAGAGAATAACTAAGATACCTGGACATTTTGTGAACTGACCAAAGGCTCGTAGGCCTACTGGTACCCAGTCAATTTTATTTTCCATGTCATAAATCCCTAAAATTTAGTTTGAAACAGAAAAAGAGTTCTACAAGTATTTAAATTCCTTGGTAATTATGCTACCTGTATCAAGAGGAATGCCATCTTTTACTTTTTAGATAGCACCACCTGTACTTCCTGAGTGATATGATGTTTATGAAACACAATATGAATGAGGATGTGCTAGACTTAAATACTTTATTATTCCCATGCTTTTTGAAACTCGAAACATTAGTCAGGCTTTGAAAGTTACGGGTTAAGATGACGAACATTCAAGTTTTTATTTTCTTTGAAGAAGACTACGTTAATGTCACAGTACTTTGTGTAGTAAAGCCCATATTCCCTAAATAGCTGACTACCTCACCACACCTGTTTTCCTTAAATGTTATGAGGTTCTTTTTAAATTGTGTGGTGATTTAAAGGTCATGACTTTTTTTTAACAGTTTCTAGAGTTAATATAAATAATAAATATTCTGCTATATTTTTTATCGAATAAATATGTCATTGTGTCTAAGCTATCTTCTAAAATAAGCTGTTAACATCAGATATAGATATAGATGTGAACATTCATAGGTAAAGTTTGATTTTAATATATATTCTAGACATTAAAAATATTATTATTTTTTTATTGTGGTGGTGTTGAGACACCTAACTATAGTATAAAGTAGAACTGTTCTCTTTGGCCTCTGAACAACCCTTCTTCATTTAATGAATGGGAACAGCATACATATCCAATCGAAAAACCTTTTAACTTTAAATTAACATTATAAAACTGGCTGTCAGGATCCCGCAGGTGGCTGCGAGGGGAGGCTGCAGTCCGCTCGCGGCACTCACCCTCCAGCCGTCCACGGTCCCCTTCCTGGCGTGCGTTCGGCGGGCGGCATCCTCCCAGCCACGGATGCCGCCCGCATCTTCATCTGCGTCCCCCAGCGGCAGCATGCATGACGCTGCACGCTGGGAGATCGCCCATTTTAATAAACGCCAGGGTCAGCCACCTGACCCGGCGTTAAAGGCACAGTGCCTCAATCACAGTGGGAGGTCTAGATATCTCCCACGTGTGATTGTTAATTCTGATTGGAAATTATCCAATCAGAATTAACCTAATGATTTAAATACTTACCTTTCCTGTTCCTCTCTGCCCTGTTGTGGTCTTTGCTTGCTAGTATTGCTACTGAACTTGTGTTTCTGGTTACGTACTCTCTGGCTTGCTTATCTGACTTTGTGACTTTCTCCTACCCTTTGACCTTGGCTTGTTTCTCGTTATTCTGTCTTCTGGTTCCCCTTACTCGGCTTGTCTCCTGACTATTATTTGTGTGCTTAGCCCGGCCACTCTAAGGTCTGGTACTGCACCTTTTCTGTGTGTGTGTTAGCGTGTTTGGTTCCCGGAATCGTGACGCTGGCAAGTTAATGGAAGCACAAGTAAATAAGAAAATTACTGAGCATGAGTACAGGTGATATCAGGTATATGTTTATGGTCAGTTATCCTCCAATAGAGAGAGACAAGATGGCTCTTAAGAGAGATACTTAATAGAGAGAGACTTTGCATAGCTCTGTCAACATCTGGGGTCTGTACATATTTTGAAAAGACTCCAATGGTGACTGTGCTTCTTGCATCGCAGCACACGTGTGCTGCAGGGAAAGGTGTATTTTGCTCACCTGAACCTGTCCCTCACAGCTGCTGCCTTCTTAATCTGGTTAATCCTCTTCAGATCCTAGAGCTACATATGCAAGGCGCCCATGTGAGTGTTGTACAATCATGCAATACGGTCTATGGAGCATCACGCAAAACCATGGGATCCTCCATAGACAATGTCTTTTTCCCTACAGCCGTCACTACAGCAACGGCTGGGAAAATGACCACTTTATGTTAGTATCTTGCTCTATTGTCAAGTTTTGGCAGGCATAGGGAATGTACTATGACAAAGTAGTCCATACTTCACCTTAGTACATGTTTGGACTACGTTGGAATTTCAGTGCAATTGCAACAATGTCAATGTGAGTATTTCATTAAGATTGTGTATTGATTTAATACTCATTTTAGAGGGGAGGGTGACAAAGCCACTTTAAGAAACTTTGTGGATTATTTAGAATACAGATATTTGTGTTATATATTAGAAAAATTCTGCAAATTTGCATTGTAGTGTCCCTTTATTTTGAGACACAGAGAAATTAAAGCTACATATATTGCAGGGGCGGCAGGTACTGATGATAACTTGTTGGTTTTCATGAAGATGTCCCCAAAGGGGATAAGTAGGGAGATATATTATTCACATCAGCAGGGTTTGTTCCATATTGATAAAATAAATGATGGGTGTTCACATTTTCTGCTAATGTAACCTGTCAAAGGAGCTATGTCCATTTACCTCCTGCTACCTTAATAATATGTGCCTTATGTGACCTACATTTATTTGTACCATAATGTTTATTATTATTTTTTTTTTGTTACTTGTAAATCTGCTAGCAATGTTTGTAGCTAATGGCATTTTTAGATAACATACGTGGCTCAAATAAAGTGCATTTGAAATGCCAGTAGGAATGCAAAGAAAACCTATCAATTTGGAGATTGAAAATTTAAGAATTAGCTTATGTTCGTACTGCAGTTTGCTCTTTTATATCCCATAGAAAGAGTCATTTGTGACAAAGGAGACAAAGAAACCAATATTTCTCTTTTTTTTTTTACCTGTCTCAATGGAAATGTTAAGCACAAGAAAACATTTCAGTCTAATGCAGACCAGTCCTAATTTTCTTTCAATTTACCCCAGACAGACACAATGAAAATATTTTGAAACTGTATATTGCCAATATGGAGAAAAATGTAGCAATTTGTTTTCCAGAACATGCAGTGAAACAAAATATTGAAGCTTTTTTTCATCCAAAGATGCAGGAGACAAATAAATCTTGTATTACTGAAATTGATTTTATAATTTCACCAAGGCAATCTGGTGAGAGGAAAAGCAAGGCAGCATCTTCTAAACTGCGAAGATTATTTTCCAATGAAGCTGAGTTAAAAATATTGCTCTTTATGTCTGCGTAGGATAGATCCTTATTTCTGCAAACTAAAGAGTCTAGAAAGTATATCTACTTTTTTCAATTATATGTTATTTAATTTATCTAACATAGTGTTTTCAAAATGACATACATCAAATACATAATTCAGAAACACGGGTTAGGATTCTATGAGATATTCAGTTTTTCGATGTGCTTTGTACTTATATATTTTATTAAGGACAGTTGGCTAAAAGGGCTTAAGAAAGACAACAATGAACAAAAATCCCAAGTCAGTATTATAAAACTCAGACTTCTCGAGAAACATATAATATAGAGATGATGTCACATGGCTACATAAATCTAAAACACTTTTGGTGAATTATTGTAAATTGCAAATAAGTGAATTTTTTTTTATGTATCATGTCTTCTATCACTTTGTTTAAGGATATATTAAGAATAAATGATAAAAAATACACATAGACAGAGGGTTATTGTAACATTGAATTAATCAATTCAATCTTTCCTATTTGCTTTGGTTCATTTGAAAATAAATGGTTTACCCAACCCAATTCAAATATCTGATTATTGCTAGAGGCAAGATTAAAACATGCTTTGGTACTCATATTTAAACATAGTAAATTTTTAATCATTTCAGTGGCAAAGAAAATGTTAATCAGAGCCCTCTGTACCCCTCTCGTTTTGCCTCCAGCTCAGTAAATCTACATAGTGATATTAGAACGTTATTATCATCCACACATGTTTTATTCAGATGACTACAGAGATTCACGGAGACTCAGTGTTTGCAGCATTTCCCTTGTTGACATAAAAAGGGCGTTGTTGAGTCTGAAAAAAAATAAAACACAATATCTACGTTGAAAAGACAGAAAACATGTTCATATTTGTACTAAAACTAAATTCCAACATACTAATGGGCTACTTAATTGGGTTAGACTGTAAAATTGTGAGCAAACATTATCATATCAGCTTGATATTAGATAACACCTTACAAATAGTCTTATATAAATAACATATTGTGATTGTTATCTTTGGAATTTTAAAATATTCCTAACATATTCTAACACTTTTTCCAGAATTAAATCACTTATTTACTTGATATGGCTTACTGTTCTTTTTTTCCTTTAGTACTTCCTAGCACCCAAATCCCACTCCCTCACTATAGGATGTCACATGAGGTAGTGTCACCTTCCTCATTTTATGTCCAAACTATTTGCGTGGCATGTATGATAAATCCATGCAGAATTGTTCCATGTACAACCAAATCAACACATATTCCCTGTGAAAAATTCACTATAAGAGTTACAAAAATACTTCACATTTGGTAGTTACATATGTATAGATTTGTTTTGCCTGTGCTAGTGAACAGAATTCAATGAGGTCTTCATCCAAGTAATCATGTAAATGTCAAACAAACTCACCAGTAGGCTCTGCTTGGAGGATTTCCATGTTTGGGGCAAAGGCTTAGTAGGTTGGTGCCTTGACATCATTGGATACACTACATGAAAAAGAAAAGTAATGTTAGAGTAATGAAAAATAGCCTAATGAGCATCCAGGGTGAGTCAAAAGTTGAGGAGCAAGCATAATGCATATCTCAGCTCCCACCAATGGGATCATCACGGCATGATTCAAGATGTCTTACATAGCCCTTTGGTAATTCTTACAAAAATAAGTGAGTCTGTGCACTTAATATATTACCACACTTACTTGATTGAATAAATAAATAAGCTTTCTACAAAATTAATACTTGTAACTACGTCTTGGCTGAATTTGTAGTTAGCTTGTCTACCTGACTAATTTATACATTCACATTTCACTCATAAGACAGTAAGAATAAGTATATCCATGTAATTTTTGTCCCCAGATATACAGAATGACAGAAATAATAAGTTGTTGAAGAACACAATTTACACATTTTAGATGGTAGCTAAATCAGTTTAATTAGCTCTTAAATAAATAAACTAATAGTGGATCACTACATACACTGGCAGCCTTCATAGCTCAGTTAAAGTGTTTCACACTAATTCAGCTATGTTTTACAATTTTGCTTTGCAGTTTAATAAATATTATTGAACTGTATACTTTGTACCCACAAATTCTATAAAATTGCTCAATAATAATGTTCTCCTATATTTTCTGCTTGGTGTGCTTTCATTTAGATTAGAAAATGTTCTTATCAAACTTTCTTCACTTCTAGCAATTTCAAACACGTGCAATCATCCACGCATTCCTAATGAATCTAAGACAATGCAAGACAATCAGAAATAGAAGCTGTTCTTATAAATAGATAGACATCACTAAAGAGCCTAAAGCGCCAACATTGATCTCAAAATAATATTTCATATCCAGTGCGTGTCTACCATTATAGTGTTAAAAAGGCTTCCAATTATGGAGAAAAAAATTTGGACAGCTTAAAAAAAGCAATGGCCATTCATCCAATGATACAGTTCCTGAAAAGTGTACAAACTCAACCAGGTACAAATTTAAAAAAAATACACCAATACTTACATACGCTCAACTAGATATGCATTCCCAAATGCATTCATACTGCCAGTCATGCATAGAAATATACAACCAGACACAAACACATACAAAAATACACTCCCAAAGAAACATAAATTAAAATGTTAATTGTATATGGGTTTTAGCCACCCTCCTGTTTTCCTTCCTTTTGTTCCAGATGGGAAAGTGCTAGTGCAGGGTCCTCCTCTTGCACACCAGTAGTTATCTTCTGCATATTAGTGAAAGGACAGCACATCCTCCCAGGGCTGTCTCAGAGCTCAAAGAGAATAGACAGTGCTCTTGGGTAAGGGACCCACTTCAAGGTATAACATTAATTTCAAAGTTCTCCTTACAGGAATACTGCATGTACCCCCTGATGGTGGATCTGACAGTCAAGTTTGTGACAAGACATGGACTAATCCAACACAAAGAGAACAACACAATGATCTGTGATGCTGACAGGGCTGAAAAATGGCATGGTGTCCCTAAGATTAAGCAGAAGGACTCACAGAATGTTCCTTGACCCAGTGTATAGGTGGAGAAAAATAATATACAAGTAGTACCCCTATGAACAGTCTACACCAGTGATGGCAAACCTTTTTTGAGCCTGAGTGCCTAAACCGCAATACATGCCAACTTTTTTTCCCTCAAAGTGCCAACATGGCAATTAAACCTGAATACTGAGGTTTACGTTTAGAAAAAACTACTCGTACAGTTAACAACTTTCTTTCACAACAGAGAGTTCAATTATACAAATTTTAAATAATGATATAAATAAAGCTTATATTTATTTGTATCTCCAACAAATGCAATACATACACACAGACTGCTAAACACATTCACACACCAACTGCTTAATACATACACACACCGACACACAGACAGACTGCTAAATACACACACAGTCCGCTAAACACACACACACAAACACGCACACAGTCCGCTGAATACATGCACACTGCTGAATACACACACTGCTGAATACACACACACACACACACTGCTGAGTACACAGTCTGCTGAGTACACACACACACTGCTGAGTACACAGTCTGCTGAATACACGCACGCAGTTTGCTGAGTACGCACGTAGTCTGCTGAGTACGCACGCAGTCTGCTGAATACACACGCAGTCTGCTGAATAAATAAAGACTACTGAACACACACACACATATACTGCATTGAGGGGTACAGTGTATGTGTTTGTGTGTAGTGCTGTGTGTGTGTGTGAGGGGTGCTGTGTGTGGGGGGGATAGTGGTGCTGTTTGTGGGGAGTTGGGGTGCTGTGTGTGGGGGGTAGGGTGCTGTGTGTGTTTGGGGGAAGGGGTGCTGTGTGTGTGGGGAGGGTGGGTATGCAGCACAGGAGGACAGGTCCTGCAGCTCTCCTGTCCTCCTGCGCGATGCTGTGTGGAACGTTGCCCTGATAACGCACGGCAACACTCCACACAGCTCGAGGGAGGACAGGAGAGCTGCTTCCTTGATCCCTCCCCCCTGCTTCCGGTCCTCCAGACACGGAAGCAGAGTAGGCACCTGCCGTTTCGGGCAGGCAGGTGCCTACTCTTCATTGATGGCAAACCTATGGCCGCGTGCCCACAGAGAGGGCCCGGCGTGCCACCTGTGGCACACGTGCCATAGGTTCGCCATCATTGGTCTACACATTCCTGCACCCCCTGTTAAAGGGGCTGGAGTATAATAGAATTACATGGCATCGGATCCCTGAACCCCATATACCAATAATAAAATAATTCAACATTTACACAATATATTTGCAGTTGTGCAAAATGTGTGCTTACAATAGGATAAAATGTATGCTGGAATGCTTTGCACTTAGACGGTGGACCATGAGTCACGCTAATAAATATAATGGAGGTTTCTTTCTGACTTTCAGGGGTCATGTCATGGGGAAAAAATCATTACGTTTTATGTAGTTTTTTTCTTTTATCAGACATGGCATTTCTTCATGCAACTAGTAAATTCACCCAAAAATTACAACTGAGTTTAGTACTATTAATTGTGTATAGAAAACACAAACCATTCATGTTAAAGGGGTTCTCTTGTTGACCGGTGGACTCTGTGGATGTCACAGTGGAGGAATACTGGAATGATGCAGCTGGACTGGTGCCTATTAGGGAAACAAAATTATATTCAGATACTCATATTGTGTTGATCAGTTTTTTTTAATTAATTTGAAACATGCAAAGAATAGTAATGAAGAAAGTTGCTTTAAATCATTCCGATTTAAAGTCAAAGGCAAGCAGCCCAGAAAACCAAGTAGGTGAATCATGAAGAATAAGTCTAAAAGTAGTTTCAAGTTACAGTCTTCTCACCTTACTACTCAGTGACTACAATCTCACCTGAACCTCTGTGTAGGGTAATGCATAGACTGTAATGCATTCTCCTGTGATAACTAATTAAATAAATGTTACAAGTGACAATTTCTCCATTTAGTTTAGTTATTTATGTATGAAGTATGGAAACATTTCACTGTAATGAATGCTCTTGAGTTTCTTTGAGTGGGAATTGTGCAGCATTTGAGATATTAACCATAACATTGTTCGAATGCCCATTTCAATGCTATAAAAGTGAAATATATCGTTGTGTCTATTCAATGATGCATGTTTGCTACATCTGTAAGCTTCAATATAGTTGAAAATATCTGGCCATTATAATTGCCGAGATGTTTTATTTTCACAAGAAATAAATCATTTGAAGTAGCTGCGAGGTGTAGAGCAAAGGAGAAACCCATCAAGTGTCCTTCATGAGTTAAGGTAGAGATTAAAAGGTTGAAACATAAAACACCAGGATTTTCATGGTTGGAAAAAAAGAACCCAGTAGATTTTCTTAATTCCTTGATTTGTGAACACCAATCAGTGATTTTATTTTGCACTAAATCCTCTGTACTGCAGATGGAATACCTTTCTGAGAAAAGTTCGAGGATGAGTAGCTGGGGGTTTCTTCTTGAGCCTGAAGGGGAGTTCCGTCCCACATCCTGAAATTTCCTATAAGAAGAGGTAGGTGCTGCCTTTTCAGAATTAATCTATATACTCTATGACCACTTATTCACTAGTGAAATGGACTGAAGAATGTATCATACTATTGAAACACTTAAAAAAAAATAATCTTACTAATATTTATGGCATATATGTTTGGTTATGATATTTTGTGTAAACTGAAATGCATTTAGCATTATGATATCAACAACGTAAATAACTCATGAGTATAGACATGCAGCACATTTAGAGGTTTTTGAGGTACTGAGGTCGTAGTGAGTTCAGGGAGTAACAGAAAAAAAAGTGCTTTTCTCTGTGAGATGACACTATCCTCTTTCAAATGTCGCAATATAAAGAATATAAAGAAAATACATTTTAATTTGGTAGCAAGAGTTTTAATCCAAGGTTTAAAAAATATTAGGTTAAAAACAATACATTACCTAACACAAGTACTTACTAACCCATAATCGTCATTATTAACAGACCCACAGCTACTTTGCTACATTTTCCACACTGGAATGCATGTCACAAAACTATTTTATGTGATATGTATTCTTACATACATGCATTTTCTTTGCTCACTTCAGACACAGATCAGACTCATTGCTATGCTCTTAATGTAGAGGACATACTGCACCTCTGAGCAAAGTGTCAACAGAGCCATGAATGATGGATTTACATCGTTACATAGTTACTGTTTTTGCTGTTGATCCAAAAGAAGACAAAAAAACAGTTGGAAGTGCTTATGGGGGTCAACTAGAGTCTTTCATAATTATATAGATTCATTCTAGGCTTTAAAATTAATGTGTTCGAAAAGCCAGTATAATATACAGTAGCACAAGCTGTGTTAGATGATAAACAAGCATGTTCACTAAATGATTAAAGTTTAAAGATTTAAAGGTAAACTTTAAGAAAATGGACTGAGTAGGCGGAGCCACATATGATCTATATTGTAAGAGCCAAAATAGTTTTGGTCAAATATAAAGTTAGACGAGGTTTTAAACAACATCAAAAAATATAGTAACCAGTAACAGGCAACTTAAGGTCCAGCATTAAAAGAGGAAGTAAACCAATTAATTTATATTCGCTAACTAGTAGGTTAAAGCCTTTTTTTTATAGTTTCCAACATTGCATGTAAATATTCATTAAAATACATTTATAGAAGCCAGTAAGTGATAATACATATGAAATATAAAAATGTAGGAATTCAAAACATAAAACATAGTGCAGTAGTTTATTTTTTAGTCCAAAATTATTTATTTAGTAATTGCATACCCATGATAATCTGACTTAATGGGATATGTCGTATATTATGAGATGACAGATTTAAAAATGGCATCTTATCAATTGAGTGACTGAGGAATGTAATTGTAGCAAACCATGAGAAGATAAGTAGGCAAGACAGTGGAACCAAAAAAAAAAAAAAAAAAAAAAATACAGTATACACATCATAACACTCCTGTAAGGAAAGACAAAGTTCTTCCAGTAGTGTAATACTTCCAACTGTCATGATACACTCAGCAACAGCTGAAGGGTTGATGTATTTTCCATAAAATAGGGGGCAGGGCTTCAGCTACATTTAGAAGTGAATTGTTAAAGGCTTTTTCCATTTAAATCGGGAAAGCTGAGTGAGATGAAAGAGGACATTCGTTGGATTGGTATGAAAAGTAGCCACTGTTATGTGGCTAGTTAAAACAATGATTTCTGATGAGTGGGGTTTAATCGGTGGACAAAGCCAGTACATGTGAGCTGGAGAACCAGTGTTTTTGTGACACATCCAACTGCTTCGAGAAGAATCAGAAAATATTTTGCTAAATTCTCAAAGTGTAATGCACTGGGGAGAAAAAGTTTGTAGTTAAATTCCAACACTGATGTACTTCTAAAGGAAGAATGCATACACCATTCATTTTCAGACTTAGTTTGACTGTTTTGAAGTAAAATGGCATTTGGTATTTGTGCATATTATTTTATTCTGCATTACTCATAACCTTGCAAAGACACTTAGTGTCCAAACTCGGAAGATTGCTGGTTAGACCTTATAAGAGAGGTTAAAGCCTAATTTGAAAATAACTGTAGAAGTGATAGTTCTAATGAGTTATTTTTTTTAAGAGAAATTGGTCCTGTTTAACAGTAATATTATCTATGAGTAAATTGTATTCCCCAATTTTTGCTTGTTTGTTCTGCATTATTTTTAATAGACACAAATAACGAAAGCATTTTAACTATACTTAGATGCGGTTGGAATTTGCTTAAAAAGAAGGACATCCCATCCCATCAATGGCCTTATAAGTGGCAATAATATTTGAGGGGTGATCTGACTGTGACAATCAAAATAAGAAGGGCTATTAGTATATGATGTGTTTAGAAAGTAAAAAAACAAATACAATGTATATCTTGTCATATCTTTTTTATTGAACTAACAAAATTTTGTAGTGACAAGCTTTCGGGAGAACCTCCCTTTCTCAAGTCTAAAGCACTTGATAAATTTTTCATGATAAATTTTTGTCAGTCCAATAAAAAAAGGTATTACAAGATACAAATAGTATATGTTTTTTTACATCTATATCATTGTACTAATACAGCTACAATCTCTACTTGAACACCTGTTTAGAAATGAATAGCAACAATGTATCCTTTTGAAGCCATGGGAATTGTTGCCACACCAGTCTTTTTGCAATGCCACGGTTGTGGTTTGTGCACTCATTGCAATATTCTCTTCCTGTTCTCAATTGTTCTGTATTTTTTACAAATGGTTAAAGCTAAGGCAAGTTGTGTCAAACACCTTGTAAATTGTTCTGCCCACCAACTCAACACCAAGCTGCTACATTGGGCCTTTCCTCCTATGCTTTTACCTGCTCGCATGTATCTGCTTACAGGTGCCATCGAACACAGTATTCCATAAAGTCTTACAGAGTGTATCTAACTGTTTTGCAGCAGTTTATCACTGCTTATTGATTTTACTATCCATGCCAATCTCGCATCTCTGTTCTCTTATCATTTTGTTGGTGTATTTTGTGAATTCTGTATCAAATCTGAGCACCAGAATGTATTTTGAGATTTCACAGCAAAAGAGGTGAATACAACCAACAAATGTCTTAATGTTTTCTCAATGTAACATTTGTGTCACAGTAAAAAATAGTGTTGCTCCTTTAAAGTGTTAGAAAATGTATGTTACTTAAATGGTTAATATCCCTAATAAATAAATTACATTTCCAGCCTGTAACATTAAAAAGTGTGCTAACATCCAAATAGGTGAATACAGCTGAACAAAGTAGTCTGTCATAATAGGTGAATTTACATCCAGAGCTGACAATTTTTCCCAAGCTGGATTTTTCACCAAACATTGGTGGTGCACAGTAATGTACCCTCAGCTTTTGCTAATAAACTCACACGGACTAAAATTGGCAAACTATTAATATGGTAGATTAAGGCATCGCTTTTACTTTATTTTCACTTAAAGCTGTATTTTGTGCGAAACTCAAAGTATGCTTCCCATAGTATATGTCCCATAAAAAACAAGGACTTCTTTAAAAATGCACATATTTTAACAAAATGTTTATGAAAATAATGCATGCTTTTAAGCGGTACACATCTATCTGTAGCATTTCAGGGTGATTGGTTCTCTCAATACAGAAATGCCATAAAGCATGGAGAATAATTCAGAGTATTTATAAAGTAGGATTTGAGGGCTGATTTTGAAAAATGAAACTATTATCAAATGATTAAATAGCATGTCTCGAAATTTAGAAATTTGCACTGTTGCTTTTTTTTTTTTTAATGACTCACATTGCTATAAATAAAGACACCAGAAACAACAATTGAAGCCAAATGATTTAACTAGGAAATATACATTATTTTTTTTTTACTAGTTTTAGGTATGTAATGGTAATGGAGTATAATTTTAATTATGAATATCCAGCCTAGTGGCACTAACTTTACTGACTTCCAAAGGATGAAACATAGAAACATTCGGCCCATCTAATCTGCCCAATATTTCAAAATTCTTTTAATTAGTCCCTGACCTTATCTTATAGTTAGGATAGCCTTATGCCTATCCCACGCATGCTTAAACTCTTTTACCGTGTTAACATCTACCACTTCAGCTGGAAGGCTATTCCATGCATCCACTACCCTCTCAGTCAAGTAATACTTCCTGATATTATTTTTAAACCTTTGCCCCTCTAATTTAATGTCCTCTTGTTGTGGTAGTTTTTCTTCTTTTAAATATAGTCTCCTCCTTTACTGTGTTGATTCCCTTTATGTATTTAAATGTTTCTATCATATCCCCCCGGTCTCGTCTTTCCTCCAAGCTATACATTTTAAGTTCCTTTAACCTTTCCTTGTAAGTTTGATCCTGCAATCCATGAACCAGTTTAGTAGCCCTTCTCTGAACGCTCCCTAAAGTATCAATATCCTTCTGGAGATACGGTCTCCAGTACTGTGTACAATACTCCAAGTGAGGTCTCAACAGTGTTCTGTACAATGGCGTGAGCACTTCCCTCTTTCTACTGCTAATACCTCTCCCTATACAACCAAGCATTCTGATAGCATTTCCTGCTGCTCTATTACATTGTCTGCCTACCTTTAAGTCATCAGAAATAATCACCCCTAAAACCCTTTCCTCACATGTTGAGGTTAGGACTCTATCAAATATTCTGTACTCTGCCCTTGGGTTTTTACGTCCAAGATGCATAATCTTGCACTTATCCACATTAAATGTCAGTTGCCACAACACTGACCATTTCTCTAGTTTACCTAAATCATTTGCCATTTGGCTTATTCCTCCTGGAACATCAACCCTGTTACATATCTTAGTATCATCAGCAAAAAGACATACCTTACCATCAATACCTTCTGCAATATCAATAATAAAAATATTAAAGAGAATGGGTCCAAGTACAGATCGCGAATAATGAAATGCCAAGTTAATCTTCTGTCAAGAAATTATTACTTAACTTTAAAGTCAGGTACTAAAGATAATACAGTCAGAGAAGGACCATTGAAGTGTATGTTCTATAATTTCAATTAATTACTCATGTTGCACTTAACCAATTCTACAATCATATATGTTCAAATTTATTAAAAATATATATACAGAATTGTGTGTGATATCTTCTACCCCAAAACCTAGTATGAGGTTGATATTTTTGTGTATGGATATTATTTCACTCTTACTACTGAGATAGTTAAAGATCCATACCTTTTGTTCCATAGATGCTGTTCAAACCTGAAGCAACATTTTCAGTTAAACGTGCGGGAGAAGATGTCTGAAAAGACTGACGACCACCTAATAGAGACAAAATTATTATTTTTTTTTACAGTATTTAACATTATTGTAGTCAAGTTTAAGATATACTGCTAGCAATGTATAATTTTCAAAACTTATTTTGTGTAGTGTTATGAAAAGAGCAAGATAATATTCTTTAAAAACTACCACATCAAGAGGACCTAATCTTAAATTAGACATAATCTTAAATTAAATAATTTTAGTATTTCTTTCCTGAGAGGGTAGTCGATGCATGGAATATCCTTCCAGCTGAAGTGGTAGCGGTTAACACAGTGAGGGAGTTTAAGCATGCATGGGATAGGCATAAGGCTATCCTAGCTATAAGATAAGGCCAGGGACTAATGAAAGTATTTTTAAAAATTGGGCCGACTATATGGGCCGAATGGTTCTTACCTGCTGTCACATTCTATGTTTCTATTTTCTCAGATCTCTTATTTCTCTATAATATTCTGTGTATACTAAGTACAATGAGTATGAAAATGGAGCGTGCAACCCAGAGGGTGTTACAGAGCCTCTACTCTCTTAGTCTTCTCCACATTTACCATTATATTAGTGAAGATATGTGCGAAATCACTGATAGGCATATGTTTGTTTTTATAAAGTCTAAGATGGTTATTCACCAAAGTGAAAATCCAAGGTGAATTCAAAGTCAATTTCAAATCTGAGGCCAGACTAGCTAAAATGAAAGCATAGACTATTTTAACTTTACGTTTAAAACTCATTTTGAATTCTCACTTTAATAAATAACGCTGTATGTGAGCATTTTTAGAGGCACACATTTTTCTTAACATTGTGTCAATGTATGCCATCTCATGGCTTCATTAGCAATTTAAACCAAAATCATCAAAATACACACAATTGAGTTTAAGTACCTTTCATGTTAAAAAGTGATCCAAATCTTCCATATGAGTCACCTGGCTGGGCCCAATCTGATGTAAGATCTTTCATTGCATATCGGTTTTCAGCTGAAAGGCAAATGTACAAAGTTTAGTATAACACAGAAATAAAAAAAAATACAATTTCACAGCATAGATGTGATAAAATAGTAAGTTATAAATGCAACTGAAATGAAACTTTGCAACACCTCTACCCATTAATTACGTGCTTGTTAGTTCACCCATTGTACAGCACTGCGGAATTTGTTGGCGCTATATAAATAATAATAATGAACAAATATTGCCAAAGATCAAATATATAAGTATATATAACAAAAACACTAAGGTGAATTTCAAAACAATAAAACAGAGATTAGTGGGGGTCAAAAACAGTTAATCTAAAACAAAATCTGCAAAGCGATAATGCCGCTTTAACATTTGATAAGTAAGAACATGGTCTATCCAAAGAAGTCCAACTTATTAAACAATGTTTGTAAGAAACTCAGATAAATTTTATGTGAGATTAATTTAAGAAGACCTTCTCAAGCTTCCAAAATACTATTCACTAAATGTGTGTGTGTGGGAGTGGGGGTGGGGGGGGGGGGATAACCAACTGAACTGAATCAAATTAATCAATTTTAACTGCGGTAATAGCCAGTTTAAATCATTATGAACAAAACATAATTACTTTGGTGATATTTATTAGCTTTTAAAAGTTTTCCTGTCAGCAACAAAAAAATGTAAAATAGCAAGCTGGCAACTCAAAGCTAACAATGAGCACAGTGAAAAAAAAAAGAAAACAATAAAAATATTATTAAAATATAAAAATATGAAAATTAACACATATCTGTGTTCTCAACAGTGTGGGCACAGAAATAAATATGTACCAGTGTACTCCATAACACTAAAGGGACACTATAGTCACCAGAACAACTACAGCTTAATGTAGTTGTTCTGGTGAATATAATCATTCCCTTCTGGCATTTTCATACAAACACTGCGTTTTCAGAGAAAAGGCAGTGTTTACATTGTCCCCTAGGGATACCTCCTGTGGCCACTCCTCAGATGGCCACTGGAGGTGCTTCCTGTGGCATTGCTGCACAGTAGGCAGCACTGCTGTTCTGCTTCTCCACAATGTTTAGCCCCGTCCCATCCCACCTCCTTGCTGATTTCAGCCAATCAAATGCTTTACTAAAGGGGAAAGCATTAGATTGCTCACAAATCGTAAATTCTGATGATGTCCCAATGAGGCTGATTGTGGGCAGTGCCAGCGCCGGCAGACCTGCTTGGCGCTGGAAATAAGGTATGTTTTAACGCCTTCTAAAGGGGCTAAGGGGGTGCAAGCCACCTAAATGGTGGCTTTAACACTATAGGATCAGGAATTGATGTGTGTTCCTGACCCTATAGTGTTCCTTTAAGCAGTTGATAGTATTTCAAAGTCTGTGTCAGAAATATAAAAGTTGTGATTGGTTGGTTTTAAAGGATTTCTATTTGCACATGCAGAAGGTGCAGACATCTTAGTCTTGGTTCAAGAAATTATTACATAGCATTATTTTAGTAAATGTTTACATTCTTTTTTTCTGTGTATCCTGGGCCCCATACTTTGTACTTTTATATTTTAGGCTCTGTTAATGCCAGGGAACTAGTGATATACGGAAGTGAGCAAAGGTCCATAGTGTAATTATTTAGAAGCTTATCTGTTCCATTTTATTAACTGCTCTCCACTCCTACATGTTGTGACACAGAAGTGAGTCTAAAACCTCCTATCGGATTACATGGTGTGTAGAGAATTTTTGCATTATCATAAAACCTATATCCCTCCACTGATTGATGCCAGGAGATGGGGTCAGAGTAGGAGGGTGCAGTCAATGGGCACCTGCTCAATGCATTTTTCACACATATTTATGTATATATATATATATATATATATATATATATAAAAGTAGAAAAATGGGGTGTGAACATGATATTGTGTAGGATATTATAAAACAGCCATGTCCATATCTTTAAGGGGACAGGTAATCTCTGCTAATGTTTTTGCGTGCTACCTGTTAAGACATTTTTATTGTAGTTTTTTTTAAGTAGGGACATTTTGAGACGTTGATGGTTTCAAGAGCTGATTACAAGCCAGTGCTTAGTAATATACAATTGCTATACTTGTATAACAAGTTTAATGTTTTTCAAGCCGCACCTGTCTAGAACTGCCCTGTGCAGTGTGACTCAGTTGCAGTGGGTGATTATGCAAATTATTTTACATTAGTTAATTACCAGCTTAGAGATTTTTGCAGAAAATAGATATCACCCTTAACATTTTTCCTTACTTACATGGAAGTGAGCAAAGGTCCATAGTATAACAATAAAGACTAAATACTTCCAAGCTTACAGTGCCATTTCTATGAAACAAAGCATCTGTCATGTTTTTTTAATGTACAACAAATATGTTTACTTCCTGCTTGTTACACTAACAAACATAAAAACTATAAAAGGAGAAAGAATGTTTGTTTGCAATGCACTCTGGGTTCCGTTTGGTCTGTTATATGTAGTTATAGATTGTATGGTTCTGGAAGATCATTGACTTGTATTTGCTTAGTACAGACAATGAGTTCAAAATGTGCCAAATCATGCTACAAGCTAAGTGCTTGGAAAAACAATCAAAGTCTACCTTTTGTAAGACTGAGTAGACTAGTTCTGCTTTAAAAAGATTACATTTACTTTGACAAATCAATTTGTCAAGAGTATCATCAGTCTCACTATGACATGACCACATTCTTTTATGCCTTGCCCTATATCTAGATACTCCCTGTTGCAAATAAACACTGTTGTCTGTGCAACATGCAGTTAGTTCTGATCTTACTTTATCAGTCTTGCCTTACTGTACACAGATTGTCTGAAAGATCTATAATTACTGTACATAATTACTGCACTTTCTCCTACGAATACAAAGGTAAAAATCTCTATTCATAGGCCTAAACAGAAAATCTGTCAATCAGGACAGACCCATTCTGCCAAATAATCACTTCTACCAGCTCAACTAACATGACGGCACAAATGACAAAAATTGGTCAAAGGTCAACAGTAGTCAACAGAAGGGAATAACTAAGGGGAAGAGAAAGGGAGGAGAGAGAAGGAAAAATAAGGGAATAAAGAGAATAGAAGATAATAGGTTACTATAAGATCTTAGGTCTAGTACGATAGTAATGCTTGTAATTGTAAGTCTATGTTTTTGTATGTAAATGCTACAGAGGCTGTGGACTTTTAATTGTAAAAAGTATAATGAACATAGGTGAATTGAGATGATGATTTATATGCATGTACAAACTATATGATCATTCTATGTCAAGGAATATTTAATAAATGTGGTGAATATATGCATCTAAAAAAAAAAAAAAAAATGGTCAACAGTGGTGACACAAACCAGACTCCAAACCTCCAAACCAGTACTACACAAAAAAGCTGTATGCATAGTCAAAGGAATATGGTATATATGTTACATGATTTTAAAGTAGATGAGAAATAGAGCAACCACTATGGAATTAGGTGGGAAACACAAGTTGAGGTGCTTTTGTGCCCTGCATATTCCACATATCTCTTTTATCCACACAGTTATATGGAAGTTTTGCTTCTGAAGTATTTCAGAAACACCAAATGTCATAGGACACTTTCTTTCAGAATATCCAGTCTGTATTATATGTTGTTCTTACATTCAGTAATCATTATTGCCTTACTTTGATATTAAGACATTAATAATAACATGGGCCTTCTTAGCAAGTTATATTATTATTTTTTTTGTGCATAATAGTTTCTTGTTGTAGCATGTACAAAATACTGGCGAGGCATTGAAATCTTTGTACATGTGAAGACAAGACATGAGGTGTGTGAGCTTTTATAGATTATCATATCTGAGAAGGTATGTGTGTGGATGAGTTGAAATGATCTCTCTGTTTCATATGCCTAACAAAATGGCATCTGTTTTACCATTGTACCTTGAGCAATAAATACTAAACTCATTAGTTAATAACTGTAAATGAAAATCAGGTAATTAGAGGTGCAATCGTTTACCAAAGTAAATTTATGTAAATCCTGCTAAAAGAAGCAATTAAACACTGCAGGATCAGATGAATATTCCTCCATTATACCTATGGGGAAATGTTGAATTTAGCTGAGCTTGAGAGGCAATGCAGTGCTTAGAAATTATTAAAGGGACGCTATAGTTGCCAGAACAACTACATGGTATTGTAGTTGTTCAGATGAGTATAGTTAGTCCCTGCAGGCCTTTTAGTGTAAACACTGCATTTTCAGAGAAAAGAAAAGGCAGTGTTTATATTACAGCCTAGAAACACCTCTAATGGCCACTCCTCAGATGGGGGAAGTGTTGCACAGTGTGCAGCACTGACGTTTAGCGTCTCCACGCTTAACTTTCCACATAGTGAGACATTAATTCAATGCATCTCTATTAGGAGCTGCTGGTTGGCCTGGGCAAAGTGTGACTCCACTTCCGCCCCACCTCCTTGGCTGAGATCATCAGAATTGAAATCTCAGCCAATCCAATGCTTTCCTGTGGGAAAGCATTATGATTGGTTAAGAAGATTAATTCTTATGATGTGAGTCAAGTAAGGGGGATCAGGAGTGGGGCCAGATGCATGGAGCTCCACGCGGTACTGGACGCGGTGAGTCCAATTATACGTATGCATGTTTTCCAATAGAAAGACAGATAAGAGAAAATCGACTTATATTTAAAGTATACCAAATCTGCAAAATTAATAACTAGAGTATGGCTAGCAGATATAATAAAATATCATTGTGAGATAAACTATTACTTTGTGGCACCAAGCTCCTGAGTGTTTTATTTTATTTTATGTACAGTCTATTTTATAAACTGTCCAGTCTGTACAATGTGTACAGCATTTTATTGTTCGTAAATATGCATGCTGTTTTATCTCTTTGTTTTCATTTCTATTTGATTTTTTTTTTAAATATAACACTGGATTAAAAAGCAGATTAAAATAAATAATATAATTGATGCCACATTAGCCTATTTCTATTGTGTATTTATAGAAAAAAAAGAGAAAATTCACTTGCATCAATACAGCAAAACAACAAGGCACATTTTCTCCATGTGCTGGGAAACTGAGGCAATTTAATTTTAATGGGTGGTTAGAATCGATGGAACTATTCTGACTCCCAACATGAACAAATTAGGTTTATTTAAAATGCAATTTCAACTTTAATCAGCATTATGTCTTATAAACTAACCCAAAGACAGAAGCATATTTAAGGCATGTGATGTGACTCATTTGAGTTTATTCTGTAATCAGAGAATTGGGTAGAGAAAAAAACATCTTCAATTTAGCTATTCTTATATTACTGCAAGTTCTTCCTAAATGTTAACATTTTTCAGTTGATCATTTAGTGAAAATCTTAAAGGAACACTCCAATGCAAATATGCTATTTTATTTTTAGCAATTGAATTAATATAATCCCCCCAAAAACATGCATGCATTTATTTATGCTTCAGAGGCATGCCTAAAACTGTTTAATTCCACTGCCAAAGCACATTCAATTCCTGTGAATGTCATAATCCATATCAAACAAGTAGAAACGGAAAAAGGATTTAGTAAAAATATATTGAAATTTGATCTTTATGATTTTTTTTTATTTTACTCTAACATAGATGTAAGATTTGCACTTACAAATGTAATAGTAATATTTTTTCCTATTTTATGAGATTGTTTTACTTATTGTGCATCACTATAAATAATGTTTTCACCTTAGAAATAATAGTAATTTACTTAATATATATGGTTGCTTTAAATAATATAATGTCCACCCCTTCATCTTCATAAATTCCTTGTGAGTTTCCATGCTTCTCAGTCCTTTAATTTAATTTATATTAATTACAAAGTTTTCCTAGAAATCCAGAATAGTATGCATGATGCACCACATACGGTATATGTGCACAAGACATCATAAGGTATGGCTCACACTAACATAAAAACAGACTTGTGCCTAGAGCCGGCTTCTGCTACTTGTGCAGGACATGCATCTAATGTACTTTATGGAAGGGATCGTGCTATGAGATCTCCTTTTTTTTTTTATTAACTGTATGCGTAAATTGCTGCAACTTCAAGAGGCAAAAGTTAATCATTTAAATATTGTTTATATAAAAAATAAAACTATTAGCCACATTTAGACATTGTATAAAACTGGTAACCACTAGACTTGTAGCAAGAGAGAGGTAAACTGTAATAATCAACCTTTTAACCTTTGTAAGCTTATTTCGTCAGGGCCCTCTTCATCAACCTGTCCAGTATGTCAATTTTGTTTTGAACATGCTATTAGCATTAAAACAACATTAGCATAATTAAGCATTTTTAGTGTATAGATCATGCCTCTGCAGTCTCAGTGATCAATTCTCTGCCAGTTAGGAGTGATTTAAAGTGAGATAACTTTTGCTTCTGCCAATGCATCTGTAGGCACACATCCACTGGTATATGACTCATACAGACAGCATGACAGCATTGTTTAATTTTGAATCAGATCTTAACTTACTTTGGAGGTTTTTATCTCCTTCTATGTATATTGAACTCAAATCACACACAGGATGCTCCTGCAAGATCTAGCAAGATATTAGCAGAGCAGGGGATATTAAATTCTTAATTAAACAGATTGTGCAATAAAGGAAGATTAAAGAGAAACTGTAGGCACTTTAACAACTTAAATTTAAAGTTGTCATAGTGCCTGCAGTCCTGTGCCCCCATCATACCCCAACAAAACCCAATATTACACTAAAGAGAAGTACTAGAAGCATGACGTCAAGGGTATGAGAGCTGGGAATCGTACTTCCCAGGTATCATACAATATCATACCATGACATTATGCGTGCATGCGCAGTTGCATCATGGTTGGCCATAGAGAATCATATGTCTAATGTACCCAATGTTCCTTTATGAGGAGCATTGGATTGGTCTGTCATCCTGAAGGCATGTCTCACGCCGCTGGAGAAAAGATCAGTAATTAGTTTAATTTTAATTAATTACATTTTTTATCGTGATGTGATCTAATTGATAAGGGGCATCAGGGCTGTATACAGACATGTATTCCTAACGTTACCATGTTCTTTTAAACAATAGATTGTAAGTCACGTGCAAGGAGGCATGACTTGTCTGCATAAACAAAGCGATTTAACTTTAACTGTAACTAAATTGCAGATAATTAAGCAGTGAAACTTTAGGGGCGTGACATATATACCAAAATCACTTCATTAAACTAAAGTTGGTTAGTATAGTATCCCTTCAAGTGTTTGTCTTGTTTACCTATTATCAAGTGCTGCTGAATATGTTGGCGCTATGTAGATAATTGTAACTGTAACCTATGACCTCTCAGTGGTAATAAGCTCTTCACAGTTTGCCGTGTTTCCATCATCTGGATTTTATAGCCAAAGCACTATATGCAAACAAGCTCTCTATTCTACTAAATAGCCATAAGAGATACATTATATGATGTAGGTATTTGCTTTACTGCAAGTCTTTCCAATGGAACCATTTAGACAAGATAGGCAAATTTTAAGCACTTACCATTTTTTTCCACCAAATTGCGGTTACTTTCAGTCTTGCAGTATTTATCCACATTCTTCTTGCACACTGACAACATTTCTTCACGTAGTTGACCCATTGACTGTGTCAGCCTTTCTCCTTCTAAGGTCACAGTGTAGGTGGGCAGAGGAGGAATTTGTGGAGCATTCCTTATCACCATTTGGAACTCCTGTAGAGTATGAACATATAATTTAATTGTTCTTATAACACAGTACAATAGCAGCAAAAATCGTTTAAAAATATATATATATAAAGAAATTGTAGATATTGATACAATAATTTCATATGATAACAAGTGTGCATAGGTCAGTATAGTAATATAGGAAGAAATATTTAGGAAAGAAAAAAAGACTCCATGAAGTTCAATACTTCATATATTAACACCAGAAATGTATGAACATCAGGCAAAATGGAGAGGTAACTGTATTAAACAAGTGTTGTAATCTTTTCATCACTAATGCATGATTATATGATATTTAATACATCTAAAGCTATGCAGTTTAAGGCAAACCAGTGGTAATTAATTAAAGTGATCAATTGGACAATAGCTGGCCCAAGTGTTTGTACGACATGGGCAAAACACAGATATTTTTTAGGTGCAACCAACTAGTTATGGGAGGTTAGAAAGGAGGAATTGTAGGTGGAACATGTTACTTAAGGAGAAAGTTAGAAAGGAGGGGTAGGTGGCGCTAAATTAGTTAGGAAAGAGGATTGAAAATGTGTGTGGTACTGGTTAATTAGTGAGAGTTATAAAGGATGAGGCACTGGTTATGTACCCAGATTCATTGTTTTGGCCATCAGAAATTAGTTTGATATTGTTTTAAATTGGGTGTTTTGACCTAAATATTGTGACTTTGCCAACTAACCACAAGTCACTATGTCTTGGTTTTCAACCGATCCCATGGTGCTTCTTTCATGCATTAGAAAAAACAAAAACAGAACACTCAGTGAATCATTTACTATGGCAAAGAGAAGCCTTTTAAAACGGGTAACATATTTAGTAAAATGCACACTTCATTTTATATCCCTTAGGCTTATGAGCTTTGAAATTACAGGAAATGTGATGACTCAAGCTATGTTGGTTTTCAAATCTTAAATTCGAGAGAGGGAGTCTAATAAACGGTAATAAACGTTTACCTCTTTACAAGCTAGAATGCGATTTCTGGTTACTTTCCAAGAAAATTACAATGCATTAAGTATGAACATCGCAAGAGTCATATTATACTACAGGCAATATGATCTTCAACAACTAATACTCCCGAGGTTTATGGTGCACCTCACTGAGTTAAATATATCTAAAAGGTCTAATTACAGTCTTCAGGGGAAAGGCTATGAATCAGAAATCACTATAATTATAGCAAATTCTATAATAAATATTTTTTCTTCCTTTATTTTTGTAACAATAAAGATGATAAGAATTAATAATAAGAATAATATAACTAAGGTAAACATAAAACTAGATCATTTATAATTCCATGTTAAATTATAAGTTAAAAAAAGAACATGCATGTTTTTCAATTTGTTTTACAATATCTTATATTTTAAGTGTAGCATAGCAGAATTATCATAGTGGCTTTTTTTTAAATGCAACTTTCTTAACTGCTCAAGTGTAGCAGGAAACAGAGCGGGCGTGAAACACCCCTTTCTTTGCCAATCCAATCCAATTTCCTTGTCAGAACCTAGCCCCATAATTCAAATGATTTAATATTTTTAGATAAAAGTTTAAAATGCTTTAAAAAAAGAAAAATAAAAAATATAAAAAAAATCATATATAACACATATCAACATATAAACAACTATAACATATTTAAAATATTAAATAATTTTTAAAGTTTATCCAAAAACAAAAAATTATTGAATAGTCAATATTAAATTATGTTCATAATTAGTTAGCTCATTTATTTGCTGTTTCAACCAGTAGAGTATGTGCATAGAGCTAGAGATGGTGGTATCTCTCCCCTGCCATCCTGCAACGTGTCACTGCTTCCCTTTCTTCCATCTATGACTGGATGTCCTCCCGCTTTCTGAAACTCAATCTCTCTAAAACTGAGCTCCTTGTCTTTCTTCCTCCTCAAACTGATTCTCTTCTTTCGCTCTTCCTTCAAGTTAGTGGTATCCACATAAGTCAATCCTTGCAAGCGCGCTGTCTTGGCGTCATACTTGATTCTGGCCTCATCTTTGAGCCTCACATCCAGTATGTTGCCAAATCCTGTAGATTCCATCTTAAAAACAAAGCCCTCATCTACCCCTTTCTTACGCAAGATGCTACCAACGAGCTTCTCCATGCTCTACGTATTGCCCCGCTACAGTCTGTAATGATAGGTCTCTTCAACCTATCGTTCCTGTAAGTTTTCTTGTAATTGTCCTATTTATGGTTAAATCCCCCCTCTCTTAATATTGTAAAGCGCTACGGAATCTGTTGGCGCTATATAAATGGCAATAAGAATAAGAATAATAGCTTTGACTCGTGACAAAAACATCTGTTCCCAGCAGAGTAGGAGAATATATATATATATATATTTTTTTTTTTTTTAAGAATTAACTCCCAGTATTTAGAGGCTAATCTTTTAAGGCATTTTGCAACCTAATTTGGTTATTTACAGCTATTTTGTTTTCAAACATTGCTGAATTAAAGTGACACAATCAATTTTTATTATTATTATTATTTTAAATGCAAGGCATGATGCTGAGTTTTTGCACATTTTCTATGCTCTCATATCAATATAACAATCAATATAATGATTGCTTTTCTTTCAATCCATTAGTTTAGCATTCCCCTAATTTAAAAGGGTAATCTAGACATGGACCACATGTGCCATGTTCGTAGCAGGTTATCAGCTGCACCTTACTATCAAGGCCCTAAATGATCATTTGGAATTTCTATATCTCTTGTAGAGGCAACCTTTCAGCTTTTGTTTGTCTTGACTCCTCTTATGGGTTGGATGAGTGTTCTATGCAAATGGTATTTATACTATCTGTAATGGCCTGAGTGAGAAAGAATGTGTTTGAGACCTGAAAGGTTCTTGTTAAATAACTTCTAATTCCTCATTTAAAGTTTGAATGAGGAGCAAGAGCAATGAGAAATGTTTGTTTCTACTTAACAAAGAGGAATAGGACAGCTTTGAACTCCAGCAATGAAGTCCAACTTCAGCTCTTGCAGTTATTTTCAAGAGTTGTTATTAGATGCTGTACTTCAGGCACTTACTAATGTTTTACTGCCCATATGTCAAACAGTTCCACGTTCACAAAGCCATTTTTCAAACTACCAACTTACAGTACATGGCTGTATCATATATTGCGTAAGGTCAGATAAAGTTGAATGTAAAAATTATTCAGACTTTGATTTTGTAGTTGTAAAAAATGAGATATAGCTTGCAGCATATTCTTCACCTTGGTAAATAGTCAGCTGATGAAATGGAAAATGGAAAATAACAGTGAAATCATGTTATATTGATGTAGAAGTGTGTCAAATTAAAAGGGTGGTTCTACAGAAATCTAAAAATATATTCTTTAACAGAGTTACATAATAATTATTATTATTAATTATTATTATTATTAACGGTGATATATAATGTGAATTTTAAATATATATTTTTTCATGTTATTATTCATGATGGATATTCTAATATTACTAATTGTGGGTATGAAAAGAAAGTATAAAACATGGCTCCAAAGGGTCTTAATATTGATTTTGAATTGGTTCATTTTCTTTAAACTTCTGGGTAACTTTCTATTAATATCTTGTACTTAAAATGTCTTTTAATTTTTTTTTACAATTGTATTTTTATTCATTTATTCTATTTTCATTCATTATGACTTAATGTTTATGAAACTGGTCGCCTATACTATATTACTATCTTAATTCATTGCACCATGCATATTTTATATTAATGCTTATGTATTACTCTGTCTGAGGACCTTTTCCCTTAAGTAAATTGACACCCGTACTGCTTCCGCCCTTTTACCGGACTCACTCCGAAACCGGAAGTGACGGAAATGTGCGCTGTGATGACACATTACTCACCCGCCGGAAAGGACGCCGGAAAAAGCCAGGTGAACGGAATGAATACTAATCACCAGCATATATATGCCAGAAGAATTGAGGCACAGATCAGCATTGCAGAAGACTCCAGGAGGAGTCAAAATGCGTCTGCTGATTGCTATTTGGGACTTTTTTAAATATTTTACTCTGCGGTGACTTTTATTTGTCATTCATACACTGTCTATTGTCCCTATTTCATTTTTAATTTGTTGTTAAACTATGCAAATAACATTTTCCACCATTTAACTGGAGCCTCCATCTTCAGTAATTCAACTACAGAAGGAAGAATTATACACATCCCTAAGCCTGTCTAGGCACCCTTGTAGCACAGTATATAGAGTCTGACACGGCTCTATACTTTGTTTTATTCCTCCTATATTTTGCTCTTCCATTTATATATATAGAAAGCACTATGTGTTATTTCTTCTTATTTTTTTAGATTTACCCTGTCCATTTGCTACACAGGGATAAGTATTTATATTGTATGTTTATGTGATTAAGGTGTATACTTTTCTGATTTTGTTTAATGAGATGAAGTCGTCTGGGTGCCTATAGTGTCCCTTTAAAAAAAGAGGTCATAATAGTTAGACCCGCAGAAAATTGGGATAGCTTGACCTAAGTAAATCTGAGCATATACAATACAAGAATGCAAGTGAAGGAAAGAGGGAAGAAGGCACATTACATTTACATTGTTAGAAGTAAGACTGTTTGGCATTGTGTTTTTGTTCTCCTTAGTACTAATTCTGCTGAAAGTGAAACCAAAGTATGTGATGCCTTCAAGAACTTCTACCACAAATATTTTACAAACCATCAGTTTTCCTTTGTCAATTGAAAAGATATAATCATTGAAAATATCAACATAATGTGTATAAAATGTCCAGGTTATATACCATTAGCTTAAGATATTCTTTATCGTATAACCAGGAAGCTCTGCATGGCTCAGCCAAATTACTTAATAACAGGTAAAGGAGGCTTATTGTTGAGTAAATGTTCCCAGGACCTAGAGAACGCTGGAGGGCTAAACCAATTAGTAAAACACTGTAGCATATGCCAAAAGAAAGAGGATAATCCTTGCTATGTACAGCAGGAACAAAACAAAATAATATGACTATTATCGGTACAAAAGTTCTTTATTCATATCTTGAATGCAGCATCATAAAACACAATGCAGGATAAAACACGCATCTTGCGCATTTTGTCCCTAATGCTGGATTTTGCTATAAAGTAAACATTTTTTTTATATAATAGTTAGCTTATTACCATGTTCCTGCTGTGCACAGATGACATAATCCCTTACCTTTGATATATTTTCATGAAATTACTCTGTTTAGATTACTCAAACATACATTTTAGGGGGCGTGGCCTGGACGAGCATGGTGCAGGACACATAGTGCGAGAGCTCTGCACCCCTGGCCGAATAAAAAGCTATCTAAGCACGGAACCAGGAGGCGATGGTGAGAAATAAGAAGCCCCTACCATCGGGAACGGCGGCGGCAGGCTCCCCGCGCCGTAACACCGGATCAATGGATGATTTTAAAGCCACACCGTCCGACCTCCGCGGCGCTCGCCATGTGGACAAAATGGCGCCCGGGTCCCCAGACTCGGAGGGAGCAGGAGACTCCCAGACAAACCCCACACAGGCTGGTGACCTGGCACAAATTAGGGCAGAACTCACCCAGATCTCCAGAAGGATGCTCACTAGGGCAGACACAGGCTCCATTGTGCAGGAACTTAGAGCAGCCCTGAGAGAAGAACTGGCAGGCCTGCGCACAGATCTGACAAACCTGGAGCAGAGAGTGGATGAAATGGAGTCGGTGGCGAGGGGATGTGACGACCAGCACAGAGCGACAGAGGTAGCAGTTACCAGGCAGGGTAATATGCTTCTCATCCTCCGGAGACAAGTGGAAGACCTGGAGAACAGAAGCAGACGCAATAATATCCGCGTTCATGGCCTTTCTGAAACGGATGCTGAGCCGCTCCCAACCACCCTGACGGCACTGTTCGCACAGTTCCTCGGGGATGAGTCACCTGCAACGTTCACCATAGAATGCGCACACAGAGCCTTAGGGCCAGCGAGGCAAGACGGCAGCCCCAGAGATGTGATCTGCTGCATAACCACGCAGGGCTTCAGAGATAAAATTATGGCTGCAGCACGGGGTCTGCCTTCCATATCGTTCAGAGGAACAGAAGTCTCCCTATATCAAGACCTATCTAGTCTGACCCTAGATGCGAGGCGAGCTCTGAGACCGGTCACCAGTCCCCTGAGAGACAAGGGGATTCCCTATTGCTGGGGCTTCCCCTTTAGCCTCCAGGCAAAACACGGGAACGCCTAGATCACGGCCGCTGGCCAGAAGACATCCCGAGATTCCAGAGGACCCTGAGCCTGGCACCAACGAGGATACGCAACTGGATCCTAGACGAAGCCATAGCCTCAAGATACGCAACTGGATCCATAGATGAAGCCACTACCGATACGAAAGGCTGAAGTGGCTCCAAGTGGATCGGCCGCGCCGCGTAGGAGGGGAGGGCCGGACGACCCAGAAGAATAGAACGCAGTTGATCGGGTCAGTTGGGGTCAGGTGAGTGGTATGATCTTACTGGGGACAGACGCATATCACCGGGCAGATAGGAGGGGACAAGGGGAGAGTACCTATGATGCTTGGGGTGGGGGGGTAACGGGTTGGGGAGAGCCCTGCCTAGCTGACTGGTCCGAGAATCCGACATGGCTCCCGCTGGCAGTTTGGCCTAGCTACAAAAATTCCACTTGTGCCTGTGGTCAAAGGCCGCCTGGTAACTTTGGGTCGCTGCAGGATCCCGAGCTCATGTTTGTATCGGAGAGACACAAATGACATCCACCGCCACCTTCAACAAAAGAAAGAGCAATGCCTGGACCACGGGGGGTGATGAGAGAACAAGGGCATCCCTAGGGAGACACCAGGGAGGGGCACGAGGAGGTGATGCACCCCAGACGAGGGTATCCCGGGATGACCGTACTGTCCTCCCCTACCCTTCCCTCCAACCCTTATGTCCTCTAACCCCTATATTTTTTCTTGTCTCCTTCTAACTTCTGCTCACTCTGCTCTACCTACTCTTACGCCTCCAAGTCTCAAACTCTGACCATCCCTGGTACTCGAAGCGAGCGGTATAGATGGAGCGGGTCACTACCAGACCTACTGAGTAGCCAGCACCGATGCCACCCCATTCATAGCCAACAAACATTAACATGACACCTTAATGGACCCAAACCTGGGAACGAGGGAAGGTGGGCAGCACATGGGAGGCATATAGGTACAGAGGCTCCCTACCACAGACACTGCAACTAAATGACAGCGACGCCAACACTATAGAGGCCCACGCCCGACATAAGACTAGAACACAGCACACACACGAGCGGCAGACACAAGCGGGGACAGAAGAAAACTGATGCACCCAAGACTACCCCACAATTTACACCGGAAAGTATTACGGTCCCAGATGGACAGATAGCCCTTGACACCTAGAGGTACATTGGGGAAGCCACCCCGGTCATTGCCGTATATGTTTCCACGCTCTAAACTCTAATCTCTCGCATAAAGTCCAGGAGGGAAACAGTTAAACCCAAATGCGATAATCAACACGAGATAAAGTGTAAAAGGCACCAGATAAAATGATGCAACCATTGTTCCTTGACGACACTATCTGAATGTTCTTGCTTTTCCTCTCACAAGATCTGCCCTAATGCTAGAATTGCTATAACTGCAACGACTGCTACCGAAAATTGTTGTAGCTGTACATCTCAATGCAACTACATAGATAGGAACTATGACTATGTTTCTGTATACACTGTCGTGAATGCTATCAACCGAATTGTTACTGCTTTCTTGTATTCTCACCTACAAATACAAAAACAGTAAAAAGAAAGATTGACAAAAAAAACAAAAACATACATTTTAGAAAGTCTCTGCTAGAAAGTAATTGGGAAAGTTCTGTGTTGAAAAAGTTACTTGCAACAATTAAGTTACTCAGTTACACCTTGGGTCATTTCCTAGAAATTTCAAGAACTAAACACACCATGATCCCTAACATTATTTGAAAAGCAAGAAATACACTGTTATATACTTTCTTAGTTATAAACTCACCTGCAAGAACAGTACAGCATCCGTGGTATGCAACAGTTTATCACCATCATGTTGTTTTTCTTGTAGTTGATCACGTTTCACTTGTAGGTCACTGACAATCTGTTCAATAAGATCCACAGCAGCTCTTTCTTTTTGCTCCAGTTGTACTTTCACCTCTTCCTGTTGTCTCTGAATCTCTCTAATTAGATCCTTGAAGCTGTGATCCACAGCTGACTTTTGGTTTGTTACGAAGTTCTAGAAAGAAATCAGTAGATGCAATCATGAACATTTTAATGAGCTCAAGTAGCTTAACAATTCAAAATAAGGGACAGTATTTCGAACCTGTGTCTTAATTTCAGCTGTGGGGTTAAGTCACTCACTATTTCCCATTCAGGTGGAAGGGGTTTCCAATCACACTTTTTCCCCCACCATAACCTTTTTGTTTTTTGCTTTTTTGCCCAAGCACTACTGAGCCTCAATACGCAAACCAGTAACCAACCTTATGCTGATGATTTGCATTAACAATGAAACAACTGTCCATAAGTGGTTCACTGGCTTTGCATCTTTTCCTAAATTGAATACAGCAAACACAGACTCAAAGGAATCTATGCTTAAAACAGAATTAGGCAAAAATGTGATTCTTTGTTTAACTAATTTGCATATGTCCACCCAGAACCCTTTGTGGTAGTAACTATACTGCAGATTTGTGATTTCTGTGGAAAAAGCAAGTTTTATGTCTTGATTGGTGTGCAGATTTTTGTTTTACTTTGTATTAACTATCCTTTCCAGTAATAAGCTGACTATTGAACTATAGCTTCTAGAAACGTTTGCCGTTCCCATAAAATAAACTCAGTAGTGTTATAGAAAATTAATGAACATAATAATTAGATGAGTCACTTTCTGGTTTTGTGAGAGCTCAGGGGGGATGGTGCATAGAATATGGATGTGCACCAAATTCTGGAAAGTCAAATGCAAGTATTTTTTTTTTTTTTTTGTATTTGCTATTTTATTAATTGATTTACAATATATTTTAAATATACCTGTCATGGGGCATGATTGTAACTAAAATTATATTACACAAAATGGTCTATACATTGTGCTACAAAAATAACTAAGAAATAAGTAGATGATCTTAACCCTTTAAGTCCGGCGGACGTATATATTTACGTCCTTTTAAAATCTTCCTCCTCCGGTCCCTCCCGGTCATGTGAGAGTGAGGTCCTTGCGAGGACCTCACAATCACATGGCCGGTATAGCTGGCTCAGGCATTGCCAGCAGGGGGACCAACTGTAATGACAGTTGGTCCCCCTGCTGGCTGAAAATCAAATTAAATAATGTTAAAAGTGTAAAAAAAAAAATATATATATATACTTAGATCATATATATATATTATATATATATGATCTAAGTATATATATACACATATACACACACACACACATACACCGTCTAGGTGTATTTTAATATTAATATATATATATAATTATATATATATATATATATATTAATATCAAATTACACGTAGACTGATACTGAATAAATATATATATAATTATTGTTATATATATATATTTATAAATAATATAAAAAAAATAAATATGTAAATACGTAAAAAAAATAATTAAAAATAAAATGTTAAAAAATATATAGATGTGTTTTATTTCGTTCTAACTGTATTGTGATATTAATATATATATATATATTTATATAAAAATACACGTACAACGAAATAATATATATATCTATATACATAAATATATACGTATATATCACTATATATATACCTATATATAAATACAAATATTAAAAAAAATATATATATATATACGTATATATACACATATGTATATATATACATATATTAATTGTACACATATATTTATGTAATAATTTTACATAATTAGGTATCCTAATTAATTACAATTAGCGGGACCTGCCTGACAACCCATGCCGAAAGTATAAGGAATTTAATTTGCTAGCACTATATTTAACCCTATAACTTTCCAATACACCATAAAACCTGTAAATGGGGGGTACTATTTTACTCGGGAGACTTCGCTGAACACAAATATTAGTGTTTCAAAATAGTAAAATGTATTACAACGATGATATCGCCAGTAAAAGTGACGTTTTTTGCATTTTTCACGCACAAACAGCACTTACACGGACGATATTACTGCTGCAATACTTTTTACTGTTTTGAAACACAAATATTTGTGTTCAGCGAAGTCTCCCGAGTACAACAGTACCCCTCATGTACAGGTTTTATGGTGTTTTCAAAAATTACAGCGTCAAATATAAGGCTTGTGTTTCATTTTTTTCACATTAAAATTCGCCAGATTGCTTACGTTGCCTTTATGACCCTATGGTAGCCCAAGAATGAAAATTACCCCTATGATGGCATGCTATTTGCAATAGTAGACAACCCAAGGTATTGCAAATGGGGTATGTCCAGTCTTTTTTAGTAGCCACTTAGTCACAAACACTGGCCAAAATTGGCGTTTTTTGCATTTTTCACACACAAACAAATACTAACGCTAACTTTGGCCAGTGTTTGTGACCAAATGGCTACTAAAAAAGACTGGACATACCCCATTTGCAATACCTTGGGTCGTCTACTATTGCAAATGGTATGCCATTATGGGTGTAAATTTATTTCCTGGGCTACTATACAGTCTCAAAGGCAACGTAACCAATCTGACGAATTTCAATTTCAAGTGTAACACGCTATATTTGACCCTGTAACTTCCCAAAACACCATAAAACCTGTACATAGGGGGTACTGTTTTACACGTGAGACTTTGCTGAATACAAATATGTGTATTTTATTGCAGTAAAAGCAAACAGTATTATGACATTGACAGTTAAAATGTCATGTAGAACTAAAAAAATAAAATAAAATCTTATTTTCTCCCATGTTTTTCATATTAAATTATGTTTCATAGCTAAATATTTGATATTAAATGAAAGACCTGTTTCCCCTGAATAAAATGATATCTAATAAGGGGGGGTGCATTTAATATGAAAGAGGTGAATTACGGTTTGACAGACATATAGCGCAAATGCCAGGTTTTGTTTACATTTTGTTTCGTTCACAACTTGTACATTTGGCTGCGGTGTTAAGGGGTTAAAACTCTGAAAATGTATCTCTTCCCCTCACATGTCAATTAATTGTTGGCACATACCTCATGATCTCTTACTGCCAGAGAATCACATTGAGACACTAGTTTATTATAGGTTCTGTGGTCTAGGATCACAAACAAAGAATATATTCTACCTCTATTTTACAGCTGAAACATTTTATAGGAGTTTGGGTGTGTTGGATGACTTGGGAACATCAAAAGCTTTCTTGATCTTGTTTGTTGACCACAAACTTGATGTCAGATGCAAAACATTTCCATGGTTACTGTATATTATAGTCTTGCAATGTGGATGAAAAGCCATTCGATTACTTTGGGCAACTGAATTGACACACAGAGAGCCTAGCTAAATCATGTTTTAGTCCAGTGCTCAAGTTTTAGAGAATAGATATGGATTGTTGCTATTATTAGCAGGGCATTTTATATAGTATGGACAAGGATAGGGGTCATTGGAACTTGGGTCACATTGAACAAAATGACCTAATTTAACTGTTAGTTAAATAGCTTCTTGATCCAAGGAGAGGTCTGACTGCTATTCTGGGGACAAGAAGGAATTGTTTCCTAGTATGTTGTTCAAACTGTTTTTTTTTGTTTGTTTTTTTTTTGGGGGGGGGGGGGGGTACTGGGGGTTTGCCTCTATTTGGATCAATGGCAAAAACAGATGCGAGGAAGGCTGAACTTGATCAATGCAAGTCTCCTTTCAGCTGTGAAACTATGCTGTGTAACTGCACATCAGATGGAGAACAACATATGTCCATTCTCCATGCCTGCATTCTCATCAAACCTCTTGGTTATAAGAGGGTAACATAACCCTTAGGCACTCTTCTTAGTTATAAAGAATTTGCTTAATGTATTTTATTAGGCATCACCTACCCCACAGGCCACGTTACATGTTAATCATTAATAACCCAAAATTGACATAAGGTGTAGAAAAACGTTGTATATTCATTGGCACCCTTTGATGAAGAATGATGTTCACAAGAACTCCATCATTTCGGTTTCTTTGGGAGTTAAATTTTAGGTCCTATTACTTGGTAAGTTTACGTTTGAGAATCTTCATTTAGTAGATCAACCCCTACTCCTGGCTTTATATGTTACCCTCATTTTAGCCACTTCTAAACTGGCTGAGTAGGATTGACTATGATTGGTTGAGTATTGTGAATGGGAGCAATCCACTTACCTTTATAAGCAAGTGCATTTCAGTTGGTGGATTGCTCTTGAGAAAGGCGTACTTCAAATTCTGAAACGCTTGTCAGGCTGCTAAGCCGAAGCACTTTCATTGATTTTATTTTTCACTTATTAGGAAGGGGTTTCTAGTACTATAATGCATGTTTACTTTTGTAATACTTGGATTAGGTTATTTAAAGTTATATTGTATTAAGGGTGCTCCTCGAAGCAGCAGGCTGGGAGGAGATCTCGGATAGTTGGTTGGCAGTAGGGACGTACAGTGGGCAATGGCCTTAATTATATTCCCATGATTTGCCTTTTCTAACATTAAGTATAATTCTGTGCCTGCTATTTCCATATGTCATAATTGTTTCTCTATTTATAACTGTTTGTAACCCTTGAGAGGGCTAGACATACGATATACCCTTTATCTAATTAAGAATTACAGACACTCTCTTAAGAACCTCTTTTTATATATGATTAAACTAGGGTTCTTCTTTATGTACTGTCTTTGCGCCCCTCTGTTTATCCATCTTTACTATTTATAGTTACTAGTGCATCTATTAATTGCATCGAGGGATTTAAATACAAGACTTATATGGTTGCTTATTACATGCAATTATGTAAAATTATGTTCAGAAGAACTCAATCACTTCTGTTCATCTTACCCGATCATTGAGCATGATGTGTGAGACAGACAGGCAGCTTAGCTTATTTATTCTACTCTAGTGAGTATCTCAGGGATCCTTTCATTCCTAGTTGTTGTTTATTTTGTTCTGATTGAATGCTGCACAGGCAGGGCCAGATTTTCCTATAGGCTAACTAGGCTTCAGCCTAGGGCCTCAAGATCAAGAGGGGCCTACATTCAAATTGTTAGCAAAATTAAAATTACACTATTCTAAAAACAGTGAACACTAAAACACTGAACCGAAAATAAGGAGAAATTCTACGCATATGATATGACCAGTGGCGTACTAAGGGGGAGTGGGGGGGGGGGGGGCGGACCGCCCCGGGTGCCACTTACTATGGGGGTGCGCGGGGCAGACTGCAATGCCCCTCCTGCCGCGATCGCCGAGACCGGTGGTCTGCAGCTCTGCAATGTGCAGAGCTGCAGACCATGGATCTCGTGTGCACAGCCCAATCAGAGCGTTGCCGCGGGGTACCACGGCAACACTCTGATTGGGTCTCGCGAGATCCATGGGCTGCAGCTCTGCAGAGCTGCAGACCGGAAATGAGGGCCACCGGACAACCAGGGACCCCACCGGACCACCAGGCAGCCCCCACTGGACCACCAGGGATTTAAGGTAATTTTTTAGTCACCCCCCCTCTCCTCATCACCCCCCTCCCTCTCACAATCACCCCCCCTCTCCTCATCACCCCCCTCCCTCTCACAATCACCCCCCCTCTCCTCATCACCCCCCTCCCTCTCACAATCACTCCCCTCTTCTCATCCCCCTTATTTTTTTTTAGGGCCCCCACCCACCGCTCAGGGGTGGAGGCCGGGGGGGACAGTAGGTCCCCCCATTGTGATTTAAGGCCCCCACCCACCGCGCAGCAGTGGGGGTGGGGGACAGGACAGTAGGTCCCCCTCATTATTTTTATGGCCCCCACCCAACGCTCATGGGTTAGGGGTGGGGTGAGGACAGTAGGTCCCCCCATTGTGATTTATGGCCCCCACCCACCGCCCAGGGGTGGGGGCCAGGGGGGAGGCAGTAGGTCCCCCCCTTATTGTTTTTTTTAGGGCCCCCACCCGCCACACAGGGGTGGGGGCCGGAGAGGGGGAGGACAGTAGGTCCCCCCTCATTATCTTTATTGTTTTTTTTATGACGAATAGGGGGCGGATCGAACATCGCATGTGTTTGCCCGTGGTGGCGAACGCGAACATGCTAAGTTCGCCAGGAACTATTCGCCAGCGAATAGTTCGGGACATCACTATACACCACTGATTGCAACCAAATGCCAATACAATTCCTTTTGGAACACCTAAAATGACATACTAGTACTCCAGAACCCTCTGGACACCAACACAGGTTTTGAAATTCATGCTGTGTTTCTCTCTACATTCCAATCTCTATTTATTTTATTTTTTTGCTAAGCAACATTCATGTCTTCCATTTTCACAAAATGTCTGCCTGGTTAAAAGGTAGACTGTGTAACTCAGCCATTAAGTGATATGTTTGAAATCAGCTGCTGACTTGACTCTGTCCCACAATCAATCACTATCTTATTCCTATCTGTATCATACACAAAAGCCATGCTAAAGAGAAACGAGATAGAATAGGACAGTCATGTCAGTAATCCAACAGACACTAATTTCTAAGTAGCTGAGCTGAATATACACGTACAGTATGCCTAATAAAGAAGATGCTTTGTAAAACGTTGGGTTTGGTTATATAGCAAATAGCTGAACATGTACTTTTTGACTTAAATTTTTAATAAAAGAAAATAGTGGAGGAATAGTAGGCCAAATTCTATCATATTCACTTCAATTGTGTTGGTGCCCAGAGTGTACCTACCTCAAGTGTCTTTTTAACTTAGTTTTATGTTGTAAATCTATAGCAAGATTAAGTAAGATTATTACATGAGAGGATTTTATACCAACTTAGTAGAACATGAATATATTACACCTAGTCTCTGTGTTCATCTAACATAACATCTCCAGCCCTGTGGAAAAGTCATAGGACTCAAAGTTAAACCTCAAAGGTCATAAACATTACTTATTTAAATGTTTGCCATTGCCCCTTCGAATGTTCTGGCCTGTGCAACAAGGATTGTAAACTTTGGTTTATTCACTTTAACTACCCACTCTACAGATCTTTGGCAAATCACTGTAAAATACATAAATGGATAAATATCTGTGGAAAACATGCCCATAAAAGAGAAACAAAACTGAAAATCTAGACAGATTTATGCTAAGCTTCAAAAGCTATAGGATTTTCCCACATAGACATATGAAAGTAAGGTGGAAGCTTTTTGTTCTTATTACAAGAGTTTAATTGCCATCCATAAACCATTCAATGACATCAGACAGGTTTAACTTTATCTTGCAGAAGTTGGTGTAGAGCGCTAGATGACTTGTTGAGGTGACCTTATAGAACAATTGCATACTTATTATTACTGTCCACATATAGAATTTGGGCTTTCCCCAGGAATGGGCAAAAACACTCCCCTATTAATAGGAGGGTGGAATGAAGGGAAGACTAATTTAAGGGACACTATAAGCACCCAGACCACTTCAACTATATGAAGGGGTCTTGGTGCTGTGAACTCGTCATTCTTGTCCTGCAGTGTAAACTATTGCTATTTCATAGAAAGAGCAATGTTTAAAGTGTACATTAGAACACGCCTCCAGGAACTACCAGTGTGAAAGTCACTATAGGGAGCGTCCCGGTTAAAGACTGAGTAGAACTCGGCTCTACTCACATTTTGAGTCCATTACCACTGAGCTCCATGCAAACAGTTTTGCTGTGAGCACACCTGCCTTGACCTCTAATAACCCTGGTAGCTGCATGGACATAGCTCCCTCCTACCTGCTGCTGCCTATAATAAGAGATATGGGTCTCTTTAGAAGATTATCCTTTTATCATTATTTTCTTCTTTTTTTATTTAGTATGTAGATATATATATATATATATATATATATATATATATATATATATATATATATATATATATAAAATCAAAAAATACTGGCCGCACTTCAAGGACTTGTAAGGATACGTTTGAAGTAATACTTAACTTTTATTAATTCATTGTCAAAGAAGTCTTATTTAACTATGAATTAATAAAAGTTAAGTATTACTTCAAACATATCCTTACAAGTCTTTGGAGTGCGGCCAGTGTTTTTTGAATTTGTATTTTTGTTAGACCAGCAACGGGCATAGAAACCACTGGCTTTACCAGGAGTGCAAACCGATTTGGATTTATATATATATATAAAATAATTGTATTTTCATGCATGCATCTTAAAGCAGTTTGCCTTTGAAAGCCCTTCAATTTCTTCTGGAATAAACTTTTAGTCTCTTCACAGGGAAATAGTAATCAGAGGCTTCTCATTCAGAATCCTCTGAAGCAGGGCCAATTCTGGGTAAGTGCGAAGAGGCAGATCGTCAAGGTGTTCCCCACTAGGCCCCAACCCCTCTTGTTAGGCCCCTCTCAATTCGAACCAGGCAGCAGACCTGGAAGGAATAGGTTACAAGCCATGTTGTCCTAAAACTGCTTGTCAGCTTGTAACATTTTCAGTTTCCTTTAATTATATGGTGAGGTGTGAAGTATGATTTAAACTGGATGCTTGTAAAGCATAATTTGGACCAATAGAAGGAATTAACACTCAATGCATATTTAAGAGAATGGAGAGAGAATGTAGCAAGTTTGACAGTAAATGTGAGGATTTTTGATCTTACTCTGATACGGTCTTTTTCCTTATGCCATTTCTCTACTTCATCATCCACATCCAGGAGCTGGAGATGAAGCTGTTCTTGTATTTCGGACAGCTCTGACTACATTTGAGAAAAAAAAAAAAATACAATTAGAAATCTGGTAATATATATTATACTTAAGCAATATTATTTTTTTTATAAGCACTAATGCCGAAATATTATTTCACCTTCTCAAATGTATTTATCTGCAGCATCATATCACAGAACATAAACCTAAGCATTTTATACAAAAAAAATCATTAAATGTATATTAAAGACAAATCTAACATTCTATGGATCTATTTAGACAACATTCCAATATATGAAAGATAAAATTTAAATTACTTAATATGGAATTTCTGTTAAAAAAATAAAAATAAAGAGTATATTTAGATGTTCTAATGACACAAATACTAAAAATGCAGAGGGGTAAAAAGCTGCCTTGCAAACTAATCTCCACCATGTCTTACATTCAGTAAATTCAAATTGGCGGTAAACAGGGCCGGACTGGGAACAGAAAACAGCCCTGGAAAAAAATTATTCCAGCCCTCTAATTAATTGTGTCACATAGTATGCTTGTATTGTTTATATGTATGTACTTTGAAGACGACAGTTGTTACAGTGCTATAACCGCCACCCTCCAGGATGCCCCCTGTCCGTTGTGACTGGCTCACTTGGGGACAATTCTTTAAGCAGGGAAACACTCCATGCTGATATCAGCATATCGGCATCAGTGTGTCAATTGGATAATTTCAGAAAATATATATATTAAAAGGATGTTCCACATTAATAAATCACACTAGTTTAATGGCACACACACACTGACTACAGAAAAGCTCACTGATACAAAAGAGCTCACTACAGACAAGCTCACTGATACACACACACAAAGCTCTCTGACACATGCGCAAGCTCACTATAGACAAGCTTACTGCCGTACACAAGTTCACTGACATTCACTCAAGCACACTAGAGACAAACACAACCTAACTACAGACAAGCTCACCACACACACAACCTCTCTGACCAACACAAGTTAGATAATGACAAACACAGAAGTGCTCTGACCCACACAAGCTCACTGACACACAAAAGCTCTCTGACCCACACAAGCTTACTACAGGCAAGCTCACTGACACACACAAGCACACCGACACACACAAGCACCCTGCCCCATACACAAGCTCACAAGAGTAAACTGACACACACAAGCTTATTACAGGCAAGTTTACTGATACACACACAAGCACACTACAAGCTCACGGATATACACACAAGCACACCACAAGCTCACTGACAAACACACAAGCTCACTGATACACACACACGCACACTACAAGCTCGCTGATACACAATCACACTACAAGCTCACTGACAAACACAAGCTTACTACAAGCCAGCTGATACACACACAATCACACTACAGGCTCACTGATACACACATAAGTACACTACAAGCTTACTGATACACACATAAGCACACTACAAGCTCACTGATACACAAGCACACCACAAGCTCACTGATGCACACTGCAAGCTCACTGATATACACGAGCACACTACAAGCTCACTGATTACACACAAGCACACCACAAGCTCACTGATACACACACAAGCACACTACAAGCTCACGGATATACACACAAGCACACCACAAGCTCACTGACAAACACACAAGCACACTACAAGCTCGCTGATACACAAGCACACTACAAGCTCACTGATACACAATCACACCACAAGCTCACTGATGCACACTACAAGCTCACTGATATACACAAGCACACTACAAGCTCACTGACAAACACACAAGCTCGCTGATACACACACAAGCACACTACAAGCTCACTGATGCACACTAGAAGCTCACTGATATACACAAGCACACTACATGCTCACTGATGCACACTAGAATCTCAGTGATATACACAAGCACACTACAAGCTCACTGATACACACTACAAGCTCACTGATATACACAAGCACACCACAAGCTCACGGATATACACAAGCACACCACAACCTCACTGATGCACACTACAAGCTCACTGATATACACAGCACACTACAAGCTCACTGATATACACAAGCACACCACAACCTCACTGATGCACACTACAAGCTCACTGATACACACACAAGCACACTACACGCTCACTGATATACACAAGCACACCACAAGCTTACCACAAGCAAGCTGATACACACACTCTCACTCTCACTATCACTCTTTCAGTAGCAATCATACAATTACCTGTCACTGGCAGTGTGGATCCTTCATGAGGTGCTTCCTGTACTTCCTCTTCCTGTGTGAAAGTTCACCAGGCTGAGGCTGGTGGGCGGAGCTCCAATGCAGGGGCTGGATCCTACCAGACAGGCCGTGCAGAGGAGCTGGCAATGTGTGAGAGACTCTCACTCCTGCCTGCTGCAGCTGGCTGCCACCTCTGTATGTGTAGCAGCCACCTCGGTAATTATCTGCCCCAGCCCTCACACAAAAATGCACAGGAGGGAAAAATAAATGTGTCAAGTGCTGCACTGCCGGCCCCAAGTCCACCGGCCCACCGAGAAATACCCCGGTATCCCGGTGGGCCAGTCCGGCCCTGGCGGTAAAGATATTCACTGCCACAAAAGCATGAGAAGGCAGCTAATAGAAACTGACATGAACCTGCACTCTCCAGTAAAGTTCAGCAAAGTAGGTGACTATATGAGCTTAAAGGGCATTGGTAGTGCACAAAATTTTTTTAGCTCTTTAACATTAAATTTCTTCTATACATTGTGCTAGCCGTTTTGCTAACAAATATAGAGATTTGGCTAAAAAACAAAAATTGGTTGATAAAGGAGAGCAGAATAGACCTCCTTCAGGAGGTCCTTCTGCTCTTCACCCATGGAATCTCCCTAGCCAGTGCTGCTAGTGCTGGATAGGTAATATAGGAACAAAGTGACATGACATCACTCTGTTCAGACACCGGCAGGCTGGCGATAAAACCAGCGTATTGGCGTCTCTGAAAAAGTTTAACCTCCTTGGGCAACTGTCCCAAAGCAGGGCAAAACAGTGATGAGCAGAGGAGGATCTCGGGCGTACTGGAGAGCAGCAGAGGAGGAGCAGAGACAGATTGCGCTAATGAGATTGCAGCGGTGGCGCAGAGGCCAAGGTAAGTGGTTACAGGTTTCCTTTAAATCCCTGCCAAGAAATGTTGGCTCAGTAGAGTCTATTTCAAGTTTCATAAAGGTCCTGCTACCCATAAACATTTTATCAAAAGTCAGTGTGCATTTGAAAACACAACACAATACTTAACATTAACAATGGCATGCGATACAGCTTTATCTGACAATCAAAACCATACACATATTTCAGATTCCTGTATTATGTCCAAAGGCTAAAACTGCTATCTTAAAAAACAAGAAAACACATACATAGTTAAAATTAAGCAAATTATCTTTAGAAATCTATTTGGAACTTTGTACACATATTAGAGCCATAATGAGGCTTGGTATTATGTGTCTAAATGTGTCTACAATATATCCCATCTCGATTTCCAGATACAGAGGACAACAACATAAACTTCATATATTCAAATATTATATATTTTCAGCATATAAAACCCAACACAGGGTAAATCCAGTATAAAATCAAAAGGCCTGGATATCTGGCTTGCGAAATGTCCATGTGTGTTTCAGCCTGCGTGTGGTGTCAATTCTGGAGTGCTTAAAGGGACACTAAATGTCACCTGAACAACTTTAGCTTAATGAAGCAGTTTTGGTGTATAGAACATGCCCATGCAGCCTCACTGCTCAATCCTCTGCCATTTAGGAGTTAAATCCCTTTGTTCATGAACCCTAGTCACACCTCCCTGCTTGTGACTTACACAGCCTTCCGTAAACACTTCCTGTAAAGAGAGCCCTATTTAGGCTTTCTTTATTGCAAGTTCTGTTTAATTAAGATTTTCTTATCCCCTGCTGTGTTAATAGCTTGCTAGACCCTGCAAGAGCCTCCTGTATGTGATTGAAGTTCAATTTAGAGATTGAGATACAATTATTTAAGGTAAATTACATCTGTTTGAAAGTGAAACCAGTTTTTTTTTTCATGCAGGCTCTGTCAATCATAGCCAGGGGAGGTGTGGCTAGGGCTGCATAAACAGAAACATGATTTAACTCCTAAATGGCAGTGAATTGAGCAGTGAAATTGCAGGGGAATGATCTATACACTAAAACTGCTTTATTTAGCTAAAGTAATTTAGGTGACTATAGTGTTCCTTTAATAACCACATGCATTCCATTATGATTTTCACAAAGTGGGCTGTGTTTGTTTCAGCCCACTTTGCTAAAAGCATAATGGAGATCTTTCCCACCTGTCTTTTATGTCTATTTATAAAAAAGAGAAAAATCGGAGGTGGAACCCAATGGATTTTCAAAGTGGAGACTTAGTTTCCTAAAATTTCAACTTAGATTTTGAACAAAAAAGAATGTAAACAAAAAGGTTTTGTTTAATAAAATTTTTGACTATACATGCTTCAATAGCTATTAGGATTAAAATATATATGCAAAATGAGATATTTATTGAAGGTATAATGTATGGAGCATTTCTCATGAATTGTAAATTGATGAGTGATTATTACTACTTGAAAGATTTATGAGCTTTTTTATAAGATAAACAATCCTATTTGGATACTTGATAAAGGGGCCTTGGATTGCTCTAAGGTAAGAACTATATAATTGTATGCATTATGAACAATAAGGATGTTTTATTGTATGGAGTTCACTGTTGCCCATATCAAAAAGGAAAACTTTAAATATTGGACAACACCGAAATATGCACTAGGAAGAAGACAGCATTGGTGAAACGTGTGTGTACAATACTTTTCTTTAACCCTACGTAAAGTGACAATCCGGCAATGAGATTTATTGGTCCACTTTTTACATAGGGTTTGGAGCCTATAAAATTTGAATATACAAAGTTTAATCTGTTGTCCCCTCTATCCTGAAATCAAGATGGGATATGTTATAGACATATGTAGGTGCATAATACAGAGTCTGATTATGGTTCTAATATATGTGAATGACTCTCGATAGAATTTATTTAAGCTTATTTGCTTAAATTTGATTACACTGTGTATGGGGTTTTTTTTAGTTGTTTTTCTTTTTTTTTAATAGAGCTTTTGTAGCCTTCAGACATAACACACAATATATTTATGGTTCCAATTTTCAGATAAAACTGAATCACATGCCAATGCTAATGTTAAGTATCGTGGTGTTTTTTCACATTTAGTTGTGCACTGGCTTTTGGTATTAATTTTATGTTGTAATTAATAATTATTATTTCTTTATTTTTAAAAAACATTGCTGCTTGATAAAGTCTTAGCTGCACCAAAACCTTGACACCATTGGTGTTCATGGGTGTACAATGCTAGTTAAATATTCACTGTTCACAAGTTTATATTCAGTTTGAATTCCTTTTGAATTCCTGACAGTCCACCCTTTAATGAATAACTGTATGATTATGACTTGTGGGATAATGAAAATAATAATAAGCAAAATATCCTTTTAACCCGATATGATTCCTATGCTCCATATTATGCAATCACTCAATTTATCATGGTCTATGTGGGTTTTGACTAACAGTCAAATATATATGTGGTGTAAAAAGATGGTAAAAGATTGCACCCAAACTCACAAACTAAAGCTTTGAAGCAGAAATGTGAAAGGTGCATTTTTCTGCCTAATTACATTAACCTACATCCAGTCTCCTTTAGGGCGTAAAACTAGAGTAAGCCCTTCTACCACACCTTCTTCCAGTAAATGGGTAATATATAAATATAGGTTAACAAATGTGTTTTTATCCTCCACCCATCATACAGAGCCATAACCACTGACTTATCCTGCTGTTGCAAGTGTCCCTGGGACAACTGTAATTGTATTGAGCATGTGCCTTCCACACACATTGATCTAGGGCACCATTTATAATTCGAATTTCTAATTACTTATAATTCCATGTTTTACCTAGGACAACTTATAATTCAGATTCCTGTATTATGTCCAAATGCTAAAATGGCTAAAAAAAAATAAAAAAAAAATAATACATACAAGAAAACACAGAATTCTATTTGAAACCTTTGACATCTATTAGAGCCATAATGAGGATCGGTATTAGGCATCTAAAGGTGTCTACAACACATCCCCTTTCGATTTCCGGATACAGAGGACAACAACCTAAACTTCATATATTCAAATATTATATATTTTAAGCATATAAAACCCAACACAGGATAAACAGGTCTGGATGTCTGGCTTGCGAAATGTCCATGTTTGTTTCAGTCTGGTGTGGTGTCAATTCTGGAGTGCTTAATAACCACATGCATTCCATTATGATTTTCACAAAGTGGGCTGTGTTTGTTTCAGCAAACAAAAGATTTCAGCCCTCTTTGCTAAAAGCATATGGAGATCTTCCCCACCTGTATTTTATTTCTATTTATAAAAAAAGAGAAAAATTGGAGGTGGAACCCAATGGATTTTTAAAGTGGATACCTTGTTTACTAAAGTTTTAAACTTAGAATTCCATAGTTGAAGCATTAGGTTGTGATTCCACAGTTTACAATGAAAAGTCACATTCCATTTCTTAGTAAAATGACATTGCCAAAGAGAAAATAATTCAAATACCGATATGGTTATTTTCACCACAGAAATTTCATTTACTAGAAATTAGCAGTACATTTTTAAAATGTCATAGTAAATATGATTTAAAAGTTTTACTTCAAATGTAAAAAAATATGTTTAAGTAAAAAAAAAATGCAGGTGTGGCCTACAAGGCTAAATTATCTAGGAATGCACTTTCACATGAAATATTTTGGGTGGGACTATTTGTGTCTTAATGTATCTCCACAAATATGCATTAGGCTCATTTTGGGGTCTGGAAAGTTGGTCTGTGTATCGTTACATGCTGAATAAAATGTGTGTGGGATATTTATGAAGCTCCAGATTTTTAGTAGCTAGTTTGTGGAAAGCAATTAAAGCTATTCAGGACATTAAGAGTCTCCAGTGCAGAAAGAAATCTGTATATTGCACCACATAAATCCTTAATTAAATTGTCCCCAACTGAAGTCTCACCAAATCGGATGCAAAGTCATCCCAAACTGAGGCTGAAGACTTAAAGGGACACTTTAAGCACTATAACTATTTGAACTGTTTAGGAGTCCCCTGGAACTGTCCCTCCATCCAGGGTTAGACCATTTTCAAGAACACTAAATGTACAGTTACCTCACAGCCCTGCCCCACTGGAGGTATGGGTAAGGCATTCCTTCTAATTATACTAATCCGTACCAGCAATGGGCACCGTGATATGATAGAATCAGTTTGCTGACACTCAGCCAATCACAGCAGTTGATTTCCGCTCAGACTAAGGCTTCTTCATGAGCCAAAGCAGCACCGAGGAGATGGGCTGCACTGCATACTCATTATCCTTTACCTGGGTCTAATAGGGACAGCGAGGAGCAGCTGCCTGTCATTTACTGGCAACGGGGAGGAGTTAGATGCTGCTCGAACCCGCTGCCTGGTAACTGCAGTTTGCCAAGGGGGGAGTCCCTGCTTCCCCAACAATTAGACACCAGGGACTAGAACTCCACTCCAACCTCCCATCTGGTGCCATTAAAGGTAGAAGGCTAACTGTGTGTCTATGACTGTATGTGTAATGGTGTTTGACTGCATGTGTGTGTGCATTGGACTGTGCACCATTTCCTGTGACTGTATGTGTAATTGTGTGAATGCGACTTTGTGTGCCTTTGACTGTGTGTGATTGTGTGCATTTGACAGTGTGTGTGACTGTGTGATTGGGGTTTTGTGTGTGACTGTGTGCATACGACTGTATGTGACATAGCGTGTGTTACTCTATGTGTGCTTGAGTGTGGCTGTGTGTCACTACATATGACTTTGTATGAGTAGCTATATGTGGAAAAGTGTTTGTGTGTAGGAAAGAACAATGGAGTTTCCACTCACTAAATGGGAATGGGAGCCAGAAAAAGTGATGCATTATGAATGCATGCATGCTATTATGTATGTATTTGGGGAGACAAAAAAAAGTAAGAAGGTTAAGAATCAGACAAGAGGTAAGGGTTAAGAGACACATTTGATGGTCAAAGGGGTCAAGGAACACACAAATTTGAAAAGGCAGATTCGGAGAAACAAAAAAAAGTATTAGGAGATAAACACAAAGTGATGAGTGGGTGTCAACAACATACAACAGGTGTGGTGGCAACATACCTATCCACTGCAGGTGTCAGGTGACCTACCGTAAGTAGAACTCTGTGCTGAACAGCTAATTTACAATTAGTATCTATCTAACATCAAACAGAAAGCACAAGACAACTGGAAAAGAAATATGTTTGCCAAAATTCTATTGTTTCACCTGTTATACCTGTACCCTAACTCCAAAGAGATAAATACATTTTAAAATGTTTAAAATGCTGTTTAATGTGTATAGCTTAAAGGGCTAGTTTAATGAATATTTACATTTAAAAAAACACACACACGACAAAGCTAAATAGAAGTGTCTACTTCTTTAACCCCTTAAGGACACATGACATGTATGACATGTCATTATTCCCTTTTATTCCAAAAGTTTGGTCCTTAAGGGGTTAAAGAGTATTTCTGGTCTTAACCATTTTGCTACCATTTCTTAGTAAAATAATTATAAAGTTTGTATTTACTTTTAAACATATGATAAATAGCTGTCTCTAAATCCATACAAAAACAGTGTTTTTGTTTTATAGGTTGTTGTTAAAGGGTTCTTGCATTTCATCTGTTTCCATGTATTAAATAATTCTTTAAAGAACCTTTGGAGAGATTGTACACTATTTTAGTGATAATAAAGCATTTCCAAATGTTTTTTTTTAAATGTCAAGACTTACATAGAGTAAGTACAGTTGCCCGGCTCAAGCTGCACTAAATAGAACATTGCAATACAGCCTACACAGAAGTATTAAAGGGTTAAGAATAAACAAAAATAGGTGTGCAACACTTAATGAGGGCTGGAGAACTCATGCTTGTTTATTTTCTGATATTTTACTAGGAAGGCAGAGCCGGAGTCATTGCACCCATAAGAGATTTCAAAAGGTAGTGCATTAAAAATATCGTAAAACATTTAAAATGTAACTCAGTGTTCTACTTAGTAGGTCTGCCTGCAGTTGCAGTGTCTCCTTCTGATCGTATCGCATAATCCCGTCTAGCAAAGGCTTATCACATAAGTAGTTTATCCCTGAAGAGCAGTTCCAATCCTCACATAACATGAATGACCCAGTTCTATAAACTAATAGCAAACTGCAATCAGCTTATACACAGCCCGGTCAACTGTTAAGCAAACCAAGCTATGTTTTTACTATCAGGAAATCTGTGGACTGTGGACTGTGGACTGTGTGCAGTCTCATCCTTACTGTGTGTACTGCATGCTGTCTGGTCTGGTCCTATGTTTTATAGCGGTAGAGATATTTAAAAATCCATGTTGCTATAAGCCACTCTCAGACATAAGAATGGGCTCAGGGTGCTTTGAACACGATGTACTTTAATATAATGCAAAATGCTTACAGCATGGTGCTTAGACTCATTTTTTAATGTGTATCCAACCTAGTCTATAGATAAATGAGTTTAAGAGGGTTTTTTTTTTTCTAGATTGCTTGGGTATGTTTAATTTTGTGTATAGATTTCTGTTGAGTGATACCTTAAAATCTCCAAAACGTTGCACTTGTTTAAAAGCACTCTAAATTATACACTTTACCGAAATTCATCAACAATACGAATGCACACTAGCCGTTTTCACTTTTTTTTGTTTTGTTTTGTCTTTTGAATTTAAGAAACAAATCAAAAGAGCAAATAAAAAAAAGGTAACTTTTCATGTATTTGTTCATCCTGTAGAAATAGGGGTGCATTATCAAATATTAGAGAATATTGATTGTAAGATGATTTTGGTGTTTGTATTTTGTTTTGTGTTACAATACATTGCAAAACAATGACAACGTATTGCTGATGGTGAAGACTTTAAAAGGACACTATAGTCACCAGCTTAATGTAGTGATTCTGGTGTCAATGCATGTCTTTGCAGTATTAACACTGTAAACACTGTCTTTTACATTGCTGCCTAGAAATACCTCTAGGGGCGGTTCTCAGATGGTTACTAGAGGTGCTTCCTAGTCCAGTGCTGCATGGATAGCCTAACAATTCCCATAGAGATGCATTGATGCAATGGATCTCTATGAAGAAATGCTGATTTGCGCAGCACAGCGTTTTACCATGCAGGCGCAATAGCCTCAATGCTTTTCTTTGGCAAAACATTGGATTTTCTGAGATCATCAACCATGGAGGACGAGCTAGATGGGGCCAGCTCCCGTAAAACATGTGCGGCATGGGAGGAAAGGAGAGTAAAATCACTTTTTTTACTGAACAGAAAGACAGCAGATCACCTAAACAGTCACTTCAGCATACATGTTTATATTCCTGACACTGTAGTGTTTCTTTAATTCATAACTAGCATATGTAAAACAAATAGCTGGCTTAATATTTTCTTTCAATTAGGTCTTTTAACCACATCGTGACCACGGATGTATCAGATACGTCTGACAAAAAACGGTCCTTAAGGACCGCGGACGCACCTGATATGTACGTGGGGAATTAGAGCACTGGAAGCTTCCAGCAGCTCTAGTGGAATTGCAGAGATGCCTCAATGTCGAGGCATTGCGCAATTCCCCCCCTCATTGCCGAGACCCCAAGGATCGCTCCCCCGGTGCTTCTGACGCTCTGCCTGTACTGAGTGCAGTTGGCAGTAACCCTTAACCCCATGTACATGTATTCTAAAATTGCTATGTGTGTCAAAAAAATCACCAATTATTATTTATTTATTTTTTAATTTGGCATAGATTGGTGGTAAAATGGTTGCATGAAAAGAGTCAAAATACCCCAAGTTTAATACCATAGGTTGTCTTCTTTTAAAAAAAATATATACATGTGAAGGGTTATTCAGGGTTTCCTGAGAGATATCATTGTTACAATGTAACTTGCGTTAACTGGAAATAGCAAAGTTATACTTGTACATATGGCCCTATAACTTTCCAAAAAAAGCTAAGAACATGTTAACATTGGGTATTTCTAAACTCAGGACAAAATTTAGAAACTATTTAGCATGGGTGTTTTTTGGCGGTTGTAGATGCGTAACAGATTTTGGGGGTCAAAGTTTGAAAAAGTGTGTTTTTTTTTACATTTTGTCATCATGTTTTATAGTTTTTTATAGTAAATTATATGATATGATGAAAATAATGGTATCTTTAGAAAGACCATTTAATGGCAGAAAAACAATATATAATATGTGTGGGTACAGTAAATCAGTAAGAGGAAAATTATAGCTAAACACAATCACAGCAGAAATGTAAAAAGAGCCCTGGTCCTTATCGGTAAGAAAATTGACGGTCTGGTCACTAGGGGGTTTATATAATCCATACAATTACACAATAATGATTTGCTTTATTTTATATCCTGGTTTGTCTAAGTCACAATGTCTTCTAATTTTTTTTTTTTTTTAAATCTCTATTGCGTAATACTTTGGTCACCTTTGAGTCTGCAGTATATTAGTAGTGGCATATTAATTAAAACTCTATATTTCCAAGTTCTTTCCCATTAGTATAAGGTTCAATAATGCTTGGAAAAAAAATAAAATTAAATCCTTTAACTGGTACCGTAAGTATTTTGTACCAATTTGCTGAGGCACAAAATATATCATGCTGTATCTGAGGGCAACAAACAGGTCTGACATTGGAAAAATATATATTTTGATTATGGACTGTAAGAAAAACAGCACGGAATAAGGAAGTGGATAAAAAAAAAATATATATATATATATATATATATATATTTAAACATTGTTGTCGGAAAACTAACACTATGTATGTACAATTTTAGACGCAGGCTATGGCTTGGGACTGAAGCAATTAAAGTGACACTCTGTACTATCATTTGCAATTGTATAAAAATAAATAAAATAATTAATATTGTTTGTGCCAGACTTCCTGTCAACTTGGTTAAGCATGCGATGGGAAATGGCCAGCCACACACTGAGTAATATTGAACCAGCATATGGAGTTTATTGCCCTGAAGTTCATAGTAAATGTGGTCAATATGAACATTCCAATAGTCATCTTGACTCTCTTGAGTGCAGGATCAACCTCTACTTAGTGTGAAAATCATGTGTCACGCAAGGAAATAGTGCAACTTGGCAGGTCTGTCATGATGATATCACACAAGCACAAGTTCACTAACTCTTCTAATTAGAAGCAATGGGAGATCAGGGATGGCTGAGATGTCAGCAATTAATATACTATAATAGGCCTTTTAAATGCCTTTATCATTTTTTTGAATAAATATTTTAGGGCATTGTCTGCAAAATACTTAACAAAATGGATGCTAAAATACCCTGTAGTGTTACTTTAATATATGTATACATTGTTTCCAAGTTGCTTCTGTTTTCCCATCCCATGTGTCTATATACTATAAAGGTTCATCATTCTCCAGGCTAATTCAGCTTCATAATTCTGAAAAGCAATTTTATGTCTATTTATGATGTTGCGGAGGAGTCACACATGAGGCCTGTTTGAACTGAACGTCACTGCTGAGCTGTTTTTGTCTGGGAAAAGCCATCTGAATAAAACCTAAGCCTATTATATTAACATGACAATGGGAAGTTGAAAGATGAACAGTTGTATGTCACGCCATATATTTTAATATTTAGAAGAAGAGAAAATTAAATGCGCACAGCACCAGGAGACCACATCAATTTGCAAATGGACAGAATCATCTATATCTTACTCAAAGTTTAACATTTGTAATATGCAGAATGCCTAATCTGAGCAGAGGATTATGGGTAGTCTTAAAACACTATTTGAGGGAATTGGAAATCTAGGAGTGACTAACATTTTTTAGCTTCTGTCTAGTAATGCTGGAAGGTACAAGAAATAAAAGGTTGTCAGTGGAAAGTATTGTTTATTTAATGACATTTATTTAATGCATTATCTATATTATGCACAAAATAAATTAAGATGAAATAAAATGCCAAGGACCATAACAACAACAGCCTGAGTCAGCTGAGTACGCTCAGTCAATCAACACCTCCCTGCACCACAAGACTTGACTTGGTGCAGAGCCGACAGGCAGCAGGTGAGGCAGTGGAAGGCACATGGTAAGTTACACCACTAATACTGGGAGGATGCCAGGGCACGCCTTGCACTATAATCACTTAATTAGACTACAGTGGTTATGGTGCTTAGAGTGCTCCATTATCCTTAGTGTCGAGTGTCCCTTTAATACTGTACTCCCTTGAGAGAGTACCTCTGAAACACACTGATTCAAGTCATTCTTTCACTAGACACCAGTTAGGCCACTCTTAAAAAAGGTAGGAAATCAAGATTGTGGTTAGAAATTGTATGATGTTCGTATCAGTTAATGGACATCACTAGAAATAAGGGAAGAGTGTGTAGAAGAGAAGAGAAGGTAACAAGTGTAATGGAGTGAATGCAACAATTCACTCAACAACGCAACAGTTGGGAAGGAACTAAGGCCTGAGGTGACGGTGAGACCTGACCTGGGCATTGTGTATAAGGAGCCAGGAGACATTGAGTATAGAAGACCTGGATATATTGTGTGTAAGAATTTGGAAAAGAGATTGAGTTACCAATGGAATGTCCCTGCTGGTACCATTGGTCCCCCTGGTGACTACCCCATGTTTAGTACTTTGGACCAGTTTTTACAATTGAACACATAAATCTCATCCTGTGTATAAAAAGCTAAGAGATATAAGAAAACCAGGGGACTAGATGTAAGAGGACAGGGCACACACGGTAAAAAAAAATATCTTGCCCTGAAGCTGATCAAAGTGTAAAATACCTGTGTTCTAAAAACATGATAAGTGAAAATTGAATGGAAGCGACAACAGAACATTTTCAGGTCTGAAAAACAAACATCTAGGTTTAGGTTTTTTTCGCATTTTGTTTGCTTAAACACTTTTACTTATCCCTTCTTATTTTATGTTGCACCAGTTTCATCCAGTTTTGCCTGTGTGACTAAATTCACTAGAAATTGCCTTCATACACAGACCAGTGTTGCGAGTTATCTCCTCTCATCTTTTCAGGTGGGGTCGAAGTGATGTCAGCATACATAACATGCAGTATTTAGCTGCAGGCAAGTGACTTGTCTGCCTGGATGATGCTCCGGCACACCCTAGGTGGGACTGCAAAACAGCTATAGTTTTAAGGCTATTATATAGAAGCATTCAAGAAATGTCGTAATGGAGGAGACGCCCTCAGCCCTTGCTCTGTCCAGGCAGGATCTGAGCAGAATATGTGTCTTTTCAATTAACCTCTTCAGAACAAAAAAGCTCAGGAACCAACATTTCAAGACACCTTTTCCTAAGACACTAAAGAATTTCTAGTTACACAGTTTATATTTGCTTTGCAATGAATGTTTGTGCCAAGTATCCATCACACTCGCCATTGCAATGTCTGTAAACCTGATATTTAAAAAAAAACAAAACCTATCAGCAGATGTTTTTATTCAAAACCATAATGACTTTAAAAAACACAATAAGGAATTATGTTTCCAAGTTACCATTAGTTTTTTTAAACTGTAACCAAAAATCATACATGGAATTATCTCGTAAAAAAAGTGTTTAATGTAATATTTCTAGCTGAATATTGTTTAATTTTTGTATTAAATGTTCAACTAATAAGCTGCTGCTAGCAGTCTTAGTGGTGTTTTAACTTTAAAGGACCACTATAAGCATCAAGACCACTTCAGGTTAATGAAGTGGTCTGGGTGCCAGGTCCATCTAGGATTAACCCTGCCTGCTGTAAACATAGCAGTTTAGGTTTAATCCAGCCTCTAGTGGCTGTCTCATTGACAGCCGCTAGAGGCACTTCCCCGCTTCTCACTTTGATTTTCACAGTGAGAAGATGCCAGCGTCCATAGGAAAGCATTGAGAATGCTTTCATATGGACTGCCTGAATGTGCGCGTGGTTCTTGCCGCGCATGCGCATTCAGCCAATGATGACCGAAGGAGGAGGAGAGTCCCCAGCGCCGAGGGAGCCCGGCGCTGGAGAAAGGTGAGTATTCAACCCCCTTCTTCCCCCTTAAGCATGGCGGGAGTGGACCCTGAAGGTGGGGGAACCCTCATGGCACTATAGTGCCAGGAAACGAGTTTGTTTTCCTGGCACTATAGTGGTCCTTTAAGTTTACTTACTCATGTTAAGGTGTTAGTGAGTAAATATTGAAATCTCTCGCTAACATAAAAGCCTTTATCTGCATTGATTATATTTTCTATTTTTTTATCTGTATAATTTCATCAATCTATTTAGTAGCAAAATCCTACTATCCAAAGAAAGAAAGGTGAAGTTGATGACTTTTCTCTAGACATTTCACTATCTAGTCACACCCACTCCAGAATTGTAGCCATAAAACATTTAGCCCAGAATAGATTATTGGGCACGTAAAAACACCCATGCTCTCACCCTAAATTCACATGCATGCGAAAAAGACATTTTCCAACAAAGACATTTTGTATAAAGGTGTACCAAACTTATTCCAGTACCTACAAATATTGAATATGACTGAAAACCCTCCTTAAAAGAAAAACCCTTGTTAAAAAAGCCCTCAGAATGGTGAAAATGTCATGCACGTCAATCTTTAATGGATAAATCACCTTATGAAGTTGTATATATTAATAAGTCTGTTAATATGTGTCACGATATTTATAAATAAACATTGCATACATTGTAAAATATACATCTAACTACTTGTTCAAAGGAGAACATTGGAAAGACAGACCACCTAAGATGTGGACTGGAAAACTCGTTCTTAGACAATAACTGATATTCCAGTCCAACAATATACCAGTCCTGACCTACAAATCTAGAACTTCAGGTCTTATTACTTCTCTTCACTTAGATATACTTTTTATAGTGTGTATATATTTTTCTGAACAGCTATACAACTCTAGTGATATAAGTATTTAGCTTTACATTTCTGACTCAACCATTTAGCTGGCTGGCACTGTATTTTAAACAGCCAGCAATGGAATTTATTTCTTTCCCACTCCCTTTGGACTCTGATCTACAATAAAGAGTGTGAGAAATGTAGCATATCTCAAACCTATTTTGCATTCATCTTCTGAGCAAGAAAGATTTCCCTGATGTAAATAGATGATGATTTTCTTGCCTAAAACATTATATGGTATAATATACAATTTAATTATGGGCCTGTGAGACGTTTGATTGCTAAAGGGATTTTAAAGTATGGGGGGGGGGGGGGGGGGGGGAGAGGAAAGTAACCAATGAACAACAATTTAAATATGATAAATATCAACTGTTATTTGCAAATACAAATAAACTCGTAAACTGATTTGATTTAGTCCTGAATAGAATTGGGGTCTTCTGCAAACATTTTAGTATGGACGGAAAGACGCAAAATATATTCACTAAGAAATGTTACTATTCCTTAATATTCAATTTTACTACATCGTAGTACATTTACTGCGCATTGAGACCCTATGGGTAATAAGACTGCGTTTCTGCGCATCGAGACCCTATGGGTAATAAGACTGCGTTTCTTAAGAATTTTTTATAAATAAATAAATAATAAATACATCGTGTATATCCTGCACTGCACAATCCCTATACATGTAAAACAAATACATATATTTGTTGAGATAAACAGAACAAATAAAAGTTCACTCACCTCCTTTACATATTTCTCAGCTTCCACTGTGACCGTATTGTGATTCTTATGTTCTTGAAACATGCATAGGTAGCAGATGCATGTTTGATCAGTCTGACAGAACAGCTCCATAGTCTTGCTGTGCAACTGGCATTTTCTAGCTTCAAAATCTCTGATGGGCTCTAGCAGCTTATGGTCCCGAAAAGCAGCCCCTTCCAGATGGGGTTTGAGGTGGATATCACAAAAAGAGGTCTGGCAGACCAAGCATGATTTAACTGCTCTCTTCTTGTCGTCAATACAAGAATCACACAGTACATCATCTTGATCATAGTTAGACCCTACACTAACACGAACTGACCTTCTAGAATCGGAGTGGTCAGTAACAGGCCCAGGGCTGGTAGGCCCTTTTAAATCAGATGAACTAAGAATAGTTGCCCTGCTGCCAATCTTTGCACCCCCTGAACCAATGGTTGTTTTTAGGATTGTCGTTTTTACATTACTCTGTTCCATGGTGGTTCCATTTGGTATGTCTTTGTTATCAGTTTTATTTGGAGAGTCTACAGTACAGCTGCCATTTGCGTTTTCAGAGTGTGAGCCATTTGCTGTTTTATCTTGTTCTTCCATTGCTTCTCTTGATATTCTTGCTTGCTGCTCCTTTTAAGGATCTTCTGTACTTTGAAACCTCTTGATGATATAGAGAGCAAATTGCACAGCGCTGAATATGTGACTCAAACTTCTACTGAAGAAGAAACCAGATTTTTGCAGGTGAGCCTTAACAAAGCAGATGTGATTAAGAGATGTTGCAGCTACAGCTAAGGTTACACAACCTGATCCACACCCAGGAAGCCTTAGGAACATTCCCGCCCTGCCTTCTTTGACAGAAAAAAAAAATTATCATTAGAATGTTCACAGTGGTTGTAACTTGTTCTACTTCTTGCCTCTTTGGATAATTGTTTTATGACTGCTTACCTTGTAGATCTAGAGCTTATTAAATGTTTACTCTTTCTTGTATCCACGCTTTTCACTAATTGTTTATTAAAAACAAAATAGTGGTCTGTCCACTAAACACTGTGCTGTACTGGCATTGCAACTGACCCAACAAATGCTTGATAAAATAGAAAAAAATAGATAGTCACTGAACAAAAGTCACATACTGAAGCCTTCACACACAGTCTGGTTTGGATTAAGTTAGGCTTGTTTGGCAAATAGCCAATGAGCTATACAAAATGAAAGAGTTGTCTATTCATTATGCATGAGCTTGAAACTGAGTTTGTCTTACCAAGCCACATTGTTTACTCAAGTACCCCATGCCATGTTAAAAAGAAGGGAGGGCAAGAATACACATGTGGAGTCCATGATCCCAGTGCCAGACTGTGTAAAAAGTCAGTGAGAAGTCAAAGAAGTCAAAATGAGCATGTTGGCTCAATGCTCTTCCAGGGCAGACCATGTGAAGAGCTCTACAACTCTAGTAATATAAATGTAATGACACACTTGCACTGTGTTTGCTTGTGAATTGTCTCTGGTGTCTCCATAAGTTGGATACCAGAGGAGAAAATAATATTTTGCCTGTGTTTGGAGGCTTGTGGGATCACATGTGTGTAGAGTGAGCTGATTGGGATGTGGTGTTTCATTTTTGTTATGTTTGTCATGTAATGTGGCTATGGGATGTAGAGAGTCATATAATTTGTGTGGATGGCGGGTGTAGTGTGTATAGGGTATGTAACAAGTGTGTGTATATGGGCTGTAGTTGTGTTTGTCTGTATAGGATGATGTAGTGTGTGTGAGAGTGTGTGTTTAGGGAATGTAGTGTGTGTATATAGGGGATCCAGAGTGTGTATGTCAGAAATCTAGTGTTTGTAGATGGTGCAGTTTGTGTACATAGGGGATCTATTGAGTGTGTAGAGGATCTAGTGTGTACAGGATCCAGAGTGTGAATAAATGATCTACTGTGTTTGTGCAGAGGATCCAGACTGTGTATATGTGATATGGTGTGTGTGTGTGTCAAAATAAAATAGTCAAGGATTATAGAAAGAAGAATAGTCAATAACAAGGTCAGAATAGCCAAAGAGAAATAAAAGATAAAAGCACTATCTGATAACTAGTAAATAGAAACCACAACAGAGTGGTCAGTTGGTCAGTACTGCCCCTGTGATGCTAAAATGTGCTTGCGCATAGTTGACAAGACTACAGAAATATGTTTGCGTCACTAACTTTATCAGAGGAGACAGAGCTATAAAGGGACCCTGGTGAGGAGCAACCAGCATCTACCCGAATGTCACAAAGAGTTAGGGTCACATTGGAGGCAGACTGGAGCAGCCTACGCAGAATGGTAGGAGGCCGTCTGGGGATCTGCCTAGCCTGGATGCAGATATCAAGCGCAGTCACATGATCACACCAACTTGGCTCTGTGACTGTTATTTTGACAGAATAATTTACTAGGTCAATGTCACATTTGAGATAAAACAGCAGTTCCTAAAATGAAAATTACTACATCATGGCATGTAATTTACAAAAGTAGACCTTCGTACATTATTAACCCCGCCATGTACATAATAGCCATGTTGTGAGATTATTGGGCCTAATTACAGTCATGCACTAATTTAACTTAGCTTACCTTGTAGTTTGCCTTCTAATGTTATTAAATGATAAAGTAATACTATGGCTATGTCACCATAATGTTGCAGCAGTAGTGACATTAGTACAGTATACGCCTAAGTAGAAAACCAGAATATCTGTATGGTTAAAAATTAGTGATGTCCCGAACTGTTCGCCGGCGAACAGTTCCTGGCGAACATAGAGTGTTCGCGTTCGCCACGGTGGGCGAACACATGCGCGGTTCAATCCGCCCCCTATTCGTCATCATTGAGCAAACTTTGACCCTGTGCCTCACGGTCAGCAGACACATTCCAGCAAATTAGCAGCAGACCCTCCCTTCCAGACCATCCCACCTCCCTCCCAGCATCCATTTTAGATTCATTCTGAAGCTGCATTCTTAGTGAGAGGAGGGAAAGTGTAGCTGCTGCTCATTAGATAGGGAAATTGATAGCTAGGCTAGGGTATTCAGTGTCCACTACAGTCCTGAAGGACTCATCTGATCTCTGCTGTAAGAACAGCACCCCAAAAAGCCAATTTTAGGGCTAGAACATCAGGCTGCTTTTTTTTTTTCCTGTGTAATGTAATTGCAGTTGCCTGCCTGCCAGCTTCTGTGTCAGGCTCACAGTGGATACTGTGCCCACTTGCCAGTGCCACCACTCATATCTGGTGTCACAATAGCTTCAGCTTGACATTTAAAAATATATTTTTTTCACTCTAATAGATTGAATAGCAGTTAGTTGTCTGCCAGCTTCTGTGTCAGGATCACAGTGGATACTGTGCCCACTTGCCATGTGCCACCACTCATATCTGGTGTCACAATAGCTTAAGCTTGACATTTAAAAACAAAAAACTTTTTTCACTGTTATAGATTGAATAGCAGTTAGTTGTCTGCAAGCGTCTGGGTGTCAGGCCTTCAGCGTGTACTCTGCCAACCTCAGCAAGTGCATTTGCCACTCATATCTGGTGTGACTATAGCGTGCCTTTAAAAACAAAAAAAGGTTTTCACTGTAAGCTAATAGCAGTTAGTTGTCTGCAAGCGTCTGGGTGTCAGGCCTTCAGCGTGTACTCTGCCAACCTCAGCAAGTGCATTTGCCACTCATATCTGGTGTGACTATAGTGTGCCTTTAAAAACAAAAAAAGTTTTTCACTATAAGCTAATAGCAGTTTGATGTCTGCAAGCGTCTGGTTGTCAGGCCTTCAGCGTGTACTCTGCCAACCTCAGCAAGTGCATTTGCCAATCATATCTGGTGTGACTATAGCGTGCCTTTAAAAACAAAAACGTTTTTCACTGTAAGCTAATAGCAGTTAGTTGTCTGCAAGCGTCTGGGTGTCAGGCCTTCAGCGTGTACTCTGCCAACCTTAGCAAGTGCATTTGCCACTCATATCTGGTGTGACTATAGGGTGCCTTTAAAAACAAAAAAAGGTTTTCACTGTAAGCTAATAGCAGTTAGTTGTCTGCAATCGTCTGGGTGTCAGGCCTTCAGCGTGTACTCTGCCAACCTCAGTAAGTGCATTTGCCACTCATATCTGGTGTGACTATAGGGTGCCTTTAAAAAAAAAAAAGTTTTTCACTATAAGCTAATAGCAGTTTGTTGTCTGCAAGCGTCTGGGTGTCAGGCCTTCAGCGTGTACTCTGCCAACCTCAGCAAGTGCATTTGCCACTCATATCTGGTGTGACTATAGTGTGCCTTTAAAAACAAAAAAAGTTTTTCACTATAAGCTAATAGCAGTTTGTTGTCTGCAAGCGTCTGGGTGTCAGGCCTTCAGCGTGTACTCTGCCAACCTCAGCAAGTGCATTTGCCACTCATATCTGGTGTGACTATAGTGTGCCTTTAAAAACAAAAAAAGGTTTTCACTGTAAGCTAATAGCAGTTAGATGTCTGCAAGCGTCTGGGTATCAGGCCTTCAGCGTGTACTCTGCCAACCTCAGCAAGTGCATTTGCCACTCATATCTGGTGTGACTATAGTGTGCCTTTAAAAACAAAAAAACTTTTTCACTGTAAGCTAATAGCAGTTAGTTGTCTGCAAGCGTCTGGGTGTCAGGCCTTCAGCGTGTACTCTGCCAACCTCAGCAAGTGCATTTGCCACTCATATCTGGTGTGACTATAGTGTGCCTTTAAAAACAAAAAAAAGTTTTTCACTGTAAGCTAATAGCAGTTAGTTGTCTGCAAGTGTCTGGGTGTCAGGCCTTCAGCGTGTACTCTGCCAACCTCAGCAAGTGCATTTGCCACTCATGTCTGGTGTTACTATAGTGTGCCTTTAAAAACAAAAAAAAGTTTTTCACTGTAAGCTAATAGCAGTTAGTTGTCTGCAATCGTCTGGGTGTCAGGCCTTCAGCGTGTACTCTGCCAACCTCAGCAAGTGCATTTGCCACTCAGATCTGGTGTGACTATAGCGTGCCTTTAAAAACAAAAAAAGGTTTTCACTGTAAGCTAATAGCAGTTTGTTGTCTGCAAGCGTCTGGGTGTCAGGCCTTCAGCGTGTACTCTGCCAACCTCAGCAAGTGCATTTGAAACTCATATCTGGTGTGACTATAGCGTGCCTTTAAAAACAAAAAAAGGTTTTCACTGTAAGCTAATAGCAGGTAGTTGTCTGCAAGCGTCTGGGTGTCAGGCCTTCAGCGTGTACTCTGCCAACCTCAGCAAGTGCATTTGCCACTCATATCTTGTGTGACTATAGCGGGCCTTCAAAAACAAAAAAAGTTTTTCACGGTAAGCTAATAGCAGTTAGTTGTCTGCAAGCGTCTGGGTGTCAGACCTTCAGCGTGTACTCTGCCAACCTCAGAAAGTGCATTTGCCACTCATATCTGGTGTGACAATAGTGTGCCTTTAAAAAAAAAAGTTTTTCACTGTAAGCTAATAGTAATTAGTTGTCTACAAGCGTCTGGGTGTCAGGCCTTCAGCATGTACTCTGCCAACCTCAGCAAGTGCATTTGCCACTCATATCTGGTGTGACTATAGCGTGCCTTTAAAAACAAAAAAAGTTTTTCACTGTAAGCTAATAGCAGCTAATAGCTTGTCTGCAAGCGTCTGGGTGTCAGGCCTTCAGCGTGTACTCTGCCAACCTCAGCAAGTGCATTTGCCACTCATATCTGGTGTGACTATAGAGTGCCTTTAACCCCTTAAGGACACATGACATGTGTGACATGTCATGATTCCCTTTTATTCCAGAAGTTTGGTCCTTAAGGGGTTAAAAACAAAAAACTTTTTTCACTGTTATAGATTGAATAGCAGTTAGTTGTCTTCAAGCGGGTGTGTCAGGCCTACAGCGTGTACTCTGCCAACCTCTGCCACTGCACAGTGCCACTCATATCTGGTCTATGTCTCAGGCAGGCAGCATTACACACATGGACGTACGGTGTGATGATGATGATGTTGTACCCGCTGCTACTTCCTTTGCTGAGTTGTCAGATACAAGTGAAGCGGTTGATGATGACGATGCGTCCATGGATGTCACGTGGGTGCCCGCTCAGCAAGAAGAAGAACAGGGCGAAAGTTCAGATGGGGAGACAGAGAGGAGGAGGAGGAGACGAGTTGGAAGCAGGGGAAGGTCGTTGCAAGGAGCTAGTGGCATAGTCAGACAGCATGCATCGGTACCCAGGGTCAGCCCGACAGCATGCCAATCAACGCATGCTGTGTCCACACCAGAATGCCGTCATTGCAGAGCTCAGTAGTGTGGCATTTTTTTGTGTGTCTGCCTCTGACAACAGCGATGCCATTTGCAACCTGTGCCAAAAGAAACCGAGTCGTGGGAAGTCCAACACCCACCTAGGTACAACTGCTTTGCGTAGGCACATGATCGCACATCACAAACGCCTATGGGATCAACACATGAGTACAAGCAGCACACAAACTCAAAGCCGCCATCCTCCTCCTGGTCCAGCATCTTCAGCCACGTCAACCACTGCTGTCCTCCTTGCCCCCTCTCAACCATCCGCCACTCCGTCTCTCGCCTTGAGCAGTTCCCGCTCATCTGCCCACAGTCAGGTGTCTGTCAAGGACATGTTTGAGCGTAAGAAGTCCGAACTATTAGCCCGCCAGCATTTTTCGTTGATATGCATTTTTATTTCTTCTTAGATAACAAAAAAATTCTGAGACGACATTGGCAGGGCTATTCACTTGTGTGATCTGTCATGAATTGTAATTTGAATGTTAATTTGAACTGTGGGGCACAAGAACTTGAATAGAAAACATCTTTAAGCCAACTATGTTTTCACTAAGCTTAGTGAATAACTAACATTAACGAGTCACGTTAAACGCACTCTGCACTCGAGGTATGATCTGTTTAAATGACCCCACTCTGGGCCCTAAATGGTAAAACGTTTCACAGGGGCATACGAAAGGTACACATGGCAATTAAAATCAGAAAATATGTAAAACATTTTTAGATATACTGGAAATTAGTACACCAATACGATTAAGCACGTTGATTAATAAAATAAAGAAATGTTAATCTATCAAAGCGCCTTGAGAAAATATATGTTTAAAAAGATGCAAAAATATCAAATTCTGCTTATAAAAAAGAAATACTGCCTTAAAATTCAAAATGCAAGTATGAATATTAGAACACACAAGCTATCTACCAAATGTGAAAACTATTATTTAGCTTTTCTGGCAACTAAAACTAACATACTACAGAGTTTAGTATATTCAGTGCAATATCTAAAGGAAGTACTGACTAACAAATTCAATGCAAAACTAGCAAAGTTGTAAAAAACTGTATTAAGTCGGTTGTTTTCTTTTTATCTGGTGAATAAAATGTTCCCACATTATATCGCACAGCTATTTGTCGTCTTCAAAAAATTCTTCTTGTGGTTTTGTCTTTCTGTACTTTCAGGATTCATGTTTGCACGTTTTTTTTGCGAATTTGCCAGGAATCTATTTTTGAAGTTGTTCCCCTCCTCTTCACACGATCAATGACCTGAGAGTCTCCGTAAGCAGGGTTGACCTGTTACTCCCGTTTTACATTCAAGTTGCACATGATGTCCCGGCTAGGTTTCTAGGGACAAATGTTGGAGCCTCGGCGTTGCCCCAATATGGAGGGAGCGTGGAATTTGTTGGAGGCTTCGATGTGAGTAGCGAGTCCGGGGGGAGACCCAGTTGCCCCAGGATTCCCTCTGCCTCCTGCATGTTGCGTACGGTATGCCTGGCGTACGCATGGCGACTTCTCGCTTCAGTAGTTAGGACACGCCCCCCTAGCCCGCCAGCTTTTACCATACAAGCTGGTGGAGACTGAGGCGTTCAAAAAATTTGTAGCTATTGGGACACCGCAGTGGAAGGTACCCGGACGAAATTTCTTTTCACAAAAGTCAATCCCCAACCTGTACTCGATTGTGCAAAAGGAAGTAATGGCATGTCTGGCACACAGTGTTGGGGCAAGGGTCCATCTGCCACTGATACCTGGTCTGCAAAGCATGGTCAGGGCAGGTATATCACCTACACTGCGCATTGGGTAAACCTGCTGACGGCTGCCAAGCATGGAATGCGTGACTCTGCAGAGGAGTTGGTGACACTGCCACGACTTGCAGGCAGGCCTCCTGCCAGCTCCTCTACTCCTCCTACTCCATCCTCTTCCATAACCTCCTCGGCTGAGTCCTCTTCTGCTGCTGCGTCTTGCTCCACATCAACGGCACCCCCCCCCCCAGCTCCCCAGGTACTATTCCACATCCCTATTCTGCTCTGTGTCAGTGTGTATCAGGGGCTCTGAGGATAGGTGTCAATCCATATCTGCCCAGTGACCCTATGTAGGAGGAACAGTCCCTATTCTGCTCTGTGTCAGTGTGTATCAGGGATCCTTAGGATAGGTGTCAATACATATCTGAAAAGTGACCCTATGTAGGGGGAACAGTCTCTATTCTGCTCTGTGTCAGTGTGTATCATGGTCTCTGAGGACAGGTGTCAATCCATACCTGCCAAGTGACCCTATGTAGGGGGAACAGTCTCTATTCTGCTCTGTGTCAGTGTGTATCAGGGATCCTTAGGATAGGTGTCAATCCATATCTGCCAAGTGACCCTATGTAGGAGGAACAGTCCCTATTCTGCTCTGTGTCAGTGTGTATCAGGGGCTTTGAGGACAGGTGTCAATCCATATCTGCCAAGTGACCCTATGTAGTGGGAACAGTCCCTATTCTGCTCTGTGTCAGTGTGTATCATGGTCTCTGAGGACAGGTGTCAATCCATATCTGCCAAGTGACCCTATGTAGGGGGAACAGTCCCTATTCTGCTCTGTGTCAGTGTGTATCAGGGATCCTTAGGATAGGTGTCAATCCATATCTGCCAAGTGACCCTATGTAGGGGGAACAGTCCCTATTCTGCTCTGTGTGAGGAGGAGGAACGGGAAATGAGTAGCTCGGCATCCAACCATGTGCAAACGGGGTCTTTCATGCTGTCGTGCCTGTTGAGGGACCCTCGTATAAAAAGGCTGAAGGAGAACGACCTGTACTGGGTGTCCACGCTACTAGACCCCCAGGATAAGCAGACAGTGGCGGAAATGTTACCGAATTACAAGTCGGAAAGGATGCAGCATTTGCTAAATAAATTAAAAAGTATGCTTTACACAGCGTATAAGGGTGATGTCACAGCACAACGGGAATCTAACAGGGGAAGAGGTGAAAGTCATCCTCCTCCTCCCACGACCGCGCCATATCTGTCAAGTGACCCTATGTAGGGGGAACAGTCTCTATTCTGCTCTGTGTCAGTGTGTATCAGGGATCCTTAGGATAGGTGTCAATCCATATCTGCCAAGTGACCGTATGTAGGAGGAACAGTCCCTATAATGCTCTGAGTCAGGGTGTATCAGGGGCTTTGAGGACAGGTGTCAATCCATATCTGCCAAGTGACCCTATGTAGGGGGAACAGTCTCTATTCTGCTCTGTGTCAGTGTGTATCAGGGATCATTAGGATAGGTGTCAATCCATATCTGCCAAGTGACCCTATGTAGGGGGAACAGTCCCTATTCTGCTCTGTGTGAGGAGGAGGAACGGGAAATGAGTAGCTCGGCATCCAACCTTGTGCAAATGGGGTCTTTCATGCTGTCGTGCCTGTTGAGGGACCCTTGTATAAAAAGGCTGAAGGAGAACGACCTGTACTGGGTGTCCACGCTACTAGACCCCCGGTATAAGCAGACAGTGGCGGAAATGTTACCGAATTTACAAGTCAGAAAGGATGCAGCATTTGCAAAATAAATTAAATAGTATGCTTTACACACCGTATAAGGGTGATGTCACAGCACAACGGGAATCTAACAGGGGAAGAGGTGAAAGTCATCCTCCTCCTCCCACGACCGCGCCATATCTGTCAAGTGACCCTATGTAGGGGGAACAGTCTCTATTCTGCTCTGTGTCAGTGTGTATCAGGGATCCTTAGGATAGGTGTCAATCCATATCTGCCAAGTGACCGTATGTAGGAGGAACAGTCCCTATAATGCTCTGAGTCAGGGTGTATCAGGGGCTTTGAGGACAGGTGTCAATCCATATCTGCCAAGTGACCCTATGTAGGGGGAACAGTCTCTATTCTGCTCTGTGTCAGTGTGTATCAGGGATCATTAGGATAGGTGTCAATCCATATCTGCCAAGTGACCCTATGTAGGGGGAACAGTCCCTATTCTGCTCTGTGTGAGGAGGAGGAACGGGAAATGAGTAGCTCGGCATCCAACCTTGTGCAAATGGGGTCTTTCATGCTGTCGTGCCTGTTGAGGGACCCTTGTATAAAAAGGCTGAAGGAGAACGACCTGTACTGGGTGTCCACGCTACTAGACCCCCGGTATAAGCAGACAGTGGCGGAAATGTTACCGAATTTACAAGTCAGAAAGGATGCAGCATTTGCAAAATAAATTAAATAGTATGCTTTACACACCGTATAAGGGTGATGTCACAGCACAACGGGAATCTAACAGGGGAAGAGGTGAAAGTCATCCTCCTCCTCCCACAACCACGCCATATCTGCCAAGTGACCCTATGTAGGGGGAACAGTCCCTATTCTGCTCTGTGTCAGTGTGTATCAGGGATCCTTAGGATAGGTGTCAATCCATATCTGCCAAGTGACCCGATGTAGGGGGAACAGTCCCTATTCTGCTCTGTGTCAGTGTGTATCAGGGTCTCTGAGGACACGTGTCAATCCATATGTCAAGATGTCAATATGTCATATGTCAGGTGTCAATCCATATCCATTGCGATTTAGGAATGTTAGGTGATTTCTGCCCTTTATGGATTAAAACCAGACTCTGCATCAACTGTGTAATTTTCCATGGGAGTTTTGCCATGGATCCCCCTCCGGCATGCCACAGTCCAGGTGTTAGTCCCCTTGAAGCAACTTTTCCATCACTTTTGTGGCCAGAAGGAGTCCCTGTGGGTTTTAAAAATCGCCTTCCGTTTGAAGTCAATGGCGGTTCGCCCAGTTCGCCGGTTCGCGAACGTTTGCGGAAGTTCCCGTTCGCCATTCGCGAACCGAAAATTTTGTGTTCGCGACATCACTATTAAAAATATAAAATTACCTTTAGGAAAAGGGAGACAGGAGGTACCGAAACATTTGGGGTATTAGTGGCTCGTGTTTCTGCCAGAATAGGCTTGTGTAAGTTGTGGTTATTGCCATTGTTTTATTTATTTGCCTTATTGTTCTCACACTAATTTATTTTTTGCTCCATTTGATTTTTTGCTTTTTGTTTGTTATACCTTGTGTGGTTTAATAAAACATTTGTGTGTATCTCTTAGGAGCAATCTAGTGTGCAATCTCATTTGAGGTAGTTCTTTTTAAAATGTAGCACCTAGTTATATGTATTTTAGCATATGATCTCTCCATACAATGTTGTTATTAAAAAAAATATAAAATAAGCCTAACTACCTAAATGTAAATCCTATATACATATATGACTCACTCTTTATCACAGCTAGGGCTGATTTCCTCTAAACTAAACTCGTTATGACAGGTTTGTTTTAACGGAAAACCCCATAGGCAATCAACATATTCTTTATCAAAGAGAGACATTATGTATTCAACTCAAATGTTTTTAGAAAAAAACTGCCTACTTTTGCATCAGTCACCAGGACTACAGCTCTGGGAATCTTGCACTACTGTCATGCTCATCCTTGCTTCTGTCTGTATCCCTCTCATGCTTTGATAGGAATTACCTAGCTGCCCAGTTGCTAGAAATTAGCCATGCCATGAGGATGGGGTTTGGAAATAACAGTGGCAGTGGGACATAGTCACCCGATGCCCACAAACATTAAATAAATTATTGGGGTATACTGAGATCTATCTAACAAAATCTAACAAAATCTAATTATTATGCCTCTGCAGTTCCCATCTGTGGTAAGTGGTTGTGAGCTATTATAATATAAAGGGGGGACTAGTATAGGGGACTCCTAAAGTTATTAGTTTTATTGTACCCCTCACTATTATTAGGGTGAGGTGTGAAAGGTGTGGTTGTTTATTTTTAATAGGGTGGGAAGTGGTTGTAGAAATGCCAATATTTAATTCAGGGGTAGTCAACCTTTTAATACCTACCGCCCACTTTTGTATCTTTCTTGATGTTAAAATGTCCTTACTGCCCACCAGTACCGCAGTAACTAATTTTGTAACGCAAGTGCAGTTTTTTTTAAAACAGTATCTATTTTTTTCCTTTTTTTTCATTTTCTGTGTTTTTTTCTATGTGTGTCTGTGAGGTGCTGTGTGCATGTGAAGGGTGCTGTGTGTGTGTGTGTGTGTGTGTGTGTGTGTGTGTGTGTGTGAGAGGTGCAGTGTGTGTGAGGGGGGCAGTATGTGTGTGAAGGGTGCATTGTGTGTGTGAAGGGTGCATTGTGTGTGTGAAGGGTTCAGTGTGTGTGTGAAGGGTGCTATATGTGCGTGTGTGCGCATGTGAAGGATGTTGTGTGTGAGAAGTGCAGTGTGTGTGAGGGGGAAGTTTGTGTGTGTCTAAGGTACACTATGTGTGTGAGGGTGGCAGTGTGTGTGTGTGAGGGTTTAGTGTGTGTCAGGGGTGCAGTTTGTGTGTTAGAGGTGATGTGTGTGTAAGAGGTGATGTGTGTGTGAGAGGTGCTGTGTATGTGTAAAGGGTGTTGTGTGTGTGAAGGGTGGAGTGTGTGTGAGGGGTGGAGTGTGTGTGAGGGGGCAGTGTGTGAGGGGACAATGTGTTTGGAGGGCAGTGTGTGTGTGGGGCAGTGTGTGTGATGGGTGCAGTGTGTGTCAGTGTGTGTGTAATGAGTGCAGTGTGTGTGAGGGGAGCAGTGTGTGTGTGTGAGGGGTGTAGTGTGTGTTTGGGTGTGAAGGGTGCATAGGGTTAATGTTGTGTGTAGGTGGGTTAGATGTGAAAATCTTTTTTAATGTCTCCCCCTCCCTTCATCTTGCCTGTTACCAGGGAGGGGGACATAATGCTGCATGCCCTGGTGGTCCAGTGGTGGCATGTTCACTTTCCTGTTCTTCTGCGACTCTCCTGTTCTCCTGCGAGCACAGCACCGTATTGGAGCGTTGCCGTGGTAACATACAGCAATGCTCTGACCAGCCTGCTCGCTGGAGGAACACAGAGCTTCCCAGTCCCTTCCCTCCCTCTGTTGGAACTAAGTGCCAGTGGGCTGGTGAGGTGTCAGTGTCTTTGATCTCCTCACCAGCACGAGAGGGCTTACAGCAAGGAAGGCTCTGCATGGGCAGACAAGAGAGATAAAAGGCCCACGGCCAGGGTCGAACTGACCAGATCGGTCATGGACTGAGGGCCCGAGGCAGTAAGGGACCTGGCAGCACAGCCATGCTCTGGCTGAGGATATCAGATATCTCCTCAGCTAGAAACACATGCTTTTATCCATATTCCAGTGATATGTTGCAGGCCCCCTGCCACATATCATTCTGTAGGCAAACTCTCCTCCCGTCACCGTTTCTCATTTCTCAGAGAGACCTGGGAGCAATCAAGCATCATCTCCAGCCCCTGTGTGGTGCTGTGTGTGTGGAGGAAGAGGCGGGGGTGGGAAGTGACTTCACTTCCTGCCCTGTCCTGAAGAGCACCAAGAAGATAAGGAGCTGCAGCAGCCTGGCAGACAGCAAAATATTTTATTTTTGTACTGCCCCATTGACTCACCTCAGCACACACCACAACTCCTCCTGCACCCACCACATCTCTCCCTGTACCCACAATATCACCCCCTGTGCCCACCTCAGCAACCCTTGTACCCACCTCTGCCCCTGTCTCTCTGTACCCACCTCAGCCCTTGTCTTCCTGCACCCACCTCAGCCCCCCCTGCACCCACCTCAGCCCCCGTTACCCACCTCAGCCCCCCATGTACCACCTCAGCCCCCAAATTGCTTCTTACCCAAACTGTCAGTCTATTATTATTATTCTACTCCTAATTCTAATTCAACTATCCTTTATCTACATATTTTTCTAAACCTAGCCTTTAATTTAACTCTAAACCTACCCTTACCCAGGGACTGCAGGAAGATTGATCCCTTTAAGAGCCAGTTGATGCACACTTAACAATATCTTTAATAAAAGGAAATTAATTCTGAGCATTTTTAGAAACAGACAGTGATGACATTTCACTGCAATTGTTGAACGATTAAGGTACAAGAAACACTGCTTATTGCTTTTGCACCGAAAGTGTTAATAATGACCGAATGCTGTAAAATGCAAATGAAATATTCCTCTCCAATTCAAAAGGTTATGATGCTTTGTGAGTTTCCATTAAGGAGTGATAAAATAAAACAGCGGCTATCTTGGGGGTAGCAAAAATCCACCTTCTACTGGTATTATCTCCAAAACTTTCATATTGACTTTCAGACCAGTCTCATGGGGAGTATTGAAAGGTTTTACAGTATTAGAGCTCTGGAATAGTATAGTTCTCATGATAATGGTTTGCACCAGGCATGAGACTTTTTTTCTATGTATAATGCATGTAATGAATTGATGAATAACAATATTAAGGGACTTGTAGTCTTGTTCAGTGCTTTGGTAAATGATAGAAAGTCTTCAAACAATGTCATAGTATGTATCATGGATACAATGCATATTATATGTGGTCAGCAATAAAATCTGGATTTTAAACAGACATGATTGATTTATCAAATTAATATCAAGCTTCAGACTGATATATGCCAACCCCTTTATGTCTTAATTTATGTTGTATGTATGTATTAAGTTCCTTACAAAAAGTAAAAAAAAATACCTTTGCAAGAAATACATAAATTGAAAGAAAACGGTCATTGTGTTTCTAATTATAAATAAAAACATAGCACATATTATAGTTGATGTGTATATTATTTTAATTCACACTTAATATGCATCTCCTACTCACTCATGCTCCATTCAGGCAGCCATCTTTAAGTTTTCTTTTGTCAGAAGCACCATGCACAATTTAAAAAGCTGAAACCAACCTAATGCACATTTGAGAGATGCTTGGAATTGTCATATGATGCTATGATTCATGAATGCACGCTATATCTTGATTTCCTGATGGTCTTTGGTGGCATATGTAGTACTACAAATTCTCAGCATTGAGAACTTTAAAATGGTTGCCTCCATGGAGCAACAATTAGCCAGGGGATGGACTGAAAAGAAGCATTTATAATGTTTCCAATCAAACTTCACTCACAGTTGCTATAATACATGTATTATTTTATTTTAAATAATAATTGTGAAGGTTTCCTGGTAACTTTCTAGTTATTTTTTCACTAAATTATTATTATTATTTTTTTTACCAATTTCCCACCATGTCTGGTTTATTAAACAAACCAGGTTCTTCTCTCTTGTGTTTTTTCTGTTCTACGATACATAGATTCTTTTTTTGTTGTAGGGAAAATTGAGTCCCTTATGTATTTTCTGCAAAAACTTGCTGAAAAAAATGTAATGTAATTAATGTAAGCTGGTTTTAGCAGGGCCCTCAGCACCTTCTGTTCCTGTGTACTCAACTTGTCTTGTTGCAACTACCTACTTGTTTGTTAGTCCACCTATTGTACACATTTATTGACCCTTTATAAATAATAATAATAATAATATAATAATAATAATAATAATAATAAGTTACATTTAGTTATAATGACTTTTTTTCTTATTTAAAAATATAATAGATACTTTTATTCTAGTAGATGGCTGAGTAGAAGGGACAGCTTTCGCTTTAGCATTTACTCTACGCCGTAGCACAGCTTTATACCATACTGTTTTACTTATTGCTCAAATCTTCAGCATTCTGTACAACAGCAGCCTTTATCAGAGACAGCGCATTCATTTTGAAACATTAGACCACTCGTGACCACAGGCTTCAGTTACTTTGTTGCCAACCTAACTGGTATCTTCGTTACGATATATGCAGAGATAGCTGCTCTTCTACATAACACCAGACCTCTAGCGTTCACAGGCTCTGGTCACTAGTTGCCAACATCACTGTTGGTACTAGATATGCAGAGATAGCTGCTCTATTACGATATTTAGACCATCAGCGACCACAGACTCTAGCTACATTGCCGTTAATAATATAGTTGCGACCGCCACTATCTTTCCGTTCTCACGGGGAGCTGTGCTCTCTTCTCTTGTCCCTACATATATATCTTATTTTTCATATCTTACTTACTAGACTGGTCCTATCCCCTTATACTTCATGCATCAAATTTATTTGCTGCTAATTTAGCTTTGGAGATTTCCTTCACATCTACCAAGCAGCCTGGGGTTTGCTTACCAGTCCCGACAATATTTTGATGACTGCGTCAAGCACAAAAATAGATATATGGTTCTGGCTGATACTTGTATTCTTTTTATTTATACACCTATTTTGGGTTTTAGCTTTTAGCACTATTTTTTGATTTACACTTTTGTACACTAGCACGTTGTAGTTTTAATATTATTAAATAAAATGTATTTGTTTTTCGTCATTTATCTACTGAGCATCTGACTCTACCAGTGGTAGACTCTGCCCTACAGTTAAATACTCTGTTGAGATTATCATACTTTGCTCTGTATATACATATATCTGAGTAATAACTCACTTTATACAGGTACACTTTCTGTCCTCCTCTGTTATGTTACATTGTTAAGCAGTTTTATGCTTATTGATTGCATTGTATACTATTCAAGCATAAAGGTAAGCTTAAACTTATTCCCTTTCATTCACTTGCAGGCCGAGCACTTAGTGTTACTGTTTTTCATTGTGTCACTGGAATGTAACTTGTAGTACAAGTTAATGACCTATTCTCCGCATTCCATACCAAGGTTATAACGGAATCTCTGCATTCCAGAAAGAAACAAACAAACACATAAATCAAAGGGACACAAGGCATCATAAGTATTATAGCTTATTGGTGTATTCTTTAACAGTTTTAGAGTGGTTTGACAAAAAACTAAGTTATCTTGACATCAAATCTACCCTCTCTGCTGCACAGATAATGAGGAACTGGACTTCCTTATAATCTGTGCATTTCCCATTTTGCCTTCCAAATTTAAAAATAATGAGGACGTTAAATTTGAAATAGAAAGCACATCTAATTCCATTCTAACCTGTTCTGTCAGTCTTGTCTAACTAGAGTAATTTATCTCAGCAACACTTACTGTACTCGTTCATTGCAGAGGAACATAGCACTATTTTCTTTGGTTCTGCTTAGACTTTGTATTTGTTTTTTGCTTTTTTATTTCTTTAATTTTGGGGGAAGAGAAGGAGATGATTAAAAGAGATGAGAATGTCAAAGGGTTCGCTTGACACATGGATAATATATACCCAAAAAAACTGTCATATTAACTATATATATATAATTTTACGGTAATTTTTAAAGTTATTAAAAATCCCTGTAATTTATAATACTTATTTCCATATGGGGATATGTGAAGATATAATATTTATTTAGTATTTCAGGTTATATAAGGCAGTTGGGGAGTTAAAATGGTTTAATATTGGCTTACATGGTCAGGGATATGGGGACCTATGGCTCTAGGGTGTATCTATGACCAAGTAACCTGACATTCCCTTTTCCTTGTATTATAGGAAAATTGCTAAGTAATTGAGACTCTCTATCTACCCTTATGTTAGTATCCTCATATCATATACAACAGTGGCATCTCCAGCCAGTGCATGCTTTTTAATAATTTCAACCCCTACACACTATAGGATGCTTCTCTGCAGTCTCAAAAGCCATTTAGCTAAATTATTAGTTCATGATGCTTTCCATTTCTGTTGTAATGTGAAACGCATGCTAAAATGACATTTACTAGCTGGCATATCGCTGCCACTATGCAAGATAAAAGGCAGCAGACTGGAATAAAATAGTTCCATACGAAACAATACTATATTTTTACTACATTGCTCTGAAGATCCCTGACTTTAGTTTTTCTAGCAAAAAAAAACTACACTTACTTAGAGTTATTCATTAACAGGGTTATTCACTACAGTGAGAATTCAAAGCGAATTTCAACATTAACCCCTTAAGGACCGAGGACGGTTCAGGACCATCATCAGCATTTTTGCGTTGCCGACCGCTGACGGTCCTGAACCGTCCTAACGGTCTTAGTTACTTATCCGATCGCCGTTGTTCCCCCGGCGGTGATCGGCATTGGTCCCGGTGTGGGGAGACTGCCTGCAGCCCAGACACTCTCCCCATGGCAGATTAGGACCCCTGTGGCCATGTGATCGCTCAACAGAGCGACCACATGGTCACAATAGGTGTCCATGTGTCTGCCTGCAGGGGGACTGTCTGTGCTGACAGGCAGTCTCGATGCTAGTGTAAAATCAAAGAAAAAAAATAAAGGTTAAAGTTAATAAATAAAAATATTTATATATGTGTATATATATATGATATATAGACGTATATTATATCATATATATATAATGTCATACTAAGTGTATTTTTATATTAATATGTACATATATTAATATAAAAATACAATTAAATTACACATGTGTATATATATAATATATATAATAACTATATATATTGTATATATATATATTATTATAAAATACAAATAATAAGTAATTTAAATTAAATTAAAAAATGTAAAAATAATAATAAAAATTTACAAAATTATATATCTATATGAAATTTTATTCTAACTGTATTTTGATATTAATATGTATATATATTTATATCAAAATACACTTAGAATGAAATTGTATATATATCTATGTATATATAAATAAATAAATAAAAAGAATACGAACTATACATATGTCATAGTTAGACAGCTGAAAAGAGACTTGCGTCCATCAAGTTCAGCCCTCCCCACACCCGCTCCCCGCCGCCGATCCAAAAGAGAAAAAAAAACAAACAAAAAAAAAACCCCAGCTTGAAGCACAATCCCGCAACAAGCTAGGACAAAAAATTCCTTATTGACCCCAGAATGGCAGTCAGATTTATCCTTGAATCAAGCAGTTATTACCCTACATTGAAAGATTATATCCTTGAATATTCTGTCTTTGCAAGTATGCATCTAGTAGCTGTTTGAACATCTGTATGGACTCTGATAAAACCACTTCTTCAGGCAGAGAATTCCACATCCTGATTGTTCTTACAGTAAAAAAACCTTTCCTTTGCCTTAGACGAAATCTTCTTTCTTCCAGTCTAAACGCATGGCCTCGTGTCCTATGTAAAGTCCGGTTTGTGAATAGATTTCCACACAATGGTTTGTATTGGCCCCGAATATATTTGTATAATGTTATCATATCCCCTCTCAGGCGACGTTTTTCTAAACTAAATAGGTTTAAATTTGTTAACCTTTCTTCATAGCTGATATGTTCCATTCCTTTTATTAATTTTGTAGCCCGCCTCTGCACTTTTTCTAGTGCCATGATATCCTTCTTTAGAACAGGTGCCCAAAATTGCACAGCATATTCAATATGTGGTCTTACCAGTGATTTATAGAGAGGCAAAATGATATTCTCGTCCCGAGAATGAATGCCCTTTTTCATGCATGACAATACCTTACTGGCCTTGGCCACTGCTGATTGACATTGCACATTGTTGCATAGTTTGTTGTCTATAACAATTCCCAAGTCCTTTTCGTGTGTTGTTATCCCTAATTCGCTTCCATTAAGGGTATACGTTGCTTGTGTATTCTTTACGCCGAAGTGCATAACTTTGCATTTTTCAACATTAAATTTCATCTGCCATTTGAGTGTCCATACAAAATTACATAAATAATTATATAAATATACACGTAGACTTCAAATATATAAATATGCATATATATTTAAATTCTACGTGTGTATTTATGTAATATTTTTACATAATTAAGTAATTTTATTGATTGCAATTTAAGGGACCTGCCTGCCAACCCAGGTCGAAAGTCCAGAGAATTTAATTTGTTAGCACTGTATTTTACCCTGTAACGTTCTACGACACCCTAAAACCTGTACATGGGGTGGGGGGGGGGGACTTCGCTGAACACATATATTAGTGATTCAAAACAGTAAATCATATCACAGCGATGACATTGTCAGTGAAAGTTACTTTTTTTTACAATTTTTCACACACAAACAGCACTTTTACTGATGATATAATTGTTGTGATACATTTTCCAGTTTTGAAACACTAATATTTGTGTTCAGCAAAGTCTCCTGAGTATAACAGTACCCCCCATGTACAGGTTTTATAGCGTTTTTGAAAGGTACAGGGTCAAATATATTGGTCAAATATTTTTACATTGAATATGGCCAGGTTGGTTACGTTGCCTTTGAGAGCGTATGGTAGCCGAGGAATAAGAATTACCCCCATGATGGCATACCATTTGCAAAAGAAGACAACCCAATGTATTGCAAATGGTGTATGTCCAGTCTTTTTTAGTAACCACTTAGTCACAAACACTGGCCAAAATTAGCGTTCAATTTAGTTTTTTACTTTTTTCACACACAAACAAATATGAACGCTAACTTTGGCCAGTGTTTGCGACTAAGTGGCTACTAAAAACGTCTGGACATACCCCATATTGAATACCTTGGGTTGTCTACTTTAAAAAAAAATATGTACATGTGGGGTGGTATTCAGAGATTTATGACAGATAATAGTGTTACAATGTCCCTATTGATACATTTTAAAAATGTATGTTTTGAAACCGCAATATCCTACTTGTAGATATAGCCCTATAACATGCAAAAAAAATAGCAAAAAGCATGTAAACACTGGGTATTTTTAAACTCAGGACAACATTTTGAATCTATTTAGCAGTTTTTTTCATTCGCTTTTGTAGATGAGTAAAATATTTTTCACATAAAAGTCAAAAAACATGTATTTGTTTCAAGTTTTCATCATATTTTTTCATTTTTTTTAAATTAAATTACATGAGATTATATAAATAATGGTATGTAAAGAAAGCCCCTTTTGTCCTGAAAAAAACAATATATAATTTGTATGGAACAGTAAATGAGAGAGCGGAAAATTACAGCTAAACACAAACACCACAAAAGTTTAAAAAGATGCCTGGTCGCAAATGTACAACATCGCAAAAACAGTCCGGTCCTTAAGGGGTTAAAGTCAGCTGTACTTTTAGTTCAGGTACTCTGTCCTTAAATTTGAAATTCACTTTGAATTCACTTTGAATACCCACTTTAGTAAATAACCCTATTAGTGGGACAAGATCTTAGGTCTCACAAGATTTATATATTGGCCTGGATACATTGTTAAATTGTTGGGGGAAAAAAGTTAAACAAAAACACAACCTGTTTAGAGACGTGAGTTGTGGGTGGGAGGAAACGTGGTGCCCTCATTTCTCTTAACACAGTACTGTGATATGACACTAAGGGCTGGTGCAAGGATTTTTGCAGCCCTAAGCAAAATAATTATTTGCCGCACCCCTCCCCATGTTGTGACATCACAAAGTCCTACCTAAATGATCCACCCATGTCATGACATCACATATACCCAATCCCTGAGGTACTGCTTGTAGAGCAGTCTGACCGTCTGGCCAGTATTAACGCTCTTTGCTGGGTTTGCCTGGGCAACTCATTTGCCTAGACGCCAGTAAAGCCGACAGAAGTGCGCATAGGTATGCACAGACCATTTTATTAGGGTGTGCACCAGGAAATTCTTCCCCTATGTTATTTTTTTATTGTTATGTAATGTGAATATTTTAAAAAATGTTGAGTGGATAAGTAGTGGTGGGGCAGTAGTAAGAGGTCATAATCTGTAGTGGGAGGTTAGGACCTGCAGTGGGGGATTAGGGTCAGTAATAGAGGGTTAGGGGCAATAGTAGGGGGTTAGGATGTGTGGTGGGTGGTTAGAGGCATTAGTGGGTGGTTAGGATCAATACTAGAGGGTTAGAGGCAGTAGTGGGTGCTTAGTGGCATTAGTAGGGGGCTAGGGGCATTAGTGGGTGGTTAGGTGCAATAGTAGGAGACCTAAGACCTTGTCCTACTAACAGGGTGGGAGTTTATTGGCATTAGTAGGGGGTTAGGTGCAGTAGGGGGTGGTTAAGGGCAATAGTAGGGGGTAGAGGTAGTAGTGGATGGTTATGGGCATTAGTAGGGGGTTAGGTGCAGTAGGGGTGGTTAGGGGTAATAGTAGGGGGAAGAGGTAGTAGTGGGTGGTTATGGGCATTAGTAGAGGGTTAGGTGCAGTAGGGGGTGGTTAGGGGAATTAGTAGCGGTTAGGGGGAAATGATAGGGAGTAAGGGGCAGTATTGAGGGTTAGGTCTTTAGGGGGTAAAAAAGGGGCTAAGGGGAATGTTAGAAAAATACATATATGTGTGTGTATATATATATATATATATATATATATATATATATATATGGATTTTTTTTATGTTTCTTCCCCCTCCCTAAGACTTACCGTGTGCGGGCGCCCCATCTAAATGTGCGTTCTAGGCCAGCGCCTACTTCGCCTATAGGTGGCACCGGACCTGATGACAATTAATGGTCCACAGGATTACTGATGACATATTTCATACAAAATGATCAACCTTTACAAGAAGGTATAAAACCCTGGCATTTAGTGTAAGCATATCATCCTATCATGAAAATGTATAATGCCAAAGTTTGCATAATGCCCTGGTATTTAATAAACAAAAGCCTATGGGGCTCAAAATAACAAGCATATAAGTATTCAAGTAGAGATTGTAGTCCAGTGGGGTAGATGTAAAAAATAGATTAAAATCTTGTAATACCTTTTTTATTGGACTAGCATTTTTTTTATGACAAGCTTTCGGAAGAACCTCCCTTTCCCAAGTCTAAAGCATTTCTGAGGGGGTAGGGGGAAAGAAAGAAAAATCAAAAGTAAACAGTGCAGAAGATGGTGCTATAAGGGGAGAGTAAAAACAAAATATTTACTTATATTAAGAATGCATGAATTCCAATCGAAGAGTTACAGGATATTAGACGTGCAATTTGGTTCAGTCTGAATGAAAAATCGTCCAATTTCAGACATTTGGATGCTTCCAAATGTCCAAATGTCCGAAGTTCTGAACCGAATTGCCGAAGTGCCCAATTTCTGAAGTGTCGAAGTGCCGAATTTCGGAAGTGCCAAACCAAACTGAATTTCGGAAGTGCCGAAGTGCTTCGGACTTCTGAAAAGTGGCCAAACGGGTAGAGGTAGGATTAGGGTTGGGGTAGGGTTAGGGATAGGGGTTGGGTTAGGGGTAGGATTAGGAGTAGTGTTAGGGGTAGGGTTAGTGTTAGGGTAGGGTTAGGAGTAGGGTTAGGGTTAGGGTAGGGTTAGGGCTAGGGTTGGGTTGGAAGTAGGGTTAGGGGTAGGGTTAGGGTTGGGCTAAGAGTAGGGTTAGGGTTTTCTAGTTACGCCTCTGGTGGGGGATATATCCCCCAAACTGACATGTCCCAAATCCAGTATAATAGCAGTCCCACTCAATGTCCATAGATAAACTGTTGCACAACGGAAACATGCCCCCAAACTGATGCTCTTTCACTTTTGTTCAACCAATAAATCTGCCTGCGGCTTGAACACCTTGAGTGCTTGGAGACTTTATATGTATCTGCCTGATCTTTGTAGGATTGCTGGCCCTGCTCCAGTGTACCTGATGTTTGCTGGGATTGAGTGTGGCTCCTCTCTTCATCTTTATATCCTTGTCAGTTTTGACATCTGTAACATATATACCTTAATTTCACATGTTGAATGCCTTTGATACTCTGACTTCTGACATTGATAAAAAAAAGAATTTCTGTTTTGGAGATTAAAGGATCACTATAGGGTCAGGAACACAAACATGTATTCCTGACCCTATATAGTGTTAAAACCACCATCTGCACTTTCAGAGTGTAGTGGTGTCGTGGAGAGAGGCACTGAGGCTAGTGGTGTTGTGCAGAGAGGCACTGAGGCTAGTGGTGTTGTGCAGAGAGGCACTGAGGCTAGTGGTGTTGTGCAGAGAGGTACTGAGGCTAGTGGTGTTGTGCAGAGAGGCACTGAGGCTAGTGGTGTTGTGCAGAGAGGTACTGAGGCTAGTGGTGTTGTGCAGAGAGGCACTGAGGCTAGTGGTGTTGTGCAGAGAGGCACTGAGGCTAGTGGTGTTGTGCAGAGAGGCACTGAGGCTAGTGGTGTTGTGCAGAGAGGCACTGAGGCTAGTGGTGTTGTGCAGAGAGGCACTGAGGCTAGTGGTGTTGTGCAGAGAGGCACTGAGGCTAGTGGTGTTGTGCAGAGAGGCACTGAGGCTAGTGGTGTTGTCCAGAGAGGCACTGAGGCTAGTGGTGTTGTGCAGAGAGGCACTGAGGCTAGTGGTGTTGTGCAGAGAGGCACTGAGGCTAGTGGTGTTGTGCAGAGAGGCACTGAGGCTAGTGGTGTTGTGCAGAGAGGCACTGAGGCTAGTGGTGTTGTGAAGAGAGGCACTGAGGCTAGTGGTGTTGTGAAGAGAGGCACTGAGGCTAGTGGTGTTGTGCAGAGAGGCACTGAGGCTAGTGGTGTTGTGCAGAGAGGCATTGAGGCTAGTGGTGTTGTGCAGAGAGGCACTGAGGCTAGTGGTGTTGTGCAGAGAGGCTTGAAGACTATGGTGAGGCCTAATAGAAAGCAGTTGTTGGTGGGGGATTCCATCATAAGAGGTGTGGAGATGGACAATGGTGGTCTTGAGAGGTGTCTTCCCGGAGCTACTGCTCACAGAGACAGGAGACGTATCTGTAATATTGTTAAGCAAGCAAAGCAGGAAGGGGAATTGGATGTACTTGTCCATTTAGGGACAAATAACTTGGCTTGCAATGAGGTTTCAGAGGTTAAGGAAGTTTTTAGTGTTTTTGCCAATGATATACGGCAGGTTGCTTCCACATTGTCATTCTCTGAAGTTCTGCCTGTGCATAACACTCAGAATGACAGGCGGATGCGTATTAGGGACTTTAACTTGTGGCTTGGTGAATGGTGTCGGGAGCAAGGATTTGGCTTTATTGCTCATGGTAGCTCTGTTTGGAATGGAAATAAACTGTACAAAAAAGATGGTTTGCATCTTTCTCAAAAGGGAACAAATGTTCTCAGTGAGCAGTTCAGAGGTTTTGCTAGGATGTATTTAAACTAGGAGGGGGGGGCAAAAGGGTGATAAAACATCAATCCAATTGTCCCCCAAAACAAGGACAGAAGGTGCCTGTAGCAAGTGTGTTAAAAAATGATAAGCTTAGAGTCATGTCTACAAATGCTCGCAGTTTAGGGAATAAGATCCATGAACTTGTGGCAATAATGGCAACTGATAGTGTAGATTTAGTCGCTGTTACTGAGACATGGTATAATGAGAAAAATGACTGGGACATAGCAATACCAGGGTACTCTTTATATAGAAAAGACAGGGAAGGCAAGAAAGGGGGAGGGGTGGCCCTGTATGTAAAGAATAGCATAAAATCTAGCCTAATAAAGGTTAGTGAGGCGAACATAGAGTCAGTTTGGGTTACGTTAGAATTTGGTAATCACACAGTAACTCGTGTAGGTGTGATTTATAGGCCCCCAGGACAAATTGAAGAGTTAGATAATCTACTAGTTGAAGAAATAGCCAAAATGACAATGAAGGGGGAAGTTATCATCATGGGTGACTTTAATCTTCCTGATGTAAATTGGAAAACAAAAATAGCTACTTGTGCCAGGAGCACACATATTCTAAACTCCCTACTGGGATTGTCTCTAAAACAAGTCGTTGAGGAGCCAACTCGTAAAGAGGCCATACTAGATTTAGTGTTAACAAATGGAGATTTGGTATCAGATATTACTGTAGGTGAAAGTTTAGGATCCAGTGATCATCAGTCAGTGTGGTTTAATATAAGAACAGTGACTGAGTCACACCACACAAAAACAAAAGTTTTAGACTTTAGAAAAACAGACTTTTCCAAAATTAGAATATGTGTAAAGGAGTCATTATCAGACTGGAGCAATTTAAATGGAGTCCAAAAGAAATGGGATTATTTAAAAGTTGCACTACTGAAGGCAACAGAAAATTGCATTAGGCTTGTCAGTAAAAGCAAAAAATTCAAGAAACCACTGTGGTACTCCACAGATGTAGCCAAAATAGTAAAAAACTAAAAGTTAGCATTTAGTAATTATTAAAAACCCAGAGTGAGGAAGACAGAATGACCTATAAGATTAGGCAGAAAGAGGCTAAGCAAGTTATAAGAGCTTCCAAATCACACACAGAAGAGAAAATAGCACAGTCAGTAAAAAAGGGGGACAAAACCTTTTTTAGATACATAAATGAGAAAAGAAAAGTAAAACAAGGATTAGTTAGATTAAAAACAAAAGAAGGAAGGTATGTAGATGAGGATAAAGGTCTAGCTGACTGCCTCAATTAATATTTTTGTTCGGTATTTACAGATGAAAATGAAGGAAAGGGACCTCAGTTAAGAAAAAGGATAAATGAGTAATTTATTACATGTGAGTTTACAGAGGAAGAGGTTCTATTTCAACTGTCAAAAGTAAAGACAAATAAGTCAATGGGACCTGATGGAATACACCCAAAGCTATTAAAAGAGCTTAGTGGTGTACTAGCAAAACCATTAACAGATTTATTTAACCAATCATTGATAACAGGAGTAGTCCCAGAAGATTGGAAGTTAGCGAATGTTGTGCCCATTCACAAGAAAGTCGGCAACTATAGGCCAGTAAGCCTAACTTCAGTAGTGGGGAAAGTGATGGAAACCATGTTAAAGGATAGGATTGTTGAACATCTAAAAACACATGGATTTCAAGATCAAAGACAACATGGGTTTACTTCAGGGAGATCATGCCAAACTAATCTTATTGATTTTTTTGATTGGGTAACTAAAATTATAGATCAGGGTGGTGCAGTAGACATTGCTTACCTCGATTTCAGTAAGGCTTTTGACACTGTTGCACATAGAAGGCTTATCAACAAACTACAATCTTTGAGTTTGGATTCCAATATTGTTGAATGGGTAAGGCAGTGGCTGAGTGACAGGCAACAGAGGGTTGTAGTCAATGGAGTATATTCGAAGCTTGGGCTTGTCACCAGTGGGGTACCTCAGGGATCTGTACTTGGACCCATTCTCTTTAATATTTTTATTAGTGATATTGCAGAAGGTCTTGATGGTAAGGTGTGTCTTTTTGCGGATGATACTAAGATATGTAACAGGGTTGATGTTCCAGGAGGGATAAGCCAAATGGAAAATGATTTAGGTAAACTAGAAAAATGGTCAGAGTTGTGGCAACTGACATTTAATGTGGATAAGTGCAAGATAATGCATCTTGGACGTAAAAACCCAAGAGCAGAGTACAGAATATTTGATAGAGTCCTAACCTCAACATCTGAGGAAAGGGATTTAGGGGTGATTATTTCTGATGACTTAAAGGTAGGCAGACAATGTAATAGAGCAGCAGGAAATGCTAGCAGAATGCTTGGTTGTATAGGGAGAGGTATTAGCAGTAGAAAGAGGGAAGTGCTCATGCCATTGTACAGAACACTGGTGAGACCTCACTTGGAGTACTGTACACAGTACTGGAGACCCTATCTTCAGAAGGATATTGATACCTTAGAGAGAGTTCAAAGAAGGGCTACTAAACTGGTTCATGGATTGCAGGATAAAATTTACCAGGAAAGGTTAAAGGATCTTAACATGTATAGCATGGAGGAAAGACGAGACAGGGGGGGATATGATAGAAACATTTAAATACATAAAGGGAATCAACACAGTAAAGGAGGAGACTATATTTAAAAGAAGAAAAACTACCACAACAAGAGGACATAGTCTTAAATTAGAGGGACAAAGGTTTAAAAATAATATCAGGAAGTATTACTTTACTGAGAGGGTAGTGGATGCATGGAATAGCCTTCCAGCTGAAGTGGTAGAGGTTAACACAGTAAAGGAGTTTAAGCATGCGTGGGATAGGCATAAGGCTATCCTAACTATAAGATAAGGCCAGGGACTAATGAAAGTATTTAGAAAACTGGGCAGACTAGATGGGCCGAATGGTTCTTATCTGCCGTCACATTCTATGTTTCTATGTTTCTATCTATCCCCCCTGGGCCCCTCATGTCTCCATAAATAAAGGAAAATCTATATTCAAGCCATAAGCTCTGCATGCTGTTTGCCTAAAACAAAAAAAGCAGTGTGTTGACATCATCAGAAGTGGTAGCCTGATTCAATCACAGTGCTTCCCCATAGGATTGGCTGAGACTGACAAAGAGGCAGATCAGGGGCAGAGCCAGCATGATTCAAATATAGCCCTGGCCAATCAGCATCTCCTCATAGAGGATTAATTGAATCAATGCATCTCTATGAGTCAAGTTCAGTGTCTGCATGCAGAGGGAGGAGATACTGAATGTTTGGATGCATTTTAGGCAGCCATGATCCTGGAAGGATCTCTAACAGATATCTAAGGAGTGGCCAGTGCAGTTATCACTAGGCTGTAATGCAAACACTGCATTTTCTCTGAAAATACAGTGTTTACAGCAAAAAGCCTGAAGGTAATGATTTTACTCACCAGAACAAATTCAATAAGCTGTAGTTGTTGTGGTGACTATAGTGTCCCTTTAATTACTTCTCTTTTGCTATAAAGTTTTATTTTGAAACCAAGGGCCTTGTGATAGGCTCAAACATGGCACCCACTCATGTCAATATTTATATGGATTATTTTAAAGATTAATTAACCACATCTAATATTGTGCTCCATGTATGCTATTGGTATTGATATATAGATTATATCATGACAGTATTGGATGGCACTTTCTCCAACCCCATACAACCCCACCAAGAACTTATCTCATGCTCTCAGAATATACAATTCACTATGGCCCATGACCAATCCAGCAACATTTTTCTTCATACCACTGTGTACAAAAAAGGTTTGGTCTGAGAGACGCTTCGTTTTGTAAAACCAACTGATAGGAATAACATTTTACTGTTTAAAATAACACATCCAACCCAACTACTGTTTGCTCTTCCTCGTAGTCACTTATTTAGGGTTAAACAAATTGTGGCTGAAAATTATATTTGTTCTCAGAGACTTCATGAAATGTGTAACAAATTTTTGCAGAGAGGTTATACTAGATCGATCTTACATAAGGAATGATGTGCTTTGCAAGATATTGATAGGTGTGATTTGTTATCTGATCCCTCTCAATCAAAGACCAGTTAAAATATACATTACCAGTAGGATGTCTTTTGTGAGTTATTTATTTATTTATTACATAGTTACATAGTTAGATAGCTGAAAAGAGACTTGCGTCCATCAAGTTCAGCCTTCCTCACACCTGTTTTTTGCTGTTGATCCAAAAGGCAAAAAAAAAACCCCAGTTTGAAGCACAATTTTGCAACAAGCTAGGTCAAAAAATTCCTTCTTGACCCCAGAATGGCAGTCAGATTTATCCTTGAATCAAGCAGTTATTACCCTACATTGAAAGATTATATCCTTGAATATTCTGTCTTTGCAAGTATGCATCTAGTAGCTGTTTGAACATCTGTATGGACTCTGATAAAACCACTCCTTCAGGCAGAGAATTCCACATCCTGATTGTTCTTACAGTAAAAAAACCTTTCCTTTGCCTTAGACGAAATCTTCTTTCTTCCAGTCTAAACGCATGGCCTCGTGTCCTATGTAAAGTCCGGTTTGTGAATAGATTTCCACACAATGGTTTGTATTGGCCCCGAATATATTTGTATAATGTTATCATATCCCCTCTCAGGCGACGTTTTTCTAAACTAAATAGGTTTAAATTTGTTAACCTTTCTTCATAGCTGATATGTTCCATTCCTTTTATTAATTTTGTAGCCCGCCTCTGCACTTTTTCTAGTGCCATGATATCCTTCTTTAGAACAGGTGCCCAAAATTGCACAGCATATTCAATATGTGGTCTTACCAGTGATTTATAGAGAGGCAAAATTATATTCTCGTCCCGAGAATGAATGCCCTTTTTCATGCATGACAATACCTTACTGGCCTTGGCCACTGCTGATTGACATTGCACATTGTTGCATAGTTTGTTGTCTATAACAATTCCCAAGTCCTTTTCGTGTGTTGTTATCCCTAATTCACTTCCATTAAGGGTATACGTTGCTTGTGTATTCTTTACGCCGAAGTGCATAACTTTGCATTTTTCAACATTAAATTTCATCTGCCATTTGAGTGCCCAGTCCTCCAGTCTATCTAAATCCTTCTGCAGCAAAGTAATATCTTGCTCACATTGTATTATTTTACAAAGTTTTGTGTCATCTGCAAACACTGAAACAAGACTTTCAATGCTGTCTTCAAGATCATTTATAAAAATGTTAAATAGAAGGGGTCCCAGAACAGACCCCTGAGGGACACCACTTGCCACCTCTGTCCAGCTTGAAAATTTACCATTAACGACAACTCTTTGTATTCAGTTTTTAAGCCAATGTTCTACCCAAGAACAAGCATTTTCATCGAGACCGATTTCCTTGAGTTTGAACACTAATCTTTTGTGTGGAACTGTATCAAATGCCTTGGCAAAATCCAAATAGATCACATCCACTGCAACACCCTGATCTATACTTCTACTTACTTCTTCGTAGAACGCAATCAAGTTAGTTTGACATGACCTGTGCTTCATAAAACCGTGCTGATTTTTGCTGATAACCATATTCTTCTCAAGGAATTCTTGAATATTATCCCTTAATAACCGTTCAAATATTTTACCAGCCACAGAAGTTAAGCTCACAGGTCTATAATTTCCAGGCAAGGATTTTGAACCCTTTTTGAATATTGGAATCACATCTGCCTTCCTCCAATCCTCCGGAACACTTCCTGAAAGAAAAGAATCTTGAAAGATTAAAAACAGAGGTTCACTTATTTCTACACTTAGTTCCTTAAGTACACGTGGATGGATACCGTCAGGCCCTGGAGCTTTGTTTATATTAACTTTCTTTAGTTGCTGCAGCACATTGTCTTGAGTTAACCAATTACAATTATTCTGCAAGTTTTTAGTAGCAATCATTTGCACATCTATTGCCATGGGTTCTTCTTTAATATATACGGAGGAGAAATAGTTATTTAGAATTCCTGCCTTTTCTTGGTCTTCATTAACTAACACCCCCGTTTCAGTTTTAAGTGTACCTATACTTTCATTTTTGGGTTTTTTGGAATTTATGTACTTAAAAAATGCTTTGGGGTTGGTTTTGCTCTCTTTAGCTATCATTTTTTCATTTTGAAGTTTAGCAAGTTTAATTGCCTTTTTGCACGCATTATTTGCTTTCTTATATCTTTTATAAGATGCATCTGATTTGTCTGATTTAAATGCTTTAAATGCCCTTTTCTTATTTTTTATCTCTTGTTTTACTTCTCTACTAAGCCACATTGGTTTTAATTTGTTTCTTTTATACTTATTTCCCAATGGTACATACTGAGAAATGTACCTTTCTAATATTTGTTGGAAGATGATCCATTTATCCTCAGTGTTCTTTTCACTAAAGAGTTTATGCCAGTCAATATATTGTAAAGCTTCCCTTATCTTATTGAAATTGGCCTTTTTAAAATTATATGTTTTAGTATACCCCATGTGCTTTTGTTTTTTTGAGTTTATTTCAAAGGACACTATATTGTGATCACTATTTCCCAAGTGCTCACCTACTTGAATGTTGGTCAAAAGATCAACGTTGTTTGTTAAAACCAGGTCCAGACAAGCGTCCATTCTAGTTGGTGCTTGTACAAGTTGTGACATGAAGTTGTCATTTAACAAGTTTAGAAACCTAATTCCCTTTGCTGAGCTACTAGTCCCTATGTCCCAATTTATGTCTGGGTAATTAAAATCTCCAATAATTAAAGTGTTACCAAGATTTGCAGCTTTCTCAATTTGCTCAAACAGCTGTTGTTCCTCGTCAATATTAACATTAGGTGGTTTATAACATATCCCAACCAATAGTTGGTTTCCCTTCTTTTCCCCCAAGCAGATATTTACCCATAAAGCTTCCACATTTTCCTCATCGCATTAAATTTGCTTAAGATTTGGCTTTAAATCATGGTTGACATACAAACATACCCCACCACCCTTCTTGTTTTTCCTATCCTTCCTAAATAATGTGTACCCATTTAAGTTAACTGCCCAGTCATGTGTCTCATTCCACCATGTTTCAGTTATGCCTATTATATCATATTGTTTAGTGTATGCTAATGCCTCTAGTACCCCCATTTTGTTATTTAGGCTCCTTGCATTAGTAAGCATAATTTATATTTTTATTCTTTATTTTTCGAGCGAAAGAATAACAAACTGACGGGTATAGCTACAACAGAGAAAAGAGACTCACAGGAACTCCGAATTCAAGCCGCAGGCAGTTTTATTGTAGCAAAATGTAACACAACGTTTCGACCGTAAAGGTCTTTACGGTCGAAACGTTGCGTTACATTTTGCTACAATAAAACTGCCTGCGGTTTGCAACCCCTATCCCTAACCCTACCCCGTAAAGGTCTTTACGGTCGAAACGTTGCATTACATTTTGCTACAATAAAACTGCCTGCGGCTTGAATTCGGAGTGCCTGTGAGTCTCTTTTCTCTACCTATTATCCTGGGATTGCTGGTCCTGCTCTGGAGCACCTGTGGCCGCTTGGATTGAGTGCGGTTCCCACCATTTACCCTTCTCAAAGGTATACTTCCTCGTAACATCATAACATGACAAATGCAATTTTAGACATTGTGGCGGTTCAATTCGCCCGTTTTATTTTTAATGTGGACTGATAGGTTATAGCGAGGTGTGTTTCTGGATTTAGGGAGTATGGGCCACTCGTCTAGGGGGGTATATCAGCACTCCACTTGATAAACTGTGAAGCCAGTAGAGTGGAGGTGCCTGGGTTGTTGTGATTGAATGTTTTTTAAGAGTATTGGCTAGGCTGGGTAGTGATCTGTAAGTGTGTGTCACTGCTGGGTACCATGAAGTGACCAGGACACTGTTCTGTGGGTGTTATTGGTGTTGCCTCGCCGAGGGCCACTTCGGTTTATAGTGTGCTGTTTTCTAGTAAGTGTTGCTTCAATTAAGCTGGACTAGGTCCGATGGTGAGGTGTAGTCATTTGATGAGAGTCTAGGTGTATACTTTCGTTCATGTAGGAGCTTGGGTACTTTATATAGTCTATCTGGGCTGGTAGAGTGCCTGCGTGGGGGGGGGGGGGAGGTTGTGAGTTATTTTAGGACACACTCCAAGGCAGTAGGCACCACTTTGAGAAAATAATGGCACATTTTACAGTGGGCACACCCTGACATTCCTGACTTCAGTTAGCCACCATTCATGGCATACAAAAGAGGTAGAGCCATTTGTAGTCATCAAGTATCTATGTGAGACCTGAAAAAAACTGACACTACGCTGAAGCAAATACTTTTAAGTAAACCTAAATTTTTCCTTGCTTGGGCAGTAGCTCTTGTGGCTCAGTGATCAATTTTTTTCACATCCCCAGTAAACAATTTGCAATTATACATTACTTAATTTGTGAATTGACCTTTGTAGTTTATCTCATCAAATGCCCAATATGACCTGATTTATATTGAGACCACCAATAGAATCAGCATGCCTACCTACTGATCAGATATTCAGACTTCAGAGAATTGATAAACCAGTGCCAGCTCATTTTGTTCCTGTAACCATATGGCATCACATATGAAATGGCAAGCAATTCATTCTATACCTATACAGTCTGACAAGAGACAGAAATTGCTGAAACAACGTGAGGCGATGGACTGTCTGGAACCCAAATTTTTTTCCAAAGTATAGACGTTTTGAGAATAACATGTGAATAACATATGTTGCAATTATGTTGCATTATGTACATGGTAACTACCTTTAATGTATCCATAATTATATATTGTGCTTCTGTGTGACCGGATAATTTAGTTTCTTAAGAAGCTTTATTTTATAAGGATCATTTATTGTGCTCAATGTGGTTATGATACATTTTCTATGTTTTTCTTCCTTTTCTTTGGATGTGGTATCTCGTAGAGAGTTTAAAGGACACTCCAGGCACCCAGACCACTTCTTCCCATTGGAGTGGTCTGGGTGCCAACTCCCACTACCATTAACCCTGCAAGTGTAATTATTGCAGTTTTCATAAACTGCAATATTTATCTTGAAGGGTTAAGTCCTCCTCTAGTTGCTAAGTGAGGACCTCCTGTGTCGCTGAAATCCCCAAAGCATTATTCAATGCTCTCCTATTGGGAGGTCTAATGCACATGCACGGCATTGCCGCACATACGCATTAGGTCTTACCCACCGCCGGCCACGCGTGCTTAATATGTCTCCCCCGCCAGATGCCGTCGGCGGGGAATGAGCATGAGTGGACCCTGACCGAGCACCGAGGGACATCGGCGCTGGATACAGGTAGGTCACTGAAGGGGTTTTAACCCCTTCAGCAACATTGGATGGGGGGTGGGAGGGAGAGGGGAACCTCAGTGCCAGGAAAGCGGTTTGTTTTCCTGGCACTGGAGAGTCCCTTAAACTTTTGTATGCATGGATCCTTGTAGGAATGGGTTTTGCACTAATTGATGCAATTATTATTAATTAAGCTGTATGTGGTTAATTGGATCTAAGGCTTGACAAAGACACTGTATGTTGAAATGCTGCCACCACCATTTGCATACATTGTAGTGCTGCAGCTCAATTCATTTTATTTTTTTGTACTTTTATGGGTTTTTTTTTTTAAGGGCAGTCTTGTGAGCCTGCACCTATACTATCTACTAGGAATGGATCTCCAATAGCATTCACTGTACCTGTATGTGTGTCTGTATCTGTATGTATTTCAGTGCTTTTATCTGTGTACCTGTTGAATTGGGCAGACTAGATGGGCCGAATGGTTCTTATCTGCCGTCATATTCTATGTGTGTCAGTGTTTATATCTGTGCGTCTGTGTATCTGCTTTTGTGTCAGGGTTTGTATGTGCATGTCTGTAAATTTGTATGTGTGTCCGTGTGTATGTATTTGCACTGTATATACATTATATTGGGGCAGTCAAGAATCAGGGGGAGCCTGGAGTAGGGGAGGAGCAAAGGAGTCTGTGGCAGAGGAAGAACAGGGGGTGTCTGGAGCAGAGGGGAAGCAGCAGAGCTTAGGGCAGTGACAAAAAGGGGGATGGGGAGAAAAAAACATAAATTTGATATTGCGGCAACTATATTAACTACAAACATTTTGCTAATATGAGGGATACAATTTATGGAAATGGCTGCCAACGGTTACACAAGTGAAAAAAGTTTTGGAAGCACTGCCATAGTGGAACCCATATTTCCTTTATTTCCTAATCCTGCTACTATTTGTTCATTTATTTCCTCAATAGACAATGTATCACTTTTTTTTTCATTTCCTTGTATTCCCTTGCACAAAGGTAGCCAGCATCTATTTGCTTTTATTTGTCAGGGACAACAATACACATGTATGAGAATACCTCAGGCCATTGGCAGAACTGCCACAGTCGCAGGGCAGTGGCGGAACTACAACGGTCACAGCTGCAACCATCACTTCAGGGGGCTCGACCACCCTGTCGACCCCTGCGACCACAGATCTCAAAAGGTGGAGGGCCCCAAGAGGAGCCCTATGACAGGGAGCACTCAATGTGGCCATCTGGCCACCTTAGGGTGCCCTGATGTGGCATTTACTCAATGGAACAGAGTAGGCACCTGCTTAACCCACGAGCACCTACTCTGGCATCAGGGGCAAGGGATACTGGTCTTGCAGTTCCCCACTCTTTCTTCACATGCCCTCTGTGATATCAGGAGCTGAAATGTAATGTCATTCCAGCCCCGGCATACTAAATAGCGCATGGGAGGAGTGAGGAACTGCCATAAACTAGACCCCAGGGAGGAGACCCATACCAGCTTTCCAAAAGGTAGGGAGGCTGGATGGGCCTTGGAAAATACAATAAATTGGTTAGTGTGCATTAATGTGTTTGTGTGTGTCTGTCAGTGAGTATGTATGTGTGTGTGTGTGTGTGTGTGTGAGACAGTGTGTGTATGTGTGTCTGTCAGTGTTTGTGTCAGTGTGTGTGTGTCTGTCTGTCAGTGTGCATGTCAGTAAGTGTGTGTGAGTGTGTGTTTGTGTGTCAGTGTGTGTGACAGTAAGTGTGTTTTAGTGAGTGTGTGTGTCTATCAGTGAGTTTGTGTGTCTGTCACACATGTGGGGATTTGGAGAGACACAAGAAGGAGCTAGGGGTTGATGAGATACATGGTGGGAGGGACAGATGGTGGGAGAGAGACACATGGATGGGTTATGGTGTTGGGGGGACACAAGGGGGGCTAGAGAAACAGATGGAGGGACTGGGAGAGACAAATGGAGGGGCAAAGCAGGTGAGAGAGACATATGGGGGGATGGGGGGATGGGGAGACACATGGAGGGACTGGATGGGAGAGATACATGGAGGGGCTGAGAGGCAATTTTTGCACTGAGGCCAGGTTGTTTCTAGTTACGCCTCTGCCTCAGGGATATACAGAGAGTCCAGTTTTAAAGGATCTACAGGATAATTGACCTCTCAGGACAAACTTTGGTTCAGTATGTAGACGATTTGCTGCTTACTTCTCCTGACTTAAAAACAGCTGAAGGGAACTCCCTGATACTTTTGGCTGCTAAGGGTGATAAGGTAAATAAAGGCAAGTTGCAGTTCATCTGTGAAATACATAGGAAATATTCTGTTACAACTTGGTCTCTGAGCTCTGACTGAATTAATCCCATCTTGCAGACTGAAAGACCAGAAACAGTGAACAGAGTGTGTCCAGAATGTGGGATACTGCAGACTTTAGATACAAAACTTCTTACATATGGGACATGTAGTCCCGTTGCAGGTCTTGACTAGAATATGGACTCCTGATATCTTGTTTTGGGCTGATGATTGTTTCTAAAACAAGCATTAGCTTCAGCCCCAGCACTATTTCCAAATTCCCAGTTACCTTTTTGTCTTTATTGCTATGAGCACAAGGGGTTAAGTTCATGAATGCCACATGGGCCTAATCACTGACCATCAGTTAACTATAGTACAACTCTTGATTCAGTAACGACAGGTTTCACCCTTGTATGGGAATAGTTGCAGGTGTTGCCTTAATAGTTGAATCTTGCCAGAATATCATATTGGGGTACCTCCTACAGGTTCTAGTTCCACATAGTGTGCAAACCTTGTTGTTGAGAAAAACAACACAAGTCACTCATACTTGACTTTCTAAATATGAGTGCATGCTCACTGGTACTGACAATGTAACTTTAGTGAGATACCCACCTCTAAATCTTGCTTCATTACTCCCAGTCTTGGGTGAAGACGGAAGCCCTCATGATTGTGATACGGTAGTAGATCATTATTCACAGATGAAACAATATCTGCATGAAACCACATTACTAAATACTTATTAGGAGTATTTTTGTAGATGGTTCATGTTTTCATAACTCCAACAGGGCAAAGAAATACTGGATATGCTTTAATCTCCCTGCATGATGTTATGGAATAAAGACCACTCCCAGGTACTCTGTCTGCTCAGGTAGCTATACTGGTGGATATTACTAGGGCCTGCCATTTACACAGACCCAGGTATGCTTTTGGTGGTGGTCCATGATTTTGGGTTATTAACAACTGCAGGTAACTCAATTCAACTACAAATTTGTTTTAGGAACCTTTGGACACTATACTACAAACCCTCTCATGTTGCTGTTATCAAAGTTACAACACAGAAATTATTACCAGTCCAAATGTAACAGGTTTGCAGATGAAGCAGCTAAACAAGCAGATTCTCACACTCTTTCAAACATAAGCAGCACAATACTGAAAAGATAGAGACACCAATTGACCTTAGGCAGTTTCAAGATGCAGTATCTAAAAATGAAAGGGATTCATGGTTGAAAGCTAATGCCACACTAATCTTGGATAAATGATGGCTGTGACTAAGTCAGCTACCTACTTTTCCTTCCTCCTTACTTCAATACATTCTTAATTTGACATACAGCATGTCTCATGTGGACGATGAGGGGATAATCAACCTGATTAACTCTCAATGGTGGGCACCAGGGGCATACACAGTAGCTTCTCCCTATTGTAAGAATTGCCCTACATGCTAGCAGTACAACATTTACTGCTGCATTCACCACGTCCATGGGGTTATTTCATAAATGCCAAAACAAGCACATTATCAATATGCTTTGATTCCAGTTGGATCGAAAGATACCCTTGCATCCATGCAGATGCTAAAATGGTGGTAAAGAAATTGTTACAAGGGCATATTCCTAGGTATGGAATAACTTACTCTCTCTTTTCTGACAGAGGCACAGATTTCAAGTAGTTAAAGATAAATCTAAGGCTTTAGGTATAACTTACCACCTTAAGTGATCTCATCACCCTCAGAGTGCAGGTGCAGTAAAAAGAGCAATGGTACATTAAAAATAAAATTGCAAAAATATTTTGTCAAACTGTATTAAAATGGCTCAATGCTCTTCCCCTGACTCTCATATCTATGAGAAGCACCTCTGCCAGAAAAAAAATAATTATTTTAAGACATATATTATGACAACAGGAATCTCTGATTAATTATTAGTGAAATAGTGAACATGTGAATAGTATCATATGACATAGAATGAAATGGTATCCAAATAAGTTATTTCTTCAGTCTCTTCACTCATAGATTAAAGTTGTGCAGCCAATAGAGAACCATGAAAAGGTGCACCACTTGAAACCTGGGGACTAGGTGATGGTAAATGTTTTCCAAAAAATAACCACCTAACACCAAGGTGGAAGTGACCCACCAGATTCTGCTCTGCATGAACACTTCTGTTAAAGTCACCAACACTGCAACGTGGATTCATGTTACACATTGCAAACTGTTTCAACCTCCTGCGGAGGACTTACAAAACTAATAGCAAGGCAGTATAATCCAAATAATAAAAAATTATAGTGTTTATTTCTGTATTTTCAATGCTGTAATGGAGCTGAGAAATATTGCCAATAGTGGACCTGAGAAAAATGATTTAGTATTATTAGCCCACCAGGTTGCTCCACTATTGTCTAATGACTCATGCTATGTTTGTTTTAATACACCACAAAGTGCTTTTAATGGTATACCTTTTAATGCTATTCCAGCAACCAGATTAGGATACATGGACCTTTTGGTGTAGTACATCTAAATATAAAAAGCTGTAATGCACTGGGGTACATATTCTATTGCAAGCAGACTATTTCTGCTAAGTGAAATTCATTATTCATCTTTTCTTAAAAAGAGAGTGATCTAGGGTTTCCTGAATGTTTAGAGACCTGGGTTTGTCAGGGTCTTTAATCCACTTTCCATTTCAGTGCTGGTCTATCAAATACTCCCATTTTACATGTAAGGGCAAGAAAAGGTTATGTGTGAACTAGATTATTATATAGCGGCAAGGATCATGTATTTTTGGGAACGTTTGAATGTAACTACACATTGAAATGTTTTATATTATATGGTAAAAGCAGCATACCTGTAGTAGCCAACATTATTGAAAACAATACTAACTACATATGGTCCTGGGTTCACTGCAAAAATTCACATTTCACCACTACTCTTAACAACTCAGGGGTCCGTTACTGTGTTTTACAGGGTTTTTACTGTTTATAAACATAAAACTATGGTTCCAGGAAGGAAATGAATGAGGCACCAGATGGTCCCTCAGCTGTTGAAATATCTGGAAGCCGTAATGCTTTATTTATATATTTTTCCTGTGTATGATAAGTAGAGAAAGATTAGGACACAACAGCATAGTAGAAACACGTTCTAATGAGACTATAGAAGCTATAGGACCTACTGCTGAAGAAATGCAAGCACTCAGACCACTGCAGCTCATTGAAGTAGTCTGTGTTTACTGTCCCTGTCAGTTTAATCCTGCAATTGCAATTATTGCAGTTATTGAGAAATTACATTGCAGGGTCAACTCCATCTCTAGTGCTAGCAATACAAATTTGTATTCCTAGCCTATAGTTCCCCTTTAAGATTGATATCACTACAGAACTGCATTGCATTGATGATCTTCTTGCCAAGAAGGTGGGTACATGTGAAGTTTTAAACAAACAGTGCTGCACTTAAATGCCAGAGTCACAGGTAGGATAAATAAGATTAGAGAGCTTGAAAAGAAATTGCAAGATTCTTTGATTATTCCTCACGAGGGTTGGGATTTTAGACTAAGCAGCTGGTTCAGCTCCCTTGGGTCATAAGTACTACATGCACTGGTGTTGATAGTGCCTGGATGCTTCATTGTATTCTTTATCTTCTGTCTCCTTAGGTCACTTTTCACTTTCCAACATGATACAGCAGGAAACCATGGCGTTGAGCTACAAACTTTATGTAGTGATTAACGCAGACCCGAATCGGAGACTGTGGTAGAAAAAGACCTAATTTAATTCTCCAAGTCTAAGACTTGGCTGTATTATCTCTGCTGCGCTACAGAGCACAAAACTGTAAGTGAAATTGTGACTCAGTCTTGTTTCAGATATTTTTCCATCGTATGCCTGTTTAAACATTTTAACTATACCAAGAGAAAAAAAGCTATCTGCATTCCAGGTGTCCTTGAGGATGGGCTATGATTGAGGAGAGGGCCTTAGGGTAGACATGTGGAATATGTGCACATTTTCTTTGTTTGTGTCCTACACCTTGCTCCTTTTGTTTTTGTGTTTTGCTAAAGGGTATGTTGTGCTCAACATATGTCAAAAACAAGGGCCACAAAGTAATTGGATTACTTGATTTAAATTATTTTTTTAGCTACTTAGTCAGGACGGGAGCAGGGTAATAGGTAGGCACTTGTGTTTCTTCACAGTGCCGAGGTATTTAGTTATAGGATCCTCTCCTAGTGAGTGGACTTATCTTGGGATTGGGATTTGTTTCTTCTTCCTTTTTTTCTTTTTTTGGGGAGTTTCTATCCCCTTTTTAGGAGGTTTTCCTTCCCTCCCCCCCCCCCCCATCCACCCATTTATTCCTCTATTTACCTATTCTTGGAAATACTACAGCTTTTGATATTATTTGATCTAGGCATTAGGCTTTGGCATAACTCTCTGCTAAGTAGTTGCCTGGGTCTGTATGTGCTTAGTCACATCCATCCTCTCTCACCCTTTCCTCCCTATTCTCTCCTGTCTAATTTGTACTGCTTTAACCTTAAGATTATTAAAGGTAGGGACTTCCCCTTTTTTTCATAACTCTTCAATTAGGGACCTTTGGTTCCATACTTGTCTTTTAGTAATACCAGTCATCATTCACTTGCATGAAATCAAGAGAATGATAATTTGCTTATGTTTATCCTGCCAAAAGCATTTGGCAAATTCAAACTGGTGCTTTGTGAATACACCGAATCCTATACTAATTTTAATCTAGACACTGAATGCATCCAGGTGGTTGGTGCAGACTCGCCCGGGCCGACTGAATTCCAATTGCTTTACTAAAGATATGAATTGCCAATGCAGTCAGAATTCGGTAATTTTTTACCGGATTTCATACGTCTGAACAAAATTCCATATTTAGTGAAAAATACTGTTAGTTTTGCTTTTTGCTGCAGAAAAGTATGTTGCGTGAGAACTTAAAATAAATTCTCCACTGAATCTAAAAAAAATTACTAGACACTTTTATGGTAAGCCAGTCTGTCAATACATACACACTCTCTTCCATCCTAACCAGACCAGTCACATACCACATCATAGCCACATTCTAGTAATTTACATGGCATATGCAATGTACAGACAGTGTGAAAAGAAGTAATTAGCAGAGTCAGATTCTCATGCATAACAGCTAGTACAGTAAACTGAACAGAAAAAGAATCCCTAATATGCACCGGGCAATAGCCTGCAGGTATAAACTCACAATTAAACCTTTCTTTAAAGGAATTTTAATTACATGACACAAACAGAAATTTGAAATACAACACCTGCACAAGGCACACTTATTAAGCACTCAGCAATAAGCTACATGTCAGGGCAGGTTGGGGGGCAGGGTGTTAATTACCAGAGAAGGTGAAATAGGGCAGAATGGAATGGAAGTTCAGGGTACGTGTTACTTACCAGAGAGGCTATCATACAAGGTGAAATAGGGCAGAATGGAATGTACTGTCTGCATACCCCAGCCCAGAAATCAAGAGAGGCCAAGTCATGTAGTAGATTGGCTGACAGCATGCAGGATAGGTGCAAGAAAGCATTATTCTAGGGCCAACGGGAATCACAGCACCACCACCACGACAGCCCCTGCGGGGTGGCCTGCCTCTACCTGTCATTTTTTTTCCGATTAGTGGTACTATGCGTGCAAGCTACTGTAACAACAGATATGAGTGGCACTGGTGTGACACTGTGCCCTGGCAGACCTGGAAATGCACACTCGTGAAGGAAACTGACTGCTATTATATTACAGTCCAAAAAGTTTAGTTTTTTTTAAATGCAAGCTATTGTGACAGCAGATATGAGTGAGTGGTGGCACTGGGCAGGCCCTGAAATGCACACTCGTGAAGGAGACTTACAGCGATTATATTACAGTCCAAAAAGTTTAGTTTTTTTTAAATGCAAGCTATTGTGACACCAGTGAGTGAGTGGTGGCACTGGGCAAGTGGGCACAGTATACGCTGTGAGCCTGACACACATGCTGGCAGACAACTAACTGCTATTCAATCTATTACAGTCAAAATTGTATTTAAAAAAAAAAAAAAATTACACTAGTGTTACACCAGATATGAGTTGCACTGGTGTGACACTGTGCCCTGGCAGGCCCTGAAACGCACACTAGTGAAGGAAACTGACTGCTATTATATTACAGTCCAAAAAGTTTTTTTTTTTTTGTTAAATGCAAGCTATTGTGACACCAGATATGAGTGGTGGCACTGGGCAAGTGGGCACAGTATACGCTGTGAACCTGGCAGACAACTAACTGCTATTCAATCTATTACAGTCAAAATTGTATATTTTTTATAAAATGTACACTACTGTTACACCAGATATGAGTTGCACTGGTGTGACACTGTGCCCTGGCAGGCCCTGAAATGCACACTCGTGAAGGAAACTTATTGCTATTATATTACAGTCCAAAAAGTTTAGTTTTTTTTAAATGCAAGCTATTGGGACAGCAGATATGAGTGAGTGGTGGCACTGGGCAGGCCCTGAAATGCACACTCGTGAAGGAAACTGCTATCAATCTATTACAGTCAAAATGTTATTATTTATTTATTTTTTTAAATGTACACTACTGTTACACCAGATATGAGTTGCACTGGTTTGACACTGTGCCCTGGCAGGCCCTGAAACGCACACTCGTGAAGGAAACTGACTGCTATTATATTACATTCCAAAAAGTTTTTTTTTTTGTTAAATGCAATCTATTGTGACACCAGATATGAGTGGTGGCATTGGGCAAGTGTGCACAGTATACGCTGTGAGCCTGACACACACGCTGGCAGACAACTAACTGCTATTCAATCTATTACAGTCAAAATTGTATTTTTTTTTTTTTTAAATGTACACTACTGTTACACCAGATATGAGTTGCACTGGTGTGACACTGTGCCCTGGCAGGCCCTGAAACGCACACTAGTGAAGGAAACTGACTGCTATTATATTACAGTCCAAAAAAGTTTTTTTTTTTTGTTACATGCAAGCTCTTGTGATACCTGGGCAGGCCCTGAAACGCACACTAGTGAAGGAAACTGACTGCTATTATATTATAGTCAAAAAAGTTTTGTTTTTTTTAAATGCAAGCTATTGTGACACCAGTGAGTGAGTGGTGGCACTGGGCAAGTGGGCACAGTATATGATGTGAGTCTGACACACAGGCTGGCAGGCAGGCAACTGCAATTACATTACACAGAAAAAAAAAGCAGACTGATGTTCTAGCCCTAAAAAGGGCTTTTTTGGGGTGCTGTCCTTACAGCAGAGATCAGATGAGTCCTTCAGGACTGTAGTGGACACTGAATACACTAGCCTAGCTATCAATTTCCCTATCAAATCAGCAGCAGCTACACTGTCCCTACTCTCACTAAGAATGCAGCTTCACAATGAATGTAAAATGGATGTCCAGGAGATGGGAGGGTCTGGGAGGGAAGGTCTGCTGCTGATTGGCTGGAATGTGTCTACTGACTGTGAGATACAGGGTCAAAGTTTACTCAATGGGGAATAGGGGGACGAATAGGGGACGGACCGAACATGTGTTCGCCGTCCGTGGCGAACGCGAACAAGCAATGTTCGCCGAGAACTATTCGCCAGCGAACAGTTCGGGACATCACTAATTACCAATCATTGAGGTGATCTGGTCTAATACTGTATAGATCAAGAGTCCCCAACCCAGTCCTCATGTCCCACCAACAGTCCAGATTTTGTCAGCATCGCCATTGGAATAAAAAAAGGGAAATACATACATCCTGGACTTTCAGATGGATCCTAAAAAACTAGAGTCTGTTCTACAGTGGCCTTTACACACTGGGTTGAACTCCATTCAAAGGTTCATTGGTTCATTGGACAATTATTACAGAAGATTTATAAAGGGATTTTCTTCAGTAATAGCCCCCATCACCAATATGACACGCAAGGGGGCTAGTAGTACAATATGGTCTAAGGAGGCTATTGAAGCCTTTGAAACTCTCAAACAGCGGTTTGCCTCCGCCGACATATTGATACATCCTGGCACCAGTAAGCCTTTCATACTGGAGGTTGATGCTTCAGAGACAGGGATAGGGAAACTCTGTTAAATCCTTGTGGTTACTTTTTTAGAAAATTGTCTCCTGCTGAGCGCAATTACGATATTGGCAAGAGAGAATTGTTGGCCCTTACTCTAGCTCTTAAGGAGTGGCAACATCTTTTAGAGGGTTCCAAGGACCCCCTTTTGATCATTACTGATCACATAGGAGATGCCAAGAGATTATCTTCTAGACCAGCTAGGTAGTCTCTATTTCTTTCTCGCTTTAATTTTCTTATCACTTCTAGACCTGGTTCAAAAAATGTCAAGGCCGAGGCCTTGTCCAGGCCGTTTGATACTGAGGCTATACTAGAGCAATAAACGTCCCATATCATTCCCCTGGAATGTATCATTGCGTCCACTGTCCTTTCATTGTCCTCTCCACTGCTTGGCTCCATCATGGAGGCTCAGTCTCAGGCGCCCTGCAGTAAACATCAGGACAAACTGTTCGTTCCATTGGGGGAATGGGTTAATATCATGAAGGTGTTTCACGACAATGTGTCTGCTGGTCACCCAGGTATTAATAAATCCACTTCTGCTATCATGAGGTCATTGTGGTGGGATTCCCTCAGGAAGGATGTTAAGGAGTATGTGCAGGCTTGTTCTGTTTGTGCAGTTTGCAAAGTGCCTCATAAACTCCCTTGTGGTTTGTTACAACCTCTTCCTATTCCTGAGGTCCCATGGTCCCACTTGTACATGGGCTTCATTGTTGAACTTCCTAGTTCTAACGGTTATACCACTATTCTCATGATTGTGGACCGTTTTTCTAAAATGGCTCATTTTATTCCTCTCAAGAAATTGCCATCATCTCAAGACCTGATACGAATCTTTATACGAGAAATTGTCCGTCTGCATGGCATTCCTCACAATATAGTATCTGGTTCTCAGTTTGTGTCCCGTTTTTGGAGGTCCTTCAATAAACAATTAGGGATTGAATTGTCTTTTTCATCCTCTTACCATCCCCAGACCAATGGTACAGCTGAGAGGGCTAACCAGTCCTTGGAATTATATTTGCGTTGTTTTGTTAATAGCACTTAAGACAATTGGTCCAAATTATTACCATGGGCCGAGTTTGCTGACCATGACTCCTCTGGGCATAGTTCATTTTTTGATTAGCCATCAGGCAAGACTTTACTTTGAGAACAAAAGGAAGAAAGGAAATCTGTTCCCACTACCAATATCAGGTACACACAAACAGTTAAAAATCTAGAAGATACTTTATTAATAGATAAGAGACACCAATATGAAAAAACCCCGGCAATGACTGCCTGACTAAACGAAAGTCAATTTCGGCAGTCAAAGCAAAGAGCACAGAAAAAAATAGAAGATAAGAAAAATAAGGAATGACACAAGCGAATAAAACAATGGACTGAGTTTATAAATGTCGCATATAGCGATATATATAGGTAACTACTCCAACTATGTAGCCTAACTAGGCTTGTCAGAAAGATCCCACTAAGTGGAACTGCACAATATTGTTAGATATAATTGTATCTATGTGTCAGAGATAAGATACAATACAAAGTATCCGTGCAGTTCAACTGAAGGGGGTTCTTCTACAGTCAATGTAAACTCAGTCTATAATAGTAATAGCGAATGAACGTGCTCTATTACAATCTCTTCATTAGTTCTTGTCTAAATATATGTACAAATAGTGCTAAGTGTAAGCCATATCAGCATACTGAATTCGTATTGAAACGATCATAAGTAAATTTTGCTTAATCGTAAAGGTTGAGATGCAGCGTTTTCTAATGCATGCCTAATGATCTTGATCCAAGGTCTAAATACTAGTAATCAGGTGTAGACAAAATAGTGAAAGGTAAGAATAGTGCCTTCAAGGGCACCCAGTATAGGATATGCAGTAAAAAAAACACAGAGTGGTACCCTGGTCGGTATACAAGTCTATTGTGTCCCAGACGGCTGTTCGCCATCTAAGTCCCGAATAAATAATCAAGCCCGTGGTAAATGTCTGCTCTCAGGGAAAAGATGCCAGGGGATACAAAAGACGAAGCTTAATAATGCCAGAATGTCGCGCCCCGATGCGTGTTTCGCCTAACTTAATGGCTCATCAGGGGGAACTGATTTACCGGTATACCGGGTTTAAAAAGCCTGCCCTTAAGTCTGATTGGTCACATCTAGATTCAAGGGATAAGGGCAAGTGCGGTGGCCCAAATGGCTCAAACAAGTAATAATGATAATGTCCAAACATTTATATGTGGTTGCCAAAGGTTCAATGACTGTGAATATAAAAATACAGATATGAGGATCATATCTGTGTCAAGAAAAAGAGATAAAGGAAGTGAAAACAGGGAAATAGGAAGTCTTTCCCATATTGTTTCTTCAATCCAAGTTACCACACTTGCGATATAGTCCCATATAAGAATGGGCTGAAAAATGTCTACCGACTAGTGATGTACCGAACTGTCCGCCGGCGAACAGTTCCCGGCGAACTTAGCGTGTTCGCGTTCGCCGCGGCGGGCGGACACATGCGCAGTTCGATCCGCCCCCTATTCGTCATCATTGGGCAAACTTTGACCCTGTGCCTCTCGGTCAGCAGACACATTCCAGCCAATCAGCAGCACTCCCTCCCTTCCACACCCTCCAACCTCCCTCCCAGCATCCATTTTCGATTCATTCTGAAGCTGCATGCTTAGTGAGAGGAGGGAAAGTTTAGCTGCTGCTGATTAGATAGGGAAATTGATAGCTAGGCTAGGGTATTCAGTGTCCACTACAATCCTGAAGGACTCATCTGATCTCTGCTGTAAGGACAGCACCCCAAAAAGCCCTTTTTAGGGCTATAACATCAGGCTGCTTTTTTTTTTTTTCCTGTGTAATGTAATTGCAGGTGCCTTCCTGCCAGCTTCTGTGTGAGGTTCACATTGGATACTGTGCCTACTTGCCCAGTGCCACCATTCATATCTGTTTTAACAATAGGTTAAGCTTTACATTTAAAATAAATACTTTTTTTCACTGTAATAGAAGAGCAGTTGCCTGCCTGCCAGCTTCTATGTCAGGTTGGATGCCTTGCCCATTTGCACAGTCAGTGCCACCACTCATTTCTGTTTTAACAATTGGTTAAGCTTTAGATTTTAAATAAATCATTTTTTTCACTGTAATAGAAGAGCAGTTGCCTGCCTGCCAGCTTCTGTGTCAGGTTGGATGCCTTGCCCATTTGCACAGTCAGTGCCACCACTGATATCTGTTTTAACAATAACTTAAGCATTAGATTTTAAAGAAATCATTTTTTTTCACTGTAATAGAAGAGCAGTTGCCTGCCTGCCAGCTTCTGTGTCAGGTTGGATGCCTTGCCCATTTGCACAGTCAGTGCCACCACTCATATCTGTTTTAACAATAGGTTAAGCTTTAGATTTTAAAGAAATAATTTTTTTTCACTGTAATAGAAGATCAGTTAGTTGTCTGCAAGCGTCTGGGTGTCAGGCCTACTTCAGCGTGTGCTCTGCAGACCTGTGCCAGCGTGCTTTGACAGTTGCCAATCATATCTGGTGTCTCTTTAGCGTGCTTTTACAAAGAAAAAAGGTTTCCAGTGTAAGCTAATAGCAGCCAGTCAGTGTCCTTCAAGCGGCTCTGTCAGGCCTTCCTTCAGCGTGTGCCCTGCACAACCCTGCCAGCGTACTTTGACAGTTGCCAATCATATCTGGTGTCTCTATAGCGTGCTTTTAAAACCAAAATTTATTTTTCACTGTTATAGATTGAATAGCAGTTACTTGTCTTCAAGCGGGTGTGTCAGTCCTTCCTTCAGCGTGTGCTCTGCAGAACTGTTCCAGTGCACATTGCCAATCATATCTGGTGTCTCTATAGCGTGCTTTTAAAACCAAAATTTATTTTTCACTGTTATAGATTGAATAGCAGTTACTTGTCTTCAAGCGGGTGTGTCAGTCCTTCCTTCAGCGTGTGCTCTGCAGAACTGTTCCAGTGCACATTGCCAATCATATCTGGTGTCTCTATAGCGTGCTTTTAAAACCAAAATTTATTTTTCACTGTTATAGATTGAATAGCAGTTACTTGTCTTCAAGCGGGTGTGTCAGTCCTTCCTTCAGCGTGTGCTCTGCAGAACTGTTCCAGTGCACATTGCCAATCATATCTGGTGTCTCTATAGCGTGCTTTTAAAACCAAAATTTATTTTTCACTGTTATAGATTGAATAGCAGTTACTTGTCTTCAAGCGGGTGTGTCAGTCCTTCCTTCAGCGTGTGCTCTGCAGAACTGTTCCAGTGCACATTGCCAATCATATCTGGTGTCTCTATGCCAGTGAGGCGCTTGATTTGCGACAGCCCTACACGTTGGAATTCAACACTCCTAATGTTCGACCGCCTGCGCCAACAAGAAAAAGCTGTTAATGAATATTTGTATGACCGGGGTGCTAGGACAGCCTCTGGGGAGCTTGGAATGTTTTTGCCACGTTACTGGACGCTCATGCGCAATGCCTGTAGGCTCATGCGTCCTTTTTTTTTTTTTTTCAACGTATATTAAAATTTTTAGTATACAAATGTAAAAACATATCCCATGCTTTACCCATTTTACAGTACAACTGTACACATGCAACAGAAAAGAAATCACTGAAATTCAACAACACAAAGCTTACATGGGCTTTGAGGTGTTTGCCAAAATGCATGTATTTGTAGTCCAGATATAACAGTGGCTATAATTAACCTATGTAAACTTGTCACATCTGGCACACTTATACATTACTAAACACAGAATAGTAGTGAACTAAAAAACAAATTAAAAAATTCTGGTATTTGAAGAATATATTCAAATCATTCGTTTTTTGCCTACATTTTGTCATTCAGTTTTCAATTCAGTACAAATAGATGTTCAGTGAATAAACAGCTTAATATGGGGTTGTTGCTTGCTAAAAACAGACAGTTATGCTTTCTTCAGAAAACAATTATTGAACATTTGAAACTCCCATAGAAAGTATGGCTTTCAACTTACTGAGACAAATTAAAATTTCAGCTTTGATGTTCAGCACATTACATGTATTTTTTTCAATATTTCGCTAAAACATAACAGTTAAAAAAAAACAAAAAAACGTAAATTTAACAAAACTACAACATTTATGCAAAAGGTTGCGGTCCTGCAGTAAAATGTTGATCAGATAAGAAGTTAGGTGGTATTATTTGTGAAAGCGGGTAAGAGAAGAGATTGGCTGGGTCAATGGACAATGGATTTACTGCATGAGTAGGGGGCAACATACCATGCCAGCCAGGGTAGGCTGCTTCTGGATACAATGGAAAAGATGGATATGGGAGACCTGCTGGAACAGTAGTTGGCACATGGAGAGGTGGCATAATATTAGCACCCTGACTCTCTCCTATAATTACAGAGAATTCTCCTGGGAACTGAAGGCCATTGCTCAAATTTTGGAGCATATTCATGATCTCAGGCATGCCAACTTCCTCTCCTGTATCCTCAGAATTCTGATTCCACTGCTCAAAATTTGGGAAACCTGGAGGAGGGAGCCCTTGCTCGGCCATTTGTCTCTCCTCTCGTTCAACATCTGCTAATATGTCAGAGAAAATATCATCTGGGATATCCAAACCTTCTTTATGTTTCTTGGAAGATTTTTTTGGGATAAGCTGTCCAGGAAGGATGGCTTGGAAGAAGCAAGATCAGAAGCAGAATAGGATGGTTGTCTTCCAAACCTGGACCTCCCAAATAACGCAATCTTTGATGGATGGGTTGGCCGGCAGGTAGAGGCACTTGGAACGCCTCCATGCCATGACTTCTGATGATTGCATATCTCAGCTTCCGATTAAGATAAGAATACAGCCGAGCATATGAAACTGCATCACTTGACGTTCTTTGATTCAGTCGGATCACACATATGTCCTTGGTGCACTCTGGCCAGATACGATCCACATATTCCCAAACAGACTCTTGCAAAATGCATCCTTCGGATGTTAACACCTTTGGTAAATCCTGGCAAAGATGACTGCTATAACCAGACTCTGGCGTGGCTGTAACTTTAAACTGCTTTATAGAGAACATGTGAAGGAATCCCTTCCACACACTTGAGTCTGCTGGATCTGTGAGTCTAGTATCTGGATCATACAATTTCTTGTTCTTCTTTTCAATGCATGAAGAATGTTGATTGCCATTAGTTATATGGTGTTTCCATGTTTTCTCTGGTTTCTTGGATATTACCCATTGGCTTAAGTCAGCATCACCTGGGGGGTTTATCAGCCCTTTGCATATAAGGCAGTCCTGATCTAAAAGGTGGCTCTTGTGTTGGGATGTTGTGTCCCTTTTCTCTGAGATGCAATCCTGCTGAGAATCCTGAGGCTGCCACACAGAATCAGACAGATCCTCTAGGGTCAAATTCTGATCGGGCACGGTATCAATTTCAATTAACCCCTTGTGTGTCAGCTTTGTCATCTGAATCAGGTATGGCTGTCTTTCCTCTTTCTCGATTAGTTCCAGTGCATGTTTTCTCTTTTGAATTCTCCAGTTGGCCAGCTCCTGTGCAGCCATTTACGTTGCACTCATTAGAACCAAACACTGTGGGGTGATTTCACCAAGGACCACACGACGGAACAGGATCTGATTTTTAGGGTCCTTCAAATTGAAAAGGAGGCTCCGGTATTTATTCTTATATCTGCTGTCAGTACACAGGAAAAGTTTAAATATTTCTTGTTCTACGTTCTCTGCAACTCCACGCACCGACTCATCCAATACGTGAAGATCTGGGGTTTCTCTGACTCTCCTCAGTAGTGTATCAAACAGAGTCTGCACTGTGGTAACACGGACATCTTCAGGACATAACTCAACTATTTGCAGATAGGCAGTCTGCAGCTTCTCTTTTTCACCTGTTCTCTTCTTTCTCTTATGCGTATTCTTGTCTATATGCAGGTGGTCTCTTGCCTTTCTTTTAACCAATTCGTTCCTTCCATATGGTTTCAAAAGATCTCTGGCATCATTACTTTCAACGCAAATAACGTCATCATAGTTAGTCTCCTCATTATTCACCGGGAAGAGAGTGTTTGCACTGACTACCCACTGACTACCCACTATGGCAGTTCCTAAAATGGCTGCCATATACACGTCCACTGATAGGAGACGCGGAAGGTATTAAACTGATATGAACAATACTCCACTCCTATCAGTAGGTCCGTCCCATTGTGATTTATGCCCCCCACCCACCGCGCAGGGATGGGGGCCGGGGGGGAGGAAAGTAGGCCCCCCCATTGTGATTTATGGCCCCAACCCACCGCGCAGGGGTGGGGGCCAAGGGGGGGAGGACAGTAGGTCCCCCCATTGTGATTTATGGCCCCCACCCACCGCGCAGGGGTTGGGGAGGACAGTAGCTCCCCCCAGTGCGTATCATGGGCTTTGAGGACAGGTGTCAATCCATACCTGCCAAGTGACCCTATGTAGGGGTAACAGTCCCTATTCTGCTCTGTGTCAGTGTGTATCATGGTCTCTGTGGACGGTGAACAGTCTCTATTCTGCTCTGTGTCAGTGTGTATCATGGTCTCTGTGGACAGGGAACAGTCTCTATTCTGCTCTGTGTCAGTGTGCATCAGGGGTTTTGAGGACAGGTGTCAATGCATATCTGCCAAGTGACCCTATGTAGGAGGAACAGTCCCTATTCTGCTCTGTGTCAGTGTGTATCAGGGGCTTTGAGGACAGGTGTCAATCCATACCTGCCAAGTGACCGTATGTAGGGGGGACAGTCTCTATTCTGCTCTGTGTCAGTGTGTATCATGGTCTCTGTGGACGGGGAACAGTCTTTATTCTGCTCTGTGTCAGTGTGTATCATGGTCTCTGTGGACGGTGAACAGTCTCTATTCTGCTCTGTGTCAGTGTGTATCATGGTCTCTGTGGACAGGGAACAATCTCTATTCTGCTCTGTGTCAGTGTGTATCAGGGGTTTTGAGGACAGGTGTCAATCCATATCTGCCAAGTGACCCTATGTAGGGGTAACAGTCCCTATTCTGCTCTGTGTCAGTGTGTATCATGGTCTCTGTGGACGGTGAACAGTCTCTATTCTGCTCTGTGTCAGTGTGTATCATGGTCTCTGTGGACGGTGAACAGTCTCTATTCTGCTCTGTGTCAGTGTGTATCATGGTCTCTGTGGACAGGGAACAGTCTCTATTCTGCTCTGTGTCAGTGTGTTTTAGGGGTTTTGAGGACAGGTGTCAATCCATATCTGCCAAGTGACCCTATGTAGGGGGAACAGTCCCTATTCTGCTCTGTGTCAGTGTGTATCAGGGGTTTTGAGGACAGGTGTCAATCCATATCTGCCAAGTGACCCTATGTAGGGGTAACAGTCCCTATTCTGCTCTGTGTCAGTGTGTATCATGGTCTCTGTGGACGGTGAACAGTCTCTATTCTGCTCTGTGTCAGTGTGTATCATGGTCTCTGTGGACGGTGAACAGTCTCTATTCTGCTCTGTGTCAGTGTGTATCATGGTCTCTGTGGACAGGGAACAGTCTCTATTCTGCTCTGTGTCAGTGTGTATCAGGGGTTTTGAGGACAGGTGTCAATCCATATCTGCCAAGTGACCCTATGTAGGGGGAACAGTCCCTATTCTGCTCTGTGTCAGTGTGTATCAGGGGTTTTGAGGACAGGTGTCAATCCATATCTGCCAAGTGACCCTATGTAGGGGTAACAGTCCCTATTCTGCTCTCTGTCAGTGTGTATCATGGTCTCTGTGGACGGTTAACAGTCTCTATTCTGCTCTGTGTCAGTGTGTATCATGGTCTCTGTGGACAGGGAACAGTCTCTATTCTGCTCTGTGTCAGTGTGTATCAGGGATCATTAGGATAGGTGTCAATCCATATCTGCCAAGTGACCCTATGTAGGGGGAACAGTCCCTATTCTGCACTGTGTCAGTGTGTATCAGGGGTTTTGAGGACAGGTGTAGATCCATATCTGCCAAGTGACCCTATGTAGGGGGAACAGTCCCTATTCTGCTCTGTGTCAGTGTGTATCAGGGGTTTTGAGGACAGGTGTCAATCCATATCTGCCAAGTGACCCTATGTAGGAGGAACAGTCCCTATTCTGCTCTGTGTCAGTGTGTATCAGGGGTTTTGAGGACAGGTGTCAATCCATATCTGCCAAGTGACCCTATGTAGGGGGAACAGTCCCTATTCTGCTCTGTGTCAGTGTGTATCAGGGGTTTTGAGGACAGGTGTCAATCCATATCTGCCAAGTGACCCTATGTAGGGGGAACAGTCCCTATTCTGCTCTGTGTCAGTGTGTATAATGGTCTCTGTGGACGGTGAACAGTCTCTATTCTGCTCTGTGTCAGTGTGTATCATGGTCTCTGTGGACAGGGAACAGTCTCTATTCTGCTCTGTGTCAGTGTGTATCAGGGGTTTTGAGGACAGGTGTCAATCCATATCTGCCAAGTGACCCTATGTAGGGGGAACAGTCTCTATTCTGCTCTGTGTCAGTGTGTATCAGGGATCATTAGGATAGGTGTCAATCCATATCTGCCAAGTGACCCTATGTAGGGGGAACAGTCCCTATTCTGCTCTGTGTCAGTGTGTATCAGGGGTTTTGAGGACAGGTGTCAATCTATATCTGCCAAGTGACCCTATGTAGGGGGAACAGTCTCTCTTCTGCTCTGTGTCAGTGTGTATCAGGGATCATTAGGATAGGTGTCAATCCATATCTGCCAAGTGCCCCTATGTCCCTATTCTGACAGTCCCTATTCTGCTCTGTGTCAGTGTGCATCATGGTCTCTGTGGACGGTGAACAGTCTCTATTCTGCTCTGTGTCAGTGTGTATCATGGTCTCTGTGGACAGGGAACAGTCTCTATTCTGCTCTGTGTCAGTGTGTATCAGGGGTTTTGAGGACAGGTGTCAATCCATATCTGCCAAGTGACCCTATGTAGGGGTAACAGTCCCTATTCTGCTCTGTGTCAGTGTGTATCATGGTCTCTGTGGACGGTGAACAGTCTCTATTCTGCTCTGTGTCAGTGTGTATCAGGGCAGGGCTTTGAGGACAGGTGTCAATGTTAGGTGATTTCTGCCCTTTATGGATTAAAATCAGACTCTGCATCAACTGTGCAATTATCCATGGGAGTTTTGCCATGGATCCCCCTCCGGCATGCCACAGTCCAGGTGTTAGTCCCCTTGAAACAACTTTTCCATCACTTTTGTGGCCAGAAAGAGTCCCTGTTGGTTTTAAAATCCGCCTGCCCATTGAAGTCAATGGCGGTTCGCGCGGTTCGCGCGGTTCGCGGACATTTGCGGAAGTTCGCGTTCGCCGTTCGCGAACCGAAAATGTCGGGTTCGCGACAACACTACTACCGACCAATATATTGGTTAGAGTGTCCTTATGAAATAAGGTTTATGGTTTAACAGTAATATACTAAAGTGCCATAATTACTGTCATATCAAGTCTGACAGGACAGTAAAAACTATAAGAAACAATAATTCAAGTATAGTATTTTTGTCTTACTATAGAGCTAATTTAAGAAGTAGTCTAATTATAATAAACATTGATACCACAAATCTGTATTAGTCTGGTCCTAATAAGATTGTGAAAAGATTAACTAAATGATGACTATGTATGAGTATCAATTTACTTATGTATAAATGGTGTATAGTTAAATTCCTCATTAAGACCTGAAGGAGCTAGGGTCTTAAACGAGAAAATCCACTGTGATTCTTTTCTGAGCAAGATTTTATTAAAGTCACCCTTCCTTGGGTTTGGTAGCAATTTCTCAATTACCTGGAATCTCAGATTGTCAGGATTACCATCATGGAAATTGAGAATATGTCTTGCAACTGGGGTGTGAGTGACAGCATTGTTAACAGATGTTATGTGTTGCAAGATCCTGCGTCTGAACTGCTGAAAAGTTTTGCCAATATATTGAGTTCCACAACTACAGGTGATCAAATAAATTACTTTCGTAGAACTACAGTTAACTAAGGCATTAGTTTCAATCCTTATCTGGGTTTGGGTGGACGTGGTAAATTTAGAGAGCAAGATGTATTGGCAGGCCTTACAATGCCCACACTTATAAGACCCCTTAGTGTTTGATAGCCAATTGGTTGGTGGTAAGAGGGGTGCCAGATGGCTGTGGACAAGTTGGTCTTGTAGATTGATTGGTCTGCGTGCTGTTAAAGGTGGGTACTCTGGTAACACATATTGGAGTTCTGGGTTATGTAGAAGTATTGGCCAGTTTTTCTTGAGGACTTGCGACATAGGTCCCCAGCCCTCATCAAATGTCACAATGCATCATGGGGCCTTACATTCTTGTTTTGGTTTAGAAAAGTGAAGGCTGGATACCCACATACCCGATGAAAGGCACGTTTTAAGACACAGTTGGGGTACCCAAATTCCCTAAATCAGGATTTCAATACTTTACATTCATTGGAGAATGTTTGGTCTATCGAACAATTTCGTCTAGCCCTCAAGTACTGGATAAAAGGGATGGAAGCTTTTAATCTATAAGGATGATGGCTCTCCCAGTGTAACAGACTGTTAGTTGATGTTGCCTTTCTAAACAGTTCTGTTTGAATAGTTCCATCCTGTTCAAGCTAAATTTTCAGGTCAAGAAATACCAATTCATCTATCACGTGCGTTAGTTTTAAGTTCATGTCATTATCGTTGAGGGCTTTGACGAAATCCTCAAACATGGGGACGGACCCTATCCAAAGGTGCAGCATGTCGTCAATATATATCAAGATGTATTCTTGAAAGCACCTGACTCTAGGTGTCATGACGACATGTTGCTCTCACCACCGCAAGAACAAGTTGGCATAAGTGGGTGCACAGGCTGTCCTAATGGCAGTACCGTAAATCTGTAAATAATAACGACCGTTAAACGTAAAATAGTTATGTGTTAGAATGAACTCCAGAATGGCCAAGATGAAGTTTTTCTGTTGGTCATTATATGATGTGTTGTCTAAGAAAAATCTACATGCCCTCATCCCCATTTTGTGAGGGATGTTCGTATATAGTGCTACCACGCCCAAGCTTGCCAGTTGTGTGTAAGGTGGGACTATCATGTTCTGTAATGTTAGAAGAGTAGACTTCGTGTCCTGAAGATAAGATGGTAATGATAGTACCATAGGGTGCAGGATTTTGTCAATGAATTTACTCAGGGATTCTGTAAGGCAGTTATTCCCAGACACGATGGGTCTACCGGGAGAGGGTCTAATGCCCTTATGTACCTTTGGAAAACAATAGAATGTTGCAATAGTGGGGTTTTTGTGTGGTAATAGAAATCTAACTTCATCCTTGCAGATCACCTGTTGGACTAAGGCATCATTAAGTAGAGTATCTAATTCTCCTACAAAGTTGGTAGTTGGATCCGAAGGAAGGATCCTATAAGGCGTTTTATCGTCAAGATGTGACATGCACATGTTGACGTATTCAGGACGATTCATAAGGACAATATTGCCCTCTTTGTCAGCTGGTTTTATTATTACATCCGTTTGTTGTTGTAGTTATTTTAAGGCTTTACGTTCACAGGGGCTTAGATTGCTGGTATCTGGGGTCTGATTGTCCATGTTTTCAAATTCTTTTAGTGACATTTGGACAAAAAGGTCGACATGGGGGGTGTCTACAAAATTTGGAGTAAAATAACTCAGAGGTTTGAAATCTGTCAGAGGTCTAGAGGGGTCATTTTCATCCAAAAGACTATCCAAGGTTTTGGAAAGTTCATAGTCCTTTATAGATAGACCCAATTTGTTGGCCACAGCTTGATCCTTTTTGGCATGCATTATATTAAGAGCCAACTTTCTGCCAAAAAGGTTCAAGCCCTTAGACCAATTAAATTTATTACAAGAAGGGGTTGGTACAAATGATAAACCCCTATTCAACAAGGTCATATGATGAATAGATAATTGAAAGTCAGACAGATTGATTATCTTGTTAGGAGCTATGGCCTCTGAGTTCGACTCTGATTCTTGTAGGCCCACCGATCCCTGTCTCTCAATCGACCCCTTTGTTGGCGAGGCTGGTCCTGTTCTAAAAAAGGATTTGTGGTGGTCTGAGAATTGTTAATATCTGTGGAATCGGTATGTCTAGAAATGAGACTGCCTTATCCGAGTGTTTCAAAATACTTTTGTTATGGCTAGATTGGGAACTCAGGTCTCTTGTATGTTTGGTGTTATATTTAACTGGAGGTCTTCGTCTGGATTGTGATGGCTGGTCTTGGTCTGACCAGTCAGTTTCCCCAGAGGAGGAGCCTCTGTTATTGTTTTTCGTCTTGGGTTTTTTCTAGTTTGCCTAAAAATCTTCCCGTATTTAAAGTCTGAAATTTGGTGTGTTTTTTGACCTTCAGATGGTGTCTAAAGTTGTTTATGTTTTGTTGTAGCTTAGTCTCCATCCGAACATACAGGTCATCAGTTTTGTGCTTTTTAATTGAGGTAATGTCATCTTTTAATTTTGTATTCACCACCTCAAAATTAGTTGATTCCAATCTAACCAGAAAATCCATTAACTTAAAGGAGCAGTCCAGTAAAATGGTATTCCATTCATTGAGCTGCTCCTTGGTCTGGATTTTAATCCTGCAATAAGATATCAGGGAGAAATCCTCTGGGGACCAGTTTTTGTTCCAGATATTGCTTCAAGCTTGTGAGTTCCCCAAAGCTTCTTATTTGATCCTGATAGGATTTTTGAATCTCAAAGAAGGCAGTATTAATGTTGCTATTGGTAACATTGTGTGATGTTAATGGATTGATTGAGAAGACATTTGTAATCTCCTCCTACCTAAACTCAAGTCAACCAGTCTGTCAAGTAGGTCAGTCATTGAATAGATTGGCACTAAAAAACGAATGTTAAATGAATAATTGTGGATGATATACTGAATTATAATCAGTAAGGGGGCCAGGAGTGGTATTGAAACCTAAAGGGATAAATAAATAATGAAAATTTGGCCAGAAGATCGATGTCCTAGAGTCTATAAATAGACTCTAGGACATCGATCTTCTGGCCAAATTTTCATTATTTATTTAAGACTTTACTTTGGACTAATTCAGTCTTATTGCTATTTGTATTTTATGCATCCATTTGTATTGGCTTTTATTGCACACAGTGCAATTTTTACTTATTCATTCGGATTAATAAAGCTCTTTTGAAGAAAATCTGATTGTACAATTCAACCCTATTTCATCCATCCTGAAAAGCAACAGGAGTATCTGGAAGAAGGACGGGGACATCCTACTGAAAAGTCCCACTGCACTACCACTGAGAGCCATATGTTACTATTTGGCTCCAGGCTTGTGAGTACAACTTCCATACCATCTATATATCATTTGTACTGGCAATATTGCACTATATTATTTTGTCTCTTTTAGATGCATCAGAACGTGTGATCCACCTATTGCAAGTACAAATTACTGTTACTCAGTAAATCAGGTTTACACACATCACAATGACAAAGCCGGCAGGGAAGGAGGAATCCACACAGATAAAATGGTAACATATATATATATATATATATAAATATATATATATATATATATAAAAACATATAAATAAATACATTTGTTGCAATTAAGTTAAAGGGACCCCTTTAACTTAAGACCCTTAATGCATTTTAGCTTGCTAAAAAGCTTTATATGTGAAGAGTGTGTCCCCTTTTTTTCATTTTGCAAAAAGTGCAGATTTCAATAGAATTTGACACTTGTATGAATTAAAATGGTTACAACCCTTGGCTTTCATGCAGACAACAGTTCCTGTTACCTCCTGGTTTTGTTAGCTTATTGGGAAGTCTGTGATTGGACAGCCACAGAAAGTCCGGGCAGGATTTAAAGGGGAGGGCTTGCAAAAGCTGTAGACAAGAGAACTGCATATTTTACAAGCTGTTTTTAGATATACCCGCAATAGAAAATGCATAATTAGATGCATGTAAGTTTTCATTTGGGGTATATCTGCTAAACAGTAATTTTTACTTATTTTGTATTTGGGCTGTGGAGTTTCCCTTTAAATTTGGAAATTCTATAACCACACAATATACAAATATACAACATTTTGAGATTTATTCTAAAAGTGTGGAATTATGCACTTGAGGATGTGTCATCAAATTATTTTACTTTTACGAGCATATACAGTATATCGAGTCCCACAAATACAAATGGCTAAAGGTGAAAAAAGCTAATTGAGACTGTGGAATCCAGAGTTTTAATTGCAACTGCCCTACAGGGACAGTTGAATTCTGAAAAATCACATTATAAAAGGAACAGAAAAAAACAGGCAAATAATTGAGCACTCTTTCAGTAAGTTATAAACATTATGGTATGGAAAAAAAGATGATACAGCTTTTCTTGATATTGCTTATGAAACAAAAGAACATACTAACCTAATTGCTAATGCCATTTAAGATGGATGAATGTAGTTTATCCCATTCTAGGATCGGACAATTGTTTTAATGGTACAAGAGTAACTTGAAACTATGGAAATACTTCTTCACAATTGTTTCAGCATCGCCTGATTGGTGATACATGATACGTTAATTACTGTGGACATTAAAAAGACAACAAAAAATGCAGAAGAGAGCACATTCAAATGCATAATAAAAAATGAGATGATTGTTAAGCAAATAAGTATCTAACAAAAGCATCAATATCATGTATTGCAATATGCCCTGTTTGTGCAAACAAATTATAGATCACATTTTTCATGTTGTGGACACACCTTTCAGACATTCGCAACACGGTAATTCAGTTTTACTAGCAAACTGGTCAAACTAACCTTTCATAAGAGATGATACAGGAACAATAGGTAAATTAGCTTACAGTCTATAGGAGTGGAGGATAAAGACACAGAAGAAAGGACATCAAAGGAGACAGCAAACGAACAAGGTGGAAAAATAGAAGAACTGGAGGTGAGAGTGGAGTGTTGCTCTTTAGGAGAGAGCAAGATATATAGATATGTTACATAGAATTTACGCTGGGAGGCTATAAGCATTGAAGAGATGGGTTTTGAGGGACTTCTTAAAAGTTTGAAGACTAGAGGAGAGTCTGATGGGAGTAAGCTGGCTGTTCCAAATGAAAGTAGCCGCTCGTGAAAAGTCCTGCAAGTGCAAGTTAGCAGTAAGGGTGCGAGCAGCAGACACCAGCAGATCCTGCTATTATTGATATATTCTTTTCCATAAATAATCAATATCTGCCCACATACTGCTATAATTATTTTCTTATCCACTAATAATCTATATATGCCCAGAGTCCAGATACTGTTATTAATTGATCTTTTGGTATTATTAGAACTTTTGAGGGTTTTATTCGGTAAAGCTCGACATAGCGACAACAGGAATTTTGTGCAGAGGCAATTCACCAGAAGTGACGTGCAATCAGCGGTTTCAAAACCACATGTGCACTACATATATGATCCCTCCAACGCGATATGCATGCATAGATATGATGCAAGGGATATATACTTGTTATTTGTATGTTCCACTTCTGTCATATCCGTGTATGCACACCGTGGTCAGATCTTCCGTCATATCTGTTTATGCACACCGCGGTCAGATCTCGTTTGTGCGACACACCTAGTTTGTGCAGTCACCTAACTGTTTGGAAACTATGTGATAGAGCATTAGCACTTACAGCAAGCAATAAAAAGAAATACTAAATATGTGTGGAAAAAACAAAAAAAGACTTCCCTCATGGTTGTAGGAAACATGGAAGAAGGGAGTGACAAATATAAATTTTGGGACAGCATGCAAGTGAGCAGATCTATAACAGTCATAATGGTCTAGAGTGGGCATGTCCATTAACCCATACCTAAATCAGACGTTAGAAGAGGAATCAACCCCGATAATTCTTTTGTCAAGGGACCTTTTCCTCCTGCTGTGACAAGAATATAAAACCACCACACACAACAAAATGGAAGGTGGCTTTCTTCTTCACATAAGTTTTAAAACATTGACATTTGAACAAGGAACTGCTAAATATATTTAGTGGAATAACTGAAATATGTGACATACTTTTTATGATAATTTATGTACATAATTGATTCAATAAACTCCTGTGATTCTTTTGTCACAAATATCATTTATATTGTCAAAGTGTGAGCCTGGTTGTTTAAAAGACTGCAAGAATTATAATAATAATAATTTATTCCACAATTCTTTATAAATCAAGCAAACAAAACGTTATGTTACAATTACACACAGATTCAACCATGACACTTGTAGGATTATTCACTAAAGTGAGAATTCAAAGGAATTTCAGGAATTTTAAAATTTAGGCCTACATTGGTGATTTAAAAAACATTTCCAAGTCACTTTTGTTTTTAATGTGGCTAGTTTGGCCTTAAATTTGAATTTCCCTTTGAATTCACTTTGCATTCCAGGCAATCATCATATTCGTGAATAACCTGTAAGAATGCTCCTTGCAACCTTCCCTGTGAAAGTCAACAATATTTGTGTCAAATCATTTGATTAGAAGTGCCAAAGTGTATGCCACATTTTCTTAATAAAAAAAAAAACTGTCCTCTCATACTTTGGGGGAGTTTATACACTGATGATTTCACAAGATATACAAATGTGAGTGTCAGGATCGGGACAGGGATCCAACACGCAGAGTACAAACAGGTGGTAGGTACGTATACCGGACCTTAGAATGGCCGGACTTAACGTAAGGAGTAAGTAGAGAATGGTCTAAGAACAAGCCGAGGTCGAGGGAACGAGAGGACAGGTAAGCGAGAGACAAGCCGAGTCAAAGGGTAACAGAGGTAAGCAGGGTAGTACAAACAAGCCGGGTCAGAACCAAAGAGACAACTAGAATACAAGAGCACTGAGTGACTAGACAGGCTAGAACCACGACAGGGCAATGAGCAGATGCCGAAAGCCTTACTTTATACCTTGATTCTAGAGGGTAATCACGCCCCCGACGAGTCCTGATTAGTGCTCGGGACTTGACTGACAGGTCGACCCGGGTTGGCGTCATGACGTCGACTACTGAGCGTCGCATCATATAAGGAAGTGGGTCCCTCGCGGTCGGCTTGTAAATGACCGAGAGGACCGCGAGGAACGGAAGAAACAACCCCTCTGGGAGGATAAACGTCTAAGTCTCTCACCTCCTCTGAGGTAGAGACTACAGGTACCCTGACAGTACCCCCCCTCTCAGAAACGCCCACCGGGCGGAAGGAACCGGGACGAGATGGAAAACGGGAGTGAAAAGCCCTGCGGAGGCGAGGAGCATGTACATCCTCCTGAGGTACCCAAGTCCTCTCCTCAGGGCCATATCCCTTCCAGTCAATAAGATATTGTAACTTCCCCCGGGAGATTCGAGAATCGATGATGGAGTTGATTTCATACTCCTCCTGACCCTCAACCTGAACAGAGCGAGGAGAGGATATAGTGGAGGAAAATCTGTTACAGACTAACGGTTTCAGTAAGGAAACATGAAAGGAGTTAGGAATGCGTAAGGCAGCTGGAAGAGCTAGGCGATACGCAACTGGGTTAATTCGAGTTAGAACCCTGTAAGGGCCAATGTAACGAGGAGCGAATTTCATAGAAGGAACCTTTAAACGAATGTTTCTTGTACTCAACCATACCCTATCACCTGGAACAAAAACCGGAGCCGCCCTTCTGTGCTTATCAGCGTGTTTCTTGAACAACATGGAATTATGTAGGAGAATTTGTCGAGTCTGATCCCACAACTTCCTCAAATTGGCAACATGAACATCAACCGACGGTACCCCTTGGGAAGGAGAAACCGAGGGAAGAATGGAAGGATGAAAGCCATAATTCATGAAGAAGGGACTGGAACGAGTAGAATCACAAACGAGATTATTGTGTGCAAACTCCGCCCAAGGAATCAAACAGACCCAATCGTCCTGGTGTTCAGAAACAAAACAACGCAAATATTGTTCAATCTTTTGATTAGTACGTTCAGCAGCTCCGTTAGACTGAGGGTGATAGGCAGAAGAAAAATTCAATTTGATGCCTAGTTGAGAACAGAAGGATCTCCAAAAACGTGAAACAAATTGGGAACCTCTATCGGAAACAATTTCGGAAGGTATCCCATGTAAGCGAAAAATCTCTCTCGCGAATATCTCCGCCAATTCAGGAGAAGTCGGGAGTTTAGTTAAGGGCACGAAATGTGCCATCTTGGTAAACCTATCAACCACCGTGAGGATCACAGTCTGCTTTTTAGAAACAGGCAAATCTACAATGAAGTCCATAGCCAAACAGGACCATGGTCTCTCTGGAATGTTCAAGGGCTGTAACAAACCACATGGAAGCGTATGAGGTTGCTTAGTCTTCATACAGACCTCACATGCTCTGATGAAATCCCTAATATCCTTCCGTAAAGAAGGCCACCAGAAATCTTTAGAGATCAAGGAACATGTCTTGCGAATACCCGGATGCCCAGCCGCCTTACTGTTGTGAAAACACTGTAAGAGTTCCAGTTGGAGTTCAGGAGGAACGAAATGCCTTGCCCCAGGAGTCTGTTTAGGCGCCAGATGCTGCAACTTCATGATCTGACCAAGCAACGGAGAGTGAATCTTAAGACTCGTGTTGGCGATAATATTGCACCTGGGTACTATAGAAGACAAAACCGGCTCCGATATCGCAGAAGGTTCATATTGTCGAGACAAAGCATCGGCTTTAGAATTCTTAGAACCAGGTCTATAAGTGAGCACGTAATTGAAATGCGTGAGGAATAAAGACCAACGAGCTTGCCTGGAGGACAAGCGCTTGGCCTCCCCAATATAGGACAGGTTCTTGTGGTCTGTCAAAATAGTAACAGGATGTAAGGTGCCCTCCAATAAATGTCTCCACAACTTTAAAGCCATGATAACTGCTAGTAGTTCCCTGTCACCAATGTCATATCTGCTCTCAGGGCCTGATAGTTTCTTGGAAAAAAAACCACATGGATGTAAGGGTTTATCCACACCTAACCTTTGGGACAGGATAGCACCTATACCTGTCTCTGAGGCGTCTACCTCGAGTAGGAAAGGCAGAGTCGTATCAGGGTGAACTAAAATTGGTGCAGAAGCAAACAGTTCCTTGAGTGTTTTGAAGGCAAGAAGGGCTTCAGTAGACCAGTTCTTAGTGTCAGCCCCCTGTCTGGTCATATTGGTAATAGGAGCTATAATTGAAGAGTAACCCTTAATGAAGCGCCTATAATAGTTGGAGAATCCAATAAACCTCTGAATGGCCTTGAGACCCCTGGGTAAAGGCCAATCCAAAATGGACTGGAGCTTATCCGGGTCCATCTTAAACCCTTCCCCAGAAATCACATAACCAAGAAAGTTTATCTGGGATTGGTCAAAGCTGCATTTCTCCAATTTGCAGTACAGGCCATGTTGAAGAAGCTTGCGCAATACCCTTCTGACTTGTCTGTGGTGAGTCTCAATCTCTTTAGAGTGTATAAGTATATCATCCAGATATACAATAACGCAGTCATGTTGAAATTCCCTAAGAACTTCATTGATCAGGTCCTGAAATACTGCCGTGGCATTACAGAGACCAAAAGGCATTACTGTGTATTCATAGTGCCCATAACGGGTATTGAACGCCGTCATCCACTCGTGTCCCTGCTGAATTCTCACCAAGTTATACGCCCCTCTGAGATCTAACTTGGTGAAAATCTTGGAGCCTTTTAGACGATCAAAGAGCTCGGTAATCAAAGGAATTGGGTAGGCATTTCTAATGGTTATTTTGTTCAAACCTCGATAATCAATGCAAGGTCTTAGTGTACCATCCTTCTTTTTAACAAAAAAAAACCCAGCCCCGGCAGGAGAGGAGGATCTCCTAATGAATCCTTTTTCAAGGTTCTCACGAATATACTCCTCTAAGACTAAGTTCTCTTTAGTGGACAAAGGATATACATTACCCCTGGGGGGCATAGTACCAGGTAGTAGATTAATCTTACAATCAAAAGACCTGTGTGGAGGTAAAGTATCAGCATTCTTTTTGTCAAATACTGCCTTTAAATCCAGGTACAGGGGCGGTATTTGTGCCTCTGTAGAGTAGGTAGAATTAATCGGTGTGTTAACTGCGCAAAGCGGTGACACTGTCCGTAAGCACCTGTCCTGACAACCCTGACCCCATGAGATTATCTCCCCTAATTCCCAATCAATAATAGGGTTATGTTTTTTTAACCAAGGATACCCCAGGACTATGGGAACAGAAGGAGAAGAAATAAGCAATAAAGATATGTCTTCCTCATGTAAGATACCAACAGTTAATTTAACGGGTATGGTTTCACGGAAAATAACAGGCTCAACTAAAGGTCTACCATCTATGGCCTCAACGGCAAAGGGTGTCTCCCTTAACTGGGATGGGATAGCGTGTTTGGTAACAAAAACTTGGTCGATAAAGCTCTCAGCAGCTCCGGAATCAATCAATGCCATAGTTTCTAGTACTCCCTTCTCCCAAGTTAAAGAAACGGGTAGCAGAAGCCTGTGATCTTTATAGTTAAGATTAGAGGACAAAATAGAAACACCCAAGGCCTGTCCTCTAGAGAAACTTAGGTGCGAGCGTTTCCCGAGCGATTAGGACAATTTAGGCGTAAATTACCTCTAAATCCACAGTACATACACAACCCCTCCCTTCTCCTGTACTGTCTCTCCTCTTCTGAGAGGCGAGTATTGCCTATCTGCATAGGTTCTGGAAAAAGTGAGGTTGTGGATTCAGAACTTTGAAATGAAGGAGCTAGTTTAAAGGAAGGTCTACGGTTTCTCTCTCGAGTGTTCTGCCTCTCTCTTAAACGTTCGTCAATGCAAGAAATAAAAGAAATTAAATCCTCCAAATTTTCAGGAAGCTCTCTAGTAGCAACCTCGTCAAGGATTAAGTCTGATAACCCGTTTAAAAATACATCTATATAAGCCTGTTCATTCCACTTAACCTCTGCAGCCAAGGACCTGAACTCTAGTGTATAATCCACAAGTGTTCGGTTATCTTGTCTAAGGCGCAACAGTAATCTAGCTGCATTGACCTTTCTACCTGGAGGGTCAAAAGTTCTTCTGAAAGCAGCTACAAAGGCATTATAACTATATACTAACGGTTTATCATTTTCCCACAATGGATTGGCCCATCTCAAAGCTTTCTCAACAAGTAATGTGATAATAAATCCAACCTTCGCCCTATCTGTAGGATAGGAGCGGGGTTGTAATTCGAAATGGATACCTATTTGGTTTAAGAAACCACGACACTTCTCTGGAGAACCACCATAACGTACAGGTGGAGTGATACGGGAAGAAGCACCTACAGTGGCTACCTCTAGACCTGAACTCACAGGAGAGATAGAAGTATTACGCATCTCCTCTGGTTGATTACTAGAACGAGATAGTAACGCCTGTAGTGCTAGAGCCATCTGGTCCATTCTGTGATCCATGGCGTCGAACCTAGAGTCAGAAGGACCAACCTGAGTGTTTGTACCTGCAGGATCCATTGGCCCTGTCGTAATGTCAGGATCGGGACAGGGATCCAACACGCAGAGTACAAACAGGTGGTAGGTACGTATACCGGACCTTAGAATGGCCGGACTTAACGTAAGGAGTAAGTAGAGAATGGTCTAAGAACAAGCCGAGGTCGAGGGAACGAGAGGACAGGTAAGCGAGAGACAAGCCGAGTCAAAGGGTAACAGAGGTAAGCAGGGTAGTACAAACAAGCCGGGTCAGAACCAAAGAGACAACTAGAATACAAGAGCACTGAGTGACTAGACAGGCTAGAACCACGACAAGGCAATGAGCAGATGCCGAAAGCCTTACTTTATACCTTGATTCTAGAGGGTAATCACGCCCCCGACGAGTCCTGATTAGTGCTCGGGACTTGACTGACAGGTCGACCCGGGTTGGCGTCATGACGTCGACTACTGAGCGTCGCGTCATATAAGGAAGTGGGTCCCTCGCGGTCGGCTTGTAAATGGCCGAGAGGACCGCGAGGAACGGAAGAAACAACCCCTCTGGGAGGATAAACGTCTAAGTCTCTCACCTCCTCTGAGGTAGAGACTACAGATACCCTGACAGTGAGTAACAGATGGTGATGAGACATATAACATCACACATCACCAATATCAGATACGAGTCACGAACTAATTATTCTAATTTTAATGAACATGCAACTTTCCTGGAATTTTTTCTTTTTTTTTTTAAAACACCACAACTCTTTTAACAATTTAAATTAACAACTACAAAATGTGGAAAGAAACTTACAAGTGTGAGAGGTCTCACTACATGGAAGTACCGTATATACTCGAGTATAAGCCGAGTTTTTCAGCACATTTTTTGTGCTGAAAAACCCCAACTCGGCTTATACTCGAGTCAATAGTCTGTATTATGGCATAATAATTATTGCCATAATACAGACAGGGGCTGTGGGGGCTGTCAGAGCTGTAACTTAACTCTCCTGCAGCTCCTGTCAGCTCTCTCCTCCTCCGCGCCGTCCGGTCAGCTCTTCTGTCAGCTCCCACTGTAAGTCTCGCGAGAGCCACGGCTCTCGCGAGATTTACACTGGGAGCTGACCGAGGTGCTGAACTGACGGCGCGGAGGAGGAGAGAGCTGACTGGAGCTGCAGGAGAGGTAAGTTACAGCTCTGACAGCCCCCCTCTCCCCCCCACTGAACTGCCAATGCCACTGGACCACCAGGGAAGGAGAACCCCCCTCCCTGCCATGTATCAAGCAGGGAGGGGGGACGAAAAAAATAATAATAATAATACAATAATAATAATTAAATTAAAAATAATAATAACAAATAATAATATAAAAAAATTAAAATAGTTACAAAAATAAAATAAAATTGCCCACCCCCCACCAAGGCTCTCCAACACACACACACACACACACACACACACACTGCACTCATACACACACACTGCACTCATACACACACACACTGCATTCTCATACACACACTGCATTCATACACACACTGCACTCATACGCACACGCTGCATTCATACACACACACTGCATTCATACACACACACTGCATTCATTATACACACACTGTAAATAAATATTCAATTAATATATTTTTTTTAGGATCTAATTTTATTTAGAAATTTACCAGTAGCTGCTGCATTTCCCACCCTAGTCTTATACTCGAGTCAATACGTTTTCCCAGTTTTTTGGGGTAAAATTAGGGGCCTCGGCTTATATTCGGGTCGGCTTATACTCGAGTATATACGGTACTTTGCTCAACTGGTAGGGTAATGGTTCCATAAGCCACCAGACAGGTAATATAATACATTCGGAATATCTGTGTTTTATGTAAATTACTTTTTGGGGAAAGAGAAATGTACAAATCAAAGTGGCATTGTAACAGTGTGCAACCCAACATCGCACCAAGGAAGGCAGACAAAGTTTGTCATGGGAGATAAGTACAAACTAATGTATTTTTTAGTACATGAAACTTGCACATCTATGTGTAGATGGTCCTACTCATGCAGATAGTTAAATATGTGGATTGACAGATGAGGATACTGGAGTTGTGATGCGAGGTGTCACATCTATTCAACCACGATCATGGATGATCTATGGAGCATGTATGCATGTTGGCAAACTATGAAGTCCTGCAAGTTATGATCTGCATCATCACATTGGTCTTTTAAGGTGAAACTTCCCATAAGAGCACCTAACTTGTCCTTGTTGTTCTCTGGATTTAGTAACTGATAACACCATGCATTAATCATTATATGAATGCAATGCAGAGCAGAAATAGTCCTTAGTGCTTTAAGAGTTGAATTACCAATAGTGAATTTATTTTGAAAAAACAACAACAACAAAAAACTTCATTTGTTGTTCACATATGGAATACCAATTAAATTGAAAATTTTAACAAATAGCAATACGGTACTCGTTCCTGCACTCAGTGACCCATGTTTAATATTTCAAAGGCTTTCTATTGCAGCAAATAGTGAGCATTAATTCTTCTTCAGTGATGTGTGCAATAAATGGTTATGATGAGTACTTGTTCTTGATCTTCTCAAGATAAATACTAATAATATGCTCATTCATAGTGTTAAGTGTTCAGTATTTTTTTATTTAAGGCAATGAAAAAAACACGTTGTGACAAACTGCCTTTTGTCACTGGGTTTTTATATAACAAACTGATTGTGTCCTCTAAAAATATTATTTGGGCTTATGGGATTTTGAAACACTTTTTCTGCCCTTTCATTGCATGGGAGAATGTGCCTTTTAATGTCCCATTGTTCTCCAGCAGGGTGTTGTCCCAGGGACACTGCCAGACCAGTTTAACCCCTTAAGGACCAAACTTTTGGAATAAAAGGGAATCATGACATGTCACACATGTCATGTGTCCTTAAGAGGTTAAACTGTTTGTGACGAAACCAATCTCGCCACATTGTATTGGAGGAGCCTGGTTGCCCGCCTGCTGCCTTTGGATTATGGACCGGCAGCTAAAGGGTTAATTTTACTGTGCAGAAGGATTTATTTCTCCCTTTCTGCACAGCAGTTCGGTAGATTTCATCTACCGAACAAACAGCCGTTTACCAACCTTCCCAGAGCCGTGGGAAGCCGGCCGGCGCTGTTAATTGGCCACCCAGAAGCTGGAGTGTGCTGCCAATTTACCTCCCTGAAGCTGCGGTTAACCGCAGCTTAATTGCTTGTTACTGGGTGGCCGCTGTTACACTTAGCGGCCGCTAGGTGGCGGTGTTCTGGAGCTCCCCGGGCAGCCAGCGCTTTTCTGCCCGGCTTTCATGCACCAAAATCGGACACTTTTACGTGCAGACACCGCTGAACCTCCAGCCCCTGGTTCTAATTCGTATGGATTTGGTGAATGCAGGGAAATTCGGTAGTTTGTTTTGTGTGAATGCTTTAACCCAGATAGCAATGCCATGGAGCCTGTTCGTATAATTAAAGACTTTAGCTCCATGGCACTTAAACTGTATTCGGGTGGTCTGGGTGCCATTCACCTAATTATGTGCACCCAGACCTGAGCTATCTGGGGATATGTTACATGTCTGTGTTTTATGTATAAAATGTGTCTTTATGTATTTTAAAGTGATATACTGTTTCTGTGTCACCACGTGCATAATGCCTTTGTCCTGGGAGATAAGTGAATTACTTCATTAATTATCTCCAGGACAGAGAGGAGGAAACCAGGATGCATTGTGGGAAAGTATTGTGGCTGTGTGTACGAAAGTGATACATGTCTGTCTGCTGTTTCAGCATCCCATTTGGTCCCTTAGGGGAGTGTCCACCAGGTGGGAGACCTGCATAAAAACAGGGGCAGGTAGCCCTCAATAAACAGACCACTGCTTGACCCTCAACACGGAGCCTTGTCTTGTCCTTGGGGGGATTCACTGTATGCTGTTGGGGATTGACTGCTAGGAGTGTAAGCTGATGTATGCTTTTCCTATTCGTCTGCTAGCAGCTATTCGTGAGGTTTCAGTTTGGAGTGCTATCTTATTCCCTGGTATGCAGTTCGGGAGTTTGATGTATTCACCTATATCCAATTCGGGAGTTTTTGATGTTCTGCAGTAGCTGTGCCTTTCTGAGAAAAGGGGATTATCGCCTAAACTGATTTTATTCCCTTTTATGCTGAAACGGTCCGTTACAATTGGTGGCAAGCGGCGGGATCGTTCCTACAGCCAGAAGGACAGCTACAGAACACCATTGCTTTGGATTTTTACAATTTGAGGGCAACGCATGTCTGAGTACAGCGACCCTGACAGCACCAGGATGGAACCAGCAGTGGAGTATGATGAGGGTGACATGGATGACCGGGATGCATTAAGGAAAGGCATCTGGTACCAGGCCCTGGATAACGTACAGTACCAGCGGGGCAAGAGTCTCCCCAGTGAAGAGCAGCGATGGCAGACACGACTGGCACTGCGGATGCCCTTCCTGGGAGAGCAGCCCCTGAAGGGATGGGTGAAGGAACTAGAGCACCGGGTATGGCAGGAGCTATGGCTGGAGGATGCCTACCAGGCGCGCTGGTGGTATATGGCACAGTATATACCCTGGACAGCCGAACATGACAAGCCAGAGGGAGAGGAGTTTGATGGTCCTGGCTTGTTATGGGAGTCCTTTGCAGAGCCTGGCTTCGGGAGCCCTGTGCAAACCAGACTGCAGGACATTTTCTATGAGAGGGAGGCTAGGCATGAGTGGGATGACCCCCATGAGGTAGAGCAAGACCTGGCTCACCTAGCAACCCTGGAGTGGGAACTGGAGAAAAACTACCGAGATCTCTTCCACTTCATTGGGAAGGCTCAGCAGGACAGTAAGGTGACAGACCCAGATCCAGACCCCTTCCGCTGGGAAGATATTGTAGAGATTTACTGGGAAGAACCCCAGGTGGCCGGTAGAGATGGGACCGAGGTCTCTCCACCGGTCCTGCAGGGAATTGGGAGCCCAGTCTTCATTCCCCAGCGGCAGTGTGAATTGCAGGGGGCAGAGGTAGTTGGTCCTACCCCCCAGCAGCAGAGTGATATGCCGGGAAGGCAGTGTGAAGTGCAGCGTCCTCCCTCCCCAGCGGCAGGCTGAGTTACAGGGGGCAGAGGTAGTTGGTCCTACCCCCCAGCAGCAGCGTGATTTATTGGGAATTGGGAGCCCAGTCTCCATTCCCCAGCGGCAGTGTGAATTGCAAGGAATTGGGAACACAGTCTCCATTCCCCAGCGGCCGGCTGAGTTACAGGGGGCAGAGGTAGTTGGTCCTACCCCCCAGCAGCAGCGTGATTTTTTGGGAATAGAGAGCCCAGTCTCCATTCCCCAGCGGCAGAGTGTCCAGCAGGGAATAGAGATCCCAGTCTCCTTTCCCCAGCAGCAGGACACTGTATTGGGAGAAGAGACAGTCGGTCTCCCTCCACAGAGGATGGAAGTATGTATGGGAGAGGAGCTTGCTACCACCTCTCCCCAGTGGCGGATCATTGATGTGCAGGGAATAGAGAGCCCAGTCTCCTTTCCCCAGCGGCAGAGTGTCCAGCAGGGAATAGAGAGCCCAGTCTCCTTTCCCCAGCAGCAGGACACTGCATTGGGAGGAGAGACAGTCGGTCTCCCTCCACAAAGACTGAAAGTATGCATGGGAGAGGAGCTTGCTACCACCTCTCCCCAGCAGCGGATCATTAATGGGCAGGGAATAGAGAGCCTCGTCTCCTTTCCCCAGCGGCAGAGTAGTCTATTGGGAGAGGAGCTTGTTACCACCTCTCCCCAGTGGCAGCTCAATGTACCAGGGGGAGACTGTAATCCCCACAGTGGTGCAGATGGGACCGTGGTCTCTTTACTTACCACACAGGGGGTAGGGATGGTCAGTCCTACCCCCCCACAACAGAGCTGTGTATCCAAGGGGGAGACAGCCGGTCTCCCCATTCCGCAGCAGAGCTATGCACCTAAGGGGGAGACAGTCCGTCTCCAGCAACCAGGCTCCAACCAGACTACTCCGGTGGTAGTGCTGGCACCAGGACAGAGTACCGCTGGTCTCTGCCCACTCAGCAACCCACCAAGGCAGCCTACCAGTCCCCTACACAGCCGTGGTGAGGCACCTGGACATGGACAAGTTTCTCCGCTACCCAGGTGTAGTAACCATTTATTGTGGGTGGGCTGTACTGATTTTTATGCTTTGTGGGTGGGCTGCTGGACTAACAAGGGCACTGACCGGCAGGAGGTCAGGTACCCTGTTAGTCTTTTTGGAAAGGGGGAGAGAGTTTCACTGGTCTGCTCAATCTCTCATCAGCCCTTGCTAAACTTAAATCCAATGGCGATTTGACTGTGTTCGTGGGATCTGAGCGCTGTTCGGGTATATATTGAGCACTCAGGGTTCTGTGGGGGGTTCTGTTCAGTATGATAGGAATTATGTATTTTGTGTATTTTTGCTGTTGTTGTGAATAGAGATATTTCCTGTATGCTGGAGATAATTGGCTTACCACACCCAAGCCATGCTTGCAATCGGTCAAATAGGACTTCCATCTATCTTTTGAACCACCGAACCAATTTGTATGATTTTGACATATGTTTGTATTTGGAGTATTCTAATTCTTAAAAAGGTTTATGTGAATGTGATGTATACTTTTAAAGTTATGAAAATTGTGTAAAACTGTGTATTTTCCTGCCTGTGATAATTATGTTAGCCCATTATGTTCAGTAATTGTATCACAGGCAGAGGGGAGGATTTCTGCGTGAATGAATGAGAGTGTCTAGCTGTGTTGTGATTTTCTGATTGGTTGTTCTACAAAGCCCTGTGGGCGGTACTGTATGTGTAAAACCTGCATAAAATACCGGAGTTCGGGAGTGCTGCAGAATCATGGCTTTGGGACATACATGACTACAGAAAAGCCATGCTGGATCTCCCTATGGCTGATGATCTAAGGCCAGACCTGTTTGAATTGGCCATCCAGGAATGGGAACTGGAGCAGGATTGACAGTACCTACTCAGCTCCAGTCAGTCCCAGTATTCCTTGGAGTGGCAGTGGGAATTTCAGGGAGAGGAGACAACTGGTCTCTCTTCCCAGCAGCAGTGGACCCTGCAGGGAGAGGAGCCAGCCGGCCTCTCTCCCCAGCGGCAGTGCTCCCTACAGGAAGTGGAGACAATCAGTCTCCCTCCCCAGCAGCAGAGTGAGTCCCAGGGAGAGGAGACAACCGGTCTCTCCCCCCAGCAGCAGTGTGTTCTGCAGGGAGAGGAGGCAGCCAGCTTCTCTCCCCAGCAGCGGTGTTCCCTACCAGGAGTGGACACAATTGGTCTCCCCCCCAGCGGCAGGATAATGTTATGGGAGTGGAGACAGTCTGTCTCCCTCTCCAGCGGCAGCCTGTGTTTCAGGGATAGGAGCTCAGCACCCTCTCTCCCCAGCGGCAGCTTATCCTACCAAGGGGAGACACCAGTCTCCCAGATGGCGCAGATGGGACTGTAGTCTTCGTGCCTGACCCTCAGGGATGCTGGAGTATCAGGAGGAGGGGGTAAGTGATATCCCACCTCCCCAGCCATGTCCCCCCCAGGCTACCCCAGCAGAAGCGCTGGCATCGGGGCAGAGCGCAGCTGGCCTCTGCCCCCCAAACCCCCAAAGCATGTTGCCTAATTACACCAGAGGAATACCCAGGTGCAGTAACTGTTTGTTGTGGGTGGACTGCTCTTGTACCCGTTTGTTGTGGGTGGGCTACTCTGGTACCTGTTTATTGTGGGTGGGTGGATTGACTAACTTAGGCCCTGACCGGCAGAAGGTCAGATACCTGGTTAGATGTGTGACAAACTGTCTTTTGTCACTGGGTTTTTATATAACAAACTGCCCTTTGCCCCTGGCTTTTGGAGGAGCCTGATTGCCAGCCTCCTGCCCTGTGACTATGGCCCCTGGGAGCTTGTGTCCTCTAAAAATATTATTTGGGCTTATGAAACATTTTTTCTGCCCTTTGATTGCATGGGAGAATGTGCCTTTTCCTGTCCCATTGTTCTCCAGCAGGGTGTTGTCCCAGGGACACTGCCAGACCAGTTTAAAATGGTCTGCTCAATCTCTCATCAGCCCTTGTTAAACTTAAACCTCATGGCGATTTGACTGTTTTCATGAGATCTGAGCGCTGTTCAGATATATTGAGCGCTCAGAATGTGGGGGTTCTGTTCAGTATGATAGGAATTATGTATTTTTGTGTATTTTTGCTGCTGTGTGAATATAGATATTTTCTGTATGCTGGAGATAATTGGCTTACCACACCCAAGCCATGCTTGCAATTGGTCAAATAGGACTTCCATCTATCTTTTGAACCACTGGACTAATTTGTATGATTTTGACATATGTTTGTATTTGGAGTATGCTGATTCTGAAAACGGTTTATGTGAATGTGATGTATACTTTTAAAGTTATGAAAATTGTGTAAAACTGTGTATTTTCCTGCCTGTGACTGTGTTCATGGGATCTGAGCGCTGTTCAGATATATTGAGCGCTCAGAACCAAGCTATCTGGGGATAGGTTGAATGTGGGGGTTCTGTTCAGTATGATAGGAATTATGTATTTTGTGTATTTTTGCTGTTGTTGTGAATAGAGATATTTTCTGTATGCTGGAGATAATTTGCTTACCACACCCAAGCCATGCTTGCAGTCGGTCAAATAGAAACAAAGAAACATAGAATGTGACGGCAGATAAGAGCCATTCGGCCCATCTAGTCTGCCCAATTTTCTAAATACTTTCATTAGTCTCTGGCCTTATCTTATAGTTAGGATAGCATTATGCCTATCCCACGCATGCTTAAACTCCTTCACTGTGTTAACCTCTACCACTTCAGCTGGAAGGATATTCCATGCATCCACTACCCTCTCTGTAAATTAATACTTCCTGATATTATTTTTAAACATTTGTCCCTCTAATTTAAGACACTGTCCTCTTGTTATGGTAGTTTTTCTTCTTTTAAATATAGTCTCCTCCTTTACTGTGTTGATTCCCTTTATGTATTTAAATGTTTCTATCATATCCCCCCTGTCTCGTCTTTCCTCCAAGCTATACATGTTAAGATCCTTTAACCTTCCCTGGTAAGTTTTATCCTGCAATCCATGAACCAGTTTAGTAGCCCTTCTCTGAACTCTCTCTAAGGTATCAATATCCTTCTGAAGATACGGTCTCCAGTACTGCGTACAATACTCCAAGTGAGGTCTCAACAGTGTTCTGTACAATGGCATGAGCACTTCCCTCTTTCTACTGCTAATACCTCTCCCTATACAACCAAGCATTCGGCTAGCATTTCCTTCATTAATAATCTCCAGGACAGAGAGGAGGAAACCAGGATGCATTGTGGGAAAGTATTGTGGCTGTGTGTACGAAAGTGATACATGTCTGTCTGCTGTTTCAGCATCCCATTTGGTCCCTTAGGGGAGTGTCCACCAGGTGGGAGACCTGCATAAAAACAGGGGCAGGTAGCCCTCAATAAACAGACCACTGCTTGACCCTCAACACGGAGCCTTGTCTCGTCCTTGGGGGGATTCACTGTATGCTGTTGGGGATTGACTGCTAGGAGTGTAAGCTGATGTATGCTTTTCCTATTCGTCTGCTAGCAGCTATTCGTGAGGTTTCAGTTTGGAGTGCTATCTTATTCCCTGGTATGCAGTTCGGGAGTTTTATGTATTCACCTATATCCAATTCGGGAGTTTTTGATGTTCTGCAGTAGCTGTGCCTTTCTGAGAAAAGGGGATTATCGCCTAAACTGATTTTATTCCCTTTTATGCTGAAACGGTCCGTTACAATTGGTGGCAAGCGGCGGGATCGTTCCTACAGCCAGAAGGACAGCTACAGAACACCATTGCTTTGGATTTTTACAATTTGAGGGCAACGCATGTCTGAGTACAGCGACCCTGACAGCACCAGGATGGAACCAGCAGTGGAGTATGATGAGGGTGACATGGATGACCGGGATGCATTAAGGAAAGGCATCTGGTACCAGGCCCTGGATAACGTACAGTACCAGCGGGGCAAGAGTCTCCCCAGTGAAGAGCAGCGATGGCAGACACGACTGGCACTGCGGATGCCCTTCCTGGAACTAGAGCACCGGGTATGGCAGGAGCTATGGCTGGAGGATGCCTACCAGGCGCTCTGGTGGTATATGGCACAGTATATACCCTGGACAGCCGAACATGACAAGCCAGAGGGAGAGGAGTTTGATGGTCCTGGCTTGTTATGGGAGTCCTTTGCAGAGCCTGGCTTCGGGAGCCCTGTGCAAACCAGACTGCAGGACATTTTCTATGAGAGGGAGGCTAGGCATGAGTGGGATGACCCCCATGAGGTAGAGCAAGACCTGGCTCACCTAGCAACCCTGGAGTGGGAACTGGAGAAAAACTACCGAGATCTCTTCCACTTCATTGGGAAGGCTCAGCAGGACAGTAAGGTGACAGACCCAGATCCAGACCCCTTCCGCTGGGAAGATATTGTAGAGATTTACTGGGAAGAACCCCAGGTGGCCGGTAGAGATGGGACCGAGGTCTCTCCACCGGTCCTGCAGGGAATTGGGAGCCCAGTCTTCATTCCCCAGCGGCAGTGTGAATTGCAGGGGGCAGAGGTAGTTGGTCCTACCCCCCAGCAGCAGAGTGATATGCCGGGAAGGCAGTGTGAAGTGCAGCGTCCTCCCTCCCCAGCGGCAGGCTGAGTTACAGGGGGCAGAGGTAGTTGGTCCTACCCCCCAGCAGCAGCGTGATTTATTGGGAATTGGGAGCCCAGTCTCCATTCCCCAGCGGCAGTGTGAATTGCAAGGAATTGGGAACACAGTCTCCATTCCCCAGCGGCCGGCTGAGTTACAGGGGGCAGAGGTAGTTGGTCCTACCCCCCAGCAGCAGCGTGATTTTTTGGGAATAGAGAGCCCAGTCTCCATTCCCCAGCGGCAGAGTGTCCAGCAGGGAATAGAGAGCCCAGTCTCCTTTCCCCAGCAGCAGGACACTGTATTGGGAGAAGAGACAGTCGGTCTCCCTCCACAGAGGATGGAAGTATGTATGGGAGAGGAGCTTGCTACCACCTCTCCCCAGTGGCGGATCATTGATGAGCAGGGAATAGAGAGCCCAGTCTCCTTTCCCCAGCGGCAGAGTGTCCAGCAGGGAATAGAGAGCCCAGTCTCCTTTCCCCAGCAGCAGGACACTGCATTGGGAGGAGAGACAGTCGGTCTCCCTCCACAAAGACTGAAAGTATGCATGGGAGAGGAGCTTGCTACCACCTCTCCCCAGCAGCGGATCATTAATGGGCAGGGAATAGAGAGCCTCGTCTCCTTTCCCCAGCGGCAGAGTAGTCTATTGGGAGAGGAGCTTGTTACCACCTCTCCCCAGCGGCAGCTCAATGTACCAGGGGGAGACTGTAATCCCCACAGTGGTGCAGATGGGACCGTGGTCTCTTTACTTACCACACAGGGGGTAGGGATGGTCAGTCCTACCCCCCCACGACAGAGCTGTGTATCCAAGGGGGAGACAGCCGGTCTCCCCATTCCGCAGCAGAGCTATGCACCTAAGGGGGAGACAGTCCGTCTCCAGCAACCAGGCTCCAACCAGACTACTCCGGTGGTAGTGCTGGCACCAGGACAGAGTACCGCTGGTCTCTGCCCACTCAGCAACCCACCAAGGCAGCCTACCAGTCCCCTACACAGCCGTGGTGAGGCACCTGGACATGGACAAGTTTCTCCGCTACCCAGGTGTAGTAACCATTTATTGTGGGTGGGCTGTACTGATTTTTATGCTTTGTGGGTGGGCTGCTGGACTAACAAGGGCACTGACCGGCAGGAGGTCAGGTACCCTGTTAGTCTTTTTGGAAAGGGGGAGAGAGTTTCACTGGTCTGCTCAATCTCTCATCAGCCCTTGCTAAACTTAAATCCAATGGCGATTTGACTGTGTTCGTGGGATCTGAGCGCTGTTCGGGTATATATTGAGCACTCAGGGTTCTGTGGGGGGTTCTGTTCAGTATGATAGGAATTATGTATTTTGTGTATTTTTGCTGTTGTTGTGAATAGAGATATTTCCTGTATGCTGGAGATAATTGGCTTACCACACCCAAGCCATGCTTGCAATCGGTCAAATAGGACTTCCGTCTATCTTTTGAACCACCGAACCAATTTGTATGATTTTGACATATGTTTGTATTTGGAGTATTCTAATTCTTAAAAAGGTTTATGTGAATGTGATGTATACTTTTAAAGTTATGAAAATTGTGTAAAACTGTGTATTTTCCTGCCTGTGATAATTATGTTAGCCCATTATGTTCAGTAATTGTATCACAGGCAGAGGGGAGGATTTCTGCGTGAATGAATGAGAGTGTCTAGCTGTGTTGTGATTTTCTGATTGGTTGTTCTACAAAGCCCTGTGGGCGGTACTGTATGTGTAAAACCTGCATAAAATACCGGAGTTCGGGAGTGCTGCAGAATCATGGCTTTGGGACATACATGACTACAGAAAAGCCATGCTGGATCTCCCTATGGCTGATGATCTAAGGCCAGACCTGTTTGAATTGGCCATCCAGGAATGGGAACTGGAGCAGGATTGACAGTACCTACTCAGCTCCAGTCAGTCCCAGTATTCCTTGGAGTGGCAGTGGGAATTTCAGGGAGAGGAGACAACTGGTCTCTCTTCCCAGCAGCAGTGGACCCTGCAGGGAGAGGAGCCAGCCGGCCTCTCTCCCCAGCGGCAGTGCTCCCTACAGGAAGTGGAGACAATCAGTCTCCCTCCCCAGCAGCAGAGTGAGTCCCAGGGAGAGGAGACAACCGGTCTCTCCCCCCAGCAGCAGTGTGTTCTGCAGGGAGAGGAGGCAGCCAGCTTCTCTCCCCAGCAGCGGTGTTCCCTACCAGGAGTGGACACAATTGGTCTCCCCCCCAGCGGCAGGATAATGTTATGGGAGTGGAGACAGTCTGTCTCCCTCTCCAGCGGCAGCCTGTGTTTCAGGGATAGGAGCTCAGCACCCTCTCTCCCCAGCGGCAGCTTATCCTACCAAGGGGAGACACCAGTCTCCCAGATGGCGCAGATGGGACTGTAGTCTTCGTGCCTGACCCTCAGGGATGCTGGAGTATCAGGAGGAGGGGGTAAGTGATATCCCACCTCCCCAGCCATGTCCCCCCCAGGCTACCCCAGCAGAAGCGCTGGCATCGGGGCAGAGCGCAGCTGGCCTCTGCCCCCCAAACCCCCAAAGCATGTTGCCTAATTACACCAGAGGAATACCCAGGTGCAGTAACTGTTTGTTGTGGGTGGACTGCTCTTGTACCCGTTTGTTGTGGGTGGGCTACTCTGGTACCTGTTTATTGTGGGTGGGTGGATTGACTAACTTAGGCCCTGACCGGCAGAAGGTCAGATACCTGGTTAGATGTGTGACAAACTGTCTTTTGTCACTGGGTTTTTATATAACAAACTGCCCTTTGCCCCTGGCTTTTGGAGGAGCCTGATTGCCAGCCTCCTGCCCTGTGACTATGGCCCCTGGGAGCTTGTGTCCTCTAAAAATATTATTTGGGCTTATGAAACATTTTTTCTGCCCTTTGATTGCATGGGAGAATGTGCCTTTTCCTGTCCCATTGTTCTCCAGCAGGGTGTTGTCCCAGGGACACTGCCAGACCAGTTTAAAATGGTCTGCTCAATCTCTCATCAGCCCTTGTTAAACTTAAACCTCATGGCGATTTGACTGTTTTCATGAGATCTGAGCGCTGTTCAGATATATTGAGCGCTCAGAATGTGGGGGTTCTGTTCAGTATGATAGGAATTATGTATTTTTGTGTATTTTTGCTGCTGTGTGAATATAGATATTTTCTGTATGCTGGAGATAATTGGCTTACCACACCCAAGCCATGCTTGCAATCGGTCAAATAGGACTTCCATCTATCTTTTGAACCACTGGACTAATTTGTATGATTTTGACATATGTTTGTATTTGGAGTATGCTGATTCTGAAAACGGTTTATGTGAATGTGATGTATACTTTTAAAGTTATGAAAATTGTGTAAAACTGTGTATTTTCCTGCCTGTGACTGTGTTCATGGGATCTGAGCGCTGTTCAGATATATTGAGCGCTCAGAACCAAGCTATCTGGGGATAGGTTGAATGTGGGGGTTCTGTTCAGTATGATAGGAATTATGTATTTTGTGTATTTTTGCTGTTGTTGTGAATAGAGATATTTTCTGTATGCTGGAGATAATTTGCTTACCACACCCAAGCCATGCTTGCAGTCGGTCAAATAGAAACATAGAAACATAGAATGTGACGGCAGATAAGAGCCATTCGGCCCATCTAGTCTGCCCAATTTTCTAAATACTTTCATTAGTCTCTGGCCTTATCTTATAGTTAGGATAGCATTATGCCTATCCCACGCATGCTTAAACTCCTTCACTGTGTTAACCTCTACCACTTCAGCTGGAAGGATATTCCATGCATCCACTACCCTCTCTGTAAATTAATACTTCCTGATATTATTTTTAAACATTTGTCCCTCTAATTTAAGACACTGTCCTCTTGTTATGGTAGTTTTTCTTCTTTTAAATATAGTCTCCTCCTTTACTGTGTTGATTCCCTTTATGTATTTAAATGTTTCTATCATATCCCCCCTGTCTCGTCTTTCCTCCAAGCTATACATGTTAAGATCCTTTAACCTTCCCTGGTAAGTTTTATCCTGCAATCCATGAACCAGTTTAGTAGCCCTTCTCTGAACTCTCTCTAAGGTATCAATATCCTTCTGAAGATACGGTCTCCAGTACTGCGTACAATACTCCAAGTGAGGTCTCAACAGTGTTCTGTACAATGGCATGAGCACTTCCCTCTTTCTACTGCTAATACCTCTCCCTATACAACCAAGCATTCGGCTAGCATTTCCTGCTGCTCTATTACATTGTCTGCCTACCTTTAAATCATCAGAAATAATCACCCCTAAATCCCTTTCCTCAGATGTTGAGGTTAGGACTCTATCAAATATTCTGTACTCTGCCCTTGGGTTTTTACGTCCAAGATGCATTATCTTGCACTTATCCACATTAAATGTCAGTTGCCACAACTCTGACAATTTTTCTAGTTTACCTAAATCATTAGCCATTTGGCTTATCCCTCCTGGAACATCAACCCTGTTATATATCTTAATATCATCAGCAAAAAGACATACCTTACCATCAAGACCTTCTGCAATATCACTAATAAAAATATTGAAGAGAATGGGTCCAAGTACAGATCCCTGAGGTACCCCACTGGTGACAAGCCCAAGCTTCGAATATACTCCATTGACTACAACCCTCTGTTGCCTGTCACTCAGCCACTGCCTTACCCATTCAACAATATTGGAATCCAAACTTAAAGATTGCAGTTTATTGATAAGCCTTCTATGTGCAACAGTGTCAAAAGCCTTACTGAAATCTAGGTAAGCAATGTCTACTGCACCACCCTGATCTATAATTTTAGTTACCCAATCAAAAAAATCAATAAGATTAGTTTGGCATGATCTCCCTGAAGTAAACCCATGTTGTCTCTGGTCTTGAAATCCATGTGTTTTTTGATGTTCAACAATCCTATCCTTTAACATGGTTTTCATCACTTTCCCCACTACTGAAGTAAGGCTTACTGGCCTGTAGTTGCCCGACTCCTCCCTATTACCTTTCTTATCGTTTTCTTCGCCTGTCGTTCTGAGTGTTATGCACAGGCAGAACTTCAGAGAATGACAGTGTGGAAGCAACCTACCGTATATCATTGGCAAAAACACTAAAAACGTCCTTAACCTCTGAAACCTCATTGCAAGCCAAGTCATTTGTCCCTAGATGGACAAGTACATCCAATTCCCCTTCCTGCTTTGCTCGCTTAACAATATTACAGATACGTCTCCTGTCTCTGTGAGCAGTAGCTCCGGGAAGACACCTCACAAGACCACCATTGTCCATCTCCACACCTCTTATGATGGAATCCCCCAACAACAACTGCTTTCTATTAGGCCTCACCATAGTCTCCAAGCCTCTCTCCACAACACCACTAGCCTCAGTGCATCTCTCCACAACACCCCTAGCCTCAGTGCCTCTCTCCACAACACCACTAGCCTCAGTGCCTCTCTCCACAACACCACTAGCCTCAGTTCCTCTCTCCACAACACCACTAGCTTCAGTTCCTCTCTCCACAACACCACTAGCCTCAGTGCCTCTCTCCACAACACCACTACCCTCAGTGCCTGTCTCCATAACACCATTACACTCTGAAGTCTAGAAAATGAATTATGTAGAGCAACAGACCGTGCAATATGCCTTTTATCCACAACTCTAAGTCTACCAGATCCTACAGTGATCCATCTGTCATTCCTATTATGTCTCTGCGGCAGTGGCTTTGCAGCAGTTCCAGCCTGAGTTTGTTTACCAGATAATTTACAAATCTCAGACTTCAAAAATACAATCTCCTGCCGCAAGATAGAGAACTGTCTACAGATTAGACAACAACCAAACCTCCAAAAAGTGGAACGTGAAACAAATGCATAGCAACTATTACACTGAACTAAGCCTGCCATTCCAATGAGGTGAATTAATTTAAATCAAACACATTTTTACTTTTTATTTATCCTCCTGAATAACTCAGATTACCTCCAGTTTATCTCCAGAATATCTCCAACCACACACACTTAGAAGCAACACTTAGATAAAGCAACCAAGCTAGGATAGGACTTACATCTATCTTTTGAACCACTGGACCAATTTGTATGATTTTGTATTTGGAGTATGCTGATTCTGAAAATGTTTTTTGTGAATGTGATGTATACTTTTAAAGTTATGAATATTGTGTAAAACTGTGTATTTTCCTGCCTATGATAATTACGTTAGCCCATTGTGTTCAGTAATTGTATCAAAGGCAGAGGGGAGCATTTCTGCTGGAATGAATGGGAGTGTTTAGCTGTATTGTAATGTTCTGATTGGTTGTTCTACAAAACCCTGTGGGCGGTACTGTATGTGTAAATACTGCATAAAAGAAAGCCCTTTGGTGCTAATTTAAACAGATCTTCTTGACCCTCAATACGTAGCCTTGTCTCGTTATTGGAGGGAACTGCTATAATCACACTGGAGATTGCTATGCTCTGCATACTCCCTTGAGCTTTAAATCACCTAGCTCTTCTAAGAGCTGTTCCTGATACGCTCTCCTGGAGGAGAGGTCTTGCCCACACAGTCCTGAATGCTGGAGATTCATACAGGGTGGAAGGAAGAGGTCTTTCCCACATGGTCTTGGAGGACAGAAGCTGATCCAGGGTGGAAGGAAGACGGCAAAACTCTGGTTAAGCTACGGCGGTTGTGGAGTCTGCAGTGGTTGTGGTGTCTGGTGCGGTGCTTGTGGAAGCTAGGAAGCATCCATCAATGGAAGGTACTCGGTCGGAGTACGGGGAGTTCCGTTACACATGTCCACTCACTTCTATGAGCTGCTCTATAGTATCTTATTGAGCAAATGTCTACACACTTCTCAATTACTTTAAAGAGAAAATGCTGAGGGTTTATGGGGATATTCAGTTACATAGTATGTCATAAATGCCTTAGATGAAAGAACATTTATACACTATTTAAAAAAAAAAAAAAAAAAGTGCATTACCGGTGTAACAAAAGTGAGCTTTGCTGAGTAATGACTACTTTTAAGAGAACACTATAGTGTCAGAAATCAATGCATTTATATTAAGGAAAGTTCACATCTCCATGCACTATGCAGCACTGACTCAGGAAGCACCTCTTGTAGTGACTGTCATTAGAGGCGTTCCTAGGCAATAATGTAAACATTGTTTTTTCTCTTTAAAGGCTGTGTTCACATAAAAAAGTCTGCAAAGACAAGCTATACACACCACAAAAATTAAATTAAGCTGTAGTTGCTCTGGAGACCATAGTGTCCCACTAATGCATAAACAAATCTGTTAGTTATCAGAAATATCAAACTGTAAGTAGCAGAGCCTCCTTCTTGGGCCAAGCTTATTTTTTTTTTTTTAACAGCTGTAGTTTAAGACACATCTAATACTCTACTGAGGAACAAATGAGAACAGTTCATGCTAGGACAGAGTGGAAACATTTGTCAGGGCTTACCTGAGTTGGGAGTCTGGCAGGCAGAGGTATATGCTCACCCTTGCAGGTAAACACAGGCTGAGGTGGTCAGGTAAGAATTCACCTGGCCTGTGAGTCGGTGCACGGGGGCTGTGCAGGATAATTCTCCAAGTCGCAGTACAGGAACGAATAAAGCAGGTGAATCATTGTGGGAAGCCAAAGGTCAGAGCAGGCCAGAAATCAGAATAAACAAAACAACAAGCCAAGGTCAAGAGTAAACTGGAGAACACGAAACAGCAGTATGATCCCCAAGGAGTCAAGGAACTGACCATATGGATTCCGCAAGAGATGTGTTCACCCCTGTCCCAGCAAGTGTCCAGCCTGGCCCAGACTGTTTCGGAGCTGTACAGTACGCCCAGCCTCGGAACCTGCTTACTCAGAACATGTCTTACTGCCTGACAGATTCGACGTTCCCGTTCCACCTTCTCGATGTTCAAGATAGACTGTGAACTCCTGTTTGCCTTGAAACCCAAAACCTACGTCACCGACTTTATCAAGGTCTGTTCTGCTATCAATGTACTTTCTGGGCAGATTAAGGACTGGGCATACCAGAAGCTGCAAGAGAATAGTACTGTCTTGGACACTTGGGAGTCGTTTATGTCCGCAGTGGACTCACAGTGCTTGGCTTCTAAGAAGGAAACTCCCAAACTGGCTCAAAGTACCCGCAGAGCTCGGTTACCTAAAGAAGACTATGTACAAACTTATCAAGTTCCCGTCTCGTTCCAGCGTGAACCCACTTCCAGGAATCTGTCCTGTTACCCTGAGTGTACTCCAGCTAGCAATAGCACCTCGTTGGACGGGGAGGAACCTATGGAGATCAGATTTACCAGGACTAGGTTGCCTCTAAAGGAAAAAGACCATAGGAGGGCCCATGGCCTGTGCCTATACTGTAGAGAAAGAGTGCATTTCATCTCTATCTGCCAATTTTGTCCACCCAGGCAAAGACCTCTTCTCAGAACACCGTCTAGAAGTCATCTCAGAAACACCGTCTAGAAGCTGCCATGGTTGCTGCCAGCCATGTCCCTGTTCTGTGACACAGAAGGGTACTCAGACTATGGTGAATAACATACCCAGTACTTCTGAGAAGTCTGAACCTCCGCCGGAAAACACTCATGTTAAAGCTGGTACAATCACCACTTCCTGTCAACCTAAAGAGCAGTTACTTACGGACTGTACCTATGCCTCCAATGGTACCATGGTTCGCAAAATAGATTTGGTGATGTTTGAAAAAGCTTTGAAAGCCACAAACTCTGCTCCTGGTAATGTAAGGAAAAAGGTTCCGAGAATAAGACTCATGGGATCAAGGTACTTGCCGCTTGCACCCAATCCATTGCCAACCCTAACCTCTCTCCAGTACTACCTGAAAATGCTAATTGTTCTGTGAAGAAAGATCCTCCTCCTGGCTACACTTGTGCATCTGATGGGACTCTAGTGGTTTCGGAACACTTGCATGACTTTGAAAGGGCACTGCTAGCCATCAAGACCGCTCAAGCTATGTCCTCCGACCTTTGGCTTCCCACGACGATTCTCCTGCTTTATCCGTTCCTGTACTGCGACTTGGAGAATTATCCTGCACAGCCCCCGTGCACCAACTCAAAGGCCAGGTGAATTCTTACCTGACCACCTCGGCCTGTGTTTACTTTCAAGGGTGAGCCTATATCTCTGCCTGCCGGACTCCCAACTCAGGTAAGCCCTGACACTATTTTAGAGAGAAGAGTGAGGAATATATGGCTCCAGTTCTGTGAATGAAGAGGAAAGTTTGTGCAAAGATATTGAAACTGAAATCTGTATTCAGATTGTATGTAACCATAAACTAAGTTTCTATTCCATTGTTTGTATCTGTCTATTTCTGTTTTTAAGTAAACCCTGTTTTAAAATCAGTGTGTGCGTGCGTGCGTGCGTGTGTTCACTTTATGTAGGTATTCTATGTGATCAACAGAAATACCTTTTTTAAATATTGAAATGCATTGTGAGAGCTATCTCATAAATGTAAGTATTTAATATTTTATTGAAAGTTTTGATATAGTTCATGTTAAAAATAAATATTTTTGTAATATTCCGATTGTTATCATATTTCATTTAACTAAATAACATGCTTGTTTGTAACTTTATGATATAGCAGATACATTAGTGCGATTTGATGCCTAGACTGTCCCTTTAATACAAGATGGTTTTAATTTGTGCTATTGGCATTTCTTTACAATAAGTATATGCAGCACACATAAATGTAAATGCAAAGCATTTTGTTGCACTATAGAAAAATCCCTTTGAAAAAAGATATATATCCTTTGTATAAATATTTTTTAAATGTAGTCACAAAGTAAGGTTTTTTTTATTTATCTACAACAATATGTGAGGCATTTAAGGCAAGAGAGAGTGTTGTTATTAAGGAGGTTAATGGGTCCTACTGCCTGTGATTTATTCCCTGAAGAGAGGTAGATCATAAACATTTCTGAAGAGTAAAACGTGACTTTGATACAGTTTATCTTGATCATTGAAATTATGTATTTTTCCTTCCACTAAACAAAGAAATTGGCATAAATAGAAGGAGAGAAGTGTCAATTATCTACCAGGATCTCACATTTTAAATGTATTAGTGACGTTAAAATAACGTTGCTTGTATATGTTTTAATAAATTAAAATAAAGTATATTATGGACTGTATAATCAGAACACTATTCAAAACATATGACACTTCTTAACATTCTATCCCTCTTTAGATTTGAATGGTTGAAGAGATGACAAAAATATAGATAGACAAACAGATTGATAGACAGACAGATAAACAGACACAGACCATGTGATGCAAGGTCCTTAATCTTAGGGCACATCTCAACCTGAATTAAAGTAACTTCAAGTAAGTTTGGGTAGACCAGGACATGCATGTCCCAGTACTGTTGTGAGATTAACCCCTTAATGACACATGACGGAAATGTTCTGTTGTGCTGGGCTTTAACTTCTGAAGCTGTGTCGTTAAGGGGTTAAAGGAACCCTAATAGTAGTCTTAATGGTAAAAAGTGCACTGGTGGGAAATAATGCCATCTTGAGGTTAAGAAAATAGTCATGAACCACCCAACCATTGGTCTTGTGGTTTATTATGATGACAGAACCCGTCAAAGGGATTTTTGTCTTAAAGGGACACTATAGTCACCTGAACAACTTTAGCTTAATGAAGCAGTTTTGGTGTATAGAACATTCCCCTGCAGCCTCACTGCTCAATCCTCTGCCTCCTCTGCTAGGAGTTAAATGCCTTTGTTCATGAACCCTAGTCACACCTCCCTGCTTGTGACTTGCACAGCCTTCCATAAACACTTCCTGTAAAGCGAGCCCTATTTAGGCTTTCTTTATTGCAAGTTCTGTTTAATTAATATTTTCTTATCCCCTGCTATGTTAATAGCTTGCTAGACCCTGCAATAGCCTCCTGTGTGTGATTAAAGTTCAATTTAGAGATTGAGATACAATTATTTAAGGTAAATTACATCTGTTTGAAAGTGAAACCAGTTTTTGTTTTCATGGAGGCTCTGTCAATCATAGCCAGGGGAGGTGTGGCTAGGGCTGCATAAAACAGAAACAAAGTGATTTAACTCCTAAATAACAGTGAATTGAGCAGTGAAATTGCAGGGGAATGATCTATACACTAAAACTGCTTTATTTAGCTAAAGTAATTTAGGTGACTATAGTGTTCCTTTAATATATTTCAAATACTTGTTAAGGATCTTCATAATCGTTTTCCCTGTCTAACAAGGAGATTTGAGTATTGTAGTGTTGTAGTATTGATTTGAATAAGAGTAGAGGGAGTTTCCTATCAGACTGGGCACAGAATAACAAATGAACAGAAAGTTCTGAAGCTGCCAAAAGGAAGTGACAGATTTTGTGAGTGGGAATAAAGACAATATAGTGAATATGTTCTAACCGGAAAAATAGAATTCCACCAAGTCCTAAAAGAGTTAAAATGAACTAAGAACACCCTAAAGTGTGAATATCCAGGAGCAAAGAATTCGATTTAGTATTGGCATGAATTAAATATAATAAAATTAATGGTAAAAACTTAAAACACAATCTTCAAATACAATTTGAACTAGGTTAAAAAGTAGAGTATATACAAAGACACATCTGTATCACAATAGGATTGAGCTCCAAAACACGTGAGTTGACAATTGTGGACTTATATGTTGTGTGTAGTTTACATATTGCACTATTGGTTTTCTTGTTTTTGCTCTCTTCTATATGCATTATTAAAAAAAAAAACTGGTGGGTTGATGCTGCTGGCTTTCTTTGTGAACCAGCCTCCGAAGTCTATTGCACAAGGATGTGGAAGGAGAAGAGAAAATTCTCCTGTCTTAGCAAGAAGCTTTATGGTCTCCACTGTTGAATAGTAATTTGATGCACATTGTAACATGCTTTTTTGTGGCATTGGTGCAGTAAAGGCTTCTTTCTGGCCACTTGGCCATGCAGCTAATTTTTGTTCATGTATCGTCATATTGTGCTTCTTAAAACAAACACACCGTGTTTTTCCAGAGCAGCCTGTATTTCTCCTGAGGTTATCTGTGGGTTTTTCTCTGTATCCCAAAAATTCTGGCTGCTGTGGCTGAAATCTTTCTTGGTCTACCTGACCTTGGCTTGGTATCAAGAGATCCCCGAATTTTCCACTTAATAATTGATTGAACGGTACTGACTGGCATTTTCAAGACTTTGGATATCTTTTTATATCCTTTTCCATCTTTATAAAGTTCCATTACCTGGCAAGCCAGTAACCTATCTCATGCTGATGAGTTGAAATAACAACGAAATAGCTGTCCATGAGTGGTTCACTGGCACTGCACCTCTTCCTGAGTTGTGTTTCAAAACTGTTGTATGCAGCAGACACATACTCCAAGGAATCCGTGTATAATGTGGAAATATGAGGCAAAAATGTGGTTCTTTGTTGAGCTCATTTGCATACACCTACCCATATTCCTTTGCACTAGTGAGAGCACTGTTAAAGTGAGATTTCTGTGGTAAAAGCAAGTCTTATGGCTTGCCTGGTGTGTGTATTTGTGTTTAACATTGCATTAACTGTTCATTTATTTCAGGTGGAAGGGGTTTTCATCCACACTTTTTCCCCACCACAACTTTTTTTTGGCATATATATAAATTCTATATTAAACAAAGAACTTCCCACTAAACAAAATTATTTATTTGGCACATATTCACCTTTTTCTGCTTTAGACATGAATTCATGCTTTTACACATATTCCTGGGGGACATTTTTGCAAGTCTGAGAAATTGTTAGCATTACTTGAAAAACAGGATAGTCTAGAAATGTTTTTTTAACACTTGTATTTCCCTGTGTCTTTATCCAATGTCTGCAGATTTACAGTGTAACTAGAAAAGAAGCACAAGATGTGTGCTCTGTTTATGTCTTCCTTGCTTCTCTGCAAAGCCACATTAAATTGTGTACTGCTTAAGCTTTGAACTTCACATTTTAGAGGCCCTGTAGAACTGACAACCAACCTTGGTATCACAAATATTGGTGAACCCTAATTCCCACAGATTATCGATCTTTCTGGTAGATGATTGCCTTCAGAAAATGTGCTAAGGGCTTTGAGAAAATGTGTTCCCAGAACATTTGTATTATTGGGTGGGGAAGCCATCTGGGCTTGACTCATAGTTACGTTAGTTGATTTAATGTCTGTTTGAAGTTCGTCATAGGAGAAAGGTTCTTTAAGGGCATGTGAAACATAAAAGGGAAGGATAACATTCTCAAATTATTAATTGATGACATGATGCATAGTTAGTGTCTCTGGGAAGTTTTATAGGGATGTGCAAAAATTGCAGAATGTTCAGGGCAATTTTGTGTCAGCCCTATTTGAACTATCTTTTATCAATATAAGTGGCTTGTCAGTATTGTATGAGTACTATGGGATAATTGTCAGTATTGTATGAGTACTATGGCTTTTTTATCAGAGATGCATTGATCTATAATGAGATGCTAATTGGCCAGGGTAGTGTTTGGCTCTGCCCCCACCCCACCTCCTTGGCTGAGATCATCATAATTAATTATCTCAGCCAATGTAATGCTTTCCCATTGGAAATATTCGGATCGGGGGCATGGTCAGTGCTGGCGAACCCATACTGCACTAGGAATAAAGGTGATTTTTTTTATTACCTTTTAATTGGGGCAACTCACCTAAATGGGGATTTTAACACTATACGGTCAAGAATCCACGTTTCTGTTCCTGACCCTATAGTGTTACTTTATGCGCTTGAATTTGAGAAATGATTCTTAAGTTCCCTGGATTGTTCTTTCTAATTGACTTGGTCCTCCTGTCTAGTAATATCAATTTGCCTCTGACAGTACATACATGTGTTTCCCAAAGAAAAATTAACATCTCAAGAATGTTTCATTGTAAAGATCATCAATTAGTTTCCACTAGACTTGTGCAGGCTGAAAAATGTTGGTTCGTCATACCGGATTCGAGAGAAAAAAACATTCTGAATTCCAGAATTTAGTTCAACAGTGCCATATCACCTTCTACCAACTGCATGTCCATCAGTCAGAATGAAAGGCCTTTGAAAAAAAGTGGACCAGCAGCAGGAGTAAGACATTTTTACTTTTCTTTTTTTATGATGTGTGTGAACAAGGGGAGGGCCTGTCACTAATGGCATTACTGTGGCCCCAAAGTGTTGTCACATTCCGAAATGAATAAGAACTGACACTAGCTTTCCTATTATAGTACAATCCTCATGCCCCAGTCAATGCCAACAAAGTGTTGGGTATATATACAATATGGACTGGCCTCTTCTGTTCTAAAATCCATTCCAGCATGTCTTTTTTGTATTGATTTTCAAACATACATTATTCATTATCATATGTTATATCAAAATGACATATAAACTTACATACGGCAAGGCCGTATGATGGAAGGAGAGGAGACTATTATATACTCAACTCAGGTCATCTCTGGGTCTCAACTGCCCTCTATAATGTCGATCCTAAAATCTTTATCCAGTTGTTCCAAATACAGTATTTTTCTTGAGTGACACAAAAATTAGAGGCAATTACTCGATCCATTTTACACTGGAATTTGACACGCTCTTAAATTTGCGGCCACAGTTCAACCTTAGAAGTTTTCTAGCGTTTAAAGGCCATTAAAATATGGATCAAAAACCATCTTTTGCTTTTCGGTAGAGATGGTAAATTCAGATTTAATATTGCCATCTCTTCTGTCCAGACCCAGTTCAATCCTAGGAATTTATAAATATATTAAAAAAGTGTTTCCCACCAGGATTTAACTAAAGGGCATTCCCACCATATATGTAGTTCATTGGCTGTGTCAGCGCCGCATCTCCAGCAGAAACATCTATCCTGGGGATACATCTTTTTTCGTTTTTGAGGTGTTAAATATCACCTCTTTAGAATCTTGTAATGGGTTTCCATTACATTAAGGCAATGAATGAGTATACTGCTTGTAATGCAGCATACCACTCTGTGATATCAATTCTTTTTTAAGATATCTAGTCCACCTGTATTTTGCCTTGGGGATGGTATTTCCTTTAATAGCTTGTACTATAACAATATATTTTGAAAGTAATTTTGTATCCTTTCCAAGTTCAATAATAGTGTTCAATTTGTCCACTTTTTTACTTGAACTGTTTCCTATATATAGAGGTATTTAACCCCTTAAGGACTGGACTGTTTTTTGCGATGTTATACATTTGCGACCAGGCCTCTTTTTACACTTTTGTTGTGTTTTGTGTTAGAAAGACGAATGAATGAATAGAAATTTCAGAAAAACAAACACCGAATACCAGTGTTCGTTTGTTCTTTCAGTTTATTACAAGGAGGGAGCTACTGGCTCCCGGCTCCCGGCTCCCGGCTCCCTCCTTGTAATATGTGTAGATAGAAGCGGCAGGGAGCAATGCTCCCCGCCACTTCCTAAATGCCCCAGGTCCTCCCTCAGTCTATGGGGGTCATTATGACCCCCATAATAGCATAAAGGAGATTAAAATCTCCCAAATGCCCCTACTCGCTATACTGCAAGTAGGGGCATGTCTACTAAACAGTGAGCAGCCTGTTGTCTGCTCACTGTTAAAAAAACCAAAACCCTAGTACCCCCCACCCAGCCCCCACCCTGAGCGGTGGATGGGGGCCATAAATAACAATAGGGGGACCTATTGTCCTCCCACCCTTGAGCGGTGGGTGGTGGCCATGAATAACAATAAGGGGGGGACCTATTGTCCTCCCCCTTGCCCCCCCTGAGCGGCAGGTGGAAGCCCTAAATTAAAATGCCCACCCTTCCCCTTCCAAGGTGACTAGGGGTCCCCAAGCCCCTAGTCATCGCCCCCACCCAAATAAAAAAATATCCCCTACCTACACCCTCACCCTAAAAATAGTGAGGGGGGGATAAAATAACTAATTACCTGTAAACCAAAATAAATCTTACTATTTAAAGTCTTCTTTTTTCTAAAATCTTCATTTTTCAGCCCCAAAAAAGGCCAAATAAAAACCATCACACCCATCGAACTTAAACGTAAAAAATAAAATTAAAAACCCGAGCGCAAAAAAAAAAAATGACGAAAAAGAAAAAAAAAACAACGCTAAAAAAAATTAATCCATCTTCACCCAGGGAGGCCCGGCACAGACTGAGTTCCGCAGGGCGGGGAAAGGCGTATAAAGCATTGCCCCGCCTTGCAATTAGGCTAATAACACTCTGGTTGGTTGATTTAAGCCAATCACAGTGCTCTGTGTCATTTTACACAGCGTGGGAAAATTCCAAAGAACTTTCCCACGCTGTGTAAAATGACACAGAGAACTCTGATTGGATGGATTTCAAGTGTTCTTAGCCTAATTGCAGGGCGGGGCAATGCTTTATAAGCATTGGGTTTTTTCTTTTTCGTCAGGTATTTTTTTGCACTCGGGTTTTTTATTTTATTTTCGACGGGTATGATGGTTTTTATTTGTCCTTTTTTGGTGCTGAAAAAAGATATCAAATGGTAAGTTGTTGTTGTTATTTAGGGCCCCCACCCGCCGCACAGAGGTGGGGGCCGGAGGGAGGACAATAGATGTCCCCCCCACATTCTCATTAAGGGCCCCCACCGGTGGCTCAGGGGTGGGGGCCGGGGGAAGGACATTAGGTCCCCCCCCACTATCCTTTAGGGCCTCCACCCGCCGCTCAGGGGTGGGGGCCTGGGGGGAGGACAATAGGTCGCCCCCCATTATCTTTTAGTGCTCCCACCTACTGCTCCTTTAGTGCCCCCACCCTCCGCTCACATTCACATTTAGGTCTCCCCTTCAGTTTCATAGCCCCCCACTCACGCGGCACAGGTGGGGGCTCGGGAGGGGGGATAATAAGGTGTTTTTGTTTTTTTTTAACAGTGAGCAGCCACTGGTTTACTAGACATGCCCCTACGCGTGGTATAGCGAGTAGGGGCATAATTTACTAATACTAAGTAATTTTTACTTAGTTTTAGTAAATGTGGCTGAAAGACCAATTTAGGTCTTTCAGCCTTTTGGTACCGTGGGAACTAGGGAGTTATCTACTAAGCGGCTTCAAGATGCAGCCACGGCAATGAATAGGATCGGAGTTTCATTCATTAGAATGAAATTCCGATACAAACAAAGTCCCGAATTGCATCCTAACATGAATGGAGAAATTCTGTTAGGGCGCAAATCGGCAGTTTTGCCGGCGTTCTGTCTAAGTGACAGGACGTTCGGCAATACTGACAGGAAGCATCGCGGGGACAGGGAGGAAAGCTAAGAATTGTGGGAAAATATTTCTGACCACCGGAAATGAAGCACACTTTGCTCCTCCGCTGGTCAAAGATGGTCAGGCGTAGGAAACCTCCATAAGGCAAGTATCCTCTTATGTTTTAAAGAAAACTAGAGCAGGTAGGAAGAAATGAATAACAGATCCTGACAGAGGGAGATCAGAGACATCGATTGGGGAAAGGTAAGTTCGGCATGATAGTGCTGCTTTAATTTATAGTTTGAGAAGAGACTATAGTTCTGTATTACTGCCATGACATTATTGACTGAAGAAGACGGGTTCGCCATCAAAAATAGTGTGTCATCTGCGTATTGGCATATTTTTATTTCTGTTTCTTTTAACTTAAAGCCCTGTATATTTGGATTTGTCCTTATGTCCATAGCCAAAGGTTCTGCGGCAATTACATAGAGCAGCGGAGAAAGAGGGCATCCTTGACGGGTTCCATTGGTTATTTCAAACCAGTCTGATTAAATTCCCTGACCCAGTACTCTGCTGGAGGGAGAAGAATACATCGCTGAAATGACTGAAATAATTTTCCCTGAAAATCCAAAAAACCTTTAATGTGTATTTAATAAAGTTCCAATTGACCCTATCAAAGATTTTTTCTCCATCTAAAACCAAACTTAGAAAAGGAATTTTAGACGCATGAATTCTTTGATATATATTTATAATTTTTCTAATGTGATTGATAGAAGATCTGCCAGGGATGAATTCTACTTGGTCAGGATCAATAAGTGTTGTAATAACTTTTTTTCATTCTATTAGCTTATATAGCTGCATATATTTTGTAATAAATATTGAGTAATGCTATTGGGCGTTAATTTACTAATTGTGTTGGGCTTTTATCTTGTTTGAGTATCGGAAACAAATTTGCCTTTAGTATTTATTTTGACATAGATCCTTTCGTACTTATAGAGTTATACATTTCCACTAATTGTGGGCTTAATTGATCTTTATATAATCTATAAAATAGGTTGATATATCCATCAGGTTTATTAATAATAGCACTTACTTCTTCTGATGTTAAAGGTTCATTAAGTTGTGTCAATTGTTGTAGATTTAGAGAGGGAAACTATTTATTTTGAAAATAAGCTTCCAATTGAGTATGAGAGGTATGATCTGGCAAATTATACAGTTCTTGATTGTTCTTGAATGCTGATCCGATTTCTTTTGGTGCTAAATTAATCTGTTGCCCTATAATTATCTTATTTATATGTTTTTTTTTGCACATCTGGCTTTAATTTTGTTGGTTAAGAGTTTATAGTTTAAATAAAAAATGTCATTGGTTCTAGTTATTAATTGTTTGTTGAGTTTAGATTTGACTTATGTTATCTTATCTGTAATCTCCTTTGAAGGTATATATTTATTTTCATTGTTATATTGAGCTAATGTAACATATGGTTGTAAGAGGCTTTCTTCTCTTTGTTTGTGCCACTGTACTGCCAGTTTTATCAAGTGTCCTCTAATGACACATTTGAATGCGCACCATTTGATATCTGGAGAAATTCCAGAGTTTAAATTTTCTAAGAAATTGTGTGCTGTCATATCTGCGATGTCTTTATTATTTCCCTCCAGCAGAAGTAACCGGCCCTGTAGTCTCCAGTCTGGTCTTGTTGTACAAAATTGTAGTTTCAATTCCAAATATACTACATTATGATTGGACCAGGATATGGTTATTATCTTTGATGATTTTGTTAATTCTGGTACCCTTGCGTCACCTAAAAAATAATTAATTCTGGAATAGGCACAGTGCGTTTTGGAAAAACAAGTAAAATCCTTTTCCTTAGGATGAACGATCCACAAAATGTCCGTGAGGGGTGCCCACTTTAGGGTCTGACATAATCTGGCCTCTTGTTTTATTACATTCTTATCTATTGTTTTCCCCCTGCTGATTTGTTTATCCATGAAATGATCTTGTATACAATTAAAATTGCCCGTGATTAACACTAATCCCTGTTTTTTTCTAGTCTTAATAAAAATCTATCAATATATCTCTCTGGTGCGTGATTTGGGACATAAATGTTGGTGATTGTGTATGTTTTACTATTTATTTAATGAATTATAATTCATCTTCCCTCTTTGTCAATATCCTGATATTTAATAATTGGATCAATATCCTTTGAAAAGAAAACAGCCACCCCTATTTTCTTTTTTTCTGGCAAAGAGGATTTGATAATGAGAGGGAAATTCTTATTTTTTAAGTTGATCTTATCCTTTAAAATCCGAGTTTCTTGAATACATCCTATCTTGACCCTTTCTTTTGTTAAAAAAATCAAACAGAATTTTCCTTTTTTGAGGGGAATTGAGAACCTGAGTGTGAAGAGACAAAAATCTCACCATTGTCTCTCATTCCAGCATGTCTAATGTGGAGTTTCACCACATGCTGTCATAGGCTATTTGCTCCACTAGGGGCATTTGTGAGTGTTGAATTCAGAATGTTGCTTGTAACAGAAAACACTTGCTCACATTAAACATTGTTTGATAGACATGACAATAGCTGTTGAGAAACCACGCAGAAAACAGTTGGGGGCAAAGGTGGTTCACTCAGGTAAGCCCTGGCCATCTCAGAGTCAATACTCTCATTTCTGTTTCTTGATGCTTCTCTTGCTCCCACCAAATGGCCAACAGCCTCAGCTCTACTTTGCTCTATTGGGATTATGTTGCTAGCACTGCTGCAAACAGTAGTAGACCATGACAACATGGTAGGTTCAATGTACACATCTTCTTCAACCAACTATGTTAATAAGTCTGTGCCACTTTCCACCTTAATTCTAGAATCACACCGAAGTGCTAGAATCTGTTTGGGGAAAATTGCAACTATACTTTCAGCTTCCTGACCACTGTTGTTTTGCCAATGGAGTTTTGGAAAGCGAGACTATCGATTGCCCTCTGCTGTTTCAAATTTTTCCAGCATGTTTAAACTGGAGCTCCACCGCGTGATAGGCAATGTGTGAGTTCTACCTGTCATGGGCAATGTGTGGGAAGCCCTCTTTTATGCTGCTTCTGTTTCTAGAGTTGGTTAACCTTCACCCTACAGTGTAAATGCTGAGATCAGAATCAATATCTTAGCAGATCTCCCAATCGCACCAAATTAGAACTCATTGCAGTTTGACCCAAAATGAATCTCCAGATTCAGTCTTAATTGCCAAGGGTGACGTACAGTGTAATTAATTAGCAGGGGAGAAAGCACAGGGGCATTGGAAGACTGGGTAACTTGCGCAGCTCCTCCTTGGCTGATGTCATCCTGGAGGCATACCATGGTTCTGTATGACAGACCAATATAGCACAGTGCATGCGCGCATGGCGTCACGTATGTTGCAGTACAAGAGCCGGGAAATTAACAGTCCCGACTCAAATGGGTACCCATATGGCTTCGAGGTGTGACTTGAATTATTAAAATAAATGGTTCTTGAGGGAAGGACAGGGGGAGGAAAAGGATTTAATGCACTACAACAACTTAACCCATTAAGGCGGGTGTTCTATGCTGTCCTTAAGGAGCTGAGCCTAAATGCCGGCGGGCGACATAGAACATCCCCGCTGTCCTATTCACTGAACTGATCACCGCCATTCCCCCGCTGGCGATCAGTGTTGCTCCCAATCTGGGGGGACTGCCTTAATCTGGGGAGACAGTGCCTCCTCGGCAAAATAGACCCCCACGTTCATGTGATCGCTCCTGCTCCCAGTCTTGTTTATTGCCTAGGTGCCCCTCCAACCTCAAAATATAAAATACCTTGTTGGAAGTGCACTCACAGGACTCAACACTGTTGCCAAAAATGTGCCATTTATTCAAGCTTCAAAAAGTTTATTACAAGTGTATATATATATATAAGATATACAGTATCTCACAAAAGTAAGTACACCCCCACATTTTTGTAAATATTTTATTATATCTTTTTATGTGACAACAAAGAAATGACACTCTGCTACAATGTAAAGTAGTAAGTGTATGGCCTGTATAACAGTGTAAATTTGCTGTCCCCCTCAAAATAACTCAAAACACAGCCATTAATGTCTAAACCGTTGGCAACAAAAGTGAGTACACCCCTAAGTGGAAATGTCCAAATTGGGAGCAAAGTGACAATATTTTGTGTGGCCCCGATTATTTTCTAGCACTGCCTTAAACCTCATGGGCATGGAGTTCACCAGAGCTTCACAAGTTGCCACTGGAGACGACATCACGGAGCTGGTGGATGTTAGAGACCTTGCGTTTCCCCACCTTCCATTTCAGGATGCCCCACAGATGCTCAGTTCGGTTTAGGTCTAGAGACATGCTTGGCCAGTCCATCACCTTTACCTTCAGCTTCTTTAGCAAGGTAGTGGTCATCTTGGAGGTGTGTTTGGGGTCATTAGCATGTTTGAATACTGCCCTGCATCATGTTCTGCTTCAGTATGTCACAGTACATGTTGGCATTCATGGTTTCCTCAATGAATTGTAGCTCCCCAGTGACGGGAGCACTCATGCAGGCCCAGACCATGACACTCCCACCACTATAGTAAAAACAAAGAGAAAGTTACCTGCGCTCTGGCCCAAATCCCTATGTACATTTAAACAAAATGGAGGCTCTTTAGTTTCATTCCAATGGCCATTTAAATATAAGCTCAGCTGCCATGTCAACACAAGCCTCACAAGGTGAGTCCTATACTAGCCATTAGATTTGCTGATATCAGCCAAGAATCTCCAATGAGACAGGAAGGGGTATTTTATAAACCTTTTCAAATGTAACCCTTCATTGGGATTTTACATACAATAAACTTAGCTGATATCAGACAAAGGTAAACGTCTCTAATGAGACATGAAGGTTTTTTTTAATAAGCCCCTAGATACCTATTAACCCTAAATAGGGCTATAACACATACAAACAACACCTATGATGTTATAGATATACACTCATCTGGTAGGTGGAGAGTTGTGCATAATACACCAACAGAGCTTAAAGCTACTTTTGCAATTTCACATTTCAGTAGCAACATTAGGCCAGGCTCTGTTCATATACCTGGTTCTACCCAATGAATCAAAGGATGGGATTGTGTTGCTTATGTAAAAAGGCTTGAACATCCTCTGTTGTCATGACAGAAAGTGTTATTCCTTTATGTGGGGTGTCGAGAAAAAAAGGAAAACTTCAACATTATTTGATATTACTTTTGCAGACTGGTTCTCTGATGAGCTTCGGATGCAAAGGTGCTTCTGGGTGGTCAAGGTAAGAAAGGATGGACTTGAAGTAGATGAGTCCCTGGTCCTTTTTCAGCTCAAGATGGAAAATGCAGCAAAAATGTCCTTGGGTATATCAAGGAATCCATCTTTGATTCATACCACCGGTATACTGTAGCATTTGTCTTCCTTGGACACCACTACATAGCCACTCACGCTAATGTTATTCCTTTTCCTATTATTGTCAAGATCCTTAATTTATCAGTGGGACAGTGTTAATTCCTGGGAACATGTTACAATAATGATGGTAGTTGTGCTCCCCAGCAGGGCCGGACTGGCCCACCGGGATACCGGGAAATTTCCTGGTGGGCCGTAGGCACTTGGGGGCCGGGCAAACAGCTGGGGGAGCTGTGCTGGCGGCCACTGGGGGAGCTGTGCTGGCAGATGCTGGGGGTTTGTCTGTCTGTCTGTTATGGTGTGTGTGTCTGCCTGTTATGGTGTGTGTCTGTCTGTTATAGTGTCTGTCTGTTATGGTGTCTGTTATGGTGTGTGTGTCGGTCTGTTATGGTGTGTGTCTGTCTGTTATAGTGTCTGTCTGTTATGGTGTCTGTTATAGTGTGTGTGTATGTCTGTCTGTATGTCTGTCTGGTGTCTGTCTGTCTGTTATGGTGTCTGTCTGTTAGTTATGGTGTGGGTGTCTGTTATGGTGTGTCTGTCTGTTAGTTATGGTGTGTGTGTCTGTCTGTTATGGTGTGTGTCTGTCTGTTATGGTGTGTGTCTGTCTGTTATGGTGTGTCTGTGTGTCTGGCATGGTGTGTCTGTCTGTCTGGCATGGTGTGTGTGTGTCTGTCTGTGGCATGGTGTGTGTTTGTCTGTGTCATGGTGTGTGTCTGTCTGTGCCATGGTGTGTGTCTGTCTGTGTCGTAGGTGTGTGTGTCTGTGTCATGGCAGTGTGTCTGTCTGTCATGGGTTGTGTGTGTGTGTGTCTGTCTGTCACAGGGTGTGTGTGTCTGTCTGTCACGGGGTGTGTGTGTCTGTCTGTCACGGGGTGTGTGTGTGTCTGTCTGTGTCATGGTGTGTGTGTCATGGTATATGTGTGTGTGTCTGTGTCATGGTGTGTGTGTGCATGGGTCTGTCTGTGTCATGGTCTGTCATGGTGTGTGTGTGTTTCTGTGTCTGTCATGGTGTATATGTGTGTTTAAAAATAGTGTTTTTGCTCACTTTTTTTTCCCACGCGGCGTGCTGGTCTTCCTTGATTGGCCCTGCCTCTATGGCTCAGATCATCAAGCATGATGACCTCAGCCAATCCAATGCTTTGCCATTGGATTGGCTGCAAAACGCTACACAACTCAGCACCCCCTTCATAGAGATGCATTGAATCAATATATCTCTATGGGGAATGTTCAGCGCCTCCACAGTGTGGAGGTCCTGAATGTAGGTGCTGCACACTGTGCAGCACTGACACACGAAGCACCTCTAGTTACCGTCTGAGTGACTGTCACTAGAGGTATCACTTTGAAGCAATGTAAACACTGCCTTTTCTCTGAAAAGTCAGTGTTTACATTGAAAAGCCTGCAGGGACCTGCTTTAGACACCAGTACCACTACATTAAGCTGTGTGTGTGTGTACACCTACTAGTGAGTGAGCTTGCTTGCATGTGTGTGTCTGCTAGTGAGTGAGCTTGTGTTTTTATGTAAATGAGCTTATGTATATCAGTGAGATTGTTTGTTTGTCCATGAGGCTGTGTATCAATGAGGTTATGTGTGTCAGTGAGATGTCAGTGAGATTGTCTGTGTCTGCATGTGAGTATGCTTACTGTATAATTAAACATTTTACTCTGAAAGGACCAATATTTTATATTAGAAAAAGCTAAATATACATATATATATATATATATATATATATATATTTATATATATATATATATATATATATATATATATATATATATATATATATATATATATATATATATATATATATATATATATATATATTAATTACTCAATCATCAAGACATAGCCTTACATATTCCATGCGACAATACACGGCACAATGACTTATGGGTCTGGCATACATTTTTTTTCCGGGGTTGCTTTGTATCCTCAGTCCGGTCCTGCTCCCCAGCCTCAGAAAGATCATCCAAAGCAAACCAGTATATCTCCCAGGACTTCTTAAAATAGCAAATGTTTAAACACCTCTCTTTGTTGTTTGTTAAAGCATGTTTGCTAAGGTCATTGTAGGTGCCATATTAGACCTATCCAAGGATGAAGTGTTATTCTTCAAAGACGCATATGTGCGAAAAGCTTTAATAGTGAACAAGAGTTAACAGATTGTCAATAGACAGACAACAAAGAGAAATGTCACAAAACACTTACCATACACAGTCACCTTCTATAATTACTCCCACTCATTTTTTGCATTTTTGACATACTTTTGCTAATATATACATATATTTCATATAAACATATGGTCCACCGGACCCCTCCTCCTCAATAAAGGTAAGAAGGGAGGGGGGACATAATGAATATTTATTTTAATTAAATAAATAAAAAGAGCATATTATAAAAAGCCCCCCCAGCCTTATCACACACACTCACACCCTACACACACACATTGCCCCTCCCCCATACACACATTGCCCCCCCACACACATACACTGCCCCAGACACACATACACTGCCCCCATACACACACACTGCCCCAGACACACACACACACACTGCCCTACACACACATACACTGCCCCATACACACATACACTGCCTCCACACACACACAGACCCCCACACACATACACACACTGTCCCCATACACACTGCCCCACATACACAAACTGCCCCACATACACACATACTGCCCCACATACACGTACACTGCCCCATACACACATTGCCCCACACATACACTACCCCCATACACACACTGCCCTACACATACACAGCCCCCCATACACACATTGCCCTACACATACACTGCCCCCATACACACATACACTACAACTGTCCCACACACATACTGACACACACATACACTGCCCCCTAACACACACACACTGCACCCCTAACATACACTGCCACCCTCACTTACACACTGTCCCCCTCACACACACACACACACTGCATCCCTCACACATTGCACCACTCACAGACACCACTGTTCTTATGCCCTTTGACAGCCCCATTTCCCAGCAGACCTCTTAAACGGCTTGACTATTTACTCTGGGAGGGGGTCCCGGCACTATTGGCACCATAACCACTACACTGAGCTGTAGTGGTTATTGTGTCTGGATTATTTATTTAAATAATCTACAAGTGCCCCTCCCGAGATCAGGCTCTGGATCCGCCACTGCTATAGTTGTCCTTTAATTCCTGAATAGCAGACAACTGAGCAGTAAGACTGCAGGGGTAATATCTATCCACTAATTAAGCTAAAGTTGTTTTGATGTAGATATGTAAAGTAGAGAATACATTGTTACATTACAATTAGCAGTTAGCATCACTGGCACCTGTATCATTTTAATAACTTTTCTGCAATCCTGGTTGAGGTCACTAAGCATAAAAATAAATTACCTAAATGTACCTTAATTTCCACTATAAACAATATATCGCTGAGAGGCAGTAAGGGAGTATTTTATCCACAGGTTGGTATGTAATGGTTTATAGATCCTAATGGTATGGCTGTTCCAGACTTTACCCCTACAGGTGTGATTAGTCACACAGCCTGAGAGGACCCACCTATTTCTAAATACGAATAACTACAAATCCATCAACGCTCAGATTGTCTGTGCTGTCCAGCTGAGATTATACAAATCATTGTCACATTCCTTACCAGAGTACAACATTCATATAGCTAATCAGTGATCTGCAACTTTAACCCCTTAAGGACCGGACTGTTTTTGCGATGTTGTACATTTGCGACCAGGCATCTTTTTACACTTTTGTGGTGTTTGTGTTTAGCTGTAATTTTCCGCTCTCTAATTTACTGTTCCCATACAAATTATATATTATTTTTTTCAGGACAAAAGGGGCTTTCTTTACATACCATTATTTATATAATCTCATGTAATTCAATTTTTAAAATATGAAAAAAATATGATGACAAATTGAAAAAAAATACATGTTTTTTGACTTTTATGTGAAAAATCTGTTACTCATCTACAAAAGCGAATGAAAAAAACTGCTAAATAGATTCAAAATTTTGTCCTGAGTTTAAAAATACCCAGTGTTTACATGCTTTTTGCTATTTTTTTGCATGTTATAGGGCTATAAGTACAAGTAGGATATTGCGGTTTCAAAACATAAATTTTTAAAATGTATCAATAGTGACATTGTAACACTATTATCTGTCATAAATCGCTGAATAACACCCCACATGTACATATTTTTTTTAAAGTAGACAACCCAGGGTATTCAATATGGGGTATGTCCAGACTTTTTTAGTAGCCACTTAGTCGCAAACACTGGCCAAAGTTAGCGTTCATATTTGTTTGTGTGTGACAAAAGTAAAAAACTAAATTGAACGCTAATTTTGGCCAGTGTTTGTGACTAAGTGGTTACTAAAAAAGACTGGGCATACCTCATTTGCAATACCTTGGGTTGTCTTCTTTTGCAAATGGTATGCCATCATGGGGGTAATTCTCATTCCTGGGCTACCATACGCTCTCAAAGGCAACGTAACCAACCTGGCCATTTTCGATGTAAAAATATTTGACTCATATATTTGACCCTGTAACTTTCAAAAACGCTATAAAACCTGTACATGGGGGTACTGTTATACTCAGGAGACTTTGCTAAACACAAATATTAGTGTTTCAAAACTGGAAAATGTATCACAACAATTATATCATCAGTAAATGTGCTGTTTGTGTGTGAAAAATGCAAAAAAGTCACATTCATTGACAATATCATCGCTGTGATATGTTTTACTGTTTTGAATCACTAATATTTGTATTCAGCGAAGTCTCCCGAGTAAAACAGTACCCCCATGTACAGGTTTTAGGGTGTCGTAGAACGTTACAGGGTAAAATACAGTGATAGCAAATTAAATTCTCTGGACTTTCGGCCTGGGTTGGCAGGCAGGTCCCTTAAATTGCAATCAATAAAATAACTTAATTATGTAAAAATATTACATAAATACGCACGTAGAATTTAAATATATATGCATATTTATATAATTGAAGTCTACGTGTATATTGATATAATTATTTATGTAATTTTGTATATGGACATATGAATAGTTTGTATTCTTTTTATTTATTTATGTATACATAGATATATATATATATATACAATTTCATTCTAGGTGTATTTTGATATAAATATATATATATATTAATATCAAAATACAGTTAGAATAAAATTTGGTATAGATATATAATTTTTTTTAAATTTGTATTATTATTTTTACATGTTTAATTTAATTTAAATTACTTATTATTTGTATTTTATAATAATATATATATATATATATATATATATATACAATATATATAGTTATTATATATATTATATATACGTGTGTAATTTAATTATAAGTGTATTTTTATATTAATATATGTACATATTAATATAAAAATACACTTAGTATGACATTATATATATGATATATAGGCATATATTATATAGGTAGAATATATGTCTATATATCATTTATATATATATACACATATATAATTATAATTTTTTTTTATTAACTTTAACTTTATTTTTATTTTTATTTTACACTAGCAGGGAGACTGCCTGTCAGCACAGACAGTCCCCCTGCAGTCAGACACATGGACACCTATTGTGACCATGTGGTCGCCCTGTTGAATGATCACATGGCCCCAGGGGTCCTAATCTGCCATGGGGAGACTGTCTGGGCTCCAGGCAGTCTCCCCACAACGGGAGCACCGCCGATCGCCGCCGGGGGAACGACGGCGATCGGGTAAGTAAATCTTAAAGTTAGGACGGTTTAGGACCGTCAGCGGTCGGCATTGGAAAAATGCCGATGACGGTCCTGAACCGTCCTCCGTCCTTATGGGGTTAAGGAGGGGGCTCTGACTGAGTATGGCTGTTGGGTTATGATGCTCATCTATATTTTATTAATAATATCATATGTATATGTGAGGTATATATATGTGAGGTGGTATACTTTGTGCTAAATATTCTCATTACAGATGACCCTGGGCATGCTTACAGGCACTGGCTACTTACTCTTGTACTGAATGTAAAAAAAAACTTAGATAAGATGTCAACTCACATATGGTAGACGTATAACCAGCTCTAGCTAAAACAGCATGCAGTGGTATAGAATCCCCACTTGCAGGATAAGCCTCTGGTTTTGGTACACAGTAGAATGATGGTAAATCACAACTGGATAACGATGAGGTAGGTCATATGGAATGACAACAAGCAGCCAATAGTGCTCTCTATATAGATAGGTAAGTATCAATAAGGTAAATGAAAATATACTTACAATAAAAAAACCTCACAAAGAGATGCATTAAACTTGTGATAGCAAATTGTATTAATTAGACGAGCTATACACGTGCCGAAATAGGAAATATTCACACGATAAACCCTATGCAGTAATTACAACTCTCAATACATCTAACGAGTAACTGGCATGGATTTTTTTAACTCGTTTTGTTCTTTTTATTGCCGAATTGATACTGTGTGTTACTTGGAGCTGTTTGTTTGCAAATTTGTAACGTGGTGGTTTTGAGACGTGCAATTTGTTTCGATTCGAATGTAAATTCAGACGAATTTCATGCAATTCGGACATTCGGATGCTTACGAATGTTCAAAGTCCCGAAGTGCCAAAGTTCGGTAGTTCGGAAGTGCCGAACTGAAATGCTGAACTTCCGATTTGCTGAAGTTCCAAATTGCCGAAGTGCTAAGGTTTCGAAGTGCCGAAGTGCTTCGGATTTCTGAAAGGTGGCAAAACAAGAGAGAAGAGGGGGGGAATTACCACCACAACCACTTACACATCTGTAGGGCTCCCAGTGCCAGGATTGCCACCACAACTGCTAACACATCTATAGAACTCCCACTGCCCTGAATGCCACCACAACCACTTATTAGACATGCGCAATTTGTTTCATGCAATTCGGACATTCGGATGCTTGCATATTCTGAATTGACGAAGTTCCGAATTGCCGAAGTTCCGTAGTTCGGAAGTGCCGAACTTAACCGAATGCACTTGGTCTGAATTGCCGAAGCAGACAAATTTTTTAACCAAATTTTTTACCCATGCACATCCCACACAATGGTTTTCATTTGAAGAGACGAACTTGCAACAGTTTACACAAGTGTATTTTATATTTGTGTTATTTTGAGTTTGAAGAATTTATGCTTGGAAATCACTTACACTACATCTATACATTTTTGCACTGTGCTTCATACTAGTAAATGCTAATGTTGAAAGTGAAATACATGCAACAGTTATTTTTTGTTCTTACGCTGGTTTTCGTCACACTAGTAAATTAACCTGAATGAATTTCATGTAGGAAAACAATGAATGACATTAAATACACATTTGACCTGGTTGAAACAAGATTTTGCCAATATGTATCTGTGGCAGCCCCTCAGTTTCACCCCAATAAGGTATTTAATTCCCACCATTCTTAATGACATTACTAGGAAAAATATCTGAGCAAAATACATCACTTACATCACCATCACTTAATTGTTCCTGTGGTAGAAGTATGGGAACAAAAATACCTGGGTGTATAAAGATGAGAGAATGGCACCTAACAGAATATTTCACTTGTAAGTGATCTTACCTATACAAATATAACATTTTAGAGATCATTACATTGTTCTACCTGAACATTACCTGATTTGGAAACCATGCATATGTCCATAAAGACCCATTCTTACCTGTAAACCAATATGAATCCACAACTTTGCCTCAACTTTGTCTCAAAACAATTCCCCCAATACCCAGGTGGCCTGTAGTAGCTATGAATCTTGGAGTAACCCTTACATTTATTTTGTGATGATTCCTTTAGGCCAGCCTGGCTAAACATTATATAAATTATAGTTCACCAAAAGTGTGATGAAAAATGTGTTTTCTGCATTGTGTCACACAATCATTGGTAAGAGTTAGAGTTTTAAAGCTGACAGAGAACTCTAATTCTCAAGATACTGAGAAAACTAAATCAATTTTGCAGCGATGGGAGTGACACGAGTTAGAGTCATGGAAGAGCTGAAAAGTTAACTGTAAGAAATAGGTGGAAAACATATCAACAATGAAGACAAAAAAATCAATAGGTTGTGTCAAAAAATATGTAATTAGGCTGGCTACTACTTCTGCAGTCATTTGGAAGAGTGACCTAACTTTTGCAGAGGGTTCTATGTTAAGGTCACTGTTGATAAAGTGGATGTGGATGTAATATCTGCACCTGGTGACCTCGAAGCAAGCTTTCTGATAGGGTGGGTTAAGTTATTATATTCTTGTTCCAGTTGCTGAACTGAAGCAATGAAGTTGTATATCTTTCGTTGCGTTTGCACGAACGTGACTATTTTTAGAGGAAAACAAAGTAAGGTTTTGGTTATATGACAGTTTTGAGAAAGCCTTGTCTATGAAGTCTATGTGGTTTATTCGCTAAACTTTGTAGTAAATTGAAATCTGAATGGCAAAATTTAGAATAAAATAACCAATATGTGATTTGGATTTTTTTTTTCTAGATCAACTATTATTGTCTAAATTTTGTCATTCAGCTTCATTTTGCTATGATTTCAGTATTTACTGTAATTATTTAATTTTTTTATATTCACTTTTATTTTATGTTGATGCATTATTATCACTTTTCCACTTTTAATATTATTCAGCATGCTTTTTTATCCATTATAAAAATTATAGGAATTACTTTTTAATGATACTTTCCAGGGCTTTTCAAGTAACTCTTCTCTTTTTCCAATGTAATACATTCTTCCTTTGTAGCTATGACCCATATTTATTTTTCTTTTTGTAACTGATTTATTAATTTGATCATCAAGGTCCTGGATTAACAGCTTACCGGTCTCCTTCTAACTGAATCCCTTTCCATATTAATCATGATCACCTGTGTGTACCCATGCTATAGTTAGTGTGCAGTTACCTTTGCCCTTGTGAACATTGAATTGGAATGTCTTGTCTGTCAGGATTGCCCCAACCAGAGCCATAATCACATTCTCAGCTCAAGCATGCCTCTTAATTTTGTGGCCTGTTCCGCCGCCCTGACCTTGTTCCCTGGTGTCCTGTTCTTAGATTGCAAGGTCACAACCTCCATCAAATGGGGCAGATCACAACATCAAAAGCCCAGATTGGTGGCCCTGCCATTTTTAATTGACAGGTATGTGCCCTTCTTGAAGAGGGATGGCCACGCTGGTTTAGGGCACTAGGACCCTACAGAGAGCACTGACACAGTGCTTCTTGCAAGTCCTATCTTCAGTGGACTGGCCTGCTTGATTTGAGGCAGCCTGTTGTGAATCTATGCAAAGCTAGTAATTTGTACACTTTTGTCCTTTCCGGGGAAGTCAGTCCCCTAAGGGCGGAATCAGTGACACAATTGTGCCAGTGCTTTGCACACTTTACCCCCTTCCCACCGGTTGAGGAGTTTGTGCGCTTATATTTATTTAGCAGGTCTCTGTGTGACTCTTTTACTTGTCCAAGCAACTGTTTTTCCACTTGCTATGCATCTGCTTTAATATATGTTTATCCTTCTTTCTCCCCTGAAAATCGTGACAAGGCTATCCTGTTCAAAGACCCCCATCTAATCTGGTCTTCCAATACTCCACATCATTCTTCTCTCATTTTTTTCTCTCCATTATTCCTTCTGTAATCTCCATCTATCTCTCTAATTTCATCTTCATTTCTTATCCCTGTGCTCTACCTTAGACAACACTGAACAAAGACAATGTATAATAGGAATATAGGGGTTTGTTTTCATGCCACACTGCTTCCCTGGTAGGCACAGTCTGCCAAAAAGTGTTTTTTTTTTGTTTTCTTATAAAGGCATGGTCAGGAGCAGACAGAGTAATGAATTCCTGCTTGAAATACAGTCGTGGTCCCTAGTGATGGAGAAGAAGGGATGGGCAATGTAGCGGGACAGGTCCGTATCTCAAGTCAGTAATCAGTAAACCTTATTCCCATTATAGACACTATCTACCTATGGAAAGATTGTTATGTAGTAGATCTTTTTTGTGAGTGACACAAGTATCAGTCGATAGTTTTTATCTTTTTTTATCATTACACCAGCCTTGTTTTTAAAACAGTTTATTTCTCCCATAAAATGATTTGTAGAAAAAGTGTGCTGTCGGGTATAGTGAAGGTAGAGGCTGTGTAACTACACCACTGCTGCATTTTTTTGATTACCTTGTGTTTGAGTGATGTAATAAGCAAGTGACATTTGTATAACCATAGTTAAGAAATAGATGAGAAACATCAAAATGAGTATACTGCTTTCATGTCAGCATATTTAGTTATAGATTATTGTAGGTTAAAATTTAAGAAAAAAAAAATATACTAAAAAAAATCTGCCTTTTCCAAACTTTTGTGGTTTAATTTTAAATAATCATTGTAGGATTTTCTTTACCTGTGAAATATAATCACCCAATACCATGAAATATGCCAATGTGTCATCAAGAGATACACCAGGAAAATTGCTCAAAAAGACTTTGTGCTCTTCTACTAGATTACAAAGCCTATTAATGGGTCACTACATACTACTGAAGTGGTTATTGATCTATAAGTAAATGAGCACTAGGCCTGGCTTTCTGTGAAACCATTGAAGATTGAGCTGACATAGACCAGTAAGCAGAGAACTCTTTGTCTTCCCCTTGCAGCTGTACCAGTAATGTGGAAATTGCATTTTTGCATAATTTAGTATAAATCATTCCGGCCTTGGGCTCTCTGAGATGGGATACATAGGGGAGGGGTATGTGCTGAAGTTAAATATTTCTTATATTTTAGAACCCTGTGCCAGGTCTTAAAGGGATACAAACCTGTATTCCTAACACTATAGGTCCCTCTGCTTGCCCCCTTGCATCCAGCATCTCCATAGGAAAGCAACAATGTTATGCTTTTCTATGGGAAGGGCCTAATGCGTTTGCATGGCTGGCTGCACATTATAGGGTTAAAAAAACCTGACCAATAAAGGGATAAAACACTGTATTCACTTACCTGACTCTAGACACAAGTTCCCTTGGTACTGAGTCTGCACTCCTTCAACGTCATTCAATGGGGGGGTTATGCGCTTGTGCTGTGGGTGCCACGATCACATTAGACCCTCCCCATAGGAAAGCATTGAATCAGTGCTTTCCTATGGAGATTTTACTGATGCTTGATGTCCTCATGCAGAGCATCAGTTACGTGACCTAAAGTCCGGTAAAATCCCAGAAGCGCCTCTAGTGGCTGTCTGGTACAGCCGCTAGAGGCTGTCTTAGTGACCTAAAGTCCGGTAAAATCCCAGAAGCGCCTCTAGTGGCTGTCTTGGTTTACAGCCACTAGAGGCTGTCTTAGAGCTGCAATGTAAACATTGCAGTTTCTCTAAAACTGCAGTTTTTTACCTGGCGGGACTAATGGCAATAGGGACACTGGACTCAGACCACTTCGATGAGATGAGAGTGTTCCTTTAGGGGTAGTGGTAAGTAGAGGTTGATCAGGGCCAAGTAGGCAAATAAACACTGGTGTAGCATGTTGCTAACTATATTACTGTATATGCCTTGAGATCACCAAAACTGTAAAATATGAGACATCAATATCTCACACCCACTCTCTATAAAATGGTTGCTTGTGGCTGAATTCTATTACAAATGATAAAATCAGTGAATAACAACTTCATTGCTTTTTGGGCTAGTTCTATATTCATTATACCGCGATATGTTTCAATAAATCAGACACTGGCAATAGCATTTGATTGTACAACACTTTTCTATTCTTTTATCACATAGGATTTTATTTCCATGCATCAAGTTGAGACAACTGTCTCATTCCGAAGCTTTAGCTATTATTTTTTACAATTTCTTGATTATTGTAAAACTTAGAAATTACCTTTGGAAAAAAACCTGGGACCATGTGAATAACTGCAGTGTTCCCAGTAAATTGGGTAAACAAAGCATCTGATGACAATCATTGTTTTTTTTTTTGTTTTTTTTTTTTTATAATCCTTTATTTTTGATGTGCATACAAGTACATTATACCATTTAACGCCACAACAGTGTACAATTTAGCATATGGCATGTAAGACAGTGGCGTTGGAAACAGAACATTTCATTTAGAAAAAATAGGATTAATCTATGACATGCTATCAAAGTGGATATACAGTGAAACCACTGAGGCTAAACTTTACATAAAGTCACCATACATCAAACTGTTAAATTACTAGATAAAAAAAAAAAATAATATCAAACAAAAGGTAATATCAAGAGAACAAGGCAAGTATTGTTTGTTTTTGGTTAAGAAGATGGTGCTGCACTTGTTTGACTTGTTGTTAGAATCATCCGATTCCCATAAGCAGCATAAGTAAAGTTCCTATAAGAGGGTCTGGCAGTATAGCCACAGATCGTTTTTTTATGAAGTGTGATCTTGCGGGCCGACCACTTTATTCCCCTAGCTATTACACTCACGGTGACCACGATTTTCCTCCGCTCAGGAGACTCTGGGCTTTAATTGCTGTTTTCGGCAGATGTTTTTCCTCAAATGGGGTCGCTGCTTAGTTTTACGGCTCTGCTTAGTTTTACAGGCCGCCGGGTAGGTAGCCAATCAGACCGGTTCTGTGGTTTGCTGTCTCGAGGGGGCTTTCTCCCCCTTTGAATACTGCAACCTTGTGCGTCCTTGTGCGTCCTCTCGGACTATGAGTGGAGTGGTAGTACTGGTGTGTAGTTCACAACAATGGAGGTTTCTGGTAGATTGATGTTCCATGGGTGGTATAATTTAAGAACGGGGTATGCTGTTATCAAAAGGTGGCAGTATGTGGGGGTGGGGGATAACAGTGTGTGAAGGCAGTGAGCTGTGGATGACAGTGTGTGGGAGGGTGACAGCATGTATAGGGAGGCTGTTTTTTAGTGACCGCCCTCCCCACATTAATACACCTTTATTTTCTGCAGTCATTTTTTTTCCTGGTGGTCCTGTGGTCTTACCCACTGGTGATCTGGTAGGCTAGCTCTCTGGTAAGTGCAGAGCTGCAGACTACCTGATAGGTGACACGCGAGTGTCAGAGCATTGCCATGGAAATGCACAGCATCACTCTGATTGGTCAAGGACTAGACGCAGCAGTGTGCCTTAAGGTGAGTTAGGCGGCTGTGAGGACCCAGTCAATGCAAGGCCTTAGGCGGCTGTGGCGAAACCAACCTCGCCACTGTGCACTGGAGAAGCCTGCTTGCCCGCCTCTTGAATTCTGACTATGGCCCAGGAAGATGTGGCCCTTTAATTACAAGATTTGGGCATAATGGATTTTTGGTGTGCTGCTGCTGCTCCTTTAACTCCCAAAGAAAGAGTTTGTACTTTTAAATTGGCACTTCGAATGCCGCCGAAGTGCCGAAGTAGTCGAAGTGGGCGCCATTCGTAAAACGAACACGTGGTGGCGGCCATCTTGGTTCATTCCATGCCGTCAGCGGTATGTGTAGCCAGATTCATGGAACTGAAATCGGCTACACAGTTTCGCGAACACCGCTGAGCCTTACCTTCTCCCATGGTGATTTTGCAGCCGCAGAGACTAAGTCCCGTTCGAAGATTCATTTTTTCAGCCTGAAATAGACCGACCGCACAGCCCAAATCTATGGAATTGTTTTGGGCATGAAAATGTGCTTGCGGTCGGTCCTAAAGGACTTCCATATAACTTTTTAACCCCTGAACCGATTGCCCTGATTTTTGAGTATGTGTTTATTTCTCGCATGCTGATTATGAAAATGTATGTTTTATGTTTTTGACATGTATATTTTAGAAGTTATAAATATTGTGTAAAAACTGTATTCCTCTGCCTGGGATAATGAGATTACCGATTGTGTTCAGTAATCATATCACAGGTAGAGGGGAGGATTTTGTGTGGGAGTGTCTGTGTGTATTGTACGGATTCATTGGTTGTTCTGTAATACCCTGTGGGCTGTACTGAGGTTGTGGATTAGGAATAAAAGAGACTGTATGTGCCAGGACAGGCAGATTCTGCTTAACCCTCAAAACGAAGTGTTGTCTCGTTCTTGGGGGGAATTGGATTGTCAGAAGTGTAAACCTGTCTTATGGTTTTTCCTGTTCGGCTGCTTCCTGGATTCGTATGTTTCCTATTCGGGAGTTGGTGACTTCGTGCAGTTTGCAGTTCAGGAGATTGGTGATTGCAGTAGCTGCTTGTCCATCTGGAAGGGGATTATCGCCTAAACGGTTTTTAACCCCTGTGGGCTGTACTGTGGTTGTGGATTGGGAATAAAAGAGACTGTATGTGCCAGGACAGGCAGATTCTGCTGAACCCTCAAAACGAAGTGTTGTCTCGTTCTTGGGGGGAATTGGATTGTATGCCGATTGCCAGGAGTGTAAACCTGTCTTATGGTTTTTCCTGTTTGGCAGCTTCTTGTGTTTGTGTGTTTGCAGTTCGGGAGATTGGTGATTGTAGTAGCTGTTTGTCTATCTGGAAGGGGATTATCGCCTAAAAGTTTTTTAACCTCTGGTGAGCGAAACGGTCCGTTACAATTGGTGGCAAGCGGCAGGATCATTCCCACAGCCCAGAAGGACAGCTGCAAGACAACACCAATTCCTGGATTACAAATTGAGGGCAACGCTAGTACCCGTACAGCGCCCCTATCTACAAAGGAACCAACGTCGGCAGAGCAAGCATGGCATCTGACTACACTCAGGAGGAGTGTGACAGAGAGGTTGCCATGCGACTGGCTTACTTTGGACCCAACCCCGCTGAGGAATACGTGCAGTTCGTGAGGAAGTTAGCAGCAGAGTACCTGCAGGTCATGACAGATTGAGCCAAACGTGTCGTCCGCCCTCCCCAGCGGCAGAGTGCGTTTCGGAGATTCAAAGGTGTCGTCCTTCCTCCCCAGCGGCAGTGTGTACCCCAGGGAGCAGAAGGTACCGTCCTTCCTCCCCAGCGGCAGTGTGTACCCCAGGGAGCAGAAGGTGCTGTCCTTCCTCCCCAGCGGCAGTGTGTATCCCAGGGAGTTGAAGGTACCGTCCTTCCTCCCCAGCAGCAGTGTGTACCCCAGGGAGCAGAAGGTGCCGTCCTTCCTCCCCAGCGGCAGGGCGAGTCCCAGGTAGCTGAAGGTACCGTCCTTCCTCCCCAGCGGCAGAGTATAACCCAGGGAGCAGAAGGTGCCGTCCTTCCTCCCCAGCGGCAGTGTGTACCCCAGGGAGCAGAAGGTACCGTCCTTCCTCCCCAGCGGCAGTGTGTATCGCAGGGAGCTGAAGGTGTTGTCCTTCCTCCCCAGCGGCAGTGTGTATCCCAGGGAGTTGAAGGTACCGTCCTTCCTCCCCAGCGGCAGTGTGTACCCCAGGGAGCAGAAGGTGCCATCCTTCCTTCCCAGCGGCAGGGTGAGTCCCAGGGAGCTGACGGTACCGTCCTTCCTCCCCAGCGGCAGAGTATAACCCAGGGAGCAGAAGGTGCCGTCCTTCCTCCCCAGTGGCAGGGTGAGTCCCAGGGAGCTAAAGGTACCGTCCTTCCTCCCCAGCGGCAGTGTGGATCGCAGGGAGCTGAAGGTGTTGTCCTTCCTCCCCAGCGGCAGTGTGTACCCCAGGGAGCAGAAGGTGCCGTCCTTCCTCCCCAGCGGCAGTGTGTATCCCAGGGAGCGGAAGGTGCTGTCCTTCCTCTCCAGTGGCAGTGTGTATCCCAGGGAGCTGAAGGTGTTGTCCTTCCTCCCCAGCGGCAGTGTGTATCCCAGGGAGCTGAAGGTACCGTCCTTCCTCCCCAGCGGCAGTGTGTATCCCAGGGAGCTGAAGGTACCGTCCTTCCTCCCCAGCGGCAGTGTGTACCCCATGGAGCAGAAGGTGTCGTCCTTCCTCCCCAGCGGCAGTGTGTACCCCAGGGAGCAGAAGGTACCGTCCTTCCTCCCCAGCGGCAGTGTGTATCCCAGGGAGCTGAAGGTGCCGTCCTTCCTCCCCAGCGGCAGTGTGTATCCCAGGGACCCGAAGGTGCAGTCCTTCCTCCCCAGCTGCAGTGTGTATCCCAGGGAGCTGAAGGTGCCGTCCTTCCTCCCCATTGGCAGAGTGTCCTGCAGGGAGCAGAGACCGTCGGTCTTGCACCCCAGCCATGGGACAAAATATTGAAAGGGGAGTCAGTCGGTCCCCCCCTCCACCAGCAGAGAGAGTGTCAGGGAGAGGAACCTGCTACCCCCTTTCCCCAGCGGCGGAAAGTGTTCCAGGGAGAGGAGTCGGTGACCACCTCTCCCCAGCGGCAGCTTATTTCCCAAAGGGGAGACCCTAGTCTCCCAGATGAGGCAGTCAGCCTCGCCCCCCAACAGCAGGACAATATATTGAAGGGGGAAATCACCTGTCGTGCCCTCCAGCAGCAGTACTGGGTCCAGAGAGAGGAACCTACTAACTCCTCTTCACAGCTGGGCTCCCACCAGACTACTCCAGCTGAAGCACTGGCATCAGGGCAGTACTGCTGGTCTCTGCCCCCTCAGCAACCCACAGATCCGAAGTACCCGTAACCCACAAAGCCGTGATGGAACCCCTGGACAAAGAATGGCTGCACGTTTACCCAGGTGCAGTAACTCTTTATTGTGGGTGGGGTGTACTGCTGATTGTGTTCTGTGGGTGGGTTGCTGGACTAACCAGGGCACTGACCGACAGGAGGTCAGATACCCTGTTAGTCTGGGTGGTAAAGGGGAGAAGTGTGGCGAAACCAACCTCGCCACTGTGCACTGGAGAAGCCTGCTTGCCCGCCTCTTGCCTTCTGAATATGGCCTGGGAAGATGTGGCCCTTTAATTACAAGATTTGGGCCTAATGGATTTTTGGTGTGCTGCTGCTGCCCCTTTAACTTTTAAGAAAGGGTTTGTACTTTTAAATTGGCACTTCGAATGCCGTCGAAGTGCCGAAGTAGTCGAAGTGGCCGCCATTCGAAAAACGAACACGTGGCGGCGGCCATCTTGGTTCATTCCATGCCGTCAGCGGTATGTGTAGCCAAATTCATGGAACTGAAATCGGCTACACAGTTCCGCGAACACCGCTGAGCCTTACCTTCTCCCATGGGGATTTTGCAGCCGCAGAGACTAAGTCCCGTTCGAAGATTCGAACGCTCGTTCGAATGGGATTTAGTCATTTTTTCAGCCTGAAATAGACCGACCGCACAGCCCAAATCTATTAAACTGTTTTGGGCATGAAAATGTGCTTGCGGTTGGTCCTAAAGGACTTCCATATAACTTTTTAACCCCTGAACCGATTGCCCTGATTTTTGAGTATGTGTTTATTTCTCGCATGCTGATTATGAAAATGTATGTTTTATGTTTTTGACATGTATATTTTAGAAGTTATAAATATTGTGTAAAAACTGTATTCCTCTGCCTGTGATAATGAGATTACCGATTGTGTTCAGTAATCATATCACAGGTAGAGGGGAGGATTTTGTGTGGGAGTGTCTGTGTGTATTGTACGGATTGATTGCTTGTTCTGTAATACCCTGTGGGCTGTACTGTGGTTGTGGATTGGGAATAAAAGAGACTGTATGTGCCAGGACAGGCAGATTCTGCTTAACCCTCAAAACGAAGTGTCGTCTCGTTCTTGGGGGGAATTGGATTGTCAGAAGTGTAAACCTGTCTTATGTTTTTTCCTGTTCGGCTGCTTCCTGAGTTCGTGTGTTTCCTATTCGGGAGTTGGTGACTTTGTGCAATTTGCAGTTCGGGAGATTGGTGATTGCAGTAGCTGCTTGTCTATCTGGAAGGGGATTATCGCCTAAACGGTTTTTAACCTCTGGTGAGCAAAACGGTCAGTTACAGCGGCCACTTAACTAACCAAATTAGAGAGCTGCCTCTGGTTTGCAGTATGGCTCTTGCACAGAAGACTGCCCTTGCTGTATACATTGCTGATAATGAAACATGTATGAAAATCCCTTTGCTAATCTGTTATTAATTGGGCAGATAAACTGGAATAAAAACATATCATCTGTCAATTAAATCACTTAGTTGTCATACAGTGTATAGCCAAATAACAGGCATTTAATCTTAATTAGTTTCCATTAAGAAAAAATTCAGGTATTAGAACTTATCTAGTGTTACATTATTTTTCTAACCAACAAAATTATTATTACTTTAATTTTGGTATTTAACTCCTTAATTCTATGGATAACAACACAAATACACAGTAAAAATGACAGCTCTCTTGACTCCCATTTCTGTGGATGGCAAGTTTGCAACAAGTACCTAAATGAAAATCAAATGGGAACCAAAGATAACACACAGGGCTGCAATCAGAAATTTGGGGCCCCTTACCCAGTGCAAAGCCTTGGCCACCGGGACCATCCCCCATTCCACCACCATCTCGCAGACACTTACAACTCGGGATGTAATGAGTGTTGGATGTGTGCATAGGGGCTGTAATGTGGAGAGTTGTAGCTTGTTCATGTGTATATCATACAATTAGTATTCCATATACACAATTATACTTATACACATGTACATTTTAATACAATACACTTATATTAAATACATGCATATATATATATTAATAATACTTGCAATAATACACTAATTGATAAAAAATATAGATTTTTCCTTTAAACTCCATCTACCTCTGCCCCAACTCCATCTTCCTTTTCCCCCTAGTTCCACCTCCATCTTTCCCTCCAGCTCCACCTCCTTCTCTCCCCAGCTCCACCTCCCTCTCTTCCCTATCTCCACTTCCCTCTCTCCCCAAGCTCCATTTCTGTATCACTCCACTATAATAAGTATAACTAACTTGTTATATTGTTTATAATCAATTAAAAACTTTCACCTACCTCTCCCCCACAGCTCCACATCCTTCTCTCTAGACTTGAGCAAAGTGATTATTTTAGATTCTATACATTTTTCCAGCTACGGTAATCTCCTCTTCAAACGCATTAATATAAAAAGCCCTAATCATACTTTTCTGAATTCGATTCTCTTCACTTGTCCTGATAGAATCCAGGAGGCAAGCGTTCTTCCTAACATATTTGTTGACAACTGCCTAGTGTACTACGTGTGCAAAATAAAGGCAAGTAAATCCTCTCCCAAGGTTGTAATCACCAGGTATTTCAGGAAATTTAACCTTGAATCCTAAATAATGTCAAGAAGCTCCCATGATCTCAAGAAGCTCCCAAGTTTATAATTTGCATACCCCACTGCATACCCCAATACCCCCTGGTTCTCTAGATTCAGAGGTGTGTTATACAGGTGATACTTGAAAAATGTAAATATTGTGGAAAAGTTTATTTATCTCAGTAATGCAACGTAAAAGGGGAAACTAATATATGAGATAGACGCATTACATGCAAAGCAAGACAGTTCAAGCCGTGATTTGTCATAAGTGCGATGATTATTGCTTACAGCTCATGAAAACCCCAAATCCACAATTTCAGTAAATTAGAATTTACATCCAATCGATAAAACAAGGAGTGTACATAGAACAATATCGGACCTCTGAAAAGTATAAGCATGCATATGGACTCAGTACTTGGTTTGGGCCCCTTTTGCAGCAATTACTGCCTCAATGCGGCGTGGTATGGAAGCTATAAGCCTGTGGCACTGCTGAGTTGTTATGGATGACCAGGATGCTTCAATAGTGGCCTTCAGCTCTTCTGCATTGTTAGGTCTCATGTCCCATGTCTCTCAACTGTCTCATGTCTCTCAACAGTAATCCCACGGTCATTGAACCAGGCTTTGGTGCTTTTAGCAGTGCAGGCAGGTGCCAAGTCCTGTTGGAAAATGAAGTCAGCATCCCATAAAGCTTGTCTGTGAAAGGAAGCATGAAGTGCTCCAAAATTTCCTGGTAGATGGCTGCGTTGACCCTCGACTTAATGAAGCACAGTGGACCAACACCAGCAGATGACATGGCTCCCCGAATCAACACAGACCTTGGAAACTTCACACTGGACTTCAAGCATCTTTCAGTTTGTGCCTCTCCATTCTTTCTCCAGACTCTGGGTCCTTGGTTTCCAAATGAGATGCAAAAGTTGCTCTCATCAGAAAAGAGGACTTTGGACCACTGAGCAACAGACCAGGTCTGTTTTTCTTTAGCCCAGGTAAGACGCTTCTGACATTGTTTGTTGTTCAGGAGTGGCTTGACAAAAGGAATATGACATCTGAAGCCCATGTCCAGAATCCGTCTGTGTGTGGTGGCTCTTGATGCACTGACTCCAGCCTCAGTCCACTCCTTGTGAAAGTCCCCAACACTTTTGAATGGCCTTTTCCTGACAATCATGTCAAGCTGCGGTCATCCCTGCTGCTTGTGCACCTTTTTTCTTCCACACTTTTCCCTTCCACATAACTTTCTATTAATGTGCTTTGATACAGCACTTTGGGAATATCCAACTTCCTTCGCCATTAGCTTTTGAGGCTTCTCCTCCTTATGGAGGGTGTCCATGATGGTTTTCTGCACAACTGTCAGGTTAGCAGTCTTCCCCATGATTGTGATTCCTACTGAACCAGACTGAGATTATTTAAAGGCTCAGAAATCCTTTGCAGGTGTTATGGCTTACTTAGCTGATTAGAGTGGGACACCTTTTCACAATATTCTAATTTACTGAGATTGTGGATTGGGGGTTTTCATGAGCTGTAAGCCATAATCATCGCACTTATGACAAATCACGGCTTGAACTGTCTTGCTTTGCATGTAATCTATCTCATATATTAGTTTCCCCTTTTACATTGCATTACTGAAATAAATTAACTGTTGCACGATATTCTACTTTTTCGAGTATCACCTGTATATGTATAACTACAAATATTTGACTCTCACATACTTTAATATGGAAACAGCATAAGGATGAACAGAAATACCCAATAACGTGTTTTATTTATTTATTTGTATTTTATTTCATAAAGCATATTAAATTCAAATCATATTACATTCAATTTCAAGTAACTTTATTTGCTAAGAGACAATGGAAATGACCTGTTTATCATACACGCAATTCACTTGATATTTTTCCCACATTGTGTAAATACAATATGCATTGGTTCTGTGGTCCTAGGACCAGCAAGCATAATGGAAGAATATTCAATAAAAGTGAGAATTTATAGCAAATTCACATAAACTCAAGTTAGACAATATTTTAAAAAGTGAATTGATTTGGGTAAGGTGTGAGGTGTAGAATATTTTGAGTATCATGCCAGCACTAAACCGTCCCTCTACTCAGTCAGTCTGACTCCACCTCCTGTCCTTATAAGTCTCTGAATCACTGACTCTAATGTGAGTCACAGGCAGCTCTCTAAGTCTAAATAAGGTAACATCACAAGTTTTTGCTGAGTCAGTGTGAATTTCAGACAGCACATGATGTGTAATCCGGTAGTATTCAGGGGCGGACTGACCACTCGGGCAGATCGGTCATGGACCGAGGGCCCGAGGCAGTCAGGGGCCCGGCAGGCTGCACTAACATGCTCTGGCTGGGGAGATCAGATCACAGATCTCCCCAGCCAGAAACAAACAGAATTACAAATATTCTAGGGATAGGTTACTCCTGCTTTCTGTTTCCCCCCTCCAATCCCACCTTCTGAGACCTGGCAGTGATCCTGCTGATCCTGCTGCTCCTGCCAGGTCTCCTCCATTCAATGACTGCGGAGCTCGTGTGAGGGGGAAGAGGCGGGGCCGAAAGAGGGGAAGTTACATCACTTCCTGTCAACCCAGGCAGACAGCAGGTAAGTAAATATTACTTTTTTTAAAGCTAATATCCCCCTTCACCCATCCCAGCCCTGTGCCCCCCTCCACCCATCCCAGCCCCTGTGCCCCCCTTCACCCATCCCAGCCCCTTTGCCCCATTCACCCATCCCAGCCCTGTGCCCCCTTCACCCATCCCAGCCCCTGTGCCCCCCTTCACCCATCTCAGCCCCAGTGCCCCCTTTTTACAATCCCAGCCCTGTGCCCCCTTTATCCATCCCAGCCCCTGTACTCCTTTATCCATCCCAGCCCCTGTACCCACCTTTTCCTATCCCAGCCCCTGTGCCCCCTTTACCCATCCCAGCCCCTGTGCCCCCTTTACCCATCCCAGCCCCTGTGCCCCCTTTACCCATAACACCACCTGTGCCCCCTTCACCCATTCCAGTCACTATGCCCCTTTATCCATCTGAGCCCCCTTTCACAGCCCCTCTGCCCTCTTTATCCATCTGAGCCCCTGCCCCCCTTCACCCATCCCAGCCCCTGTGCCCCCCTTCACCCATCCCAGCCCCTGTGCCCCCTTCACCCATCCCAGCCCCTGTGCCCCCCTTCACCCATCCCAGCCCCTGTGCCCCCCTTCACCCATCCCAGCCCCTGTGCCCCCCTTCACCCATCCCAGCCCTGTGCCCCCTTCACCCATCCCAGCCCCTGTGCCCCCCTTCACCCATCCCAGCCCCTGTGCCCCCCTTCACCCATCCCAGCCCCTGTGCCCCCTTCACCCATCTCAGCCCCAGTGCCCCCTTTTTACAATCCCAGCCCCTGTGCCCCCTTTACCCATCCCAGGCCCTGTGCCCCCTTCACCCATAACACCACCTGTGCCCCCTTCACCCATTCCGGTCACTATGCCCCTTTATCCATCTGAGCCCCCTTTCATAGCCCCTCTGCCCTCTCTATCCATCTGAGCCCCTATGCCCCTTCACCCACCACAGCCCCTATGCCCCTTTACCATCCCAGATCCCACTCCCCCTTCACCCACTACAGCCCTATCACTCTCATTCCTATCCTTCCCTGTACCCACCACAGCCTCTTTGCCTTCTTGTACACTCCTCAGCCTCTCTCTCTCCCTGTGCCCAGCTCACCCCATGCCTTCCTGCACCCACTACAGTCGTCATCACTCTCGTCCCTATCCCTCCCTGCATTTACTACAGCCCCTATCCCTCACTGCTCCCACTGCAGCCGCTATCCCCCCACCGTCCGTATGCCCCCTGCACCTACTATAGCCCATATCCCCCTTCATGCACTGCAGTCACTATCCACACACATACTGCAGCCTCTGTATCTCCCCCACACAGTAGAGCCTCTAGTATCATACAAACATACACTACAGTCCCAGTATCCGCTAGCTGCCTACTAAACCCCCTATCCCACACACACACAACAGCCCCTATCCAGACACTCTCTGCAACACAACCAGCCCTCTCCACTAACATACGACACTGCAAACAGCTCCATACACACACACAAACCCACAAGGAACCTCACTGTATGCACGTAATCCCACAAACAGCATTCCCACACATTCAATACCACATGCAGCCTCCCTACACAAACATTACAACAGGCATCCTCAGCATGGCAATACTGCATACAGCCTCCTTATACACACACACCTATCACAAGAGGCATCCCCAGCATGGCAATACTGCATACAGCCTCCTTATACATACAAACGCAATTATTACAATTACTTATATAGCACCAATATATTCTGCAGCGCAGTACAATAGGTAAAACAAGTCAAACAATTAATTCTAATTCAACATGTTGACATACAGGAACACAAGCAGCATCCCACACATGCAACCACACAAGTAGCCTCCAAACACATGTGTTTGGAGGCTACTTGTATAGTTGAACATGTGGGGGATGCTGCTTGTGATGTCACCAACAAACACAGAGGAAGTGTTTAATTAAATTTGCTTTATGTCTTTATTTTAATGGGGGGGGGGGGGGGGAGCGTAAGGCAAGCTATTAAGGGGTACTCCACTCAAAAACAATGTTTTATGAAAACACTGTTTTTGGTTGGATTAACCCTTTAAAGTATATCTGACCCTGTTTGGGGGACGCCATGACTCACACAGCCATGCTGGGTAGCGCGCACATATCTGTATGACAGCTGCACAAAGACCTTGCACCGGGAGGGGGGCCCTTGATCTCCTATTGACCGAGGGCCCTATAAGTTGTCAGTCCGCCCCTGGTAGTATTAATCTTTTAAGAAGGTATCCATATAATATTAACAAAATATTTCTAAAAAGCAGCCATACACTTGTTCTTATTAAGAAGAAAAAAGAAGAATTGTATTCCTAACATTAAAGGAAACCTCTGCCCCGCACCTTGTGCCCCGCCGTTTTTTTTTGTTTTATGTTTGTTTTATTATTCTAACATTCTACTGTAAGCTCCTACTCTTTCACTACTTTTGATGCATTTTTAAGTACTATTTAACATATTTATGTAATTATATTTTTTCAGCCAGCTTCCTTACTCCCAATACATCCTTTCCCATCCAAGCTCCCGCTATCTGGCTCTACAATATTGTATAAGACTCACAATGTTATACCTATACTATTGATTGTATGCAATCCTCTTTTCCTTGGTTCACTTAGTTCACATATTGAAGAAAGTTACAGTCTGTCTGTTCTCATTTATTTTTCATATGGTGGCATTTGATGTTTTCTTGTTCTTTGGCAATCTTGTTTAATAATTATAACTAACTTGTTATATTGTTTATAATCAATTAAAAACTTTAGAATAATCATTTTAAGATTCTCTTATAAAGCATTATCAAGAACACAGCAGCAGTAGAAGGAAAAGTGATTAAACAACAAGGAGCTAAATTAAACAAGCTGAGACAGGAAGAAACATACAAGGTGAAGCAGCTGTGTTTTCTGGTCAGTATTGCCAAAGGCAATGATTTGGATTAGAGGTAGACAAGTACAATTAAGATGTATTACAAATCATGGGTTGCTGTGCATGTGACATCACCTGTTCCGGAACTTAGACTAGACATTTCATCTTTAATAAAAGTGAATAAACGGTTAGGTGAGAGCACACAAAATCCCAATAACACACACATGCAGGTTACCATATACCAGGGTACAACCTAAAGAGACAAAAAGCAACAGATCATAGTATAACCTGTATAAATTACTTAAAAACAAATAAAAACAAATTGTTGATTGTACTAGCTTTAGTGTAACTATAATCTTAATTTTATTAATGACAGGAGGCGAATATTTGCTTAAGTCTCTCTTTACTAGAACTCCACAGCAGCACATTAACATAGAGATAAAAACACCAGAGACAAAAAAATCAGGAATCTATAAAAGGCTTCTCCCAACTAACTATTTCCTCTTTCACGCTGCGACAAATAAAGTACATGAACAATACACCACAAATACAATAACAGGAGAAACAAACATAACATAACGATGAATGCCATGCGAACTTGAAACCGTGGAACCAGTGGGTGAAGCCTTGACCTTTATCCTGTAGAGTAGTCGGATCTAAGAACTCTAGCCAAACCATTAAACTGAAACGAGATAAACAGAGTCGAAAACACTGATTAGCGAATGAAATGTACTGAGAAAACATGAATCCCCCATCGTAAATACTGACAGTATAATATCCCAGATAGTAAAAAAAACCTGAATCCCCGTCATAAAATACTGACGGTACCATATCCCAGATAAACCACAACTCCCCCAGATAACCAACCTAGCCCAGGAGACCAGGTGAATAAACAACAAGTCAGTCAAACCAACAAACAACAAGGGGAGGGAGAAACTGGGAGGGAAATATTCGCCTCCTGTCATTAATAAAATTAAGATTATAGTTACACTAAAGCTAGTATAATCTACAATTTTATAGCATGACAGGAGGCTTCATATTTGCTGTTTTAATGCTTGGACAGCAAAGACCAAAGAAACATGATCCGCCGTACCAAACTAAACTCTATGAAGATAGCTCCTCGTAACCGGCAGGAAAGCGTACAATGTCTTGGAGAAAAACGCCCACCATGTCGGTACCTGAAGTCGCCGTATTACAGACTGAAGTGAACCGAAAAAACCTATACGCCCCGCCAATGCCAACCACAACAAAGCGGTACATGAAGGGCGAGAAAAAGGGAAGAACCATTTAAACAAACGGTGACGTCGAACACTGCCTAAAGGTGAGAGCGCTACCAAAGTAAGAATATGACCCTCGGGTCCAACTAAGGCTGATAGACAACTAAGGTCCGAACCGCCGAACCCATCTGAAAGAAAAACAATGTATAATAACTGAAATAAACCCAGAATCAGTGAATGGGCAAAACCCGACAGAACCCACCATAGGAGCATGACAAAAATGCTTGTACCCCCTGGGGAGATGAATACCCGTCCTCAGGAATCGTAAAGGGAATTCTAAGCAGAGCGAGGCCCGCCGGCAACAGTCGTACGCGCTACCTAATCTAATTAATATGGCAGTCCCCGGTAATAAAGTGACCGAACAATACCCGAACCCTGTAAAAGCGGTAGCAAAATTAGGAGATCCAACTACGTCAGGGTCGCCATGCAGACCAAAGTCTCACAATCCCCGAGATCAAATGAGCAAGGGTCCAGGGAATCAAGGAACTAGGTTCGACTCTGCCGAAACGGAGATCATAATTCCATCAAACCAGCAGACCGAGGCACCTGTAGAAAGGTCCTGAGACCAAACAAACGGAGGAGACTCGTCCGCATCTCCGTGTCGAACCCTCCTGGAGGGAAGCGTCCATCGCTGAGCAAACGGGTCCGTCGGGGCCTGATGGGTCCTCCTCCATGGACTAAAGTCTTGACGATGGATCCTCCCAGAGAAAACTATTCCATATGTACAAGAACTCAGGCAGAGGAGAGCATAGGGGTCACCCCCTTGCGTTCACTCCACCCTCCAGGACTCCACTCCTTGAGATGTAGAGGAGGTCGATATTTCCCTGGTTGAAAAAAAAACGAAATCCAGGGACTCTAACAAGGGAAAACGCAGGGAGCGTCTGACCTTCCGGTCTGGGAGGTACCTCGCAGGGGGTCCGGCAAGTCCGTCCAGGTAGACCGTACAGCAAGATGTCCTATATCGATGAAGAGTCGCGTCCGGATCCCAACGCGTGGAAAACGAGAAAGATATCTTCAGATAGTTCTGGTATTCCTGAATGTCCTCAATTCCTCCCAACCTGCCAACCAGGTTGTATTGTTGCCCAAATGACTGATGAGAGTCTGACTCCTCCAAGTCGGCTGCCTTTTTAAGAAGGTGGTCACTGCCGCATCCGATGGTCATCGCCTCCCCTGCGCCATATAGTCAGGGCCGTCTGTCCGACTGCAGAGGGGTTAGCCACTCCTCGAAGTCTTATCTTTCCGGGAGCCTGGTTCAGGGCATTCACCCTTCCAGTAGCGCTCATGCACACTTGCCTGCTCTCCTCAAGGAGAGTCTGACTCACTCAAGTCACTGGTTCGGGGCCTTCACCCTTCCAGTAGCGCTTATGTGCCCTTGCCTGCTCTCCTCCAGGAGAGTCTGACTCGTTCAAGTCGTCTGCCATTTTAAAGGTGGGCCCTCTAGCATTACGCTCCTGATAAGTTTAAGGGAGGACCCTGGCTGAAGTCTAATTCCACAGAGGCGGTCACTGCCATAGTAGTCATTGTCTGCGCTGTTAACCCGGATAAGGGTTCTCCTGTGCAGCGGTCCCAGGCAAAGCGACTTCAAGGAGTACAGGGAGTGCAGAATTATTAGGCAAGTTGTATTTTTGAGGATTAATTTTATTATTGAACAACAACCATGTTCTCAATGAACCCAAAAAACTCATTAATATCAAAGCTGAATATTTTTGGAAGTAGTTTTTAGTTTGTTTTTAGTTATAGCTATTTTAGGGGGATATCTGTGTGTGCAGGTGACTAGTACTGTGCATAATTATTAGGCAACTTAACAAAAAACAAATATATACCCATTTCAATTATTTATTTTTACCAGTGAAACCAATATAACATCTCAACATTCACAAATATACATTTCTGACATTCAAAAACATAACAAAAACAAATCAGTGACCAATATAGCCACCTTTCTTTGCAAGGACACTCAAAAGCCTGCCATCCATGGATTCTGTCAGTGTTTTGATCTGTTCACCATCAACATTGCGTGCAGCAGCAACCACAGCCTTCAAGACACTGTCCAGAGAGGTGTACTGTTTTCCCTCCTTGTAAATCTCACATTTGATGATGGACCACAGGTTCTCAATGGGGTTCAGATCAGGTGAACAAGGAGGCCATTTTCTTCTTTTATACCCTTTCTTGCCACCCACGCTGTGGAGTACTTGGACGCGTGTGATGGAGCATTGTCCTGCATGAAAATCATGTTTTTCTTGAAGGATGCAGACTTCTTCCTGTACCACTGCTTGAAGAAGGTGTCTTCCAGAAACTGGCAGTAGGACTGGGAGTTGAGCTTGACTCCATCCTCAACCCGAAAAGGCCCCACAAGCTCATCTTTGATGATACCAGCCAGAGGCGGCTCTCTAATTAGGCGGTTTAGGCGGCCGCCTAAGGCCTCGCGCTGGCTGGGGCCTCGCGGCCGCCTAAACCGCCTGTGGGCAGAGTGTGTCAGGTCCTTGGTCAGTGACCGAGGACCTGACACCAGGAGGGGGCCCGGCGGCTTGCCCGGTATGCCACCGGGTGCGAGGCCCCTCCTGGCTGCCCGGCCACCATCGCAGACACTGGTCTGCAGCTCCGCAGTGTGCAGAGCTGCAGACCATGTGACTCGCGAGAATTGGCCAATCAGAGCGTTGCCGCAGGTTACCACGGCAACGCTCTGAAATCTCGCAAGACTACCTGGTCTGCAGCTCTGCGGAGCTGCAGACCGGGAGCAGTGGCCACCGGGCCACCAGGGAGCCCACTGGACCACCAGGGAAATCAAGGTAGGCTCAACATCACCCCCCACAACACTCAGCCTCACCCCCCCAGTCACCATCACCACACTCAGCCTCACCCCCAGCCTCACCATCCCCTCAACACTCTCAGCCTCACCACTCCCCACCACCCTCACCACCCTCAGCCCCACCACCCTAGCCCCCACCACCCTAGCCCCCACCACCCTCACCACCACCCTCACCACCACCCTCAGCCTCGCCCCCCTCAGCCTCACCCCCAGCTCCCCTCAGCCTCACCCCCAGCCCCCCTCAGCCTCACCCCCAGCCCCCCTCAGCCTCACCCCCAGCCCCCTCAGCCTCACCCCCCACCACCCTCAGCCTCACCCCCCACCACCCTCAGCCTCACCCCCCACCACCCTCAGCCTCACCCCTCACCACCCTCAGCCTCACCTCCCACCACCCTCAGCCTCACTACCCCTAGCCCCCACCACCCTCAGCCTCACCCCCCACTACCCTCAGCCTCACCTCCCACCACCCTCAGCCTCACTACCCCTAGCCCCCACCACCCTCAGCCTCACCCCCCACCACCCTCAGCCTCACCATCACCCCACACCACCCTCAGCCTCACCACTGCTAGCCCCCACCACCCTCAGCATCACCCCCCTCAGCCTCACCCCCACCCACCCCAGCCTCACCCCCACCCCTCTAAGCCTCACCCCCCACCACCCTCACCCCCTCACCATCACCCCCCACCACCTTCAGCATCACCCCCCTCACCACCCTCAGCATCACCCCTCACCACCCTCAGCATCACCCCTCACCACCCTCAGCATCACCCCTCACCACCCTCAGCATCACCCCTCACCACCCTCAGCATCACCCCCACCACCCTCAGCATCACCTCCCCCCACCACTCTCAGCCTCACTCCCCACCACCCTCACATCACCCCACCACCCTCACATCACCCCACCACCCTCAGCATCACCCCCTCACCACCCTCGGCATCACCCCTCACCACCCACCACCCTCAGCATCTCCCCCCACCACCCTCAGCCTCACCCCCACCACCCTCAGCCTCACCACCCCCCACCACCCTCACCATCACCCCCACCACCCTCAGCCTCACCACCCTCAGCATCACTCCTCACCCCTCACCACCCTCAGCATCACCCCTCACCACCCTCAGCATCACCCCTCACCACCCTCAGCATCACACCCCTCACCACCCTCAGCATCACACTCCTCACCACCCTCAGCATCACACTCCTCACCACCCTCAGCATCACACCCCTCATCACCCTCAGCATCACACCCCTCACCACCCTCAGCCTCACCTCCCCCCACCACCCTCAGCCTCACCCCCTCTCACTCTCACATTACCCCCCTCTCACTCTCACATTACCCCCCTCTCACTCTCACATTACCCCCCTCTCACTCTCACATTATCCCCCCTCTCACTCTCACATTATCCCCCCTCTCACTCTCACATTATCCTCACTCTCACCATCAACCCCCCGCTCCCTCTCACCATCAACCCCCCCTCTCACCATCACCCCCCTCTCCCTCTCACCATCAGCCCCCTCTCCCTCTCACCATCACCCCCTCTCCCTCTCACCATCACCCCCCTCTCCCTCTCAACATCACCCCCCCTCTCACTCTCACCATCACCCCCCTCTCCCTCTCACCATCACCCCCCTCTCCCTCTCACCATCACCCCCCCCTCTCCCTCTCACCATCACCCCCCCCTCTCCCTCTCACCATCACCCCCCCTCTCCCTCTCACCATCACCCCCCTCTCCCTCTCACCATCACCCCACCATCTCCCTCTCACCATCACCCCCACCATCTCCCTCTCACCATCACCCCCACCATCTCCCTCTCACCATCACCCCCACCATCTCCCTCTCACCATCACCCCCACCATCTCCCTCTCACCATCACCCCACCATCTCCCTCTCACCATCACCCCCACCATCTCCCTCTCACCATCACCCCCACCATCTCCCTCTCACCATCACCCCCACCATCTCCCTCTCACCATCACCCCCCCATCTCCCTCTCACCATCACCCCCCCATCTCCCTCTCACCATCACCCCCCCATCTCCCTCTCACCATCACCCCCCCATCTCCCTCTCACCATCACCCCCCCATCTCCCTCTCACCATCACCCCCCATCTCCCTCTCACCATCACCCCCCCATCTCCCTCTCACCATCACCCCCCCTCTCCCTCTCACCATCACCCCCCCTCTCCCTCTCACCATCACCCCCCTCTCCCTCTCACCATCACCCCCACCATCTCCCTCTCACCATCACCCCCCCATCTCCCTCTCACCATTACCCCCCCATATCCCTCTCACCATTACCCCCCATCTCCCTCTCACCATCACCCCCCCATCTCCCTCTCACCATCACCCCCCCATCTCCCTCTCACCATCACCCCCCCATCTCCCTCTCACCATCATCCCCCCCATCTCCCTCTCACCCCCCTCTCCCTCTCACCCCCCTCTCCCTCTCACCCCCCTCTCCCTATCACCATCACCCCCCTCTCCCTATCACCATCACCCCCCTCTCCCTATCACCATCACCCCCCTCTCCCTATCACCATCACCCCCCTCTCCCTATCACCATCACCCTCCCCTCTCCCTATCACCATCACCCTCCCCTCTCCCTCTCACCATCACCCCCCCTCTCCCTCTCACCATCACCCCCCCTCTCACCATCACCCACACACCATCACCCCCCCTCTCACCATCACCCACACACCATCACCCGCCTCTCCCCCCCCCCCCCATACACACAACACACTTCAATCAGCTACCCCATACACATAGGGTCTCAGACAAAAACGCAAACATGTTCAGAGACATACATTCACACACACAAGGATACTCTCTGTCAGACACACTCTCAGGCACATACACAGGTAGACAGTGCATACATGTGTATATGTGACACTTTTTTTGTTAGTGGGGCCTCATGTTTGCGTTTCGCCTAAGGCCTCATAAAGTCTAGAGCCGCCTCTGATACCAGCCCAAACCAGTACTCCACCTCCACCTTGCTGGCGTATGAGTCGGACTGGAGCTCTCTGCCCTTTACCAATCCATCCATCTGGCCCATCAAGACTCACTCTTATTTCATCAGTCCATAAAACCTTAGAAAAATCAGTCTTGAGATATTTCTTGGCCCAGTCTTGACGTTTCAGTTTGTGTGTCTTGTTCAGTGGTGGTCGTCTTTCAGCCTTTACCTTGGCCTTGTCTCTGAGTATTGCACACCTTGTGCTTTTGGGCACTCCAGTGATGTTGCAGCTCTGAAATATAGCCAAACTGGTGGCAAGTGGCATCTTGGCAGCTGCACGCTTGACTTTTCTCAGTTCATGGGCAGTTATTTTGCGCCTTGGTTTCTCCACACGCTTCTTGCGACCCTGTTGACTATTTTGAATGAAACTCTTGATTGTTCGATGATCACGCTTCAGAAGCTTTGCAATTTCAAGAGTGCTGAAACCCTCTGCAAGATATCTCACTATTTTTTACTTTTCTGAGCCTGTCAAGTCCTTCTTTTGACCCATTTTGCCAAAGGAAAGGAAGTTGCCTAATAATTATGCACACCTGATATAGGGTGTTGATGTCATTAGACCACACCCCTTCTCATTACAGAGATGCACATCACCTAATATGCTTAATTGGTAGTAGGCTTTCGAGCCTATACAGCTTGGAGTAAGACAACCTGCATAAAGGGGATGATGTGGTCAAAATACTCATTTGCCTAATAATTCTGCACTCCCTGTATAGAGGACAAGAGTCACCGGCAGGGAGATAGGGGCAGCACCCCATATAGTGACCGAGGCAAGTTGGGCAGCGCATGCAATGCACAAGCGTGAGTATGTGGCAGTAGGCTTGTCACGCAGACATTCTGGCACATACAGCACAGGCCAGATCAATGGGGCACAGACAAAGCAGGCCAATCAATGGGGCACAGACAAAGCAGGCCAATCAATGGGGCCAGGGCCGGCGCGTCCATAAGGCGGCACAGGCGGCCGCCTTAGGGCGCACCGGCTCTGGGGGCGCAAAATTCCAGTGACCGGCAGGAGGGAAGTGCTCCCTCCTGCCTGGTCACCTCCTGGATCCCCGGAGCTGCTGCGCGGCGTGCGGCTGAAGTTGATTAGGAGGCGGCGAGGGAGCTCTCTGATCTCTCTGACCGGCTCCCTCGCAGGCTGTTTTCTGATGTCGCAGGAGCCTGAATATGACGTCATATTCCGGCTCCCGCGGCATCAGAAAACAGCCTGCGAGGGAGCCGGTCATAGAGATCAGAGAGCTCCCTCGCCGCCTCCTAATCAACTTCAGCCGCAGCCTCACTGGACCACCAATGAGAGACCCACGCCAGCACTCCAGGTAGGGAGGCTGGGTGGGACATTTAAATGTAATTTATTAGTAATTACTTTATTAATTACTGTGTGTGTGCATGTGAGTGTGAGTGTCTGTCAGTGTGTGTGTAAGTGTGTCTATGAGTTTGTGTGTGAGTGTGTATGTCAGTGTGTATGTGTGTGAGTGAGTGTGTGTGTGTGTGTCTGTCAGTGTGTGTGTGTCTGTCAGTGTGTGTGTAAGTGTGTCTATGAGTTTGTGTGTGAGTGAGTGTGTCTGTCGGTGTGTGTGAGTGTGTATGTCAGTGTGTATGTGTGTCTGTGAGTTTGTGTGTGTCTGTCAGTGTGTGTGTGTGTGTGTGTGAGTGAGTGTGTGTGTCTGTCAGTATGTGTGTCTGTCAGTGTGTGTGTAAGTGCGTCTATGAGTTTGTGTGTGAGTGAGTGTGTCTGTCGGTGTGTGTGAGTGTGTCAGTGTGTGTGTGCGCATGTGAGTATGTGTGTGTGCGTTCGAGTATGTGTCTGTGAGTTTGTGTGCGTGTGTGTGTGTGTGTGTGTGAGTGAGTATGTATTTTTCTGTATGCCTGTCTGTATGTATGTATGTATCTGTATGATGGTATGCCTCTGTATGTATGTATGTGTCTGTATGCCTGTATGTCTTGTACGTATGTTTCTGTATGTCTCTGTATGAATGTCTGTATATATGTCTCTGTATGCATGTATGTAACTGTATGCATTTATGTCTCTGTATGTACGTATGTGTGTGTCTGTGTGTCTCTGTATGCCTGTATGTCTTTGTATGCATGTTTCTGTATGTATGTATGTGTCTGTATGACGGTATGCCTCTGTATGTATGTATGTGTCTGTATGCCTGTCTATATGAATGTGTCTGTATGACGTTATGTCTCTGTATGCATGCATGTATCTGTATGTGTGTATGTCTTTGTATGCCTGTATGTATGTATGTATGTATGTGTCTGCATGCCTGTATGTCTCTGTATGTATGTTTCTTTATGCCTGTATGTCTGTATGTATGTGCCTGAATGTCTTTGTATGTATGTTTCTGTATGCCTGTCTGTATGTATGTGTCTGTATGACGGTATGCATGTATGCATGTATGTCTCTGCTTGTATGTCTCTGACTGTATGTGTCTGTATGTCTCTGTATGATTATTGCTGTCTTTGTATGACAGTGTACCTGTATGACTTTGACTGTGTGACTGAAAAATGATGCCTGTGTGCCTGTGGCTTGGGAGGAAAGACAAACAGGTGAAGATGCATTTTTTTTTTTTAATGAGGGTTGGGGGCGCCAAAATGCATCTTCACCTGTGTAACTAAAAATCCTAGCACCGGCCCTGAATGGGGCACAGGCAGATCAGGCCAATCAATGGGGCACAGGCAGAGCAGGCCAATCAGTAAGGCATGGACAAAGCCGGTCAAGTCCTGGGGCACAGACAAGTCAGGACTCAGGACCTTCAGAGATGTACAGGTGAGGAACTGCACATTCCATTCTCCGATAAAATGTACCTTTCGCTCTTCAGATAAGATGTACATAACACTTCTTTAGATTAATAGCACATAACACACTTCTGTGTAACTGTAATTAACACACTTCTGTGTAACTGTACGTAACCTTCTTCTGTGTAACTGTACATAACACTCTTCTGTGCATCCGTGCATAACATCCTTCTGTGTAAACATACAATACGTTCTTCTGTGTAACCGTACATAACTTTCTTCTGTGTAAATGTACATAACATTCTTCTGTGTAAATGTACATAACACTCTTCTGTGTAACTGTACATAACACTCTTCCGTGTAACTGTACGTACAACTCTTCCGTGTAACTGTACGTACAACTCTTCCGTGTAACTGTACATAACACTCTTCTGTGTAACAGTGCATAACATTCTTCTATGTAACTGTACATAGTATATTACTGTGTAACTGTACATAGTATATTACTGTGTAACTGCACATAGCCTTCTTCTGTGTAACTGTACATAACATTCTTCTATGTAACTGTACATAGCATTCTTCTATGTAACTGTACATAGCCTTCTTCTGTGTAACTGCACATAGCATTCTTCTGTGTAACTGTAGATAGCATTCTTCTGTGTGACTGTACCAAGCATTCCATTGTGTAACTGTAGATAACGCACTTCAGTTAAATAGTGCCTGACACTCCGTAAATAGTGAACTTGCATAATGAGTACACCTGTAGTCAGGAAACTCACCAACTGAGTTACCTCACAAGAGGTGCTCCATTGGTCAATATGATAAAACAGAGCCCTGCAAGCAATCATCTGAACAAACAAAAAGGGGGGGAGATGAGTATAAGTGGTAACACTGCCAGTTGTGCCTGCAACCCTTGTGCACAGCTCTATATAGCATGCCTGTGATCTATATCATCCACTATGGTCCCCAGTAGCCTAACCTGCCAGCCACATGGGACACAAAGCCAGGACAGCCTGAGGGTGCAATGCGCCCAAGTCATAGCTGAGTCCCAGTCAAAGCTACAGCACATGTGCCTGCCATCGACGGAACTAATGCGATAAGTCTGGTAACTGGCCGCACTGCATGGGAAGCAGAGGATCTCGCTCGGCGGACTGAGCCGGCGGGCGGGATCCAACACGTGGGACCACCGGAGTTTTACTCCGGGGTCCCGGCGGTCGGCAATGGAAACCGGTCGGAGGACCGCTTTCCAGCGTCCGCAAAATGGACGAAAAGTGAAGGGGGCAAAACCACCCAGAAAAGGTAGAGGGAGGAAGGGAACCCCCCCAAACCCAAGATAAAAACGACCCCAGACCGGGGTGCCCAAAACAGGAAAATGAAGAGAAAATACGTCCCTACAGAAAAAAGTAGGGACAGAAAAATACAATCTAAATAAATAAATCATAATGGCAGTAGGGAGGTAAACACATTCTAAACAAATAAATCCCTGCAGCCATAAGAAGGTAGATGCAGAAAAACAGAGTAAATAAATTAAGCAATCAAACAATCCTTACAGCACTAAGCAGGTAGGTGAAGAAAATACAGTATAGCTAAATAAATCAATCCCTACAGCACTAAGAAGGTAGATGCAGAAAATACAGCATAGCTAAATAGTGATGTCGCGAACATAAAATTTTCGGTTCGCAAACGCGAACTTCCACAAATGTTCGCGAACCGAGCGAACCGCCATAGACTTCAATGGGCAGGCGAATTTTAAAACCCACAGGGACTCTTTCTGGCCACAATAGTGATGTACAAGTTGTTTCAAGGGGACTAACACCTGGACTGTGGCATGCCGGAGGGGGATCCATGGCAAAACTCCCATGGAAAATAAATCACCTAACATTCCTAAATTGTTTGGAATAACCTGCTTTAAAAATCAGGTATGATTTTGTATCGATCAGGTAGTGTAAGGGTTACGCCCGCTTCACAGTGACAGACCAAACTCCCCGTTTAACGCACCGCAAACAACCACAAACAGTCCATTTGCACAACCGCAAACTCCCCATTTGCACAACCGCAAACTCCCCATTTGCACAACCGCAAACTCCCCATTTGCACAACCGCAAACTCCCCATTTGCACAAGGTTGGATACCAAGCTAGCCATGTCCCGTTCCTTGTCCTCACTGATGTCATTGAAGGTCTCTCTTCCTCCACCCAGGAAGCGGGAGATGGAAAAAGATGCTTGGTCTTGGTATGTTCTTCCCCCCAGCCACGTACAACACCACGGGTACCAGATAGGTGACAACGAGCACCCTGGGATGCCTGTTGTGGTTGGTCTTCCTCCTCCTCCTCAAAGCCACATTCCTCCTCTGACTCCTCTTCCTCACAATCCTCTCCCAGCGTTGCCGCAGATCCAGCAAGCGATGCTGATAAGGCTGTTTCTGGTGGTGATGGTGAACACAACTCTTCCTCTTCACGCTCATCTACGGCCTGATCCAGCACTCTTCGCAGGGCACACTCCAGGAAGAAATCAAATAGTATGATGTCGCTGATGGTGCCTTCGGTGCGACTGACTAGGTTTGTCACCACCTCAAAAGGAGGTGTTGCGGACCGTTTCAGCATAAAAGGGGAAAAATCCGTTTAGGCGATAATCCCCTTTCCTAGAGACAGGCACAGCTACTGCAGAACACCAAACTCCCGATCTGGATACGAAATAACACTCCGAACTGGAACAGCTGAACAAGAAAAGCATACAATCCGCTTACACTCCTGGCAGTCAGCTTTCAATCCAATTCCCCCCTATCCCTTCAGTAAATAAAAAGTTACACGGAAGTCCTTTTATGACCGACCGCAAGCACCTTTTCTTGCCCAAAATAGTTCCATGGATTTGGGCTGTGCGGTCGGTCCCTTCCTGGTATAAAAACGACTAAGTCCCGTTTGAAGTGTGTTCGGTACTTCGACTTTAGTCGAAGTGTCGAAGTGCAGTCGATGGTACGGGTCGGCGGTGTTCGAGTTAAAATGGCCGCCGCCACGTGGTCCTTTGTCCGATGCCGGTCACTTCGACGACTTCGACACCTTAGGTAACTTCGGCACTTCGGCAACTTCGGCTGCATCCGAAGTGCCCTCTAGTAAGTGCCAATCCTTCTCCCATAGTCATTAGATGGGCGAACACTGTTCTTAAAGGGCCCAATCTCCCAGGGCCATAATCGCTGGGCAGGAGGCTAGCAACCAGGCCTCTCCAGTTCACAGTGGCGAAGCTGGTTTCGCCACAGGAGGCATGAGACTACAGGCATTGCGCATGAGCGTCCAGTAACGTGGCAAAAAAATTCCCAGCTCCACAGAGGCTCTCCTAGCACCCCGGTCATACAAATATTCGTTAACGGCTTTTTCTTGTTGGAGCAGGTGGTCGAACATTAGGAGTGTTGAATTCCAACGTGTCGGGCTGTCGCAAATCAAGCGCCTCACTGGCATGTTGTTTCGCCACTGGATATCTGAAAAGTGCGCCATGGCCGTGTAGGAATGCCTGAAATGGCCACACACCTTCCTGGCCTGCTTCAGGACGTCCTGTAACCCTGGGTACTTATGCACAAAGCGTTGTACGATCAGATTACACACATGTGCCATGCACGGCACATGTGTCAACTTGCCCAAATTCAATGCCGCCAACAAATTTCTTCCATTGTCACAAACCACTTTGCCGATCTCCAGTTGGTGCGGAGTCAGCCACTGATCCACCTGTGCGTTCAGGGCGGACAGGAGTGCTGGTCGGAGTGACTCTCTGCTTTCAGGCAAGTCAACCCCAAGACGGTGTGACACTGCCGTATCCGGAATGGGGAATAGTACTTGGGGAGCTGGGAGGATGCCGTTGATGTGGAGCAAGACGCAGCAGCAGAAGAGGACTCAGCCGAGGAGGTTATGGAAGAGGATGGAGTAGGAGGAGTAGAGGAGGTGGCAGCAGGCCTGCCTGCAAGTCGTGGCGGTGTCACCAACTCCTCTGCAGCGCCATGCATTCCATGCTTGGCAGCCGTCAGCAGGTTTACCCAATGCGCAGTGTAGGTGATATATCTGCCCTGACCATGCTTTGCAGACCAGGTATCAGTGGTCAGATGGACCCTTGCCCCAACACTGTGTGCCAGACATGCCATTCTGTGTCATTTTACAAGCGTGGGAAAGTTCTTTGGAATTTTCCCACGCTTGTAAAATGACACAGAGCACTGTGATTGGATGGCTTGAAAACCATCCAATCACAGTGATCTGTCATTTTACACAGCGTGGGAAAGTTCTTTTGAATTTTCCCACGCTGTGTAAAATGACACAGAGCACTCTGATTGGTTTAAACCAACCAATCATTGTGTTCTAAGCCTAATTGCAGGGCGGGGCAAGGCTTTATAAGCCTTGACCCGCCCTGCGGAGCTCAGTACGCGGCGTGCCCTCCATGGGTGAAGATGGATTAATTTTTGTTTGCGCTCGTTTTTTTTTTTTTGTTTTTTTTTAAAGTGCGACGGGTTTATGGATTTTTATTTGGCCTTTTGGGGGGCTGAAGTAAGAAGAATTTAGAAAAAAGAAGACGTCAAATGGTAAGTTTAATTTTTTTTTTTTTACAGGTTAGTTATTTTATTCCCCCCTCAGCTTGGGACCCCTAGTCACCTTGATGGGGGGGGGGGGGGTCATTTAGGGCCCCCACCCACCGCGCAAGGGTGGGGGCCAGGGGGGGAGGACAGTAGGTCCCCCCCCCTTATTGTTTTATTAGGGCCCCACCCACCGCGCAGGGGTGGGGGCCAGGGGGGGAGGACAGTAGGTCCCCCCCCTTATTGTTTTATTAGGGCCCCCACCCACCGCTCAGGGGTGGGGGCCGGGGGGGAGGACAGTAGGTCCCCCCCCTTATTGTTTTATTAGGGCCCCCACCCACCGCTCAGGGGTGGGGGCCGGGGGGGAGGACAGTAGGTCCCCCCCCTTATTGTTTTATTGGGGCCCCCACCCACCGCGCAGGGGTGGGGGCCAGGGGGGGAGGACAATAGGTCCCCCCCTTATTGTTTTATTAGGGCCCCCACCCACCGCGCAGGGGTGGGGGCCAGGGGGGGAGGACAATAGGTCCCCCCCCCTTATTGTTTTATTAGGGCCCCCACCCACCGCGCAGGGGTGGGGGCCAGGGGGGGAGGACAATAGGTCCCCCCCTTATTGTTTTTATTAGGGCCCCCACCCACCGCGCAGGGGTGGGGGCCGGGGTGGGGGGACATTAGGTCCCCCCCTTATTACCATTTTTTTTTTTTTACAGTGAGCAGCCACAGGCTGCTCACTGTTTAGTGGACATGCCCCTACTCGCGGTATAGCGAGTAGGGGCATTGGGGAGATTTTAATCTCCCTTGTCCTATTATGGGGGTCATATTGACCCCCATAGAGTGAGGGGGGACATGGGGGGCTTAGGAAGTGGCGAGGAGCACTGCTCCCTGCCGCTTCTATAGTTACATATTGCAAGGAGGGAGCTGCACGCCGGTAGCTCCCTCCTTGTAATAAACTGAACGAACAAACTAACACTGATACACAGTGTTAGTTTGTTCGTCTGATTTTTTCTATTCATTCATTCGTCTGTCTGATGAATGAATGAATAGATGAAATTCCCGTTCGCATGTCCAGGTGTTTCACTGGGCATGTGCGGGAATCTCACAGTCTGTGTAGTATGGGTAGATGACGTGTCCCACAGGGACTTCACCTACCCACACAAAGATGGCGGCGCCCTGAATAAAGATCGGGGCAGAAGATAAAGAATTAAAAAGAGGTAATGTGGGGGGCTTAGGGGCAGACTAGGGGGTCGATTGGATGTAGTGGAGGCGGGAGGGGGGTTAAAAAAAAAACGGGATTCGGCATGACAGTGCCGCTTTAATACTTATGTATATTTAGACAAATGGAGGGTCATTTAGTTGCTCCAATGGCCATTGGAGGGAATGCACGCCTGCCAACGTCAAGGCAGACCCCCCTAAAGCGGGTCCTACACTGACCCTTCAGCCTGCTTCCTTAAACTTCTGGCAAATTTTTCTGGCAAAAACATTTTCTTTTTTTTGGTTTTTACTATATATTGGGGCTGACGTGTACTGTAGTCATTGCTGCCGGCCCAGTAGTGATGGGAGTGAGCGCAGGACTTATCTTTTTGTATTTGTATTTACTTTGTATCACACAGCCTTGTTACAATGCTGCCGCCCATGTGTTCCCTATTAAGGGTTAATAAGTATATAGGGGTGTGTATAAAAAAAATACCCCCTCTGTCTCATTAGAGATATCTTTGCCAGAAGCTCAAGGAAGCAGGCTGAAGGGTCAGTGTAGGGCCCGCTTTAGGGGGGTCTGCCTTGACGTTGGCAGGCGGGTGTAATGGAACCGCTGGCACCCCGACCGGGTACCTTCCGTTGATGGATGCTCTTATTGCTTCCCGAGGACTCCAAGCACTCTGCCTGACACCATAACCACTGCAGACCCACAAACCGCCACAGCTTCATTGGGGTCTCGCTGTCTCCATCCACTCTGGACCCAAGACCAGGGTCCAGCTTCCAGTAGGTCAACCTCTCCGAATTCCAGAGAGCAGGAACAAGAACAAGCTCTTAGCAGAGCTTAGTGATTATACCCTGGGGAGTATAATGATTATAGCAATCCCCGAGTGTAGTTCTCCAATCCCCCAAACATGAGCCGAAGGTACAAGATGATCTGATTTTAATGACCACACACTGGCTTTTATTATGCAAGTCCCGATGCAAGGGGACATCCCACAGGGTGGAACACAGTACAACCAATCATTTACAGGAAGACCGTAAAACACACCCAGCACAAACATACAATCCCTCCCCTCTGCCTGTGATATAATTACTGAACACAATGGGTTAATGTAATTTATCACAGGCAGGAAAAATACACTTTTTATACATACACTGTAACTTTAAAAATATGCATCATATTCACATAAAAACATACATATTCATAAACAGCATACTTTGACTATAAACATAACCAAAAATCATACAAATCCCTGCAGTACATAAAAAGTTAGACGGAAGTCCTTTATGACCGACCGCAAGCACATTTTCCTGTTCCATAGATTTGGGCTGTGCGGCCGGTCAATTTCTGATGTTAAAGGCAGTTCACTTAGAAAAACTACTAAGTCCCATTCGAATGCACGAACGGGCCCCGTTTCTAAAGGACCCAATCTCCCAGGGGCCATAGTCATGCGGAAGGAGGCTGGCAATCAGGCTCCTCCAACAGCCAGGGGAAAAGGGCAGCTTGTCACCTAACAATCCAGTGACAAAAGGCGTTTTGTCACATATCTCCCCTGGGGGGGGAGACTAACCAGGTACCTGAGTTAGTCGATAAACCCACCCACAGTAAACAAGTACATAAGTAGCCCACCCACAACACACATTTACTGCACCTGGTGGTTCCTCTGGTGGTACTGGGCAACACGCTGTGGGGACTTTGGGGACAGAGGCCAACTGCGCTCTGCCCCGATGCCAGCGCTTCTGCTGGGGTAACCTGGACGCAACTTGGCTGGGGAGGGGAGACATCTCTTACCTCCTCCTCCTGGTAATCCTGTAAGGGTAGTTTGGGATCTGGACAGGCCATCCAGTATCCCTGTAGGTCGGGTGCAGTGACCAGGGTCCCATCTGCACCGACTGGAGGGCTAGGGTCTCCCCTTGGTAGGGTACGCTGCTGCTGGGGAGAGAGACCGGTTGTCTTTTCTCCCTGTACAACACACTGCCGCTGGGGGGTCAGACCGACTGTCCCGACTCCCTGTAATGCTCCCTGGTGCTGGGTAGTGAGATCGGTCATTTCCACTACCAGTGATGATGGTTGCAGCAGGGACGAGGGGCTGACAATTTCCTCTCCCTGGGATGCTGGGGAGAGAGACCGGTTGTCTTTTCTCCCTTGACAACCCACTGCCTCTGGCAAGTCAGACCGACTGTCTCGACTCCCAGTGATGATGGTTGCTGCAGGGACGAGGGACCGACAATCTCCTCTCCCTGGGATGCTGACTGCCCCTGGGGAGAGAGACTGGTTGTCTCTTCTCCCTTGACAACACACTGCCGCTGGGGAGTCAGACCGACTGTCTCGACTCCCAGTGATGATGGTTGCTACAGGGACGAGGGACCGACAATCGCCTCTCCCTGGGATGCTGGCTGCCTCTGTGGAGAGAGACCGGTTGTCTCTTCTCCCTTGACAACCCACTGCCGCTGGCAAGTCAGACCGACTGTCTCGACTCCCAGTAATGATGGTTGCTGCAGGGACGAGGGACCGACAATCTCCTCTCCCTGGGATGATGGCTGCCGCTGGGGAGGCTGGGGCCGAATTGAGCTAAGGAAGTGTTGGTAGTCCTGCTCCAATGCCCCCTCCCAAGTAACTTGGTACACTATATATAGGGATTAATTGAGAGAGCGCAGGTAATATTTTCTTTTCTTTGGTTTTTACTATATATTGGGGCTGATATGTACTGTAGTCATTGCTGCCGGCCCAGTAGTAATGGGAGTGATCGTAGGACTTATCTTTTTGTATTTGTATTTCCTTTGTATCACGCAGCCTTGTTACAATGCTGCCGCCCATCCCATGTGATCCCTATTAAAGGGTTAATAAGTATATAGGGGTGTATATAAAAAAATACCCCTCTCTGTCTCATTAGAGATATCTTTGCCAGAAGCTCGAGGAAGCAGGCTGAAGGGTCAGAGTAGGACCCGCTTTAGGGGGGTCTGCCTTGACGTTGGCAGGCAGGCATTCCCTCCAATGGTCATTGGAGCAACTAAATGACCTCCATTTGTCTAAAAATACATAGGGATTAAGGAGAGCGCGCAGGTAACAATTTATTTTCTTTGGTTTTTACTATATATTGGGCTTATGTGTACTGTAGTGATGGGAGTGAGCGCAGGACTTATCTTTTTATAAAGTAAAAATACGTTTCCTGATAATAGTATTCATCTACACACTGGTATTGGTACAGTAGACACCACATTGTAGTCAACTAGAAGACAAAATTCAACATGATGATTTGTAAATTATTCTTAAGCGGACCTGCACATATATTTTGGTCTACATTTTGGAGTTCAGTTTTCAGTTCAGTAACTAAACTTCGATTTCTAGTACATTAAAATCTAAAAAGCTAAATCAAGGCTAAAATAGCCAGATGCAACTTGTAGTTGTGTTCGATAATTTTTTCCAAGTTGTCTAGAATTACTCTTGAATGGATAGTAGAATGGGAAATTAGGAATCTTTTTAGGTTGAATGAACAATGTAGTGCTGTGACAGTGCTCCCAAAAGAATCACAGACATCCCAAGTTTCTCGGTAGGTCCATGAGACTTCTGCATATTTAATGCATAGCATATGTAATATCCCGGATATCACACACACAATCTGGCATTTATTTTGTTTGTTTTATTTCAAGGATATTACATATGATAAATGCCCTCAATAAATGCCCTGGCCCTTTAAGAGCCTGACTGGGCCCCTGTACCATCTGCTGGCTGGGAGGAAGTGATATCCTGCTATTTTACATACTACTTGCTATCAGTTTATACTGTCCAAATCACTATTGAATCAAACTGTGTGCAGAGATCAGCTGATGGTGGGCCACCAAGATGCCACCTGTAGAGATGTCGCGAACATAAAATTTTCCATTCGCAAGTGGCGAACGCGAATTTCCGCAAATGTTCGCGAACGGGCGAACCGGGAGAACCGCCATAGACTTCAATAGGCAGGCAAATTTTAAAACCCACAGGGACTCTTTCTGGCCACAATAGTGATGGAAAAGTTGTTTCAAGGGGACTAACACCTGGACTGTGGCATGCCGGAGGGGGATCCATGGCAAAACTAACATGGAAAATTACATAGTTGATGCAGAGTCTGGAAGTTTGGAATAGTTTGGAATAACATGCTTTAAAACATCAGGTATGTTGTATCGATCAGGTAGTGTAAGGGTTATGCCCGCTTCACAGTGACAGACCAAAGTCCATTTGCACAACCCCAAACTCCCCATTTGCACAAGGTTGTATACCAAGCTAGCCATGTCCCGTTCCTTGTCCTCACTGATGTCATTGAAGGTCTCTTCCTCCACCCAGCCACGTACAACACCAAGGGTCCCTGAAAGGTAACAACAAGCCCCCTGGGACGCCTGCTGTGTTTGGTCTTCCACCTGCTCAAAGCCACCTTCCTCCTCTGACTCCTCTTCTTCAGACTCCTCTCTCTGCGTTGCCTCTCTCTGCGTTATTATAAGGTGTGTTAAGTAGTACTATTCATATCAGTTTAATCCCTGTTACGTCCCCTATCAGGGGACGTGTATATTGCATCGATTTTAGGAACCGGGAGATGGAAAAAGAAGCTTGGTCGGTCCTCCTACTTCAAATTTGGGGCACTGCGCGTGCATACTAATGTGCCACCAGATAGTAGTGGTGTGTTAAGTAGTACTATTCTTATCAGTTTAATCCCTGTTACGTCCCCCTCATCAGGCCTTTTTTTGTCAAATGTATAGTCCACTGTCAGTCCCTTCGGCATCCATCCCTCATTCATCTTAATAAAGGTGAGGTAATCTAGACTTTTTTGACCTAGGCAACTTCTCTTCTCAGTGACAATACCTCCTGCTGCACTGAAGGTCCTTTCTGACAGGACACTTGAAGCGGGGCAGGCCAGAAGTTCTATCGCAAATTGGGATAGCTCAGGCCACAGGTCAAGCCTGCACACCCAGTAGTCAAGGGGTTCATCGCTCCTCAGAGTGGCGATATCTGCAGTTAAGGTGAGATAGTCTGCTACCTGTCGGTCGAGTCGTTCTCTGAGAGTGGACCCCGAAGGGCTGTGGCGATGTGCAGGACTTAAAAAGCTCCACATGTCCTCCATCAACAACACGTCTGTAAATCGTCCTGTCCTTGCCGGCGTGGTCATGGGAGGAAGAGGATTACTTTCACCTCTTCCCCTGTTATATTCCCTTTGTGCTGTGACATCACCCTCATACGCTGTGTAAAGCATACTTTTTAATTTATTTTGGAACTGCTGCATCTTTTCCGACTTGCGGTAATTCGGTAACATTTCAGGCACTTTCTGCTTATACCGGGGGTCTAGTAGCGTGGACACCCAGTACAGGTTGTTCTCCTTCAGCCTTTTTATACGAGGGTCCCTCTACAGGCACAACAGCATGAAAGACCCCATTTGCACAAGGTTGGATGCCGAGCTACTCATGTCCCGTTCCTCGTCCTCAGTGATCTCACTATAGGTATGTTCTTCCCCCCAGCCACGTGCAACACCACGGGTACCAGATAGGTGACAAAGAGCACCCTGGGATGCCTGTTGTGGTTGGTCTTCCTCCTCCTCCTCAAAGCCACATTCCTCCTCTGACTCCTCTTCCTCACAATCCTCTTCCAGCGTTGCCGCAGGTCCAGCAAGCGATGCTGATAAGGCTGTTTGTGTTGGTGATGGTGACCACAACTCTTCCTCTTCCTCTTCACACTCATCTACGGCCTGATGCAGCACTCTTCGCAGGGCACGCTCCAGGAAGAAAACAAATGGTATGTTGTCGCTGATGGTGCCTTTGGTGCGACTGACTAGGTTTGTCACCTCCTCAAAAGGACGCATGAGCCTACAGGCATTGCGCATGAGCGTCCAGTAATGTAGCAAAAAAATCCAAGCTCCGCAGAGGCTGTCCTTGCACCCCGGTCATACAAATAGTCGTTAACGTCTTTTTCTTGTTGGAGCAGGCGGTCGAACATTAGGAGTGTTGAATTCCAACGTGTCGGGCTGTCGCAAATAAAGCGCCTCACTGGCATATTGTTTCGCCGCTGGATATCTGAAAAGTGCGCCATGGCCGTGTAGGAACGCCTGAAATGGCCACACACATTCCTGGCCTGCTTCAGGACGTCCTGTAAGCCTGGGTACTTATGCACAAAGCATTGTACGATCAGATTACACGGCACATGTGTCAACTTGCCCAAATTCAATGCCGCCAACAAATTTCTTCCATTGTCACAAACCACTTTGCCGATCTTCAGTTGGTGCGGAGTCAGTGTCAGGGTTTCTTTGCTGTTTTAAACAGCAACCCTTTCTGTTTCAGTGATTGAGTTTTCAGCTGCAATTACTATGAGCTGCTTCTGCTTGTTGCCACGGTTACTCACCTGTGAGTAGTAATCAACCCTGCTGTTAATCAGTTCTGCCTATTTAAGCAGCTAAGCCCAGAACCTCCTTGCCCTTGCGTGGTTTCCTGTTTCCCAGAAGTCTCCTTGTTCCTGTGTTTCCTGTTTGCTCCTGGTTCCTGACTCCGGCCTTGTTCCTGACTCCGCTGCTCTCCGTGCTCCTGATCCTGGCTTGTCTGACTACCCGCTCTGGTGACTGACCCCTGCTTGTTTCCTGGACTTTGCTTTTGTTATTTATTAGTTATTTATTAATAAAGGTGTGTTTGCATCTACTTCTGTCTCTGTCTGGTTCCTGGTCCCTGACATTACGCAAGGGCCATGAATACAGATGGTACAGGCAAGACACCTATACCTAACCTATTTACCCGGTGGGACCAGCAGAACCACCATTTGGACCAGTATGCCCATCTGTATCCAGTACCCGGCCAGCCTGCGATTGCGGCCGCCTCTGCCTCACTTCCTGTTCTAGCACCGGTTGTAGCCTCCAAACCTGTAGCGGCTAGAGAAATGACTGGGTCTGTCCCGCTCCCTCAGTATTTTGGGGGCGACCCAGCACAGTGCAGAGAATTTATAAATCAGGTTAAAGGATACCTTGAAACCCTGCCCCAGGCATTTCCTACAGACAGTGACAAAGTTCACTTCATGATTTCTTTGCTTGGGCAAAACCTCTCTGGGAGGCAGAGAAGCCTATTATTTACAATTACCCTGAATTTGTTGCATCCTTCAAAAGGGTTTTTGATATTCCAGCTCGCTCCACCCCTACTGCCGAACTACTCATGTCTAATGCTCAGGGCACAAAAACTATTGTCGAGTATGCCAGTGAATTCCGTACCATGGCAGCAGAGGGTGGCTGGAACAACGAGACTCTCGTGGCTGCCTTTGCACAAGGTCTATCCGATGTGTTTAAAAATGAGATTGCAGCCAGAGAATTACCTAAAGATCTCGAGGAACTGATATCATTTGTCACCCTCATTGACATCAGACTCCGAGAGAGATCCTCATCCAAGGAGCGCCTGCGCAGGCCTCTTGTAAATTTGGCACCGAGCTTTTCTTGCCCACCCTCACCTCCCTCACCTCCCATGCCTCCTGGTCCTGAGTCCTCTGTCTGTGTGGAGCCAAGGCGGTTAGGCTTCTCACGCCTCTCGGTCGAGGAGAGAGCCTTTAGGAGGAGGGAGGGTCTGTGCCTATACTGCGGACACCACGGTCACGTGTTAAAGTTTTGCCCGATTCGTCCGGCAAAGGGCCCGCACCCAAGATACTGTCAGGGGCAGATCTTGGGTGGTCTTTCTGCAGACCCAGAGATATGTGTGCGCAAACCCTTGGTGCCTGTTATCCTCTCCTGGCCTGATTCATCCATTGAAACCCGGGCATTTCTTGATTCTGGGGCCGCAGGCTTGTTTATAGATTGTGCATTTGCAGCAAAGCACTCTATACCCTTACAGTCTCGCAACTTCCCACTAGCCTTCGAAGCCATCGATGGCAGACCAATACAGCCAACCCACGTGACCCAAGAAACCGTGCCCATATCTCTGGCTGTAGGGGCTCTACATCATGAGACGATCCAATTCCAGGTCATTTCCTCTCCATATTACCAGGTTGTTTTGGGATACCCTTGGTTACAGAAGCATAACCCCACAATTGATTGTCGCAAAGCTGAGATATTATCATGGTCCCAGCAATGCACATTGTCCTGTCTCCAGAAACCGGTCAAAGTTTTGGGAGCATGTTCTGCCTCTTCCTTACCCGCTGAGTACCAAGAATTACAAGATGTATTTGACAAGGGTCAAGCCAGCGTTCTGCCACCACACCGTCCGTATGACTGTGGTATCGAACTCCAACCGGGTACCAATCCTCCCCGGGGCCGGATTTACCCACTGTCTGTAGCAGAGAATCGAGCCATGGAGGAGTATGTTACCGATGCACTGTCTAAGGGTTTTATTCGGAAGTCATCTTCTCCTGCCGGGGCCGGCTTTTTCTTTGTAAAGAAAAAAGATGGCGAGTTGAGACCCTGTATCGACTATAGGGGTCTCAATCGCATTACTATTAAGAATGCCTACCCCATTCCATTAATCACGGAATTATTTGACCGCCTCAAGGGAGCAACGGTCTTCACCAAACTTGATCTGAGAGGGGCATATAATCTCGTCCGGATAAAAGAGGACCACGAATGGAAAACCGCATTTAACACCAGGAGCGGCCATTACGAATACCTAGTAATGCCCTTTGGTCTTTGCAATGCTCCGGCGGTTTTCCAAGAATTTATAAATGACGTCCTGCGAGATATGCTGCAGCAATGTGTGGTGGTTTATCTTGATGATATTCTGATCCATTCCACATCTCTCGAGAACCATCACGCAGACGTTTCTCGTGTTCTACAGAGACTTAGAGAAAATAATCTGTTCTGCAAATTGGAGAAATGTGAGTTTCACTGCAAACAGGTTACATTCTTGGGATATGTTATCTCAGATGCTGGATTCTCTATGGATCCGGAGAAACTTTCAGCTGTACTAAAATGGCCTCGACCTACGGGTCTTCGCTCTATACAACGGTTTCTGGGCTTCGCCAATTATTATCGGAAGTTCATACGCAACTTTTCTTCCTTGGTTAAACCTCTCACGGACATGACCAGGAGAGATGCTGATTCACAGCATTGGTCACAGGAAGCCATTACTGCCTTTGAGTCTCTCAAAGTCGCCTTTGCTGCTGCTCCTATACTGGCACACCCTAACCCTGCCTTACCATTCATTCTTGAGGTTGATGCGTCTGAGACAGGAGTGGGCGCCCTCCTGTCTCAACGTCCTAACCCAGAGAGCTCCAGGCATCCGTGCGGGTATTTCTCGAGGAAATTGAACCCGGCGGAATGCAATTACCAGATTGGTGATAGAGAACTTCTAGCCATAATTTTAGCTCTCAAAGAATGGAGGCACCTTCTTGAGGGTACTTCAGTGCCAATCCTCATACTCACAGACCACAAGAATCTAACATATCTTTCTGAAGCTAAGCGACTTTCCCCCCGGCAAGCTAGATGGGCTCTCTTCCTATCAAGATTCAATTATGTGGTTTCTTACTTGCCCGGTACAAAAAATATTCGGGCTGATGCCTTGTCTCGACAGTTCTCCCCTCCATCTAGAGAGGAGATAACCCCTACTCCTGTGATTCCTCCGGACCATATACTGGCAACCATCCGTACTAACCTCACCTCACCCCTAGGCGAGGAGATTCTGGCTGCACAAAGTAATGCTCCTCCAGAGAAACCTAATGGCCGTTGTTTTGTACCTATTAACCTCCGTACGAAACTATTGAGTACATACCACGACCCCAAAGCAGCTGGACATCCAGGCAAAAACCAGTTAATCTGGTCCGTATCCCGGCAATTTTGGTGGCCTAGTCTCCGTTCGGATGTCACCGCTTTTGTAGCTGCCTGTCCTGTGTGCGCTCAAAATAAAACCCCACGACGCCCTCCAGTGGGTCTCCTGCAAACCATACCTAATGGTGAACGACCCTGGACCCACTTGTCCATGCATTTTATCGTAGATCTTCCGGTCTCCCGTGGCAATACAGTCGTTCTCATGGTTGTTGACCGATTCTCGAAGATGTCGCATTGCATTCCCTTGAAAAAACTACCAACTTCCCAGGAACTTGCAACAATTTTTGGTCGGGAGATCTTTCGTTTGCATGGGTTACCCAAAGTGATAGTCTCAGATAGGGGTAGCCAGTTCGTGTCCAGATTTTGGAGAGCTTTTTGTACGCAAATGGGAATTCAGCTTTCCTTCTCCTCGGCCTACCACCCGCAATCCAATGGTGCAGCGGAACGAGCTAACCAAACACTGGAACAGTTTCTGCGTTGCTACATTTCTGACCACCAGAACAACTGGTCTGATCTGCTACCCTGGGCGGAGTTTGCCCACAATAGTGTGATTAATGCTTCCTCCCGGCTATCCCCATTCCTGGCAAACTATGGGTTTCAACCGTCCATGTTGCCTGATACGTTCTTGCCACAGGAGATACCGGCATTGGAGGAACATCTCAGGGAACTCCGTTCCACTTGGGTGCAGGTTCAGAGTTCTTTGCAACGCGCAATGCAGAACTACAAACTCCAGGCCGACCGCAGACGCCTTCCTGCACCTACCTATCAGGTCGGAGAGAGGGTCTGGCTGTCTTCCCGCAACCTACGCCTCCGTGTTCCCTCACAAAAACTGGCACCCCGATACGTTGGGCCATTTCGTATACTTCGAAGGGTTAACCCTGTAGCTTACGCACTTGACCTTCCTGCTAACATGCGCATCTCAAATGTTTTCCATGTTTCCCTCTTGAAACCGTTGGTTTGTAATCGCTACACCACCTCAGTGCCACGTCCACGTCCTGTTCTGATTGACAATCATGAGGAATATGAAATACGCAGCATCATTGACTCACGGGTCTTCAGAGGACAGATCCAATACTTGGTGCACTGGAAAGGATACGGTCCAGAGGAACGCTCCTGGGTTCCAGCCTCTGATGTCCATGCACCATCCCTCCTTCGTTCCTATCACGCCCGCTTCCCCATGAAGCCCGGACCCACCAACAGAGATGGGGGGAGTCGTTGAGGGGGAGGTACTGTCAGGGTTTCTTTGCTGTTTTAAACAGCAACCCTTTCTGTTTCAGTGATTGAGTTTTCAGCTGCAATTACTATGAGCTGCTTCTGCTTGTTGCCACGGTTACTCACCTGTGAGAAGTAATCAACCCTGCTGCTAATCAGTTCTGCCTATTTAAGCAGCTAAGCCCAGAACCTCCTTGCCCTTGCGTGGTTTCCTGTTTCCCAGAAGTCTCCTTGTTCCTGTGTTTCTTGTTTGCTCCTGGTTCCTGACTCCGGCCTTGTTCCTGACTCCGCTGCTCTCCGTGCTCCTGATCCTGGCTTGTCTGACTACCCGCTCTGGTGACTGACCCCTGCTTGTTTCCTGGACTTTGCTTTTGTTATTTATTAGTTATTTATTAATAAAGGTGTGTTTGCATCTACTTCTGTCTCTGTCTGGTTCCTGGTCCCTGACAGTCAGCCACTGATCCACCTGTGCATTCAGGGCGGACAGGAGTGCTGGTCCGGTGTGACTCTCTGCTTTCATGCAAGTCAACCCCAAGACGGCGTGACACTGCCGTATCCGGGATGTGGAACAGTACCTAAGGAGCTGGGGGGGTGCCGTTGATGTGGAGCAAGATGCAGCAGCAGAAGAGGACTCAGCCGAGGAGGTTATGGAAGAGGATGGAGTAGGAGGAGTAGAGGAGGTGGCAGCAGGCCTGCCTGCAAGTCGTGGCGGTGTCACCAACTCCTCTGCAGAGCCACGCATTCCATGCTTGTCAGCCGTCAGCAGGTTTACCCAATGCGCAGTGTAGGTGATATACCTGCCCTGACCATGCTTTGCAGACCAGGTATCAGTGGTCAGATGGTACCTTGCCCCAACACTGTGTGCCAGACATGCCATTACTTCCTTTTGCACAATCGAGTACAGGTTGGGGATTGCCTTTTGTGCAAAGAAATTTCGGCCACGTACCTTCCACTGCGGTGTCCCAATAGCTACAAATTTTTGGAACGCCTCAGGTCCACCAGCTTGTATGGTAAAAGTTGGCAGGCTAAGAGTTCAGACAAGCCAGCTGTCAGATGCCGGGCAAGGGGGTGACTTTGTGACATTGGATTCTTACGCTCAAACATGTCCTTGACAGACACCTGACTGTGGGCAGATGAGCAGAAACTGCTCAAGGCGAGAGACGGAGGGGCGGATGGTTGAGAGGAGGCAAGGAGGACAGCAGTGGTTAACGTGGCTGAAGATGCTGGACCAGGAGGAGGATGGCGGCTTTGAGTTTGTGTGCTGCTTGTACTCATGTGTTGATCCCATAGGCGTTTGTGATGTGCGATCATGTGCCTTCGCAAAGAAGTTGTACCTAGGTGGGTGTTGGACTTCCCACGACTCAGTTTCTTTTGGCACAGGTTTCAAATGGCATCGCTGTTGTCAGAGGCAGGCACACAAAAAAATGCCACACTGCTGAGCTCTGCAATGACGGCATTCTGGTGGTGGCAACAGCACGCGTTGATTGGCGTGCTGTCTGGCTGACCCCGGGTGCCGATGAATACTGTCTGACTGTGCCACTAGCTCCTTGTGACGACCTCCCCCTGCTTCCAACTCGTCTCCTCCTCCTCCTCTCTGTCTCCCCATCTGAACTTTCCCCCTGTTCTTCTCTTCTAGCGGGCACCCACGTGACATCCACGGACGCATCGTCATCATCAACCGCTTCACTTGTATCTGACAACTCAGCAAAGGAAGCAGCAGCGGGTACAACATCATAATCACACCGTACGTCCATGTGTGTAATGCTGCCTAACTGAGACATATCCCTGTTATCTACATCCTCTGGCAATAATGGTTGCGCATCACTCATTTCTTCCAACTGATGTGTAAATAACTCCTCTGACAGATCAAGTGAAGCGGCTGTGGTGCTAGTGTTGGTGGTGGCGGAAGGCGGGCGGTTGGTAACTTGAGAGGTTCCCGAAGCTAAGCTGGAGGAGGATGGTACGTCAAGGTTCCGAGCGGAAGCTGTAGAAGAAGATTGGGTGTCCTGTGTTAGCCAGTCAACTATGTCCTCAGAACTTTTCGAGTTCAGGGTATGTGGCCTCTGAACATTGGGTATTATTCTAGGGCCAAAGGGAATCACAGCACCACGACCACGACGGCCCCTGCGGGGTGGCCTGCCTCTGCCTGTCATTTTTTTTTTCGATTAGTGGTACTATGCGTGCAAGCTACTGTGACAACAGATATGAGTGGCACTGTGCACTGGCAGAAGTTGGCAGAGTAGACGCTGAAGGCCTGACACACACGCTTGCAGACAACTAACTGCTATTCAATCTATTACAGGTTTTTTTTTTTTAAATGTACACTACTGTTACACCAGATATGAGTTGCACTGGTGTGACACTGTGCCCTGGCAGGCCTTGAAACGCACACGTGTGAAGGAAACTGGCTGCTATTATTTCTCAGTCAAATTTCTAGTTTTATTTTTAATGTACACTACTGTTACACCAGATATGAGTTGCACTGGTGTGACACTGTGCCCTTGCAGGCCTTGAAACGCACACGTGTGAAGGAAACTGGCTGCTATTATTTCTCAGTCAAATTTCTAGTTTTATTTTTAATGTACACTACTGTTACACCAGATATGAGTTGCACTGGTGTGACACTGTGCCCTGGCAGGCCCTGAAACGCACATGTGTGAAGGAAACTGACTGCTATTATATTACAGTCAAAAAAGTTTTATTTTTTTATTTTTTTAAATGCAAGCTATTGTGACACCAGATATGAGTGGTGGCACTGGGCAAGTGGGCACAGTATACACTGTGAGCCTGACACACACGCTGGCAGGCAGGCAACTGCAATTAGATTAAACAGGGAAAAAAAACAAAAAACAGCAGACTGATGTTCTAGCCCTAAACAGGGCTTTTTGGGGTGCTATCCTTACAGCAGAGATCAGATGAGTCCTTCAGGACTGTAGTGGACACTGAATACACTAGCCTAGCTATCGATTTCCCTATTAAATCAGCAGCAGCTACAATGTCCCTCCTCTCACTAAGAATGCAGCTTCCGAATGAATCTAAAATGGATGCTGCCCAGGAGGTGGGAGGGTCTGGGAGGGAGGGTCTGCTGCTGATTGGCTGGAATGTGTCTGCTGACTGTGAGGTACAGGGTCAAAGTTTACTCATTGATGACGAATAGGGGGCTGTGTTCACCGGGAACTATTCGGGACATCTCTAGCCACCTGTGACCCAACTTCCTTCCTGGAAAGAAGAAGAAGCCCAGTCAAATATAGAAAAATGTGATATAGGCATCCATGAAATATTGTGACTGCCTGATTGACAGCTCTCTTTACAATCATGCAAAGTAGTGTTGGTGCTAAGAAAAACCCAACATTCATATTCATGATTCTACTATCTACTCAGTGATTTAGAGTGAGAAATTAGAATTAAAAACTGTGCCACAAATAGAACTCTATAGAATGAAAATATTTAAACGGTATGTGGTAATATGCTACTCTGATCAGACACAACATGAAAACCACCTGGCTAATATTGTGTAGGACCCCCTCGTTCTGCCAGAACAGCTCTAGTGTATCAAGACTGATGTGTCACTTTGGTATCTGGCACCAAGATATTAGTAGCAGTCTTTAAATCCTGCAAGTTGCAAGGTGGGGGCTCCTTGGATGGGATTTGTAGTTACAGCACATCTAACAGATATTTAATCAGATTGAGTTTTGGGGAAATTGAAGGCCAAGGCAACACTTTGAACTCTTTGCCATGTTCCTCAAACCATTCCTGAACATTTTTTGTAGTTTGGCATTGTGCATTATCCTGATGAAAGAGACTACTGCCATCAGGGATCCCGATTGGCATGAAAGGGTGTTTGTAGTCTGCAACATTCTCTAGGTAGATGGCAGGTGTCAAAGTAACATCCACATGAATGCCAATACTCAAGGTTCCCCAGCAGAACATTTCACGCCCCTGGCAATTCATCTTATGTAAAAGAAAATGTGATTTACCAGACCAGGAAACCTTTTCTGATGCTTACATCCCCATTGAATGTACAGGGGTCATCATGGACACTCAGACCAGTCTGTGACTATGCAGCCCCATATGCAGCAAACTGTGAAGCACTGTGTGTTCTGACATATGTCTATCATGGTCAGCGTTTTTCAGCAATTTGAGCAACAGGTGTGATCAGATGGGCTAGCCTTCACTCCCTATGTGCATCAGTGAGCATTGGGCACCCATGACCCTGATGCCGGTTCACCAGTTGTCCTTCTTTGCACTACTTTTGGTAGATATAAACCACTGAATACAGGGAACACCCCACAAGACTTGCCATTTTGGAGATACTCTGACCGAGTCATCTACCCATCATTATTTGTCCCTTGTCAACTTATTCCTTTCACTTGCCCATTTCTCCTGCTTCCAGCACATGAAATACAAGAACTGATTGTTCACTTGCTGTCTAATATATCCAACCCCTTGACAGGTGCCATTGTAACAATATAATCCCTGTAATTCACTTGTCAGTGGATTTAATGTTGTGCCCGATCAGTGTATATTAAAAAGAAAAAAATGAAAACATGCCACTTAAAAGATATGGAATGTTGAACAAATTTTTCACAAAAATGTAAAATTTGACTAAATGTTTCCATGCCTCAAGATATAATATGGTAACTGTGGGTGTCTGTTAGAAAAGGGTCATTGTGCTGAGAAAGAGATTATTTCTGACAAATGAATAAGGTGAACACAAATAAATTACTATTCAAGAACTGTGATACACATTTGGAATATGTAGCCCATTAGACTGCAATAAAGTAACACTTTAACGAATAATGAGTAATGACGCACATGAGGTTATTCACTAAATTGAGAGTTACTGGGCAATCAAAGTCAATTTGGCCAAAAAAGCCAAATTATAAAAATTCCCTTAGTCAGTTTGGCTATATTGACTTTAATTTGAAATTCTTTTTGAATTCACAGAAGTTTCCACTTTAGTAAATATCCTGACAGGGTTATATAGTTACATGGTTAAAGTCAATATAGCCAAGTCCTTCAAGTACAATATTGAAGCACGTTCTTTTAAGCTTTTAATCAAAAATAAGGTAAAGACACCCATTTATAGCCATTAACAACTACCGTATATACTCGAGTATAAGTCAACCAGAATATAAGTCGAGACGCCTAATTTTACCCCCCAAAAAATGGGAAAACTTATTGACTCGAGTATAAGACTAGGGTGGGAAATGCAGCAGCTACTGGTAAATTTCTAAATAAAATTAGATCCCAAAGAAAATTATATTAATTGAATATTTATTTATAGTGTGTGTATATATAATGAATGCAGTGTGTGTGTGTATGAAGGCAGTGTGCGTGTGTGTATATGAGTGCAGTGTGTGTGTGTGTGTGTATATATGAGTGCAGTGTGTGTGTGTGTATGAGTCCAGTGTGTATGTGTATGTGATGCAGAGCCTTGGTGTGGTGTGGGCTTTTTTATTATTTTTTTTATATTATTATTTTCATATTGTTTTGTTTTATATTATTATTTTAATTTTTTTTATATTATTATTATAATTTTTTTTTTACATTATTTTAATTTTTGTTATTTTTTTCGTCCCCCCTCCCTGCTTGTTAGCTGGCCAGGGAGGGGGGCTCTCATTCCCTGGTGGTCCAGTGGATGGGCAGTGTAGGAGGGGGGCTGGCAGGAAGCGTTTACTTACCTTTCCTGCAGCTCCTGTCAGCTCCCCTTCTCTCTCTTCCGGTCCGGTCAGCTCCCCTGTCAGGTCCACTGCAAGTCTTGCGGTGTGAGTGCCGTGCGGAGCTCTGACCCCGCGGCTCTCGCAAGACTTGCAGATGGAGCTGACAGAGGTGCTGACCGGACGAGAGAGAAAGGAGCTGCAGGAAAGGTAAGTAACAGCTCTCTGCCAGCCCCCAACAGGACCGCCGGGCTTGTAATGAGCCCGGCGGGCACAGGACCGCCGGGCTTGTAATGAGCCCGGCGGTCCTTGTCTGTAAGTTGCAATGTAAGTTGCCATAATACAGACACTCACTCGAGTATAAGACGAGTGGATGTTTTTCAGCACAAAAAATGTGCTGAAAAACTCGTCTTATACTCGAATATATACGGTATGCCAAAATGAAAAAAAAAATATCCTTCTTGACTCCATAATGGCTATTAGATTTCTCCTTGGATTTGCAACATTTTTACATACATATCAATTAAATCCTTGAATATTCTGTTCATGCAAAAAGGCATCCAAGCCAATTAAAAAAAATATCTATAAAATCTATTGGGTTATTTTCTAAATCTACAGGGTTATTTTTTAAAGTGAAAATTCAAAGTGAATTTCACATTTGATTTCCCCTGCCGGCCTATGCAGAGCGCACTTCATATACTCACGGCTGGATCGGTGGGGAGATCTGCTAGTCACTGGATAGGGTAGAAAGAGGAAGGTTGCAATCTGCAAATCAGCAGGTGCAGCTTATGCCCCTCTTAAACTCCATGGTTTGGAGCGTTGCCACAGGTTACCACTGAGCAATGCTGGAGCTTGTGACAACAGAGATCTAGACCTGCACCCGGTGGAGGTGCAGTTATAGAGACACCACCGGACTACCAGGCATTTCGGTGTGTCCCCTCCCTGCCCAAAATTAAATAACTAAAATAACATAAAAAAATTATTATTTAATTTTAGTTATTTAATTACACCCCTCTCAGCCCCCACACACAATACACGCCCCAACACATTCACACTCTGCACCCCTCACAAACACTGGAACCCACACACACAGTATGTCACTGACAAACACAGTACATCCATGACACACACACACACAGCATCCCTGACACACACAGTGCATACCTCACTAACACTGGATCCCTATAGACACAATGCGTTAGTAACAAACACACACAACATCCCTGACACACACATACAATATCCCTGAGCTTGTGTATAGTGAGCTTGACTGTGTGCCAATGTGAGCTTGTCTATAGTGAGCTTGTCTGTGAGTCAATGTGAGCTTGTGTATAGTAAGCTTGAGCATGTTTGTCAGTGTGAGCCTGTGTATAGTGTGCTTGTCTGTGTGTCAGTGTGAGCGTGTGTATAGTGAGCTTGACAGAGTGTCAATGTGAGCTTGTCTGTATTAAATGGGTAGTCTTATATTCAACCCTTTTCTTTTTTTTTTTTAACAAGATACAAAATGTGAGGGTGTCGTCTTATAAACAGGGTAGTCTTTTAATCGAGCAAATACGGTATAGGGAAGGAAGGAGATGAAATGAGCTGCAAGATAATGATTTCAAGGTTCAAGACCTCCGACCCTAATATGCTATTATGTTGATTTTGGGCTACCTGTAGGATTATTGTTGGTACATTATTGTTGGTGTTGCTCTTTCTTTCAATTGGAGGGAGTAGGTGGAAGCAAACCCCATGTCTATGAAGGTTTCTGCTGCTCCTAAGTCTATTAAGGCAAATATATGTACTTAATTCCCCTCCCATTTCAATGTTACAGGTAATACAAGATTTATTCAGCATTAGATTTTATGGAGGATATGTGTAACACTTTCAAGGATTATCCTCCTAAGGAATTTAGATGCAGGTGTTTTCTGACTTGGTGGGATATATCAAAATTGATGTCTTTTTTACCATAATAATATATAGAAAGACCCTCTCTCCTCCTATATTGCTTGTCAGTCTCAGTCAGCTCAGTAATCCCTAAGTGCTTGGGAAGGGAATGAGTCAAAAAGTTAGATGTATTGATGTTAAATGCACGGGGTTTATTATGCTGATTGTCTATGGTATTTGTTTTATGTCTAGAAGTAAACAACCTTATGCACTCTAGATGTTGTGGACTACATCTCCAATAATGTTCTTACAGCCATAATACTGGCAAAGCACTGGTGTAGATGTAATCCATAACAACATATGGAGTGTCAAATACTACCTACCCCTATCTTAGATGCTCATTAAAATGGAAAAAGTAAGTAATATGCTCCTCTAGGTCCTCAGGTAAGTTCCTAGCAGCAACTTAATCATGGAGAGCATTTGATAAACTGTATAAAGACACAAATGCCTGAGTGTTTCAGAAAATTTCTTTAGTGAGTGTACGAAATTCAAAGGTCAGAATCGACTAAGAAATGCCTGAGGCATGAGAGCATTGACTTTTCTTCAGGGGAATTAAAATGAAAGCAGAAAAAAAAAAAAGATTGTCCCATTTAAGTGCTTTATCGGTTAATAGATTAATCGTAAAACCAACCTTGACTCTACCATTAGGATACAAGGATAAGGCAAGAGCTCAGTGTGCATGCTAACCTGGCTTAAGAAACCTGTGACTGTATCCGCTCATAATGCATTGGAAATTTGTAAGTAAACCACAAGAGGAAGAGGATATCTATTACCCAGCAGTACTAGCACTGGCTAGAATAGTTTGTCCTTCAGGCTGCAGACAGGAAGTACAATGTCTACAGTGCTTGGAAACTGGTCCATCCTATGATCAAGGTTCTCAAAACGTGCTTTACAAGTTGCCACCTGAGGATTTACACATGCAGTTTCCATGGCCCTGTTGTAATGTCCTGGTTATATTACCCAACATGCAGTTTGTGCACAGACAGAGTCTGCTTGATGCAGGTACTTGAGGTGCATCCCTATGCTGTCTTTATACGTTCCACAAGCATTGCCTTCATCCGTCTCCAATGCGGACGCTGCTCCTTCTGGCATACTTTCCAAAGCCGCCCAGTGCACACCAGAGCCTTTTTATGTATTATGTTTTATAATTGATTGTAGTTCTCTTATTCTTAACAATAACTTTTTTTGGTTTGAGGGAGACTTATCTGCAAAATAGAGGCATTGTGATGGGGACTAAGTTCGCACCCAGTCATTCTAACGTTTTTATGTTCTTTTGGTAAGTTTTTTTATTTTTTCAGACTGATTAGCAAATTTGTCCCTCTATAAAAAATTTAGAGATTACATATTTTTTATATGGAAAGAAGACTATTCCTCTCTAAACAACTAGGGTATTAAACTGACCCATGAAGTCAATTCCCAATAAGTTTATTTTTAAGTTTTGAGATTTTTTTTATATAATCAGATTTAAAAAAAACTAGTATATATATATATATATATATTTTTTTTTAAGTAGCTATCGACAGCTTCTTTGATAAAAGTAGCTGTCACTTCCCTCCCTGGCTTACAAATATCCCTAAGGAACAATGTATTAGGTTAAAAAGGATTGTGAGGATGAGAATATGTTTTTAAAACAGTCCTTTCTTTAAAAAAAACTACTATAGAACAATTTTGAAAAGTGTGTCAAAAAAGAGATGAGGTATTAATATATAAAGAAAAAGATCAAAAATTGTCATGTGAGCAAGTCACTTGTATGTGTGATTAAAACGCTCAAATCCATATTTTAGAAAAATATTTGAAACAATCACTGGCATATTTTAAATCCAAATTAAGATTTAAGTATGTATATAGGAGAAAAACCTAAAATAGTATACTAGGAAGAAAACACTGTCAAACAGGATTTAAATAAAAGTTGCTTTAAAAGTGTAAGAAAAAAGGGGGGGAGGAGCCTGACCGGCAAACAGGCCAGACATGTACGAACCATGAGGTTTTACGGTGATATCTCGGGTTACAAAGCCTGAAACCTAACTCTGAGGTGCTCTCTAGTGATGTCGCGAACATAAACTTTTCGGTTCGCAAACGGCGAACGCGAACTTCCGCAAATGTTCGCGAACGGGCGAACCGCCATAGACTTCAATGGGCAGGCGAATTTTAAAACCCACAGGGACTCTGGCCACAATAGTGATGGAAAAGTTGTTTCAAGGGGACTAACACCTGGACTGTGCCATGCCGGAGGGGGATCCATGGCAAAACTCCCATGGAAAATTACATAGTTGATGCAGAGTCTGGTTTTAATCCATAAAGGGCATACATCACCTAACATTCCTAAATTGTTTGGAATAACCTGCTTTAAAACATCAGGTATGATGTTGTATCGATCGGGTAGTGTAAGGGTTATGCCCGCTTCACAGTGACAGACCAAACTCCCCGTTTAACGCACCGCAAACAGTCCATTTGCACAACCGCAAACTCCCCATTTGCACAAGGTTGGATACCACGCTAGCCATGTCCCGTTCCTTGTCCTCACTGATGTCATTGAAGGTCTCTTCCTCCACCCAGCCACGTACAACACCAAGGGTCCCCGAAAGGTAACAACAAGCCCCCTGGGACGCCTGCTGTGTTTGGTCTTCCACCTCCTCAAAACCACCTTCCTCCTCTGATTCCTCTTCTTCAGACTCCTCTCTCTGCGTTGCCTCTCTCTGCGTTATTATAAGGTGTGTACTTATAATAAATAATTAAGTAGTACTATTCCTATCAGTTTAATCCCTGTTACGTCTCCTATCAGGGGACGTGTATATAAGGTATCGATTTTAGGAACCGGGAGATGGAAAACAATGCTTGGTCGGTGCTCCTACTTCAAATTTGGGGCACTGCGCATGCAATCTAATGTGCCACCAGATAGGAGTGGTGTGTTAAGTAGTCTCCCTCATCAGGCCTTTTTTAGTCGAATGTATCGCCCACTGTCAGTCCCTTCGGCATCCATCCCTCATTCATCTTAATAAAGGTGAGGTAATCTAGACTTTTTTGACCTAGGCGACTTCTCTTCTCAGTGACAATACCTCCTGCTGCACTGAAGGTCCTTTCTGACAGGACACTTGAAGCGGGGCAGGCCAGAAGTTCTATCGCAAATTGGGATAGCTCAGGCCACAGGTCAAGCCTGCACACCCTGTAGTGAAGGGGTTCATCGCTCCTCAGAGTGTCGATATCTGCAGTTAAGGCAAGGTAGTCTGCTACCTGTCGGTTGAGTCGTTCTCTGAGGGTGGACCCCGAAGGGCTGTGGCGATGTGTAGGACTTAAAAAGCTCCGCATGTCCTCCATCAACAACACGTCTGTAAAGCGTCCTGTCCTGTCCTTGCCGGCGTGGTCGTGGGAGGAGGAGGATTACTTTCACCTCTTCCCCTGTTAGATTCCTGTTGTGCTGTGACATCACCCTTATACGCTGTGTAAAGCATACTTTTTAATTGATTTTGAACTGCTGCATCCTTTCCGACTTGCCGTAATTCGGTAACATTTCAGGCACTTTCTGCTTATACCGTGGGTCTAGTAGCGTGGACACCCAGTACAGGTCATTCTCCTTCAGCCTTTTTATATGAGGGTCCCTCAACAGGCACGACAGCATGAAAGACCCCATTTGCACAAGGTTGGATGCCGAGCTACTTATGTCCTGTTCCTCATCCTCAGTGATCTCTCTGAAGGTATGTTCTTCCCCCCAGCCACGTACAACACCACAGTTCCCAGATAGGGGACAACGAGCACCCTGGGATGCCTGGTCTTCCTCCTCCTCCTCAAAGCCACATTCCTCCTCTGACTCCTCTTCCTCACAATCCTCCTCCAGCGATGCCGCAGGTCCAGCAAGCGATGCTGATAAGGCTGTTTCTGGTGGTGATGGTGACCACAACTCTTCCGCTTCACGCTCATCTACGGCCTGATCCAGCACTCTTCGCAGGACACGCTCCAGGAAGAAAACAAATGGTATGATGTCGCTGATGGTGCCTTCGGTGCGACTGACTAGGTTTGTCACCTCCTCAGAAGGACGCATGAGCCTAAAGGCATTGCGCATGAGTGTCCAGTAACGTGGCAAAAAAAATCCCAGCTCCGCAGAGGCTGTCCTAGCATACAAATACACGTTAACGGCTTTTTCTTGTTGGAGCAGGCGGTCGAACATTAGGAGTGTTGAATTCCAACGTGTCGGGCTGTCGCAAATCAAGCGCCTCACTGGCATGTTGTTTCGCCGCTGGATATCGGAAAAGTGCGCCATGCCCGTGTAGGAACGCCTGAAATGGCCACACACACCTTCCTGGCCTGCTTAAGGACGTCCTGTAAGCCTGGGTACTTATGCACAAAGTGTTGTACCATCAGATTACACACATGTGCCATGCACGTCACATGTGTCAACTTGCCCAACTTCAATGCCGCCAACAAATTTCTTCCATTGTCACAAACCACTTTGCCGATCTCCAGTTGGTGCGGAGTCAGCCACTGATCCACCTGTGCGTTCAGGGCGGACAGGAGTGCTGGTCCGTTGTGAATCTCTGCTTTCAGGCAAGTCAACCCCAAGACAGCGTGACACTGCCGTATCCGGGATGTGGAACAGTACCTGGGGAGCTGGGGGGGTGCCGTTGATGTGGAGCAAGATGCAGCAGCAGAAGAGGACTCAGCCGAGGAGGTTATGGAAGAGGATGGAGTAGGAGGAGTAGAGTGTCACCAAGTCCTCTGCAGAGCCACGCATTCCATGCTTGGCAGCCGTCAGCAGGTTTACCCAATGCGCAGTGTAGGTGATATACCTGCCCTGACCATGCTTTGCAGACCAGGTATCAGTGGTCAGATGGACCCCTGCCCCAACACTGTGTGCCAGACATGCCATTACTTCCTTTTGCACAATCGAGTACAGGTTGGGGATTGCCTTTTGTGCAAAGAAATTTCAGCCATGTACCTTCCACTGCGGTGTCCCAATAGCTACAAATTTTTGGAACGCCTCAGGTCCACCAGCTTGTATGGTAAAAGTTGGCAGGCTAAGAGTTCAGACAAGCCAGCTGTCAGATGCCGGGCAAGGGGGTGACTTTGTGACATTGGCTTCTTACGCTCAAACATGTCCTTGACAGACACCTTACTGTGGGCAGATGAGCAGGAACTGCTCAAGGCGAGAGACAGAGGGGCAGATGGTCGAGAGGGGGCAAGGAGGACAGCAGTGGTTAACGTGGCTGAAGATGCTGGACCAGGAAGAGGATGGCGGCTTTGAGTTTGTGTGCTGCTTGTACTCATGTGTTGATCCCATAGGAGTTACTGATGTGCAATCATGTGTCTTCGCAAAGCAGTTGTACCTAGGTGGGTGTTGGACTTCCCACGACTCAGTTTCTTTTGGCACAGGTTGCAAATGGCATCGCTGTTGTCAGAGGCAGACACACAAAAAAAATGCCACACTGCTGAGCTCTGCAATGACGGCATTCTGGTGGTGGCAACAGCATGCGTTGATTGGCGTGCTGTCTGGCTGACCCCGGGTGCCGATGCATGCTGTCTGACTGTGCCACTAGCTCCTTGCGACGACCTCCCCCTGCTTCCAACTCGTCTCCTCCTCTCTGTCTCCCAATCTGATCTTTCCCCCTGTTCTTCTTCTCTTCTAGCGGGCACCCACGTGACATCCATGGACGCATCGTCATCATCAACCACTTCACTCAGCAAAGGAAGCAGCAGTGGGTACAACATCATCATCATCAAACCGTACGTGTGTAATGCTGCCTGACTGAGACATATCCCTGTTATCTACATCCTCTGGCAATAATGTTTGCGCATCACTCATTTCTTCCAACTGATGTGTAAATAACTCCTCTGACATACCCAGGGCCGGACTGGGAACAAAATTCGTCCCGGGCATTTTTTAATTACAGTGGCCCACTAAAAAGGGGGCGGGCCAGATAGGGTGTTTTTTGTCATCGCCAATGACAAGCACGCCCCATCACAAAGTAAACATGTTGGTTCAATGCTCTTCCAGGGTAGACCATGCGCAGAGCTCTGCTGAAGAGCTCTGGCATGAGAAAAAGACCCTGTATTTGTTCTGCACAGCGCAAGCAAATTCAATAACATGCTTGCACTGTGTTTGCTTGAAATTTGTCTCTGGTGTCTCAATAGGATACCAGGAGACAAAATGCTAGCAAAAGCATATTGTGCAGTGTGTGTGAGGGTGCTGTGTGTGTGTGTGTGTGTGTGTGTGTGTAAGGGGTGTAGTGTGTGTGCAAGAGCGGTGCAGTGTGTGTGTGTGTGTGTAAGGGGTGTAGTGTGTGTGTAAGGGGTGTAGTTTGTGTGCAAGAGGGGTGCAGTGTGTGTGTTTGTAAGCGGTGTAGTGTTTTTGTAAGGGGTGTAGTTTGTTTGCAAGAGGGGTGCAGTGTGTGTGTGTGTAAGGGGTGTAGTGTGTGTGCAAGAGGGGTGCAGTGTGTGTGTGTGAGGGGTGTAGTGTGTGTGTGTGTGTGTGTGTGAGTGATGGGTGCTGTGTTTGCGTGAGGGTGCTATGTGGGTAAGGGTGCTGTGTGCGTGTGTGCTGTGTGTGAGTGGATGCTGTTTGCGTGAGGGTGCTATGTGCGCGTGAGGAAGCTGTGTGTGTCAGAGGTGCAGTGTGGGTGTGTATGTGTGTGTGAGTGAGGGTGCTGTGAGTGTTAGGGGTGCAGTGTGTGTGTGTGTTTGTGTGTGTGTGCTGTGAGTGTTAGGGGTGCAGTGTGTGTGTGTGCTGTGAGTGTTAGGGGTGCATTGTGTGTGTGTGTGCTGTGAGTGTCAGGGGTGCAGTGTGTGTGTGTGTGCTGTGAGTGTCAGGGGTGGAGTGTGTGTGTGTGTGTGCTGTGAGTATTAGGGGGGCAGTGTGTGTGTGTGTGTGTGTGCTGTGAATGTTAGGGTTGCAGATTGTGTGTGTGTGTGCTGTGAGTGTCAGGGGTGCAGTGTGTGTGAGTGTGTGTGCTGTGAGTGTGTGTGTGCTGTGAGTGTTAGGGGTGCAGTGTGTGTGAGTGTGTGTGCTATGAGTGTTAGGGGTGCAGTGTGTGTGAGTGCTGTGAGTGTTAGGGGTGCAGTGTGTGTGAGTGTGTGTGCTGTGAGTGTTAGGGGTGTCTGTAAAGCTGATGTGATGTGGGTGATTATATCCCCCATCCCTGCTTACCTTATGCCTGGGAGGGGGGATCCTGCTGCTGGCTTCCATCCCTGGTGGTCTTAGTGGTGAGTGAACTCTAGCCTGTGAGGCTAGAGTTCACTCTCGCGAGACCCGGAGCGTTGCCATGGCAACGGTCCGAATCTCGCGAGAGGAAGCCGGCGGAGCTGTAAGTAGGAGCTCCGCCAGGTCCTCTCCTGGCTCCCTCACTCTCTCCCCAGCCGGAGGCAGCAGTATAAAGTATGTGTGCCGGTCATTATTTTTTTTCGATTAGTGATACTATGCGTGCAAGCTACTGTGACAACAGATATGAGTGGTGGCACTGGGCACAGTATATGCTGTGAGCCTGACAAACTGTAAGGAGTCTTACCTGATAGGGAGTCCCGCTCGCAGAGTTATACGCTCACCCTTGCAAAGTAGACACAGACCAGGGTGACCAGGTAAGACGCCACCTGGCCTGTGAGTCTGTGCACGGGGGCTTCCAGGAAAAGTGCTCCAAGTCTCAGTACAGCAGGGATTAGCAGAAGCGTAATCAAGGAAAGCCAAAATCAGGGAAGCCAGAGATCAGAGTAGTCCAGGAGGAAAGCCAAGATCAGAAGCCGGAATCAGACATGAAATACTGGAACGCAGATACGACGAGACAGGAACCAAACAAGGGAACCAGAGTCAATGAACTGACACCCCTCCCAGGGAGAGGCAGGCTTTTATACCCAGCCAATTAATATGGGATACAGGTGTGCTAGAGCAGCCACGGGTGAGTTCAGCTCCCAGTGCTGGAAACAAGGCAAGGACACCTATTAAAGCAATACTATAAATGGCTGGATAGCACAGTGGCAAAAGAGCAGGATTCACAAAGTCCAGGGTTCAAATCCCCTGCTGGGCACTCCTGGGGTGACCTCGTCTGGCAGACTGGATGTCACGGCGAGAACCGTGACACACACGCTGGCAGACAACTAACTGCTATTCAATCTATTACAGTCAAAAACATTTTTTTTAAATGTACACTACTGTTACACCAGATATGAGTTGCACTGGTGTGACACAGTGCCCTTGCAGGCCCTGAAACGCACACTAGTGAAGGAAACTGACTGCTATTATATTACAGTCAAAAAAGTTTTGTTTTTGTTAAATGCAACCTATTGGGGCACCAGTGAGTGAGTGGTGGCACTGGGCAGGCTCTGAAACGCTCACTAGTGAAGGAAACTGACTGCTATTATATTACAGTCAAAAAAGTTTTGTTTTTGTTAAATGCAAGCTATTGGGACACCAGTGAGTGAGTGGTGGCACTGGGCAGGCCCTGAAACGCTCACTAGTGAAGGAAACTGACTGCTATTATATTACAGTCAAAAAAGTTTTGTTTTTGTTAAATGCAAGCTATTGGGACACCAGTGAGTGAGTGGTGGCACGGGGCAAGTGGGCACAGTATACGCTGTGAGCCTGACACACACGCTGGCAGACAACTAACTGCTATTCAATCTATTACAGTCAAAATTGTATTTTTTTTTAAATGTACACTACTGTTACACCAGATATGAGTTGCACTGGTGTGACACTGTGCCCTGGCAGGCCCTGAAACGCACACTAGTGAAGGAAACTGACTGCTATTATATTACAGTCCAAAAAGTTGTGTTTTATTTAAATGCAAGCTATTGTGACACCAGTGAATGCGTGGTGGCACTGGGCAGGCCCTGAAATGCACACTAGTGAAGGAAACTGACTGCTATTATATTACAGTCAAAAAGTTTAGTTTTTGTTAAATGCAAGCTATTGGGACACCGGTGAGTGAGTGGTGGCACTGGGCAGGCCCTGAAACGCACACTAGTGATGGAAACTGACTGCTATTAAATTACAGTCAAAAAAAGTTTGTTTTTGTTAAATGCAAGCTATTGGGACACCAGTGAGTGAGTGGTGGCACTGGGCAAGTGGGCACAGTATAAGCTGTGAGCCTGACACACACGCTGGCAGACAACTAACTGCTATTCAATCTATTACAGTCAAAATTGTATATATTTTTTTTTTTAAATGTACACTACTGTTACACCAGATATGAGTTGCACTGGTGTGACACTGTGCCCTGGCAGGCCCTGAAACGCACACTAGTGAAGGAAACTGACTGCTATTATATTACAGTCCAAAACGTTTTTTTTTGTTAAATGCAAGCTATTGTGACACCAGATATGAGTGGTGGCACTGGGCAAGTGGGCACAGTATACGCTGTGAGCCTGACACACACGTTGGCAGAAAACTAACTGCTATTCAATCTATTACAGTCAAAATTGTATATATTTTTTTTTTTTAAATGTAAACTACTGTTACACCAGATATGAGTTGCACTGGTGTGACACTGTGCCCTGGCAGGCCCTGAAATGCACACTAGTGAAGGAAACTGACTGCTATGATATTACAGTCCAAAAAGTATTTTTTTGTTAAATGCAAGCTATTGTGACGCCAGATATGAGTGGTGGCACTGGGCAAGTGGGCACAGTATACGCTGCGAGCCTGACACAAACGCTGGCAGACAAGTAAATGCTATTCAATCTATTACAGTCAAAATTTTATTTTTTTTAAAAAAAATGTACACTACTGTTAAACCAGATATGAGTTGCACTGGTGTGACACTGTGCCCTGGCAGACCCTGAAACGCACACTAGTGAAGGAAACTGACTGCTATTATATTACAGTCAAAAAAGTGTTGTTTTTGTTAAATGCAAGCTATTGTGACACCAGTGAGTGAGTGGTGGCACTGGGTAGGCCCTGAAACGCAAACTAGTGAAGGAAACTGACTGCTATTATACTACATAAAAAAAGTTATTTTTTGTTTAAATGCAATCTATTGTGACACTAGTGAGTGAGTGGTGGTACTGGGCAAGTGTGCACAGTATATGCTGTGAGCCTGACACACACGCTGGCTGGCAGGCAGGCAACTGCAATTACATTACACACAAAAAAAAAAAGCTGACTGATGTTCTAGCCCTAAAAAGGGCTTTTTGGGGGTGCTGTCCTTACAGCAGAGATCAGATGAGTCCTTCAGGACTGTAGTGGACACTGAATACACTAGCCTAGCTATCAATTTCCCTATCAAATCAGCAGCAGCTACACTGTCCCTACTCTCACTAAGAATGCAGCTTCACAATGAATGTAAAATGGATGCTGTCCAGGAGGTGGGAGGGTCTGGGAGGGAGGGTCTGCTGCTGAATGGCTGGAATGTGTCTGCTGACTGTGAGGTACAGGCCAGAGTCAAAGTTTACTCAATGATGATGAATAGGGGGCGGACCGAACAGCGCATGTGTTCGCCGTCCGTGGCGAACGCGAACAAGCAATATTCGCCAGGAACTATTCGAACAGCGAACAGTTCGGGACATCACTAGTGCTCTCTAGTCAGGGGGCACCCCAACAAATCGTGTGATACTAGACTCGAGGCACATCCAGCGGGAACCACAGTGGCAAGTTGCGGCCTGCGGCTGATTTCCTAAGGCTGAACTACCCAGCTCTCCTTGCCGCCCCCCCCCCCCCCTGGACTGGCAGGGGTTATTCCGGTCCCCACCGCTCCGGTGCAAGACATACATCTGCAGCTCAGCACCAACCACTCCACAAGGTATTGGAGCGATGCGTGACTGGTCTCAAGATGGCGGCGATCCTTACACACTCCTATGAGTCAGTGACGGATCTGCTGCAGAGCTGGAGGGAGGACTTCTGTGCAGCTTTTGACCGCATCTTTGATCAATTTTGTAGTTGATTATAGGCAAAATCACCGCGAGCTGAGGGGCAGCTACTTCCCGATGGAATTGGGCCTGTCCCTCTCTTTCTGGACCTGAAACTCAGGAGGGGCAACACCCTGGGCATTATCCACACACCCATCAGTCTCCACACCAGGATCAAGCCTGGGATACCACCATGATAACCGTGGTCAGTTATGGTTCCTGTTGAGATTTGGAGCTGGGGCGAGTGAACCCGGGAGCAACGCGGGGAGAGACCTGCCACTGTGACTGCACCACAGTACCTGGAGGCCTTCTACAGCACAGGCATAGGCTGACTGTCTGGGGGACTCGATCGTTTATTGCCTAACAGCACTCATAGGCTCTACATCAATTGCTCACTGATATTTAATTTTTTTATGTTCATCTATATGAAAGTGCCTGTCACCTTTTTTAGTTTCTTATTATTGTGTCTGTTTTGCCTGTGCTGATATTATTCCTCTGTGAGATGGCAAGCCCGGCTGGAGAGGTGGTTTAATTATTAATCTCTCTGATCCTCTCATGGCTCCTTGTTACTCAGTCTCTCACTTTCATGTCTTGGAGACCTTGCACGTCTATCAGCTTAAACGTATGCTCTCTACATAGACATATGAGACTTAGCTGACCAGTTTAGCTTACATTATGTTCATTCATGATGAATACCCTTCTTGGCTCCTTAAATTGAATGTAGCTCACCTAGCTAGACAAGTATAATTGGCCTGATGATGAGCATGTTTATTATTTTTACAAAATTGTGCAGTTCTCGCAAATGCCATGAAGTTAATTGTTTTTCTACTGCTAATGCTGGATTGTTCTTGCCATCGCGGCATCACACGTCTGTGATAATAAAAAAAATGTCAAAAAAAAGTTTAAAAAAACAGAATTGTAGTCTGTGCAGCAGGGGCATACCTAGAGCATGTGGCACCCGGAGCGGGTCCTGGGTTTGGCACCCCCCCACCCTTTAAAAAAAAAAAAACACCTACTAAATTTTTAAAATGTGTTTGTTTTTTACATTTTTTTTATGTTTTGCACAAATTTGTAACCTTTTTAAAACCCCTGCCCCCTTCTACAAAATCCCTGCACCCCCTCACACACAGTTACAGGCAGACAGTCACACACAGTTATGAGCAGTCACACTCACACAGTCACACGCAGACAGTCACACATATAGTTACAGGCAGTCATACACGCAGTTACAGGTAGAGAGTTACGCACACACAGTCAGTTACAAGCAGTAACACACAGTCACGCACACTGTTACAGGCAGACAGTAACATATACAGTCACACACACGGTCACAGGCAGACAGTCATACACATAGCTACAGCCACACACACACAGGTACAGGCAGCATCATACAGTCACAGGCAGATAGTCACACGCACACAGTTACAGACAGTCACACACGGTTATAGGCAGACAGTTACACACACAGTTACATGCAGACAGTCACACACACACAGTTACAGGCAGGCAGTCACACACACACACACAGTCACAGGCAGCATCACACAGTCACAGGCAGACTGTCACAAACAGTCACAGTCAGACAGGTACACACAGTTACAGGCAGTCACACATGCACACAGTTACAAACACACACAGTTACAGGCAGAGAGTTTTACACACACACACACACACACACACAGTTACAGACAGTCACACACACACACACAGTTACAGGCAGACAGTTACACACACACACACACACAGTTACAGACAGTCACACACACACACACAGTTACAGGCAGACAGTTACACACACACACACACAGTTACAGAGAGACAGTTACACACACACACACAGTTACAGGCAGACAGTTACACACACATACACACAGTTACAGGCAGACAGTTGCACACACACACAGTTACAGGCAGACAATTACACACACACACACACACACAGTTACAGGCAGACAGTTACACACACATTCTTACTTATTGACAGTGTGGGCTGGAGGAGTGGATTCATTCCTTCCCTGGCTGGAGCCTGTAGAGGAGCAGGGATTTATTCTTGCTGCACCTCCATGTGCAGCAGTCACAGCAGCGTGTAAGGGCTGTATTAAGCCCCGCCGCTGATCGCAGATTGGCTCCGCCCCAAATATACATAGCTCCACCCCCTTCTTCCTTCCGTGCAGCCAGTTCAGCTTGCTGGTCTCTGCGTGTGAGCCTGTGCAGCACCCCAGCTGCCATGGGGCGCAGCTCACACATCCCCCTTTATCCCTCAGACCAGGGTCATGTCACCCCCCTACCAGGGGGCACCTGGGGCGGACTGCCCCATCCGCCCCCCCCTTAGTCCGCCACTGCTGGGCAGTGTAATTTTATGGCAAGACAGGAGGCTTCATATGTGCTTATCTTTCTTTACTGTAACTCCCAGCAGCAAAGCAAAGCAGCAAACAAACAGTTAACAGTAAGTAAAAAGTTTAACCAATCAGAGTGTATAACCAGAGGCGGCTCTCTAATTAGGCGATTTAGGCGGCCGCCTAAGGCCTCGCGCTGATGGGGGCCTCGCGGCCGCCTAAATCGCCTTAGGGCAATGTGACAGGTCGGGTCCTCGGTCAGAGACCGAGGACCCGACACAGGAGGGGGCCCGGCGGCTTGCCCTTAATGCCGCCGGGTGCGAGGCCCCTCCTATGCCTGCCCGGGAGAGAGCCAGCCTGTATGCAGCTCCGCCGAGTGCAGAGCTGCAGACTGAGTGGGTCTCGCGATCTCACCCAATCAGAGCGTTGCCGCGGGTTACCACGGCAACGCTCTGACTGACTGAGATCGCGAGACTAAACTCACCACGTGGTCTGCAGCTCTGCACCCGGCGGAGCTGCAGACTGTAAAGGGAGCCCACCGGACCACCAGGGAAACAGCCTGGCCGCCCACTGGACCACCAGGGAAACATAAGGTACCCTCTGCCCCAGCCACCCCACCACCCACAGCCACCCCACCACCCACAGCCACCCCACCACCCTTTGCCTCAGCCACCCACAGCCACCCCACCTCTGCCCCAGCCACCCTCTGCCCCAGCCACCCTCTGCCCCAGCCACCCCACCACCCTCTGCCCCAGCCACCCCACCACCTGTGCCACAGCCACCCCACCTCTGCCCAGCCACCCCACCACCCTCTGCCCCAGCCACCCCACCACCTGTGCCCCAGCCACCCACAGCCACCCCACCTCTGCCCCAGCCACCCCACCAGCCACCCCACCACCCACAGCCACCCCACCACCCTCTGCCCCAGCCACCCCACCACCCCCAGCCACCCCACCACCCTCTGCCCCAGCCACCCCACCACCCTCTGCCCCAGCCACCCCACCACCCCCAGCCACCCCACCACCCTCTGCCCCAGCCACCCCACCACCCTCTGCCCCAGCCACCCCACCACCATCTGCCCCAGCCACCCCACCACCATCTGCCCCAGCCACCCCACCACCATCTGCCCCAGCCACCCCACCACCATCTGCCCCAGCCACCCCACCAGCCACAGCCACCCCACCACCCTCTGCCCCAGCCAAACCCCCCAGCCACCCCACCACCCTCTGCCCCAGCCACCCCACCACCCTCTGCCCCAGCCACCCCACCACCCTCTGCCCCAGCCACCCCACCCTCTGCCCCAGCCACCCCACCACCCACAGCAACCCCACCACCCTCTGCCCCACCCACCCCACCACCTCTGCCCCAGCCACCCACAGCCACCCCACCTCTGCCACAGCCACCCTCTGCCCCAGCCACCCTACCACCCTCCTGCCCCAGCCACCCTACCACCCTCCTGCCCTAGCCACCCTACTACCCCAGCCACCCTACCACCCTCTACCCCAGAAACCCTACCACCATCTGCCCTCCTACCACCCCACTACCCTGTCACTGTCCCCCTACCACCCTCTGCCCCAGCCACGCTACCACCCTCTGCCCCAGCCACCCTACCGCCCCAGCCACCCTACCACCCTCTGCCCCAGAAACCCTACCACCCTTTGCCCCAGCCACCCTACCACCCTCTGCCCTCCTACCACCCCACTACCCTGTCACTGTCCTCCTACCACCCTCTGCCCCAGCCACCCCACCACCCTCCTGCCCCAGCCACCCCACCACCCTCCTGCCCCAGCCACCCCACCACCCTCCTGCCCCAGCCACCCTACCACCCTCCTGCCCCAGCCACCCTACCACCCTCCTGCCCCAGCCACCCTACCACCCTCCTGCCCCAGCCACCCTACCACCCTCCTGCCCCAGCCACCCTACCACCCTCCTGCCCCAGCCACCCTACCACCCTCCTGCCCAACCACCCTCCTGCCCCAGCCACCCTCCTGCCCCAGCCACCCTCCTGCCCCAGCCACCCTCCTGCCCCAGCCACCCTACCACCCTCTGCCCCAGAAACCCTACCACCCTCTGCCCTCCTACCACCCCACTACCCTGTCACTGTCCCCCTACCACCCTCTGCCCCAGCCACGCTACCACCCTCTGCCCCAGCCACGCTACCACCCTCTGCCCCAGCCACGCTACCACCCTCTGCCCCAGCCACGCTACCACCCTCTGCCCCAGCCACGCTACCACCCTCTGCCCCAGCCACGCTACCACCCTCTGCCCAGCCACGCTACCACCCTCTGCCCAGCCACCCTACCACCCTCTGCCCCAGCCACCCTACCACCCTCTGCCCCAGCCACCCTACCGCCCCAGCCACCCTACCACCCTCTGCCCCAGAAACCCTACCACCCTTTGCCCCAGCCACCCTACCACCCTCTGCCCTCCTACCACCCCACTACCCCGTCACTGTCCTCCTACCACCCTCTGCCCCAGCCACCCTACCGCCCCAGCCACCCTACCACCCTCTGCCCCAGAAACCCTACCAGCCTCTTCCCCAGCCACCCTACCACCCTCTGCCCTCCTACCACCCCACTACCCTGTCACTGTCCTCCTACCACCCTCTGCCCCAGCCACCCTACCACCCTCTGCCCCAGCCACCCTACCGCCCCAGCCACCCTACCACCCTCTGCCCCAGAAACCCTACCAGCCTCTGCCCCAGCCACCCTACCATCCTCTGCCCTTCTACCACCCCACTACCCTGTCACTGTCCTCCTACCACCCTCTGCCCCAGCCACCTTACCACCCTCTGCCCCAGCCACGCTACCACCCTCTGCCACAGCCACCCTACCACCCTCTGCAACAGCACCTTATACACACAATGCAAACCCTATTTTTAACTTAAGATGTTAGTGGGGGCCTCATGTTTGAGTTTCGCCTAAGGCCTCACAAAGTCTAGAGCCGCCACTGTGTATAACAGAGTATGTCCAGTCATTAGGCTCCTCTCAACCCCTCTTTCTTTGCTGCTTGCCTCTCAGGCGAGTCTATTCCAATTACAGTCTTTACTTAATATAACTATTATAATATAGACTGGCTTAATTTTACTACTGTTTCTTATTTCTACATATTTATATGGTATTGTATTCTCTCTACACTATCTACATTATTCAGACATTTCCCCTTTAATTTTGAACGGCAGCCTTTACTTTAGTTTTTGATCCCTTCAGAAACGCTATTTCACTATCCTCCTTCTTACGGCCAGAACCGCAACATAAATCTGATCACGGTTTCTGTCCAGCTGCTCACCTCGGGCGATATCACCGCCTTCATTGCCGCAATCGTTATTCCCAGCCCCTACCTGTCACATAGCGGCACGTCCCTTCTCCCGCGGCCATTTCCTCTGTGCACATTCGCAGGCTTTTTCTCGTGCTTTAGCTCTCTCCATTCCGGAACGTGTGGGCGGTTTGGTGTCTCCAATGGCTCTCGAGCGCCTCTGTTGGTTAATTCAGGTAAGTATACTACTCCATCTATTCTAATAACATCATTTAAATAACAAGCATGTAGTTATTAGTATTAAAAGCATTTTTTACTCTGTTTGTGTTACAGATTGCTAAACTTTCTGATCTAAATCCTTGCATATAGGGTGACCCCCTCTATACTATATTATTATTTGCCTCATTACAGAGGGTGACCCCCTATATTCTATATCACTACTTGCTTCACTTCAAAGAGTGCCCCCCTCACTGTCTCCTGAAGATGACCCCATCATTGCATTTTATTAACTCTGGTCAGTTATACTGTCCTTTTGCATTGTTAACTGTGGGTGACCCCCACGTTCAATTGGTGGCTGAAACCGCTTTCTAGAAACACCTTGCGTTATTTTACTCCAGTCCACTGCCTATTGATATATTTATTATTTTGGTTATATTAAAAAAAAAAAAAAGGTTGTGGTGACCCCACTGTTTTTCCCCAATTATGTCTCATTTGCCTGAACCAGCAGTCTCTGCGGAGCTCAAAGCTTGGCTGTATAACACCATTGCAGATTCCATTCCCGGAGAAATCCGACCAGTCATTAATTTAAGAGAACTGAACAAGTTAATCAAATACAGACACTTCAAGATGGAAGGCATTTATCTCTTGTGAGACCTTCTCCGTGAGGGAGATTGGTTCTCCCGCTTAGACCTCAAGGATGCATACCTCATGGTACCAGTCACGTCAAACCACCGCACGTTCCTCCAATTCAGTTGGCGTCAAGCACTATGGCAGTTCACCTGTCTCCCCTTCGGACTGTTCCGCACCTTGGTGTTTCACCAAACTGATGAAACCGGTGATGGCACTACTCCATTCACAAGGGATTCGGTCCATCATATACCTAGACAATATCCTCCTTATGGCTCAAGACGAAGAGACTGTAGACGATATCCTCCTTATAGAAATACAATTATATCATTACGGGTGCAATGATATGGGTGAACCCAGGAGCTAATTCCACTTAGAGAGGCTTGAGTCACCAGTATGGATATGTAGTGTGAATACCAGGCAACTACTATGTATATAGTGTGTGTACCTTTAAATCTGTCAGAAGACAGGATAGGGTTATGACACACCAATTGCTTATATTAAAACATATAACTAGTGTGTATCCCTTTAAATCTGTATAAGTCAGAAACAGTATGCTCATCAAGATAAAACTTCAAAATATATGGATGACTGTATTCTATATGGAAAATTAATTACCGGAATCCAATCGGTTAAAATTGATATAGAATTTATTAGAGAAAAAATAATAACAATAGTAGTAACTATGTCAAACCATAAATACAGTATAGAATGACAACGAGAAATTTAAAATATATATGAATATCGAAAAATATATAAAAATATCAGTTGGGGATAATTTGCAAGAATATTACCAGCAAGTCTGTGTTGGTATTTCGGAAAAAATCCTTAGGACCGATCAGGATGGCTGTGGATACACTGTTGCAAAAAATGTATCAATTGTTGCCGGCTGCTTGTGAGGTTGGCGTGCGTCCCAGACCTCACTCTGGGTGATGCACGCTGCAAGCCGGTCGGTCGGTCCTCAGATCTCGGAGTGCTCTGTGCTCGATGGAAGGGAGCACAGTAGCCAGCTGTGTGTATTCTGCGTCCCGCTCGATTTCTGCCTTACGCGTTTCGTGGGTGTCAGCCCCACTTCATCAGAGACAAGATGATGGTTCTTTGATATGGCATGGTTTAAATACAGTCCCAATCAGACACAATTAATTACATTGGTGTGATGATTACTTCAAACAAAATGGGAAAATGAGCATACAGTCTTATGTAAATAATATAGGGTGAACGGAAAAATGTAAACTGTTTGTAAGCAAGAAGATCTAAGACATATAAAACATTAAATACTATCTGAGAGAAAAGTCTGAACTAAAAATATATAAATTGTTAAATTGATAAATTGTTATATAGAATGTATATAAGACATGTGTTTACACATGAGAAAGAACACATTTAGTACATGGCTGTAAAACTATGATACCTTTAAGATATGTAAAAAATGAATCAAATACATATAGTCTATAAAGCACATAAAATATATTTCTAATGAATTATCACTTAATTAAGGAATATATGTCAAATCAGCAGTTGATTATGTGACAGAAGTAAATTCATGAACTTGTACAGAGGGAAATAAAATGCATATGTGAATCAATTCCGGGTCCAGTCTTATAAGTGAACTGACATGAACAATGCATTTAGTTATGTACATAAATATGTGATATGAATAATAGTCAAAAGGTCTAATGAGAGCTAGTGGTAAAAAATGTAAATAGATGTAAGTGTAATAAATGTGGGTTCAGCCATTATGCTGATAGTGGACACTTAGGCTGCTGGTGAACATTAAGATAGGAATATAGATCTAGAGATAGTAAAATAATAGAAGCTGGTGATTAAAGTAAATATAGATATAAATATGCACAGGGAGAGTTAAGGTGCATATGTGAATAATTTGTAAGTTTGGCCGTTTGGATAAATCGGCATGAGCATAACATATAGTGTAATTTGGGGTAATATATAGTAATAAATAAAGAATAATAAATGGAGTAATATAGAATAATAAGTGGTATTGAGAATGTAAAGGTGTATGATGACATCTAGTGATATATATAAATAGGTGAAGTGCATATGCGGATAAATATAGTGCATATGGGAATATTTATGGGTTCAGCCGTTATGTTGGACTATGCTTATTAATGAACTTGTAGGTTAGTGATAAATAAAGTGCATAAGTGAATAGTTTTAGATAACATGTAACCTCAACCAATGATACGGAGGAGGAGGAGAGTAAAAATGTTGGAAGAGAATAAAAAGTCTTCTTGTGAGGAGATAAAATTAAAATTAAAATTAAAATTAAAATTAAAATTAAAAATAATAAAAATGATAATAATAAAATTAGTAATAATAAAATTAGAAATAAAAATAAAAATAAAAAATAGAAATACAGATAAAATTAAATGTGGAGAATAAACAGTTCTGGAGGATAAAAAGTTCTGAAGGATAAAAAATTCTGAAGGATACAATTCTTTGGAGAGAAGTTTTTCATAAAAATGCGTTGAGTTCAAAGTCTATGTTTAGACCTTTAGGAGCCAGGGTCTCCAGATCAAAGATCCACTTTGCTTCAGTTTGATCTAGATTTCTTTCAATGTTTCCACCTCTCCAGTGAACATCCACTTTTTCAATAGGTAGGAATTTAAGTGTTGTAGGATCCCCCCCATGGAAATCCTGATAGTGTTTGGAGAGACTGTGGGTCTGTAGTCCCCTTTTGATATTCCGTATGTGTTCTGATATTCTGGTTTTTAAAGATCTTTTCGTTCGTCCTACATATTGCTTGGAGCAAGGACAGGTAATAAGATAGATGACCCCTACTGTGTCACAGCTCATATCGGTGTGTAGATTATATTCTTCTGAGTTGTGTGTAGACTTGAATTTGGTAGTTTCTAATTCCAATGAGGGATTATTTTTGCATGCTATACACTTGGTACATCTTTTAAAACTTCTAGTTCTAGTTCTGTCTTGAGCAACGTGGGAAGATTTAAGAGTTGGTGCTAACATCAGTTGTAGGTTAGGTGCTTTTGTAAAGATAATGCGAGGTTTGGGGTCTAGAATGTCAGTGAGTGTGGAGTCGCTCCTGAGTATATTCCAATGTCTGTGTAAAATCCTTTCTATAGTACGAGATTGGTGGTTAAATTTGGTTATGAAGGCAGGTTTTAATTGGAGCATATCTGTAGTCTTCTTATTGCTCTTCAGGGTGTCTTCTCTTGGAATGGTCAGTGCTTTTTTTCTGGCATCCGTCAGTAGCATAGTGGGATATCCTTTGGTTAAAAACCTCTGTTCCATCTCCTCCATTTGTTCTTTACAGGGTTCCATTTTGGAGCAGTTCCTTCTAATTCTCCTAAACTGGTTGTATGGGATATTCTTCAACCAGGTATGTTTGTGATGGCTGTTAAAAGGAATAAAATTGTTGCAGTCCACAGATTTCTTGAAGGTCTTGGTGTGTATTGCACTGTCTTCAATATATACATTCAAGTCTAAAAACTCAATCTGTTGTTGTGAGTGATTAAAAGTGAATTCCAGGTGATATGGGTTAGTGTTGAGATAATTCTTGAATTGTTCCAAGGATTCCAAATCTCCTTTCCAGATGAAGAAGCAATCGTCTATGTATCTCCGCCATAGGGACAGATATGCGTCAAAGGGGCAGTTGTTCCATATAAATTCTTCCTCCCACTTGCCCATGAATAGATTCGCGTAGCTCGGCGCAAATCGTGTCCCCATGGCGGTGCCCTCCATCTGTAGGTAAAATTGTTCATTACACCAAAAATAATTATGAGTGAGGATGAAGGCGATGCATTGAATCAGGAAATCAATTTGGTCGTTTTTTAGATCAGAGTGTACTGCCAGTGAGTATTGTGTAGCCTCACATCCTTGTAGGTGTTCTATAACTGTATACAGTGAAGTGACGTCTGCTGTGACTAAAAACATATCTTCTGTCCAGTTAAAATCTGCTAAAATATTTAAGATCTGTGTGGAATCCCTTAGATAGGATTTGAGGTGAGGCACTAGATTCTGTAAAAACTGGTCGACGTATTCAGAGAGATTAGATGTGAGGGAGCCGATTCCGGAGATGATGGGTCTTCCTGGAGGTTTCGTTAATCGCTTATGTATTTTGGGTAAGTGGTAGAAGATTGGTATCTTGGGGAATTTGATGAGTAAATATTGGTATTCTCTGTCATTAATGATCCCTCTCTCTTTTCCTTGATCTAGTATCTCTCTCAGCCTTTCCTTGAATTGTGGGGTGGGATCCTGTTCAAGTTTGGAGTAAGTGGAGGTATCTCCTAACAGTCTTAGATTCTCTGCCATATAATCTTCAGTGTTAAGGATGACTAATCCCCCTCCTTTATCTGCCGCTTTGAAAGTTGTATCTTCCAGCTTCATAAGTCGTTTAAGTGAGTTCCTCTCTTTTTTCGTCAAGTTATCTTTTTTGATTTTATTTGTGATCTCTCTTCTAAAATCTTTTTCCACCATCTTCTCAAATACTTTTATTGAGTCAGTTTTCATGTGTTGTGGATAAAAAGTAGAGGAAGGATGTAATTCTGTATGGATATAATCTTGCACTGTGTTAGGTTGTATTGGGTCTTTGTCGGCAAAAAATTTCTTGATGGTGATTTTCCGTACGAATTTGTGTAGATCTATACAGGCATTGAAATTGGAACTTTTCGAGGTAGGAGCGAATTTTAAACCTTTTTTACGGGGATTGGAAAAGGAGGAGATGAACATATTTAACTTATCCACCTGAGTCTTCAATCCAGATGAAATATCACTCCTAAAAAAAGGTTTAAAATTCGCTCCTACCTCGAAAAGTTCCAATTTCAATGCCTGTATAGATCTACACAAATTCGTACGGAAAATCACCATCAAGAAATTTTTTGCCGACAAAGACCCAATACAACCTAACACAGTGCAAGATTATATCCATACAGAATTACATCCTTCCTCTACTTTTTATCCACAACACATGAAAACTGACTCAATAAAAGTATTTGAGAAGATGGTGGAAAAAGATTTTAGAAGAGAGATCACAAATAAAATCAAAAAAGATAACTTGACGAAAAAAGAGAGGAACTCACTTAAACGACTTATGAAGCTGGAAGATACAACTTTCAAAGCGGCAGATAAAGGAGGGGGATTAGTCATCCTTAACACTGAAGATTATATGGCAGAGAATCTAAGACTGTTAGGAGATACCTCCACTTACTCCAAACTTGAACAGGATCCCACCCCACAATTCAAGGAAAGGCTGAGAGAGATACTAGATCAAGGAAAAGAGAGAGGGATCATTAATGACAGAGAATACCAATATTTACTCATCAAATTCCCCAAGATACCAATCTTCTACCACTTACCCAAAATACATAAGCGATTAACGAAACCTCCAGGAAGACCCATCATCTCCGGAATCGGCTCCCTCACATCTAATCTCTCTGAATACGTCGACCAGTTTTTACAGAATCTAGTGCCTCACCTCAAATCCTATCTAAGGGATTCCACACAGATCTTAAATATTTTAGCAGATTTTAACTGGACAGAAGATATGTTTTTAGTCACAGCAGACGTCACTTCACTGTATACAGTTATAGAACACCTACAAGGATGTGAGGCTACACAATACTCACTGGCAGTACACTCTGATCTAAAAAACGACCAAATTGATTTCCTGATTCAATGCATCGCCTTCATCCTCACTCATAATTATTTTTGGTGTAATGAACAATTTTACCTACAGATGGAGGGCACCGCCATGGGGACACGATTTGCGCCGAGCTACGCGAATCTATTCATGGGCAAGTGGGAGGAAGAATTTATATGGAACAACTGCCCCTTTGACGCAAATCTGTCCCTATGGCGGAGATACATAGACGATTGCTTCTTCATCTGGAAAGGAGATTTGGAATCCTTGGAACAATTCAAGAATTATCTCAACACTAACCCATATCACCTGGAATTCACTTTTAATCACTCACAACAACAGATTGAGTTTTTAGACTTGAATGTATATATTGAAGACAGTGCAATACACACCAAGACCTTCAAGAAATCTGTGGACTGCAACAATTTTATTCCTTTTAACAGCCATCACAAACATACCTGGTTGAAGAATATCCCATACAACCAGTTTAGGAGAATTAGAAGGAACTGCTCCAAAATGGAACCCTGTAAAGAACAAATGGAGGAGATGGAACAGAGGTTTTTAACCAAAGGATATCCCACTACGCTACTGACGGATGCCAGAAAAAAAGCACTGACCATTCCAAGAGAAGACACCCTGAAGAGCAATAAGAAGACTACAGATATGCTCCAATTAAAACCTGCCTTCATAACCAAATTTAACCACCAATCTCGTACTATAGAAAGGATTTTACACAGACATTGGAATATACTCAGGAGCGACTCCACACTCACTGACATTCTAGACCCCAAACCTCGCATTATCTTTACAAAAGCACCTAACCTACAACTGATGTTAGCACCAACTCTTAAATCTTCCCACGTTGCTCAAGACAGAACTAGAACTAGAAGTTTTAAAAGATGTACCAAGTGTATAGCATGCAAAAATAATCCCTCATTGGAATTAGAAACTACCAAATTCAAGTCTACACACAACTCAGAAGAATATAATCTACACACCGATATGAGCTGTGACACAGTAGGGGTCATCTATCTTATTACCTGTCCTTGCTCCAAGCAATATGTAGGACGAACGAAAAGATCTTTAAAAACCAGAATATCAGAACACATACGGAATATCAAAAGGGGACTACAGACCCACAGTCTCTCCAAACACTATCAGGATTTCCATGGGGGGGATCCTACAACACTTAAATTCCTACCTATTGAAAAAGTGGATGTTCACTGGAGAGGTGGAAACATTGAAAGAAATCTAGATCAAACTGAAGCAAAGTGGATCTTTGATCTGGAGACCCTGGCTCCTAAAGGTCTAAACATAGACTTTGAACTCAACGCATTTTTATGAAAAACTTCTCTCCAAAGAATTTTATCCTTCAGAATTTTTTATCCTTCAGAACTTTTTATCCTCCAGAACTGTTTATTCTCCACATTTAATTTAATTTTATCTGTATTTCTATTTTTTATTTTTATTTTTATTTCTAATTTTATTATTACTAATTTTATTATTATTATTTTTATTATTTTTAATTTTAATTTTAATTTTAATTTTAATTTTATCTCCTCACAAGAAGACTTTTTATTCTCTTCCAACATTTTTACTCTCCTCCTCCTCCGTATCATTGGTTGAGGTTACATGTTATCTAAAACTATTCACTTATGCACTTTATTTATCACTAACCTACAAGTTCATTAATAAGCATAGTCCAACATAACGGCTGAACCCATAAATATTCCCATATGCACTATATTTATCCGCATATGCACTTCACCTATTTATATATATCACTAGATGTCATCATACACCTTTACATTCTCAATACCACTTATTATTCTATATTACTCCATTTATTATTCTTTATTTATTACTATATATTACCCCAAATGACACTATATGTTATGCTCATGCCGATTTATCCAAACGGCCAAACTTACAAATTATTCACATATGCACCTTAACTCTCCCTGTGCATATTTATATCTATATTTACTTTAATCACCAGCTTCTATTATTTTACTATCTCTAGATCTATATTCCTATCTTAATGTTCACCAGCAGCCTAAGTGTCCACTATCAGCATAATGGCTGAACCCACATTTATTACACTTACATCTATTTACATTTTTTACCACTAGCTCTCATTAGACCTTTTGACTATTATTCATATCACATATTTATGTACATAACTAAATGCATTGTTCATGTCAGTTCACTTATAAGACTGGACCCGGAATTGATTCACATATGCACTTTATTTCCCTCTGTACAAGTTCATGAATTTACTTCTGTCACATAATCAACTGCTGATTTGACATATATTCCTTAATTAAGTGATAATTCATTAGAAATATATTTTATGTGCTTTATAGACTATATGTATTTGATTCATTTTTTACATATCTTAAAGGTATCATAGTTTTACAGCCATGTACTAAATGTGTTCTTTCTCATGTGTAAACACATGTCTTATATACATTCTATATAACAATTTATCAATTTAACAATTTATATATTTTTAGTTCAGACTTTTCTCTCAGATAGTATTTAATGTTTTATATGTCTTAGATCTTCTTGCTTACAAACAGTTTACATTTTTCCGTTCACCCTATATTATTTACATAAGACTGTATGCTCATTTTCCCATTTTGTTTGAAGTAATCATCACACCAATGTAATTAATTGTGTCTGATTGGGACTGTATTTAAACCATGCCATATCAAAGAACCATCATCTTGTCTCTGATGAAGTGGGGCTGACACCCACGAAACGCGTAAGGCAGAAATCGAGCGGGACGCAGAATACACACAGCTGGCTACTGTGCTCCCTTCCATCGAGCACAGAGCACTCCGAGATCTGAGGACCGACCGACCGGCTTGCAGCGTGCATCACCCAGAGTGAGGTCTGGGACGCACGCCAACCTCACAAGCAGCCGGCAACAATTGATACACTTTTTGCAACAGTGTATCCACAGCCATCCTGATCGGTCCTAAGGATTTTTTCCGAAATACCAACACAGACTTGCTGGTAATATTCTTGCAAATTATCCCCAACTGATATTTTTATATATTTTTCGATATTCATATATATTTTAAATTTCTCGTTGTCATTCTATACTGTATTTATGGTTTGACATAGTTACTACTATTGTTATTATTTTTTCTCTAATAAATTCTATATCAATTTTAACCGATTGGATTCCGGTAATTAATTTTCCATATAGAATACAGTCATCCATATATTTTGAAGTTTTATCTTGATGAGCATACTGTTTCTGACTTATACAGATTTAAAGGGATACACACTAGTTATATGTTTTAATATAAGCAATTGGTGTGTCATAACCCTATCCTGTCTTCTGACAGATTTAAAGGTACACACACTATATACATAGTAGTTGCCTGGTATTCACACTACATATCCATACTGGTGACTCAAGCCTCTCTAAGTGGAATTAGCTCCTGGGTTCACCCATATCATTGCACCCGTAATGATATAATTGTATTTCTACATTTTGGGGCAGTTTTTTGGTGAAATTTCTGCCTATACCCAGTTTTTGAGCACTCCATTCCAAGTCAGACTCCCTCATCCCTGAGTGTTGCTTTAGGCATACCAGACCAACCTATTGATATCCTCCTTATGGCTCAAGACGAAGAGGTGATGGCACTACTCCATTCACAAGGAATCCATCATATACCTGGACGATATCCTCCTTATGGCTCAAGAAGAAGAGACTCTATGTCTCCACACAAATATGACTTTGGCTCTTCTCCAGAATGTGGGTTTTGTAATCAACCTCCAAAAATAATCTCTAACTCCGTCTCAGAAGGTACAGTTTCTGGGATTTCAGATAGATTTGATTCAGGCAGTTCTGCAACTCCCTGCTACGAAAACCAAAACCATAAAAAAAAGGACATCCGGAGATTGTTGGCATCCCCATATCACCGCCTCAGGGATTTAGCATGCACAATGGGATTACTCTCCACCTCAATCTTGGCAATATTTCCAGCTCTATAGAAAAAAGGTACTTCCCAGGTAAACAACCCAATGGGGAGTACCAAAAGAGGAGGGTTAAAGGGGTGGCAAATATTTCCAGCTCCACTACATTATCGAGCAATGCAAAGTTTAATGTGTGATGAAAATGCCTTTTGTCACTGGATTGTTAGGTGCCAAGCTGCCCTTTGCCGCCGGCTTTTGGAGGAGCCTGATTGCCAGCCTCCTTCCTCATGACTATGGCCCTGGGGTGTATTGCCATTTAAAACAACTATTTGGGGCTTATTGGCTTCTAAAGACTGTTTCTGCCCATTTTATTCCATGGGAAGGTGTGTTTCTTCCCCTCCCCCGTTTCCTGTCTATTGTTCTTCAGCAGGGCGTTGTCCCAGGCACACTGCCAAACCAGTTGTAACTGACTGCTTTTGTCCCTCCTTGGTTTCTCAACAGCCCTTGCTATGCTTTACCCCATGGCAAATTTACTCTGTTCATGGGATCTGAGCGTTATTTACCTAGATTGGGCGCTCAGATCTGAGCTATCTGGGGATAGGTTAAATGTGGGGGTTCTGTGTAACATAATAAGAATTATGTATTTGTATGTACTTTTACGTATTTTTGCTGTTAGCGTAAAATGTAGATATTTTCTGTACCTGGAGATAATTGAGTTTACTGCAGTGCCTTAAGCCAATTATCTCCAGGATGGAGAGGAGGGATTTCATTGTGTATGTGGGAGTGTTATTATGTTAATTAGTGTTCCCATTGGTTTGTGTCCCTTTTGTCACAGTTTACCACCAGGTCCTGAAAACTTGTATATAAGGAGTAATAAACGCTCACTGGAGGCAGATCATCGTGTACCTTCATGAAGTTTCGACTCATGTTAGGGGGAATGGAGAACTACACTCTGAGGATTGCTATAATCACTATACTCCCCAGGGTATAATCACTAAGCTCTGCTAAGAGCTTGTTCCTGTTCCTGCTCTCTGGAATTCGGAGAGGTCGACCTACTGGAAGCTGGACCCTGGTCTTGGGTCCAGAGTGGGTGGAGACGGTGAGACCCCAACCAAGCTGCGGCGGTTCGTGGGGTCTGCCGTGGTTATGGTGTTGGGCAGAGTGCTTGGAGTCCTCGGAAAGCACTAGGAGCATCCGTCAGCGGAAGGTACCCGGTCGGGGTGCCAGCAGTTCCGTTACATTTAATAACACATTACTTACACCACTCAACATCTTACGACCAACAGATTTTTCTCACAGGCGAAGTCCGATTGGAACTCCACTGGTGGCTTCAACATATGGAAGCCTGGAATGGAAGGGCTATCTTTGGCCTGCAACCCGATTTCATTCTGGAATCAGATGCCAGCCTCCTCGGATGGGGTGCCAACTGCTCGGAACATTCTACCGGAGGCCTCTGGTCTTCTTCAGAACGAGCACTGCACATCAATTGCCTCGAGCTAATTGCTGGTTCTATCGCGATCCACAGCTTTGCCAAAGAAGCCTTATCCTGAGGATGGACAATGTCTTAGCAGTACAAAACGTGAACCGCCTAGGTGGCTCAATGTGGCCAATGTCCGGAGCATATGCATTTCCCCCTTTCTCCATGATCCCACGCACGATACAGTACCTGAGAACACAGGGCGTCACGATAACACGTGTGACCCCGCTATGTCAAACCCAACCATGGTTCCCCTATCTCCTGGAAATGTCAGTGGACTATCCCCTACTTCTACCCACCTCCTACGATCTCCTCAGGGATCCTTCATCCCGCATTTCATCCTTTGCCCCAGGCAGCACAATGTCGTGGGCCGGCCCTGGCGGACAGATATATCCAAGTGATTGCAGAGAGAACAATTCAATTAGAAGAGAAAATTATTGAAGCCCACAACATTTTGGCCGCTTCATATACAGAGCTACATGCCAGAATAGATTGGCTGGAAGAGAAAGTAGCTGACCATGAGGATAGGGACAGGTGAAGCAATGTTTGTACACGTGGGATACTGGAGGATGTCTCACCTCAAGAGCTACTAAAGTATGCTGGTGAGTAGAGTTGAGCGAACCCGAACTGAAAAGTTAGGGTTCGTACCAAACATTAAATTTTTTGGACCCCGGACCTGAACACGGACATATCACTGTATGTTCGGGTTTGAGTTTGGAGTTCAGCAATTTAATGATGCGTTTTGAAAGGCTGCAGGGCAGCCAATCAACAAGCATTTGACTTGTGTGCCCTCGGAGGCCATCACAGCCATGCCTACTAATTGCATGGCTGTGATTGGCCAGTGCAGCAAGTGACCCAGCCTCTTTAAAAGCTGGTCACTTAGTATTAGTAAATTATGCCCTTACTCGCTATACCGCGAGTAGGGGCGTGTCTCTTAAACAGTGAGCAGCCTGTGGCGCGAGTGGGGGCTTTTAAACTAAAGGGGTGGCCTATGCCCACCCCCCGGCTTCCACCCCTGAGCGGTGGGTGGGGGCCATAAATAAAAATGGGTGGGACCTTATGTCCTCCCCCCCAGCCCCTACCCCTGCACGGCGGGTATGGGCCCTAAATAACAATAAGGGGGGGACCAAATGCCCTTCCCCCCGGCCCCCACCCCTGAGCGGTGGGTGGGGGCCATGAATAAAAATTGGGGGGATCTAATGTCCTCCCCCCGGCCCCCACCCCTGCGTGGTGGGTGGGGGCCCTAAATAACAATAAGGGGGGTGTCCCTCAGGGTTCTGTTTTGGGACCGCTTTTATTTAACATATTTATAAATCATCTTGAAATAGGCATTGAAAGCCATGTATCAGTGTTTGCACATGACACAGAACTTTGTAAAGTAATAAAATGTGATCAGGATATTGCTTTGCTGCAGAGGGATTTGGATAGATTGGGGGACTGGGCACTAAAATGGCAGATTAAATTTAACGTAGAGAAATGCAAAGTTATGCACTTTGGGGTTAAGAATGCACAAGCAATTTACACCCTAAATGGTGGTGACAGTGGCGTACTAAGGGGGGGGCGGGGGGGGCGGTCCGCCCCGGGTGCCACTCAGCAGGGGGGTGCCAGGCTCTGTACCTCCTGCTCTCCCGCAGCTCCGGCAGACCGGCGCTCAGTTTGCAAGTCAGAGCACAAGGAGGGGATTCCCAGCCTGTGTTCTGACTCACACACTGAGCTGCAGGGAGGTTATTTCGGAGTGTACCAGCAGGGGGCGCAGAGCCAGGTTGCTCCCCCGCGGTCACTCTGTACAGATCCCCTGCACCTGCTGCCTGCCTTGGGAAGGAGCTGCTGCCCATGCACCCTCCTAAATGCCAAATGGTAAGTAACTTTTATACCACCCTCCCTGCCCTATACCCCACCCCCGCCACTGCCATTATAACCCCCCCTGCCCTGTACCCCCCTGACATTATAACCCCCTCCTGCCCTATACCCCCCCACTGCCATTATAACCCCCCTGCCATATACCCCACCCCCACTGCCATTATAACCCCCCTCTCCCTGCCCTGTACCCCCCTGCCATTATAACCCCCCCTCCCTGCCCTGCCATTATATCACCCCCCTGCACTATACCCCCCTGCCATTATATCACCACCCCCCCTGCCCTATACCCCCTGCCATTATAACCCCCCTCCCTGCCCTATACCCCCTGCCATTATACCACCACCCTCCCTGCCCTATAACCCCACCTGCCATTATACCACTACCCCCCCTGCCCTATACCCCCCTGCCATTATATCACCCCCCTGCCCTATAGCCCCCCTGCCATTATATCACCACCTCCCCTGCCCTATACCCCCCTGCCATTATACCACCACCCTCCCTGCCCTATACCCCCCCTGCCATTATACCACCACCCTCCCTGCCCTATACCCCCTGCCATTATATCACCCCCTGCCCTATAGCCCCCCTGCCATTATATCACCACCCCCTGCCCTATACCCCCCTGCCATTATACCACCACCCTCCCTGCCCTATACCCCCCTGCCATTATACCACCACCCTCCCTGCCCTATACCCCCCTGCCATTATACCACCACCCTCCCTGCCCTATACCCCCTGCCATTATACCACCACCCTCCCTGCCCTATACCCCCTGCCATTATATCACCCCCTGCCCTATACCACCCTGCCATTATATCACCACCCCCATGCCCTATACCCCGCTGCCATTATACCACCACCCTCCCTGCCCTATACCCCCCTGCCATTATACCACCACCCTCCCTGCCCTATACCCCCCTGCCATTATACCACCACCCTCCCTGCCCTATACCCCCTGCCATTATACCACCACCCTCCCTGCCCTATACCCCCTGCCATTATATCACCCCCTGCCCTATACCACCCTGCCATTATACCACCACCCTCCCTGCCCTATACCCCCTGCCATTATACCACCACCCTCCCTGCCCTATACCCCCCTGCCATTATACCACCACCCTCCCTGCCCTATACCCCCCTGCCATTATACCACCACCCTCCCTGCCCTATACCCCCCTGCCATTATACCACCACCCTCCCTGCCCTATACCCCCTGCCATTATATCACCCCCTGCCCTATACCACCCTGCCATTATATCACCACTCCCCCTGCCCTATACCCCCCCTGCCATTATACCACCACCCTCCCTGCCCTGTACCCCCTGCCATTATACCACCACCCTCCCTGCCCTAAAGCCCCCTGCCATTATACCACCACCCTCCCTGTCCTATACCCCTTGCCATTATATCACCCCCTGCCCTATACCACCCTGCCATTATATCACCACCCCCCGCCCTATACCCCCTGCCATTATGTCACCACCCTCCCTTCCCTATACCCCCTGCCCTATACCCCCTGCCATTATACTACCAACCTCTCTGCCCTATACCCCCCACCATTATACCACCACCCTCCCTGCCCTATACCCCACCCCCGTGCCCTATACCCCCTGCCATTATATCACCACCCTCCCTGCCCTATACCCCACCACCCCTGCCCTATACCCCCTGCCATTATACCACCACTCTCCCTGCCCTATACCCCACACCCCACTGCTATTATACCCCCACCCTTCCTGCCATTAAACCCCCCCTGCCATTATAACCCTCCTGCCATTATACCACCACCCTCCCTGCCCTATACCCCACCCCCCACGGCCATTATACCCCCACCCTCCCTGCCATTATAATCCCCCCTGCCCTATACCCCCACCTCCCTGCCATTATAACACCCCCTGCCCTATACCCCCCCCGCCATTATACTCCCACCCACTCCTTGTGTGTCAGTATTTATATACACACACAACCACAGATGTACAAGTCTGTGTGTATATAAATGTGTATGTGTTTAGTAGATAGCTCCCGTATTTGGTGTCCTTAAATATGTCAATCCCACATAAGGATAACAAATACGGGAGTTATCTACTAAACAACTGAAAGATTAAAATTAAGTAAAAGGCTTTTACATTTTTATCTTTTAGCAGTTTAGTAGATAATTCCCTAAATGAATGCTCTTATGTGAGATTTCCATATTTAAATATGCCAAATTAGGGTGCTCTTTAGATCTAAATATGGCAATCTCACATAGGGATATCAAATAGAGGAGTTATCTGCTAAACAAAGATCGAGGTTTAGAGGTGTCAGCCAGCGCAGAACAGGAAATCTGGGTGGCTAGTATGAATTCTATGCAAATGTGTTGTCTGATTGTGTGTATATATTTGTGTATGTGTATATGTGCATACATCTTAGCATTTTGCCAACACTACACACAAGCACACCACTGCATTCAAACAACACTACAAACAAACACACCTTTAAAACATCACCATGTTTTTGATATAACCACACCACTGCCCTATACTGCCAACACTTCACACAAATGCATGCCTGCATTCAAACGCCAACACTACACACCCCTACATTCACTCACACATTTTCCATACAAAAACCCATGCTTACATTTAGATGCACAAACACTGCTCAGTGCTACATTCATTGTAAAAAAATGTGGGTGTTTTTTTACATTTTAAGGGGGGGGAGGGGGGTGCCATAAGGAGGATCCGCCCCGGGTGCCAAATGCTCTAGGTACGCCCCTGGGTGGTGAATTATGGATAACCCCACACGAGAAGGATTTGGGAATAGTTATAGACAACAAATGAAAACAGCAATAATCTGCAGTTGCTAAGCCCAGTAAGGTTTTGTCATGTATAAATAGGGGCATAAATTTTCAGGATGAAAATATAATTTTTCCTCTTTATACATCGCTGGTAAGACCACACCTTGAATATGCTGTGCAATTGTGGGCACCTCTTCTAAAGAAAGATATCATGGCGCTAGGAAAAGTGCAGCGACGGGCTACAAAATTGATAAAAGGAATGGAGCATTTTAGTTATGAAGAAAGGTTAAAAAATGTAAATCTGTTTAGTTTGGAAAAACGGCGCCTGAGAGGGGATATGATAACATTATACAAAAATATTCAGGGCCAGTACAAACCTGTATCTGTAAATCTATTCATAAACAGGGCTATGCATAGGACACAAAGTCACACATTTAGGCTGGAAGAAAGGAGATTTCATCTAAGGCAAAAAAGGTTTTTTTACAGTAAGAGCAATAAGGATATGGGAATCTCTGCCTGAAGAGGTGGTTTTGTCAGAGTCTATACAGATGTTTAAACTGCAATTGGATAAATACTTGCAAAAACATAACATACAGGGATATAATTTCTAATTAGTGGGGTAATAGCTGCTTGATCCAAGGAGACATCTGACTGCTATTTTGGGGTCAAGAAGGAATTTTTTCCTAGTTTGTTGCAAAATTGGAAGCACTTCAGACTAGATTTTTTGCCTTCTTTTGATAAACTTTGATAAAGACCTGGAGGTCGAAACGTGTTAGTGTTGTGGACTTTTCATTTTATGTTATTTTAAGTTTATTTCTGTTTCCTGTGTTATTTTATATCCAGTAAAGTTTATTTTCGTTTTCAACATATTGGATATCCTGGAAGTTATTGAAGGGCTGGAAAGGAGCAATCCTGTCTTGGAAATCGACAGCCAGAATAAGCTTATTATTCATCTGCCATTGAAGTCAGCTTTATGTGGCTCTGAATATTGTGAGTGACCCAATACCTTCAAATTGATCATTTTTTCCTTGTGTAACAGTATTATACTATGTATATGTTTCTATTGTAGGAAGATCAGGAGGTGTTCCACTCACTATACTAAGTATACAGCAAAATATTGTATATTTTCTCTGCACCCCCCTTATACTCTTTTCTCTCACTTTACATCCTCTACAACAACACATCCCCTACACACATACTCTTCAGTCCCTGTGAGCGAACTCATGCATGGGCCATGTAGGTGGACTTATGGGTGGGCCTTGTAGGCATACTCACAGTCAGGCCCTGGGGGGCCAGACCTTGAGCTTTGTAAGGGGCCCCAAAAAATTGAGCTGCTTCCTGTTCATTGATTTTTGTGAGCACTGTTACAAACAGTCTCCAGAGAGCCTATTCTGCACAAGATCAAAGGAGCCAGACTGCAACCTGAGCCCATCATCATCATCTTTGCTCATTTTGTGGTAAGTAGGTAATCCTGTATATTATTAGTGATACTAATCTCTAATTTACCTCACATTAAAGGGCCACTATAGTCACCAGAACCACTACAGCTTAATGTAGTGGTTCTGGTGTCTATAGCCTGTCCCGGCAGGCTTTTTAATGTAAACACGCTGCCTTTTCAGATAAAAGACACTGTGTGCAGAACTAGCGTTAGCCCACATGGCAGATCATATGGGTGGGGCATTGTAATGTCACATGGTGGGAAGAACATATGGGGGGTCGGCAAATTTTTGTTTTTCCTACGGTGGCACCGGCCCTGTGAACACTATATATATAAATAGATAGATAGATAGATACACACATACATACACAGGGCTTATCAAATAACAGGTGTCAGGTCGCCATGGTGACTAGAAATTTTGCCCTTGTCAGGATATTAATATCGGCAGACATTTTGTGCTATGATAGAATTTAAAAGTGCATATTGCCTGAGTCACTCAGAACACAGCGGACTCCATTTTGGATTTCAGGATAACAAAGACACAAAAAAATAAAAATAAGGGGGGGACCTACCTTACCCGCTCAGGGGTGGGGGCCGGGGGGGACAGTAGGTCCCCCCCCTATTGTTATTTTTAGGGCCCCCACCCGCCACTCAGGGGTGGGGGCCGGGGGGGGACAGTAGGTCCCCCCATTGTTATTTTTAGGGCCCCCGCCCACTGCACAGGGGTGGGGGCCGGGGGGGACAGTAGGTCCCCCCCTTAATTTTAATTTTAGGGCCCCCACCCACCGCTCAGGGGTGGGGGCCAGGGGGGGGACAGTAGGTCCCCCCCAATTTTGTTATTTTTAGGGCCCCCACCCACCGCTCAGGGGTAAGGGCTGTGGGGGGACAGTAGGTCCCCCCCTTATTTTTAATTTTAGGGCCCCCACCCACCGCTCAGGGGTGGGGGCCAGGGGGGGGACAGTAGGTCCCCCCCAATTTTGTTATTTTTAGGGCCCCCACCCGCCGCACAGGGGTGGGGGCCGGAGAGGGGGAGGATAGTAGGTCCCCCCCCATTATCTTCATGGCCCCAGGGGTGGGGGACGGGGGGGGGGAGGAGAGTAGGTCTCCTCCCCCCCCTTCAACCACTATTGTGGACAGAAAGAGTCCCTGTGGTTTCGGGCTTCAGCTGTCAGCTCTAGCCACTCCCACAGCAGAGCTGACAGCCTCAGCACACAAAGCACGTTCACAGTGCTTTGTGTGCTGATAGCCCGTCTGAAGTATTCACCCATGCGTGAATACGTCAGACGTGAGGCCTTTTTAGGGCCTCTGAACTCGGAAGTCCCTCTGGTGGCCGTCTGATTGACTGCAACAAGAGGTGTTCCAAACTTCCAATGTAAACACTGCATTTTCTCAGAAAATACAGTGCTTACAAGAAAAAGGTTTCGGGTAGCTGTAGCACTCACCTGAACAACCTCATTAAGCTGAAGTTGTTCAGGTGACTATAGTGTCCCTTTAAGTTATGGTAGTCATTTTAGATAAGCCAAATGATGTCAAAATCGTCATCAGGAAAAGTTAACTCTTTCCTGGATAGGAAGGTTTAGTGAGGCGAGACTGCCCTGGACCAAATACCTGAATTGCAATCTGCAGGTTGACCACACCTTCAGTATCCTATTGGTTATACCAACTGATGACGTACAGAGAATCTTTCCCTTTAAAAAGTTAGGACAAAGGGAAGGGAGAGGTGAGTGTTGGGCTTTCAGATTTGGACATTCAGAGAGATCCAGGACAAATATTCACTCTGGGACTAACTCAACTCTCAAACTTTCTTGGACCCAACTCAAGAAACACTCCTTGACACTTACTTTTTACTATTACTTACATATCTACATACAACCAATCATATACGCATTCAAGTTCCTGGGACTACCTACTCATCTGATGAGAATATCTACTTTACTGGTAATTATGCTGGTTTTATTTAATTAATCCAAATTAATTAAAAATCTAATAGCATGAGACATGACTGGATAAATCACGGTCAGATTTCAATATTTAGAAATCTTAGTTAACTAAAGAATATATAGTTATAAACATTCCATTATGCAGGTGGAATTAAGAATAATCATATATTAGTGTGATATTATCACATGTTAGTATACCAATGTTTTTATCCAGGTGTATTGATTTGCTCTAAAATAAGATAAGATATCTATTTAAGTAAATTAAAATTTGGCTTATAGAATATGGTACATTATTCTTATTGGATGGTTCCAAGAAATGATTAATGAGCGGGTTTGAATGTTATTTTAATTGAAAATTACATGAGAATATGATATTATATGCCTAGTAGGATCTAGCCGGCATTGAAAGGGTTACTCAGTTGATCTAACTGTTAGCCAAGGTTTTACGACTTTTCGCTGGGCTGTGTGAAGTTTAACTTTCTGTCTGTGAAGTACCCCATAAATCTTATCTTGACAGTTGATGCTGTTAGCCATTGGGTTGTTTTAACATTGCCATTGTATTGCATACTTATATTATACTAAATATTCACTGATTATTATCATGCATGCTGCCTAATATTATTATTATTTTATTTGTCACAATAAATTATATCTATTTTTATAACAAATTGGGATTTTATTTGTATGGAATACATTTCACTTACATGATGACGATCTCTAAGATCTAAGAGAATTGAAATAGTGGGCAATTCTCAACTGCTTAATATTATCATCCCATAAATATCACCACACCCTGGCACCTTGGATTTGTCAGCCCTTTGTCAAGCTGCGCAGGAAACATTAAAGCCGGCCACTGCGGGTGTGAACAAGCTCACTGATAAATACACGCTTACTGCAGACAAGCTCAATGACACACACAAGCTCACTACAGACAATCTCACTGACACATACACAAGCTCACTACAGACAAGCTCACTAACACACATTCTCACTACAGACAAGCTCACTAACACATGCTCACTACGGACAAGTTCACTGAAACACACACAAGCTCATTACAGACAAGCTCACTGACACACGCACAAGCTCACAAAGTAACAGGCACATACACATACAAGATCACTCTGTCATGCTTAGTATTGGAAGCCTACCTGGCACTAAAGGCATTGGCTGTGGGAGAACTGGGAGGCCATTTCCAGGCCTCTTTTTGCAGTAAGGTCCTCTGCTATAGAGTGGGGGCAGAGCTCCATGTGGGGGCAGAACTTGTGTACGGGGAGGCGATCTTCCATGCAGGGGCAGAGCTTGTGTGCCGGAAAAGCTACTGCACAGTGGTGGAACTAACGTAGAGAGGGTCCTGGTGCAAAAACTTTTTGGGCAACTGAAGACACATGTCCATGGGGTGGCCCTAAGTGCATGGGCCACTCAATGGGTCTAGTGTAACTGCAACATTAGCACTGCTTATAGTTCCACCACTGCGCCTTCCTTATTACAGGCAAGACACCTTTTCACAGAAACTGGAAGATTTCAGGAGATGCAAGATAATTTTCCATGGTGTTTAGAAGGGGCTGTGGTAAAGTGTGTGTATATAAGAGTCTGTTTATGGTGTACTATGTGTTACTAGGGGCTGTAGTGTGAGCACATGGTCACGTATAGGAGCTTTTGAGATTGTGTTTGTGCTGAGAGGGCCTGTAAAGTGTGTGCATGCACATCTAGGGACTGTAGTGTGAGTGTATGTGTATTGGGGTTGCATTGTGTGTTTATCAAGGAGCTGTAGTGTGTATGTGTTTCTGTAATGGGGTGTGTATGTGTGTATGATTTGGTGTGTAATGGGGTGAAGTATGAATGTATGTGTGTGGGGGTGAATGTACGTGAGGATGAAGTGAAGAGGTGAAGAGTAGGTGAAGAGATGATGTGTGGGATGAAGTGTGTGAGTGATGGACTGTGTGTTTATGCAAAGGTGTACTCGGTGTGTGTGGGAGTGTACTGTATGTGGGAAGTCATTGTCTGTAAGGGTGTACTGTGTTCTTTAATAAAAGTAAAAAAAAAAGAATATTCCCCTTTTCCACACACAGACTGACCCATACACATACACAGACTGTCCCCATAAACAAACTGACCCATACAAATACACAGACTGACCCCCACACACAGACTGACCCTCCACACACAGACTGACCCCTACACACACAGACTGACCCATACACACACAGACTGACCCATACACACACACACTGACCCCCACACACAGACTTAACCATGCACATACACATACTGAGATGAGATGAGTTGTTGAGATGAGAGGTATCGCTCTTGGAGCTCAGGCACTTACACAGACTGACCCATAAAAACCCACAGACTGACCCATGCAAACCCACAGACTGTCCCATAAACAAACTGACCCATACACATACACAGACTGCCCCCCACACACAGACTGACCCAAACACATACACAGACTGTCCCCATAAACAAACTGACCCATACACATACACAGACTGCCCCCCACACACAGACTGACCCTCCACACACAGACTGACCCCTACACACGCAGACTGACCAATACACACACAGACTGACTGATCCATACACACACAGACTGACCCCCCATACACAGACAGACTGACCCATACACACACACACTGACCCCCACACACACACTGAACCATGCACACACACACACTGACCCTCACTTACCAGCAGATGCCAGGATGCCTCATTCCCCCAGGCAGAGCAGAGCTTACTCTCCCTGTTTCTCCCCTGCACTCCTCTCTGTGATCCAGCACAAAGTTCCTTCCAGCACAGTGCCCCCTCTGGCCACACGTGGGAGTTCTTCAAATAATTCTCCCACCTCAGTGCAATGCTACTGCAGCTTGTGAAGGAAGACTCAGTGCTCCCGGCTTCGATTTTAATTGGAGGGGCACAAAGGGGGGCACTGCATGATGTAGGGGGGGTCATGGCCCCCTCTGCCCCCCCACCACCCCACTAGTTGGGTGGACAAGGAGGAGAGACTAGTGTTTAAAGCAATTCTATGCCAGATATTCAAATTTGCTTTGACAAACAGCTGGTGTCACGAGAGCTTTCTACACTCTGCTGGACATCAATGTCAACACCTTCAGGGAGGTTCCAGTCTGAGCTTGTTCGATCTCTTTCCACATCATCTTAGCCCCATCCTCAAGATCGTTCTGAAATGTGGTTAGCATAGGGGTGAGATTAGTTTGGTATAGCCAAGATAGATCATTGGCAATCCAAATTCCCAGATATTTTACTGTTTTTTCATCATAGTGGAGCTGGAAGCTCTTTTGGAGGATGTCAACCCTTTTGTGTGGTAGATTAACATTGAATAGGTTGGATTTGGTATAGTTGATCTTACAATTAATGGAGCACTCTTGTGGTGGACAAAACCCACTTGATCCGGAAGTACCAGGTCTGGTATGAAAGGCATCAGCCAAGTTGCCAAAATCTTTGCAAATAACTTCACGTCACAGTTTAAAAAGGAGATCGACCATAATTAGCCCACTGTGCCCAAGAAAGCACATATAGAGGCCCATCTGAAGTTTTTCAATGAATATTTGAATGATTCAGAGGAGAACTGGGTGAACGTGTTGTGGTCAGATGAGATCAAAATTTAGCTCTCTGGCATCACTTAACTTGCTGTGTTTGGAGGAAGAGGAATGCTGCCTATGACCCCAAGAACACCATCCCCACCATCAAACATGGAGGTGGAAACATTATGCTTTGGGGGTGTTTTTCTGCTAAGGGGACAGAAAAACTGCACCACATCAAAGGGGTGATAAACTGGGCTGTGTACCATCAAATCTTGGGTGAGAACCTCCTTTCCTCAGCCAGGGCATTGAAAATGGGTCGTGGATGGGTATTCCAGAATTACAATATTCTAAAACACACAGCCAAAGGAGTGGCTCAAGAAGAAGCACATTAAGGTCCTGGAGTGGCCTAGCCAGTCTCCTGACCTTAATCACATAGAAAATGTGTGGATGGAGCAGAAGGTTCGAGTTGCCAAACGTCAGTCTCAAAACTTTAATGACTTGGAGAGGATCTGCAAAGAGGAGTGGGACAAAATCCCTCCTGAGAGGTGTGCAAACCTGGTGGTCAACTACAAGAAATGTCTGACCTCTGTGATTGCCAACAAGGGTTTTTCCACAAAGTACTAAGTCGAAGGGGTCAAATACTTATTTCACTCATTGACATGCAAATCAATTTATAACTTTTTTGACATGCGTTTTTCTGGATTTTGTTTTTTGTTATTCTGTCTCTCACTGTTAAAATACACCTACCATTAAAATTATAGACTGATCAATTTTTTTTGTCAGTGGGCAAATATTCAAAATCAGCAGGGGATTTTAACATACTTTTTCCCCCCTCACTGTATGCTTCTCGATTATCTCTAGTACAGTTAATTGAGAATGGATGAAGGGAAGTGTACGTTAGTTCATCATTCCAGCCACTTTCACTAGCATTGTGGAGCTAACAGAACTAGAAGAAACATCCCTAGATGTCTGGGGAACTGCCAAAGAGGTGTATCTACCCCCAGTTATAAAAGTGCCAATTACTACTAAATGAAGGTAATTCTCAGACAGAACAATTAGTTCAGGCATTGATTAAAAGCAGTTTGGTTCATTTGAACTAGCTGAAAAGAATTTGTACATAACTCTAGTACACATAGATAGTCAAAGGGTGGAAACTCGGATGTGCTGAGTATTTCTTTCCTCTATTTAATTAACAATTCATTCATTAACACTTTTCTCAGATGACTCACTCACTATATGCCTCTACAAAATCCCTTTCCGTATTTGATCACAGACTAAACCTTTTTTTCTCCTTACATGCATAATAATTAATGATGTGGAAGGAAATAGCTAAGTGGCACATATGACAAAAATATACTCATTTATAACAGAGCTGTCTAGTAACACCCTGCTTTGCATTAAATGGGCTTGCATCAGTGTTTATTGACAGCCTATTCTTTCATGGTAATTATGCTAAAGTTGAAAAAACTGATTTGACATTGTACACTCATTTTGCTGTAGGATGTTTACCAGCACATACTGTTCACAATGAATTATTTCTACTAAAACATAACACCTTTATCTCAGAGTTAGAATAACTGTATGACTTCTTACAATAGGCACACCGGGGCACACGTTGCACCATAAGGACTACATTATCTACTTGGGTATAGAGCTTCAGGTGGGATCAGTGACCCAAGACCTATTGGGTAGGTTTGGTCTGCGATCACTTGCTGGGAACTGAGAAAATGGCAGGTAGTGGTATTGCCTTTCCATGACCGACCTGAAATTACTCTCAATCAACGCCAGATGACTCAATACCCCTGAGAAGAGATCTCTCGCACTGAGGGATTTTAAGTCTCAGAATGGGCATATTGTTTATGTATAAGAAACTCACTTAAGGTAGGATAGTGCCCTGACACTGACCAATCATATGTACCCTCAGGGTTTTTACAGGAATAATCATGAGAGTAAATTCAGTGGGACTGTGATTCTACTCCACAAATCAATCCTGTTTCAACACAAAGGGATGCTTGTAGGTAGGGAGGAATGCTTTGTTTTTGTTATTGGGTCAGATCTATACGTTTTTTAATCTTTATGCCCCCAATATGAGACAAGGGAAGTTCCTTCAGTCAGTACTTACACAACTGACCACAATATTTTTGGGTCCTGGGCAGGACTTTAATATCACTATGCGCCCCCATATTGACATGTGCAGATCCGGAGCAGATCCTTTGGATGATTAAAAACCTCTTACACACTCGTCTCACTGATTGCTGGCAGTCTTTTCATCCTCACAACAGGGACTACATGCACTACTCTATACCTCATGATAGATACTTGACTACTTTTTCATCCCATACTACTAACTCTCGCAGGACTGCCAAATTGAAATAAGGCTGATGACTTGGATGGACCATGCCCCGCTGACTGTGACTTCCCCTCTGTTCAGACATCACATGACTAACTGGCGACTCAACAAGACACTCATCACTGATCCACGCAACTGCCACTCTGACACAATACTTTGCTGAAAATGTAACACCTGACACCCCTGTCCGATTGTATGGGAAGGTCACAAATGTACTGTTAGAGGGCTATTTACGGCCAGAGGCTAGACAATAAAGAAGAATCTAAAAGCTGATATCCATGCCCTAACAGAAAAAAGATTCATGCACTAGAATTGGCGTACAATGCAGACCTTGATTTGATGCAATAAATCAGCTATCCACCCTTCTTCATTACTGCTTCCAACGTTCTCTGCAGCAAACCGAAGCATACTTTCATGTTTATAGAGACAAATGTTGCAAACTGCTTGCATGCATTCTAGATAAAAAGAGAACCAAATCCTACATTGACTGTTTGCATGACACCTGTGGTCGTACTCAATAACTGCATGAAAAAATCGCAGAGGCGGCTCGAGAATATTTTTTAAACCGTATTCCAAAGCGCCGTTGGAGGGCTCCTCACAGTCTGAGCAGAGAATGTGCATGATACAGTCTTGCCTTGCTGACAACATTCACTCAAAAATACCCCCGGGGCTGATTGGAAACCCCCTTGGCAATGGAGGAGCTGGCGACCGCAGTGAAAACAACAAAACCAGACAAGAGCCCAAGTCCAAACGGGCTGACAAACCGCTATTAAAAACAATTATCGGATGTTTTGTACCCGCATTTTCTGTCAGCATACATTTCTCTTATTCAAGTGATACCGGAGAAACTGACGGAAGCCAAGCACAGAGAGATGGACACAGGTTTCTTCAGGAAGGAAGAGATTCTTTATTGGATCACCGATCGGGACTCAGAGGGACTAACGTCACCAAAATACAGCAAATTCTGAGCCCCGGACAATAGTGCAGGCTCCTTATATAGGCACATAACTCCTCCCATATTAAGCTCCACCCGCACATTCTCTTAACCAATCAACACAAATAAGAATTAACTTCCTGCTTGACCGCATGGCTTGTCCAGCACAATGGAGGAGGGGGAATACTACATCCTGTATTCTTGCACATGCTCCGTACACTACTGATCGTATCTTGCCTCGTGCAACCAACTGATCGATACGTCAGCATATGCACGTACACATGCCACGTGGTAATCTCGGCCTACTAAATTTATTTTTACCGAGATTCCACCACATTCCCCCCTTTGATGCCTCTTGATATTTCACAATTACTTGAGGCATCACTTAACCTTGGTTTGCATACACCGCAAGTTACCATGAACCAGACCAGACTTATCTTATGATGTGAATCTTTTAACACTCATCTTCCTGCATTGGTTCTCCCTGATCTAGAGCCTTATACTTATAAATCGCCATTATCTGTGCAGCAGCCTTCCTCTCTGCTATATTTTCTATCAGGCTTTGCACAGACCTAACTACTAAGGGTATAAGACACGGCAGGAGTAGACACAACATTAAAATCAGTAGGACTCCACCTACCACTGCCTTAAGCCCTCCAAACCACTCATACCAGCTACCAAACCAACTACTTGGATTATACCCTTTCCATACCTGAGTAGGCACATGCGCTAGTTTAACCATATGGCTAGTAAGCTCAGCTATTGCTTGCCCTTCGTCATCTATTCGAAGACAGCAATTGCTCAGGTTAAACTTCCCACATACACCTCCCTCTACTACCAAAAGGTAATCCAAGGCTAATCTATTTTGGTAGACTGCCGTCCTCATCCTGGTGTTATGCTTCGCTAGAAGATTGAGCGCTTGTGATGTCTCGTTGGTGATAATCTCAACCACCGCCTGTAATCTTATAATTCGGTTGAGCATATAAATAGGGGTTCTGTAACCAAAGGTACCATCCTCAGCCCACGTGGCTGGCCCATAATAATCTATGATACGCTGGGGAGGCCATTCATTATCTTCCCAGGTGCCTATCTCTATGGGTCCCCTTTTCTTCCTATGATTCACATCATACACTTTAACACCTAAAGTCTCACCTGTTTCAATCGGTAACAAGAAGAAGGATGGTTTGAGCATACCCAACACACATGCCCCTTCCCAGTCCTGTGGCAACTCCGAATAGGCTTTCTTACCACAGATCCAGTACAAATTTGCTGGGGCTCTCCAGGTAGATGTGATGGATAAATCGAACCACACATCCTTTAAATTGGCGTATCTAGCAAACGGGTTAGATGGTTCTGAGACATTTGAAGCCGACCACCAAGTTGTATTCTTTGTATCATCATCATAAGCTTTTTGCCCTAGACAAGTTAATTCTCCTACAGAAGTATTATACATTATTCCTTTCCTTGTTATGCAAACATAACCTATGATGGAGGTCTTTAATCTCCACTCAGATTTACCTCTAACACTCATATGATAATCGGCTTGTGTAGATATTAGTTGGTCAACTGCCTCAGAACCGGACATTACCTCCTTTGCTTCCCAAGGCCATTGGTCTCCCATGTTAGTACCTCCACACACATAGCAGTTGGTAACATTAAGACTAACGGCAATACTTTCGGCTAAATCGATGAACAGGTTTTTAGCATTATGGGGGATCTTATTATCTATACTCATCTCTTCATAAAAGGAATGGTATACTTGATGAGTTTGGGAGGATACCGTATCAGTCTCTATCCCTATAAACAATAATGTCCCAGGATCTAAACCCGTCCCGTATATCTGAAACCCAAATAAATTGCCATATTTGTCTAAGAACTTATCGGGGTTATTTATAAGTATATGGATGGGATTACATTCCATAGACTTACAATATGGGCTAGTCGGCAACTTAGTCACTATCATGTCTTTGTCTACTGTCTGTCCCCAAGTCGCCCACCCCACACAAGACCAATATGGGCAAAAGTTATAGTCTTTATTTGGGCATCTAGGACTTACATATTTATTTTTACTACTGGGACAAATATATTTATCATTAGACCCATACGTCCTCTCCCATCTAAGATCCCCACATACATTCCACGGCTTTCTACCACTCGATATCGCTTTACACGCATCAAATAGCAGAACACCCGAAGAATGTACGGATTCTAACACCGTCTTATTAATTAGGGTCCCCTGAGGATCTCCATTCCTGAGAGTCAACCAAATTGTACGAGGTTGATACTCTGGACTGAAGCACTTAGGTTCTCATACTCCTAAATGGCACACACTATAGTCTATATTTAAGTATCTACATCTCGATACATCTCCTTTACACTCGTATTGTGAATGCCAAATTAGGGTTTGGGAAATATGGTTACCTGTTCTCGTAGTCTTAATGCATACCTCACAGCTAGAAGTGTCGGTACCTCTACCTTCCTGAATATAAAAACACATATAAATAAACACTATCAAAAGCACATCTTTCGCCGTCATCCTCAGTCTTCGTCCGTGCGAAGGCACCTCAGCTTCCAGGATGTGAGGGCTGCAGGGAATGGAGTTCTGCTCGTCTTCACAGGTGTCCCTTCGAGACTTTCCTGGCTTATATACTATGTGTTGGTAAGCGGACAGGCTTTATTATGGCCTTCTCACTCACGCACCAAATCCCTGTAACAATAAAATTTGTAATCCACACGATTCCTCGTTACTCCGACTGAGTAGTGCGTTTTAACCGGATCTTGCAGGGATTCTCTGGATCTGCTGTAACTTGCCAAGAATCGACTGCTGCTGGTTTAACCCTGGAGTGATGTATCCACGGAGTCACTTCGGCTACTTTTATCGCTGTAGGGGTAGACAAAAGAACAACATAAGGACCTCTCCACTTGGGCCCTAAAGGTACATTATTCCACTCTTTAATCCACACTTGATCTCCTGGATGATAACTATGAACAGGGGGATAAATATTCACAGGTAATCTATCTTGTACCCATTTCTGTACCTCCTCCATAGTCTTACCCAACTCTACAACCTGCTGCCGGGTAATTCCTTCTCCCAACTGACTCAAATCCCCCCTTAAGTTACCAAGTACGGGAGGTGGTCGCCCATACATAATTTCAAAAGGAGAGAGGCCCATCCTTCTGGTAGGGGTACTGCGGATTCGCAATAGAGCTATGGGTAAGAGAACGTTCCACTTAAGTTGGGTTTCCTGACACATTTTAGCCAACTGGTTCTTAATAGTTCTATTCATTCTCTCTACCTTACCAGAACTCTGGGGTCTATATGCTGTATGAAGCCTCCACTTTATACCAAGCATATGAGTCAGTTGTTGTAGGCACTGATGAACAAAAGCTGGACCATTGTCCGATCCTATAGAACAGGGTAGTCCATATCGGGGTATTATTTCTCGTAGCAGGAATCTTACAACTTCTCCTGCTTTCTCTGTACGAGTAGGACATGCTTCTACCCAGCCTGAATAGGTGCACACAATTACCAACAGGTAACGATGTCCACCCGATTTAGGCATCACTGTAAAGTCTATTTGTAGATCGGACATGGGGAGTCCCCCCATAAACTGGACTCCTGGTGGCTTTACTGGTCCTTGTCTTGCATTATTTTTAGCACACGTTACACATCTTCGTACAATGGCCTGAGTCAAGTTGGACAATCTTGGTATGTAGAAATGTTTTCTGAGAGATTCTTCAGTACTGTCTCTCCCAGAATGTGTCCCGTTGTGATAATTTTGGACAATTTCTACCGCTAGTGATGCTGGTATGACTATTCTTCCATCTTCTAGCTGATACCACTTGTTCTCCAAATACTTTCCTGGTTCAGTCTTTAACCACTCCTCTTCTTGAGCTGTATAAACTGGAGTCCATTGGGACAGTGGAGTTGGTATAAGAGCAGCTATATGCCCCACATATTCCTGTCTTCCTGATTCAGCGGCACGCTTAGCTGCACTATCTGCCATCCGATTTCCCTTGGTTACATCACCATCTCCTCTCAGATGCGCTCGACAATGTATGATACCGACTTCTTTCGGCTCCCACACTGCTTCCAATAGTTGTAGGATTTCAGCTGCGTATTTGATTTCTTTGCCTTCTGAATTCAGTAGTCCTCTTTCTTTATACAAAGCTCCGTGGGCATGAGTGGTTAAAAACGCATATTTGGAGTCCGTGTAGATATTCACTCTTAAACCTTCAGCCAATTGTAACGCTCGTGTTAGTGCTATTAATTCTGCCTTTTGTGCTGATGTTCCTTTCGCCAGTGGCCGAGCTTCTATCACCTTGTCTATTGTTGTCACTGCATATCCTGCATAGCGGATCCCTTCTTTCACATAACTACTGCCGTCGGTATAATATTGAACATCGGGGTTCTGGATGGGAAAATCACGAAGATCTGGTCTACTTGAGAATACTTCATCCATTACTTCCAAACAATCATGTTGACTTTCAGTAGGTTGTGGCAAAAGGGTAGCTGGATTTAAGGTGTTTACAGTCTCTAAATGCACTCTTGGGTTTTCACACAACATTGCTTGATACTTGGTCATACGGCTGTTACTAAACCAATGATTTCCTTTGTAATCCAACAACGTCTGTACTGCATGTGGGACTCGTACATAAAGTTCTTGACCCAGAGTGAGTTTATCGGCTTCAGCTACTAGCAGGGCGGCTGCAGCTACGGCTCTTAGACAAGGTGGAAGTCCGCTGGCCACTGCATCCAATTGCTTAGACATGTAGGCAACAGGTCTTTGCCATGATCCCAAGTACTGTGTCAATACTCCCACAGCCATTTTTCTTTGCTCATGTACATACAGGTAGAATGGTCGTGTGTGATCAGGTAGACCTAATGCTGGGGCACTCATCAAAGCCTTCTTCACATCTTCAAATGCCGTTTGCTGTTCTTGGGTCCATAAGAAGGGGTCGTGCTCTGTACCTTTGATAGCTGCATACAGAGGTTTTGCCAGTATCGCATAGCTGGGAATCCATATCCTACAGAAGCCTGCTGCCCCCAAGAATTCTCGCACTTGTCTTCTATTCTTGGGTATTGGTATTTGGCAGACAGCTTCTTTTCTCTCTGGCCCCATAATTCTTTGACCTTCAGAGATATGGAATCCCAGATATTTGACAGTTGGCAAACACAACTGAGCCTTCTTTCTAGACACCTTGTATCCCGCCTTCCAGAGAATGTGTAGTAGATCGTGCGTTGCTTGCTGACAGATTTCTTTTGTAACTGCTGCTATCAACAAGTCATCTACATATTGTAACAATACACACTCTCCTGGGATGGACTCGAAATCCAGTAGATCTTGACTTAGGGCTGAACCAAATAGGGTAGGTGAATTTTTAAACCCTTGGGGCAGTCTTGTCCAAGTCATTTGGCGTTTTGAGCCCGTTACAGCGTTCTCCCATTGGAAAGCGAAAATACATTGACTTTCTGCGGCAATTCGGAGGCAAAAGAAGGCATCTTTGAGGTCTAAGACTGTAAAGTAGGTAGCCCCGCCCGGAATTAAAGCAAGCAGGTTATATGGATTGGGTACAACTGGATGTATACTAACAACCGCATCATTGACTGCTCTCAAGTCCTGCACAGGTCGATACTCATCTGTACCGGGCTTTTGAACAGGCAGCAATGGGGTGTTCCAGGGGGAAGTACAGAATTTTAGGATACCATACCGTATGAACTTATCCAGATAGGATTGGATGTTCTTCTTAGCCTTCTGCGGGATGTGGTATTGTCTTAGGCTCACTGGATAAACCCCAAGTTTTAGTTCAATTTTTATAGGTGGAATATTGCGGGCCAGTCCTGGTGGGTTGTTCTCTGCCCAAACTCCTGGTATGTTAAATAATGTCTCATCACTCCTAGGGTTTTGGCTAGTCAACACTGTATAAAGTCGCCACTCTTCTTCCTTTGGTACGGATAATGTCATGATACCTGAAGGTCCATTAAACTTTAAAGATGTTGTTCCATTTGGTAGGAACGTAATCTGCGCTTGTAACTTAGATAGCATATCACGTCCCAGCAATTGGACTGGACATTCAGGCATATAAAGGAATTGATGTTTTACTACGTGGCCTCCCAATGTACAGAGTCGACTTTTAAGAACCGTTTTTTCAGCACTTCTTCCAGTTGCTCCTATCACAGTAATAGTCCTTCCAGATGGAGGAGCAACTAGATTAGTCACCACTGAATGTTCAGCACCAGTGTCGATCATGAACGCACTCCTTTTCCCCCCTATTGATACATCGACCATAGGCTCCGCTCGACCAAGGGGGATGGAGCCCGGTCGGTATCAATAGTCCTCCATGACCGTGTCAGCCAATCCTACAAAGTCCCTACCTTCTCTATCGCGGGACCTTTGCGCTGCTGGAATATACCTGTCTTCCCTAACACTTCCTCTGTTCCCATTGCTCCCTCTAGTACCATTACTCCCTCCGGGGCCTCCTCTACCTCTCGCTCTGCCTCTAAAGTTTCCGTAGCCTGCCCTGGGTTGGTCTCTCTCGTACTGCTCTCTTTGCGGACATTCGTTCCTCCAATGCCCTTCTTCCTTGCAATACGCGCACTGATTCCTACTCAAAGGCTCCCTACTCCATCTACTATCGCCTCTATCTGGGCCCCGTCTATCTACGCCTGCGATCGCTACCGCTAGCATATCTGCCTTTTTACGCATCTTGCGCTCTTCCTCTTTCTTACTTTCTGTTTCCCTATTCATATAAACCTTATTCGCTACCTCCAATAGTTGGGTGATTGACATACCTGCAAACCCTTCTAACTTTTGTAGCTTGCGCTTAATATCTCCGTAAGCTTGGCTGACAAAGGCAGAGTTCACCATTCGGGAATTATCTGCGTCTTCCGGATTAAAGGGGGTATACAAGCGGTATGCCTCCAATAATCGGTCATAAAAGACACTGGGCGCTTCATCGCTTTTCTGAATCACCTCAACTGTCTTCGACATGTTAATAGCTTTCTTTCCTCCGGCTTTCATGCCAGCAATTATAGCGTCTCTATAGGCTCTGAGTTGAACCATATCAGCACCATTTACATTCCAATCGGGATCGGTGTTGGGATAATGTGTTGCGGCCCATGCTGATGGATTGGCTTGGTTTAAAGTACGGGCTTTATCCTCTAGTGCTTTAATGGCCGCTTGATTAATCCTTGTCCTTTCCTCATTGTTAAATAAAGTCATTAATAACTGCTGGCAATCAGCCCATGTCGGGTTATGTGTCTGTACTATTGAGGTGAACAGATCAGTCATAGCTTGTGGTTTCTCAGTATACGAGGAATTGTGGGTCTTCCAATTTAAAAGATCGGTTGTCGTGAATGGGACGTATACAAAGACTGGGTCAGCATGTGCCATTTGGCCTGCGGCATCGATATAGGCTGGCCCAGGATTCAGACGAAGAGGCATCTGATAGTGTTTTAATTGTTGGGCACCGGTCAACTGTCGGGTCTGTATGGGGCTACGTGGAGGGGCGTCAGTCATAGGTTCCAGTCGGGGAGAAATAGGGTATGGGGATGTGGGAGCTTGGTTTTGGGAAAAGGTTGTAAATAAAACACTTCGAGCCGAGCTAGATGAAGCTTGACCGGAAGTCTGAAGTGGCGCCAAATCAGGATATTCGTTTTTAATGGGGGTTGGTTCTGATTCCGGAAGGGGAGATTTAGTACGAGGGGGGGTGGATCCTGTACTGGAGGAGGAAGCGGAAGTGGATGGGGGTAATGAGGGGAGGGTTGCAGGACTTCCTGCATTTGCGTCACTTCCTCTTAACGGAAAGTAAGGGGGCGGCAAAGGGATCTCGGACTCAGGGGGCGTGTCCAAAATGGGCCTAACACCAGTCCTAGTGGACGAACAAGTCCTAGCTACCATGAGGCGACACTGCTCCTCGTGGCATGTCCGGAGCCATTTTGGCGAGTCATTTACGGCCTGTCTCCAACAATCAACATAAGGAAACTGGCCGTAAAGTTCAGGCCTACCTGATACAGCCACGTGTAAGCGCTGTACCAGAGTTGGATCCAAACTGCCACGTGGCGGCCATGCCGCAACCAAAGTAGGCCACTCCCTAGTACACAAAGTGACCAAACGTACAGGAGACATTTTAACCCCAAAATCACAAGTTTTAAATCCCTTTTTAAAATTCTTCACCATACAACCTAAGGGATCCGGAATAGTTGACTGCGACGCACCCATACTTAACAATGGAACGTCGTTGACAACGAATACTATACACGCGTACTATTCAACAGTCACACCCGTTTCCTCTGGCAACAGCACCACGTGGTACGGTTACCAAGTGAAACGTACACAATAACCCAATAAACACTCAGGGAATTCCCGTACACACACAGCTGTTACACCAGTCACTATATAATCAATATTATGCCCTTTGGCGTAACTATACAGTCACCCACGCTATAATTCTCTATATACGAATTACCCGTCTATAACACACCCCAGTAACATCGTCTTTTACAAATAGCGGTTACAGTACGGTTAGCATAGGTCAAAGCACAAGTTAAGGTCACAATACAATTATTAGTGGTTATGGTGTTAAACATGCAATGGACGACAATGATTAGTACTTATATACAGTGTCAGTAAATATACAGGGTTATGGTACCGTGCACTATAATACAGCAACACACTATTAACACTCTCGCTAGACGGCTGAGCTCGCGCTATCTAACAAGATATACACTTTACTAAACAATCGTTAACACATTTACAATTCCCAACTAAACTATTGGCCAGTACCTTGATGGACTACCTAAAACTATATACACCCGTTTTGGTTAGCCACACTGCCCAATCACCACATATAGCGAGCTAGAGAACCGAATTTACACAGGCGCCTCTTAGTCGCACTATCAAAAGTCTAGTGGGTTCCAAATTTACACGCCTTCCCACTTAGCCCAGATAGGTTGAGAGCTAGCGAACCGAATTTACACAGGCGCCGCTTAGTCTCCCGGTCCCTCCGACCTAGCGAACGTAATATACACCCTAGAACGCTAGTCTAGACAAGACACCGGTGTCCGGCTAGGGCTATTTACACCAGGACCCCGCCTGACTAACAAAATCAAACGGTCTGACTAAAGAGCGTTCGATCGAGCGGTGCGCCTTCGCTCCTTCCCTCCGACAGAGGGGGCAGATACACAGATTCAAACCCCTTTGGGCCTACCGCACAATCGGTATACCCCTAGTGGGTCCTGCCGTCTAAAACAGCAGTTGTCTTACCTCCTCGTTCCTGAACCTGAGTTCACACTCATCGACGGGGACACCCCAGCACTTCTCACGTAGAGGCCGATGATCTCCTGGACAACAGACCAGTGGCGCCGAGACGAAGGGAGGTCCACGCAGAAGTTCAGGGGTGCAGCCGTAGAGAACGTGGGCAAAGATAGACCGTCTCACGCCTCTGCCTCTCAGCTACCGTTGAACGATGAGCTTCCCGGCCAATGCACCAAATGATACCGGAGAAACTGACGGAAGCCAAGCACAGAGAGATGGACACAGGTTTCTTCAGGAAGGAAGAGATTCTTTATTGGATCACCGATCGGGACTCAGAGGGACTAACGTCACCAAAATACAGCAAATTCTGAGCCCCGGACAATAGTGCAGGCTCCTTATATAGGCACATAACTCCTCCCATATTAAGCTCCACCCGCACATTCTCTTAACCAATCAACACAAATAAGAATTAACTTCCTGCTTGACCGCATGGCTTGTCCAGCACAATGGAGGAGGGGGAATACTACATCCTGTATTCTTGCACATGCTCCGTACACTACTGATCGTATCTTGCCTTGTGCAACCAACTGATCGATACGTCAGCATATGCACGTACACATGCCACGTGGTAATCTCGGCCTACTAAATTTATTTTTACCGAGATTCCACCACACAAGGACAGTAGGTGTCTTTTATAAAGGTAACAACCTGAGATTAGGAGCACTCCCTTTAAGAGAGTGCTCCTAATCTCAGCTTGTTACCTGTATAAAAGACACCTGTGAGCCAGAATTGATAGGGGATCAAATGCTTATTTTACTAATTGACATGTAAATCAATGTATAACTTTTTTGCAATGCGTTTTTCTGGAATTTTTTTTGGGGGGGTATTCTGTCTCTCACTGTTAAAATACACCTACCATTAAAATGATATACTGATCATTTCCCATACCGTATATAAATGCCATTATTGAATCCTTCTCAAATTTCATTGTTACCATGTAATAAAGGTAATACCATGGAAAAGTTGTACAAGTAAAAATTGTCTGCAACACACAAGTAAACAAGAGAAGTTTCATAAAGTTAAGCAATAAAAAGGCAGACTTTGTAGTTGGTGAATATTGCTGTAATCCTAAACTGACATAATCCTCAAACTATAAGGTACTCATTCTCTGATATTGTAAGAGATTATGGTTGTCTGTACTATTGCAAGAACAATCACTGCCTTAAAGATCAGAGATTTATTAAAGGGACACTCTAAGCCCCATAGCAACCTTGACCCATTTCAGACATTATTGTGCAAAAAGCTCCTGTATCAATGTGCCCTTGCAAGGAGTTGCTTATAAATGCAATTATTTCCAGCAATTATGCTTATTTGTATTAATTAGTGGTCAATTATCCCATGCTATTTGTGACTCTATGAACCCATAAACACATTTTACAAAGGTAAACCCACTTAAATGCTCACAAATCATATTGTTTTTTGATCTCATATATAAGTATCATAATCCATGTTTTTCAATGTATTTTTTGTCAATACAAACAAAAAGTGTTGTGCACTTCACATAGAATTCTGAATCCAGCTAGTTATCAAGTTGGAGGTTCCAAACACCATAAAGACCTATAGTGAGATTTTTTTCCCAAATTACCAGTATGAACAGGAGCCAACTGATGACAATTCAGCCATTGAAATTTAAAAGGGACAGTGAAGATTATAAACAGGGTTGGGTGTATAATTGGTCTGCTACACCCAATCTCAGGTGTCCTAGATTACAGAACCAGTACAGATCTCTTTTTTTTAAAGAGAGGTTCTCATTCCAAAAGTGTCAGTTTCAGAGATGATTTAGATGTGACTAGTTTAGCTTTAACATCTAATATGTCAACGGTTGAAAATCATTTAAAAAAAAAAAATGAATAGAGAGTCATTAAGCAGGCCCTGCATTACAAATATCTCCTTGGCAAAAAAAACAAAACAGACAAATTACCACAATCAACACCCTAGACAGGGAACTAGAACTAAAGACCTAGGAAGATGCATACCTGAGGCAGAAGAACTATAGAGTATATTGAATCTTTCAAGTGAAATATTAACATATGATGTAAACAGACTTTTAACAAAAAGGGCTCTCTTTTGCACTAACCACAGATTTTAATTAATTTCACACCATTGTGAAAAGACATGAGTGACACAACATTTTTCACAAGAAGGGTATAATAATATGTCTTTGTGGGACATTTAAGACAGTAATGGGTGCTATGTTTGTGCCAATCTGTATATTGGTTTGTAGGAGAAGACCTGCATTTTGCAGGTATTGGTCCATTCCTTACCAAGATCATTTTTATAGAGCATTTATTCTTGACCTAGTTGTGCGTCTGGAGTGGTACAAGTGATGAGCTAAAGGAGTTAGTCTAGGATAAACGTATGTCTAGTTTTAGAAAGACACTGACTATTAGTGCAGACCATACTTCAAAGTTTGACCAGATATGTAAAATTGTTAAAATCTAAATACCAATCCTGTTGATTAATTCTTGTATTGAACATGTTGCTTGGTCTGGTATTAAATATATACACTCTGATTTACTACAATAACAACCCCCAACAAATATATGTAAATGAATTATCGTCACGTGGCTTTGCTACATATATACTCACAAAGTCACATTTTTCTAAAACTTGTATGGTTCTTAGGGTTGGTGGTAATTTTTGCTCCTTGGTAAGCCAGAAGGTTTACCATATCAGATAGTATTTCAACTGCAATATAGTTTTGTCAAATAATATTAGCTGTTACAGTGAATATGTAATTCAAACAAAGTCTTTGATAACAGTATTTTCAAACTGACAGTAGATCGTAGTGACTTCAATATGGTAATGGAATGGGTGGGGGCCCTTCAGGTGGACTTGGGGCTAGCCCTGTGGGCAGACTGGATGGGGAAGGGCTATGGGCCCATGTCTTGAGCTTTGTAAGGAGCCTCAAAATTGCTGATGGCATCCTGGCCATGGTAGAGAGGCGACAGAACACACAGTGCATTGCAGATTGCTGTGTATAGGGCTGCATAGCTGCAGACTGATCAGAGTAGCAATGAGAACCCCTGACCACTACCAAAAGAGCCTTTAATGGGGACATGAGCATCAGAACTGGACCATGAAGCAAGAGAAGAAGATTGCCTGGCCTGATGAATCACGTTTTCTTTTAAATCAGGTGGATGGACAATCATTTACCCCAGATCTCAATCCAATTGAGCAACTGTGGGATGTGCTGGAAAAACAAATCCGATCCATGGAGGCATCACATCACAACTTGCAGGATTTAAAGGATCTCATGCTAAACTCTTGGTGCCACAAGACATGTTCAAAGGGCTTGTGGAGTCCATGCCTCAATCAGAGCTGTTTTGGCAGCATGAGGGGCAACAACACATATAGTTTTAATGTTGTATTTTCAGTTAAATTTGAAAAAAAAACAATTAAAGTATTTGTGGTGGTGAGCTATTTCATTTGTTTTTGTTTGATTTGTTCATTACAAACAGCTGAAAGTCTATACATTTTGACAATGAATCTGATTTTCAATGGGGGTTGAATAATTTTAAATACAACTATATTTTGTTAGTGACCTCTCTCAGAAGCAACTAAGGTGAGTAGAGTAAAGTCTTATATGTGGGGATTATCAGAGCCACTCTTTAGTGTACCAAAGTACCAAAATTGTGTCCCCAATGTCTGGTGTTGGTGGCGGTGATGAATCCGGTGATGATAATTCTCTTTTAATCCCCATTGCAGACATATCACTTTTACCTCTGGCCCAGGAACTACTCAACTATAAGTATGATGAGTCAGAGGAATTAGAAGAGGACAGTTTAGAGATTACTTGCAGCAGCCCAGTAATTTCTCCATCAGCAAGGGTTCATTTGCCACCTGCATCCTCTCCACCATCTCCGTCTGTGACGGATAACCTGGCACCACGACTGGGCACCTCCGCCAACAGATGCTTACTAGCTGACGCTGAGGACCGTAAGCACCGCACCAGACACCACAAGCACCGCAGACTCCACAATCGCCATCTTCTTCTCACCCTGGACCATCCTCTGATATCCAGGACCATGTGGGAAAGAACTCTCCTACTCCAGAGAGCGTAGCAGGAACAGCTCTTACAAGAGCTAGTGATTAGAACCCCAGGGGAGTATAAAGAGTATAGAGATCCCCAGTGTGAATATAGCAGTTCCCCTCCAATCACGAGACCAAGCTACGTGTGGAGGGTTAAACAGGAACTCAATTTTAATGGAGGCACACTGGCCTTTTATGCAAGTTTCCCAACAAGGGTGACACCCACGTGAACCTTGTTGGGCACAGGGATACAAAGCTAACAAACCAATAAAAACAGTCTGGGAGATAATTAAGGCAGATAACGCATTAACTTAATTATACCCAGGCAGAAAAACACACATTTGTATAAAGTATCATAAGTACCCAAAAACACAACATATCCCCATAAGTTGTATCCCCTGATAGCCCTGATCTGGGTAAACAACATATCCAAAAATCACCCAGATCAGAGCAGGGGTTCAGGAAATTCCTGGAAGTCTCTTTTTGACCGACCGCACGCATGGTTTCATGCCCAAAACAATTCCAGAGAATTAGGCTGTGCGGCCGGTCTACTTCAAACAGTCGATATACACTTCGAATTACCAAACGTAACGGTTGATGAACATAGTCAGTGTGTGTCCCTTGTTCGTGGGTTTCTGCCAGTCGAACTATGTTCGACTCCCGTTCGAATAGCCGAAGTTCCATGGAAGGTAACTGTTCAGCGGTGTTCGTGCCGTAGCATGTTCGATTTGTGTTCCATGAACTCGATGACAAAACACAGCTGAACGCGTTCGACTAAATAAGATGGGCGCCGCCGCATGTTCGACTATACGAATGGCGACCACCCAGCCGTTCATCAATTTGGCTGCGGTTATCAGCCTGGGAGGTAAATAGGGTGCACACTCCACTTGCGTGTGGTCCGGCTGTTCGGTGGTTCGAAGTGGCACTTCAAAAGTTTGAAGTACCATTTTCCAAAGTCCCAGTGGGCACAAATAGGGTCTGTTAGCCACAATAATTTAAAGGGGCCATAGTCATAGGGTTAAAGGCTGGCAAGTAGTCGCCTCCAAACCTCAGTGGCAAAGTGGCTTTCACCACACCGTCCATTTGTATGTGCTGTAGAATCATCTCATCCAATGGACACAGTTGAGACATCAGCTGCACCTGCGGCCTCTAGCGCACGTGGCTCACTCACTGTTAATTTTACCAGCATTACCATTACCAGTGTTTTAGCATTAATCAAGCAAGTGCTAGCATAACAGCTAATGTTGCCACAGCTTCCACGACAAATCCACCCACATCTTCAGGATGCCTAAAGCAGAGGGTTCAGGATACTGCAATGCACTAATGAAGCAAAGTTTGGGATCACTTTGAGTGCCTCCTTGTAAGCAGTCTTACAAAGTGTAAACCTTGCAGCTGGGAAGTGAGTAGGTGGCAAGTGAAGAGTCATCTCACTAGTACCAGTATGATGCAACATCTGAAAAGATAACACAAGTCTCTATTACTGAGGGAAGAAGCAGAACAAGTATGTACTAAGGCAGTCCGCAGGTCCACTTGTATCTGATTCTGTACAATTGTCACAATCTACTACCGACGCTACCTCAGAAATATATACAGTGTATAGGTGTTGGTTACTAAGCACACTCTTCCTATACTGATTGTGTCTGGTCTTTGTTATTTAACTATTGTTAGAAAAGAAAAATTTGAAAATATGGTGGTCATGGTGGCCATTCTCTTATACACACACCTATTAAAAAAAAAATAATAATAATTACTCCTGCTGCTGCTTCTTTTTTCACATGCCTTTCATCATGGTTTCACCCTGCCTAACTGAGTATCGCAGTGCCTGTTACCTCCACAGATGCAGTTTGTAGAAGCTGATAGGGCACTGTTTTTTTTTTATATACTGAATGACAAGCACTTCTTTTTCTAAGGGAAATGTAAATTGGCATGGGCAATTGACGACCCACCCACGAGCCCACTCACCAACGCACCCAGACTAGAAGCAATCCCACACATCCAGTCTGTTGCGTGTTTGGCCATCTTTCAGTGTAAGAAAAAAAATAGAGCTCTTTAATTTGCCAAAGGTTTCTGCAGAGGTAGTAGGCACTGCAAGACTCAGCAAGTCAGGTTGAAGCCACAAGAATAAAAGGCATTTGAAAAAAGGAGGAACAGCTACTGCAGGTGTAATTTAATTTGAAAACATTTCTTTTTTTAAAAACTCCCTTTTTTCAATTTAATCACGCCTGTTGCGAGTAGTTTTTTGTTTTGTTTTTAACTGAAGGACAGACACTGATGTTTCAGACTGGTGTGTTCTTGTCAGGGTGGAAAGGGTAACTGGCCCACTGACCTTTTCCCTTCATTCTTTGGATAAATCCCATATTTTGAACTTAAAATTAATGTTGCTCCCTATTTTTGGTACCTAAATTCTGCCAGCCCAGTTTTGTTTTTTTTATCTTGCTTAAGTGTTCTATCAAAACCCAAAAAAAAACATGTTGCACTGGTTTAAAACTCACCCTTTTATGCTGTGGGGCTTTTATGCAGGACTTGCCTGTCCATAGGACCCAGGGGAGCCATGGTTACAGGCAGCACTTTCACAGGGCTGATCCTTGGCAGGAGCACAGGGGGCACCGTTTCCAGGCCCCCAAAGGTGGGGGTGCCAAGAGGAGCCTGGTCACAGGAGGCCCAGGAGGCGGCAGACGCTTGCTTACATGGATGGCAGGTGCCTACACTGATTTTATACATAGACTACATGCACTACACACATACTGAATGCACTAAACTCTGCATTCAATGCACACACTGCATACAATAAACACAGACACTGCATCCACTACACAAACACACACTCTGCATCCACTACACACACACACATAATGCATTCACTACACACATTGCATACAATACACACACTGCATTGACGACACACACTGCATAACCTAGATATAGGCATGCTTTTGGTGGGGGGGGGGGGGCAGCATTTCATCCTTGGACCCAGGCAGCACAATGTTTTTTTGCATTTTATTATTCACATAGTGGTCCCTTGAGCAGCGTCAACACTTTTTGTAGCATTCTCATAATACTTTGTTGTCTACATTGCTGTACCTGAGCTATGTACAAATCTACTTGGCTTTGTTGCTGTTCCTCTTACTTCCTGTTTCTATTTGTGCCCTGTTTGTCCTGTGTATGCCATAAATTGTTCAGATAAAACCTCTAGTGACCTGACGCTACCCAGCAGTATATTATACTATAGTAGTATAGATACACCCATCTTAATTACTGTTAGTATTCATAAAGTTTAATAAGCAGTTTAAATCTTGGGTGAGGTTGCCATAAATGTGAGAGCTTACTTACAATTTTCATTACTGTAAATAACAAAAACAAATAAATACAAAATAGTACACTTGCATTTGTGATATTATAAAACCACAAAATCAAACTATTCAACAGACAGCTGAACAATATAGTTACATAGTTACATAGTTACATCGCTGAAAAGAGACTTGCGTCATTCAAGTTCAGCCTTCCTCACATATGTTTTTGCTGTTGATCCAAAAGAAGGCAAAAAAAAACAGTCTGAAGCGCTTCCAATTTTGCGACAAACTAGGAAAAAATTCCTTCTTGACCCCAAAATAGCAGTCAGATGTCTCCTTGGATCAAGCAGCTATTACCCCACTAATTAGAAATTATATCCCTGTATGTTATGTTTTTCCAAGTATTTATTCAATTGCAGTTTAAACATCTGTATAGACTCTGACAAAACCACCTCTTCAGGCAATGAATTCCATATCCTTATTGCTCTTACTGTAAAAACAACTTTTCTTTGCCTTAGATGAAATCTCCTTTCTTTAAGCCTAAATGTGTGACCTTGTGTCCTATGTATAGCCCTGTTTATGAATAGATTTCCAGATAATGGTTTGTACTGGCCCCGAATATATTTGTATAATGTTATCATATCCCCTCTCAGGCGCCGTTTTTCCAAACTAAAGAGATTTAAATTTTTTAACCTTTCTTCATAACTAAAATGCTCCATTCCTTTTATCAATTTTGTAGCTCGTCTCTGCACTTTTTCTAGTGCCATGATATCCTTCTTTAGAACAGGTGCCCAAAATTGCACAGCATATTCAAGGTGTGGTCTTACCAGCGATTTATAAAGAGGCAAAATTATATTTTCATCTCGAGAATTTATGCCCCTATTTATGCATGACAAAACATTACTGGCCTTAGCAACGGCAGATTGACATTGAATATTGCTACCTAATTTATTGTCTATAACAATTCCCAAATCCTTCTCGTGTGGTTATCCATAGTTCACTACCATTTAGGATGTAAATTGCTTGTGCATTCTTAATCCCGAAGTGCATAACTTTGCATTTTTCTACGTTAAATTTCATCTGCCTTTTTAGTGCCCAGTCCCCCAACTATCCAAATCCCTCTGCAGCAAGGTAATATCCTGCTTACATTTTATTACTTTAAAAAGTTTTGTGTCATGTGCAAACACTGATACATGGCTTTCAATGCCCATTTTAAGATCATTTATAAATATGTTAAATAGAAGCGGTCCCAAAACAGAACCCTTAGGGACACTACTTACCACTTTTGTCCAGCTTGAAAATTTACCATTTATGACAACTCGTTGTACTCTATCCTTAAGCCAATGTTCTACCCAAGAACAAGAATATTCATCTAGACCAATTTCTTTTAGTTTGAAGACTAACCTATTGTGAGGAACCGTATCAAATGCCTTGGCAAAATCCAAGTAAATCACATCCACTGCAACACCCTGATCTATATTTCTACTTGCTTCTTCGTAGAATGCAATTAGGTTAGTTTGACATGACCTATGTTTCATAAAACCATGCTGATTATTGCTAATAACACAGTTCTTCCCAATGAATTCCTGAATATTATACCTTAATAGCCGTTCAAATAATTTCCTAGTCACAGAAGTTAAGCTCACAGGTCTATAATTTCCAGGCAAGGATTTTGAACCCTTTTTAAATATAGGAACAACATCTGCCTTCCTCCAATCCTCCGGTACAATACCTGAAACAAAGGAATCTTGAAAAATTAAATACAATGGTTCACTTATTTCCCCACTTAGCTACTTAAGTACTCGTGGGTGGATACCGTCAGGCCCCAGAGCTTTATTTACATTAATTTTCTTTAATAGCTGTTGCACCTTGTCTTGAGTTATCCAAGCACAAGTTATCTGCAAGTTTGTTGCAGCAATCATTTGCATATCTCTTGCCATAGGATCCTCATTAATAAATACTGAAGAAAAAAAGTTATTTAAAATGTCTGCCTTTTCCTGGTCTTCATTGACTAACAGACCCATCTCTGTTTTCAGTGTACCTACACTCATTTTTTGTTTTTTTAGAATTAATGTACTTGAAAAAAATTTGGGGGTTGGTTTTGCATTCTTTGGCTATCAATTTCTCATTTTCTAGTTTAGCCACTTTAATTGCCTTTTTGCAAGTATTATTGGCTTCCTTATATCTTATATAGGATGCCTCTGATTTGTCTGATTTAAATGCTTTAAAAGCCCTTTTCTTATTTGTAATCTCTTGTTTTACTTCTCTACTAAGCCACATTAGTTTTAATTTGTTTTCCCAAATGCTCCCCTACTTGAATGTTGGTTAAAAGATTAACATTGTTTGTTATAACGAGATCCAGACAAGCATCCTTTCTAGTTGGTGCTTGTACCAGTTGTGACATAAAGGTGTCATTTAACACATTCAAAAAACGGATTCCCTTTGCTGAAGTACTAGTCCCTCTATCCCAATTTATGTCCGGGTAATTAAAATCTCCAATAATTAACGTGTTACCCCGATTTGCAGCTTTACCAATTTGCTCTAACAGCAGTTCTTCCTCATTAATATTTACATTTGGTGGTTTATAACATATCCCAACCAATAACGTATTTCCCTTTGTTTGCCCCAAGCAGATATCTACCCATAAAGCTTCCACATTTTCCTCGTCACACTCCACATGCCTAAGATTTGACTTTAACTCATGGTTGACATACAAACATACCCCACCACCCTTCTTGTTTTTCCTATCCTTCCTAAATAACGTGTACCCATTTAAGTTAACTGCCCAGTCATGTGTCTCATCCCCCCATGTTTCTGTTATGTCTATTATATCGTATTGTTTAGTGTATGCTATTGCCTCTAGTTCCCCCATTTTGTTATATAGGCTCCTTGCATTAGTAAGCATACATTTAATATTACCATGAGTCATTTGTACTTTTTGTGAATTATCAATATTACATACCTCCTCTGTTCTGAGCTTCCCCCTCCCCCCCATCTCCACCCCCTTTGTTCTGAGCTAAAGCCCATCTCATCTCTATTCTATCTCCATTTTCTAGATTGCTTTGACCCTCCCCCCTTCTACTAGTTTACAATCTCCTCCAACCTTCTAGCCATCCTATCACCCAGCACAGCAGACCCTCTTCCGTTTAGGTGCAATCCATCACGACTATACAGGTTGTACCCAAGCACAAAATCGGCCCAGTGCTCTAAAAACCCAAAACCCTCTTTAACCAAAAACCCTCTATATAGGATAAAGTCTGAAACATTTTAGAAGTAGGATATATATGTATATATTTATGGTACATAACATTAACTACATTTTGCGCTTACGTAGAAAAGCTAAAAAAAATGATAATTAAAATGAGCAAATATTAATTATCTAACGTTTATATGATAGAATAAAACATTGAAAATCCACTATAGTATGTGTTAACCTATTTTGAGAAGATTTTTTGTTTTTCAAAATTTATATTAAACACATGCCACTCTACTTCAGACTAGACAAAGCAAAGTCAAGCATTGTAAATAAAGAGGAATGTCAGTATCTGGCCAATCCAGGAATCAATCTTGCAATCACTGTGATGACGTGAGTCCTTCTGTGTTCAATTTTTAAGCAAATGCTCTTCAGCTGACCAAAAGTGATGCCGAACATTATTTCAATGTCACTTTTCATGCATGATGATGCTCCTTTAGTCAAAGTGGCGCTGCCTATCATTCCAGTACCAGTTTTGATGCAAGTTGATCCTTCTTTGGCCAAATTGACACAAAATGACGCCATACAAAAGCATGACGCAATTCGGTGATGCTGGCCAATTATGTTTTAATATCGTTCTAATACCTATATATTGTCAGTCCACCATGAGACATGTGCTCTGTCATGGTCTTTAGTCAGTGGTGGACTACAGCAATGCCAAGGTGCGGCTTCACTGGGGCCCAAAGCACTAGCGGGACCCAGTGCTGGGAGTTCTGCCACTGAGTTGGTGTTTAGTAAAGGGCCCTTCAAACAGTGATGGGCCCCCTCCAAAGCAATGGGTATTAACGAACAGGGGTCCGCTCAGGCTTTTAGAGGGAATTGGCACCTAACCAGGCCTCTGTTCATCGCCATCCATCGCACTGGTCTGTATCCCCAAACACTCTGGGCCCGGACTCTGGAAGGGGCTCATCAATGTCCTGTGACTCAATCAGCTGACAGTCTGTCACTTCCTCCTACCTATAATGAGAACAGGTGCAAAAGGAAGCACAGGGAGCAGGGAGAAAGAAAGGAGTGAGCTGCTGCCCACACATCAGCAAACAGTACATCTAGCAAGTCACCCTCCTACAGACAAAGGTAAGCTAACAGGATGGTGCCTGTAAATATAAATACAATGACATATGTGTGTGTTCATATCAGTGTGTGTCTATCTGTATCTCACTAGCTGCATGTGTGTTTCTGTTCCGGTATGTGTATCTGTATGTCAATATGTGTTTCTAAGTGTATAACTTTTTGTCAGTGTGTGCATCTGAGTGTGTATCTTTGTATCTGTGTATATCTGTGTCTGTAAAAATGTGTGTGTGTGCCAGTGTAACTGTGTGTGTGTGTGTGTATGTGTGGAAGAGTGTGTATTTATGTGTCACTCTGTGTATCTGAATGTGTATCTTTGTGTCCGTGTGTGTATGTGTCAAAGTCCGTATTTGAATTTGTGTGTGTGTATGTGTCATTGTGTATATGAATGTGTGTGTGTTTTTGTATCTGTGTGTTAATGTGTATGTGTATCTGTGTAACAAACACACCTTTGTATTCAAATGCAAACACTACACACAAGTAAACCACTGCATTCTAATGGCAACAGTACATACAAATACACCCCTACATGCACATACTCTATACAACAGCATTCCTACATTTAAACGCACAAACATTGCTTACAAATACAACCCTGCAAGGATGGGCATATGTTAGATCTCCAGCTCACATAGCATTGTGCGCTAGAGGGGTGCCCCCCAAAAAATCCTTTACCAGGGCCCTCTCTACATTAGTTCTGGCACAGTCTCTAGTAGCCCAAGAGTGTGTTTTGATTGTGTTTAGACATGTGCAATTCGTTTCGGTCCGAATATGAATTCGGACGAATTTCGGACAATTCGGACATTCAGGTACTTCCGAATGTCCGAATTGTCGAAGTGCCGAATTTCCGAAATACCAAATTGCCGAGGTCCCGAAGTTACGAAATTACCGAATTTCCGAAGTGCCGAAGTTCCAAAGTTGCCAAGGTTCCGAAGTGTTGAAGTGCCGAATTTCCGAAGCACAGTATTGCCTAAGTACTAATATACTTACCCAGTGAAAGAAGAAGAATGTTACATTGTAAATAATTTTAAATAAAAAGTATACAAACATAGCCAGGATTCAGCTGTAAGCATTTGCAACACTTACAACAATCAAGTAACATACATTCATATAAAATGTAAGTTACTTGGCCAGTCAATGTAATGACAGGAATGAATAAGTAGATAACTCCCTAATTCCCACGGTATTAGGGAGCTATCTACTAAAAGGCTGAAATACCTAAATTGGTCTTTCAGACAAATTTACTAATACTAAGGGGCCTGTGGCTGCTCACTGTAAAAAAAAAAAAAATAAGTTAACCCCTCCTGAGCCCCTGGCCCCCACCCCTGAGCGGTGGGTGGGGGCCCTAATGTAAAATAATGGGGGGGGACCTATTGTCCTCTCCCCCGGGCCCCACCCCTGAGCGGTGGGTGGGGGCCCTAAATCAGAATAAGGGGGGACCTAATATCCTCCCCACTGGCCCCCACCCCTGAGCAGTGGGTGGGGGCCCTAAATTATAATAGGGGGGACCTAATGTCCTCCCCCCTGGCCCCCGCCCCTGAGCGGTGGGTGGGGCCCTACAGTAAAATAAGGGGGGGACCTAATGTCCTCCCCCCTGGCCCCCACCCCTGAGCAGTGGGTGCGGGCCCTAAATACTAATAAGGGTTGGGGACCTAATGTCCTCCCCCTTGGCCCCCACCCCTGAGCGGTGGGTGGGGGCCCTACAGTAAAATAAGGGGGGACCTAATGTCCTCCCCCCTGGCCCCCACCCCTGAGCGGCAGGTGGGGGCCCTAAATACTATTAAGGGGGGGACCTAATGTCCTCCCCCCTGGCCCCCACTCCTGAGCAGCGGGTGGGGGCCCTAAATACTAATAAGGGGGGCCTAAGGTCCTCCCCCTGGCCCCTACCCCTGAGCGGCGGGTGGGGGCCCTAAAAAAATCCCTCCCCCCAGGTGACTAGGGGTCCCCAAACCCCTAGTCACCCATCCCCCAAATAAAAAGCATCCCCCTACCTACCCCCCTCACCCTAAAAACTAATGAGGGGGCACCTTTAACTAAGTACCTGTAAAAAAAAAACTAACCATTCGATGTTTTCTTTCTTCTAAAATCTTCTTTTTTCAGCCCCAAAAAAGGCCAAATTAAAAACCATAATAACCGACGCAATTATAAAAAAAAAAAAACAAACGCAAAAAAAATTATCTTTCTTCACCCGGCGAGGGCTCCGCACAGACTGAGCTCTGCAGGAAGGGGGAAGGCTTATAAAGCCTTGACCCGCCCTGCAATTAGGCTCAGAGCACTCTGATTGGTGGGTTTAAGCCATCCAATCAGAGTGCTCTGAAAGGTAAATTAAGAGACTGACAGGTAAGTCTCTACATTTACCTGTCACAGCACTCTGATTGGTTGGTTTGAAATCCACCAATCAGAGTGCTCTGTGTCATTTTACACAGCGTGGGAAAGTTCTTTGTGTAATTTGACTCAGAAATCTCTGATTAGTGGATTAAGTAACCAATCAGAGAGTTATGAGTCAAATTACACAGCGTGGGAAAATTCCAAAGAACTTTCCCACTGTGTAAAATGACACAGAGCACTCTGATTGGTGGATTTCAAACCAACCAATCAGAGTGCTGTGACAGGTAAATGTAGAGACTTACCTGTCAGTCTCTTCATTTACCTGTCAGAGCACTCTGATTGGATGGCTTAAACCCACCAATCAGAGTGCTCTGAGCCTAATTGCAGGGCGGGGCAAGGCTTTATATGCCTTCCCCCGCCCTGCAGAGCTCAGTCTGCGCGGAGCCCTCCATGGGTGAAGAAGGATTTTTTTTTTTGTGCTCGTTTTTTGTTTTTTTTAATAATTGCGTCAGTTGTTATGTTTTTTTATTTGGCCTTTTTTGGGGCTGAAAAAGGAAGATTTTAGAAGAAAGAAAACATTGAATGGTAAGTTTTATTTTATTTTTTTACAGGTACTTATTTAAAGGCCCCATCATTCGTTTTTAGGGTGAGGGGGGTAGGTAGGGGGATAAGTTTTATTGGGGGGGAGGGGGTGACTAGGGGTTTGGGGACCCCTAGACACCTGGGGGGACAACATTTTTTTAGGGCCCCCACCTGCCGCTCAGGGGTGGGGGCCAGGGGGGAGGACATTAGGTCCCCCCTTATTACAATTTGGGCCCTCACCCACCACTCAGAGGTGGGGGCCAGGGGGGAGGACATTAGGTCCCCCCCTATTACAATTTGGGCCCTCACCCACCACTCAGAGGTGGGGACCAGGGGGGAGGACATTAGGTCCCCCCCTTATTAGTATTTAGGGCCCCCACCCGCCGCTCAGGGGTGGGGACCAGGGGGGAGGACATTAGGTCCCCCCCTATTACAATTTGGGCCCTCACCCACCACTCAGAGGTGGGGGCCAGGGGGGAGGACATTAGGTCCCCCCCTTATTAGTATTTAGGGCCCCACCCGCCACTCAGGGGTGGGGACCAGGGGGGAGGAACTTAGGTCCCCCCCTTATTTTACTGTAGGGCCCCCACCCACTGCTCAGGGGTGGGGACCAGGGGGGAGGACATTAGGTCCCCCCTTATTAGTATTTAGGGCCCCCACCCACCGCTCAGGGGTGGGGGCCAGGGGGGAGGACCAGGGCCGGCCTTAGGCATTTAGACGCCCTGTGCGAAAAATCTTCACAGAGCCCCCCACCCCGTCATCCATGTATGCTGCAATGTTTGTGTTGTCTGTGTATGTGATAGTAGGTGTGATGACCGTGTGTGATATGTATGCTATGTGTGATATTTGTAATGGGTGTATTAACATGGTGTGATATGCGTGTATTGGTTGTATGTGACACACACACACACACACAGAGTCAGACGGCCATACACACACACACACAGGAAGACATCCACACACACACACACACACAGGCAGACAGTCATACACACACACACACACAGACACACAAAGGCAGACAGTCTCACACACACACACAGGCAGACAGTCAGTCATACACACAGACACAGACAGTAATACACACAGACACACACAGAGGCAGACAGTAATACACACAGACACACACAGTCATACACACAGACACACACAGAGGCAGACAGTCATACACACAGACAAACACGCAGACAGTCATACACACAGACACACACAGGCAGACAGTCATACACACAGACACACAGAGGCAGACAGCCATACACACAGAGGCAGACATCCATACACACAGAGGCAGTCATACACACAGAAGCAGTCATACACACAGACACACACACAGAGGCAGACAGTAATACACACAGACACACAGTGGCAGACAGTCATACACACACACACACACACACAGACACACACATGCAGATAGTCATACACACAGAGGCAGACAGTCATACACACAGAGGCAGACAGTCATACACACAGACACACACAGAGAGGCAGACAGTAATATACACACACACACACACACACAGGCAGACAGTCTCACACACACAGACACACACAGGCAGACAGTCAGTCATACACACAGACACAGACAGTAATACACACAGACACACACAGAGGCAGACAGTAATACACACAGACACACACAGTCATACACAAAGACACACACAGAGGCAGACAGTCATACACACACACACAGACACACACAGGCAGACAGTAATACACACACACACACACACACACAGGCAGACAGTCTCACACACACAGACACACACAGGCAGACAGTCATACACAAAGACACACACAGAGGCAGACAGTCATACACACACACACAGACACACACAGGCAGACAGTCATACACACACACACACAGAGGCAGACAGTCATACACACACACACAGACACACACAGGCAGACAGTCATACACACACACACACACACACACAGGCAGACAGTCATACACACAGACACACACAGTCATGCACACAGACACACACACAGGCAGACAGTCATACACACAGACACACACAGAGGCAGACAGTCATACACACACACACACAGGCAGACAGTCATACACACAGACACACAGAGGCAGACAGTCATACACACACAGACAGTAATAAACACAGGCAGAGAGTCACACTCACCTGACAATTCCACAGTTACCTGTGGAGTTCATGGTGGTGGCAGTGCAGCTCCTGGTGACTGTTTGGTGGGGCAGCAGGGACTCTTTCATGCTTCCCCTGCAGCTGTTTTCCGGCGCTTTTAGCTCCGCCCCCGCCGCACGGTAAGCTCCGCCCCCGCTGCAAATTTAAAAAAAAAAAAAATTTTTTTTTTTAAATCCCAGCCGGCTGTGCGGCCGCACGGCGCCCCCTGCTACATGGCGCCCTGTGCGGCCGCACAGCTCGCACACCCCTAAGGCCGGCCCTGGGGAGGACAATAGTTTGCCCCCCCATCATTTTACTTTAGGGCCCCCACCTGCCGCTCAGGGGTGGGGGCCGGGGGGGGCACAATTTTTTTATTTTTAAAAAACAGTGAGCAGTCACAGGCTGCTCATTGTTTACTAGACATGCCCCTACTCACGGTATAGCGAGTAGGGGCAAAATGTACTAATACACACAGACACACACAGAGGCAGACAGTCATACACACAGACAAACACGCAGACAGTCATACACACAGACACACACAGGCAGACAGTCATACACACAGACACACAGAGGCAGACAGCCATACACACAGAGGCAGACAGCCATACACACAGAGGCAGTCATACACACAGAAGCAGGCATACACACAGACACACACACAGAGGCAGACAGTAATACACACAGACACACAGTGGCAGACAGTCATACACACACACACACACACACAGACACACACATGCAGATAGTCATACACACAGAGGCAGACAGTCATACACACAGAGGCAGACAGTCATACACACAGACACACACAGAGAGGCAGACAGTAATATACACACACACACACACACACAGGCAGACAGTCTCACACACACAGACACACACAGGCAGACAGTCAGTCATACACACAGACACAGACAGTAATACACACAGACACACACAGAGGCAGACAGTAATACACACAGACACACACAGTCATACACAAAGACACACACAGAGGCAGACAGTCATACACACACACACAGACACACACAGGCAGACAGTAATACACACACACACACACACACACAGGCAGACAGTCTCACACACACAGACACACACAGGCAGACAGTCATACACAAAGACACACACAGAGGCAGACAGTCATACACACACACACAGACACACACAGGCAGACAGTCATACACACACACACACAGAGGCAGACAGTCATACACACACACACAGACACACACAGGCAGACAGTCATACACACACACACACACACAGGCAGACAGTCATACACACAGACACACACAGTCATACACACAGACACACACACAGGCAGACAGTCATACACACAGACACACACAGAGGCAGACAGTCATACACACACACACACAGGCAGACAGTCATACACACAGACACACAGAGGCAGACAGTCATACACACACAGACAGTAATAAACACAGGCAGAGAGTCACACTCACCTGACAATTCCACAGTTACCTGTGGAGTTCATGGTGGTGGCAGTGCAGCTCCTGGTGACTGTTTGGTGGGGCAGCAGGGACTCTTTCATGCTTCCCCTGCAGCTGTTTTCCGGCGCTTTTAGCTCCGCCCCCGCCGCACGGTAAGCTCCGCCCCCGCTGCAAATTTAAAAAAAAAATAATAATAAATTTTTTTTTTTTTTAAATCCCAGCCGGCTGTGCGGCCGCACGGCGCCCCCTGCTACATGGCGCCCTGTGCGGCCGCACAGCTCGCACACCCCTAAGGCCGGCCCTGGGGAGGACAATAGTTTGCCCCCCCATCATTTTACTTTAGGGCCCCCACCTGCCGCTCAGGGGTGGGGGCCGGGGGGGGCACAATTTTTTTATTTTTTAAAAACAGTGAGCAGTCACAGGCTGCTCATTGTTTACTAGACATGCCCCTACTCACGGTATAGCGAGTAGGGGCAAAATGTACTAATACACACAGACACACACAGAGGCAGACAGTCATACACACAGACAAACACGCAGACAGTCATAAACACAGACACACACAGGCAGACAGTCATACACACAGACACACAGAGGCAGACAGCCATACACACAGAGGCAGACAGCCATACACACAGAGGCAGTCATACACACAGAAGCAGTCATACACACAGACACACACACAGAGGCAGACAGTAATACACACAGACACACAGTGGCAGACAGTCATACACACACACACACACAGACACACACATGCAGATAGTCATACACACAGACACACAGAGGCAGACAGTCATACACACAGAGGCAGACAGTCATACACACAGACACACACACAGAGGCAGACAGTAATATACACACACACACACACACACAGGCAGACAGTCTCACACACACAGACACACACAGGCAGACAGTCAGTCATACACACAGACACAGACAGTAATACACACAGACACACACAGAGGCAGACAGTAATACAAACAGACACACACAGTCATACACAAAGACACACACAGAGGCAGACAGTCATACACACACACACAGACACACACAGGCAGACAGTAATACACACACACACACACACACACACAGGCAGACAGTCATACACAAAGACACACACAGAGGCAGACAGTCATACACACACACACACACACACACAGGCAGACAGTCATACACACACACACACACACAGAGGCAGACAGTCATACACACACACAGACACACACAGGCAGACAGTCATACACACACACACACACACACACAGGCAGACAGTCATACACACAGACACACACAGTCATACACACAGACACACACACAGGCAGACAGTCATACACACAGACACACACAGAGGCAGACAGTCATACACACACACACACAGGCAGACAGTCATACACACAGACACACAGAGGCAGACAGTCATACACACACAGACAGTAATAAACACAGGCAGAGAGTCACACTCACCTGACAATCCCACAGTTATCATGGTGGAGGCAGTGCAGCTCCTGGTGACTGTTTGGTGGGGAAGCAGGGACTCTTTCCTGCTTCCCCTGCAGCTGTTTTCCGGCGCTTTTAGCTCCGCCCCCGCCGCACGGTAAGCTCCGCCCCCGCTGCAAATTTTAAAAAAATATATATATTTTTTTTTTTTTTTTTTAAATCCCAGCCGGCTGTGCGGCCACACGGCGCCCCTGCTACATGGCGCCCTGTGCGGCCGCACAGCTCGCACACCCCTAAGGCCGGCCCTGGGGAGGACAATAGTTTGCCCCCCCATCATTTTACTTTAGGGCCCCCACCTGCCGCTCAGGGGTGGGGGCCGGGGGGGGCACAATTTTTTTATTTTTTAAAAACAGTGAGCAGTCACAGGCTGCTCATTGTTTACTAGACATGCCCCTACTCACGGTATAGCGAGTAGGGGCAAAATGTACTAATACTAAGTAATTTTTACTTAGTATTAGTAAATTTGGCTGAAAGACCAATTTAGGTCTTTCAGCCTTTTGGTAGATAACTCCCTAATACCGTGGGAATTAGGGAGTTATCTACCAAGCGGCTGCAAGAGAAGTCCCGAGGTGCCGAAGTCCCGAAGTTCCGAAATTCCGAAGTGTCGAAGTGCCGAAGTTGCCGAATTTCTGAAGTGTCAAAGTGCCGAAGTTCCGAAGTGCTGAAACATTTTCATTATATTTTGGTTCGGCTCAGCAGAATTTCGATAATGAAAAACTGATTTCGAAAATGAATTAGATGAACCAAAAGGTTGTGAGATGGGCCAATCAGTGTACTGACAAATATATAGATAGTATGAATATTACGTGTATATATATATAATATATTATATGCACATAGTATTCATATTATGTTTATATTTTGTAGTACACTGATTGGCCCATTATATATTTATCAGTACACTGATAGGAACATTTTCACACCATTTGATCACTTGATCTGTGAATAAAATCCGCATTTAGTGACTGTCCCTATCCATTAATCATCTCTTTTTTGGTTATATTGGGTGGCCATTGCATGTTTTGTTTGGTTTGTGATTCTTGACAACGAGAAATGGAAGCATTGTTTAATTTCCACTCTGTATGTTTTCTCTATGTTGATTAAATAAAGTGAACGTAACAATGCACTAACCAAAATAGATATACTGCTTTAAATATTATATTTATTTTTGTATATATTTTGGTCTTTACAGCAGTATCACTGCATACAAATGCATGTTCTGAGTGTGCCCCAATTTCCCATTTTTTCCGCTGTAGATTTGGAATCTAGACCATATTCGTATTGGGCTGTTTACCTCACCCATCTGCTATTGTGTTACTGTGACGTACTGGTGGGCTTAAAACCATGTGGCCATATGGTGTCACTGAATCCCCATATTTCTTTGCTAAGATAGGTGACTTTAAGTAGCCTTGTAAAAATTTGAAGCTGCATTTTTATTTTTGTGTGTGCACTGTTCCTTTAACTGTATTTTGTATATGTTTTGGTCTTTATGGCTGCACCACTACTTAGAAATGCATATTTTGGGTGTGCCCCCAATTCCCATTTTTTTTCTCTATGTTGATTGCCATGGATAAAGGACAGGGATTTTAACAATGATTGACAAGGAGCTAAGATGGAGGAGGTGCCCATATGTAGGATAAAGATGTGTGGCTTTCTTCATTTAATGTTTTTTTTTGTGTGTTTTTTTTTTATAAATATAGAGATAACCATACTTAATATTAAAGGATCACTATAGGGTCCGGAACAAAAACGTGTAATCCTGACCCTGTAGTGTTAACACCACCATCTAGCCCCTCTGGGCCCCTCATGCCTCCATAAATATAGTAAAAATCTTACTGTATTCAAGCCTGAAGCTGTAAATCTGCATGATGTTAGACTCAGAAAAACAAGCAGTTTGCTGACATCATCAGAAGTGGTAGCCTAATCCAATCACAGTACTTCCCCATAGGAGTGGCTGAGACTGACAAGGAGGCAGATCAGGGGCAGAGCCAGCATGATTCAAACACAGCCCTGGCCAATCAGCATCTCCTCATAGAGATTAATTGAATCAATGAATCTCTATGAAGAAAGTTCAGTGTCTGCATGCAGAGGGAGGAGATACTGAATCACATGATGCTGTGCACAGTGCTGCCCTGTGCTCTGCTGACAGCAGATCTGAGTGGATGGAGGCATATTGTGCCTCCATCAACTCCAAAGTCCCTCTGGTTCACTCTGAGTAACTGCAACTGGAGGTGTTCCTAGCTTTCAATGTAAACACCGTATTTTCTCAGAAAATACAGTGTTTACATGAGAAAGGCTGCAGGGAGCTATAGTTCTCACCTGAACAACCTCATTAAGCTGAAGTTGTTCAGGTGACTATAGTGTCCCTTTAAAAATAATGTGAACACAAGGTAAATCAAAACAAACAAAAAAAACAATCAAAATCAATATGGCATCAGTTCTTTGTAGTGAATCATATTTTTTTTCAAGAAATTTAATTCAAATTAAACATCTAAAAACAATTATGAATGTTTTGTAACATTGAATAAGGTCTGGAACTCAGCTCTAGTCTAAACCTGTTTGTTTATTCACAGCCAACTTAATTACATTTATTACTTGGCAAACAAAGAACTTCTACTTCACTAATCATATCTCTGGGAAAGAGCCGAGAGTTAATGTTTTATTAAAAATTAAAAGATAATTGTGATGTCAACAATGAAGAAGAGACAGGATTACCATTAATGTTACATTGCATTTGTTGTACTGTTGAACATGTTTATTCTTGGCCATCTAGTAGCAGATTATATTTAACATAGACGATCCCACTGTACAGTGCTGAGAACATGGTTTGTTATGGAAAAGTTTATAATTATATCACTGTCAATGGGCAGAGAGTGAGTGCAATTTACCCAGAAAGATTTTGTGCACTTACCATATAATGTTTGACACCCAGTCCTTAAAAATCATGCAAACTGTTATTATTTAATGCTTAAAAGTATCAAAGTCTATGCAACCTTAACAATCTGGTCTTTAAATGACCTATTCCAAATTGTATATCTTACTCTATTAACAAATCCAGGCTGTATTATATTCTGAAAGATAAATAAGCAGGTTATTTCTTGTAAACATACAGTTTTTAAGAACAAGATTGTGATGGTGACAAACATTGCTATGTGGTCCTTAAGGTATGATAATTAGTAATTATATTATATATTATTTGATGTCAAATTTCCTACATCTGATAAACAATATCTGCCACTGCTTCTAATCTTTAAAAAAAAACGTGAATTTAGTAAGTCTTTCCCTAATAAAAGATGTTCTAAGCAGAAATATGTCGTAAATTCGTAAGTATTTCTGAAGTATTAGCAGCATATGTTTCAATCTCTTGTGGATATTTAGCTATACTTTCCTTATTATAATGTCCATGGCCTTCTGATCTCATGCCACTCTTACAGATCAAACATATATTTTTACCAATTAAGGACTAGTTTACAATATTCTTGGTAAATAGCTGTCATAAGCCAGCACTATTAGCAACATTATTAACTCTTTAATTTCCAATGGGTTGGCCACCTACAACATGTGCTTGTGAAGATTCTGACCACACAGATTAGCCTCTTGATAGTAAAGCATAGAAACACGTAATTTAAGTTGTCACCATAGAAACCAAAAATTTTTGGCAAATAAAAGGCTCAATTTGAACATGCTTATTTGATACTGTGATTAGCCTTCGCAGGAAATAGCAACAGCTATATTAATGTAATCAATATGTGCCAGATGCTATGCTAGATAGATATCTATGTAAAGTTTTAGATTAATTTTCAAATCATCAATATAATCCCATATAGCTATAGCATATATTTTTATAAATGTTTTTGTCAATCATATATTTTGTGAGATGGTAGCATAATAGATTTAACTGTAGCTCAGGAAACAGCAAAGCTAGGGGGACTGGGCCTTGACATAGCTACGAGGCCGGCACAGATCACATGCTGCTTGGCAATTGGTTCTGTTTGCAGTGGATTTTTATCAGATTCAAATAAATAACTGTCATTTTAGATCAAAGGTGCCATTTTAATTAATCCTTACTTACCCTCCCTCATTTGTTTGGGGTTTGTTAATTCTTTCTCCCGTTTGGTCACGGTGGCAGGGGCAGGATAGGTAAATTGGGAGGGGTAGAATGGATTGTTAATTTTTTTGGATTAGTGGCAGCCATTAACAGTAGCAATATGGATACCAGTCAAAATCCACATGCTGAATTGCAGATAGGAGATCCCATAGAATATAATGGATACCGTTGAGCACTTCCCTCTTTCTACTGCTAATACCACTCCCTATAAAACCAAGAATTCTGCTATCATGCCTGTTTCAAATTGGTTTTGGTAGGTTGGAGATCATTGGTGGCTTACAACCTAGGGGCGTAGGGGTATCTGGGTATACCCCTACACTGTTATAAGTTGTTGTCTGTTGTGGCCATGTTATGTGTTATGTCATTTATTGTATGGTTATGTTTATAATTATTTATTATTTAGTGTTGTGGTCATTGTCAGTGTGTATAGTGCTGTTAAGGGGTTGGAAGGATTTATGTGGCAATGTTAAGTGGGATGTTTGACAATGAACTTTATTATTTATACATTTTTAATAAAACTGTGAAATTAATTTTCCAAAACAATTTTTGTGTCCGTGTCTTTATGGATTATCTGCCAACGGTTTTGATAAGTGCCAATAGGAACAATATGCGCATGTCAAGACATGACCAGTATACTGCAGAACAGAAAGAAAAATATTGTGCACAAAAACAAAACACCTAATTTTGTAAATAGAGGAAGACAAATATAATCAGAGCTTAATTAAGTAGAATATCTAAGTGTAGTGTATCTTGTTAATATAACAAAAAAAAAAGAAAGAGGCATGAAACTGAAAATCTAATAAATTAAACTGTATGATTCTTATAGAAAAACTTGCCACATGTGATGGTTTATCAGCCCATTTCAACATTAGGCAGAAAATGCACTATAAATGAAGAGCTTTCCATATAGAGAAGAGCCCATAGTAATTCACTGCACTAACCCGAGGGCACTTCACAAGCTGGCATCAGGTGCCTAGAGATCCGGCCATTCTGAATGCCAAAATGGGAGCCCAAGGCGAGTCCCAACAGACCTACCCATCATCAACCAAGGACCCTCCAGGATTGCGGACTATGATGTGGAGGTTTCCCCCCTAAAGAACATTTCACAGATGCTCAATCAGCCTAGGTAAGTGGCAGTAGGATTTGGCTTGAGTACTTGTTGAAAGTAATTGGGGGATCAAGAGCCCTCAGCCTTCTGCTGGACACGTTTCAAGATGTAAGGGCAAAGTTTTACGTTTGCCCAAAATTGGGAGCAAAGATTATTGAAAGCCTTAGTGAACATGTCCACCAAGTAAGCTAACAAAAGGGACAGTTGCTGAAGGGCCGGTGTGGCAGCCGTTTTAAGTGTAAGTCTTGAAAGTATAGTAATGCAGGGTAAGCAGAATCTCTCAGTCTAGATAACGATACGCCACTCCAGTGGCAAGCAAAAGGGGAGAAACAGGAATAGTCACAATCCTGGAGCTGTAGAAGAATTGGCTGTGTAGGCCAATATGCCTCAGCAGGGATGTCCAGGAAATCTCCCATTAAATCTTTAATTACTTTAAACCAATCAGTGTTCTTGTAAGTATCAGGATAATCACTGTGGATATCAATACATCTTCAGATGATGAGCTCATTCAGCTAGCAGTTTGCTAGATCAACAAGATTCAACCTGTTCAATCACGTTTAAATTAATCTGTGAACCTTGCATATATTGTATATAAATGCAAGGGTGCCTTCTGATCTTCCTGTATGGCAACTCATCACTACTATGTTCTAATATACACGTGTTACAAAATAAAATATTTGTCTGGAGTGCTTTATTCCATATTCAGCTATATAAAATTGCATAGTATTTGCCCATGGTTCTTTATCCCTCACATTCCACCTCTGGCACTCAAATGTTTAATAAGGGATGCCTAAATTTAACACTACTTTTTGCAGAAAATAATCCCCCCACCCCCTTGAACAAATCTGATACACACTAAAAAATTTAACGGGGCACTATAGTCACCAGAACAACTACAGCTTATTGAATTTGTTCTGGTGAGTAGAATCATTACCGTCAGGCTTTTTGCTGTAAACACTGTCTTTTCAGATGGCTGCTAGAGACCCTTCCTGGGCCATGGCTGCCTAAAATGCATCCAAACATTCAGTGTCTCCTCCCTCTGCATGCAGACACTGAACTTTCCTCATAGAGATGCATTGATTCAATTCATCTCTATGAGTAGATGCGGATTGGCCAGGGCTGTGTTTAAAACATGCTGGTTCTGCCCCTGATCTGCCTCTTTGTCAGTCTCAGCCAATCCTATAGGGAAGCATTGTGATTGCATCAGGCCTCCACTTCTGATGATGTCAGCAGGCAGTGGGCAGGTCAAAAGGAAACAGTGACAAAGCCAGCAGCTTCAGGCTTGACTACAAGTAAGATTCACTATATTTAGGAAGGCATGAGGGGACCAGGGTGGCTAGATGGTGGTTTTAACCCTATAGGGTCAGAAATACATGTTTGTATTCCTGACCATATAGTGCTCCTTTAAGAAATCATTTAAACCAAATCTGATGTACTTTTTATCTTGTACTTTTTAGAACACTTTCCTTCACACCTTTTTTGTGCAAGCAAATCTAGAAGTAATATCGTATTTTTCCGTGTAAGACGCCCCCATGTGTAAGACGACCCCTATTTTTTGAGCCCAAAATTAAGAAATAAATATTTTAAGCATCAAAGAGAACAGCTTTGATATTTTAGAGGTTACTTCTGAGGAGAACTGCACACTTCTGATTCTTATGTCTCCTTTGTGCTATGGTACTCTGTGAAGTTAATGACTCCATAGTTAGGAGACTACAACGCCCATAATACAGCAGGTGGTGTAAAGGCATGCTGGGACATCACATCACTATTCCCTCTGCTCCCTGATCCACACTTCCTCCTTCATAAATATAAATCAGAAAGCAAGACCTAACTGAGATGGAGCATACCTTAATATGGCTGCTCCTTTTATGGTGTGGCATGTCTCTGGAGCTCCGTTGGTGGTAAGTGCTGACGTCTGCTGCAGCTCCCACGCATATTGGGATCTCTTTCCCATTGCCACGGCATTCAGAAGTGGATCACATGATAATACAGACCTGCTCCCACTGTGGAGCTGGCAGGCCAAGTAAGTGAGTCGGTGGTAGAGAGACCAGGTATGTGTGTGTGGGCCGTGGAACACTAAAACGCAATAGGCGCCATCTCGGCTTAGGCCCCGCGTACAAGTGTTTTTTTTTTTACACTTGCAGTGACATTCCGTGTATAAGACGACCCCCAATTTTAGACTAAAATAAAAAAAACACATATATTGTTCGAAATGTACACAAAATATAGTACATATATTTATCCTGTGCATATGTGCAGTTTGCTACAATTTTTATTATATCAGGTTACAATATAAATTAATGTTTTTAAAATATAACAGACACATGTTCAGCAAGAGAAAATGTAAATTTTTCTTCTTTTCTAATGTTTGTCCAAATTGGAAAATCATTCTTAACTAAAAGGAAAGAAACACATCAGAATTCTTACTGTATTGTCCACTGGTGGTTTGAAAAAACTATTAGTAGAACTTATTATTGAAAATTCCACAGTTGTTGCCATGGCACGAAGGCAGATATTACTTTGTTTCTTGAAGTTCAAATCTATTCCACAACAGTGGATTTATCTCCTTTGAGAGAGAAAAAAAAAATGTTATTTATTGCCTGAGATCCCTGGGAAATGGGATTGTGCTAACATTTTTTTTTGCAGGATGACTGAAATGCTATTGTATAGCTTCTAAAATTTTAGTTTCCACTGCAATAATCATAAATTCACTCCCAAGAAAGTATTCTTTATTTTGGAAATCATGCAATTGCTTTTAACTCTTTTCATGCAAAAGAAATGCAACCAACTCAGTAACTTGAAGTATTTCATAATATGCTTCTACAGATATATTTAAATAAAGTATAAATCACAGAAGCTTTGATCACAATCTCACATTTAATAATCATCGAAATCTAAGTGGCTGCTGATGAGCTTTTAATATTATGGACACAATGACACTTACACCTTATACATACAAGATTATAATATATAATATTTAAACATTAGATATATTTGTCTGGTTTTATTAGCAGGAGATGAGGACTTACAAGAACTGTATATATTGATATTCTATTTTTTGACACTGTATGAAAAAATACATATGAAGAACTACCTAAGTGTTTTAGATCGGCTTTCTGCAATGTAGCCACGGTTGTTTAAAGTAGCTGCTCAATGACAAGCAATAGACGCTAATGAGGATTTGTTACCCCCGGTTTTATAAAGGAAATTAAAACATACAAAATTTCAGGCTCCGTGCCTCTTTATTCTCATATAACGGGTGCTTTATACATTGATAAATTGTATTGAGCGCAAAACATTTTTATGTTTTTAAGTCCACAGTAGCAATATCTCTCTTCCTAGCAGCCCGCCGTTGCTGCTGAAACCCCATTATTATAATTATAAGAGGGACAAGGAAGAAAGGAAGAGAAGAAGTGAACCAGTGGAGAAGGAAAAGAAAAGAATAGAACTAGTGAGTAAAGGGCAGAGGTGACAGAAGAGGAGGACAACTGATTGAAAAGGAAGATTAGAGGGAAACGAGTGATGGATGGGGAGAGAAAAGAGGAAAGCAATTGTGTGAAGCCGGAGGACAAAAGAGTGGACCTGGTAATTTAAGGGGGATATAAAAGGGGTACAAGTGAGGGTACAAGAGGGAAAAAGTGATGGAAGGGGGAACAAGAAGAGGTAAACAATTGGAGAAATAGAGGGTTATGGGAAGAGGGACATAATAAGGGAAAGGGGGAGAGGAAAACATTTGAGGAAGAGAAAACAAAAATAGAGGGGGATGGAGAGAGATAAAGTGGGAAATATGGAAACTGGAAACACAGTGTTCAAACACACCTATACATGCACACTAAGTACCTATACATGCACTATAACACTTCACATCAATATTCTTCTGCATGTGCACACTGGAACTCTATAAAAACACACTAAATTCACATACTATCACTCCACACAAATACACTCATCATTCACATGCACTCACTAACATTCCACACAAATATGCTCCTACGTACACAGTGTTATTCAACCACCCAGCCACCCACATACTCCAACCCAATCATATACCCCTATCCACCCAATCAGATAGTCCCATCTCACCTATCAGTTATACCCACACACCCTGTCACCTTCACACACTTGTCCACATAACATGTTACACTTATTGCCCTCCAACCACACACCTAGCTATATTCATCATAGAGTCATACCGAAACTATTAACATTCATCCATCCAATCACATATTCCAAACTAGTCACATTCATCCATCCAATCATATACATCAAGCTTCATATTTATGACAGGCTGATGTGCACTGTGAAAACTGGCCTTGGGGCAATAGGCAGGGTTAATCCAACCCTGAATACAGTGAAGTGTATTCACAATTTGACTGAAACCAAATGCATAAATCGAATGAGAAATGAGATTGTCAATTGTCATTATGTGCATCATGCCAAAAAAAATATCAACAAACAGATTATGCTACTTTTTAGAATGCTGACAAATAGACTTTAACATTGTGCATCCCTCACTTCAGAAGTACCTGAAATGAGAATGGATGTGGTGGGGCAACTTTTCATTAACAATTAACTCATCTAGCAGCTCTATTGCCATCAAAAAAAAAATGCAGCATCTGTCCATTACAAAAAGTAAAATGTAGGGCCCCTTTTTACTGAACCGATTAAAAGAAAAAAGTGTGGTTGAAAAGTATTCAGTGAGCAGTGAAATTTTGATTTGCATTGATTTTGTTAACAGCTCGATCAATAATTATCTAACTTTAGATGATAATCAACTCCGAAAATGATTCAGTAGAATTTTCCAAACAAGCAGAATTAAATATTGTTTGATTTTTCAAGTCAGACCACATACCTACAGTGCTAACTTTGGACCCAATTCACATACCTAGCTCTATGCTGTTGTAACTCCTTATTGTTATTACATTTTGTAAAGGTTAGATCTACATTATGGAGAAACCAATTCCCAGTCCTATTTATTGCATCTTTCTCTTCACAGCACACAGGACTGGATGCAAGTGTCTACTTACATTCATTTAAATTAAGAAACAGTTCCTATCAGGTTTGCCAAATATCTCTATTAATTCTACTTTAGCTTTAACATTGCTCTCTTTGGTATCGTATCATTGTAAAGTGTTATTTTTATAGCATTTGCCAACATAATTAACATCCAAATAAATTGCTGTCATTTAGCCATTTAGGCGTACCTGACTGAAAGTGGTGGCAACACAGTTCACATCTTTACAATATGTGCTCAGAACCCCTCTAAGCCATCCCTGTTAATATCCACTGTCTAACCATAAGCAACTAATTATTTTTTAATTACACAAGACTACTACATCGTGATCCTTTGTGGATACAATATTACACAAATTACCACAAAATATCCCCCAAATAAGATTCTAAATGCACAATGCAAGAGATGCTGAGTTATCAACTGTTGCAAATAGTGTGCATTAATAGACTAACTTGAAAATGTAATTTGTAAAACTGCCCTAAAATCAATTGTAGACCCAGTGTTAATATGTATTAGTGTGATCTATATTCAGTAGCTTTGTTTAACTGGTCTCTGATCTTTCACTATCTCCATCCTACCACCAGGGATTGCTACTACATTAAGAATCTTAGTAGCACAGAGCAGTTAAATACTGCAGCCGTTTAGAATAATTAGATCTCATTCGTAACCACTAGAGGCTGCAATTGCTTCACAAATTAGAGGCATGACTGCTGTTAGAAACTCAACTCCACAATTTAAGCAAAACATATAGCTCTTAACTCACTTACATAATAAAGCTAAGAACAATAAAAGTGTCAGCTCTATGTTAACATTCTGGTTTCACTATATGAATATGCCATATTTAGCTATTGACCAACTTTTGCATTTGTATAAAAACAGCATTTGCATTTGCATTTGAAAGTTATAAAAAAAATATATGATGTAGCTTTAAAATATAAATGCAAATTAAATCATACACAGTCACACAATCCACATTTTTGACTATATATTCATGCTAACAGGAAATCAACCAACCCTTGTTAAAGGACCACTAAAGCGCCAGGAAAACAAATTTGTTTTCCTGGCACTTTAGTGCCCTGAGGGTGCCCCTAACCCTCATGGCCCCCATTCCGCCGGGCTTAAGGGGGAGGAAGGGGGTTAAACACTCACCTTTCTCCAGCGCCGGGCTCCCTCAGCGCTGGGGACTCTCCTCCTCCTTCGGTCGTCATCGGCTGAATGCACATGGGCGGCACGAGCCGCGCGCGCATTCAGCCAGTCTATAGGAAAGCATTCTCAATGCTTTCCTATGGACGCCGGCGCCTTCTCACTGTGAAAATCAGAGAAGCGCGGAAGCGCCTTTAGCGGCTGTCAATGAGACAGCCACTAGAGGCTGGATTAAGCCATAGGTAAACATAGCAGCTTCTCTGAAACTGCTATGTTTACAGCAGGGAGGGTTAACCCTAGATGGACCTGGCACCCAGACCACTTCATTGAGCTGAAGTGGTCTGGGTGCCTATAGTGGTCCCTTAAGCAGCATGTTCCTACTGCACATTACCTGCTTAGAGTTTACTATTTATTTTGCATATTATCATGTATAGAATGTAAAGAACAGAAAGTAGGTCAACTCAAGCTTGAAATGTCCCTTTACATGTACTTACATTACACAGGGAACATAAAACTACTTACCATATATACTCGAGTATAAGTCGAGTTTTTCTGCACATTTTTTGTGCTGAAAAACCCCAACTCGACTTATACTCGAGTCAATGTCTGTATTATGGCAATTTACATTGCCATAATACAGACAATGGGGCTGTGTAGGAGGGGGGCTGGCAGAGAGCATTTACTTACCTCTCCTGCACCTCCTGTCAGCTCCCTTCTCCTCCGCGCCGTGCACTCATATACACACACTACACTCATACACACACTACACTCATACACACACACACTGCATTCATACACACACACTGCACTCATATACACACACTGCACTCATACACACACTGCACTCATACACACACTGCACTCATACACACACACACTGCATTCATACACACACACACTGCATTCATACACACACTGCACTCATACACACACACACTGCACTCATACACACACACTGCAACACATACACAAACACACACTGCATCACACACACTCACACTGCATTCATACACACACACTGCACTCATACACACACACTGCATTCATACACACACACTGCATTCATACACACACTGTAAATAAATATTCGATTAATATATTTTTTTAGGATCTAATTTTATTTACAAATTTACCAGTAGCTGCTGCATTTCCCACCCTAGTCTTATACTTGAGTCAATACGTTTTCCCATTTTTGGGGGGTAAAATTAGGGGCCTCGGCTTATATTCGGGGCGGCTTATACTCAAGTATAAATGGTATGTGACTGAGAATTTAAATGGCAATTTAAGTTACAGGCCAAATCAATGTTACATTAATATCAGCAGAAGAGTATAATAAGATAAAACAATATTATTATGAGAGTTTATATACAAAAGGAATATGTTTCTTCTAGAAAAGATTTTAGGGCAATTTGAGTAATTTTGGAACCTTTAAATCAAATTAGATTTTATTGTAATCATTCAAACTGAAGAAGTGAAAGAGATTTGTAAAAAAAACAAATGTTTTCTGGAATGGATACCTAAAGTCTCTCCAAATTTTTTTTCAATCCCCCAACACATTCACACACTGCACCCCTCTCTCACACACACACACTGCACCCCCATATACACACTGCACCCATCTTACACAAACACACACACTGCACCCCTCACACAGCCACGCCTCCCCTCCTAACATACACACACATACATTGAACTCCTCACACACTGCACTTTTCACACACATTGCAACAGTCACTCACACACTGCACCCCTCACACACGCATTGAACCCCTCACATACACTGCACCCCTCACACACAAACTGCAACCCTCACACACATTGCATCCCTCACATGCTATTATGCCCCTCACAACACAATGCATTCCTCACACACACACATTGCACCCCTCAAACACACATTGATCCCCTGTAGACACTACATTCCAGACCAATGCACACTACATCCCTTATACACACTTTGGATCCCATACACACACTCTGTATACTCTACACAAACACTTACTAGATCTCCTATAAACATTCTGGATCCTCTACATATACACACTAAATCCCCTACACATACTAGATCCCCTATATAACCCCTATACACATAATGCATACCCAACACATACACACTACATTCCTGACATACACACTCTGGATCCCCTATGCACACAATAGATCCCCTATATGCTAACACACGCTACATTCCCTATGCATACACTTGCTACATCCGCTAAGCCCTCTATACACACACACACACACACACACATTCTCTTGCTTTCTACAGCCCCTAGCAACAGATTTTACACCACAACACGACAGAAACCGACCTACTTACACAAAACACCACACCACAATCATCTCACTCTACGCACACAATACAAAAAAAAAACAATACAGGTTGTGCCAATTACTGAGTCCATAGAATCCGAAGTGTGCTTGAAATAGTCTTAATTGGTAACCGTCTGGACTTCAAAGTGCTTGTAGATATATGTAAAAAACAAACAAACAGAAAACAGACAATTATAGTGCAGATTGTCTGATGCTAGGTTGAAGACACACAGATATTGGGCTAGCACTTACAAATAATAAGGCTATAGCCCAGCTCTAAGTAAAACAGCATAAAGCGGTACAATCCCCACTGATGGATATAAAGCTCTATGAGTTAGTCTAAAAGCATACAGATGAATATATGGAAATAAAACATAGAGCAAACAATAATGCTTGCCGAGTTAAAACTAATAAATTGTAAAATAAATGGTAATTTACTTATATTTAACAGAGTAGAGAACGTTTAAGTATAAGAGCTTTGGAGGTATGATTCCCCACCAGGGATATAATGTATTCCTGGATATTATCCAGGGATAAAGTGCAGTAAGGTCTTCGGAGAAAATTGATGTGCCAGGAACAATTAAAAATAAAAGTACTTTAACCCCTTCCCGACCGCGGACGTATCAGGTACGTCTGACAAAAAAAACATCCTTAAGGACCGCGGACGTACCTGATGATCGCTTCCAGCTGTTCTAATGGTATTGCAGTGATGCCTCGATGTCGTGCAATACCTCTCCTTACTGCCGGTCACTTCCAGGTTACTCCACATGGCACCCGGCAGTTAAACAGAGCATCGGACGCCAACGGGCAGGCTTCCGATGCTTTGCCTGTGCTGAGTGCCTAAAGGGGCATTTCAATAAATAAATGTAAACTATAACCCCCTCCTCCCACCCTCCCCCCCACTTTGCAGGTTTGCAGAGGCTTAAACACTTGAAAGGAATATATGCATGGATGAATCCCTGTTAAATTATAAGGGAAGGATGGAATTCAAGCAGTATATTCCTTCCAAGCGCTCCAGGTATGGTGTAAAGGTGTATAAACTCTGTGATAGCGAGACTGGGTATACTCAGGCCTTCCTGGTGTACGAGGGAAAGGATACCCACATTGACCCTTCACGTTGCCCAGAACATATGGGAACCAATGGCAAGATTGTCTGGGACCAGTTGTATACAGACAATTTTAATAAAAGTGTCCCTTTGTTCAAGCTACTGTATTGTTTCGATACAGTAGCTTGCGGTGCAATAAAATGAACTTCGCAGGTTTCCCAGGACAACTTGCACGCACAAGGCTATGAACAGCCTGCTGTTGGCAGTTAAGTACAGAGACAAAAGGATGTGTACCTTCTTACCACCATCAACACTGAGAGGACTGTGGCAGAGCTGAGAGCACAAGGAAGCCAGTGTGCATCAAGGCCTATAATCTGCATACAGGTGGGGCTGATCTGGCAGATCAGCTGCTACAGCCCTACCTAATTATACGGACGACAAGGGCCTGGTACAAAAAGGTTGCAATATAATTAATACATATTGCAACCGAACAACGCTTTTTTGTTGTGCACAAAAGCAAACCCCGGAATACAATTGACTCCGCTCCAGATCCTTTTGGGGATTTTGTACCGTGAGGCACCTGCTCCCAGGGCGGTGATGGGAGTTGGGGCTACACATTTTATTTTTAAAATCCCCCCTACTGCAGCAAAGCAGAATCCCCCAAAAAGATGCAGAGTCTTTAAGAGGAAGCGGAGAAAAGATACCGTGTATTACTGTCCTGATTGCCCTGGACTTGGCATTGGAGACTGCTTCAAACTACACCACACACTGGAGAGAAAAACGAAAAAAAATCAACCTAGAGCGAGGAGATAAGTACCAGGAGGTAGAGAGCAGAAAAAAGGGGGGTAACCCCTAAATAGCGACCATCAGTAGAAATAAATGCAAAAGAAAAAAAATTCTATTCTACCTACATGGAGTATATGGAAAAATTGGAAACATAAGATATAACTTTTAATAGATAAATATTTAAAATCGATGAAAAAAAGTATAGCTAAAAATACTAGGAGAAGGGAGAGACTGTCTTATAATATGACTCTTATCAAATAGATAGATCAGGCTACGATAGTAGATATACTAGTGCCAATGTGAATAGATTTGTAGCACTGATGAGATATACTCTTGATACGGTACTTTGGAACGTAGCAGAATGATATATAGATGCCACTACTAACTGTACCAGGGGGAGAGCAATATAGGATTAGAGAGCAAGCCAGTAAGTAGACTGCTTAGGATAAATCTGACAATGAGATAGACAAATAAGACAAGCGTAATGTCTATAATCTCATAGGGTAGAGCGCTGATTACTAATAGTAACTACACATAGACATAGTAGTGCCGAGAGTTAACGGTCACTTATTCTATTAATGGATATTTGTTAATGCCGATATGGTGACAGCGTGGATATAACGTGTAATACTATTGTGAGCGTCCTTTCTGTGCATAGCAGAGGATGAAAGAAATGCCATGACTTCTAATACACTAAACTGAAGCTCAGTTAGCAGCAATGTGAGATCCACACCGTGGCAAGGTGAATAATTGGTCATTTACCGTATATACTCGAGTATAAGACGAGTTTTTCAGCACATTTTTTGTGCTGAAAAACACTCACTCGTCTTATACTCGAGTCAGTTGTCTGTAATATGGCAATTTTCATTGCCATAATACAGACAAGGACCGGGGGCTGTCAGGAAGCTGTAACTTACCTTCACCGCAGCTCCTGTCAGCTCCCTTCTCTCTCCTCCGTCCGTGCAGCTCCCAGGTCAGCTTCCTCTGCAACTCTCGCGAGAGCCGCGGGGTCAGAGCGTTGCCACGGGTTACCGTGGCAACGCTCCGCGCGGCCGCGAGAGTTGCAGAGGGAGCTGACCTGGGAGCTGCACGGACGGAGGAGAGAGAAGGGAGCTGACAGGAGCTGCGGTGAAGGTAAGTTACAGCTTCCTGACAGCCCCCTCCTACAGCCCATCCACTGGACCACCAGGGAGTGAGAGCCCCCCTCCCTGGCCAGCTAACAAGCAGGGAGGGGGGACTAAAAAATATATAAAAAAATAATAATAAAAATAAAATAAAAATAATAATAAAAAAAAATAACATAAAAAAATATATATATTACAATAATAATTAAATAATAATAATAATTAATAAAATGCCCACCCCCACCAATGCTCTGCACTCACACACACACACACACACTGCACTCACACACACACACACACTGCACTCACACACACTGCATTCATACACACACTCATACACACACTGCACTGCATTCATTATATACACACACTGCATTCATACACACACTGCATACACACTGCATTCATACATACACACTGCACTCATACATACACACTGCACTCATACATACACACTGCATTCACACTGCACTCATACACACACTGCACTCCATTCATTATATACACACTGCATTCATACACACACTGCATTCATACATACACACTGCACTCATACAGACACACTGCATTCACACTGCACTGCATTCATTATATACACACTGCACTCACACACTGCATTCATTATATACACACTGCATACACACTGCACTCATACACACACTGCACTGCATTCATTATACACACACTGCACTCCATTCATTATATACACACTGCATTCATGCACACACTGCATACACACACAGCATTCATATACACACTGCATTCATACACACACACACACACACTGCATTCATTATATACACACACTGTAAATAAATATTCAGTTAATATAACTTTTTTAGGATCTAATTTTATTTAGAAATTTACCAGTAGCTGCTGCATTTTCCACCCTAGTCTTATACTCGAGTCAATAAGTTTTCCCAGTTTTTTGGGGTAAAATTAGGGGCCTCGGCTTATATTCGGGTCGGCTTATACTCGAGTATATACGGTATTTCTCTACAGTGAATACCACACACTGGTCCATTTTGGACATTTGCCTTTTAGTTATTTATTTTTATTTTTTTGTTATGTTTACCCTATGTATGTGGGGCATGGGTGTACTCAGGAGGCTTTGCAGAAAACAACCTGGAGTGTTTTCTTGCAATAACCAACAACAGGCTATCCTAAATCACAGTCAAAAAGTCAGTCAGTGTGTGTAAAAATTAAAACTGAAAAATTACCACCACACACTTTCTCCAATTTTTGGGGGGGCTAAAACTGTTGCATCAAAGCACTCCATATACAATACCCTGGGGATGTCTACGTTTCAAATCTATACACTTTCATGGCAATAAATAGAACTGGGGTACGTGATAAGCCCCAAACTAAAGATCGGCCTATCAGAAGAAATACTGTCAGGATCCTATCCTGACAACGACTTTTTGTTCCATTCTTTTCTGTTCCTTTAAAACCAAGTTACTGCATTGATTATGTTTGACCACTAGTGGCTTCCCTTGCCTCTAGTTCTGGACTAATTGAGCAACCTAAAAAAGGCTACACCCAACTCACCACAGGGACTTTACATTGAAGTTGATGCTTATCCTGAAACACTTCAGATCCTGGCTGCTGTGGAATTGCCTTATTTGCTTCAATCCTGCTTACTTCCAAACCTGCACAATACCAGCCTGAACTACACTTTATCTTACCCACCTGATTTCTACCAGCCTGGTCCATACAACTTGTTTGCTCCATACCTAACTGCATAGCACCAATCTGGACTCTGTCTCAAAGTAATATTATATGGTGTTATTTTCCTACTCAATCAATACTCCTTCTAATTGGGGGCTGATTAACTACATTTCTCCTTTTCCTGTAATCCTGCAACCTATGTGTTTTATTTTCCTTCTATTTTAACCAATACTTTTATCTATAGGTTTTCTATTCTTTACTTTCATTCCTGTTTATAATCTATTTAGTGCATATTGTCTAAGCCCCTTTATTTCTGTTTTCTCTCGCTTTCCTATAATTTCCAATATAGGATATCCTGTTCATATTATGTCTAAGAGCACAAACGAAGTACCTGAAGTTACCCCTGTCATAAGTCTCCTCTCTGACTTGCTCATGATCATGACAAATACTCTCAATTTCAACTCAAATTACAAGTCACACAATTGTAACTAAACTATCCCAAAATCCTGGCAAACCTATGCATGGGTGTACGCAGGAGGCCTTGCATAAAACAACCTGGAGTGCAATAACCAACAACAGGTTCCCCTAAATCACACACAAATGTGTGTGTAAAAATGAAAATTGAAAAATTACCACCAAACATTTTCTCCAATTTTTTTGACTAAAATGATTGCATCAAATACCGTGGGGTGACATCCTTTCAAATATATGCACGCTCATGGCAAGTAAATAAAGAACATAGGCAAAGAAGATATGTCAAATTTGAAAAATGACCAGCTGTGAAAATTCCAAGTTGGGAAAACAGGAATGTGCACCCTCCAAATAAGGTCTTTCAGACCCTAGAGAACCCAACACACCTATACATTGGGGGTATCTCTGTACTCAGGAGATGTTGTTGAATACATATTGGGGTGTTTGGCACTAACCCTTAAAGTTCTCAGTACATGTATTCTTAAATTGCTATGTGACACAGAGCACTCTGATTGGTTGGTTTAAATCAACCAGAGTGTTAGTTATTTTATACAGAGTGTGAAAGTTCTTTGGAATTTTCCCAAGCTGTGCAAAATGACTCAGAGCACTCTGATTGGTTGGCTTAAACCAACCAATCATTGTGTTCTGAGCCTAATTGCAGGGCGTAGTAAGGCTTTACAAGCCTTGACCCGCCCTGCGGAGCTCATTATGCGGCATGCCCTCGAAGGGTGAAGATGGATTTTTTTATTTTTTTTTTGGAGTCCGACTGGATTTATGGCTTTTTATTTTGCCTTTTTTGAAGAAAGAAGATATTAGAAAGAAGAAGACATCTAATGGTAAGTTTTTTTTTTCTTTACAGGTATTTAGCTTCACTGTCCCCCCTCACTATTATTAGGATGAGGGGGGTAGGTAGGGATTTATTTTATTGGGGGAATGGGGGTGACTAGGGGCTCGGGGACCCCTAGTCACTGAAAGGAGGGGGATTTTAAACTTGGCCTCCACCAGCCGCTCGGGGGGGGGGGGGAAACAATAGGTTCCCACCCCTCTTATTGTTTTTAAAGGCCCCCACCTGCTGCTCAGGGGTGGGGTACAGGGGGGAGGCAATAGGTCTCCCCCTCTTATTGTTAAGGGCCCCCACCCGCCGCTCAGGGGAGGGGGCCAAGGGGGGAGGCAATAGGTCTCCCCCTTCTTACTGTTAAGGGGCCCCCACCTGCCGCTCAGGGGTGGGGGGCAAGGGGGGAGGTCTCAGCACAGGTGGGGGCTGGGGGGGACAATTGTTTTTTTTGTTTGTTTGTTTTTTAACAGTGAGCAGCCACAGGCTGCTCACTGTTTACTTGACATGCCCCTACTCGCATTATATAATATTTATAATATTATTTACTAAATATTAGTAAAGTTGGCTGAAAGAACAATTTAGGTCTTTCAATCTTTAGGAAGATAACTCCCTAATTCCCACGGTATTAGGGAGTTATCTACTAAGCGGCTGCAAGATGCACAAACTGAATCGGAGTTTCATTCATTCGAATGAAATTCCGATACGAACAAAGTGCCGAATTGAGTTCTAAAACAAACGAACATACTGTTCTCATTCAGTTAGAACGCAATTTGGCAGTTTTGTCTAAAATGACAGGAAGCATCGCGAGATCACAGAGGAAAGGTAAGAATTATGGGAAAATTGCTCTGACCAGCGGAAATGAAGCACACTTTGCTCCTCCGCTAGCCAAAGCTGGTCAAGCGGAGGAAACCTCCATAAGGCAAAAAGTCCCTACTTTGTCTTATGATTTTAAAGAAAACTAAAGAAGACAGGAAAAAAAGAAGAACAGATCCTGAGAGAGGGGGAGAAGAGCTTGAAATCCATCCAATCACAGTGCTCTGTGTCATTTTACACTGCGTGGGAAAATTCCAAAGAACTTTCCCATGCTGTGTAAAATGACACAGAGCACTCTGATTGGTTGGTTTAAACCAACCAGAGTGTTAGTTATTTTATACAGAGTGGGAAAGTTCTTTGGAATTTTCCCAAGCTGTGCAAAATGACTCAGAGCACTCTGATTGGTTGGCTTAAACCAACCAATCATTGTGTTCTGAGCCTAATTGCAGGGCGTAGTAAGGCTTTATAAGCTTTGACCCGCCCTGCAGAGCTCATTATGCATGCGGCATGCCCTCGAAGGGTGAAGATGGATTTTTTTTTTTTTTTTGGAGTCCGACTGGATTTATGGCTTTTTATTTGGCCTTTTTTGAAGAAAGAAGATATTAGAAAAAAGAAGACATCTAATGGTAAGTTTTTTTTTTCTTTACAGGTATTTAGCTTCATTGTCCCCCCTCACTATTATTAGGATGAGGGGGGTAGGTAGGGATTTATTTTATTGGGGGAATGGGGGTGACTAGGGGCTCGGGGACCCCTAGTCACCGAAAGGAGGGGGGTTTTAAACTTGGCCCCCACCAGCCGCTCAGGGGGGGGAAACAATAGGTCCCCCCCCTCTTATTGTTTTTAAAGGCCCCCACCTGCCGCTCAGGGATGCGGTACAGGGGGGAGGCAATAGGTCTCCCCCCTCTTATTGTTAAGGGCCCCCACCCGCCGCTCAAGGGGGGGGCAAAGTGGGGAGGCAATAGGTCTCCCCATCTTACTTTTAAGGGCCCCCACCCGCCGCTCAGGGGAGGGGGCCAAGGGAGAGGCAATAGGTCTTCCCCCTCTTACTGTTAAGGGGCCCCCACCTGCCGCTCAGGGGTGGGGGGCAAGGGTGGAGGTCTCAGCACAGGTGGGGGCTGGGGGGACAATTGTTTTTTTGTTTTTTGTTTTTTAACAGTGATTAGTTATATCAACAATAACTTTTCACAGGCTGCTCACTGTTTACTTGACATGCCCCTACTCGCATTATATAATATTTATAATATTATTTACTAAATATTAGTAAAGTTGGCTGAAAGTACAATTTAGGTTTTTCAGTCTTTTGGAAGATAACTCCCTAATTCCCACGGTATTAGGGAGTTATCTACTAAGCGGCTGCAAGATGCACAAATTGAATCGGAGTTTCATTCATTCGAATGAAATTCCGATACGAACAAAGTGCCGAATTGAGTTCTAAAACAAACGAACATACTGTTCTCATTCAGTTAGAACGCAATTTGGCAGTTTTGTCTAAAATGACAGGAAGCATCGCGAGATCACAGAGGAAAGGTAAGAATTATGGGAAAATTGCTCTGACCAGCGGAAATGAAGCACACTTTGCTCCTCCGCTAGCCAAAGCTGGTCAAGCGGAGGAAACCTCCATAAGGCAAAAAGTCCCTACTTTGTCTTATGATTTTAAAGAAAACTAAAGAAGACAGGAAAAAAAGAAGAACAGATCCTGAGAGAGGGGGAGAAGAGCTTGAAATCCATCCAATCACAGTGCTCTGTGTCATTTTACACTGCGTGGGAAAATTCCAAAGAACTTTCCCATGCTGTGTAAAATGACACAGAGCACTCTGATTGGTTGGTTTAAACCAACCAGAGTGTTAGTTATTTTATACAGAGTGGGAAAGTTCTTTGGAATTTTCCCAAGCTGTGCAAAATGACTCAGAGCACTCTGATTGGTTGGCTTAAACCAACCAATCATTGTGTTCTGAGCCTAATTGCAGGGCGTAGTAAGGCTTTATAAGCTTTGACCCGCCCTGCAGAGCTCATTATGCATGCGGCATGCCCTCGAAGGGTGAAGATGGATTTTTTTTTTTTTTTTTGGAGTCCGACTGGATTTATGGCTTTTTATTTGGCCTTTTTTGAAGAAAGAAGATATTAGAAAAAAGAAGACATCTAATGGTAAGTTTTTTTTTTCTTTACAGGTATTTAGCTTCATTGTCCCCCCTCACTATTATTAGGATGAGGGGGGTAGGTAGGGATTTATTTTATTGGGGGAATGGGGGTGACTAGGGGCTCGGGGACCCCTAGTCACCGAAAGGAGGGGGGTTTTAAACTTGGCCCCCACCAGCCGCTCAGGGGGGGGAAACAATAGGTCCCCCCCCTCTTATTGTTTTTAAAGGCCCCCACCTGCCGCTCAGGGATGCGGTACAGGGGGGGAGGCAATAGGTCTCCCCCCTCTTATTGTTAAGGGCCCCCACCCGCCGCTCAAGGGGGGGGCAAAGTGGGGAGGCAATAGGTCTCCCCATCTTACTTTTAAGGGCCCCCACCCGCCGCTCAGGGGAGGGGGCCAAGGGAGAGGCAATAGGTCTTCCCCCTCTTACTGTTAAGGGGCCCCCACCTGCCGCTCAGGGGTGGGGGGCAAGGGTGGAGGTCTCAGCACAGGTGGGGGCTGGGGGGACAATTGTTTTTTTGTTTTTTGTTTTTTAACAGTGATTAGTTATATCAACAATAACTTTTCACAGGCTGCTCACTGTTTACTTGACATGCCCCTACTCGCATTATATAATATTTATAATATTATTTACTAAATATTAGTAAAGTTGGCTGAAAGTACAATTTAGGTTTTTCAGTCTTTTGGAAGATAACTCCCTAATTCCCACGGTATTAGGGAGTTATCTACTAAGCGGCTGCAAGATGCACAAATTGAATCGGAGTTTCATTCATTCGAATGAAATTCCGATACGAACAAAGTGCCGAATTGAGTTCTAAAACAAACGAACATACTGTTCTCATTCAGTTAGAACGCAATTTGGCAGTTTCGTCTAAAATGACAGGAAGCATCGCGAGATCACAGAGGAAAGGTAAGAATTATGGGAAAATTGCTCTGACCAGCGGAAATGAAGCACACTTTGCTCCTCCGCTGGCCAAAGCTGGTCAAGCGGAGGAAACATCCATAAGGCAAAGAGTCCCTACTTTGTCTTATGATTTTAAAGAAAACTAAAGAAGACAGGAAGAAAAGAAGAACAGATCCTGAGAGAGGGGGAGAAGAGGAAGAGATTGAGGAAAAGTAAGTTCGACATGACAGTGCCGCTTTAAGGGGTTAAGAAAGTGGGAAATCGATATGAATATTACAATTACAGAAAATGAGTCGTGCCAATCCTTCTCAAGAATTAAAAAGGCAATTCACTGCTTGGGCTTTTTGGAAACACAATTTAAACTACGCAAAGGTGGTATTTGGTGCCTACACAATTAGCCAAGATGTCTTCAGCACATACAGTAATTTGTTGGAGATTTCCGGAGAGTGAAGGATCTCTTTTACACATCTGTTGGGGTTGTCCTCATTTTAGAAATTTATGGGAGAATGTTAATGAAAGTATTCAGCCCATGACCAATATTTCATTAGCTATGAAACCTGAGGTTGTTTTATTACATCTTGGATGGCATAGAATGAGTCAACATAATAATATATTAATTACACAATGGCAGCAAACAGTCTGATAGCCAGGCAATTGAAACAATTTAATTCCCCCTCTGACTGTCAACTCAAAAAAACAATTGTTATTCCAGTTGGAAAATAAAAAATATATTAGTTATATCAACAATAACTTTTCAGTCTCCCAGATGTATGAAAGCTTGATTGAATGTGTAAAAAACTTCCCCTGCCAATCTACTGCTCAATTAAATAGATTTTAGAACTACTAGATGTACAGAGATACAAAATATGTTAAGGTCTAATATAATTTATGATGGCGTGTCTATATCTTGCATGCTATATATATATATTTATTTAATTATTTTAATTATACTGTTTTTGTTATATTGTTTCGCAAATGTGTGTAAGTAAAATATTTTTCTACTAATAAAAAATAAACTAGTGAATGCATACATTTTTTTCACTGGGGGAATATATATGAAACAGACGCAATAGTGATTTTTGTTTAATCTTTTCTTCTATTTGGCCAATGGAGTGCCCCCTTAACCCATTAAGGACATAGCTTCAGAAGTAAAAGGCCAGCATGACGTAAAATTTCCATCATGGTTCCTTAAGGGGGGAATTTAAAAAAGGCTAATTTCAGTAGGGTAAGGGCATCTATACAACTAATTAACTGGCAGAAACTGTGCACGGACAAAAGTACAGAAGATAATTGAAAGGTCTTTTTAAACAAATTTTGCAAAAAAATGTTTCTCAAAATATACCATTGAGGAACAAATATAAAATAAGAAAGTTAAAACCAATGTGACCTAAATGATGGGTCTTTAAATTAATAAGAAAAGGGCATTAGTAACAATTAAATCAGATGCGTCATTATCATCCTATAAAAATAAAAGCTTGCCAAAAAGTCTTGCAAGGTAATTAAATTGGATAAACTAGAACATTTTAAATTATCGGCACAGAGAGCAAGACCAACCACATATTTATTTTTTTTAAGTTCAGTAAGAGGTTAAAGGTGAAAGTGTTGGTCAATTGCACTCTAAGATGGGTCAATCAAAGAGGATCCGAACAAGGCAGAAATTCTAAATATGTTTTGCTGCATAGCAAAGAACAATCTACAACTGTATATTTGTAAATCCCTGTTCCAAAAGCCCTACAGCAAATGGGCGATTGGTTAATACAGGATAAAGTGCTACAGCAATTAAATAAAGTTAATGTAAGCAAAGCCCCAGGGCCAGTTGTTATTCACTCACGAATACATAAGGGGTTTAGAATAGAAATTACCTTAAGTGCTGCAAGCCTCAGTCTTTTACACAAAAGCCAAATTGCCATCACCATTTAGAAGGACTCCTGAGAACTGTAGTCAGCTGCAGCACCAAACAATATTTCAAGATATTGCACCACCACACTGCACAGTGCACCTGGAATACTTTAAGCTAGTCCACCTATTTATCTGCCTTAATTTTTTTGCCAACTGGGAGTTCATCAAACTTATTTATATTTTATACTATAATTCGATGTTGTATGCTTAGCTTACAAATAGAATAATCCAGTCCTGGTATCTGTTTCACCAGGTCTCTATTGTCCTCCCTGGTAGTAACATTTTGGAGGAATACCATGACATCACTTCTTGGTATTGGAGACGCTAAGTGAATACTTGATGCAGTCCAAAGTTTGTTATGCTGCCATGGAAATGCTTTTGTTGCCATCAAAGATTGCAAGAAACAAGTCTTTACTAATATGACATACATACCTTGTTATCATCTACTCTTCCTTGATCAATCTTCTGCCTGGCTTCCTTACTTTCTCTCCTATGACATTCCTTTCCTCATCTTTGGTGACTTCAACATTCCTGTTAACTAACCTAACAACTCAATAGAATCCAGTTTCCTTCTCCTTTGGCCTCACTCAGTGGACTAACACCCCTAAACAAATAGTTACCTTGACCTTGTCTTTTCCTACCTTTGCTCTGTCTCCAACTTCTCTAACACACCTTTGCCTCAGTCTGACCACTATCTTCTCACTTGCACTGCGCCCCTCACTCAATATATTACACATATAGAACATCTTGGACAATCAGAAATCTAAGCTCACTTAAACTGTCACTTCTTTTCCCTCTCCAGTCTCCACTTTCTCCTCTCTCAACTCTCTCCTGTCTCTTTCAAGATTCTTCATACTACAGTTCTGTCCTATCTTCTGCTTTACGCCATGGCATCACCTTACCTATTAAAGCTCACTCTAAGTGCCAGCTACACCTTCAACCCTGGCACACTAAGCTCAACAATGTCCCTTTACTGTAGAACTTTATTCTGTGTCATACCTGACTTGCTTTATTAAAAATTCATGCTACGCTCCTATAATACTGCTGTCTCCCTTGCCAAGCAAGAGTACTCTCTCTTATCTCCTCCTACTCTCATGATTTAAAATGCTTTTTTCATACCTTTAAATCCCTTCTTAACTCGACTTCGCTAACCTCACAACTAGTGATTTTGCCTTTCACTTTACTAATAAGATTAAGCAAATTCAAACTGTATTGACCCCTCTTTTCTTCTCCTCTTGAATACTGTTCACTACTTCCATTTTCTTCAAATCCGCCACAAAACTGTACTACAAGACACGCTACTTTTCAGAATTCCATCATCTACCATTCCAAATGCACATTTAGTGTCTCCTCTCGTGCCACCTCCTCCCCACTGCTCATCTAAGTTGGTGTTCCCCAAGGCTCTGTTCTTGTCCTCTTTTACTGCATCTCTCAGTAACCTTAATAGCTTTTTTGGATTTTAATGCCATTTATATGCTGAAGATACTCAGATTTACCTCTCCTCCTTCAGCTAAAACGTTATCTTTCTAAAAACTGAACCCATTATCTTTTCCCCTCAAATAGACACCTATATATCTATAGGTGTCTATTTAATAGATTTTTCTGTTGTTTACATGCATGAAGTGTGCCCTGTGCTCTTGGGACAATAGAAAGTAAAACGTCATGTATGTACGTAGTGGGGAATCGCGATGCAGCCTAGAACAAAAGCTAACCCCATTCAACCCCCCAATAACGACAGACCACTTAGTATGGATTAAACAGGCCACAGCATTTATTATCACAAACTAAATTACTGCGTAACACATCCATAATTGTATTTATTAAATCTCTTCTTTTTCTGTAACCAAAACATAAATAAGCATAAATTAACATATATACATATATAACTCCACACATAGTGTTATACAGTTACCCAACCGCCCTTGCCAATAAACATACAGTGGTTCCTAATCACCACTTCCTCTCACCTCCCCCCTCGTCATAAAAATCATATCTTTCCAATGCCCGCCATCAGCTGACCTTATCCACGCTCGATGGGCACGAGACCTCAGGCAACCTAATGTTAACCTTTGAAGCAGGGGAGGTTGAGACATTAAAAATGTGTTCATCTCATTCCATATACTTAAATGTAACCCCTCAAACTCAATTGGCAAGGACATACCCCCGCCACAACCCCGCTGTTTTACACCTAAAATCAGCAGGGGACCCCACCACAACCAGCAATGGCCTGTTTCACCACTTCTCGCAGCGCAAGATGAACAAAGGCCTATACTGACCTCCAGCAAGTGCATCCATCCCCTCGAGATAACTAGGTCACATCCGGCCAAACCCTAAGGCGAACTGAAATCCCCCAAGCCCCCAAGACAAACCTAGAAACCCATTTTGTCCGAATTTCGACAGCAGTGCACCAGGGCACTCACATTGCTGAGCGCACTGCCAACAAGAACGGGCGATAGCCTCAGCCTAGCCCCTGAGAACCTCTGGGAAGAAACAGAATGCGTAACATGTCCAGATTGAAGAGCACCCAAATCCCAAACCGTCACCGAACCCATGTCATTCCACCCAGAGATGACAAATCCCCAGTACCCCCATGAGGCGGGACAGCTGACCCCGTACGAGGAGGAGCCACACCCCCCTCATGTATCTGGTGCCAGACCACCGAACCTCCGCTCCCGAAGGCTTAAGATCCAACCACTCGGTGCCAGACCACCAAACCTCCGCTCCCGAAGGCGTAAGATCCAACCACTCGCCCCCCGCCTCCTGGCCCAAAGTACATATGAGCATCACACCATCCCTATTCCAGGGGAGGGGGTGAGGGGTAGACCGTAACCGTGGAGAGAAATCCATTTAAAGACCGGCAGGGTGAACCCAAGGAACCTACCACCCTAATCCCCACCATTCAAGCCCTTCGAACCAGTGGCGCAAGCACGCCAAGCCTGGCGGCGTCTGTAGCCACCCCCTAACCAGACTGAATGCCCCCTGAACTCTTCACCATCCTTACCCAGGAATACGAGCCCCAGTGGAGCACCCCAACAACATGGACGCAGGAATAACCCAGGGGCGGAATAGCCCTCACCGAAGGAAAAACAGGACACATGTCGGAACCCGGCGCTCCCCCCAATCAGAACGGTAGAAATCCAACTATCCTGGGAACCCAGTACATCCAGTTAGAAGCTCAACTATCACCCTGTGCATTCCATCTACCTCAAGAGAAAGCAGAAAGGGCCCAGTCATGTCAATCCCGCAACGTCCAAGAATGGAACAGATTCCATTGATGAATCAGCAAACCGCTACCAACTTACCTTTCCCAAATACAACAGCCGTCGAGCGGCGAAAGCCTGAAGGAAGTCCATTCCGATGCTTACTCGATCCACCAAAACCCCTGCCCACCTGCAGATGACCCTAATATGAACGGGAAGCCGCCAAGTAAATGCACTCATCCGGCCCGATCGCTCCCACTTTAATGTAGCGGGCCCCACACTGCCTCAGAGAGCGACCCATGGACCAGCTTCATCAGCTGCTAGACCAAGCGACCATGACTCCACTGCCTTATAATGTGGCCCCGCGGAGCCCCCGCCCGAAGCTCGTCCTACAGTGAACCAGATAGAGCACCTGCCATTACCTAGTGAACCCCCGGAAAAACCCCGCCTGACCTGAGTACCCCCGGGGTAAATGATATAGACAGCCTGCACATCCGCACAATTGTCTCACCAGAAGAACTACCCATCTGTCCACGAGCTGGGAACCCCACACCTACCATCAGGGTCCCTAAGGACAGGTGTCAATCCATATCTGCCAAGTGACCCTATGTAGAGGGAACAGTCCCTATTCTGCTCTGTGTCAGTGTGTATCAGGGTCTCTGATGACAGGTGTCAATCCATATGTCAAGGTGTCAATATGTCTTATGTCAGGTGTCAATCCATATCCATTGTGATTTAGGAATGTTAGGTGATTTATGCCCTTTATGGATTAAAACCAGACTCTGCATGAACTGTGTAATTTTCCATGGGAGTTTTGCCATGGATCCCCCTCCGGCATGCCACAGTCCAGGTGTTAGTCCCCTTGAAACAACTTTTCCATCACTATTGTGGCCAGAAAGAGTCCCTGTGGGTTTTAAAATTCGCCTGCCCATTGAAGTCTATTGCGGTTCGCCCGGTTCGCCGGTTCGCGAACATTTGCGGAAGTTTGCGTTCGCCGTTCGCGAACCGAAAATTTGATGTTCGCGACATCACTAGTGGCCGGTAATTTACCTACAGCAACCTCACAGTCTGGGAGATAAATTAGCCGCACGCTTCCACTTCTGTGTGGTCTGCCTGTGTGGTACTTGGTTAAGTAAGCCCCATTTACTGAGCCAGGAACAAAGTATTTTAAAGGGCTCGGGACATAGTCTTAAAGGGGCATTGTCACACAAAGTCTCAGTATGTCCCCAGATGGTTCTTAAAGAGCCAGCACGGTCCAATACAAGTCCATAAGCCCAACTACAGTTCTTAAAGGGCCAGTAACAGCACAATAAAATACAATCTGCCCAAATACTGTATTTAAAGGGCCAATGTGTGTAGGTAGTGGGGTGTTGAATAAGTAGAAAAGTATGGGTTTTGGGTCAAGTGGGATACGGACTGCTCTGATGGTGTAGATCAGATTTGTTATGTGTTCCCATAACTTTTTATGGTCGGGCACGTCCACCATGAATGGGCTAAGGTGCCAACAGCCTGATTGCATCGCCAACATTTGCCTGTTGTTGTCAGGAAAAGGGTATGTAGATGAGCTGGCAAATAGTGCCATCTCATGAGTCTTTTATAATTTCCCTCCTGAATGTTAGAATTTATGGAAGATTTGTGCACTTGGGTGAGTATTTTCGTCCACTCCTCCTTGGAAATATCTATTGCTAGGTCAATGGGTTAATGGGTAAAGAGGAGATGGGTGGGGGAGATCGATTGAAGGTGTCTCATGCCCAGCCAGCATCTCAGAGTGGGAATAATAGTCGGGTGAGTGGCGTGTTGCGGGAGTACGAAAGCCCTGCTCGACTTGTGCCAAAGGAATAGTATATATTGGTACCTGGAACATGGATTCCTCTAGTTTCACCCACTGTTTAGTAGTGGCAGGGTTCGACCATTCGTAGACTCTGGTAAGAAATGCTGCCTTTTGAAAAGTTTCCAGGTAAGGAAGCCCCAGCCCTCCTGGGGACTTTGTCCTGACCATAGTGTGGAATGGGATTCTAGGGTGTTTGAATTTGCAAATAAATTATGTAAACAGTTTTCTAGACTCTGTAAAGAATGGTCTAGAGAGATTGATCGGGAGAACTTGTATTAGGTAGAGGAAGCGAGGGAGAACTTTCATTTTTAATATATTTACTTGGCATAGCCAATTGACATCAAGCTTGTGCCATAGCTTCAGATCTCGGGATACCTCCTGTAGAAGTGACGGGAAATTAAGCTCATACACTTTTGTCAGAGTGTTGGGCAGCAACACTCCTAGGTATTTAATGGCCGTAGGGGACCACTGGGTATTATTTTATTAATTTTTTTGTTTTTATCTATTATATTTATTTATTTATTTTACCCCTTCCATAGCCTCCCATCAAAAAGAATGAAGGGATGTGGTGCACCATACGCCTTGCGGGGTGTGGGAGTAGTTTAGAGTGGGCAGTCAATAGGCTCCGGTACCCCCAATGAGGGAAGCGAAGGGTTGTGGCCTTATTATCCCCACAGTCTACCTTGTGAGTTGCTTGAATTTGGCTAAGACTAAGAGTTTAGGTTGGGTGTAGTGCGTAGGCCTTACCATAGGTACCAGAGGGTGCTAGTGGTGTGGAGACTGGAAAATAAAGTTAACCAATATAGCATAAGAAAAGAAAATGTTACTTGCGCTTTCTCCTTAATCCCTATGTATATTTAGACAAATGGAGGTCATTTAGTTGCTCCAATGCTGCCCATCCCTTGTGTTCCCTATTAAGGGTTAATAAGTATAGGGGTGTATATAAAAATACCCCTTTCTGTCTCATTAGAGATATCTTTGCCAGAAGCTCAAAGAAGCAGGCTGAAGGGCCAGTGTTAGGACCCGCTTAGGGGGGTCTGCCTTGACGTTGGCAGGCGGGCATTCCCTCCAATGGCCATTGGAGCAACTAAATGACCTCCATTTGTCTAAATATACATAGGGATTAAGGAGAAAGCGCAAGTAACATTTTCTTTTCTTTGGTTTTTACTATATATTGGGGCTGATGTGTATTGTAGTCCTTGCTGCTACTAAGCGCAGGACTTCTCTTTTTGTATCAATATAGCATAAGACTTGAGCCCTGGTATGAACACTTATCTTATTAGAGTCTGAGACTGGTTCTGCATCGATCTCTGTGCATGGCGGAAAGCTCAGTTCTCGATGTGCCTGTTGCCCATCTGGGTGATGGTTTATAAGATTTGTGTATAAAATCTGTCAGCACCAGAGTTGCTGTTTAGTGGATAAGGGAGTGCGCTGGATTTTCATTATTATTGTACTTATTGCTTCCAGCAGCACCCTATTTATGCATGTTTAGGTGAGTGCGGCCAGCTCCTTGTTTTCTCATAGATATATTTAGGAGTCTAGCCAACTCCTTGGTTTGCACCCCTCCCTGTCATAGGTGCCACATCCCAGGGCCCTATTTAGCCCTGTACTGCAGAGAACTCGAGATGGATTTTTTTTCCCAAGTAAGTAGCTCATTTAGCAGACATTTGGCTGTTAGAATAGGACATGCCAAAGATGGTGTACATTGACGTTGTGGCAGGCTTATGCAATGTATGATCATATAATGTAACTAAACCCCCATAATTGTTTGCCTAGATTAGGTGTTTTTGAAAAAAAACTAATAAAAACGGTCAGCACCAAAGTTGCTGTTTAGTGGATAAGGGAGTGTGCTGGAATTCATTTTTTTTTTGTGTATAAGATTTGTCAGTCGGTGTAGGATAGCAAGCAACAAACCCCAGTAGGTCCGAGTCTCACTGGGCATAAGTAGGGAGTCCACGCCATGCAGCAGTGCAAAGTCATCAAAATTTGTAATCCAGAGGCACGGGAAGGTCTTAACTATGCCAGTGAATGGTACCAATTGTAATCCAAAGTGAAGTGAATGCGATGACAGAGTCCAGATGTCAGCTAGCGGTAGTCCACAGGAAAGTGACTCTCAGTGAACCCCACTCTATAACAGCGGGTAGTTTTAGGATGTAGATGCTCTTGGGGAAGTTGGAGTGGGACGGCGTCTCTGTTGGTCTGTTCGCCTCTTCTTTGCAACAGATTGTCAGCATTGTTGCTGGGGGAGGTGCTGGGTGACCAAAAGCTGGACTGGCGAGTACCAGTCAGGGATGTGCACATTGTGAAGCTCCAGATCTCCAGAGGTTGAAGATCTTGTGGGCTGGATATGGTGTATGTCTCCCCTCACAGCGAAACAATCAATGCAAAGGGGAAGCCCCAGCGGTAGCGTATGTTGCGAACATACGCAGCGGGTGGTGACAGGCTTTAGCACTCAGCCAAGACAGGTCAGGATAAAGTTGCACAGGATTGCATGGAACAAGAGCGGGGGAGTTGATTGGCGAGCATGTCGCATTATTTCTTCCTTGTAGGACAAGTAATGAAGTTGGCAGATTACGTCTCTCTGCATATCTGCAGATGCATTTCTGGGCCGTTGAGAACGGTGCGCCCAGTCCAAGAGCACTGGCATGTCTCCCGGTGTATCCAGTAATAAATTAAAGAGTTCCTTGAGAATTTCTTTATCCGGTTCTGGTTACTATTTAATTTGTAGCAGTGGCGTAACCAGAAACCACGGGGCCCTGGTGCGAAAATTGCCCTGGGGCCCCACCATACATCTACGTCCTACCTCACACGTCCCCGCCCCCTCCACACATGCAGACAAACAGATACACATGCAAACATATACATACACACAGAGACCCATACATACAGACACACATACGGAAAAACGCATCTGACAGGAACTCTGCTGCCCGCCGGGGGGTCCATTAGGTGGACATAGGCCACCTCTAGGCCCTCCTATGACAGGGGGAACACGGTCATCTTCCAAGCAACCTTGTCGGATATCTGAACCCAGTACCTCCATTTTCTTTTGGAAAAAGGTTTCCAATTTGGCCAATATATTCTCCTTTGGATGGTACATTTTTTTAAGAGCTCTCTAATGTCAGGCTCTTGCTGAGACTGTAGGCTCTCTGAGTCTGCTGGGTTGGAGGGCGGAGATTCCCCGCGATGTGCTGGCGCCATTTTGGGATCGCCTACATCAAAGTGAAGGTCCAAGGAAGCCCGGAAATATTTGGTGAGAGATCCCCCTTTTCCATTAGGGGTCTTCCCTGATGTTTGGTGGCCAGCCTGACCTTTTTTGGGGTTACCCATGTCGCTGTAACTGCCCAGTATAAGGCCGTCAAAGTCAGGGAGCTCAGCAGGATACGTCCATGCGGCTCCGTGGTTAGCCATGCCCCTTCAAATCTATTTTGATCAACCAGTCGTTGAGTCTTTGGGATAATAATATAATCTTTGAGATAATAAGGTCTTTGAGATAATAAAATCCCTCCATTTTGAAATGGTGGTATCTGACAAAATTGTTTAAATAATTTAAATATATGAAAAAAGTGGGAAGTAGGTTAGCGCTAATAATATACAAAGTAGGCAGCAACCTTACAGAGGGTCACCCTCTAACCCTCTGAGTTAAGGATGTACAGGTAAAAGGAGAAAAAGGCTGCGCCAAAAGAGACCTAAAAAATACAATAAAATAAGTCCCAATAAGAATAAATATAAAATAGAAGAATAAAAAAGAATAAATGAAAATGTCAATGTCTGTTGCACACGTCGCACTGGTAGGATGTTCTCTCTTCCTATGATGCTTTAGATCCTCCCGTGATATGAAAAATATAAAAGGGAAAAGGACCAATTGTGCAGGGTGTGGGGTACGTGGCAGATGAAGAATAAAATGTAATGAACTCACATTTGCATGAGCTATGACCAGCTCAGGGGTAATAGGCGTTCTGCAGTATAATCCCTGCTAGTAGGATATCAAAAAAACGATTAAGAAACATTGGCATCTTTTGAGACAAGATGACCTCCTTAAAGAAATATTACCAATACAGCCTAAAATTGTTTTTAGAGGTGCACCAAATTTTAGATCAATTTTAACTAACAATTACACCAGAGAAGTAAAAGAAACACAATCTACTTTTTTAAACGGGATGACGGGTTTTTATAAGTGCAAACGCTGTGTTGTATGTAAGAGTACTAATCCCACTATCCAGTCCAAAATCACTAGTTTTAAATCTAATACAACCAATAAGAGTTATACGATTAAAGATTTTATCACATGTCATACCACCAATGTTATTTACCTATTGGAGTGCCCATGTGGCCTCCAATACGTTGGTATGACAACCAGATGCCTTAAAACGAGACTAGCTGAACACTGCCGCAATATAAAAAATGGATATGCTAATCATTCTGTATCAAAACATTTTGAAAAACATAATCGGGACCCTAAACTTCTTAACTGTATAGGTATAAAAAAATGCAAAGTTCCCTGGAGAGGGGGAAATCTTAAGAATATCCTAGGCAGAAACGAGATGGAATGGGTATTCAACCTACAGACCTTAGCCCCTAAAGGCTTAAATGCAGACTTTGATTTATTTAATTTTTTATAATTTTTAAAAGTATGTGGTTTATTCACCTAGTGTGGTCATTTGGGGGTTATCCTATTCATAGTTGTCACCTACGGCATTATGGTCTAGGATACCCCCAATATGACCACTTAGCAGATATATATTCTTATCCTCATTTTTATCATTATTGTGATATTTTTATCCTGATATTAACATAGAAACATAGAATGTGACGGCAGATAAGAACCATTCGGCCCATCTAGTCTGCCCAGTTTTCTAAATACTTTCATTAGTCCCTGGCCTTATCTTATAGTTAGGATAGCCTTATGCCTATCCCACGCATGCTTAAACTCCTTTACTGTGTTAACCTCTACCACTTCAGCTGGAAGGCTATTCCATGCATCCACTACCCTCTCAGTAAAGTAATACTTCCTGATATTATTTTTAAACCTTTGTCCCTCTAATTTAAGACTATGTCCTCTTGTTGTGGTAGTTTTTCTTCTTTTAAATATAGTCTCCTCCTTTACTGTGTTGATTCCCTTTATGTATTTAAATGTTTCTATCATATCCCCCCTGTCTTGTCTTTCCTCCAAGCTATACATGTTAAGATCCTTTAACCTTTCCTGGTAAGTTTTATCCTGCAATCCATGAACCAGTTTAGTAGTCCTTCTTTGAACTCTCTCTAAGGTATCAATATCCTTCTGAAGATAGGGTCTCCAGTACTGTGTACAGTACTCCAAGTGAGGTCTCACCAGTGTTCTGTACAATGGCATGAGCACTTCCCTCTTTCTACTGCTAATACCTCTCCCTATACAACCAAGCATTCTGCTAGCATTTCCTGCTGCTCTATTACATTGTCTGCCTACCTTTAAGTCATCAGAAATAATCACCCCTAAATCCCTTTCCTCAGATGTTGAGGTTAGGACTCTATCAAATATTTTGTACTCTACCCTTGGGTTTTTACGTCCAAGATGCATTATCTTGCACTTATCCACATTAAATGTCAGTTGCCACAACTCTGACCATTTTTCTAGTTTACCTAAATCATTTTCCATTTGCCTTATCCCTCCTGGAACATCAACCCTGTTACATATCTTAGTATCATCCGCAAAAAGACACACCTTACCATCAAGACCTTCTGCAATATCACTAATAAAAATATTAAAGAGAATGGGTCCAAGTACAGATCCCTGAGGTACCCCACTGGTGACAAGCCCAAGCTTCGAATATACTCCATTGACTACAACCCTCTGTTGCCTGTCACTCAGCCACTGCCTTACCCATTCAACAATATTCGAATCCAAACTCAAAGATTGTAGTTTATTGATAAGCCTTCTATGTGCAACAGTGTCAAAAGCCTTACTGAAATCTAGGTAAGCAATGTCTACTGCACCACCCTGATCTATAATTTTAGTTACCCAATCAAAAAAATCAATAAGATTAGTTTGGCATGATCTCCCTGAAGTAAACCCATGTTGTCTCTGGTCTTGAAATCCATGTGTTTTTAGATGTTCAACAATCCTATCCTTTAACATGGTTTCCATCACTTTCCCCACTACTGAAGTAAGGCTTACTGGCCTATAGTTGCCCGACTCCTCCCTATTACCTTTCTTGTGAATGGGCACAACATTCGCTAACTTCCAATCTTCTGGGACTACTCCTGTTATCAATGATTGGTTAAATAAATCTGTTAATGGTTTTGCTAGTACACCACTAAGCTCTTTTAATAGCTTTGGGTGTATTCCATCAGGTCCCATTGACTTATTTGTCTTTACTTTTGACAGTTGAAATAGAACCTCTTCCTCTGTAAACTCACGTGTAATAAATGACTCATTTATCCTTTTTCTTAACTGAGGTCCCTTTCCTTCATTTTCATCTGTAAATACCGAACAAAAATATTCATTGAGGCAGTCAGCTAGACCTTTATCCTCATCTACATACCTTCCTTCTTTTGTTTTTAATCTAACTAATCCTTGTTTTACTTTTCTTTTCTCATTTATGTATCTAAAAAAAGTTTTGTCCCCCTTTTTTACTGACTGTGCTATTTTCTCTTCTGTGTGGGATTTGGAAGCTCTTATAACTTGCTTAGCCTCTTTCTGCCTAATCTTATAGGTCATTCTGTCTTCCTCATTCTGGGTTTTTTTAGAATTACTAAATGCTAACTTTTTGTTTTTTACTATTTTGGCCACATCTGCGGAGTACCACAGTGGTTTCTTGAATTTTTTGCTTTTACTGACAAGCCTAATGCAATTTTCTGTTGCCTTCAGTAGTGCAACTTTTAAATAATCCCATTTCTTTTGGACTCCATATAAATTGCTCCAGTCTGATAATGACTCCTTTACACATATTCTAATTTTAGAAAAGTCTGTTTTTCTAAAGTCTAAAACTTTTGTTTTTGTGTGGTGTGACTCAGTCACTGTTCTTATATTAAACCACACTGACTGATGATCACTGGATCCTAAACTTTCACCTACAGTAATATCTGATACCAAATCTCCATTTGTTAACACTAAATCTAGTATGGCCTCTTTACGAGTTGGCTCCTCAACGACTTGTTTTAGAGACAATCCCAGTAGGGAGTTTAGAATATGTGTGCTCCTGGCACAAGTAGCTATTTTTGTTTTCCAATTCACATCAGGAAGATTAAAGTCACCCATGATGATAACTTCCCCCTTCATTGTCATTTTAGCTATTTCTTCAACTAGTAGATTATCTAACTCTTCAATTTGTCCTGGGGGCCTATAAATCACACCTACACGAGTTACTGTGTGATTACCAAATTCGTAACCCAAACGGACTCTATGTTCGCCTCACTAACCTTTATTAGGCTAGATTTTATGCTATCCTTTACATACAGGGCCACCCCTCCCCCTTTCTTGCCTTCCCTGTCTTTTCTATATAAAGAGTACCCTGGTATTGCTATGTCCCAGTCATTTTTCTCATTATACCATGTCTCGGTAACAGCGACTAAATCTACACTATCAGTTGCCATTATTGCCACAAGTTCATGGATCTTATTCCCTAAACTGCGAGCATTTGTAGACATGACTCTAAGCTTATCATTTTTTAACACACTTGCTACAGGCACCTTCTGTCCTTGTTTTGGGGGACAATTGGATTGATGTTTTATCACCCTTTTGCCCCCCCCTCCTAGTTTAAAAACATCCTAGCAAAACCTCTGGACTGCTCACTGAGAACATTTATTCCCTTTTGAGAAAGATGCAAACCATCTTTTTTGTACAGTTTATTTCCATTCCAAACAGAGCTACCATGAGCAATAAAGCCAAATCCTTGCTCCCGACACCATTCACCAAGCCACAAGTTAAAGTCCCTAATACGCATCCGCCTGTCGTTCTGAGTGTTATGCACAGGCAGAACTTCAGAGAATGACAGTGTGGAAGCAACCTGCCGTATATCATTGGCAAAAACACTAAAAACTTCCTTAACCTCTGAAACCTCATTGCAAGCCAAGTCATTTGTCCCTAAATGGACAAGTACATCCAATTCCCCTTCCTGCTTTGCTTGCTTAACAATAATACAGATACGTCTCCTGTCTCTGTGAGCAGTAGCTCCGGGAAGACACCTCACAAGACCACCATTGTCCATCTCCACACCTCTTATGATGGAATCCCCCAACAACAACTGCTTTCTATTAGGCCTCACCATAGTCTTCAAGCCTCTCTGCACATCACCACTAGCCTCAGTGCCTCTCTGCACAACACCACTAGCCTCAGTGCCTCTCTGCACAACACCACTAGCCTCAGTGCCTCTCTGCACAACACCACTAGCCTCAGTGCCTCTCTGCACAACACCACTAGCCTCAGTGCCTCTCTGCACAACACCACTAGCCTCAGTGCCTCTCTGCACAACACCACTAGCCTCAGTGCCTCTCTGCACAACACCACTAGCCTCAGTGCCTCTCTGCACAACACCACTAGCCTCAGTGCCTCTCTGCACAACACCACTAGCCTCAGTGCCTCTCTGCACAACACCACTAGCCTCAGTGCCTCTCTGCACAACACCACTAGCCTCAGTGCCTCTCTGCACAACACCACTAGCCTCAGTGCCTATCTCCAGGACACCACTACACTCTGAAAGTGCAGAAAATGAATTATGTAGAACAACAGACTGTGCAATATGCCTTTTATCCACAACTCCAAGTCTACCAGATCCTACAGTAATCCATCTGCCATTCCTAGTATGTCTCTGCGGCAATGGCTTTGCAGCAGTTCCAGCCTGAATTTGTTTACCAGATAATTTACAAATCTCAGACTTCAAAAATACAATCTCCTGCCGCAAGATAGAGAACTGTCTACAGATTAGACAACAACCAAACCTCCAAAAAGTGGAACGTGAAACAAATGCAAAGCAACTATTACACTGAACTAAGTCTGCCATTCCAATGAGGCGAATAATTTAAATCAAACAAATTTTACCTTTTTTTTTTTATTTATCCTCCTGGATACCTCAGATTACCTCCAGTTTATCTCCAGAATATCTCCAACCACACACACACTTAGAAGCAACACTCTCCAGAATATCTCCAACCACACACACACTTAGAAGCAACACTCTCCAGAATATCTCCAACCACACACACACTTAGAAGCAACACTTAGATGAAGCAACCAAGCTCTATTAGCCAAGCTAATGACAACTACCCTTATATACTCCTAAAATCACCTCCCACTAGGAATGTTTAACACCTGGGTAGGCCTCTGCTTATTAGCAAACAATAGCTAATTTAAATAGCAATCAATAGCAAGTAGCTACCTAATCCAATCAAATGCCTTATAATTACCAACAGGAAATCAAACCTTGTGCAGTCAGTAACCTTTTCCTACAGATGAATCTTACCTGTAACAGTAAAAAAGAACTCTTAGCACAACTCTTAGACAGTTGAAGCTTCTGTAAAACTCTCCAGAATATCTCCAACCACACACACACTTAGAAGCAACACTTAGATGAAGCAACCAAGCTCTATTAGCCAAGCTAATGACAACTATTCTTATACTTGTCTGTATATGCATGGTCTCACATATGGTCTTATATAGCAATTGTTGCCCTTTAACCCCTTAAGGACCAAACTTCTGGAATAAAAGGGAATCATGACATGTCACACATGTCATGTGTCCTTAAGGGGTTAAGACATTTTATATTTATTTTATTTCTTAATATTTAAAAATAGAACATTATGCTGCTAGTTCACTTTGCACTAATGTGATGAATACTAACCATGCTGCTATAGTACACATATTTAACATTAATATGATTATCACTATATATACTGTCTATGCCTGCCAATAACAAGTTAATTTTTATATGTTATTCTTTCACTATCCTTATATATGGCTACTTATTGCTATTCAGTACTTTAATATGTATACTAATCCTTTTGCTGATGTTACATATGTCTATGCTAGCTATTTCTATTTAAAACCCATTTCGGGTTTTCCGACTACATCTCCCAAGCTCCCTAGCGCCGATCACAGGACTCCTGTGTCACACTGCTCTTGTGTGACGCGGACCACGTGACGCGGCGCGCGCGAGCACCGCCCACCTAGGACGTTCATTGGATGTGGGCAAGTGCGATCACGTGGCCAGCGCACTACATTTCCCACAACCCCGCGCGGGTCACGTGACGCGCTAGTATATAAAAATAATATAATATTATTTGGGCTATAAGCTTCGTTTTCTATTTTACTTTCGCCCATTATGTCTGGTACACACCAGACCTCATTTCACTTAAGAATATACCTATTTCTAACAGTATTATAAGTTTTATCTCTCATATGTATTATGCCTAACTGTGATTGGCTTATGTTAATTGATGCTATGTTTGGCGCCGTTTTTAAAGTAACAGTGCACCTATATATATTTTATTCTTGCCAGGTTTTAATGTTATTCCATTTTGATAAAACCCCAGTGGTGAAACGCGTTAATGGATTTTATTGTATATTTTAAATAATAAATTACGTTTGGCTTTATTTCTGTGCCATTCATACTTTTATTATATATTTTTTATCACTACAATTTTATATCTTCTTTTCCTGGCATCTTATATATCCTGAGGTGGGGATTGTACCGCCCACGCCATATCTCAAGTGCAGTGTCATCTGCACTTTATATTGTGAGTATATTTATTTCGTTTTTTATCTATACCACATTTTATCTTCAGAGAGCACTATCTGTTGTCTATATATTTTTCTCCCTTCTCCTGAGAATTGGACAGCACCAGACTCTAAGTGGATCAGAATTTCGTGATATCCTACTAGCAGGGATTATACTGCAGAACGCCTATTACCCCTGAGCTGGTCATAGCTCATGCACATGTGAATTTAAATATATGACTGGTCTGTGACTTGCTTATAAAGCCTGGACTGCTCATGGGCACCTGCATGATGGCATTTTTTTAGCATAAATTTAATATTTCTTGATGGACCAGAACTTGGTTTTAGATGGAAAATGTTATTGGGAAAGGTACTTTTCTTTAAACGGGATATGATATAAAATCTATTTTGTATCCCAGAACATTGTCTAGTATCCATAAATTGTTTGTAATCTGACTCCAAACTTGGAAATAACAAGTGAGTCTGCCCCTAACCCTTTTAGGGAAGAAAGGGAAATTGTTGTACTTACTGGAGGAAGATCTGAAGCAAGATATTACCTGGTGGCCTCTTGATCTTCAAGGTCTGCCATGTAGTGGGAAGAATGGAGTTGTTTGTTGGGTGTCATATGAGGGCCTGGTGGGCTGGAAGGTGTTCCTTGAAACCTGTCTATGTTGAAAGGAGCAGTTCCTTCCTCTCCCAGGCCGTACATGGGTTCTTCCCTGATTTTGTTAAAAATTGCACAATGGTGAGATCTAGATCAGGGGCCTGTGTAACTTTCTTAGACAAAGTCGTCTAGGGCATTCAGCTCTTAGCTTATTTCTATCCGCTTGGTCAAGGGCTTTCCTCAACCAGTTTTCTTACATGAGCCATAGAGACGCATTCGGCTGACCTAGGGTGCTTAATATGGTCTGGGTCAAATAATGGTTTCCCATTAACATCCATTATAATATTCTCTTCATCAGATTTAGAGAGAAGCTCAAGTGCCTCTTCTGAGCTTGAAGATGAGTCATCATTTGAGGAGGTTTTATAGGAGTCAGGTTTGCTCCTGTGAATGGCCTACCGAGCTTGTCTGTCTTCCTCATGAGCACAGGGTCTTTTGAGTTATTGATTACACTCTTCAGTTTTGCATGAGACACTTATTTTGTTTTTGTCTTGGTCCTTCCCACCTTATCTGACTTAGCACAGCCAGGGGATTATAAAGGACCATCAAAGCAGTGCTTGCGTTTCTGGGTTACCTTCCCATACCTCCTGAATCCCTGAGTTATATTCCATTCTGATTCCACAGGTGACCAGAATTGGTCTGAAGGAGTATTACTTAAGTTAGTTTTATCACTAGGTTTTGAATTGCTTATGGCCTCAGCCTTAGACTTTGCAAATGCTTCTTGCATGGAAGGCATTGCAGTAAAAATTGCAGATGAAACCGATTTGTGAACAGATACGTCTACAATAATTTTTAAAAGAATCCTCAGTGAGAATTTCACAGTCATGAGTAGCACCAGGTTTTGGTGACTGAGAAGGAGTTGTCTAATTTCTTTAGAATTCATCATTCAATACTGCAACAAATTGTAATTTGTAATTACTATTAGTAAAGGGTAAAATAATGTTGCAAAAGATTAGGTAAAATCCTGACAGGAAAGTCAAATAATTTCAAAGGTATAATAATTACCAACAAAGAGCAACAAAGTTGTAGAGAAATGCTGTGCTGAGGTAAAGTGGGCGGGAAAGTTAACTGAGAACCAACTAACTGCAATTCCCGCCCATAATAACGTCATATGAGGGATTAACTGAAACGCATGCAGCGTTTCGCATGAAAAACTGTCAAATTAAACTGAACAGTGAAATACACTTTCGTATAAAAAACTTATGAACGCGAGTGTGACGAATGCTCCATACCCTGGACATTTTCCCCAAACACCTGGGGGAGTGTGGAAGCTAACCTCCTACCCATTGACTATGGGCCATATACTTTGTGCCAAAATTAATACTTTGCCTTCTATTCACAAGACATTTCCCTGGTTTATTTGTAGGGTTCCTATATGTGTGGGATGTATATTTAACCCCTTAAGGACAGAGCTTCAGAAGCTTGTCTTTCACTTAATGACAACGGCATTTTTGCATTTTTTGCTGTTTGCGTTCAACTGCAATTTGCATTTTACTAATTTATTGCACCAACGCATATTATATACCGGTTTTTTTAAAGTACAGAAAGAGCTTTAATTTGATGTAACATATATATATACATAAATGCTTATTTATTATAAAAAAAATACAGAAAAATGCAAAACAAATGAAATATTTTGATTTTTTTTTACAGTTTTTGCAATAATAATGTGTGCACAATTAGTGCAGGTTAAGGAAAGTAATTAAAAATAAATTCATTTAGTTGCTCTGATTTACAGAATATATAATGTGTCTGGGATTTTAAGTTTTTTTTGGTAGTTACAGGTCACAAAGCACAAGGAGTAAAATAAACTTTTAATGTGGAGCGATTTTAGAATTTGGTATGTTTGTCTTGTAAGCTTAATAGCCATAAAAGAAAACAAAATTGCCACACAAAAGTATATATTTATATAAAGTAGACACCACAGGCTATTTACCTAAGGTTGTTTTGACACTTTCTACGTAGCCATTTCACCGCCAACCTCTGCTAAATATTGGAGTAAAATTGTATTTTGGGGGGGGGGTTTGGCCCACAAACTTATAACAAAGAACTTATCATGTGTATTTTGTAAAGTTGGTGTGTGCTATTCCTGTACAAAGTTTTATTTTGTATTCAGTTACATCTGCTGAGTAAAATGACACCCCCATTGTATGTCTTTGGCACTATTTTGTGAAGCTACAGTTCCATATAAGAGACCTGTCCTTTTCAGTATTCACAGTCGAATTTTGAGAGACGGATTTAATGAGCCTATGCTTCCATTTGGGGTATTATAGTAGTTTGACTGTTCAAAAAAAAAAACACAAAGGCCTACCATTTGTAAAAGTAGACACTCCAGGGTATCTCATAAGGTGCATATTGTGCCTTAACATGCCCCCATTATTTCACAAATATATGACAAAGTATGTGGTAAAAAATAATTGTGTGCTTTTTTACATACGGATTGCATTTTTGCTGGGCATTTTGTATATTTCATATGTGCCACTAAGTTCAAACCCCCCAAATTATGCTCAGCTAAGTCTTCTGAGTAAAAGGACACCCCCATTGTATGTCTTTGGCACTATTTTGTGAAGCTACAGTGCCATACAGGAGACCTGCCCTTTTCAGTATTCACAGTAGAGTTTTGAGAGACGTATTTAATGAGCCTATGCTTCCATTTGGGGTATTATAACAGTTTGACTGTTCATAAAATCCCCACAAAGGCCTACCATTTGTAAAAGTAGACACTCCAGGGTATCTCATAAGGTGCATATTGTGCCTTAGCATGCCCCCATGTTTCCACCAATATATGCCAAAGTATGTGGTAAAAAATTATTTTGGGCATTTTTTTTACATACGGATTGCATTTTTGCTGGGCATTTTGTATATTTCATATGTGCCACTAAGTTCAAAACCCCCACATTATGCTCAGCTAAGTCTTCTGAGTAAAAAGACACCCCTAATGAATGTCTTTGGCACTATTTCATGAAGCTACAGTGCCATATAGGAGACCAAGCCATATCAGTTTTTACCGAACTTTGAATTTTGACGCTGGGCCTATGTGCAATTTCCAAGCATCTTCGCAGGTTTTAAATTCAAACTATATACAAACAAAATATATGAACACAACCCCAGTGAAAAACAGTGATAATATACAAAAAATGGAGCTTCCCTGTATAAGGTGAAGTTTCCTGGAAAAGATCCCCAAAGACTTCCTCTTGTCTTCAGCATACATACAAAATAGAGTAGGGGGTTATCTGCTAAACACAGATAAAATGGAAAAACATAGCGTTTAACTGTGTGGGAGTAAATAAGGATGTATAATAAGCAATTGGCCACTCACAAATTTTCAGATGTATAAAAGCCTTGAGTGTAATCTTTTTCCTCCAGATTTTCTATGATCATCCTCACACTCCCATCAGTAGTTTAGAGATATTTGCTCCAAAAGAGAAAATATATATAGAAAAATAAGGTGCAATTCCAGAGTGTAGTAAAAAAGATTTAATAACTTACATGTATGTTTAAAACAATCAGCATATCACCACTGGGCGTCCTACGCGTTTCGTCCTAAAATAGGACTTCCTCAGGGACTTGGTGCATCAATGACAGCAAAAAGACAAATACCTAAACTTTCATAAAACTTTTTTTTACAGATTTAACATTTTTCTAAGCTTTTTTTTTTACCGTTAACCTCTAACTAGCAGTAAGCAGCACTAACAGTAAATTCCCCATTTTAACATAACTCCCACCCACCCCAGCTAGCAAAATATTTAATTATACAATATTTAAATTAGTTAATTAAATAAATTTAACCCCTGAGGGTTAAAAAATAAATAGAAGTTAATCGTCAGGGGTTAAAAAAAAATTAGATCACAGTATAATACTGTGATCTGTATTTTGATCACTATAGGCAGTGATCGACTGGCAGGGAACGGGTTCATTTTTATTTGGACTGGGTAAAGGGTTTATTTATTATTTTTTTTACTTAACCCCTTAAGGACCAAACTTCTGGAATAAAAGGGAATCATGGCATGTCACACATGTCATGTGTCCTTAAGGGGTTAAACGTTATTAAAACTTTTTTTTAGCTTATTGTAAAACTTTTTTTTAACGTTAACCCCTAGTTAGCATAACACTAAATCCCCCAATTCCCCACTAACTTCCACCCTCCCCAGCTAGCTAAATTTATCATTTTAAAATATTTAAATTGATTAATAAAATAAATTTAACCCCTGAGGGTTAAAAAAAAAAAAAAAGAATTAACCCTTAGGGGTTAAAAAAAAAAAAAGAATTAACCCTTAGGGGTTAAAAAAAAATCAGATCATAGTAAAATGTAATCCCTGCCAATTGATCACTGTAGTCAGTGATCAATTGGCAGGGAAGGGGGTAATTTTTTATTAAAATGGGTAAAGGAGGGTGGGATTTTAATTTAACTTTATTTTTTTTTCAACAGGGGGCAGGATCACTGATGATCCGTCTCCCTGCACTTCACACTGAACCCGGAAGTGCAGGGAGGCGGAAGGTGAGTATGCACAGCACATGTGCTCGCTCTGACATGCTGTCAGAGCGGGCACATGTGCTGGGACAGCCCGATCCGGTGCTCCCGGTCTGCCTCTAATACAGAGCAGTGTCCCATAGGAATGCATTGAAAACCAATTAATCCGTTCTGAAGGTGAGGAAAAAGTAAAAATGAGCTGGCATGGAAACCAACCCACAATGCAGAACACACAATAAAAGGCATGCAAATGACGAAGCTCAGCTCCCTACTGTCACGACACTCCTTAGTTTATATGCCCTCGTGCAGTACTCGCACTCACCACTGTTTCTGTTTGGCACTGTTTCTCATTTCTTTTCGTTAAGCACTACACCTGGCCCTTGTTTAGCACCTATATATTCTGGTTTCTCCCCTCACTCCCTGTCAGATCATTATCCTCTATCCTTCATCCTGTACCTTCACCTGCTGTTTCCTGGTTCCTGTGATTCTGACTCCTTGCTCCTGTGTCTTGTATCCAGTGTATCCAGTGTATACTGATCCTGTGTTCCGATGTCCTTATGGTCCTGTGTTCTTGTCTCTGCCTGGTCCTGTGTCCTGTGCCTCCTGTTCCAGTGTTCGCTTGCAGTGTTCCTGCCCATACTCCCTTTCCAGTGATCCTGACCTTGCTGCCTTATTTTTGTGTGACCTGCTTCGGGCCTTGCTCCTTGGTGTTTATTTAGTGCTTGGTGGCTTAGGATCTGTGCCCCACTTATATTCTGTGGTGGCTGCACTATCCTGACTAAAGCCTTTACCTTTGCCTAAGGACTATCGTGTACTCTGCCTGCTCTATTGTATTATATTGATTTATTATATATTTTTATATATTTGTGGCATTGTACATATTTTGTTTTGTGTGTGTGTGTATATATATATCCTTTGGTTTTCTTTAATACATTTTCTTATTACTCCATACATCGTATCCTTGCATTATTTCTCTGCTAAGTTGGTTCCCACACTTAAAGGGACAGTGCTGTCGCAGGGCAGCACCCCTTCATGTCCTTACACCTACCTTTCCACAGCTTGAGAAATGCACCAAAAAGTCCCAAGACAACTGCAAACAATTTCCATAATGGCTACAAAACTCGATGCAAAAGCCGCTCCAACACCTCCACACTCGACGCCACGTGCTACACACAGGCTCCAGCATGCCGGGGGCAGTGCTATAAACCTCCCAGGTGCAATGCATCCTGAGGAAACTTGCTTTGTATTGCGAAAAAAAATTGTAAACCGAGGCATTATTTTCAATGGATTTTTATTTGTAAACCGAAAATTATGTTAACCGAGGCGTTTGTAAACGAGGTCCCACTATATATATATATATATAAACATATAAAGAAAAATATGTAAAATTACTTCAGAAAACATACAACATAAAGGTGTGTGTGTGTGTGTGTGTGTATATATATATATATATATACTAATATATTTAACCAAATCAGAAGGTATTCATATAGAAAACCGTAGCATAAGTGAATATATAGGATACGTATCTCTACTGGAGCAGCAAAGAAAGAGGAAGATTATTGGGAATCATTCACTATGCCGGATGGTGATTGGCTACTGAGTGTTCCATCTCAGTTACTCCTGTTTTTTGTGTTTTATTCACTAAACGTTACTGAAAAAATGTCTTTGCTGCTGGACTTAAGTAAAGAAAGCTAATGCATAATACGAGCCTCCTGTCTTGCTCTAAAATTCCAAATCTTTTGACAAACCTGCACTCGATCTGATTTGATATCCTTAATTCTAATCAGCATTAACTCAACCGAACATTTGTTAAATACTGCTGTCCCATCTCTACACACTCCTGGTTTTAGTCTTCCAATTGTGTGTATGTTGCTTACTGGTTGACCTTATAATAATATGACAACAAAGGACCATGCAAAGCCAAATTAGTTTCCCTCTTACTTAGTCTTAGTAGCTGAAAACATACATCTAGAAGTTGCAGTGTCAGGTAATTCCAAACTGGATTACTTCCACAAAATACTATTAGCCTCCCTGGGGGTGAAATAAAAAAGGTCTGCTTGTTTTGCATAAGCCTCTGCCAATTGCAGAAAATGAACATCCAATGGTGAAAAACCACCTACTTGGTAAAGGGCTGTATCTACCGCGAGGCAAACAAGGCATTTGCCTTGGGCGGCACTTTCCAGGGGGCAGCAAAAAAACACCACCCCCAAATGCCCAGGCAAATACCTTGTTTGCCTCATTTTATGGGAGCCCAAGAGCTTGACGGCTGGCCACCTTTGGGCTCCCCCGGGACAGGCAGCCAGTTGTTTCCCGGGCGTCATATTCCGGCTCCCGGCATCACTCTGCGGCGCGCAAGGGAGCTGAGCAGAAAGCTCAGGGAAAATGCTCCACTGACCTACGAAGCACCTCTAGTGACTGTCTGTGTGACTGCCACTAGAGGTGTTACTAGGCAGCAATGTAAACAATTCCTTTTCTGTGCTATAGACACCAGAAAAACTACATGAAGCTGTAGTGGTTCTGGTGACTATAGTGTCGCTTTAAATAAAGGAGACTTGAATTTGAAAGACTGATGGTATGTATACTGGATGGCCATGGCCCAGCACAGGGCCTACCTTCCTACACATTGCCCCCTATTCTGTCACCTTCCTACACACTGCCCCCCATACTGTCACCTTTCTACACACTGTATCCCCTTCCAGCCCACAGATAAGAGGCAGGGAGTGGGAATAAGCCCCATTTAATTTAAACGGCTCACCCTTTAGCACTTATCCAATACTACATGCACTACACAGACACTGCATCCACTAGACACACTGCATTAACCACACAAACACTAGATACACTACATACACTGAATGCACTAAACAAACACAGACACTGCATCCACTATACACACAATGTATTTAATACACACACTGCATACAATACACACTACATCCACAACATGGAAGAAAGGAGAAGAAAAGATATGAAAGAGAGGGGAACCAGCGCTGTATTGCTGTATCTCGAGTGTGTGCATGTCAGTGAGTGGCTGTGTCAGTGTATGTTTGTCAATCAAAGTGCGTGCTAATCTTGAAGCAAGCAATGCGGCATTGACAGGAAGAGGTGGGGCAAATTTAGATTGGGGAGAGGGGTGCCCGTGTTTTGTTATGCCTAGTGCAGCACAAATTCAAAATTCTCCACTGTGGGGAACAGAGACATGGATGGAAGGGGGAAGAAAAGACATGGATTCTTCAATACATGGGGTAGATGCAAGCTGAACGGACAGTGTGGCTACATCTAGTGTGTGACACATTACCTACCTGGCTGAGACTGCAGTTTGCAGAGAGATAAATACACGTTTTATATCTGCCCGCTACTTTTTTCCTTGGCCCACCAAGGGTCCCCCCTAAATATGAATCCTAGAGATGCCACTAGGCTCCAGCCCATGTCAGCCCCACCTTTGTCATTTATTACCAATTTAAAATATAGTAGACAAAAAATCTTTTTGATGAAGGCTTTTAAGCTGTGTTATAGAAAAATAAATGGCAGATGATTCATTTCAATATAATGTCCTTCTGCATGGATTGTTTTGAAAACACTTAACATGAGAAAAAAAACATGTTTTTCCCCCTAAGAAACTCTCACAATACTTCATTGTTGATCAATTAAATTCTTTGCAATAGAAGAAGGTGTTTTTTGAAAGAAACCATTGAAACCTGACACGCACAGAGGAGGAAAGAAAAAGCCTGCTTTATATGAAAATTCTTTCATGCACTGAAGAGCTAGAATGGATAACTCACCTGAATGGCCTCCAGGATTATTTACTAAATTATGAATTGTTCAGAATTTTCTGTAGAATGTTTACATTTTAGACCAAAATAAAAATGCCTTTAACAACCCAGTCTGCTTTTTGTTTCCTTCCCCTTTCTGTTCCATTTCATTAATCTGACATCTGATATCACGAGGTAACAACACATGCAAGAGTAGAACTAAAGGTAATGACTGAAATACATATAACGTCAGATGAACAGGATAACACAGCAGAACCATGTAAGTGCAAAACAGCAAATCTGAAATTCACAACAGTCATATTTTTAAAATAGTGGTATATGTTAGTTTGTCCCATTTTTTGGTTTGCTATGTTTGGGCACATGGGCATTTGCACATCGGCTTAGCACACTGGCTGAGAGTGATCAACAGACACGCTCAACCAATGGCCTAGCCCTGCTTAGTAGGACAGCACCTGGGGAAAAGATGGCAGCAGGATGTACTATGAGAAGAAGGTAGGCCAGCAGAGACAGTGTTATGCTCTGCGCAATGTTCTACTGGGCATTTAAGTGGATGTTACTTTGACATATACTAACAGATTGTTGCAGACCACATAAAACACTTCATGGCAATGCTGTTCTCCATATGGAGTGGTTAGTACTTAGTAAAAGTGGAGTAAAGAAGCACAACAGGTGAACCGGCATCAAGGTCATGGGTGCCCAAGGCATGTGGGGAGTGAAAATTGGCCTGTCTGGTCCAATCACACAGAATAGCTACTGTAGCTCAAATTGCCTAAAAAATTAGTTCTGGCTATGATAAATAGGTGTCAGAAGACACAGAGCATTGCAGTTTTCTGCATATAAATTATAATGGGGGGTGGTCCCCCAGACCCTTCCCTTTGGTTGTGGGATGTGGCCCTAAATGATAATGGGAGATGGACCTGTTGTCCCCCCAAACCTTCACCAATTGGCACCAGGTGGTAACTAATAATACAAATATTACCCTCTCCACCCGCAGTTTCCAGGGCCTTAGTCACCCCCTTTATAAAAAATATATATATCCTACCTACCCCCCTAAAGAACTGTAAAATAAGAAATTAATACTTACCATTAGATGTCTTCTTTTTCTTCTTTCAGCCTCAAAAAAGGGCAAATAAAAATCCATAAACTCGCATCAAACTATTCAAATAAAAAGGACTCCGCTCAGACTGAGATTGCAGGACAGGGAAAGCCTTATTATTATTTATAAAGCGCCAACAAATTCCGCAGCACTGTACAATGGGTGGACTAAGAGACACACAATTATAACCAGACAAGTTGGACACACAGAAACAGCGGTATTGAGGGCCCTGCTCAATGAGCTTACATACTAGAGCAGGGATAGGCAACCTTCGGCTCTCCAGATGTTGTGGACTACATCCCCCATAATGCTCTTACACACATAATGCTGGCAAAACATCATGGGAAGTGTAGTCCAAAACATCTGCAGAGCCGAAGGTTGCCTATGCCTGTACTAGAGGGAGTGTAATATAGTGACACAAAAGGTAAGGGTAGGGTAGAAAAGTAGGTTGATATGATAGTATTCACTGAGGGCTTAACCTTATAAAGCTTATAAAGACTTGTAAAACCTTATAAAGCTTTCCCACACAATGCAATTTGATCAAGAGTGTTCGGATTGGTTGGCTCTGACAGGCTTGGCAGGCTCTGACAGGTAAAATTTGAGAGTGACAGAATTATTTTTTTGTCAGGATTATTAAAACATTTTTTTGCGATCAGGTCCTTTTTAAATTTAAATAGTTTGACGTTATGGATTTTTCTTTGGTCTTTTCTGGGGCTGAAAAAAGAAAATGGAAGAAAAAATTATATCTAAGGGTGTTATTTTTTTATTTTACAGGTATTTTATAGGCATGGGGAGATTTAGGACTTTGAAGGAGCTGCACTATTTTTAAATATTGGGAAGGATGGAGACGCAAATCAGAAGCTCACTCCTTTGAACAAACTAAAATGAACAAACAAAGAATGAATAGTTTGGACAAAATTTTATCCAACTAGCAATTCCATTTTCGTTTAATTTATTGTCATTTCTATTTGTTCTTTCCTCTTTCGGAAGTATGGAGGAATAGCTAAAATTGACAATGCCCAAATCTACTAGCCATCACTCTTTTGGCCCTTGTCACTCTGACATGTCACTCAGATATTTTTGTTTGCCAATTTTTCCTGCTTGTAAACATGAAGTTCAAGAACTGACTGTTCACGTGCTGTCTAGTACCTATCTTGACCAGTGCCATTGTAACAAAATAATCAATGTTATTCACTTCAACTGTCAGTGGTTTTAATGTGGTTGATCAGTTTATACACAGTAAATATACACTCTGGGCCGGTGCAAGGATATTTGCTGTCCTAGGCAAACAAAAATTTGCCGCCCTCCATATGTTCTTCCCACCATGTGACATTACAATGCCCCACCCAAATGATCTGCCATATGGGCCAACGCCAGTTCTGCACACAGTGTCTTTTATCTGAAAAGGCAGTTTGTTTACATTAAACAGTCTGCAGGGACAGGCTATAGACACCAGAACTACTACATTAATCTGTAGTGGTTCTGACGACTATAGTGGCCCTTTCATCTGAGTTAAATTATTATTATTATTATCGCCATTTATATAGCACCAACAGATTGCGTAGCGCTTTACAATATTATGAGAGGGGAGATTTAACTATAAATAGGACAATTACAAGAAATCTTACAGGAACGATAGGTTGAAGAGGACCCTGCTCAAATGAGCTTACAGTCTATAGAGATTAGTGCCACTAATAATATACTAGATTGCCTACTTACCACCAGATGAGGACAAGAGGTTGATGATGGGCTCAGGCTGCAGTCTGGCTCCATGGATCTGGTGCAGAAGAGGCTCACAAAAATCAACGAACAGGTAGCAGCTCAATTTTTGGGGGGCCCCTTACACAGCTCATAGTCTGGGCCCCCAGGGCCTGACCGTGAGTATGCCTACAAGGCCCACCCTAAAGTCCACCTACATGGCCCACCCATGAGTTCGATCACAGGGAGTGGAGTGTATGTGTGTAGGGGATGTGTTATTGTAGAGGATGTAATGTGTGTGTTCTTATAGAATGTAGTGTATAGGGATACCAATTTGTGTAAGGGATGTAGCGTTTGTATAGGGGATGCAGTGTGTGTTTGTGTGTAAGGAATGCATTGTGTGTTTCTGGGTGTGTAAGGGATGCATTGTGTAAATCTGTGTTTGTTTGTGTAAGGAATGCAAGGTGTGTTTCTGTGTATGTAATGTAATACAGTGTGTGTCTGTAAGGGCTGCATTGAGTGTGTGTAAGAGTTGCATTTTGTTTCTGTGTGTGTGTAAGAGAAGCAGTGTGTGTGTGCGTAAGGGATGCATTGTGTGTTCCGGGTGTCTGTGTGTGAGTAGGGATGCATTGTATGTTTCTGTGTGTGTGTGTGTGTGTGTGTGTGTAAGGATGCATTGTGTGTTTCTGTGTATGTGTAAGGATGCATTGTGTATGTGTGTAGTGTGAAAGAGAGGATATGTGGGGTAGAATAGGGGAGCAGCTCTTTATTTTCTTTTTTTATGGTGCTCTCCCCTCCTGTCCCTTACTGCTCTCCCCTCCTGTGCCTTAGTGCTCTCCCTTTCCCCCATTTCCCTTAGTGATATCCCCTCCCCTCCAGTCCATTAGTGCTCCCTCTCCTGTCCCTTAGTGCTCACCCCTCCTCTCAAAGAGAGGATATGTGGGGTAGAATAGGGGAGCAGCTCTTTATTTTCTTTTTTTATGGTGCTCTCCCCTCCTGTCCCTTACTGCTCTCCCCTCCTGTGCCTTAGTGCTCTCCCTTTCCCCCATTTCCCTTAGTGATATCCCCTCCCCTCCAGTCCATTAGTGCTCCCTCTCCTGTCCCTTAGTGCTCACCCCTCCTCTCCTGTCCCTTAGTGCTCTCCCTTGCTCCCCTGCCCTTAGTGATATCCCCTCCAGTCCATTAGTGCTCTCCCCACCCGTACCTCAGAGCTCCCCCCTTCTGTCCCATAGTGCTCTTGCCTCCCCTCCTGTTCCTTAGTGATCTCCCCTGTTCCTTAGTTATCTTCCCTACCCCTCTGTCCCTTAGTGCTCTCTCCTCCCCTCCCTTAGAGATGTCCCTTCCATCCTTAGAGCTCTCCCCTGTCCCCTAGTGGTTTCTCCCCTCCCTTCCTTGTCCCTCAGTGTTTCACTCCCCTCCCTGTGCCTTAGTGGTCTCCCTCTTAATGGTCCTCTCGCCTCCCCCCCTCTCCTCCCTTAGTAGTCAACCCCCCCCTTAGTGGTCCTCCCTCTCCCCCCCCTCTTATTGGTCCTCTCCCCCCCTTAGTGATTCTCCCTCTCCTCCACTCCCTCCCCCTCTTAGTGGTCCTCCCTCTCCACCTCCTCCCCTTATGTGCTCCACGCTCTCCCCCCCTTAGTGTTATCCCCTCCCCTCCCTGTTGTGCCTCCTACCTAGCTTTGTAGCGTGGCTGGGCGGCACGGACTGCGGTACTGGAGCATCTGTTTCCTGTAGCCAGCTGGACAGACAGGAAATGCTCACTGTGTGAGCACTTCCTGACAGTCTGGCCGGCGGCCGGGTACAGGAAACAGAAGCTCCTGCACCGCGTTCCACGCCGCCCGGCCACACTACATTGAGTGACTGGCAGGAGAAAGCACTGCTGCCTAAGTCGCCTCTAGTACGTGCTGGCCCTGTATACAATTGCATGTATTATTAATAAATGTGTTTAATATTAGTGCATATGAATAATCTCATATTAAAGAGTTTAAATTCTGTCTGTACATTATGCTAGCAGAAATGCTAGTAAATGTATAGATTTCAATTTAAAGCTCTTTAAAAGTATGGCCCCTCCCCCAACTGTTGATAAAATCCATTAGAATTTGGCACACAGGGGCCAATACCATAGACTGAGTGACAAGCTATTCTCTTGTTCCCTATCACAGTTTTACTCCCCAGCAGACGTTTCTCTCACTTGCTGGGACAGTATAGGATGCACAGACGCCAACGTGCTGTCAGTGAAGCAAGCATCAGCACAGGGGATTGCCCTGCTTGGGTTAGTGCACTCACGCAGGACCAATCACTTCACACGCAGCCATCCAACACAATTTCACTCAGCCAATCACACAATTACACAATCACACTCAGAACCAACCACGTCCCACTCAGATATGTTACTTAGGGTGAAGAAAGGAAGGGCAAGAAGGGGGGAGGGCTTCTTTGATTCTTGCAACGGGCCCCTGTTGTTTATTCATATGCAATTGGTTGTTGGAGTGCCATACTCCCAAAGCATCCATGCAATAGCTCATTCTAATATGAGAGAACACCTATTTCATCCAATCGTATCATTCCATTATGTATCAGCAATGTAAGTTAACCCATGACTCTCTGGTATGTCTAGTGTCACAATAGGGGTAATGCATAGTCCTCTATATCTGCATTTCTACATCTAAATATGTAAAACTATTGATGATAACTTGGGAATCCACTTCAATCTGCAGAGGATAAACAGTCAATAAAAATGACTTTCCCAGGATCTCCCTTATGCCCGGTAGCTAGTGTTGCTCGATAATTAGGGTGGCGCCTGCTAGCGCCGGGTTCCTTTCTGATGCACCAAGATGGTTTATCGCTTTCCCGTTTCCAATTATTCTGGGTCTTTAGGGGTGGGCTTAGCAAGATTAGGTTGCGCCGGACTCAGTTCAGGATGCACTCATTCCGTATAGGGGCAGCCACTGAGGCGGTTTGGCTTGGGGGATGAGCTGATCAAGAAGATCGGGCGGTGGGAATCAGTGAGGTTCCGGTCATACATCGGTGTAAACTGGTGTGAGCAGTATCTCTAGGGGGTTGCCATTGTGGGAGCTGTGGTTGACAATTTTCTCTTGCTTCCCTAGGTCAAGTGGCTTGGATCGTGGGCTATTCCTTTATTTTCAGGGGACACCCTCAGGGCACTATAGTGCCAGGAAAATGAGTTTGTTTTCCTGGCACTATAGTGGTCCTTTAAACCTCGTCCAATTCTTATATCAACTAAAACAGATATTGTAAGTTTGGTTAATTGATTAACCCTTTGTGCACAGGCCTTAAGCAGCTGACTACAGTCATTTTAAACTATACAATACTTATATGTACAACAACAAAACAAATACATTATGCACATCTAAAGAAATTATAGGGGTAACTACAATTAAATCACTTCCAAGGAACTCTGCAAATTACATCCTGTTATAACAAGTAGCAGACAATCACACAGAGCAACATTATCAGTTCCAGCTACTACTGGTCTACAATGATTATTAAAAAAATATTTATATAATGAGATGAGAGATAATTGGATGTTGAAATATCATTGTGCTCTGCACATTAAGATGGTGAGGATCTCTATCCCCACGTTGCAATAGCGTGGGATCACTTACAGGAGCAGTTTGCATTATTGTAATTGTAAAAATGTTTTATGTATTAATTAAAGGAACACTCCAGGTACCATAACAAGAGTGCATGTTCCTTTAAATATCTTAGATTGAAGAAGGGGTGCTTATAATAATCTCAAGCATGTTATGTTTCTAATCTCCTGTCTAATCATGTATTACTTAGCCCTTGGCTGTGCCATTGTTTTAATGCTCTCTTGAAGCTAGCCTACTATTGTGTTTAAATACTAGTTAAATATTTGATGGATTGCTTCATCTTGTTGTACCTATGCATAAGTTTGGCCTGACTATTTACTACTGCAATCTTGCATGTCTATCTATTTACCTCTGACAACTTCCCCCACTCGCAATAAACATAGATGTAGACATGTAAACCTAACTTGTTTATGTAAAACAAAAAAATGTGCAGTATATAAGAATGCCATGCAATTCTTTCCTTATCTTATATTTTATGTTCTTGATGTCACTGTTGTGGCATTACATGTTATATTTTTTCACACACAGCAAAAATAAAGAATTATAAAAAAAAAATGTAGGGGTTGGTTTTGCTCTCATTGGCTATCACTTTCTAATTTTCTAGCTCAGCTTATCTAATCGCCTTTTTGCATGAATGGCTTCCTTATATCTTACATAGGATGCCTCTGATTTGTATGATTTAGATGCACTTATGTTATTTTTAATTTCTTTTAATTAATTTTGAAAATTTGTTTTGTAATTTATATGTGTCCTTTTAAATATTTTAATAAATTGATCAATTGGATCTTTTTTTAGTCCAATCTGCTGTTAACTTCATCTACTTCCAAAGAAGGTATACCCCCCATCGGTGGGCAATAAGCTGTCCAAACCAGAGCAAGGTATTTGAATTCGGTACTGGAAAAGGTGAGCAATATGCCATTTGATGCATTGATTTTTCCTGATATTTTTATCCAACATTCTTCACTAGAAAGAAATGTCTGTTTTCTTCTGAATACTCAAGAAAGAAAGGAAAGAGGGAAGGTTTTTCCCCAATATACACCAAGGTTAACGTGATTTAAGCAAGTCCTTCACTTGGCTCTTCACTTGTGAGTTCAAATTGTATAATTTTAACTGATTGTATAATATATGACATACTTCACTATTGGAAAATCTTTTCCTTTTTTTGCATATATAAATCTCCTTTGGATCACCCGATACTCCTAAGTTTAGGGGTAAGTATCATTCAGCGCTCCACTTAAGGGATTTTGAGGTGGGTGTTTTTTTCTCACTAACCCCCTCTCAAAGCCCTAAACCTTTTCATTTCCTAATTTGGTGGACTAGAGAGATCCACATAAGAGTGTTGTAGCAGCTTTTAATGTTATACATTTATTATTCCTTAAGCGCCTATCTTACACACAGATCACTTTTGTCACGCTCCCAGTTTTAAGGTAGTGACATTACCATTGTGCTTTCCAGTCAATATATACACACACTTGTTTGTGTGTGTATATATATATATATATATATATATATATATATAAACAAAAAGAGAAACCTTGCACTCCTACTTACATATTTAGTGACCCGGTGCTCGATTGCACTATTCAATATTTGTAAACGATAATCAGCACTCCCAGGTATTTGTAGAAAAACTTCTATTTATTCCAAATGTCAACGTTTCAGTTCCTCTAGGGAACTTTCATCAGGACAGCAAGCAACAAACAAATGATGCACAAACTGTGTTTAAATAAGAACAACAATCAAAATAAACTTACAGATCAGCTGTGTATGGGGGCCGGCCATTCCAATTACCACACTACCGGGCTGACACCATCTGCAGTCAATGTCTCATTAAGCACTGCTTACTTCCGTGTATACACTGGTTGCCAAGGTGAGTCTGACGCTAAGCGCCTGGCTTTCACTCATTGGCTTATTCTCCCAGCGACAGCGTTACATGTAACACCGGGGGTTCAAGCGCATGCGTGTGAAACAAAGGACTTCGATGTAGTGTCAAATTCCCGATGTGGATTTGAAATATATCCAGTTCCCACATCAAATACTTGATGATATTATATCTCAATGCAGCAGGGATACACAACTATCCTGCATGCCCATACCTGGTCATTCCGATCACCGAGCTTGCGGGTAAACACCACCTGAGGTCAGAGTCTCGTTGAGCGCTGTATACTTCCGTATGCGGGCTGGTTGCCAAGGTGATATTGACGCTGCGCGCCTAACTTTCCCCCATTGGCTCATTCTCCAAGCGCCTGCATTATCTGTAACCACGGAGATTCAAGCGCATGCGTATGAGACAGACCTCCGATTTAGTGTTAATTCCCGGAACGGGTTTGAAATCTGGCCAGTTACCACATCAAATATTTGATAACATCATGTAAATACACGGATACATAACCATTCTCCCTTCCCATCACCATTTCCTCTATATTCAGACCAAACTCCATTCCCTAACTATGTGTTGTAAAAAAATTACGTGTGATGAAATTAATTAGTTAATCTATTCCTACGGACTGTAAATAGAGGAACTTGGACAACAATATATCTAATGTGTGACTTATAACCTGGCCTCTCTGTGGTCAGGATCAATACTATCAGTGATCCAAAATATACTAAAAACTATGTGCAGTCAAGTGTGACCTAGCCCACCAATAATCTGAGTTCTATTGGAAGTGTAATATAAGACCACTAATTTCCAGTGTCTCTTGCAATCTTATGGAATGTACAAAAAAGTGGGTAAATGTGAAAATAAACAAATATCTATTCTAAAGTGCTAGTGCTGTAATGTGCAAAACCATTTAAATATTATATATGGCCAGTGGCCAGTGCAGTACACATATCTATCACACCATGTGGTAATTAAATTTACTGGAGAATGCCGATTATGGCCATAATCGCCATTCCTAGGAATGGCGATTATGGCCATAATCGGCATTCTCCAGTAAATTTAAGAAAAATATCATGCCTAGGTGCTACCCGCGTTCAAAATATAAAAATATAAAATAAGGGGTTAACTCACAGGTCTTCAGTAAAGTGGAAACTGGTTTCCACTTTACTGAAGACCTGTGAGTGCACCCCTTATTTTTTATATTTATATATATATATATATATATATATTTTTTTTTTTATTCTAGCAAATTAGATATCATTTTTGTAATAAAATATAGTCTGCTTTTGGAAGGGAAGGGGAGAAAAGCAGAAGGAGAAGTGGAAATGTAGAAACACATTTATTTTACTCAGTGGGCCGCGATGGCCATAGACTGAGCCTGACAAGAGATCAGAGGAGCTCCATTGTCAGCCCATGCAGGGCCAGTACTATCCAAGCACCGGCACTGCTGTATGCCATGAGGGCAAGTGGGGAGATCAAATATCTCTCTCACTGGCCCAGAGGTGTTGAAATCCGAAGTGAAGAGGATCCAGGGGATCTGGTCTGCAGCTTCACCGGGTCCTAAAGGGTCCTCTCGTGAGATCTGAGAGGTGACACTGTTACAATGGCAACACTACAACCAGATCAAAAGTAAGAATGGAGGGGGATGTAACGTGTATATATATATATATATATTAAAAAAAAAGTTTTAAATAAAAAAAAATTCAATAAATACATTTTATTTGCTCCTAACTATCCCCTCTCACACACTGAAAACCTCACACACATTGCAACACTCACACACACACACCTCTGCATATCTATCTGCACCTTATCTTACACAATCAGCACCTAATTACACCACAATCAGCCTACTCTACACAAACGCAATCCCACAAGCAGTGAGAAACACATGCACAATTTACTGGCCCATGTCATTAAATTTGCTTACTGAGACAGTCGGTATCCCTCCCCAGTAGCAGTGCTTATTACAGGGAGAGGAGACAGCCTGTCTCTCTCCCAAGTGACAGCCGAGGCTACCAGGAACAACAGGGTTTGGCGGTCCTTCCCAACAGTGAAACGGGGAACTACCAAGACATTGCACAGGAGGCTACCAGGTTAGCTTGTTTTTGGGCAAGCTACTCAATTTACACAGGTACCGCCCACTTGGAGGTTAGGAACCAGTGGTTAGTCTTCCCTTTGGGGGAGATATGTGGCAAACGTGCCTATGCCACAAGCTCCTGGAGGAGTCTGCTAGCTAGCCTCCTGCCCAAAGACTATGGGCCATATCCAAAGACCCCTTTCAGGAGTTAACCTACCCAAGAGACGTCCCCTTGTTTTGGTAACTTCCCTCTCCCGAATTCCGCCGAACGCTCGCTCCCTGGAGGGCGTTCGCATGAACCAACCTGCAAACAGTCCTCAGCGGTACTTAGCCACGATCACTTTGGAACCGTTTTTGGCTATGTGACCTTGCGGCTCATGGTCATCTTGGCCTGGTGTTTTGACCCCCTTGCAGACCTGCCAGGAAAGCGCTTTTTGAGGGAAGGTGCCTGAGACTGTGAGGAGCAAATGCTCCCTGAGAACCAGGAGGAGCACCCCATAGTTTGTCCACAGGAGCTTCCAAACATTGAACAGCAAAAGTCTCAAGAGCTCTGGAACTATTTGGGGCAGGCAACACATGTGCAGCCAGTCAGAACTTTTCCCCACTGGTGACTCCACTCAGGGTCGGCCTTAGGTCTTTAGGCGCCCCGTGCGAAAAATCTTCACAGCCCCCCCCCCCCCCCACGTCATCCATGTATTATGTAATGTTTGTGTGATGACACACAGGCAGACAGTCATACACATACAAACATACACATACACACACACAGACACACAGGCAGACAGTCACACACACAGGCAGTCATACACACACACACACACACACACAGGCAGACAGTCATACACACAGACACAGACACACAGGCAGTCATACACACAGACACACAGGCAGACAGACATACACACAGACACACACAGGCAGGCATGCACACAGGCACACACACACAGGCAGACAGTCATACACACAGACACAGTCATACACACACACACACACACACAGGCAGACAGTCATACACACAGACACACACACAGGCAGTCATACACACAGACACAAACAGGCAGACAGTCACACTCACACTGACAATCACACAGTTACCTGTGGAGTTTATTGTGGAGGCAGTGCAGCTCCTGGAGACTGTTTGGTGGGGAAGCAGGGACTCCTTCCTGCTTCCCCTGCAGCAGTTATATGGCGCTTTTAGCTCCGCCCTGCCGCAGGTAAGCTCCGCCCGCTGCACGGTAAGCTCCGCCTTGCTGCACCGTAAGCTCCGCCCCGACAATTTTTTATTTTATTTTTATGCCGGCCATGTGTGAGCTGTGTTAGCCGCAGGGCGTCCCCTGCTCCATGGCGCCCTGTGTGGCCGCACAGCTCGCACACCCCTAAGGCCGGCCCTGACTCCACTACACTGCATGTATCTGAGAGCTCTTTGGAAAACTTGGGCGCTCCGATCAGGGCACCACTAACTCCTATGTATACTCCACTAAGGTCGATCTCAAGTAACTTGCACATGCACTTTGAGTATCCTTTAATCTAATCCAGGTGTGTCTTTTATGCAACAACTTTGAAGTCACACACTTTATGTACAAGCAATTAATAGGCTATTGGTAAAAGGTGGATAGTTTCTGTAAGGAGCGGATGTTACTAGCAGTAGCAGCAACAAATGCACCAGAAGGCTGGAAACTTGTCCGTCAGTTTTGTAGCTACAAATATCTAGTATTCACCTAGGGCGCCAGCCTGCTAGTGGCACCCACCGGGATCTTTCCTGGTGGTCTGCCTCCCCCTTTCTGGGGCTGCAGCACTGGGCAAGCGGCTCTTGAGCTGCCCCAAGCGCCGGGCCGATCCTCAAGGCGCCCGAAGGTGAGGGCGCAGAGAGGAGCCTTGTCACAGGGGTGCCAGAAGGTGGCCACCTCAGGGCACCACAAAGCTGTGCTGGGTAAGGTAGAGCAGGTACCTGCTTACCTTGATGGCAGGTGCCTGCTCTGCCAACAAATGGCAGTGACCGGCTGGAGGAGAGGGGGACGGAAAAGCCAGGCGGCAAGGGAGGCTGTTCTTGCAGCATCTCACTCCTCCCTCGAGCGCCCTCTGTGATGCTGGAAGACGGAATATGACGTCATTCCGGCCCAGCATACTAAGCAGCGGGCGGGAAGAGTGAGGAGCTGCCCCACACTGGACCCCAGGGAGGTGAGTGTTTGACTGTCAGTGAGTGAGTGAGTGAATGTCAGTGAGTGTTTGACTGTCAGTGTGTGTGTGTGTGTGTGTGTAAGGGAATGTATGTATGTATGTCAGTGAGTGTATGTCTGTGTGTGTGTGTGTGTGTTTGTCTGTCTGTCAGTGAGTGTGTATGTGTGTGTGTCTGCCAGTAAGTGAATGACATGAGGGGGCGGCAAAATGGATATTTGCCTAGGGCGGCAGAAATTCTTGCACCAGCTCTGTTAATAACAACAGCTTAGGCCACTATATAGAGACAAAACTGCAGAGAGGAACTGCAGAGAGGAACTTTACCCTGTATTCATGAACAAGATTCCACTAAATTGTAGTTATTGCTTAAGCCTATTCAAAAACAGCAGGAGTGTGTCCATTGTAAAGACACGTTTAATAAACTGGAGCTCCATCTAAAAATGTGTTCTATATATTGATACATGAAAAATATTTGCTTCGGTAGCTACCAACATGTATCATTGTAAGCACTTTAAATACCATTTCTGCTTTTGATTATAATTCTTCCTTCCTTGAGTCAGTAATATTGGCAGGCTCTTCTCCTTTATTGGTCTATATTTGGAACATCACAGCCAACAAAGGACTTGTGTTTAACAGCAACAAATTACTGAAAAGATTCTAAACTTAACTTGCTTTTAAAGTCTGCTTACCAGTAATGTCTGCCATAACTAGTACCAATCACCTCACAAAATGTATCTTTATGTAAATTGGAAAAGAAAATGCATGTAACAATAAAATAGCCTAGCAACTTCTAATTAACCCTATCAATGCCATGTTGGAGAGCTGTGCAATGTCTTTTTATATGCTGCGGTACTGAAAGGCACATCAAAATAGTTGCATTTAAAATAGTTACCTTTTTAAAATTTTAAAAAGTGGGATTCCCACAAGACGCCAACATTAAGTGGAAATCTACTGGGTCAATCTATGGCAGCGGTTCCCAAACCAGTCCTCATGGCCCACCAACTGTTTAGGATTTATGTATTTACCTTTTTTTATTCCAATGGAGATACTGACAAAACCTGGACTGTTAGTGGGCCAGGAGGACTGGTTTGGGAACCACTGCTCTATGGAACTGTTAAAATAAACATTTGGAACTTCCTGAGTAGCTAATGCTGAAATTTTGCAGTTGGAAACATCCAAGTTAAAGGGACACTATGGTCACCTGAACAACTTTAGCTTAATGAAGCAGTTTTGGTATATAGAACATGCCCCTGCAGCCTCAGTGCTCAATCCTCTGCCATTTAGGAGTTAAATCCCTTTGTTTATGAACCCTAGTCACACCTCCCTGCGTGTGACTTGCACAGCCTTCCATAAACACTTCCTGTAAAGAGAGCCCTATTAAGGCTTTCTTTATTGCAAGTTCTGTTTAATTAAGATTCTCTTATCCCCTGCTATGTTAATAGCGTGCTAGACCCTTCCAAGAGCCTCATGTATGTGATTAAAGTTCAATTTAGAGATTGAGATACAATTATTTAAGGTAAATTACATCTGTTTGAAAGTTAAACCAGTTTTTTTTTTCATGCAGGCTCTGTCAATCATAGCCAGGGGAGGTGTGGCTAGGGCTGCATAAACAGAAACATGATTTAACTCCTAAATGACAGTGAATTGAGCAGTGAAATTGAAGGGGAATGATCTATACACTAAAACTGCTTTATTTAGCTAAAGTAATTTAGGTGACTATAGTGATCCTTTAACATTCATGGTAACCATTTTAGCTTAATAATAGAAACAAGCAAAGAGTCTTTCAAAAGAAAACTGTCGTGAGGGGTGGGGCCTGACTGTGGAGCTGAGAGGACACTAGCCTCAGCAGCTCCTGCAGCAATCACCAAATAAAACGGATTTTCATAACCAAAACGGTGATTAATTGTGACACAAAGGCCAGCAAACGAGAGGATACACAGAGATGAACAAAATGACACCACCCAAGCAACATTACGAATGCTATCCACTCGACAAGTGTCAGAGGCCTACACACATGGCGGGTGCGGGAGGGACTGCTGCTTTCCCGCCGCAACAACAAGCTGACTATGTACGTGGGCCCTCGTTCCCCCCCCCCCCCCCTCCCCCTCTGGACCGCTGGGAATTATCCCGGTCTGCCTTCAAACAGAGAGCACTCACCTCTGAGATGCTCCAAGGCTCCAACCTACAGAAATCACGAGGCCCAGCCAAGATTGCAGACGGCACTGCGGCCCACTTGAAGCAACAGACCACTAGCGACTGGGCAGCAGCCTTCCAGGTGAAATTCTACACCGTATGCAGGCGATTCTGGGAGCGACTAGAGGAGAAGAGCCAACCTCCTGCTCCGACACTGGTCAAAACAGCATCTCGGCACCTGCACCCCCAGCCATGTCACTCCGTCACACCCTCAAAACTACAGAAGCAGGCAAACACCGGGACTGCGGAGACCTACCTCGCCACCGGGTCACCCACAAGCATTGCCCATACAAAACAACACAAGCAGGCAACACCGAGAGGATCCCTATGCAGCACTGCAGAGATTACCAAGGGGCAAAGGCCGCCCACAGCCGACACGCCGGGCCCCTGCAGCAGCTATTATACAAATACGCCTGAGCCTACCTCACCGATATGCCGTTACCCAGCGGAGACAACCATGACAGGAACGTGGAAGGCACAGACAGCGCATCGAGGGCCTGAATAATTCTCCAAATCTTCGCATGGACGGACCCGACTCGGCCGGATTAAAGGGGCAAGGTATGCAACCATCTGTCCAGCTCTCATACCACTGCAGCCTGCTACACCGGCCCCGACACAAGCCACTACACCTGATTATGCTCTTTTCATATGAGGACCAGTTTCTGCCGCAGGCCTGCATATGGGCTCAAGAAAACACCATGCCTGGCCAAGGCCTGGACTACCTGTTCAAGCACACTAGTGGTATCTGGTGAAGGCTTGCAGTTACCTTTATTCCAGCTACCATCCTGGTCAACAGAGCAGGACTTAATGTGTGTTCACATTATTATTATCTGCTAAATACCCAGTGGTACAAACGTTCCTCCCGTGGCGCTGAAGAGGATAAAACCCCTTCAGCCACTTACCTTAATCCAGCGCCGGGCTCCCTCGGCGCTGGTGACCTCTCCTCCCTGTCCGACGTCAGCTCCCCCGTTCGACGTCACTGGAACCAAATGTGCATTCAAAGTGTCCATAGGAAAGCATTTCGAATGTTGTCTCCAGCATCGCAGATGCACCTCTAGTGGCTGTCCGGAAGACAGCCACTAGAGGCTGGATTAACCCCAAATGTAAACATAGCAGTTTCTTTGAAACTGTTATGCCTACATGTGAAGGGTTAACACCTGAGGGACCTGGCACCCAGACCACTTCGTTGAGCTGAAGTGGTCTGGGTGACTATAGTGTCCTTTTAATATGCAAGCTACTACCGAGCTATTAGATCGTCCAGTGTTAACAGCCTGCCAGCACTGGGCATTGGCTAAGCAAACCCACACAGTTCCTCTAATACAAAGTTTAGTTTAAATGTGATATATGATTGTTTTGCTGCTCTAATATATGCAATAACTTTAATGACTTGGTGATAATATTGATAACTTTAAGAACTTTATATGATTTGCACCTCACTTGAATACTTATTTGGTTATGTGCGTCAACTCATGTTTTCTCCTTTAATTTATACCTTTGTTTTTATTTCACTTTACCATGCTTACCTTACATACCTCAGTCTTGGCACGGCTGTATACGTTTCTGACTACTTATGATCTACCTAACTAACACTAAACATCAGCTCAACTTATTCAACACATCACTCTGGAATTCACTATCCTGCTTAACTATCTTCTACCTAATAACAAAAAAAATTGCCTAATTTTCCAATTTCACAATTTGTCTTGCATATTGTATTCCTCCATACCTTGATACCGCTGTTGTGGCGTACTGAGGCAGTTTGTTCATTTTGTGCACAACAAAAAAAAAAAGTGAAAAAAGAAAACTGTTGTGATTTTGTATTACTGTTGAAAATGAAACGTTGCGTGTAATGTATCCCTTCTGATGATAAGTTTGTAATGTGTATATTTGTTAGCAGTGCTTTTCACTGTATTTCCAGGCTTACCCTTGCAGTCTCAGGATTCTACCTTCACATAGTGGAACAGCAAGCATGGACTATATCTCAGCACCAAGTACCCCTTATATACTGTAGTTTCTGGCCCTGGGCTGGTGCTAGTGACTGCAACTACCTTCTTTAATATTTATTTCTGTTTTTAAATGTTATAAAAAGGCTATACTATACGCCTGGGGTTCCCATTTAACTATTTGCTAGCAGGCTGCTAATAAAAATGCAATTCATTTGTAACTATAGTTTTAATAATCATCGTTTTACAAATTCTCAACATATTTGCCCTATATAAAAAATAAAGTGATTAACATTAAGTAACCACGAAAGACCCAAAGCGCAGACTGTGCAAAGAGCCCTCTGAAATAATCCAGCACATAGTAACCAGGTGCAAGATGCTAGCAGGAACAGCATACACCGAGAGGCACAGTCAAGTTGCTGGGATTGTGTCGCAAAATAGCTGCACCAAAAATGGCCTGACCTGCCTCAGTCCAGATGGGAGATTCCACAAAGGGTAATTGAGAATGACAGGGCTAAGATCATGTGGGACTTTCAGATGCAGACTGACAAGCAAGTACTTTCCAACCAACCCAACATTTTGGTGGTAGACAAGGAACAGAAGGCTGCAGTGGTGGTAGATATGACAATACCCAATGACTATAACATCAGGAAGAAGGAACATGAGAAGGTGGACAAATACCAAGGACTGAAAGAGAAGCTAGAAAGGATTTGAGAGGAGCACTCAGGGCTGTGACCAGCAAGTTGGGGAAATGGCTTCAATAGATTCCAGGTGTAACATTTGAGATCACTGTTCAGAAGAACACGCACATGTTTTTGGTTGTGTGCCACTACTTATTATTGCTATTGTGTGGGGTATTGTGAAGCAGTGTTAATTTAGTTTACTGACACTTTTTATCATAGTTTTCGTTAGCTGCATGTTTTTACTGATGAAAACTAAACTATAACTAAATAAAAATTACATTAAAAGGGCAAAAACTATGGCGAACACTGTTGGGAAGTCCACAGAGTGTTGTAGCACCCTGATTCATTATTTATAGCACCTATCACACATTTTAATATGCTTAATTATCCTTTTTTTTGTTTGATCTCCTGTAAGAGGATATCAGATGTCTGTGCTCTGGATGGACGCTCAGTCTTTCACTCTGGAGGAGGTTACCGTTAACATATCTCGGTGTATGAAAATATATATCAGATCTGTTTTCTACCTGGCTTTTTCGGCATTCTCTGTGCTAGGTTGATTGCCTATAGAAATATGAGAAGCAAACCTATTCATCGCCGTCAAGATGAGTTCAGTTGTTTCTCTTTTATCGTTCTCCATTTCTTCTTCCACTTTGGACCATTGGGTGAAGTGAATTATGTTTCAGGCTGTGATCGATGTCTCATTTCTTAGCACTCATTCCTCTAGAGGCGCTGCAGCATCCAAGATGGTCGTGTTAGTGACCATTTGGAATGGTGAGGTAGCTTAGTGTGCTAGTGCTTCATCGGTAGAATCTGTTCAATCCTTTGGGGTTGCAGGTTCAAATGCCAGCATGGTTGACTCAGCCCTTTATTCATCTGAAATTGATAAAATTATTACCATTAGATTGGGTACTAGTAACATTCCCCTGTTGGATGTTGGGTAAAAGTAACATCACCTGGATGTAGTTGGAAACCAGAGTAATCTGAATGTACCTTTCCAGGTTAAATTCTTTGCTAATATTTGTGACTCTTGTCATATTCTGATTATGCCTATACTTATGGTTGGCTTATTTCTATTATCCTGTAATCACTGCTTTGATGTACACCTATGATTGCATGTGATTCCCAGACCGAATCTCGGTGACTGGTTACTCTGTTCTTTTCTTTTTATTGTAAGAAGTCTTTGTGGGAATTCTGGCTTGTTAATTTTCTCCAATCGATTTTGGTTTTGCTCATATGGTTTGCTGTCTGTTCTTTGTTGCTGTAGCCTGACATATCTGAGTTTTTATGGAGAACTATGTTTCAGCACATCGCTGGCTGATCCTATTGTTATATTTGTTTGTCATGTTGTAATTTCCTTGTTTTTTTTTTTGGGGGGGGGGTGAAGGGGAGTTGATTTGCTTTCTGCCTGTTACAAAGAAAGATGAAGTGCCGGGCCTGTTTTGTGTTTTTTTTAGTGCTGAGGTCGTAACCAGAGGGGGTTTGTGAAATACTCTTAACTCTTTTTTTCTTTGCTGCTGTAGGAGGTGAAGAAAGAGTTAAAGGCACAATCCTTGCCTCTGTGTCTTTCATAAAATCATGACTTTACATCATGACATAGCAAAGTTATGTAATTATACTAAAAGGTTGGTAACTACAAAATCAAACACTCACCATTAGTGTTACATCAGAGGCGGCTCTCTAATTAGGCCATTTAGGCGGCCGCCTAAGGCCTCGCGCTGATGGGGGCCTCGCGGCCGCCTAAATCGCCTTAGGGCAGTGTGACAGGTCGGGTCCTCGGTCAGAGACCGAGGACCCGACACAGGAGGTGGCCCGGCGGCTTGCCCTTAATGCCGCCGGGTGCGAGGCCCCTCCTATGCCTGCCCGGGAGAGAGCCAGCCTGTCTGCAGCTCCGCCGAGTGCAGAGCTGCAGACTGAGTGGGTCTCGCGATCTCACCCAATCAAATCGTTGCCGCGGGTTACCACGGCAACGCTCTGACTGACTGAGATCGCGAGACTAAACTCACCACGTGGTCTACAGCTCTGCACCCGGCGGAGCTGCAGACTGTAAAGGGAGCCCACCGGACCACCAGGGAAACAGCCTGGCCGCCCACTGGACCACCAGGGAAACAGCCTGGCCGCTCACTGGACCACCAGGGAAACATAAGGTATTTATGCCACCCCACCACCCTCTGCCCCAGCCACCCCACCAGCCACCCCACCACCCTCTGCCCCAGCCACCCCACCACCCACAGCCACCCCACCACCCTCTGCCCCAGCCACCCCACCACCCTCTTCCCCAGCCACCCCACCACCCACAGCCACCCCACCACCCTCTGCCCCAGCCACCCCACCAGCCACAGCCACCCCACCACCCTCTGCCCCAGCCACCCCACCACCCTCTGCCCCAGCCACCCCACCACGCTCTGCCCCAGCCACCCCACCACCCTCTGCCCCAGCCACCCCACCAACCTCTGCCCCAGCCACCCCACCACCCACAGCCACCCCACCACCCTCTGCCCCAGCCACACCACCACCCTCTGCCCCAGCCACATCACCACGCTCTGCCCCAGCCACCCCACCAGCCACCCCACCACCCACAGCCACCCCACCACCCTCTGCCCCAGCCACCCCACCACCCTCTGCCCCAGCCACCCCACCAGCCACCCCACCACCCACAGCAGATTTAGATTGTATTACTCCAACTCTTTTTCCCACTACTGGTTACTTATTCTCACTCAATTTGTGATCCAAATTGCAGGAAAATGCCAAATATTTTAGCATGTACTGCAAAATATATACATAATTATGTATATATTTTTCAGTACACTGATTGGCCCATTTTCCCACACTTTATTGTACTTCTGAATAATTTTCAGAATATATTTCATGGTCAATATTTGGACAAGCTGAACCATCAAATCTACAAGGATCATGAAATAAATTTCCCTTCTGGAAAAATGGTTCAGCTGAACTGAATTTTCATGTATAGTATTTACTGGGATGTAGAGTGGACTACTGAAATAAAATAACTAAGGGCATTTTAATTTAAACTTTATGCCATTGCTATCCAATGTCAAGATGCACAAGATCCTTTCTGCCTTACAACAGTAAATGGCCATAGGATGGTCAGGGCTGATGCAACAGCATAGGTCCACAGCATAGGTCCACCAGACCAGAGGTAAGAAAGAGGCACGCAAAGGAGCTGGGAGGATGAGAAACATGAAAGGGACTGGGGGGGGGGAGAAAGACAACACAGAGGTTTGGGAAGTGGAGAAAGAGAAACATAAAAGTGGCTTGGGGAAGAGACTCACAAAAGGGTCTGTGGAGAAAGACATACAGAGGTACTGGGGGCAAGATACACACAAAGGGACGTATGAGGTGGATAAGACGCACAAAGGGGTTGAAGGGAGTAACAAACAAAGGTCCTGGGGAAGTAGAGAAAGAGGAACACAAAGTGGCAGGGGAACAAAGGAGCTTGGTGGATTAAAAGACACACAAATGAACTGGGATGAGTAAGAGAGGCGCAAAAGGACTGAGGTAAGTAAAAGACACACAAAGGGTTTGTGGGATGTAAGAGACACATTATGGGACTGGGGGACATAAGACACACAAATGGGCTGGGGGAAAAGTAAGAGATCCACAAAGGGGCAGGAGAAAACAAGAGACACATAAAGAGGGGGGAGTAAGAGACTCACAAGTAGGGTGTAAGACACATGCACAGATCCTCGATCATGGAGACCTTTTCATCGCCTTGCCAGTTCATGGATTCACAGAATATTTAATTTGTCTTTTTATATACTATATATACACAAAGGAAGTAGGTTTAGCAATTACATAATATTAAAAGATTGCAGAAAACATGAACAGATTAGAGCAAACATGGTTGTGTTTGAATGTGGACAAAGTCTAAAGGCAATTAAATAAGATAAAGGTTACTTTTGGCATAGTTTAGAAATTACCTGTCTGCAAAACACTCATTAGCAACTTCAAGTAACACTGATCTAAAGCCTAAAAGCCGTTAACTCATGAATAACAGCTTATTTTGCACTTGAGTTTATTTTTCAGCTTGGCTAACATCTGTGGTTTTATTTACTATTTTATTAATGTTTGTAATGTCATGATACACACAACTAAATTATTAAAGATGAAATAACTGTAGTTATAGTTCTACTTTGTGCTTGCAGGGTTGTGAAAAAGGCATATAAAGTTTTGCCCCATCTCCTATCAGTCAATTCTCATAGCTATATGGAGGCAAATAATTTTTGCCTCCATATAGCTATGTAGTGTACCATCCAGAGCTAGAATTATGGCTATTTGAAGTGCCAACCAGGTCTATTTCACCAGTTGGGCACATTCCACATGGCACCCCCATGTGTTCCTTTCTTAATATATTTTATCACAATTATGTCAAGATGTTATGTCAAGAAACTAAACAAGTCTTATTTCTGTTGTTTTGTTTTTTTATACTACCCATTCACCCCCAATACTTGGTAAAATATGCTTGGGCCTTAGGACCTCTAACCAATCTGGGTCTTTACTACTTTGGATCATGGGTCTGAGAATTTCCTGGTTTTGTTCAGATGATTGAGGAGAAAACATTTAGCACACCTAAAGGGATTGGGAATTTAGAGATTCATGAACCCATCATTATATTACCCAGTTTCCATCCAGGGCCTAAAGGAAAGGGTTTTACTGGACCTCTACCATAGGAACATAGAAGCTGGTAAATACAAGCTTTACCAGACACTACTTGCCTTTAACCAATGAATTATTGTGAGCCCATGCAGGCTTCCCATCAATATGATCAAGGGCATACATATCCTAAGTTTCATAAATGGAATCTCTAAAGAACAAATGTTTGAAATCTCTTGTTACTCTGAAACTGCTATGTTTTAAGCTGCAGGGTTAAAACTAGGGGTACCTGGCACCCAGACCACTTCATTGAGCTGAAGTGGTCTGGGTGCCTATAGTGGTCCTTTAATAGTACTGGGACATACAAGATAGTGAGCATATATGCAATTGCGACAGGTAAACATATACAGCACTACAGTGTTGCATTCATGATGGCAGGGAATATAAAAAGCAGAATAGGCGTTTGCCCTTGAAACATCTCCTACAAAATCCTCCATTGTCTATCCCACCAGAAATAAAAAAATGTCAATGTAAGCTATGAGTCAGATAAGAGAAGGGAATAACAATGGAAGCATGTCTATACTGCATTAGTGGGGTGATTTTTGTCAGCACCTGTCCAGAAATACTGGAAATCTGTCAGTCTTAGAGAAGGACAATTAAGCCCCTCCAAAAAGTGTGTGATTTAGTTTCTCATTTATTATTATAGATGGTGTGTTTTATCTGGGATAGCCAAGTTAAAAAGTTTTTGTTGACTCCAAAATTCTTCTTATTTCCAATTAAGGGAAATCTTAAAACTTAAGAAAACAGGCATCTTAGACAGTGCTATGCTTCCAACTTTGTTGGAACAGTTTGGGGGAGGCCCTTTTCTATTCCAAAATTATCCCAGTTCACAAAGCAAAGTCAATAAAGACATGGCTAAATGAAATTGGTGTGGAAGAACTTGACTGGCCCACTGACCTCAATCCCATTAAATAATTTTAGGATGAACTGGAAAAAAGATAATAAGCCATCCCAGAAGACTGAAAGCTATTTTGCTACATTTACCTATTTTGTTACATTACAGCCTTAAGTTCAATGTTTTATTAATCTGAATTGTATGTGATGGATCAGAACACAATAGTCTAAGTTGGTGAAGTGAAATCAGAAAAATATATACATAAAACTATTTTTTAGAAATAGAAAACAGAAAATTGGCATGTGCGTATGTATTCACCCGCTTTGTTATGAAGCCCATAAAAAGCTCTAGTGCAAACAATTACCTTCACAAGTCACATAATTAGTGAAATGATGCCCACCTGTGTGCAATCTAAGGTTCACATGATCTCTCATTACATATACACACCTTTTCTGAAAGGCCCCAGGGGCTGCAACACCTAAGCAAGAAGCACCACTAACCAAACACTGCCATGAGGACCAAGGAACTCTCCAAACAAGTAAGGGACAATGTTGTTGAGAAGTACAAGTCAGGGTTAGGTTATAAAAATATGTCCAAATCTTTGATGATCCCCAGGAGCACCATCAAATCTATCATAAACAAATGGAAAGAACATGGCACAACAGCAAACCTGCCAAAAGACGTCCGCCCACCAAAACTCACGAACCGGGCAAGGAGGTCATTAATCAGAGAGAGAAAACAGAAAAAGGCGTATACCGTGCCTAGTAATTTATATAAATACAAAATATACGTACATATATTCTCGAGTGTTTGCAATAGATCAAAACCTCGGAATAAAATGAAATAAAAATAATAGTGCAATACAGTAAGCTAATATCGTGAAGTGGTGAATATAACTATACACAGTCCACTCACATTTATATGAGCTATAACAGAGCTCAGCTGTAATGCGCTTGGACGGTACGATCCCCATCTCAAGATATGTTGTTATAGTTGACACAGGTATTTCCAAAGTACAGTATGCGTAGTATATGTAAAGAGAAAGAGCAGCCAATGGCGAAGTAAGTACTTGTGATGAAATAAATAATGAATAGTAATGTACTTACAATTTATAGAGCATAACACTTGCTCTAGTATAAACAGCTTGGGTGGTATAATCCCCACCAGGGATATGCAGGATCCAGGAAGCAGCAAAAAGAATGAGTATAAAAAGTAACTAATAAAAGTATATTTTAATATAAACAAACCATAAAAGGTATAAAGGAGAGTCCCACTTAACGCGTTTCGCCTGATAAGGCTTCTTCAGAAGTGTGGTATAACCTCCTCTGGGTTCCGTTTATATATGCTTCTAAATTGGTGAATTGCTTCCTGATGTGTCTCTTCCTGTGTCCTGGTTCCAGTTGAAACGAACGCGTCATACTGGAAATGACGCGATACACGCGTCATACCGGAAATGACTCGGCGTCATATAGCAGTTCGTGTGTTATTGTTGCGCTACTATGGAACGCACGCATCGCTCAGAGACAGCGTGCGTCGCATTCCAGGCGCTACCATCAGGTATCCAGACAACTCCAACGAAGGAGGAGTGTGAGACGGGGATCGTACCGTCCAAGCACATCACAGCAGAGCTCTGTTATAGCTCATATAAATGTGAGTGGACTGTGTATAGTGATTTTCACCACTTCACGATATTAGCTTACTGTATTGCACTATTATTTTTATTTCATTTTATTCCGAGGTTTTGATCTATTGGAAACACTCGAGAATATATGTACGTACATTTTGTATTTATATAAATTACTAGGCGCAGTATACGCCTTTTTTGTTTTCACTATCTATTCACAAGGTTTTTGTTCTGTATACTGCAGCCTGTTCACAATCCCTATAGTGAGCACCTATTACCCTTTCCCTTTTTTATTAATCAGAGAGGCAGCACAGAGACCTAAGCTAACCCTGGAGGAGCTGTAGAGTTCCACAGCAGAGACTGGAGAATCTGTACATAGGACGACAATAAGCCATACGCTCCATAGAGCTTTATGGTAGAGTGGTCAGAAGAAAGCCATTACTTTCAGCATAAAACAAAATGACACGTTTTGAGTTTGCGAAAAGGCATGTGGGAGACTCCCAAAATGTATGGAGGAAGGTGCTCTTGTCTGATGAGACTAAAATGTAACTTTTTGGCCATCTAAGAAAACGCTATGTCTGGCCCAAACGCAACACATTACATCACCCAAAGAACACCATCCCCACAGTGAAACATGGTGGTGGCAGCATCATGCTGTGGGGATGTTTTTCAGCAGCCAGGACTGGGAAACTTGTCAGAGTTGAGGGAAAGATGGATGGTGCTAAATACAGGGATATTCTTGAGCAAAACCTGTACCACTCTGTGCGTGATTTGAGGCTGGGACGGAGGTTCACCTTCCAGCAGGACAATGACCCCAAACACACTGCTAAAGCAACACTTGAGTGGTTAAGGGGGAAACATGTAAATTTGTTGGAATGGCCTAGTCAAAGCCCATAGAAAATCTGTGGTCAGACTTAAAGATTGCTGTTCACAAGCGCAAACCATCCAACTTGAAGGAGCTGGAGCAGTTTTGCAAGGAGGAATGGGCAAAAATCCTAGTGGTAAGATGTGGCAAGCTCAAGACTTATCCAAAGTGACTTGGTGGTGTGATTGCCGCAAAAGGTGGCTCTACAAAGTATTGACTTTTGGGGGGTGAATAGTTATGCACATTGACTTTTTCTGTTATTTTGTCCCATTTGTTGTTTGCTTCACAATAATAATAATAAAAAAATCTTCAAAGTTGTGGGCATGTTCTGTAAATTAAATTATGCAAATCCTCAAACAATCCAGGTTAATTCCAGGTTGTGAGGCAACAAAAGACGAAAACTGCCAAGGGGGTGAATACTTTTGCAAGGCACTGTACATATTAATGTCTATGTATTTAAAATGCCATGTCATAAAAATCCCTGTTGGTGTGATGGTCAGGTGTCCCAATATGTTTGTCCATATAGTGTACCACTGGACAAATTCAGAGGTTGTTGTTTTTTGTAGAGTCCATGCCTCAACACATCAGCGCTGTTTTGACAGCATTAGGGGTACATACATTTGACAGGCGGCTTAACTGTTGTGATTGATCATTGTAACGGTTATCACCAAATTAGTTTAAAGAGTTTTTGTTAAGTAGTTTTGATTTGACAGTTATTTCGCAAATGCATAGTAATGTATTTTTAACATTTTAAAATGTCTGCCAAGCAAAATTACTAATTGATCATTAGATTAATATTGTAAAGCACTACGGAATCTGTTGGCGCTATATAAATGGCAATAATAATAATAATAAATATGGCCAAGCATGAGAGCATTCGTATAGTAAGTGCATAAAGCTTGCATATAGCAACGTAAATTAGAGATATTTATATTCACAAAGTATTGACAAAGGTTTGTGAGTTGAACATGAAATTCAAAATGTCCACTTACCTATGTGACCTTGGACCCCCCCTTATGATATATGGGGCAATCGATATTTTACAGTAATAATAGGTTTAATAAGTTGTGTTATAGCTCAACAGTAAAAATAAATGCACATGTGTGTAATTGGATGGCATCCTAAATGTCAGTGGTTTAGATGGCCATCTTGAATTTTATAATATCTTATATTTTGACAGTATGTAAAGGACTTTGCTATGGACACGTATGCCAAATTTCATATTGTTCTAAAAACTAGTTTCAGAGAAGAAGTTGTTTAAACAACTTGAACAAATCCTTGCAGAGCATTCGGTAAATCTGGAGAATAAATGGTTCTGGAGAGACAGATGTGCAACATTAGTTGCCAAGAAAAGGTGACCACAGGGTGACCAGTGACCTTTTTATTGCAAAGGTTTTAGAGCACCATAGGTCTCTACTATTTTGCCAAGTTTCAGTAGTTTTTAATTAGTGGTTTTGTTTTTATAGGAATAATAATAATAATAAATATAGCTGCAAACCAATCATACTGGCCAAGCACAAAAGCCTTGATAGAGTTTTAAATAGTAAAGATATATATTTTTTAAACTTATTTGAATATTTCAAGTAATACAATATGGCCTCTAAATCCCATGATACATGGGGTTCATATTAAAGATGACAGAGCAAACTGTTGATATTTATCATGGTAACAGTTTTCAATATCTTCTATCAAGCTTGTCTGGTTTTGTGGTTATTTTAATAGTTAATTTGCACATTTGTGACAATTTCAAAATGGCTGCCAAACCACATGACAGTAGAGGTGGGCAAAACATAAGTGCATTTATAAGGTACACACATAGATATTGTATATAAATAACTATATTACAAAGATTTGCATTTTAAAATATATTGGGAAATTGCGCACTTTTGATTGGAACGTAATAACTATATTTTTTATAAGTTCTAATTGGTTACATTTTTTAATATTTTGGTCTAAAAAAAGGGATATCATTTTTTTCCTGCAATGTATCAGAGATCATAGAGCACCAGGGGGCCATAGCATCATCCAAATCAAATTTAGTTTTAATATTTCAAATGACATTAAAGAATTATTTTCAAAATATCAATGTTATAAATGGATTTTGAATGTCAATCTTCTCAGTATTTCTCTATGATATATGTAATAGAGATGAAGAAACATATAGCGCCGCATTTCTAATAAAATCTATGGATAAGTAAGGAATACACTTACAGATTTTGGGAGCTCTTGAAAGCTCCACTTGCATGAGCATGAGCGGTACAATCACTGCTTCTAGATTATTATTAATTAATAGCAAGATGCTCTAGGTTGTGTGTTTCACCAACTTGGCTTTTTCAAAGTGACACAAGTATACTACAGTAGTGATACTACTGCTCACGCTCATACAAGTGGAGCATTAAAGAGCTCCCAAAATCAGAAAATGTATTCTTACTTATCCTTCCATTTTACTAGGTGTATGGCACTATATATTTCTCCATATTTGACACATGTAGCATCGATAAATACTGTAGGACGCTAACACTCCCTTCCCGTACAAGGGATTTACATTATCTGCAAAGAGGAGAGACTCCACTGGATGTTCAAGCTGCCTAGCCTTATCTAATACTACAGGAGAGCTGAACCACCATATAGACTCTAGACCAATTTGAAGTGGGTTTTGCCATTTTAAATAAATTATCCCATGCTTTCATGGAAATCATTGTTGATGGAAATAAATTCTAGGACTAGAATACCAGTAGATTTCTCTGAATGGGTGGGGTATATAATATATAGTTGGAAATAACTGATACGAAAAGTATCCAGTCAATTGCAATACATTTTTTCCCAATGAAAATGGTATCAAAAAGCATACCCATCAGTTTAAACAGTTGGTGATAACATATCAAGTTTGTCACTGGATACCTTTATGATAACATTTAGCAACATTAAATGACAAAGTCTCGTAATGGATAGGAGCACTCCTGATGAATCCGGCAACAGCTGTCGGGTGTAACACGCGTTGAGAGCAGACATTGGCATTACTTGGATTTGCAGGGTTTTTTTTCCACTTATTACTTAAATTTAGTTTAACTTGACTCTTCCACTCAGGACTCCATATAGACTTTTATATATTCAAAACTTGGTATCTCCTGAACTACAGGATATTGGGGTACTATTATTTTGACCAATCTTGATAACTTCAAAATTTTGGCTTCTGACATGGAGGCTACATGTTCCGGTTACCAACCAAATATGCAGGGATTAGAAATCTATTTACTTACTTTAGACTAGCATAGGGATCAACCGGTGCATGCACCCTTCCTGTTATCCCACACATGAATTGATAGATGTCGGGCTGTACATTTCAACTATACTTCCACAAACCTACTTATTTCCTTTGGGTAGGTCTCCAGCCTACTCGGCATGCCATCTATACCTTATGGGACTTTGTCATATTATGTTGCTAAATGTTGCTGTACTGCATATAGGAATGACCATACATTTACATTAGTCTATTATAGTGTGTTATGCTCTTAAATGTATACTAACCCAACGGGATTACAGGAGTCCATGTAAGTCAAGCTGTTTTGTGGAAGGATATCTGACAAGGAACAACCATGCAAGTCAACATTGTACCTTACATTACCTGATCACACAAAGACCAGTTAAAGCAAGGAGAACTCTGCTTAACCCATCACTCAGAACTGCATGGCTTTTTATAGATTGCTCATACCAGAGGATCTTGGTGCTCACTAACTTCTAGCGTGGAGTCATATTTCATTAAAATATTTGTTAGTTTCCCTTTGGTTTAATTAACGTACCATGCTTCTATTTAAATTTCTGGCACAATTTCTTTGCATGTTCAATTTGTCTTTAACATTCTCAGCAAAAAATAAATAAAAAATCTGTGCATTATCTTTATCTTTTCAGGTGTTCCATCTCTAGGTTCGGCTGGATACGACCGAGATTAGTCTTTAATTTCAAAAAGTTCACAATATTGTTCACACATTCTAAAATGTTTTGGCTACTTATTCTGGGAAGGTGCAAGGGCATTACTAGCAACATAAATCACTACAACAGGCTGTAGTGGTTATGGTGATTGGAGAGTTCCTTTAATGAACCTGATGTTCTTCTTATATCAATGCTATCTGCTGCATATAGCAAAGACTGTACTTTTAAAGTATTTGCTTTGTCTATTCCCCTTAGGATATTGTCATCTATTTGCTAGAACTCTATCTATTCACTAGTCCTATAAGGAAGACTACAAAGGTAAGTCATTAATCTTATGGTGAAATATTCTGCTTTATTTAAATTACTCGTTTGCAAAGTGACATTTGATTTTCTTGCATCTTCCCTGCAAAAATGACATTTTGCTAAGTCCCAATTACATTAAATGTGTCTTACTAAATTACTAACCATCTCTCTCTATAACATTTCTGTTGTGTTATACTCTTAAATGTAGATACTTACCAAAAGACATTGTGGGAACTCATGGAATCTTGGGATTCACTAACCTATGCCATGGATTCAGCTGGAATCCTTCTAAAGTTTAATAACCTATCACTCAACTCACAAAGAAGCAGATGAAGATAAAAATTCGTGGTACCATTAAGAGTATCATAAAATGTGTTATTTAAATTACTTCCATTCCTCTCAGCATGGGGTGAAGAAAATAAACTTTTCATTGAGTCCCCCTCCTTAACAGAGTCCATGGTGACCAGTTTCTCTGTTGTATATCTTGTGATCTTGTCTTGAACTTATGATTTTGTTTTTAATGATGTTAAGATAATACGTTTTTGCTTGTTTTAAATAGACAATGTTTTCTAACTCTGAAATTGTGGATTGTGATTGTGTGGAAAATTCTCACGCAGTTTGAATACCAGGACTGGTTTGTGAATAAGGCTTAAGTTACAGTATGGAAGGGGTACTGCACGTGGGTCACAAAAGTTCGGGGCGTCATGAACAATCCAATAACTGAAATTATTATTTGAAATTGTTTTGACAGCATTATTATTCAGTATTGGTTTTATCACAAATTGCTTATTTGTGCTACAGTGTAACTTCCGATTTGTGCTACAATGTAATTACAGGACCCACCATTGTGACATGCTAAAAGAACGAAACTGGCTGAATCCAGACGCACCCTTTATCTTTCCAGCCTTGTGTTTAAGAACTTTTCTGAGAAGCTCCCGCCCTTCTTAAACAGAATGCTCTCATCTGCTGTTCCCACCTCCTATAACCTCCGATCCTGTACCAGCACTTTATTTAGTCTACCTCAATACAAAAAGAAAGCAGTCCTATCCTATAGAGCACCACAATTATGGAACGACCTAACACACATGTTCAAATCTTCCCGAAGGCTAAAGTCCTTTTAAGAGATACCTCTCTACATACCTCAAAACAGAATGCACGTGTCATGGTTGATTATATATTTTCTACCTAAACAAAGAAAAATTTGGCCACAAGATCAATGTCTTTAAATCTTAAAGGAACAGAGAAAGGGGGGGTAACCCTCAGGGAATTAGTAACAAACAGGAAAAAAGGAGGAAATCTGTTCCCACTGCCTATATTAGGTAAATACTAACGGTTAAAAATCTAGAAGATACTTTATTAATGGATAAGGAACACCTATCCGAAAAAGGCCCCAGCGATGGCTGCCTAACTAGACAAAGGTCAATAGCGGCAGTCAAATTAAGGAGCAGAAAAAAAACGGAAAATAAATGACAAAAAAAGAAAATATAATAAAACTGTGTATAAATCAATAGACAAGTTAAATACACATTGTGTGTAACGACATAAATTAATGACTTTCATCAAAAAATATACTCTGACTAGTTGCCTACATAGGCTAAATGGAATAAATCCCACTAAGTAGAGCTACACAATGTTGTTAAATAAACAGGTGTCTGTGTATCAGAAATAAGATACAATACAGAAGCTTCCACTGGGTAAATCTGCACAATATCGTTAGATATAATCCTAAAAATGTGTCCGAAAGAGAGATATAATACAAAGTATCAGTGCAGTATATCTCTATGGGATTCTGTTTCAATCAGTAAAAACTCAATCTATAATGATAATAGCGAATTAATATATCCAATTTACAGTCTCTTATTAGATATAGATCAAATCTGCATACTGCATTCGTATTAGATGGTCCTGAGTAAGTCTACTTATTAATGAAAATAAACTGCAACTTATCCTACTGTTTGTTTAGTGATTTCGTCAGAAAGATCTAAATATTCCTAATAGAGATGAGAGAGAAACAGTGCCTTCAAGGGCACTCGGTAAAGGATAGGCAGTAGAAAAATGAAAGATAAAGAATGCAGATGCTGGTAAATAACAGACTGAAAAAATAAGAGATAAGGATATATTCTAAGTAAACGCTAATAGCAGGTAATGTCCTGATCGAAGTAAAGGTCTGCGTGTGTCCCTGGTGGGTAATCACCGCCTAAGTCCCAGATACATAATACATTCGTCAAGCCCGTAGTGCCTGACCGCTCTCAGGGGCGAAAATGTCCGGGAACACAGAAGGCAGAACTTAATGATGCCGGTAATTTCCGATAGTCGCGCCCCAGTATTGTATCTTATTTCTGATACACAGGCACCTGTTTATTTAACGACATTGTGTAGCTCTACTTAGTGGGATTTATTCCATTTAGCCTATGTAGGGAACTGGTCAGAGTATATTTTTTGACGAAAGTCATTAATTTATGTTGTTACACACGATGTGTATTTAACTCGTCTATTGATTTATACACAGTTTTATTATATTTTCTTTTTTGTCATTTATTTTCCGTTTTTTTCTGCTCCTTAATTTGACTGCCACTATTGACCTTTGTCTAGTTAGGCAGCCATCGCTGGGGCCTTTTTCGGATAGGTGTTCCTTATCCATTAATAAAGTGTCTTCTAGATTTTTAACCGTTAGTATTTACCTAATATAGGCAGTGGGAACAGATTTCCTCCTTTTTTCCTGTTTTTTACTATATTTTCTACCTCTTCTATGTTAAATTTTGTATATGTTGTGTATTAATATTGTTTTTGTATTTTATTGTACCCTACTGTATCAATGCAATGTTTTGTGGACCCAGGACATACTTGAAAATAGGGGTGCCCTGAAATGAAAATTCTGGGCTGAAACCGAAACTTCAGGATGCCCTTGGCCGAAAATGACTTTTTTCCCCAAATGATTTTAAAAAAAAAGTTTTTTTCTATAATGTTATTAATATTAGACTTTTTAATGAATTTAATAAATCTAATATGAAAATCTTCCCTTCTCCCTTCTCTTTTAGTGGTCCCCCCACTTAATGTTCCTCTCTTCCCCCTCTAGTGTTCCTCTCACCTCACTCTTTTTTTAGGGTTCTTTCCTCCTTCCTCCCGAGTCCCATAGTGTTCTTCCCCCCTCCTCCCCTGTCCCATAGTGTTCTTTCCCCCTCCTCCCCAGTCCCATAGTGTTCCCCACTCCCCTGTCCCCATAGTGTTCTTTTTTCCCTCCTCCACTGTCCCCATAGTGTTCTTTTCTCCCCCCTCCCTGTCCCCATAGTGTTCTTTTCCCCCCTCCCCTGTCCCCATAGTGTTCTTTCCCCCCGTCCCCATAGTGTTCTTTTCCCCCTCCCCTGTCCCCATAGTGTTCATTCCCCCCCTCCCCTGTCCCATAGTGTTCTTTCACCTCCTCCCCCATCCCAAGTGCAGTATTCTTGACTTTCATGTCACCATTACTATCTTTCATTGTGATATATAATCATCTGAATTGTTAATGCAAGCATGTCTGTTTTTTTTTTTTGTTTGTTTTTTTTATTTTGGCAAATTTGAGCCTTTTTCGGCAGAAACGGGATAGGCCCATTTTCGGCCAAAAATGTCACAAGCCGAAATTGAAATTGAAAAGGAGAGAAATCTCAATGTATCTTTCCTGGTAAAATATTTTATAAATAAATCAAACAAAATAAACAGCAGAAAATCAATAAGCATCGATTTTACCATGCATTTGTGTCTCCATTGCCTATTAAGTTTGAAGCATGAGTTTTAAAGTGGATCTGTAATTTTCAAGGGTCTTGTCATCTTTGGGGCTTTTTGCAAAATATGCAATTGTGGCGGTATACCCTCCTGAAGAAGGGTTAACACCACCTGTGGTCGCCCCTTCCAGTTGTGATCAGCTCCAGAGAGATCATAGCTGTTGAGTATTGATTATAGTTACTGCCGAAGGGTATCACCCAAACACTAGTCGAGAATGAGTGAAGGGTGAAGTAGATCTGTTTATTCCCACCAAATGGCTCACATTTATACAGAATCTGGTACAGTAGACACTCCCCAAAACACGCCCACAAACACACCCACAAAATGTCCACAAAATGCATTGTCATCGTGACTCAGCAAAATGAGTAACACATGTGAAAAACCATAAAAAACACATATTTCCCACATAGGAACCCCCACAGTCTATACATCCACAGATAGCCTGGATCTGAGTGCCCAACATATCCGAAAAGCGCTCAGATTCCACGAACAGAGCAGAAATGCCACCGTGTGGAGGTTCTAATCAGCCGCACACATGGTCCTATGCCCAAAACAGTTCCAGGGTGTTTTGTGCTTTTGGACGGTCAACTTCGTGAGTTCCATGTGAAAGAAATACCAAACGCACTCTCTGGCTTCTTGGTAGCCTTAGTTCATATGAACCATAAGAACAAACCTACCGAATGGCGGCCTCCTGACGTGTGTGGGGAAGGAGCAAGCGTTGGTCCAGGTCCAGCGGTGTTCGGGAGCTTCAGTGTCCGATTTTAGTTCAACGCGATCGACACCCAAACACTGCTGCCTACATTCTCGTGAACAAGATGGCCGTCACAGAGTTCCTTGCATTCGTGCATATGAAGGGCAGCCAACCAGCCGCACAATTAGAACCCACACTGATAGAATTGTCAGGAGAGGTTAACAGGGGTCAATAAGCTCAAAGGTGGACCGCAGTTCGTGGGTTGGTTCGGTTCCCAAACAGTCCAAGGGAATCCCACAAACCCAGCCTTTCAATAGCCTTTTAGCATGGCCCATAGTCCTGAGGCAGGAGCCTAGCAAGCAGGCTCCTCCAGGAGCTCATGGCGAGGGCAAGTTTGCCACAGCAATCTTCAGTTAGGGATCAGTGGCCATGCAGTGCAGTCAAAGGTAGTTATACTTACCTGAAGCTGTCCCTTACGACCATTGCCATCTTCACCTGGTTGATACTCTTCAGCTCCTGATAATTCATCTGCCAGGAGCTGCATCAGTCCTGTACTCTTACGCAAGTGCTTGAATATGCTATGGAGGTCGATGGAGGATCCCACAAGACAGCTGGAACCTTCATACATTATGTCTCACAATTAGCAAGGTAATGCCTAAAATGTGATGGCTGTTTGGATTGGACAACAGTTGATGGAGGAGCTCAGTGTTTTGTCAACCTCAAGTTTGTCCATAAGATAAGTAATCCCTATTTTGTCTTATAGAATCTTTTCATCTAGATAGCATTAGAATTTTTAATTAAAGTTCAACACAGTCAGGATTAGTATTTCATAAACTCTATAACACACCCACTTTAAATGTCTTGGTAAAAATTCAAATCCGCAGTCCAGCCTTTTAACAAATCTTAGCATATGAAGCTAAATTTCTCTTCTGAAGAATATCTAGCTGAAAAATAAAGTGAGCTTTTCAGCAGTGAACTCTATAGAATGTTTACTACATGACAAATACATTTACAGAGTCCCAAAACTCTGATAAAGATGTTAAAATGATCGCTTCTGAAGATGGATTTTGAAAACCACAACGCTGCCACCTAGAACAGAACATGGGGAGCTGTCATGTACTAATCTATGAACTAGTTGCACCTTTAAACATGTGTTACTTTCCCTTTTAACACCCCATTAACTAACATGCCTCTACATACCTGGCACAATGCTCTCAGTAAGAAAGTGTTTTGTGGCTTAACCTTATTTTTCAGTTTTGATTTCTTCTGGTTCTTTGGAGAAAACAGATTGGTCTGTAATTTCATAAAGTGCACACTATAGTTTACACAAATGGGTTGACTCCTTACTCTTGGAGGATGCCAGGGCTGGATTTGCTTATTTCTAGTCAAGTCCCCTTAGGAAATACTTATCTGTTTGTTAGAACTGTATCAATCCAGTAGTGCCGAAAGGAAAACTACAAAAGTAAGTCATTAATCTTACTCTGCAATATTCAGCTTTATTTAAGACACTCTTTTGCAAAGTGACCTTTGGCTTTGTTTCTTTGCTACAAAAATAATGTTGCAAAATCCTGATTGCATTAACGGTTTGTTACTAATTTATCATTTCTCCATCTTACTTTTCTGGTGTTCTAGCCAAAAGGACTCCAAGCAAACCACGCTGTCTTGTGGGCCGCTACCTGATGTGACAAACAGGACCATGACAAAAACATTACTCACACATGTTAATTTTCTCAGGATGTGTATACAGTAAGGGATATTAAAGGGAAGGAGATTCATGTCTCTTGCATGGATAAGAAGCAGGATAATGCGGTTCCACTGTCTGGACCTTATATTCCCGGAAAAAGCAGTTGCATAATATTAACTACGCTTCAAAGTAGTGTAACGATTTCCTTGCTCTTTTACCATTTAATCCTTTGTCCTCTGTAGCATAATATCCAGAGGGAAGGGCAGTCCTTTACACCATGGTTCCCCAGAGGGAAGGCAGTCCTTCAATCCATGGTTCCCCAGAGGTTTTACTTCTCCAGTTTGCTTAAGGACTACTCTCTATGAGCCCAGAGGTCCTTTAAATTTCATCTCTTTAAAATATATATATATATTTTTTGTAATTCGTATTTTATTGACAGTTTTATGGTGGATAGGGGTACAGAAGATAAGAGGGAGGGGAAGGGGGTTTACAAGTAATTAAAATATTCCACATGTCAAGTTGTTCATTTAACATTTTTATCTCAAATAGTAATTTCTAGCAGTGCGGATATATCATTATCGATCACAACATAATTGAGACACATCAAAAGTAACATTTATGGCTATAATGCATGTATATTCACACATACGTATGTTCATAGCCTAGGGGTCTCTTATATAGATATATATCTATTTCCCCTGTCTAGCTCGGGGTATTAGTTTCTGTATGCTGAGATCATAAGTAACTGTTTCGTGTTTCTATTCTGCTAGTTAACTCTCAGTTATGGTAATGGTAATAGTATAGCTACCAAGCTCATGTGTGTAGTTCGTGCGTAAGTTCTTGAGTGAAATTGTATCAGCGTCAGTCGCCTGGTGGGTGCTGGAGGTGTGGGCAGCACAAGGGAACCATGACCCACATTTGGTGGGGATGCCAGGTGACAGCGCCACTATGGGCGGAAATTCATGGCCTATGGTCCCTCCTGGGGATATCAAATCTACCACTGACACCTGAACTAGGTCTCTTTCTCCTGCTTCCTACACCAATCCTCCCCCAAGACAAACACATTGTGTTGATATCGATACTAGCGGCTCGTAACCTAATTGCAACTCATTGGAAAAAAAACAAATGCCCATCACCCTCAATGCTGGAACAAAAAATGTGACAATATCTTAAGTATGAAATGTTGTCAGCCACTACACACAAACAAATTACCATAGCACATTACAATTGGCACAGGTGGACCACCACTAAGTTGAGTCTACACAAAAATAATTTATTAGACTGAAACCCAAATATGTTAAATATTATTTATTTTAAAGTTCAATATTTGGTTTTGATCCATTTTTAAAGTAATTATTAAATTGAAAGTAACTGTGTTTATAATAATTTTTATTAACCTTAAATAAAAGATTTCTGAGAACAATGATTAGTGTATTAACTGCACACTGTTAATTATATGCTTTCATTTTTACTAATGAAATTCTTTATTCTATGGCCCATCAATATATATCTAGGAAATACTCTAAGGAAAAAAAATTAAAGTCCTCTAATTGTAATATAGACAGTGGTGTATTTTGGTTTTGTGCTGCCCTAGGCATGCCTAAACTTATGCACCTGCCTAGTTTAAATATGCCCCACCCCTTCCTTTAAAGGCCATACCTCTCCCTCTTTTGGGCTCACCTCTTTTTCTTTAGGCTCCTCATCTCTGTCCTCAAACAGCTGCTCCCAACTTGCGCCGTTACAGTCCATAATGAATGCGGCGGCGAGGCTCATCTTCCTGTCCGCCCGCACCTCCCATGCCTCACCCTTCTGTCAGTCCCTACATTGGCTTTCTATAAAATATAGAGCTAAATTTTAAATTCTGGTTCTTGCTTTCAAATCTCTACATAATGCTGCTCCCACCTATCTATCCTCCCTTATACAGAAGTATGTCCCATCTAGCGGGGCGGGGCCGGCCGCCGTGCTGAACGGACGCACAGAGGAAGAGCTCCTGAAACTTTGCTAACTTTAAGCTCCTAAAAGCCTGCAAAATTACCACCCGACGACTGACAGCTGAGCACCGGTGCAAGAAGCAGCCCTGGCCCCGAGGAGAGGCTTGCCGCGAGGTTCTAGTCCCTTGGTGGGGCGAACCACGTCAAGTAAGATGGGGACCGCTCGGGCGGTGAGTGGGGTGGACGGCCGCTGCCCAGCTATCCTGGCCACCAGCGGTACGGCGGAACCGGGAAGCTAGGAGGTCCGGCCCTGTCCCCCCCCCTGGGCCGGCGGGGGTGATCCCGGCCCCCACCCTGTGATCCATCGGAGCGCCACGAAACTAACGAGCACCCCCTCCCAAAATGGCGGAGACCGCATGGCAAACAACCCGGGGCGCGAAAGCAACCGGACGTACCTTCCTCTCCTGATGCCGCGCTCTGCATGAAACGGCTCCAGTGATTCAATGCCAAAGGCCCGCACACAAGGGAAGAGCAGCACCAACCCCCGCAGTGTCAGAGGGTAATGACCCCGAAACGGGACAGTGCTACCAGGCCCTGGTTTACCCTGCCATGCCGCTCCACCTCCTATGGGAGGGTAGAAACGAAAAGCCTAACACCCTAAAGTCACCATGCAGGGACTCTCCCCTCGTCTGAGACGGGAAACAGAGGGGACAGCACTCCCTCACGGAGGGAATATTGCCTCACTAAACGGACATCGAACAGAAGTACAACTACTACCAGAGTCATCATACCTTCTGTCCCATCTTGGCATGCTGCACAGCATGCAGACGAGCCGCCCGACAAGCCACCACGGACCATCAACCGGCTGATACTGGGCTAACATGGGGTGGACATTTTAGACAAGCAAAGCTTGTCCTCAGTGTTGATGTCACTAATATGATCTGCTTTATATGTTTAAGCTGCTTATACTTTACAGATAACATGATATGCACTACTTAATCACCGCTTGGGCAGACAAGTAAGACATATCACTGTTTAGCCAATCAGCCCTGGCATACTCTTGCTTATATAATCTTGGGGTACAGACCCTGAATAATGCTAACTACAAGACACACTATGATGTTTCCTATGCTTTGGTATAACTTGGCTTACTTTTTCATATTGTAGAAGTTTGAACGCCAGACTAATACTCCCCTGTTTCTAATACTTCAACCTGAAACTGAGTAACTTTATCCAGACCTGTGAGCAGACTGTATTAACCCGTAATGTCAATGCTTTAGCAATGTTTTAGAATTGTTGTCTCGCTGTGGCTACAGCCCAAGAGCAGCCTGCTCAGACCCACTAAGCGATAGGCGAATGTATAAGATGCCGTTGGGCATTAGGCTACTCAAACAAGCGTGTTGGACTCCTGTTTCCTACTCATTATAACTCTTGAAGCCACTATGCATGTCATGTCAATTTGCTCCATGCAAATCTCATCTCTTGCTATAGCCAGGGCCGGCCTTAGGCATTTGGGCGCCCTGTGCAAAAAATCTTCACAGCGCCCCCCCCTCCCCCACTCCTTACCCCTTCCCACACACCCTGTCACACACACACACACACACACACAGGCAGGCAGACAGCCATACACACACACACAAACACACTCAGGCAGTCATACACAGACAGCCACACACAAACACACACACAGACATAGAATGTGACGGCAGATAAGAACCATTCGGCCCATCTAGTCTGCCCAGACAGTCACACATAGGCAGTCACACACAAACACACACACACACAGGCAGACAGCCACACACACACACACACAGGCAGACAGCCACACACACAGCCACACACAAACACACAGGCAGACAGCCAAACACACAGAGGCAAACAGCCACACACACTGTCACACACACACAGACAAACAGTCAAACACACACTGTCAGACAGCCACACACACACAGTCACACACAGACAGACAGACACACACACGCACACACAGACAGACAGACACACACACGCACACACTGGCAGACAGTCACACACACACACGCAGACAGTCACACACACACACGCAGACAGTCTCACACACACACACATAGGCAAACAGTCACACACACACAGGCAGACAGCCACACACACACAGTCAGACACACACACTCACTAACAGACAAACACACTCACAGACACACACTAACAGACACATACACACACTAACATACACAGACACACACTAACATACACACACACACACTAACATACACAGACACACACTAACATTAACACATTTTTTTTACATTTATTTAGACACCCCCCCCCAGCCTCCTTACCTTTGGGAATGCTGGGGGGGGGGTGTCTTCCTCCCTGGTGGTCCAGTGGCTGCTGGGCTGGGCGGGCGCGCGGCGCGCGAGGGAGCACTTCCTCTGAGCTGTTTGCTCAGCTCCCTCACGCGCCGCAGAGTGAGGCCGGGAGCCGGAATATGACGTCATATTCCGTCTCCCAGCCTCACTGTGCGGCGCGCGAGGGAGCTGAGCATACAGCTCAGAGGAAGTGCTCCCTCGCCAGCCGCCCGCCAGCGCCGCCCGACCGCCCAGCAGCCCGCCGACATTTGCCTTGGGCATTTGGGGGGCGGCTTTTTTTGCCGCCCCCTGGAAAATGCCGCCCAAGGCAAATGCCTTGTTAGCATTGCGGCTAACAGACATGCCGTGTGAGCTATGCGGCCGCAGGGCGCCCCCTGCACCATGGCGCCCTGTGCGGCCGCACAGCTCGCACACCTCTAAGGCTGGCCCTGGCTATAGCTAAACGTATTTACTAATCTTCTGACTTACTCAGCAATATTCAAGCTTCTGTGTGTACAACTGTCAAACAAACATTAGACCTGACGTGTCTAATACTAACTGCGAATGTTTTCAATACTAACTGCGAATGTTTTCATATGACCTTTATGTTATATTATAAAAAACAAAATGTGCTGTTTACATGCCATACTGTGCGATGCAATGAATACGCCTACAGATGCTGTTGTGGCACTGCTAATCTGTTGTTACCTCTAGCACAAATAAAATACAGAATTTAAAAAAAAAAAAAAAAAAGAAAACCACTTCTTTATAAAAGCGTATCAATTCAACTGTTAATAGCTCCCAACTGATACCTCTTCTGCAACTGTCACTAGTCTAATACTATCCTTACCTTTTGTGTCATTTTACCCCACTCCCTCTAGCATGTAAGCTCATTGAGCAGGGCCCTTAACCCCTCTGTTCCTGTGTGTCCAACTTGTCTGGTTACAACTACATGTCTGTTCGTCCACCCATTGTAAAGCGCTGCGGAATTTGACGGCGCTCTATAAATATCATAATAATAATAATGAAAGCAATCTTTGCCATCAAAACGCTTTCCAGTACCATCTTTGTAGAAAAACAACTTTACAATGCAAATTTACATAAATATAACCTAGAAAGGTCACTCTTATAGAAAGGGACCACTAGGTTTGAATCCCAGTACACTCTAAATAAGGTCTTAAAAAAATTACAAAAAACTTTATTAATAACTCCTAAAAATACTGAGGCAAGTATGTGAATGTAGCCTAAGATCTTATTTAGATTGGACTGGGATTCAAACCTAGTGGTAACTTTCTATAAGAGTGGCCTTTCTAGGATATATTTATGTAAATTTGTATTTTCTTGGGTCACCCCCTATTTTCCCGGTCTAGGTGACCCCTTTTGGTTTGGGGACGGGACGTGGAAGCTCTGTTAAGCCTGTATCCTAGACCTTTACCTTCTACATTAACTTTACAATACAATCTTTGTCCTAAACCAGCTTATCAAGGCTATATATAACCAAACAGCTTGCCAGTGCCACTTGGTATATCGTGGCAATCAGCTATAAATGCATAAACTTGTTATATCTTGCCAATGACCTGGAGAGCATCACTCTGAAGCCACTGCCTCCAAGCAAGTGCCAAGATGTAACAAATGGAGATTTTGTATCAGATATTACTGTAGGTGATAGTTTAGGATCCAGTGATCATCAGTCAGTGTGGTTTAATATAAGAACAGTGACTGAGTCACACCACACAAAAACAAAAGTTTTAGACTTTAGAAAACCAGACTTTTCTAAAATTAGAATATGTGTAAAGGAGTCATTATCAGACTGGAGCAATTTAAATGGAGTCCAAGAGAAATTGGATTATTTAAAAGCTGCACTGCTGGAGGCAACATAAAATTGCATTAGGTTTGTCAGTAAAAGCAAAAAATTCAAGAAACCACTGTGGTACTCTGCAGATGTGGCCAAAATAGTAAAGAACAAAAAGTTAGCATTTAGTAATTATAAAAAAAAAAACAGAGTAAGGATGATAGACAGATCTATAAGATTAGACAGAAAGAGGCTAAGCAAGTTATGAGAGCTTCCAAATCACACAAAGAAGAGAAAAAAGCACAGTCAGTAAAAAAAGGGGGACAAAACATTTTTTTAGATACATCAATGAGAAAAGGAAAGTAAAACAAGGATTAGTTAGATTAAAAACAAAAGGAGGAAGGTATGTAGAAGAGGTTAAGGTCTAGCTGACTGCCTCAATGAATATTTTTGTTCAGTATTTATAGATGAAAATGAAGGAAAGCGGCCTCAGTTAAGAAAAAGGACAAATTAGTAATTTCTTACATGTGAGTTTACAGAGGAAGAGGTTCTATTTCAACTGTTAAAAGTAAAGACAATTAAGTCAATTGGACCTGATGGAATACACCCAAAGTTATTAAAGAGCTTAATGGTGTACTGGCAAAACCATTGACAGATTTATTTAACCAATCATTAACAGGAGTAGTCCCAGAAGATTGGAAGTTAGCGAATGTTGTGCCCATTCACAAGAAAGGTAGTAGGGAGGAGTCGGGCAAATATAGGCCAGTAAGCTTTACTTCAGTAGTGGGGAAAGTAATGGAAACCATGTTAAAGGATAGGATTGTTGAACATCTAAAAACACAGATTTTAAGATCAGAGACAACAGGGCGATCATGCCAAACTAATCTTAAAGACTTTGATTGGGTTACTAAAATAATAGATCAGGGTGGTGTAGTAGACATTGCTTACATAGATTTCAGTAAGGCTTTTGACACTGTTGCACATAGAAGGCTTATCAATAAACTACAATCTTTAAGTTTGGATTCCAATATTGTAGAATGGGTAAGGCAGTGGCTGAGGACAGGTAACAGAGGATTGTAGTCAATGGAGTATATTCAAAGCATGGTCTTGTCACCAGTGGGGTACCTCAGAGATCTGTACTTGGAGCCATTCTCTTTAATATTTTTTATTAGTGATATTGCAGAAGGTCTTCATGGTAATGTATGACTTATGCTGATGATACAACATTTTTTCCCTGAAAATACATCCCTGAATATAGAAAAATATCAGGATCGCAAGATTATCACCACACCCCAATTGTAGCGAACTGAAACCCGAATTGAAAAAACTAAACATTAAATAAACCCCTCGTTTTGCAGAAGGGATCTGTAAACACAGAGGCGTAACTAGAAACCACCAGGCCACGATGCAAAATTTGCCCTGGATGCCCTATATGTCTTATCCCTGTCATTCACCCCCCCAGAGCCTCCATGTGTCTCATTCTTCCCCCACAGCCACGCCATGTGTATTATTGCCCCTCCATGTGTCTTACACCCCCTCAGCCCTCCATGTGTACTGTTGTACACGAAAGACAGTATCACAGTGATGAAATCATCAGTAAAAGTGCAGTTTTTGTGTAAAAAATGCAAAAAATAAATATGAATGCTAACTTTGGCCAGTGTAATGATCTTACCTGGAGGTGGGAGTCCAAAGTGATGAATTAAGGCACACCCTGCAGTTTAACACAAACTGAGGAGACTCTAGGAAGAAATCTTCAAGGTTATGAAACAATGCACTGGGGCTTTGCAGGAAAAGTAATCCTGGATATGCAAATTAGATAAGGGAATTCCAATAGAGTAGTCAGGTATGGATCCAATGGTCGGGGCAGGCAGAAATTAGGCAAATACAGTAAACAGTTCTGAACGTCAAAGCAGGAGTCAGATTAACTAAACAGTTTCCAAGAAAGGTCACAAAATGATCTGACGAGGAGGAAGTGGCAAGGCAGGTCTTATAAAGGTAGCTTATAAGCTACTTAGTCAGAAACCACGTGCAGGTGTGATAGTAGTCCAGGCTTAGTGATGCAGATACCATAGCATGAGAAATGAACTAGAATAAACATGAGAAGTGGTGATTAGTTAAGATCACTGACTGGGCTGAAGAAGACCCAGGTTCAATCCCAGCCAGGCCCTGAGAAGTGATGCCCACACCTGGCAGTCTGCTTGGCATGGTGCAAACTAGGGTTTGTGATTAAGTTAACTAACTGGACATGCCCCTGAATACCCTGGGTTGCCTACTTTTTCAAATGGTATGCCACGGATCAGTTTCGCACCGGGGCCCATGGATTGTGTGTATGCCACTGACTACACTACTGCTGTTTTGAATTAGATCTTGTTAAAGGTGCCATTAACTCTAGTACTTTTCAGTCAATCACCTTATACTTTTAATTATGTTAGTGGGTTAGATGTTTTGTATCCCAAAACATTGATGTTTATCTGGAATTTTAAGCTTATCAGACGTAGAGTACAAAAAACATAAAACAAAGGAGAACGTTTTCTCAGAACTCAAATATTACATGTAATGATACAACATGTCCTTTATTAGTCATTTAAAAAGAAGAAACCTCTATTATAAAAGATAGAACTAAAGATAACAAACAAAACAGCTAGAAATATTGGTAGCTCCTTTGTTTGTTTTCTTTAATTCTATCGTTTATATTTTATGTTTCTACTTTCTAAATGACTAATAAAAGTATATATTTTATCAGTACATGTAATTGTCGAGTTCTGGGAAAATGTTGTCCTTTGTTTTAAGTATTCCACGTCAGGCGTTACCACCTTCCCTTTTCCTCAGAACCTTAGTCATACAAAAAATATTTGCCAATTATCTGAGCGATCTGAGCAGTTTAGTCTGTGACATAGAATGGATCTTGGGGAGAAAGCAGGATCCAAAATGATAAAAAGCTGACATCAGTGCAAGCATTACTGGAGCAGACCTAAATGGACAGTGGTTGAATGGCCATGATAAATTCTAATACAAATTAATAAATGAGTAACGTTTAAGGTTAGGCTGTTAGGGCAGGTACTGAGGAACAAAAGTGAGGAATAAAATCTGCAGATTACCCAGGGTCAGGTTAAAAAATGAAAAGACAATTTGCTATGACAAAATATATTACAGCATATCAGCAGTCTGGATCACTGGGGTTAACCTCACAAGCCAGAATAGGGAAGTGGGTTTAAACAGACCCTCCTTGTTAGGAAGTGGTGGGAGTTAAAAAAGGCTGACAGTAGTTTAAAAAATATCCTTCATTATAGACAATTTTGACACTTTTTTCTTCAGATGTGATTATCTGGATTAAATTGCATGGGGATATTTAGAGTTATCTTTCAATATACCCAATAATGTAATGTCAAATTGTTAGTTAAGTTCAACTCAGTTACAGTTCAGAATTCTCTGAAGATTGTATAGGGCCAACGCAACACATCAAAGGGAACATGTCAACAAAATCTTTACCACATTTTAGACCATGGTTATTGAAATCAAAATGCACTGAGGATTTGTCTGCAACACAAGGCCTGCTAGATTTAGATTTATAAATTCAGTTTTCTTTTTAGTCAAAAGGGAACATGGATAAACCTGTATAGAAAATATGCAGTCTTTCTTACTTTATGTGCATGCTCTGTTTGTCTAAGGTGGTGAAACTATATAGTAATAATAATCAAGAAAGTGTAGACAGATAAAGTCCAACAATAAACACAATACTCAGTTTCCTACCTTCAGAAAACATATGCACTGAAGGATAAACAGGTTAGAACAAACAGAAAGCAAAGAGATAGAATTTAAGAAATATCCTCAAGATATGGAGAATTTAAAGGGACACTATAGTCACCAGAACAACTACAGCTGAATGTAGTTGCTCTGATGTGTATAGCCTGTCCCTGTATGCATTTTAAAGAAATACTATAAGGTCAAGAACAAAAACATGTATTCCCGACCTTATATTGTTAAAACCACCATCTAGACCCCTGACTTCCCCTTGCCTCTATAAATATAGTAAAATCTTACTTTTATTCAAGTTTGCAGCTGCTGCCTCTGCTCCTAATTTGCCTGCTTGGCTGACATCATCAGAAGTGATTCTGTGAGCCAATCACAACGATTTCTGATATGATTGGCTGAGGCTGTCAGGGAGGCAGATCAGGGCCAGAGCCAGCACAAGTCAAATACAGAGCTGGCCAATCAGCATCTCCTTATAGAGATGAGGAAAGTTCAGTGTCTCCATGCAGAGGATGGAGACACTGAATGGGAGTGCTGCACAGTGTAGAGCATCCATCTGAGGAGTGGCCTGTAGCGGATTTGATGCTCTAGCTACAATGTATCCCAAACAAGGGCAGCGCTACATGGTCGTTGACGGCCTGGAAGTAATATCGTATACGCAAAACCGCAACACCGCAACACCGTGAACGCCCGGGAACCTTGTACTGCTGCCCATGCAACTTCCCGAACTGTTAGGAGAATGGTGTTCGGGAGGAATAAACCACTGAACAGGCGAAACATTCGTATACTAACAGCCAGGGGATAGATTCATCAGTGTTTGTGTGAGAACCCCAAAAGATGACCGGTTGCTGCCTTGTTTTCTCTGGAACTGTTTTGCAGCATCACCTCGTGGCCAACCGGTCAAAACTTCATTTGAATGGTGTTCCTGAACCACTGAAGGGATCTGAGTGATATTTTGGCGAAGTGTGCGCTTAGATCCACATTATTCGGTGATGTGACTTTCATGCGGTTCTGAAGTTATTAAAATGTATTTTTTGATGTGTTTAAATATTGTAGATGTTTCTGTACATGAGAGATAATTGAGTTGTAGTTTTTTCTCACGCAATTATCTCTCAGGCACAGAGGATCTTAGGAAGAAAAGCCCTGTAATTGTGACTAAGAAACCCCATGCTAGGGGCAATGTATAAAAGCTGTGTGTGGCAGGAATAAAACCAGTTGTACTCCCAGAACTGTGTATCGTCCAGTTGCTGGGGAGGAGGTGGAATATCTACTTGGTGTTTTCTTGTTCCTGATTTTACACTTGGCTGATCCAGCAGCAGAGAGGAAGTCCTTGTTAACCAGTGGAGTTATCACTAGGCTATAGTGTAAACACTGCATTTTCTCTGAAAAGACAGTGTTTGCTGCAAAAAGCCTGAAAGCAGTGATTCTACTCACCAGAACAAATACAATAAGCTGTAATTGACTATAGTGTCCCTTTAATGTAACTACTGCCTTTTCACAACATGCGGCACTCACTTTTAGCCTCTCCACGCTCTGCAGATACACACATAAATGAGTACACACAGATACATACTACAAGACACACTTTTCCCCAATACACGCTGCTAAGCATAGGTACACATTGGCACACACAATACGAAGAATACACTCTGCTAAACATACACACACACACACACACACACACACAAACATAATCACACTGTTAAATAGATGCACACTGTTACACAAACCCTACTACACATGACTCCTATACATTAAAATTCATAACAATCCAAAATCAGTACTATCTCATCAAGTGAAATACTTCCTTATATTTAATCACTTTCACTTACAGTATCGACTAGCTTACTACTTATATTTATAAACATATGTATATATATTTCCTGCAACCCTTATGGTGCTCCACTGTTAACTGATTCCCTATAAATGCCCCCTCTCCTTTTCTCTCTCTTCTTTCTGAATTCAGCAATGCCCCAGAGCATGAGCAGGTTGACAGTGTGAACTGTAGAATGGTCACCTTGAATATGGGCAGGGCCGGACTGGGGATACAAAGCAGCCCTGGAAAAAAAAATCTATGCCAGCCCCATAAGTCATTGTGCCATATATTGTCGCATGTAATATGTAAGGCTATGTCTTGCCACCCCCAGATGATTGAGTAATATATATATATATATATATATATATATATATATATATATATATATATATATAAAGCAATAAGAGATGCACTCTCAGGTCTTAATAAATCATTACTCTGTATTTATTTTCCAAAAAAAGGGTTTACATCATCCGATCGACGTTTCGACCCCTCAGGGTCTTCCTCAAGATCAATCTATCCCCATACATATAACAAATATATAGACAAATAGATAATGTACTCACCAATAGTGATACAGTTCCCTCACCTCCGCCGTGTATACCCAGAAGTGTACTCGCGATCATGTGACCTGCCGTGATTGGCCGTGCTCTGTGCGTGCTGACGTGTCAAACGGTTGCTAGGGAACCAGTGAAACAGTTACTGGAACGCGAGTGCATCTCTCCAAAGCATAGGGGAGAAATATGAATATGTGTAAACAGTGTGTGTACTAAGAAAGGCTGTTGCAATGTCAAAAAGCTCTACACAGCTATAAAAAGTGATCTACTGGGTGATCAGAACGTGCTATTTACAAAAGTGCTAAAGAGTGTGTAAACACAAAGTGGGTAAAAATACTAAATAAGGTGAACAAAGTGAACAAATATAGTGCTGATCTCCTGTAAAGGATATGTGCATAATCCTGTATGTACAATATAAATTTTTAAACATCATATTCAACATTTCTAAAAATGCAATGGAAAACAGGCATATTTCAAACATTATATATGCAGAGAAGTCTATAAATGACATTAATATATGAAAAGGATTTTTTGAGACTTTAAAGGTAATGCACTATATAAATATATCAACATATGAGGGAGATAGACGACAACTACCAATTCTCAACAACAACTATATTTCCTAGTCGATCTATTCAAGGCTATGTCTATTGAATAAAGTATGTACGCATCAGAGTATGCTAAATACTCAAATTATTAGATTTCTAAATCCTTAAATCAATAAATGATTTAATCAATGAATTGCTAAATTAGCTACTCAATAACGAAGCATCAGGGACAGATCAAAATCTCCTATTATTAGATCAATTCAAACAGGAAAAAAAGAAAACAAAAGGGAGAAAAAGAAAAAAAACAAAACAAAATAAAATATCAGGAACAGACTTATATCCCGAACCCAAAAACAATATTAGAGGATAGGGGCTATCCATCCCCAAAATGCTGTAATTATACTTAAAATATCTCTAGCATACGTGCTGACAGGGGAGAGGTCACAGTAACCCTATGAAAAAGGATCTGCCCCTATCAGGCACAATGCTAAGTATAAACATCCACAGAATAATGAAGGTAGAGATCAGCATATATACACACATGGACCAAAAAAAAAAAACAATATCAGGATTATAGGAACATAGAAAAAGTTATGTTCTCATTAAGACCCTTCGGGGCCACAGTGTTCAATCGATATATCCATTGAGCTTCCCGTTGTAACAACATCTTCGATCGGTCACCCCCTCTCGGCATCGGAGGGATGTGGTCTATGGCCACAAATCCTAACGTAGGAAGTCTGTGTTCCATATTTAAAAAATGTTTGGCAACAGGTTTGTCGCTATGTTGATCCCTAAATGCAGTCATAATCGTGGATCTGTGTCCTCGTATTCAATCCCGTACTGTCAAGTCAGTTTTCCCCACGTATGCAAGGCCACATGGGCAAGTGATCATATATATGACATGATCAGTGGTACATGTAATGTAATGTGGTATTTTGATTTTTAAGCCACTGTGAGGATGGGCAAAGGTTGTACCACTGATCATATGGCCACAAGTTACACAGCCACTGCATTTGTAGCACCCTTTCTTAAAGATCGGTGTAGTTTTGCGGTAACTTGCTATTGGGTCATTCTTTACCAGGAGGTCCTTCAAATTTTTATTTATTTTATAGCTTATGATCGGGGTTTCTTGAAACATCTTAGGTAGTGTTTTATCCGACCGAAGCATTCCCCAGTGTTTGTGGATGGATTCTCTGATTTTAGAGGTCCCTGTATGAAAAGTGATAGGAAGATATATCTTAGGTTTTTTCAACATTTTGACGGTTCTTGAAGTGGATTTCTCCCGATTCCAGATATCTAATGCTCTGGTATGTGCCAGCTTCAGTATATGTGGTTGATATCCTCGCTCTCTGAATCTCTCCCACATCTCTTTAATCTGACCATCACGTTTTTCCATTTCCGTATTGTATCTAAAAACCCTGAGAAATTGTGATACAGGTAATGACCGTTTGAACTGTTTGGGATGAAAACTGGAAGCCATCAGTAAAGTGTTGCGATCAGTCTTTTTCCGATGTAGGGTGAATTCCAATTTGTCATTTTTCTTATATATTGTGACATCCAAAAATTGGATAGCCAGTGGATCGTGTTCAACACTCAACTTGACAGGCGTAGGTAATAGGTTGATTTCTAAGATCATATTTTCCAAGTCCATCAAAGTTCCAGTCCAAATAAAAAACAGGTCATCCACAAAACGATAATAATGTTTAATATGTAAACCATATTTTTGTAGAATATGTTTCTGTTCAAACATGAACATATATGCATTGGCATATGATGGTGCCATGGCCGCCCCCATCGCAGTTCCCGCCAGCTGAAGAAAAAATAGATTTTCAAATTTGAAGTAGTTGCAAGAAAGTGCTAGAGATAAAAACTCCATCAGATATTCAATGGGCGGTCCTTCATACACTGATGACTTGATGAGAATCTCTCTGAGAGCTTGTATACCTTCCCCGTGGGGTTTAATGGTATACAGACTTTGTACGTCCATAGTTACCAACAGTGCTGTATTTTCAACAGAAGGGTCTTGATTAATTCTGAACATAAAGTCTTGAGTGTCCCGTAAGCATGTAGATAAAGTCAATACACTGTCTTTAATGAAGATGTCTATGTATTTAGCAATCGGTTCAAGCAGACTATCTTTGGCCGACACTATAGGTCTCCCTGGTGGTTGTATAGGGTCTTTATGGATCTTGGGTAAAGTGTATAATATCGGATGTTTCGGATGTGCCACGTGTAGAAATTGAGCAGTTTTTATGTCCAAATATTCACATTGTACCCCAAGATCTATATGATTTTGTATTCTCTTCTGGAATTTCTTGGTCGGGTCGAACGTAAGTTTGGCGTATGTCAGAGTGTCATTTAATTGTCTGTAGATTTCTGTTTGATAACTGTGGTATGATTGAATAACCGTTGCGCCCCCTTTATCTGCTGATTGTATAACAATATTGGAGTCTTGTCTGAGATCTTTTAAAGCCACTTTTTCACCTGGTGTCAAATTCTGATGATATTTAGGTGGATTTTTAATAGTTTTCTCAATGTCAGTTTTGACCATTTGAATAAATGTCTTAATCGAAGGATTTGCCGTCCGAATATCTCTTCTATTTTTAGTATAAAAACGATGTGCAGTAGTCTGTGTTCCTTGTTTTTTCAATTCATGGCTGTATAATGTCCTTTGGATTTTATACATTTCAACCTCCATCATGAAAGGATCCGGTTTAGCCACCGGTACGAATGAGAGACCTTTATTTAATAATGAATAATGGTCCGAATCAAGAGTTTTATTAGATAAATTAAATATCGTGGTCATCTTCTCATTCTGGGTGGTTTGGTTGAAAGATTTGTATTTATTGCAGTTCCTCTGCCCCCGCCGTGTAGGTCGACTTTTTTTGCGCCTCTGGTACTGATGCGTGATGCCTCCGGTGGTTCGTCTGGGTAGCTGTCTCTTTCTAAAAAAGGTTCTGAAGTATGTCTCTTTAAATCCTCTCTAGTATCAGGGTCCGACGTGGAGTCTGGAGCATCGATAGTGTTAAATGATGGTTTGCGTATTTTTGTTCTGAATCTGGTGTTTTGTCTGTAGTTATCTTGTGCTCCTCCTAACCATCGGTATACTTGATGGTATTTATAATCGTTGTTTACCTTTTCCAATTTCAGTTTCTTAAAACGAATCAAGTCATTTTTATACTTGTTAATTTCATCTTGCAATTTTAACATTTGGATGGTGGCGGTTGATGCTTGCAGTGTTATAACATTTGTAGTCTCCATGTTTTGTATAGATTGTTTAGAGAGCCTCAGATGGAATTTGTTTCCCAAGTAAGTGGGTTAATCTCATAAGAGCAGACATTAGACTGTGAGAGTAGGACCTGCCAAAGATGGGGTACATTGACATTATTGCAGGCTTATGCAATGTATGATCATATAATGTAACTAAATCCCCATTATTTTTTGCCTAGATAAGGTGTTTTTAAACAAAACCTTTTAAAAACTAATAAAATCTGTCAACATTGAAGTTGCTGTTTAGTAGATAGGAGAGTGCGCTGGATCTTGTGTATTGTTTATTGTATAATATGGCCCCCAGCAGCACCCATTTAAGCATGTTCAGGTGAGTGCAACCACCCCCATGTTCCAAATATATATATATTTGGGAGTCTAGCCAACTCCTTGGTTTTGCACCCCTCCCTGTCACAGGTGCCTCATCTCAGGTCCCTATTTAGTCTTGTACTGCAGAGAGCCTCAGATGGAATTTGTTTCCCAAGTAAGTGGGTTAATCTCATAAGAGCAGACATTAGACTGTGAGAGTAGGACCTGCCAAAGATGGGGTACATTGACGTTGTGGCAGGCTTATGCAATGTATGATCATATAATGTAACTAAATCCCCATTATTTTTTGCCTAGAGAAGGTGTTTTTAAACAAAACCTTTTAAAAACTAATAAAATCTGTCAACATTGAAGTTGCTGTTTAGTAGATAGGAGAGTGCGCTGGATCTTGTGTATTGTTTATTGTATAATATGGCCCCCAGCAGCACCCCATTTAAGCATGTTCAGGTGAGTGCAACCACCCCCCATGTTCCATATATATATATATATATATATATATATATATATATATATATATATATATAAAAATGAAAAAAAAACTCCTGCACTCCGACTAAGTTACAATTCAATACCCGGTGCCAAGTCAAATTAATACAGAAAAATCAAAAAAATACCGGCACTCTAGGCTTTCTTCATCCAATTTATTATATGGTTCCCAGAATGTCAACATTTCAGCTCCCGATCGGAGCTTTCATCAGGACACATGAAATCTCTAGTTTTCATGTGTCCTGATGAAAGCTCCGATCGGGAGCTGAAACTTTGACATTCTGGGAACCATATAATAAATTGGATGAAGAAAGCCTAGAGTGCCGGTATTTTTTTTATTTTGATTTTTATATATATATATATATATATATATATATATATATATATATATATATATATATATATATATAATACAAAGTATCCTTGCACTCAAGCTCAAATAGAATTTAAAGTCAAAACTTGACTATTACTTGCCGGGTGCCCGTCTTCTGGGGATGGTAGTATAAACAGTGGTCTGGAACTGCACTCACGGTCTTTTAAATTGAAAAAGATTTCTTTATTGCATCAAATACAAAAATCAACGTTTCGGTCCACACAAGGACCTTCCTCAGGAAAGACTGACCATCATGGTCAGTCTATCCTGAGGAAGGTCCTTGTGTGGACCGAAACGTAAATTTTTGTATTTGATGCAATAAAGAAATCTTTTTCAATTTAAAAGACCGTGAGTGCAGTTCCAGACCACTGTGTATATCTATATCTATATCTATATCTTGATTTTTCTAATATAAAATATTGGCCCTTTCAGAGAAAAACATTTAATTATACAGTAAGCATACTCACATGCTGACACAGACAATCTCACTGACACACACAAGCTCATTGATACACAGCCTCATAGACAAACAATTTCAATAATATACATAAGCTCATTGAAATAAAAACACAAGCTCACTCACTAGCAGGCACACACACACATGCAAGCAAGCTCACTCACTAGCAGGCGCACACACACACACAGCTTAATGTAGTGGTTCTGGTGTCTATAGCCTGTCCCTGCAGGCTTTTGAATGTAAACACTGACTTTTCAGAGAAAAGGCAGTGTTTACATTGCTTCCTAGTGACACCTCTAGTGACAGACACTCAGACGGTCACTAGAGGCACTTCCTGTGTCAGTGCGGATTGGCTGAGATCATCAAGCTTAATGATCTCAGTCATAGAGGCAGAGACCAGCACGACGTTGGAAAAAAAAAAGTGAGTAAAACACTATTTTTAAAAACAAACACACACAGACCATGACAGACATACACACACCATGACAGACACACCATGACACAGACCATGACACAGACAGACACACACACCTTGACACAGACAGACACACACACCATAATACAGACACACCGTGACACAGACACAAACACACACAATGACACAGACAGACAGACACAAAACATGACACAGACACACACACACACACACCATGACACAGACAGACACACACACACACACCATGACAGACACACACACCATGACATAGACAGACACACACAGCATGACACACACACACACACACACACACAGAATGACACAGACACACACACACACACATATACACAATAATAATAACAACAGATTCATATAAATATTCATGGTAAATGGAGTCGCAGAGAACTATTCAGTAAAAGTAGGGGTTGCTTATGTAAGGAGCTCACAGAAAGAGAGAATAAGTGCAAAGATGCAACATATACACATTATTGCAAATGGTAGTTCATGTTTTCACATCCTGTACCGTATGTTGGATGACCATCAGTGAAAATCATAATAATAATTCAAGGTGTGACTGACACTGTGCCTTGCGGGGACCTCTAATCTCTGGCCAGTACCAGGATATCACCTCCTGGCTTGTCCAAGATTTGTGTGGGTTATATTACCATATTTGTTGCAAAGATGAAACATATCCACATCGGGCAGACTGATAGGCAGGGGAAGCTCTTCTGGCGGCCGCTGGGAGAACTTGAATGGCGGCCGCAGGGGAAGCTCTTCTGGCGGCCGCTGGGGGAGCAGGCTGTTCTGTCTCTGCTCCCCCTCCCTCGCGTGCAGCTTAATGAGACCGGGGCCGGAATATGACTATTCCGGCCCCGGTCTCATTAAGCTGCACGCGAGGAAGGGGGAGCAGAGACAGAACAGCCTGCTCCCCCAGCGGCCGCCAGAAGAGCTTCCCCTGCGGCCGTCATTCAAGTTCTCCATGCGGCCGCAGGTCACCAAAATGTCTCCCCGGCCCCAGGTGCCGACGGTCCACCCACGGCAACACAAACACTCCAAGAGATGTAGTAGGAAGCACATGGTTTTATTTGAGGGAAGGAATGGAAGTTGGAGGAATGTTGTGTAGGGGTACAGTTGGTGGGGAGGTGGAAGTATATTGTTGAACATGGGTACATGAGGGAGAATACATTGTACGAGTCCCAGCAGGTGCATAGGAAGGAATATTGATCTACATGGAGGCAGGAGGAAGTACAATAGTCCACATGGAAAAAAAGGAGCACAAGATTTAACAGGGGTGAAGGAGGGAGGACATGATGCTATACTTGGAGTATAGGTGCACATACTTATAATTATTTGCAGGAAGGAGTGCAATCTATAGTGTGGAAGTAGTAAACATATGTTCCATTGGAGAGAGGACAAGTTTCAGTAGGAATCAATGAGGTGATGCAGCAAGTTCAAGTTTTTTTGGAAGGGGAAGGATAGAGGACAAGTTTGTATTGAATGAGGTGGAGAGAGTACATGGTTATTTGGGGTTGAAAAAGGTAGGGCAAGGTTTTTGGTGGTGAAGTAGGGAGTGCAAGGTTATTATGGAGGCAAAGAGGGAATACCTGAGTCTACCGGGTACAATGGTGACCAATGTTTTGGAAATAAGTGGAGCACAACTTCCCTAGCTCTGGCAAAAGTAGTAGGATTTTTTGTTGTTTACTAAAGAAATTTGGGGAACAGGAAACATTATAGTAAAGAAAAATCATAAAAAGTGAAGTAAATATACATGTATCTGGCTCCAACAAAGTAACAAAAAGTGCATTACTTGTCAGGCAAATTGAGTTATATGATTTAGTTATAATAATAATAAGAATAATATAATAATTATATAATAATAATAATTAAATAATAACACTAGCACCAGCATACAGTAGTGTAGTATATTCATGTGTACAATAATGTTGCAATAAGGGCACTAAAAGCATCCAACGGACCAATGACAGCTCAACTTGGTACTCCAGATATATGTGTGGATTCATCTATATTGCCCATGATGTTCAGGCAACCTGGTGAGTCCAGTACACAAAATACAGGAATGCTCCCCCACTTTAAAGGACCACTATAGGCACCCAGGCAACTTAATTTCAGTGAAGTAGTTTGGGTGCAGTGCAATGCTGTATTTAGCGCAAGGCCTTGAGCGGCACTTTCAGGGGGCTAAAAAAATGCTGTTTCCTCAAATGCCCTAGCAGATGCCCTTTTAGCCTTATTTCATTGGGGGCACAAGAGCTGGCTGACTGGCCACCTCAGGCCCCCCGAGGCAAGCACCTTCTTATTATGGAGGCGGACGGTGAGGGAGCACTGTCCCCTGAGCTCTTCCTGCTGGGAGCCGGAATATGACGCCATGGAAGACATAGCTCCCTCGCCGCCTGCATTAAATGTCCGTCCGCCCGGCACCGCAGGAGACAACCCAGCCAGCAGCAGTCCCATAAAACCCCAGGGACATCAGCCCCACTGGACCCCAGGGACATCAGGCCCATTGGACCCCAGGAAAGAATCCACTCCAGCTCTAAAATAGGTAGGGAGGCTGGGTGGATTTATATTAAAATTAAATAACATAATTTATGAGTGTGTTAGACAATGTGTGTGAGTGTGTCAGTATCAAGGTGTGTATAAGTGAATATGTGTGTGTGTGTGTGTGTGTCTGTTAGTGAATGTGTGTGTGTCAGTGAATGTGTTTGTCTGAGTGAATGGTTGTGTGTGTGTGTGGCAGTAAATGTGTGTGTGTCTGTCAGTGTGTTTTGTCAGTGAATGAGTGTGTATGTTAGTGTGTGTTTGTCTGTGTGTGAGAGTGTTTGTCATTGTAAGTCTGTCAGTGAATGCATCTGTCTGTTAGTATGGGTGTGTCTGTCAGAGTGTGTCTGTCAGTGAATGTGCGTGTGTGTATTTCAGTGAGTGTCCGTCAGTGAATGTTTGTGTGTCTGTGAGTGTAAGTCTGTCAGTGAATGTGTGTGTCTGTCAGTGTATCACTGTCAGTGTGTGTCTGAGTGTGTGTGCCAGTGTTTGTCTGTGAGTGAGTGAGTAAGTGAGTGTGTATCTGTTATTGAGTGTATGTGTCTGTCAGTGCATGTCTGTGAGTGAGTGAGTGGGTCTGTTAGTGAGTGTGTGTCTTTTAGTAAATGTGTGTGTGTCTGTTAGTGAATGTATATGTGTCAGGGCTCTGCGGGCGGCTGTGAGGGGAGGCTGCAATCCTCTCGCAGCACTCACCCTCGGTCCGTCGCGGTCCCCCCTTCCCCTACCTGTCGGCGAGCGGCGTCCTCTCTGCTTGACACGCCGCTTGCGTCCTCCTCCTCTCCTCCCAGCGGCAGCATGTATAACGCTGCACGCTGGGAGCCGGCACATTTATCCGAACGCCGGGGTCACTCACGTGACCCGGCGTTAAAGCGACAGCACAATAATCACAGTGGGAAGTATAGATATCCCCCACGTGTGATTGTTAATTCTGATTGGAAGTTATCCAACCAGAATTAAGCACAGGATTTAAATACTTACCTTTCCTGTCTCTCAGTGCCCTGTTGTGGTCTTATGATACCTGTATTGCAATTTGCTTGTGTTTCTCTCTGCTTACCGAATATTTGGCTTGTTATTCCGATTCTCCTGTTTTCTCCATTCCTTTGACCTCGGCTTGTTTCTCATTCTCCTGTTTTCTGGCTCCCTTTCCTTGGCTTGTCTCCTGACTATTCTTAGTGTGCTTAACCCGGCCATTCTAAGGACCGGTATTGCACGCTTTACTATCTGTGACCTGTTAGCGTGTTAGGTTCCCGAATCGTGACATTGCAACAGGGCCATAATGGAACCTGCTGACATTCCACAGCTATTAGTTTATCAGGAGGCTAGAATGGATGGTTTAGACCACCGTATGGATCAGTTTGCTCAAGCTTTACAAACCATACTGGCTCGTACTGCACACTTGCAGCCTGCCGTTCAGAAGGCTGCTGCTGCTGTGCCTGAACCCATTCCCGATCCAGTACCCGTTCCTGCTCACGTAGTTCATATGACGCCACCACAGCGCTATAGCGGTGATCCAGCATTGTGTCGTGGTTTCCTCAACCAAATTGATATCCATTTGGTGATGAATCCACGTTCCTGCTTTTTTAATAAACCACTTGTCCAGGAAAGCTTTAGCATGGGCCAACCCCATGTGGGAGAATACGTCTCCTATGTCCTTTGCAGATTTTTTGACAGCTTTCAAACGCACGTTTGATCAACCCGGTAGGGTTGCCTCTGCTGGTAAAGCTCTGCTTAGGGTCCGACAGGGTAACAGATCTGTAGCGGATTATACTATCGAATTCCGCACTCTAGCAGCTGAAGTGGTTTGGAATAATGACGCCCTCGTAACAGCCTTTCAGGAGGGTTTGGCCGCTTACATACTGGATGAAATGACATCCAGGGAATTGCCTGTTCTTCTGGATGATGTTATAGACTATATAATTCTTATTGACAACCGTATTAGAGAGAGGCGTAGTCAAAGACGGATGAATACACAGGTGTTACCTGCTCTACCCAGTACTGCATTACTAGCATTACCCGCTCCTAGTCAACCATCCCCCGAACCCATGCAATTGGGTGCTACGGGGTTAACTGAGGCTGAAAGAGCGTAGAAGGGAGGGGTTATGCTTTATTGTGGAAAGAGGGGGCAACTCTGTAGTACCTGCCCTAAATTGCAGGGAAACTTCAGCACCTAAGGCCTAGAGAGAGGTCGGCCTCGGGTGTTGTGACTTTGTCCCCTCATGTGTCCATCTCTAGACCGTTTATTACGGTTTCTCTTTTGGTCAATAAAACCACTATAACAACCAAAGCCTTGATCGATTCAGGTGCGGCAGACAACCTTATGGATGAGAACTTTGCTAAAACTGCAGCCTTTGATCCAAAAGGCCACACCCTTGGCCGTCGAGGCCATAGATGGTAGACCACTTGAGAAACCTCTGGTGACCCATGAAACCCAAGAAATAGTTATGTCTGTGGGTGCTTTGCACAAGGAAAGGTTAACCTTCCAAATAATTGACTCCCCTACTGCTTCCATCGTTCTGGGTTTTCACTGGTTAGTTAAACACAACCCAGTACTTGATTGGGGTTGTTTAGATATACTCTCCTGGGGGGAATCTTGTGAACGAGACTGTATGGCCCATGTACGTCCTGTTTGTTTACTCAACGTGCCCACGGCTAAACCACTTTCTGTTTCTGTCCCTTCTGTGTATGCAGACCTTGCATTGGTTTTTGAAAAAAGGGAGGCAGATAAGCTACCTCCACACCGTGACTATGACTGTGCCATAAACCTGTTACCGGGTACTATGCCTCCTAGGGGTAAGGTCTACCCTCTTTCTGAGAAAGAAATCCAGGTCATGGAGGAGTACATATGGGAATCCTTGAGTAAAGGTTTTATCAGAAGGTCCTCCTCTCCTGTTGGTGCTGGTTTCTTTTTTGTGGCCAAGAAAGAGGGCGATTTGAGGCCATGTATAGACTACAGGGCTCTAAACAAAATAACGATTAAAAATGCCTATCCGATCCCTCTCATCACTGAGTTGTTTGATCGTGTTAAAGGTTCTAGATATTTTACTAAACTAGACCTCAGGGGGGCTTATAACCTTGTTCGTATAAAGGAGAATGATGAATGGAAAACAGCGTTCAATACACGTAGTGGGCATTACGAGTATCTAGTCATGCCTTTTGGATTGTGTAATGCTCCTGCTGTATTTCAGGACCTCATAAACGATGTCCTTAGAGATCTACTGCATGTCTGTGCCGTAGTCTACCTTGATTACATACTTGTATATTCTCCAGATTTGAAGTCACACCATACTCATGTAAGGATGGTGCTTAAGAGGTTGTTGCAGAACGGTCTTTATTGTAAGTTAGAGAAATGCTTATTCGACCAAACTTCTGTACAATTCCTAGGGTATGTCATTTCTGAACAGGGATTCAGCATGGATCCTTCTAAATTTGAAGCCATACTGTCTTGGCCCCTTCCCCAAGGACTTAAGGCAATACAGCGGTTTATAGGGTTTGCCAATTATTATAGGAAGTTTGTTAAAAACTTTTCATCCATTATTTCCCCTATCACTAAACTGACTAAAAAAGGTTTACACCCTAGGGTTTGGACTCCTAAAGCTATTGAGGTCTTCGAGACTCTAAAAAAAGGCATTTGCCTTTTTTTGCCCCTGTGTTACACCATCCTGATCCTTCCCTTCCCTTCGTAATGGAAATAGATGCTTCTGAATCAGGTGTAGGTGCAGTGTTGACACAATCATATGCCGAACCCCTCCTTCCCTGTTGTTACTTTTCTAAACGGTTGTCTGAGTCTGAAAAGAATTATGACGTCGGGAACAGGGAATTATTGGCTATTGTGATGGCTTTTAAAGAATGGAGGTACTTATTAGAAGGAGCTAGACACAAAATCCTGGTTATAACTGATCATAAGAATCTATCCTATATCGCAGATGCTAAAAGGTTGTACTCTCGTCAGGCTAGATGGTCTTTATTTCTCTCACGCTTTCAGTACATCATCACTAATAGGCCTGGATATCGCAATGTCAAGGCTGATGCTATCTCCCGACAGTACGAACCTTTAGATTCGATTGCCTCCACTCCTGAACCTATTGTGCCTACATCTAATATAATAGCTGCTACCCGTTTTGGTTATTTCGTCTCTTTTCCTTGATGGTATCAAGACATACCAATCCCAAGCACCCTCTGAGACTCCTGTTGGTAAGCTATACGTGAAAGTAAAAGACAGAAAAAAGTTATTAGCTTTATTTCACACCGCCAAAACTGCTGGTCATCCAGGGGTTACCAAAACATACAAGGGTCTCCTTCAACAGTTTTGGTGGCCCTCACTTAAAAAAGACATGGTAGATTATGTGCAGGCTTGTCGTGTCTGCACACAGTGTAAGTCCCCTAATGTTAAACCCCTGGGACTCCTTATGCCCCTATCTGTACCCAAGAAACCATGGACACACTTATCCATGGATTTTATTGTGGATCTTCCTTCATCTGATGGACAGACAGTAATTTTGACTGTAACTGATAGGTTCTCCAAAATGGCGCACTTTATTCCACTAAAAAGTTACCTTCTGCGGTTCAGTTGGCTCAGGTGTTTGCCAAAGAGGTGTTCCGCTTGCATGGTATACCACAGGATTTCGTATCCGACAGGGGTCCTCAATTTGTCTCTCAGTTTTGGAGGGGCTTTTGTGCTGAGATGGGGGTCTCCTTGTTGTTTACCTTACTCATCCACAATCTAATGGAGCTGCCGAATGGGCAAATCAGTCTGTGGAGCTGTATTTACGCTGCTTCACGAATGCACACCAGGGCAACTGGTCTCATCTCCTTCCCTGGGCTGAATTTGCCAGGAATACTGTGACTCATTCTTCTACTGGCGTAAGTCCTTTTATGGTGGCTTATGGGTTCCAACCCTCTGTCCTTCCCGGTATGTTCTCCGACAAGGGAATGCCCACTTTGGACGAGCACCTCGCCTCCTTACGGAAGATGTGGGATCAGGTCCATGTTGCTCTCTCTCGAGCTGCAATTACTCAGAAGAGATTCGCTGATCGTCGTAGGTGTGCGGCTCCTTCTTATGCTCCGGGTGATAGGGTATGGTCGTCCTCTAGGAATCTCCGCCTCAGGGTTCCCTTGATGAAATTCGCGCCCAGGTTCCTTGGTCCCTATAAGGTATTTTGTAGGATTAATCCCGTGTCCTACTCCCTGGCATTGCCTCCTTCCATGCGTATACCTAACACTTTTCACACCTCCCTTTTGAAGCCCTTGCTCTGTAATCGGTTCTCTGGGTCTCTCAGTCATTCCGATGCCCTCCGCGTGGTCTCTAGTGACGTGTACGAGGTGGCTGCTCTCCTTGATTCTCGTTTCTCTCGTGGTCAGTTGCAGTATCTGGTTGATTGGAAGGGTTACGGCCCTGAGGAGCGGTCTTGGGTTTCTGTCTCTGATTTGGACGCGCCCTCTTTGATCCGCTCCTTTCATGCGCGGTTTCCTCATGTAGGGGGGGTTATGTCAGGGCTCCGCCCTTCCCCTACATGTCGGCGAGCGGCGTCCTCTCTGCTTGACGCGCCGCGCGCGTCCTCCTCCTCTCCTCCCAGCGGCAGCATGTATAACGCTGCACGCTGGGAGCCTGCACATTTATCCGAACGCCGGGGTCACTCACGTGACCCGGCGTTAAAGCAACAGCACAATAATCACAGTGGGAGGTATAGATATCCCCCACGTGTGATTGTTAATTCAGATTGGAAGTTATCCAATCAGAATTAAGCACAGGATTTAAATAATTACCTTTCCTGTCTCTCAGTGCCCTGTTCTGGTCTTATGATACCTGTATTGCAATTTGCTCGTGTTTCTCTCTGGTTATCGAATATTTGGCTTGTTATTCAGATTCTCCTGTTTTCTCCATTCCTTTGACCTCGGTTTGTTTCTCGTTCTCCTGTTTTCTGGCTCCCTTTCCTTGGCTTGTCTCCTGACTATTCTTAGTGTGCTTAACCGGGCCATTCTAAGGACCGGTATTGCACCCTTTACTATCTGTGACCTGTTAGCGTGTTAGGTTCCCAAATCGTGACAATATGTCTGTCAATGTAAGTTTGTCAGTGAATGTGTGTCTGTAAGTCTTTTTTGAATACCTAAAAATGATCATGTTTTATTTTAAAGTGCCGTGACAGGCTATGTTTCTTAAATTAATTCCTAATATTGTGAATATGCTCTTGCATCTTCACATGTAGTGCCCTTGTTGTCCTTCCTACTTAAATCAACCCACAAGCACATGTAATGATGCAGATTTTTTTTCATGTGACATGTAATCAATAGTTTTGTTGGGAAGGTCTCTTCCTTTTTTTTGTTGATATGTGAATTATTTTGTATGTTTTTTTTACTATTAGTGTTAACACATCCTCTGCAGCAAACATCCCTGGTGATGAGACCCTCTCAAACAAAGAAGGAGGCAAGGATAGCCGCCCTCACAACCCTCTTCCTGGCCAGGCACAATCAAGCAGGGAAAGGAGGGTGGGAAGGAGTGGGTGAGGGAGGGACGGAAAGGAGGTCGCTGTGAAGATTTTTCACACAGAGCAGCCAAAGGCCTAAGGCCGGCCCTGCATGCTACCACTAGAGTGAAAGCACCGCCAGCATTCAAAAGTGACCAAAACATCAGCCAGGAAGCATAGGAACTGAGAAGTGGTCTGTGGTCACCACCTGCGGAACCACTCCTTTATTGGGAGTATCTTGCTAATTGCCTATAATTTCCACCTGTTGTCTATCCCATTCGCACAACAGCATGTGAAATTGATTGTCACTCAGTGTTGCTTCCTAAGTGGACAGTTTGATTTCACAGAAGTGTGATTGACTTGGAGTTACACTGTGTTGTTTAAGTGTTCACTTTATTTTTTTGAGCAGTATATATATATATACACACACACACAAGGAGACGGACACAGAGCAAACAATCCACAGAGGAGGGTATCCACTAACCACCAAATAGCACTTCTATCTGAATGAGACCCTGGACTCTCCATCTAAGGGCACTCCTACACAGATAGAAATCCAAATTAAGGTTCATGATGCCCGGGATGGGGTATGAGGGGGAGAAAGTGGACCCATGTCTGTCTATCAAGGCAGGGGGGACAGGTGAAAGGGGAAGAATCACAGAAAAGCAGAGAAAAAATAAGGAGCAGGAATACTGAAGGGGAGATGTTGATCTTATGAAACCAGAATGCCTGAGACTGGTGCTACCTCCACACCCTCTCATGGCCGATTTAGACTCGAGAAGAGTACTCTGGCAAAGTTTAAGTCCAGTTAGTAGTTCTTTTTTAGGTTTTACTTCTCCCTCTTTGCTTTCTCTCCTTGCTGCTGCCCATGACTGCGCTGACGCCTTCCAAAACTCAAGACTTACTTGGTTATATTGCGTATACGCAGATAATACCCCCTAGCAGCCATCATGCTCACTAAAATTGTTTCCCTTAACGTAAAGGGTTTTAATTCTCTGCAAAAATGGAGGCTGCTGTTCAAAGAACTTAAGCTACTTTGCGCTGACATTGCATTCATCCAAGAGACTCACCTCAACTGAGTCCACTCGGCCCTCCCCAGGGACAAACACTATAACAAAATTTACCAATCCCCGGCTCAAAGCAAACATAATGGGGTTGCTATCCTACTTCACACATGTTGCAAATTTTCGGTCACAAAACCACTCTGCGATAATGAGGGAAGGCATATCCTAGCTTCTGGGACCTTAGGATCACGTACCCTACATCTCTTGACTTTTTACGCTCTTTATTCTACAGACGCAGACTTCTGGGGGGACAAGACAAACTGTTGACTAATTGACATATAGAGAACACATCACCCAAGTGACCTAGACTATACCTTCTATTCAGCCCCACATTATTCCTACTCTAGGATCGATTTGCTTTTAACTTACATGAGGCTACATTTGAGTCTGTGCACAACCGAAATCAACAACATTACCTTGTCATATCTCGCAGACATAGCGATTTATCTCATGTGCTTACTAATCATGTCAAGATTGGAAAATATAAAGGAAGGTTAGTAAGAGTACCAACCACCTAAAAAAAACAAAAAAGTGGAGCGCTGAAATAATATATACTTACCCCTAGTAATAGGGGTATTGAATCTTGGAGCTCAGCGTACATAGGAAAAAAGAGGGGGGGGGGGAGAGAGAGAAAATAAACTTACTAATCATGTCGCCCTGGTCTTGGAGACTCAACTCGTCTCTACTCAGAGATGAGGCACTCCGCGATGAGATCTCAACTGCCCTGACTCAATACTTCACAAAAAATTCCACACCAGACATAGACATGGTCACACTATGGGCTGCACATAAAACTGAGATATGAGGCACACTGATCTGTGCAGCGTCCTATTGGAAACATTTTAGAGCCAAATCCCTTTTCTCATGACAAAAATCTCTCCATACACTAGAGTCTAGACATAAGGCCACACAGACAGAGCCAACGTTAACATGCACACAAATTAAAAGACTGCTACTAGACTACGTCGCCTGGCAGATGAAACTTAGCAGACGCAACGTTTACGAGAGGGAAAACAAAATAGACACGCCTCTGCCTAGGTGCCTACACCGAGACAACACTCTAAACCTATCACAGCTATGTAAACCTCCTCTGGAGAAGTTGTTGCATTCCCTGAGGAAATATACAAGGCCTTCCGAGAATTCTCTGCAAATCTGTATCACCATTCCCCCAACATGCAACAAGTGGAAGCCAAATTTTCTTTTTTGCTTAACTTACCCTATAACTCCCCAGAAATGAGAGATGCACTTGCGTCTGATTACACAGAAGATAAGCTATGAGGGGGAAAAGGCCCCAGGGCCAGACTGCTTGACCAGGAGCTATTATAAGACATTCAGGGACATTCTCATACTGCACCTGCTGCAAGTTTTTAACTCGGCCCCAGAGACTGGAGCCCTAATACCTGATATAACCTTGGGAAACATCATTCTACTCCCAAAAGGGGACAGGGACCTGATGGTGGTGGGAAATTACAGGCCCATTACACTGATCAACATGGACACAAAGATCCTGGCCAAGGTTCTGGCAGACCGCATATCGGCAGTACCTCCACAGCTGGTCCCCACGGACCAAGTGGGGTTCATGGCGTGCCGGCAGCTCTATGAAAACACCCGAAGGGTGGTTGAGCTGGCCTGGCATGTGGAGATGGGGAGGGTGCCTTCTCTTTTCCTTTCATTGAACGCAGATAATGCATTCAATAGGGTCAGCTGGCCATATCCGTTTATTCTTTTAAACCATTGGGGATTCCCTCCCGCCATAGTGACCACGATACAAGCCCTGTACTGCAACCTCCGAGCACAGCTGAGATTGTCGGGGGTCCAGGACCATGGCCAGCGCTACCATAAGGCAGTCCAGGCGGCCTCCTTAGGGCGCACCAGCCCTGGGGGCGCAACATCAGGCTGACCGGAAGGAGGGAAGCGCACTGCGCTCCCCTCCAGCCGGTTACTATTTGTAGCGTGGCCGAGCCCAGAGCTTCCCACCCGCGGAGCCCAGCTTCTGCCCGCCCACCTCCTACACTGGAGTCTGCCGCAGGCTGTGTGGAGGGGGCGGGGATATGACATCATATCCCTGCTCCCTGTGTACCACACAGCGTGGCTGGCGCCCAGTGATGAGACTGGGCTGCAGTACAGGACTCCAAGGAACCCAGGGGACAAGATTGAACTGATGTAAGTATGAAATTATGTATGTCTGTCTGTCTCTGTATGTATGTATGTCTCTGTATGTATGTCTGTCTCTGTATGTCTATGTATGTCTCTGTATGTATGTATGTATGTATGTCTCTGTATGTATGTCTCTGTATGTATGTATGTATGTCTCTGTATGTATGTCTCTGTATGTATGTATGTCTGTCTCTGTATGTCTGTCTCTGTATGTCTGTGTATGTCTGTCTCTGTATGTATGTATGTATGTATGTCTCTGTATGTATGTATGTCTGTCTCTGTATGTATGTATGTCTGTCTCTATATGTCTATGTATGTCTGTCTCTGTATGTCTATGTATGTCTGTCTCTGTATGTATGTATGTATGTATGTCTGTCTCTGTATGTCTATGTATGTCTGTCTCTGTATGTATGTCTCTGTATGTATGGATGTCTGTCTCTGTATGTATGTATGTATGTATGTCTCTGTATGTATGTATGTCACTGTATGTATGTATGTCTCTGTATGTATGTATGTATGTCTGTCTCTGTATGTCTATGTATGTCTGTCTCTGTATGTCTATGTATGTCTGTCTCTGTATGTATGTATATCTGTCTCTGTATGTATGTATGTATGTCTCTGTATGTCTATGTATGTATGTCTCTATATGTATGTATGTATGTCTGTCTGTATGTCTCTGTATGTATGTATGTCACTGTATGTATGTATGTATTTCTCTGTATCCATGTATGTATGTATCTATCTGTATTCATGCATGTATGTATGTATGTATGTATGTTTGTCTCTGAATGTCTGTATATATGTCTCTGTATGCATGTGTGTAACTGTGTGCCTTTATGTATCTGTATGTACGGATGGATGGATGGATGTGTCTGTGTGTCTCTGTATGTCTTTGTATGCATGTTTCTGTATGTATGTGTCTGTAGGACGGTTTGCCTCTGTATGTATGTATGTATGTTTGTATGGGTCTGTATGCCTGTATGTCTTGTATGTATGTTTCTGTATGCCTGTATGTATATATGTATGTGTATGTATGCCTGTTTGTCTTTGTATGTATGTTTCTGTATGCCTGTATATATTTATGTGTCTGTATGGCGGTATGTGCGGTATGGCGGTATGTCTCTGTATGCATGCATGTCTTTGTATGCCTGTATGTATGTATGCCTGCATGCCTGTATGCCTGTATGTCTCTGTATGTATGTATTTATGTGCCTGTATGTCTTTGTATGTATGTTTCTGTATGCCTGTATGCCTCTGTATGTATGCATGTCTTTATATGCCTTCATGTCTCTGTATGCATGTATGTCTCTGTGTCTGTATGTCTCTGTATGATTATTTCTGTGTTTGTATGACAGTGTACCTGTATGACTTTGACTGTGTGACTGAAAAATGATGGCTGTGGCTTGGGAGGAAATACACACAGGTGAAGATGCATTTTTTTTATTTTTATTTTTTAAAGGAGGGTCCAAAATGCATCTTTGCCTGTGTAACTAAAAATCCTAGCACCGGCCCTGTCCAGGACCACCCCTTCCCTATCCACAATGGCACACGCCAAGGATGCCTACTCTCACAGACACTATTCGCCTTCTCAATTGAACTACTACTGCCCTTTATCTGCAACAATAACCCTATTAGAGGAGTTGCAAGAGGTAACGACTGCTATAAAACCACCACTTATGCAGGCAACATCCTAGTCTCATTGTAACATCTGACACAATCATTTCCACCTTTATTCCAGCTATTCAATGATTTTGGGGAAAGCTAAGGCTTCAAAATCAACTATGATAAATCCTGTGCACTAACCTTTCACATGCCAGACTCGGAGCAAGCCCATCTTACGTAGATTCACGGCATATATCTCTGAGAAAGTCCTTTACATACCTGGGAACCACTAGCTATATACAAAAAATTACAAGCCCCTAATGCTGACACTAAATCTAGAAATAGAGAAATGGCAGGAAAAACCTATCCCATGGGTAGGACATATATATATATATGAATATTTTACATAGATTACTTTTCCTGTTCCAGATACTCCAGACAATATGTGTTTCTGCATTATTTTCTTTTCTTGTAGATTTACCAGACCTAGCTTCCTTACACACTTCATTTGGCAGCAAAAACGACAGACTGGCGAGAGGCCTATTATACCGCCCAAGAGACAGAGGAGGACTGGCCTACCGAATCTTCTATTGTACTACTACATGGCAAATCTTTCTCAGCTGTTATTTTGGCATGAACCTTCAGGGGATCACAGATGGGACTAATGAAAGCAGGACTAATGAAATACGACATCCCCAACCAATAAATGTGACTAGATAGACCCTCTCTGGCTCTATTGCGGATGAACTGCCCATCGATTCTTAATTCCCTAGACATTTGGGACCGTACCAGGGGAAAATTCAAATTAGCGAACACCCCTTCTCCTATGACACCTGTCTACCATAACAGACAGTTTCCACCAGGCATGAGATGGCAGGAATTCAAAAACATGTAAAGGGCAGGACTCCAGAGACAGGGGAACACCATGCTCAGCTTGGATAGCCAAAGGCAGGGGAACACCATGCTCAGCTTTGATAGCCTAAGGCAATGATTCCACTCACTCCCTCTAACTCCTTCCGCTACATACAAATACATGACTTTGCACTCTCTGCCGAAGTTAGGGAAAAAGCAACAGTGACCCCCACAACATTCAAACACCTCTGTAATGAAGGACACTTCTGCAAAGGTTTCATTTCCCTTCTATACAAGCACCTTAGTGAATCTTTCAGAATGGCTTAGGGAGTCCTTCAAATGGTATGGACATCTCTGCATCGTCGACTGTAAGCAACTGTCCACATGCTGAGAAAGCCTACTTGATATGGATTCTATCCCCGGGACAATCGGAGGACCTGGGGGTTTTTCTTTATTCTTTTGAACCTCTAAAAGATATCAAGTAGGCTCTCAGTATGTGGACCGGTGCTTACAGTCGATGATACAAAGATGTCCATACCATTTGAAGAACTCCCTAAGCCTCCTGACCATTCTGAAAGAGCAATATTGTCAGGAGGACTTTTATATGGTATACAATGAGCTTACATCTGCGGTAACCAGAAAAAAGTCCTCCTGCCAATATATATATATATATATATTTGCAATTATTTATATTTATTTATAGATAGATAGATAGATAATAGAAATGTAATTCTAAGTGTGTTTTGTTAACAATATACATATTAATATCAAAATACAGTTGCAATTAAATTACATATCTATATATAATTTATTTTAAATTGTTTTAATTATTTTATTTTAATTTATTATATCTATATAAAATACATATGTATTATATATATATATATTTCCTGGCTATTTCTCATGGCAGCATCACTTATGGGTAGCTCCTCCCTTAGCAGTCACAGGACAGGAATTAATTAGATTAATTAATTAGACTGATAGGTATAAAGAGTCCCTCCTCCCCTTACACCACAGTCTTTTTTCCTGTCCTTAGCAAGTTCTACAGGACTTTTAACTTTTTCTTTTATGGCCACCTTCCTGCGTTTGTCGTGGGTTCGTTCCAAATGAAGTTCAGCCTCTCTTCATTTGAAGGCCCCAGTAAACAGCCTGCATGAGCAGGACTCACTGGGTCAGGTTCTGTGTAAGTACTGAACCGCTGCGTGGGATTTAGGTGTTCTGAGGGAGACACTGGTTTTCTATTTGTCTGATGGGGTTGGTCTTCCTTAAAAATTCCCCTTGTTATCAGCTTGCCCCTCTTAATTGGGGTCCAAAATCCCCCCCCCCCGCACCTATTTCTGGCAGTTCTTTGAATCCATACTATGGGGCCCTGGAGTGGTCCTACCTGTGGTTTGGTGTGTTGTCCAGGTCCCTGTGGGGTCTCCTGTATTGGTGGCTATGCCTTCTGGCCCATGGGGCTATTCCCCGACTGCCTGGGGCTTCCTGGGGGTTCGGGCGTCGCAGGCTGGGACACAGTTTGCGTTCCAGCAGACAGGCTGGTGCTCGCGGCCGGATCCGGCGAACCCGGAAGTGATTTTCCTTGGCCGCGAGCGTTTGGAACGCACGGCGTGCGTTCCAGCGGTCTGCGCATGCGCGGACCGGATGGTTTCCCCGGCTTTATTTAAACAGGCAGTTTCTGACAGTCTGATTGTGCGCTGCATCAGCTGTTCGAGCGATCTCGTTCCTGGCTCCCCTGCAGTTCGCCCTTTGCTGTTTCTTGGCTGCCTGGAGGACTTTTGTGTCATTATAAGGTAGGATTCCTGATAATTCTTGTTTAAGGTTTATTTTATTTTCTCTCTCTGCTGGTCAGTCTGCTCTGACCTTTTGGTTAGGTATTGTGTGTTGAATTTCCCTTTGGTTCTCCCTTGTAGTATGGATTCCCCCTCTGCCTCTGCAAGATCCCTCTCTAGAAAACATAGGTGAGCCATTCAATTTTTCTATTGGGGGGGGTTGTTAAAAAGAGTGCCAAACTAAGCCTGTAATATATGTCATATATGGCTTTATTTCAGCCCCAGCAAGCATCTGGATTCCCCAGCGAGGAAATCAAGGGAAAAGTCCAATAAAAGCATTAATTGCTCATCACCTGCTCCACCTGGAAGGAACCTCTGCAGGGAATGCTTGTCGGAGGCGGCTAATGTCCCCAGTAAGACTTCACCGCAGGATGACCTTAAGCTCTGGATTTCCCGTGCAATTGCTGAGGGCTTTAAGTCTACCACGGGATGTGGTGGCCCTCCTAAGAGACGCAGAGCGGAACCTCAGTCTTCCAGCTCTGAGGAGGATCCGGACCTGTGGGAGGTCTCTGATGAGGGGGAGGAGGAGGCTGACTATGCCTCCAGGTCTCTGGACTCTAAATCTGTAGATCGGCTTATTACCCTCCTCAGAGACACTCTTAGCCTCACGGAAGAAAAGTCTGAATTGAGAGAGGCTGACAGGTTTTTTGAGGACTTGAAACCTAATAGACCAACATTCCCAGTGCATTCCTCTATAAAGGACATGATCCTTCAGGAGTGGAATAAGCCGGAGAGGAAGTCCACCTTGAAAAACAAATTCACAAGGACTTATCCTTATTCTGCCATGGACTGCTGCCTTTGGAATTCGGTTCCCAAGGTTGATGCCGCAGTGATCCATATGGCTAAAAAGACCACGCTTCCTATAGACTCCATGGCATACTTAAGAGAACCTATGGAAAAGCGTATGGATGGTGACCTAATTAAAGCCTATCTGGCGCTAGGCTCCGCCCTTCATCCGGCAGTGGCGCTGACCACTCTCTCCAGGGCCTTACGAGTTTGGCTCGCTAATTTGGAGGAAGATATTGATCAAGGTGTCCGTAGAGAACATCTCCTGGGAAGTCTCAAGGATTTGAGCCTTGCTACTGAATTTTGCTCTGAAGCCTCCCTGGACATCACTCGTATGATTGCCAAAGGTATGGCCCTATCGGTGGCCTCCAGAAGGGCTTTATGGCTTCATTCCTGGGGGGCGGACTATGCCTCCAAAGCGTCCTTGTGTGGTCTACCGTTCCAAGGGGACCTCCTGTTTGGTAAGATCCTGGAGGATGCCATTCAGAAAGCGGCTGATGGGAAAAAAGCGTTCCTTCCACAAGTCAGCAGAAAGGGTTTTTCCTCCTCCTGGAAATCCAGGCGATTTAAGGATCGGTCCTTTCGGGACAGTAGAAGCTACAAGCCCGGAAGGGAGTATTCCAGGAACTCTTCGTGGAAGTCCTGCTCTCACTCCTCTTCCAATAAGGCTTTCAGAGGTAGAGGTGCCAGGACCTCCGGGAAGACCTTCTGAAGGTCCTCGGGCCCATCCGGGTACGGTGGGTGGAAGACTGCAGTTCTTTTACCCGGTGTGGGCCGCAAATGTCACAGACGAGTGGGTCACCTCAATCATAAAAGAAGGCTACAGGATAGAATTTTCCTCTCGTCCACGTGCTGCCCATTTCAAAAAATCAAAAGTGTCGGAAGGTGTCAAACGAAGGGCCATGAGGACTTGCATTTCCACTCTGTTGGGACAGAAGGTGTTGGAGGAAGTCCCTTCTCACGAAAGATTCCAGGGGATGTATTCCACTGTGTTTTTGGCCCCAAAGCCCCAGGGAAAGTGGCGTCTCATCCTGAACCTAAAAGGAGTGAACGCCTTTCTAGACGTAAGGACATTCAAAATGGAATCCTTACAGACTATCCTAAAGTGCGTAAAACCAGGAGATTGGATGACCTCCATAGACTTAAAAGACGCCTACTACCAAATCCCTGTAAACAGCAATCACATGCAGTTCCTTCGGTTCTGGGCTTTAGGAAGACATTTCCAGTTCCGAGGGCTTCCGTTTGGTCTCAGCTTAGCGCCAAGGACTTTCTCGAAGGTCCTTGTCTCTCTGATTGCCGTCATAAGGATGAGAGGTATCGAGATATTCCATTATCTGGACGACATACTCATCGTAGGGCCTTCACAAGGAATAGTGGAGCATCATACATTAATGGCAATGAACATCCTGCAAGATCACGGGTGGCTTCTCAACATAGAAAAAAGCTCCCTGATTCCATCTCAGACCATCGTGTTCCTCGGAGCGGTGATAAATACCATTTCTGCTCATGTGTTTTTGTCTCCAGAGAGGGTCATGAAGTTACAAGACAAAGTCAAGAAGCTCCAGGTTCTCGAAAAGGCCTCGGCAAGGGAAGTCATGAGTCTCCTGGGTTCTTTGACGTCTACGATAGGTTTGGTGAAGTGGGCCCAATGGAAGTTTCGCCCTGTACAGAGTTGTTTTCTTCTCCAGTTCGACAGAGAAAAAACGGATTGGGATCAGAAAATTTCTCTGCCCCTGCCAGTAAGAAGAGAGTTGGACTGGTGGAGGAACGGGAAGAACCTAGCAAAGGGTTTTCCCTTGGAAGAACCTCCGTGGACCGTTATTACGACGGATGCCAGTTCTTCTGGTTGGGGTGCCCACCTCGATTCCTCATGGACTCAGGGGTGGTGGACTCGAGAAGAAAGTCGGCTCCACTCGAACCTAAGAGAACTGCGAGCTGTTTCCAAGGCCATTCAGGTGTTCCTTCCAAAGATCAGGAATTCCTGGGTGTTGATCAAGACGGACAACCGAGCGGTGGCCTCTTATGTAAACAACCAGGGAGGCACAAGGAGCAAGCGGCTCTTAAAATAGCTAGCTCCTCTAATGGTGATGGCCATGACCTATCTCCAGGGACTGAAGGCTATCTATCTCCCAGGCTCGGAGAACATAGCGGCGGATTTTCTCAGCAGATCAGAAATTCTCCCGGGAGAATGGAAACTTCACCAGTCAGTTTTTGCTTGGATCACCCGTCGGTGGGGCATGCCCCAGATCGACCTGATGGCCTCGTTCAGGAATCGCCAGGTGGAGAATTACTTCTCCCTCCACCCAGAGAGTCAGGCGCTGGGCCAGGATGCTCTATCTCTTCCTTGGTCGTTCGATCTGGGGTATGCGTTCCCTCCCCTACCCATGATACCCAGGTTCCTGAGAAAAGTTTGGGCAGAAGGGAAAACGGTTATTGCCGTAATCCCGATTTGGCCTCGAAGGCCGTGGTTTCCCCTACTGTCAACGCTGAGCCAGGAACAGCCTCGGCCCCTGCCTGTTTTGAAGGATCTGCTAACGCAGGGTCCAATATCCCATCCTCATCCGGAACGCCTCAAATTGGGGGTGTGGGTCTTGAAAAAGAAAGACTTCAACAATTAGGCCTTTCAGAAGCAGTGGTCAATACTCTCTTACACTCAAGGAAGGCTTCTACGTCTTCATGCTACCATAGAATCTGGGATGTGTTTCAGGAATGGGCTTCGGCCAAGCGAGTTGACTTCATACGCCCTCGCAACACTGAAATCTTGGAGTTCCTGCAAGAAGGTCTGGATAAGGGTCTTAGCATCAGCACTCTTAAAGTTCAGTCTTCGGCCCTGTCAGCTTTGTGCAACACCTCTTGGTCATCAGACCCATTGATCTCCAGATTCTTCAAGGCAGCTTTCAAGTTGAGACCGCCTTCGAGATCCACTACCCCTCCTTGGGACCTTCCGCTTGTTCTCGACTACCTGTCTGAGGATCTATTCGTTCCTCTTGAGAATTTGGATGCTGTCCTCCTAACTTACAAAACATTGTTCTTAGTAGCAATTACTTCCGCTAGGAGAATTTCAGAGATCAAGGCCTTCTCCACCCTGCCTTCTTGTCTCCAATTCTACCACAATAGGGTGTGCCTGAAACCTAATCCAGCATTTCTGCCTAAAGTGGTCTCTCGTTTCCATCTATCTCAAGAGGTGGTCCTGCCATCCTTCTACCCCAATCCTTCTTCACCAGAGGAGATCAAGTGGCATCGTTTGGATGTTATGGACTGCCTGTCTGTGTACCTTGAACGTTCTGCTCCTTACAGGAAAACTCACCAGCTTTTCGTTTTGCCTTCAGGGGCCAGGAGAGGTGAGGCAGCCTCTCTATCTACATTGAAGCGTTGGATTGCTCTTGTAATCAGAAAGGCTTATCTCAATAAAGATCGCTCTCCTCCACTGAAGATAAAGGCTCATTCAACCAGAGCATTGTCAACTTCCTGGGCTAATTGGGCAGAGGTTCCATACGATGACATTTGCAAGGCAGCCACCTGGTCTTCCCCGATGACGTTCATGAAACACTACAAACTTGATGTGGATGCTCCTTCCACCTCATTTGGGAAGAGTGTCTTGTCTACGGTTTCTTTGTCCCGTTGATATTAAATTCAGTCATAGCATAATAATTTGTTCTGTGTGTTTTATCATAATTTTATTCCCACCCTAATTTTGTGAGCTTGGGTATTACCCATAAGTGATGCTGCCATGATTAGCCAGGAATAGAGAAAATTTATGCCAAACTTACCGTAATTTTATTTTCCTGGCTATTTCTCATGGCAGCATCAGGGTTCCCGCCCATTTTTTATTTTCAGCTTTATAATTGGACTGTGGTGTAAGGGGAGGAGGGACTCTTTATACCTATCAGTCTAATTAATTAATCTAATTAATTCCTGTCCTGTGACTGCTAAGGGAGGAGCTACCCATAAGTGATGCTGCCATGAGAAATAGCCAGGAAAAGAAAATTACGGTAAGTTTGGCATAAATTTTCTCTAATATATATATATAGAATCCAAATGCCCCGCACTCAATTTAACCGGTCTTGTTCGGTGCCTCGGTGCAACAGCTCCAGCCACTCCATATATTCCCGAAAGAGTGCACTCAAAGGACTTGTATAAATTTCAAATAAGTGCTTTTATTCAGCAAATATATACAAAATATACGGATCAAGTCGACGTTTCAGTCCAAACGGACTTTTATCAAGACATTTATCTGGCGTGCAAAAAACATTTAAATATACAGCAGTGTATCGTGATTGGAGAGTGAAAAACTGAAATCGAGGTTCTGTGACGTCATCAGTGACGTAAATAGATTAAAAAACGGAGTGTGATACTATTAACCCTTGCAGGGGGAAATTGGGAAGTGAGTGATGCTCAATAGATGAGCCTAAGTAGCAAATCACCGTGGGAGTATCTATAACACACAATAGAACATAAAGAACAATATATGCATATATACAGAACTATTTACAAGCCATGGCCAGTGCCCAGGAAAACAGAGGCAGGTAAAGAGAACTAGATCCGCTAAAATACCGACTGAAAGGAAAAAAGATACTAATAAAAATGTGTGCATGCGGACCCTAAGTGCCTCTACCTCTCAATTAGGAGGACCAATAGCTCACCAGAAAGGATGTTACAAAAATAGCACAATAAGTATAGCAAGCCATATACAGAAAGATAACATACATGAAATCATAACTAGTATTAAGAATGAAGAAAAATCCTCTTACGTCTATTACAAAAATTCATAATACGAAAAATGCAGGCAGCATCAAATGGCAGCAAATGTGATATTATAAAACAGGTCAGAATATACAATGTAACCGAAGCAAATATAACATTCACCGTCTCGGAATGAAACAGTATAACGGGTTTTTTTCATTAAGTCCATGCGGGGATAAAGTCCCCAATGTGTGAATCCAGTACACTTCTCTTTTGAGAAGCTGAATGTCCCGATTGCCCCCCCGAGGGGATAGAGGTACGTGGCCAATGCCCATAAAGCGGAGTGATGGTAAAGTATGCCCTGCTTCTAGGAAGTGTCTGGCAACCGGAGTAGTGGCTGATCCACTCAGTATTGCTAATCGAATAGCTGATCGGTGTCCTCTCATCCGTTCTCTAAGATCATTAGACGTCTTTCCGATGTAATTTAAACCGCATGGACATATGATCCGATACACCACATGAGTCGTAGTACACGTAATCCTGTAACGAATTTTATATATTTTCCCAGTTCTCGGATGTGGAAATACTTTCCCTGGAATCATATTGTTACATGCCATGCAGTTTAACCCCTTAAGGACCAAACTTCTGGAATAAAAGGGAATCATGACATGTCAGACATGTCATGTGTCCTTAAGGGGTTAAACACCGTACACATCCTACATTTTTGTTAGGTATCTGTTCCTGTATGCGAGAAAATTGATCTGTATGTACCAGAAAGTCTCTCAGGTTTTTACCCCTTTTATAACTCATCACCGGGGGTTGCTTAAATTGAATAGGAAGGGAGGAATCTTTCATCAAAATTTCCCAGTTGGCTCGTATCACCGATGCCATATCCTGGGACTGAGTATGCAGCGTCTGAGGGAAGATAAATCTATCACCTATCCCCATAGTCGATGGTATGATCGTTCTTGGTTCTTTTGCTTTAGATAGTGCTGTCTGTATGGAGTATTTGGAGTACCCTCTTTCAATGAACTTCTCGGACATATTCAATAACTGTGTCTCCGCATTCTTTGGGTCTGAATTATTACGTATTACCCTGGCAAACTGTGCCACAGGTAATGAGTTTTTCAAACTCTGAGGGTGGAAACTAGTGGCATGTAAGATCGTATTTCGATCAGTAGGTTTTGAGAAAAGAGTGTATCCCAGTTTATTCTTGGTAACATAGATCCGTAGGTCCAAAAAATCAATTTGTTGATCGTTCAACTGGTATGTGAATTTTATTGGTGATACAAGGTTGTTCAAATCTTCAACCATCTGGTGTAATCTTGGTTGCCCTCCTGTCCATATAATCAAAACATCGTCGATGAAACGAAAGTATCTCTGGATATAGCGGCCATATCTTTGCAAAATGTTTTCCGTTTCGTATTTGTGCATGTACGCGTTAGCATACATAGGGGCCAAAGGTGCCCCCATCGACGTGCCAGTGCGCTGGATATAGAACTTGGATTCAAATCTGAAGTAATTCAGTGTTAGGCATAACTCCAATAATTCCATCAGGTAATCAATAGGTGGTGTAATTTTTTCACTGTACTGCGTAAAACTTCCTTCATAGCTTGTATGCCATCTCCGTGCGCAATCACCGTATAAAGACTGCCCACATCAAGGGTAGCTAAAGTTATTCCCTCCTCAGGTATAATTAGAGTTTTAAGATGTTCAATTACATCTTTAGTGTCTTTCACGCAAGTAGGTAGTGCTAATACCGGGGCTTTAAACTTCAAATTTTACCAATTGGCTCTAGGAGACCACCTATAGCAGAGACTATTGGACGCCCAGGTGGTTTGCTGAGATTCTTATGGACTTTAGGTAATGTGTATATTTTTTTTTTTTTTTTTTAAATTCTTTATTTTTGTAGTGCGTATAAATGGAACAAAGCGTACATGCGGTACCCCAAAGGCAATCCACATGTTTTTGCAAACATTAAGTACAGTGAGGTACATAACAGTTCTTGCACATTTTTAGTGTTAATTTGAGTAAGATTAGGATATAACAAGACTTTACATTATTCTAGGCGTAGTAGGTACAATCTAAACATTTGGTTATACAATAGCGTCTGACAACATTGGGTCTTTCATATTCTGTTGAAGTCAACGACTTCAAAGTGCATGCTTAAAACTATATTTAGGCTTAGTCTGCACGTCTGCCGATCCATTTACGTCATAAATCATGCATGCATAAGGGTTCAAGTGAGTGCTATGGGTTGGCACTAAGAATTGTCTACAACTTTAAATAACAGGCTATAATGTGCCGCGTGTTTGTGAGTTCTAAGCCATATCAGGAAGATGAAAAATTAATAAAAAAGAAAAAACAACAGGCTATACAATAACGTCTAACCACCTGGGTTCTATTACACACTGCTTACGTAATTGGCTTGAAGGTGTATGATTATAGCTATAATCAATCCTAGTCTGCCCTGTATCTGTTCTGCTGACCTCATAGATTATGCATATGTTGAGATACATGTGAGTGCTGCAGTCTAGTACTAGGAACTGTCTGCAACTCTCAATTACAGGTTATAATTTGTCTCTCGTTTGTTAGACTTTTGCTGTAGCAATGAGGTTAATGAGTTTAAGAAAAAACGCAATGGGCTGTACAATAACATCTGATCACATGAATTCCCTTGTGTGCTGTTTACGTAATCGGCTTTAAAATGTATGTTGAAAACTATATCTAGGCAATAAACATGGGCTGCCGAGCATATAACAGTGCCCTTCAAGTGTATCAGTTATGGACCTTTGTGTGTATGGCATACTCTGCTGAGCAGGACCTGCTTGGAGCATATCTAGCTACGTTGGGTATAAGGAAATGTGCTAGTCATCTAGGTGTCCGCCCCAGTGGCGTGGTAAAATTTTAAACAGTGAGGTGGGTAAACATAGAAGAGATCGCAGCTAACCTATCTGTTAGAGGCAAGTGTTCCACTAGAGTGGGTAGTTTAGCCATGTTGGGTATCTGAGTGAACGACTAGGGGCCAGGGGTGACTAAAACATAGGATGCATTTGCTGGGATGCGGGCGTGCTGCCGTTGGGCGATCAGTTAAGGCAGGAGCATTCTAGTGCCATTGTGTTGGAGTAGGCGGTGGGCCAGTAACAAGGGGCGTTTTGATTAGCGCTCCCGGAGTGTTGAGCAACAAGTGATATGCGTCCCAGTAATGCCTTGGCCGCAGTCAACCGGCAGTGAGACATTAATAGGAGGCATGCAGGATAAACATAAACCGTTAAACAATATTAAAATTAAGATGATCAAAACAAAAAACAAAGAACTCATGCAAACATTAGTCAGGCCTGCGGTAGGTGGGTTGCTAGGCCTCGCGGTGCAGGTCACTGAGTCCCGGGCGGGGTGTTAATTCACCGCATTACGGTCATGTGGTAACGGTAGCATATGAGTCGGGTGTTAGTCCCTGTGGTACAAATGGGGTTGTTCGGGATGGGTCCCAGGTGTGGTTAGGGGACGGAGTGCTCCGGCATTTAGGCGGCGTGAGGGAGTCTCGTGGTAGGCCCAAGGCCTGCAGTAGCTGCGCTGCTTCGCTCATGTCGTGGATCCGGTGGGAGTCTGTGCCCTGGTTAATGGTCAGTGTGTGAGCAGGCTGCCATCGATATTGGAGGTCCCGTTCTCTTAGGAGCGTGGTGAGCGGCCTGAAAGAGCGTCGCCACGCCAGGGTGTCGCTCGATAGGTCCGCAAAGAAAGACCGTGTCATGCCCTCAAATTGGAGTGGTGGCTTTCCCTGCATGGCGGTGAGGATCGCCGTCTTGTCTTGGTGTGTGCGGAAGGCCAGGATTATATCCCTGGAGGCTGAAGTTGGTGCTTTGGGTGAGATGGGGATCCTGAAGATGCGTTCAGGGCCCATTCTGTCAGCTTGAGTGTGTGACAGTATGGTCGTGATCAGGCGTGTGATGAGTGGTGGTAATGCCGCTGTGGGTATTGCCTCAGAGATCCCTCTCAGTTTGATATTGTTGCGCCTTCTGACATCCTCCTGTTCCGCCATGCGGCGCTCCATGCTCCGCTGCTGCTGTTGTAGGTCACTCGTGTTTTTTTGGAGTTCCCCAATGTCTCGGGCGTTCGTTGTGGAAGTGTTTTCGAGGGTGTCCATACGGGCTGTCAGGCCTCTCAGGTCCCCCTTAATGCCAATATATCTGCTTGCAAGCTAGTTTGAAGATCTGCGAGCAGTTGTTTCAGGATCAGCGTGGTTATCGGAGAGGAATCAGGTGAAGGTCTATTAGGCTGTGTAGGCATTCTTGGCGCCGGAGCTGGTGAGTATTCTTCCCCCGACATGTCATCGGAGAAGTCCGAACAGCCTCCGTGGAGCGCCGCCATGTTGTGCCCGCTGGCGCCATGCGCTTGTCTCCACATATCCCCTATCGTAAGCCCTGGGGTGGCTTTGTCAGCTGGGATTTTCTTCGATTTGCGTCCCATGTTGTTGGGGGAGTGCCGGGGGTCCCGGTTTTGTTCTGGGGGGTACGCTGTTTGGGTATAATGTCTTGGTTTTCTCGTTTGGGCCCAGGAGCTCCGTTTTGGTGCGACTGCTCTCTGCTGCGGCTAGGCTCCGCCCCCGGTAATGTGTATATAATAGGACATCTTGGGTTCGTTTCCCACAGATATTCAAATTCCATACTAGTCAGATAACCTGCTTCTAGTCCTCTTCGTAAAGTATTGTAAATAGTACGACTAAAGTTAATCACAGGATCCTTTTCAGAAATTTGGTACACTTGTTCATTCTTGTCCACATGCTGAGAAAGCCTACTTGATATGGATTATATCCCCGGGACAATCGGAGGACCTGGGGGTTTTTCTTTATTCTTTTGAACCTCTAAAAGATATCAAGTAGGCTCTCAGTATGTGGACCGGTGCTTACAGTCGATGATACAAAGATGTCCATACCATTTGAAGAACTCCCTAAGCCTCCTGACCATTCTGAAAGAGCAATATTGGCAGGAGGACTTTTTTCTGGTTACCGCAGATGTAAGCTCATTGTATACCATATATGGTATACAATGAGCTTACATCTGCGGTAACCAGAAAAAAGTCCTCCTGCCTATATATATATATATATATATATATTTGCAATTATTTATATTTATTTATAGATAGATAGATATAGATAATAGAAATGTAATTCTAAGTGTGTTTTGTTACCAATATGCATATTAATATCAAAATACAGTTGCAATTAAATTACATATCTATATATAATTTATTTTAAATTGTTTTAATTATTTTATTTTAATTTATTATATCTATATAAAATACATATGTATTATATATATATATATATATATATATATATATATATGTGTAACTAAGTGTATTTTAGTACTAATAGTACTAGTACTAATTGTATTAACATTAAAATACACTAAGAATGAAGTTACTTAAATAAGATATATTTATATTATATTATTTTGTTGTTTGTACTTATTCTTTTTTTTTCATTTCTCACCAGCAGGGAGACTGCCTGACAGCCCAGACAGTCCCCCTGCTGGCAGATCCACAGGCAGCTATTGAAGCCATGTGATCGCTCTCATTGAGAGCGATCACATGGCACCCGGGAGCCTAGTTTGCCAGGGAAGGGCTGCCTGGGTTGTCAGGCAGTCCTCTCGAAGCGGAGAGCCGGGAAGGTAAGTATCCTGGCAATTCCAGGGCTCAAAGCAGTTACGGCGTACTGTGCTGCCGCAACGGCTTTAAAGACCTTAAATGAAAGACGGCAAAGAATGCCGTAACGGCGTTAACGGGTTAAAAATATGCTTAACATATAATGGCCAATTTTAAAGAGGGATGATATTTTAAATTCCATACTCCCGGATAGACCTAACATAATTTATAGAGGTGTACCCAGTCTGTAAAGTAATTTAGTCCATAGCCAAATAAAATCTAAACAGACTCTGGAAAAAAAAATTTGTGAAGAATTTGGATTTTTTTTTTGTCAATCTCTTTTTTATTGAGGCATAAAATTATATGGGATACAGAATGAAAGAAGGGAGACGATAGAGTTTCATACATAACGGGTATAATACAATGCAATTTTTTATCATCTCTGAATAGCTTGTAGCCTCATTTTATGTTAAGAAGAGTGGTTCTAGTGAGTTTAGCGTAGTAGTAGAGAGAGTGGTCAGACTTACGTGAGATCTCAATGTATGATTATAACGCACACAAGCTTGGCTATGCAGTGATGTAGTAGGATCAAAGTGATACATTCAACGCTTAACAGTGCTAGATTGGTTGTACTAGTTATGCTGACGTAGTTGTAGTGTGGTCTTATGCTGTAGGTTACAGTAGATTATTATCATTGTTAGTGATGAACATGCTCGACTTGTTTTGTATACATTCTAGACAGGTAGGCAACATGCATAAACATTTAACTAAGCATAATCTACCGCTGGTGACTGTAAGGTCGTAGGGTCTCAGGCTTAGTTGAGATAGCTATAAAAGTAAGTTTAGCCAGCAAATTATAAACAAAACGCTAGAACTTAAAAATAATAAAAGTTAAACATCAAACATGTTGAGCTAGAGTTTAGTTCAGTTACAGTGGAGCTTCCTAGGGGTTCAGCTCAGTGCTGCATTTCAGTCATAGGCGTGCGCAGCCTATTGCATTAGGGTGTGCACCCTCAAGCACAAGCGGCGTGTATATATATATATATATATGTATGTATATATATATACACATATATACACACACACACAAAGCTGTGTGTGTGCTGTGTGAGGGTGCTGTTAGTGTGATGTGTGTGTGCTGGTAGTGTACTATGTGGGTGAGGGTGTTTGTGTGTGCGTGCTTGTGAGGGTGCTGTGAATGTACTGTGTGTCAGGGTGCTGTTTGTGTGTGTGTGTGTGTGTGTGTGTGCACTTGTGAGGGTGCTGTAAATGTACTGTGTGTCAGGGTGCTGTTTGTGTGTGAGGGTACTGGTAGTGTTTTGTGTGTGTATGTTAGGGTCCTGTTTGTGTTTGTGAGGGTGCTGTGTGTGTGGGTGCTGTATGTGTGTGTGGGTGCTGTATGTGTGTGTGGGTGCTGTGTTTGTGGGTGCTGTGTGTCTGTGGGTGCTGTGTGTGTGTGGGTGCTGTGTGTCTGTCGGTGCTGTGTGTCTGTGGGTGCTGTATGTGTGTAGGTGCTGTATGTGTGTAGGTGCTGTATGTGTGTAGGTGCTGTATGTGTGTGGGTGCTGTATGTCTGTGGGTGCTGTGTATGTCTGTGGGTGCTGTGTATGTCTGTGGGTGCTGTGTATGTGTGTGGGTGTGCTGTGTATGTCTGTGGGTGTGCTGTGTATGTCTGTGGGTGTGCTGTGTATGTCTGTGGGTGTGCTGTGTATGTCTGTGGGTGTGCTGTGTATGTCTGTGGGTGTGCTGTGTATGTCTGTGGGTGCTGTGTATGTCTGTGGGTGCTGTGTATGTCTGTGGGTGCTGTGTGTGGGTGCTGTGTATGTCTGTGGGTGCTGTGTATGTCTGTGGGTGCTGTGGGTGCTGTGTATGTGTGTGTGTGTGCTGTGTATGTGTGTGTGTGTGTGTGCTGTGTATGTGTGTGGGTGATTGTGGGGGGTGGAGGTGGGGGTACATTATTTAATATCCCCCCTCCCTTCTTACTTTATGTGGGGAGGGGGGATTCTTGTTCCTTGTCCCTGGTGGTCCAGTGGAGGTGGGGGCAGATCAGTTATCCCCCCTCCCTTGTTACCTTATGCCTGGGAGGGGGGATCCTGCTGCCATCCTTCCCTGGTGGTCCAGAGGACCACAGGGCTAGAGTTCACTCACGCGAGATCTGAGCGTTGCCGCGGCAACGCTCAGATCTCGCGAGAGGAACCCGGCGGAGCTGCAGGCAATAGCTCCGCCGGTCCTCTCCTGCCTCCCTCCCTGCATGTGAGCCGGGGAGGGGAGGCTGAGAGCAGAGCCGGCGCTCGGATAGCGCCGGCTCTGCATGAGCCGGCAGGGGGGATCCTGAGATCTCCCCTGCCGGTCTCAATACATAGGCGTGCCGCGGGGATTAGGGTGTGCCCAGGCACACCCGGCACACCCCGTGCGCACGCCTATGATTTCAGTAGATGACGCAAAATAATATCGCTTGGAACTTTCTGGATAGTGGTTTCTAATTTGAGATTTAGGGTACATTTAGGTAGTTTTTGCTCTCCTCAACGTATTTGCAACAGTGCGGTACGTAAACTGCCACCGGGGGGCGTTATGGCCCAAACATATAGCCTAAAGGTGTCAGAGATATTTAAGCTAAGGCCCTTGCGTAGTAAAATAAGCTAAAACAATCCGATAAACAAGGCTCTATAGCTGTAAACTTTAAATTATGAACATGACCTGAAACAGGTGCTCAATAGATATTATCTATCCCCTTAGGTCCGAGTGTTCAAATTCAGCCACATGTACAGGCATTTAGGCGTGCTTATGTCCACATTTGGTGTGCCTGGGGCAGTATGGATAGTCCAGGTAGGGTCGTTCAGCCGATGCCCTTGCGTGAGGCCGGCTCAAGCGTGTCCGCCGGTGTTGCCGCTGGGAGTTGCTTCCACGCGTTCCGGTGCTGCGGCCTGTGGGGAGCAGTTGTGGGTGACTGCCTGCTTGTGAGGATGATCGGTGTTGCTGTCCCAGTGTTTGGTCGCTGGGTTAGGTGGAGTCGTGGGTGGTCTTGGTGTTTTACACCCAGTGGGCGCCTCGGTTTTTCCTTTTTCAGGGCATGCGTGTGCCGTTTGTGCCGTGCTTGTCTGTGGAAGGCTGTTCGCTCCCTTGGGGTGTGGCGGGGTCCCCGTTTCTGCCCTGGCTTGTCTGCCCTCCAGGGGCCTCGTGGGATCTTTGGCGTGGCGCGCCTGGTAGCAATGGCGGGCCCCACCACGTGTTTAGTGTTTGGCTTTCTTTGTGAACTGGGGGGCTCCCCTTGTTGATGGCCACTCCCTGTGGGTGGGTGTCCCCGCTGTACCTGGTTTTGGTGGTCGGCTTTGAGTGTGAGTTTGCACCAGAATCTCTGTATCAGATCATCCAGTCGCTGTTCCAACGATTTATGCCGCTCATCTGTCTCCTGCTCGAGTGCAGCTGCCGCCATCTTGGAATCCATAGCTTGGTAATGCGTGCAGCGTTAGCTGTCCCGTGGGGTTGTTCAGGTGAGTCGAGCTGCTTGGTGACCGGGATGACCCCCGCCGGTCTGGGGGGGGGGGGGGAGAGTTCCTTGCCGCGGTACCTGTTGCAGCTAGTGCCTCGGAGAGCGGCCGTCTCTCCGTGGTCTGTCCTCAGGTAGGCCGCAAGCCCCCTCGCATCAGGACGGCTGTGCTGAGGGTCGTGGGAGGTACCGTTTTGGTCGGTATTCCCTCCTGATACGAGGTACGGTGCGTAGAAGTCAGTGGGGTGTCGTGATCGGGCGCTGTACCCCGGTTTTCCCCTCCAGACGCGGGAGCTCTGGCGAGGCACGTCTGGACTGCTTACCTGCTTGGCTCCGCCCCCCCAGAATTTGGATTTTATATATGTGGTAGCTGCAGAGCAACTGTTAACACTAAAAGTAAAAAAAAAAAAAGACACATAAAAGAATTCACACATCCACAAAAAAAGAAGAGACCTTCCCCTAAAAACATGTCACACAAAAAAGTCATCTATATCATTACATGTACTTGTTGGTTGATTTATGTAGGAAGGACAATGAGGGCACTGTGAGGATTCAAGAGCATGTTCAAAGCATTAGGAATTGATTTGAGAAACACAGCCTGTCACAGGACCCAAGTCAACTCCAATTGTTAGGCATAAAAAAAATTGAGACTAATTGGAGGGGAGAGGATATAATTGAAAATTGAAATGAGATGGATCTTTAGTTTAAATTCCCTTTTACCTTATGGTCTTAACAGTGATTTCGAGTTATACCATTTTTTATAATTTTTAGATATTTTAATCCACTATGTTTTACTTTTTCATGCATAAAGATCAAGTTGAATAGACATGTGGGATGTCTATAAAGTGATGTAGTGATATGAATGTGAATGTGAATGGAGTTTTATCTTTTTATCTTACTTTTTACTTAAAATACTTTTTATATTAATAGATATGAATATTACCGTAATTAATATCTATAAATTAATATTGAGATTAATATTAATTAATATATCAATATCAATTTTATTTATTTTTTAATGTATTTTTTAGTCATCAGTACTATTTATATGCATATTGTAGACTTGGAACTAATGAGCTTGGGGACTCAATTCACCACATTCCCTGATAGTTTCCGTTAGATCTATGGGTTTTGCCAACTCCTTGATTATATGTTTTCATGTGGACGGGTACAAAGTACTATGGTTCTATATAAGGACGTTGAGATTGGGTAACCAATATAGCCAAAGGAAGGAAGAACATAGAAAGACACAAACTCCTGATTCAAAAATGGTCATGGATGAACTTCCTGTCACGGGAGATAAGGATATAGCGTCATCAACCTTGTAAGAGAAAAAGGTAAGCGTTGCCAGTAAAGAAAATATCGGTATGAGGAAGGGGAGTGACATGTCAAGCATGTTACCATGTCACTTCCACCAGACGAGATGGTGAGTAATATCAGCTAAGGGAGCAAAACCAAAAAAATCAGAGAATAGATTGGGATTTTAAGAAGGAGATGGAAGTCAACAGGAGAACTTCGATTTAGAAAGCCAGAGAAAAGGGTGAAATGCGTCTCGGAGCACTTCAAAGAAACCTTTATTGGACACTTATTTTACTTGTTTTTACTTTTGTTTTATGTATTAAAAAATGCATCTAATTGGATTTTAGTCCTACGTGCTGTCTGCTCCATCTACCTCCAGTAAAGAAGGACTACCCCCCTTCAGAGGGTTAAAAGCTTTAATACCCAGAGTCAGGTTATTTTGATTGGCTCTGGTTAAGGGGAGAAATATTCATCTGATTAACTTATTTTCACCATGTTCCGGACATACTACATTAGAGGCAGTTTTCTCTGTGCTTTCTTTTGCGCTTATAAAAAGAAATCTGAAGAGGGAAAGGTGTTACCTTGATATACCAAAGTGGTTGTGATCTGAACCAGTCCTATGCTTGGCCCTATCTTTGTGAGTTAGCTTTTTTATATATTCAACTGTTCATTTTAAATACCATACATACTATACCATACTATCTTTTTCTCAATTTTATTCCCGATCTTCATACTGGACCAGGTTTTACCCTAAGTTGTAAACTAAGGGTAGGTGTATTTTATTTAACGCTCCCCTTAGGATATTGGTGGTGGATTGCACCCTCCAACCTCCTTACCTCACAGCATTTATTATTCGGTGGATCGGATAGATTTCAACATCAGTGTTGTAGCTGCTATTGGATTGATGTTTCGGATACAATTATGGGGAAAGACCACATAAGTATCTTACAGCAGATTACTCTAAACCTGTTTGATAGCTGTCACACTTTGCCACACTTTGTTCTGTGTCCTATAAAAAATCACCAACAGAAATAGTCAAGCTTTATAGAACAAAAGTTTACATTTTTTAAAAATTGTTAGGCTAAAAAAAATTAAAAAAAAAAACTAACACAATACTGCAGTGCCTATCCTGGTTTTAATATTGCTAATTCATTAGGTGAACGTATCTAATAATAAGTAATAAGGGGCAGATTTTGTTAAAGAATGGAATCAACAGTATGCTGGAAATATGTTCTAGATCAGGCATAGGCAGCCTTCGGCACTCCAGATGTTTTGGACTACACGTCCCATGATGCTTTGCCAGCATTATGGGTGTAAGAGCATTATGGGAGATGTAGTCCAAAACATCTGGAGTGCCGAAGGTTGCCTATCCCTGTTCTAGATATTTGGATCCATGGTGATTCAAAAGCATCACATAATTAATGCAGTTTTTTTGACTACACATTCTACCCATCTGAATGAAGCTGTTATGATACCAGGAGGTTCGTCTCTTTTCGAAACAGTTTTATGAATGGGGAGTCATTGATTGGCTGAGTGCGTAAGCTGTCCACTCTCAGCCAATCAGTGGTGCCCCTGGCCGTCGGCACTTTGTGTCTCTTGAAACTGAGATTCAAAAGCTGGGTGCTGCGATGAAGTTGTTATGGTGCCTGAACTGTCCCCTTAAGCTCTGTTGGCTAACGATCTGGGGACCGGGAAGGTCTAGGAAGTTAAGTGAAGTATCTGGCATATTTTCTGAACCAACCGGAAATGATGAGTGATTACTGACACAGTACATTGTTCTACAAATATCAGCACTGTAGTGGGCAGGTTGGGGAGTATGAAAGGAGCAGGTGAAGTTAACTTAGTGGGGGAGGAAAGATATGTAACTGGGTGGGGAAGCAAGGCAGTGTTTTGCAATAAAGCAGAGATTTATTCTTCTTTTATACATTTTCCATCCCATGATCTTTTCTTTTCTTTTCAACATGCTTAATCACGTTCCAGCTTGATATTTTCTTTTAATTTCATTTTATCATTGCAACATAAAGTTAAATGTTAAATGTGATTCACAGAGGACAGGGCTAGCAGAAATATGTGTTTCTGCATTATTTTCTTTTCTTGTAGATTTACCAGAAATACTTGTATACAAGCATTTTTTTCAAATGATAGGAGTCGGCCACTCCCTCCAACAGCGAGGTTCTCTGTTCTGTCTTTTCACACTCATTTAAGCTTTTAAGTCGTTTAATGACACAATGATTTCTATAGATTGTAGCATTATCTGACTCAGTTAGCAAATGTAATGTATGAGGTAACCAGTAACTGGTTGCCATTTACAGTAAAAGCAAATATATAAGAATAATTCACTAAACACCGGATTTTTTTTCCAAACACCGAATTGGATTTTGTCCAATCCGAATTCCAATTCTCATATTTACTAAAGCCAAATCTGGTTGTTGAAAAAGAACGAACTAGCTTCATATCTTAAGGAGGTTTTTAATGTTACATATTACATAGTTACATAGTTACATAGCTGAAAAGAGACTTGCGTCCATCAAGTTTAGCCTTCCTCACATTTGTTTTTTGCTGTTGATCCAGAAGAAGGCAAAAAAAAAAACAGTTTGAAGCACATGTGTTGTTATCCCTAATATGATTGTCAGAGGGGAGGAATTAGGGATTAGATGCTGGATGCCTGAAGATGGGGGAGACCAAACTGTGCAAATTACCAGAGTATCTCTCTGATTAATGCGGACATGAAAGTAACATCTTAAAAAAAATCTATAGTCCCTGACCCATATTTAACACTCTTGAATATATCTCTGACATTGCTTCTGGTCAAAAATATTAAAGGGACACTGAGCTCAATGAAGTGGTCTGGGTGCCAGGTCCCCCAGGTTTTAACCCTTCAGATGTAAACATATGTTTACCTTGCAGAGTTAATCCAACCTCTAGTGGCTGTCTTCCTGACAGCCGGTAGAGGTGCTTCTGCGACGCTGGATGCAAAATTCGCATTCAGAATGCAGAATGTCCATAGGAAAGCATTGAGAAATGCTTTCCTATGGACTGTTTGAATGCGCGCGGCTCTTGCCGAGCATACGCATTCCGCTCCACTCGGGAGCTGACGGCGGCGGGGAAGGAGAGGTCACCAGAGCCGAGGGAGCCCGGCACTGGATTAAAGTAAGTAACTGAGTGGGGTTTTAACCCCTTCAGTGCCAAGGGAGGGGGACCCTGTGGGTGGGGGGGGTCCTAAGAATGATATAGTGTCAGGAAAATTAGTTTGTTTTCCTGACACTATAGTGATCCTTTAAATCTCTGTAATAAAATTTGCAGTGCTGTATGAATATGTGTGGTATGAAAATGGAAAGACAGTGCCCCACACTTTAAAATGTCCATGTCCAAAGTTAAAGGAAGTTTATCTCTATGAGGAAAGTTCAGTGTCTCCAAGCAGAGGGTAGAGACACTGAATGGCATACTGTGCAGCACTGCCCCAGGAAGCACCTCTAGTAGCCATCTGAGGAGTGGCCAGTAGAGGTATCCCTAGGCTGTAATGTATAAACACTGCCTTTTCTCTGAAAACAGTGTTTGTTGCAAAAAGCCTGAAGGGAATGATTATACTCACCAGAACAATAAGTGTCCCTTTAGATTTATACATGACATGGAGGGCATGTCTGCAAGTTTTCCGTTACTTTTTTTTCGCTTACGGTTTTCTCTTACAAAAAGTCTACCCAGCTTTCTTCTGTTTCCATAGCTCTTAAATACTTATCATCTTTCACTCTGTTTCCTTGGTTTTTGTTTTCTGTTTTGTTCTCAAAAACTACAACACTCAGAGCTGTATAATTATCCTGGCTTCTTATGAATGCCAAAAAAAACATTGGGTTTTTTTATGTTTTTCTTCAATAATCTCTGCACCTTGTATTGTAGCCTTAATTAAGTTTAAATAATAAAACGTGAGAACGAGATTTTACATGCTTTGTTTTTTGTTCTCAAGTAAATATAGAGATATGGTGAGTGTTTAGTTTAACTATTGTAAATCAGAACATCCTGTGTATCATAATATCAAAATATATTTTTTTTAAATAGTATTAAAATGTATAGAAATGTGTAACAACTATAGTAAGTATTCTATCTACTCAATATTGTCCATAGTATTATAGTAGAGATTGTAGCCATATTAGTCCAGTGATGCAGATATTAAATAACAGATTAAATTAGTATCTTGTAATAACTTTTTTTAATGGACTAACATAATTTTTGAATTTTTACATGACCTCCCCCCAATCATTATCTAAGCCTTCTATTATATGCATCCATATGCTAAGATATATTAAAAAAAAAAACACACTCTGCTCTCAAGGATATCAAACAATTGCCAACTCAACACAGTTTTTTTTTTTTAAAGTGTTAAATATATATGTGGCATTATTATTGGCACCCCTGTAAATTAATATGAGAAAAATATATTTAAAGTATACAATCATTGATATTTTACACTTTTAGTACACCTGGGTGACAAGGAACAGGAAATTGTTCAACCATGACTTCCATTACAACCATGAGGTATAAATATGAGGTAACACATAAGTCAAATTTCCTTAATTATTCATCACAAGGACTATAACTGTGATGTGCGGCAAAAGCTTGTTGAGCTTCACAAAATGGAAAAAGACTATAAGAAAATAGCAAAAGCATTGAAAATGCCTATTTCCACGATCAGGGCAATAATTAAGAAGTTCCAGTCAAATGGAAATGTTAAGAATTAACCTTTAAGAGGAAGCATGCCTATATTGTCTCAACGCATTATGAAGAGGATGGTTCGAGTGGCAAAAAAATCTTCAAGGATAATAGCAGGAGAATTGCAGAAGTTAGTTGCATCATGGGGTCAGAAGGTCTCCAAAACTACAATCCGATGTCAAGAAAAAAGCCTCTACTCTCATCCAAAAACCAACTCAAGCGTCTTCACTTATTGGACACTACTGGAACTTCAAATGGGATTGGGTTCTATGGTCAGATTAAACCCGACAGGTATGTTTGGCACACACAGAGAGGTAGCCATATGTAAAAGTACCTCATGCCCACAGTAAAATATAGTCGTGGCTCTTTATTGTTTTGGGGCTGATTTCATGGACATTTTGTTAGGATACATGGCATCATGGGCTCTATCAAATATCCACAGATATTAAATGAACACCTGACTGACTCTGCCTGAAAACTTAAAAGGGGTTTTGTTTGGATCTTTCAGCAGGACAATGATCCAAAGCACATCAAAATCAACACAAACATGGTGTACTCACAACAAAATCAAGGTTTTGCCATGGCCATCCCAGTCCACTGACTTGAACCATATAAAAACGCGTGGGGTAAACTGAAGAGTAGAGTCTATCAGCATTAACCTCATAATTTGAAGGATTGGGAGAGATTCTGTATGGATGAGTGGTATCCGATCCCTTGCCATGTATGTATTATCCAACCTCATCAGGCATTATAGGAGAATACTCTGAGCTTTTAACTTGGCAAAGGGAGGTAGCAAAAAGTATTGACTAAATGCCTGCAATAATTGTGCCACACATATATTTCATTAAGATTTTTTTTTCTACACCTTTCTCTCACCCTCACTCTGTGATCCTTACACAGAATATCTATGACCCTCTGTAAGAAACTTGTCTATTTTCTATCAGATCTGTGTATTATGAGAATGCATATTCCATTAACCCTTTACTTAGAAATGCTTTAAACTGGAGAAAGAGAAGTTCTCCTGAAAGCCTGTCATTCCAAATTTCTGTCTATTGAAAAAGATATTACAAGACACTAATTTCCTCTGTTATTTTACATCTACTCAGTATTTCACTGAAAACTGTAGATATTCCCATACTTTTAATAATAGAAGTATATGGATGACGAAGGGAATCCTGGCACATTGTGGCCTAGGAGCAACTACAAATAGAACGTACAATGCTTTTTCCCACAAAACTGACAGATTCCAGTGTGCATAGTCATACCGACACAGCACATGTTATATATGAGGTTGACAAAGTCACTGCTGCTGAAGTTGTGTGGTGTGACCTCATATCTCCCAGCAGTCACCCTTATGACTTTCTCAACATGATAAATCGTTTACAGATATCTGTGAATGCAGACTCTGAAGCCTCAACCTATATTGTCACCAATGAAGACCTGCATGTGTGATGGGTTTCATGAGCATTGCCTCAACTCATTCCCCAGCCACATGTAAACCCCTACCGTTACACCATACATACTCAATATCTTCTGGCAGTATGGCCACTCCCAGATACTGCAGTCTTCAAGTGGTTACTTCTAGGCTGCAGATCATTTAGATTGAGTACAAGGACGATGCAATAAATGTTAATGCCCTAGGCAAAAATCCAACGTGCCACCCCATTGCTCATCCTACATTCAGTGGTGTATTTTAAAATGGTGCTGTCCTAGGCATGACAGATCTCAGGGCACCTCCTAATTTAAAATTACCCACCCCTTCTTGTTAACTAACATACATTTGGACTAACAGACACGCACTCACGAACCAGCACACACACTCTCAGATACACTGACATACACACAAACTCACTGATTTTACACAATCTAACAGACACATACAATTATTCAGACACACACACTGACAGACGCATACACTCATTAACAGACACACATAAGCACTGACAGATGCACACACTTACTGACAGACACGCACATTCACTGGACACACACTCACAGACACTTACTGACAGACATACACACACATTAACTGACAGACAGACAAACTCACTGACAGAGACACAAACTCACTGACAGACACACACACATTCACTGACACACACTCACTCATTTACAGACACACACACTCCCACTCACTCATTGACAGACATACACATTCACTGACACACACTCACTCATATACACACACTCACATTCACTGACACACACTTACTCACATTTACTAACACACACACTCACTAACGATGCCGGGAGCCGGAGTGACATCATATTCCGGCTCCCGGCACACACTGCGAGTCGTGCGAGGGAGCTCAGGGGAAACAAATCGGCGCCCACCCGGAAAAGAAATGGCTGCCTGCCCCGGGTGAACAGCTGGCCAGCTCTTGAGCCCTAATAAAACGAGGCTAACAAGGCATTAGCCTGGAAAGTGCCGCCCAAGGCAAATGCTTTGCTGATCTCGCGGTAAATAGCCCTGCCTACATTGACATTCAGTCAAACCAAAAGGGTTTTATCTCGCCTATTTTCTTCTCTAGTTTCTAGTTTTTCATGTAGGGGCTGCATGTTGTCTATGAAAGGTGGATCAGTGTGTTGTGTGTGGGAGGCTGTGTAAGGAGTGTAGGTATCCATACTCCATCTGTATAGTGAGTGAGCACAGAGCCAGTCAGGGAGTTTTTTTGTCTTTCTACAGCTGTGGTTCTGCTGAGCACTCACTCAGAGCTGGCATTAAGGGGAATTACTAATTCCCATCCTGTAGCCCTGGCCTTAAAGTGGGCCACCAACCCCAAACACAAAACTACAGAGTGCTGGTCTAACAAAGTCTTTGCACATTTACTGACTCACTCTGGAAACCCCATGCCAGTAGACATTCCACCTGACCTCTTACTTGTACAAATGAGCTGAAAATGATACTGTATAACTAAAGCTCTCATTTATTCATGCTAGTGGAACGGGGCAATTGCCCACTGCCATCCTTACCAGCTTTGCCTAGGGATGCTGTTACTTGGTAAATCAAAGCATATAATTTGCAGTTTTCAGATATTGCACATGGTTTTAATTTGGATATGACAAGCATGCCACATCACCACCAGTATTTATGTTACTCTTGACATGATTTTTTTCTCCATATAGGAAATTTGACGTGGATGCTTCTGACCATCTGACTTGATAGCATATATCTTAGAGGTATTTGTTAACCTTTAATTGAAATATTTGCCTTTTCAGTCAAACAATTATTTACAAAGTTGATCTATGTTCAGCATCTGTTCATCATTAAGCTAATTTTGTTAATGTTAAAAAAAAAAGAGAGAGATCTGTTTCTAATAACTTATATGCAAGATATACACATACATGTACAGTATATACAGTTTATTAACCACGGAGAGATTTTTACATGCCACATCTATAGAAGGACTTTATTTCCTTACAGACACAAGACAGTCTTTCTTAATAAAATAATATTTACTCAGGTGCGCAAAGTATCCTTTTAAGAAACACTTTTTTTTCTTTAAAAAAAAAAGAACAAAACTTCTTATTGAGTGGAAGAAATTGTGCAAATAAATGTTACTGTCTCAGAGACAGCTGTTTGTCTAGTGTCTTCCTGTACAGCTGTAAATTCCCATAAAATAAACTATTTCTGCCTGACTCAGATCAGTGGAGATTTGGAGTTTGGAAGGGGGGGAATAACAGACACAGATGTTGTTTATTTAATTGGAATAAAAAAAAAAAAAGTTTACGTTTTCGTTTTTGTCTGATATGCAAATAGATTTGTATCTGGTTTTCGTGTGCAAGTGTACAGAGCTGAGTGGGAAAGGAAAGAAGGAAGGAAGGGGGAAAGAAGAAAGGAAGGAAGGAAGGGGGAAAGGTGAGAAGGGGAGAAGGGGAAAGGAAGGGGGAAGGAAGGGGAAAGGAAAAGTAGAAGCACTTCCTCTTTAGGACGTTTATTTTTAAAGGTCTTAACGATCAGTTGGCACAATACAAGTTAACACAATGAAATCCTTTAATAAAAAAGTAGTATCTAAATTGTATTTGTGGAAAAAGTAACCTCGCCACTGGTTCTTGGAGGGGCCTGTTTGCCAGCCTCCTACCCTGTGACTATGGCCCCTTTGACAAACCTTGGTTAAAAATCACTGTTTGTGCTTTTTGGACTTGTACGGCTACACTTCGAACTCCCGAAGCGGTTCGAAGCGACACTTCAAACTTCCGAACAACCACACGAACCAGAGACCACCCTGAAGTTTGTTAACACCTATTAACAACTTGCAACGTTTCTCACCGCAGTGTTCTAATTGTTTGTCTGGGTGGCTGCAATTCCTAAGGCCAACCACGAGGTGGTGGCCATCTTGTTTGCATGAACGCAGGCAGCGGTGTTTGGGCATGAATCTCATGGAACTAAAATCGGACACAAACTCCGGAACACCGCTGGACTTCCATCATAGCCTGCGTTCGGTTCTATACAACTTGGAATTGCACTTTTTCGGTGAAATCATTCGTCTGGATGAGGGGAACAAGCTCCAGGGTAAGACTATTGACTCTGTTCTGTAGTTTGTTTGTTTTCAAACTACCGACCTAGACCGACCGCAAGCCCTGGTTCCTTGGAACTGTGTTGGGCATGGGACCATGCCTGCGGTCGGTCAAATAAATGACTTCCAGGAAATTCCTGAACCCCTGAACTGATCTGGTTGATTTTTGGATATGTTGTCACCCAGATAAGGGCTGTAAGGGGATGTAACATTTGTGGGGTTGTATGTGTTTCTGGGGTACTTTTGGGATGTTTGGGAAAAAGTGTGTATTTCTGTACTTGGAGATAATTGGATTAGATTTGTACAGTTCTTGATCCCACTGGAAGCTGGATCCTTGTCTTAGGTCCAGTGTAGATGGAGGACAGCGAGACCCCAGCAAAGCTGCGACGGTTAAGGGGCTATGGTGCTTATGGTGTCCAGTGCAGTGCTTATAGTACAGGCTACTAGGAAGCAGCGATTTGCGGAGGCACCCAGACAGAGTGCCAGGTGGTCCGTCACAAAATTATATGCAGAAAGAGAGATATATCAACACTTGGCATGCATACCTCTTACTATTAAATGGAGATTTAATGTAGCAGTAATACATTAAAATTTATGAATATAGAATATGAGTGAAACACACATACAGTATATGTAAAAGTAACAGAAATAAAACAGTGACACATTAACTCCAGGTATTACTGGTGAGTCAGAGTAACACTTTCCATATAGATGGGACCCATTGATTAGACATATGGGTATGTTATACCTAAATGGATGTGGCAAACAAAAGAATTTCGAGCCTGATTAGAATCAAAAGTTCTCCCAGAAGAATACCAAAGGCCCCATGAAATGTCTAAAGATGGTTATATCCAAAGACTAAAAAAAAATCATGGCCACTTAACGCGACAAAAGACTAGTCCGCAGCTAAAAATTAAAGCCACAGGCTAAAACATGCACTGGCTAGCGAACAATCTATAGTTTTATATTAGACCACAAATCTTTAAGAGAAGGCTGCAATACTTTTCATGTAAGATATTTGTGTATAGTTTGTATGATTTAAACACATAAAGTTTAGTATCATTATGAACAACATGATGACACAGAACACCACGACCTTGATAATAATGAGGAAGATTAAATGCTATCTTAGACTGATAAGCATGCACATCTGAGTTGGAGATAGAATTATTTAGACCTTGATTGGAATATAGGGACAAATAGTTCATCATGTCTCAATCAATACAACTCATTGAGTAGCAGGAACTAATTCCTTTGCAACAGTTTGCCAATTACGTGGGTTCCTACTTCGGTCATGTGCTCCCTGTTAGTCTGGTGATGCACTTGCAGCTTCTGCAGAGCCACACCTATCATTATTCAACGGCTAAAATCATAGAATTGACATTGGAAAACATTACAAAGCTATTCCTTTTTCCCATGTTAAGAGGTCAGACTACATGGAACAGAGCACCTGTACCCAGAGTGGTACCTCTGCCGTAGTGTCTTCCGGGTCCCTGTAATGGTACTTACCCAGTTTGCGTGCTGGCTGGGGTCCTCTGACAGAGCCGCACGGGGCTCGAGCACTCCTGCCTCCAGGAGAGCCACATGTGGCTCAAACACTCGTGGATCCTGGCGGGGAGTGTGCGCTGAACAGTCTGATCGGGCGCGCGCCCCATACAGTATTACGAACGCTGCTAACATCGCGAGCACGTTCTTAAAGGGGAAATGGGAGCATAGCCTTGTGGTCAGCTCCCATTGGCCCACTTCATTCTGGCACCCCCTTTCATGCATATTTTTGGAGCGCAGGCATGACGTGGACCAATCAAATTAAACAAAGGCTTATTTAAACTTACCTGCCTGTCTTGCTTGCCCTTCTGATTATTACCGTGCACCTGACTCTGGCTAGTTCTCGTTCGCTGTCTCTCCGTTACCCAGACCCCAGCTTGTATTTCAACGACTCTTTCGACTACTGTCTGTTCCTTGCTATCCTATACTCTGCATGTTGCAGGTTTAAGACAGCAAATGGTTTCCTACGAGGCGAGGTTTGAAGAGCAAGACCACTGCATGGATCAAACTGCTTAAAGCGGCACTGTCATACCGAACTTTCCATTCTTTAATCGATTTCTCTTCTCTCCCTCTGTCAGGATCTGTTCTTCATTTCTTCCTGTCTGCTCTATTTTTCTTTAAAACAGAATACAAAGTAGGGACTACTTTGTCTTATGGAGGTTTCCTACACTTTACCAGCTCCTGGGGCTCCGATACCGAAAGTCTGTCCACTTCCAGACCGGAAAAGAAGAGGGACTCCGAGCTCTGCCATCTTGGGCCCGACTCCCCGCCGACCTCTCAGGCTTCCGCCTCTTGGAAGCTTGGGATCTGCCGCTCACCGTTTTTTTTTTTTTTGAACAGCAGAAGACTAAAAGAAAACTGTTCCAGCCTGTTCCTTCTGCACTGGTGAGTACCCTCCCCTTTGCACCCCTTCTTATACCATACCATCTCTTTGCAGCTTTGTATCTCTTTCTATTCCACCCCTTACTGCAGGGCAGCAGTCATGTCTCCACTTCCTTACAGTCCAGGGGATCCCTTTACACAGACATGCCTTCCATGCAGTATACACACACCCATGCTGTTCACAGACACATCACACGTTTCAGACTAATGAAATTATTTGATACATTAAAGCCCCTACCACTCTTCCTATCAAGGCATCAAGCCCCAGTCCTCTTCCCTTTCTTCTGATGGACAGGCTGACTCACCCAGTCGCTACAATATAAAGCTCCTTCCTGTGCTCCACATGTGAAGCAGTTGCTTCCTTCATCATCCCACAAGATGCCTAACACTCTTGGGACCTTGCCTGATTGTAATAAATACACCTGAGTGTGCTTTCACCTCAGCTTTTCATTGCTGTGGCCCTCATTACTCACTCTTCACTGACAGATGGCTAACAGTGGGCCCTTAAACTCTGATGAGCCCTGCAGCATCTGCTGCCCTTGTCCAAGATGTGTGCTATAACACTGACAGGTGAGAGGATATAACATTTATCAAAAATTAATACTATATGTATTTACACAACTGCCTATTACTCCCTTACCCCCAAGCGCAGTTCTTTTTTTAAAAACCTGAAACAGTGTAATGACTGTTTCCTCTCATTAGTCTGGTGCAGTGCCTCACAGAGCCACTGCCTTTCTGTGGTGCTGTTGTAGGCTTCTGCACACAGCCTGAGAGGTCTGACTATGTTCCCAGCTGGCCTTACCTTGCAATTATTCTCCTATTTCATTAAGACTGCCCCTTCATGTTTGCCAGTTCATTCATTTTGATTTTTCTCTGGTCACTATGTAACCTTCTATGTTCCAGAACTTACTGCTATCCTGGTATCCTCAGCTCCTTGTATCATGAGCCGCTGCTACATTTTCTTATTGAATTATGTTTTGTATGTAATTCCATTGTGTTACTTTTATATACTAATACACTTTTTTTTTAATTGAGTCGTGTGTAACTATGATCAGCACCCCTTCCTGACCAGACCATGATAAACAGGATGATATTGGAGCAGCAGTACAATGCTTGTCTGTTTGGTTATATTCTAAATGGCACAATAATCCAGTATGTCCCAAACCAGGCCCAATATATGTGGCATCAAATGACAGTCTAATGCTGGCATACCTTTTATCAGAGAAGCAGGAAGGAGGTCAATCCAACTGTATTGGCATTGTTGGAAAAAACATACATTTTGTTACAAGGTTTGATATGCATGTTCTGCAGCTCCACTGGTCTAAGAATGGTAGGATAAGGTGAGTTAGGTGAGAGTTATCCAATATCCATCTATGGGCCCAACAATCTACAAAATCTGGATAGAAAGCAGATTTAGTTTCAGAGTCATTATAAGAATCAGAAACCAATTAAAAAATGAATCCACTCAGTGCAAGGATTATTTGAAGCAACTTTCAGTTTCCTATATCCTATTTCTATTGTTTTGCTAAGCTTTTTGTAATAAATTCCCTAGGTATGTAAGGGCTTGTTGTGCTTTCCACTGTGACAAAACAGCACATACAACTATCTCTCAAGTGTCTACTTTAAGAGTGAAGGGACAACTGGGATCAGGGTGAACAAAAACTGTAGCACTTGCAAAAACCTTTATAAAAGACTCAAAAACCTCCACAGCTTCAGGGATCCAAGTCTGTTTTTCCTCCCTCTTTTTTGTCAATTCAATTATGAATGCTTTGAAGGAGGAAACACCCTTGATCAGCCAAACCCAGTGGTAATGGCCAATTCAATACAGCTGTCAGATTCTAGAGGTGATTGTGAACCCAGTAAATGGTACAATGTAACCTAAGAACTGTACTTGATAATTCGGGATTATTCTAGCTTTAGTGACCGAATAATCTAAATTTTATTAAAGACAGGAGGCGAATATTTGCTTATCTTTCTTTACTGTAACTCCCAGCAGCAAAGAAACAGTTAACAGTAAGTAAAAATTTAACCAATCAGAGTGCACAACAGAGTATGTCCAGCTATCAGGCTCCTCCCAGCTCCTCTTTCTTGATGCAGCCGTAGAATCAACCATGTAAATATAACAGGAGAACGATGAACAGTTCAAAGTGAAGTCAACCATGTAAACGATTTTGAAGAATGTAGGTAATTCCTTGGGAGGATAGTGAAGGGTTTTCACACTAGGAAAAAAGAGAGAGAGGTCGTGAAAGTATGGTTTCTTGGGTAAGAGAAAATTACTTAATTACTTTAAATGACATGTTTCCAACCAAAGAGTACACCAAATATTCTGACAAGTCTTCAGTTATGTTTAGTGACTGTGGGTATTATCTGTAAGTGTAGTTGTAAAGAGTAGTCTGGCACCTTGATTACGTAAAATAATTGGTGTGTGAAGTAAAGGTGTTGTGTAATACCTACCTAGATGGGTTGGGCGCGTATTCCAGCGGGCGGGAAAATATTCGCCTCCTGTCTTTAATAAAATTTAGATTATTCGGTCACTAAAGCTAGAATAATCCCGAATTTTATGTCAAGACAGGAGGCTTCATATTTGCTGTTTTAAAGCGATGATAAGATGGAATTGGATACATGAGGGCATTGTCTGAAATAGAATGTTCTGAAAGTGGATTCTCTGGACCAATCTGCGGATGTGAGGATCTCCGTTAGGGAGCCTCCGGACGTAAATGCAGAAGAGGCAGCCGCGCCTCTCACTGAGTGAGCACCGAAACATGGGTCGATGCCTGCTAGGGACAGTAGCCACTTGATCCAACGAGCAATCGTGGGGCATGACACTGGTTTGTGAGGTCGAACATAGGACACCAGTAGGGGGCCTGTTTGTGGTCTAAGGTCAGTAGTGCGAAGGATGTAGTGTCGGACGCAGCTAGCTACGCAGAGCGTGGGTTTGTCGTGGAAGTAGGGGTAATTTACCGTAGATGAGTTAGTTTTGGTGCGCCGGGTAATGGAGAAGTGTACTCCCTCAGGGGTAAAATCAACGGCATGGACGTCAAATGCTCTGATGTCTGAAACTCTTCTAAAAGACACCAGACAGAGCAGCAGTGCCAATTTGGCCGACAGTTGTCGGAGAGAGAGCTCTTCATTAGAGGGCCAAGTCTCTAAGAAGGAGAGCACAATAGCAACATCCCAAAATTGATTGTATTTGGGAGCCGGGGGTCTCGCCAGTCGGATGCCCCGCAAGAGTCTACATATGGAGGGGTGTTTGCCAACCGCGGAGTTGTCAACAGGAGTATGAGCTGCCGAAATGGCGGAACGGAAAACATTAATTGACCGATAAGACTTACCCTGTTCGAAGAGTGATGCCAGAAAGTTCATGATGTTAATCAAAGAGGCTGAAAAGGGATTGACGTCCCTCTCCAAACACCAGCTATTCCAACGTTGCCACGCTGAGAGATAAGAGCGTCTTGTTCCTGGGGCCCAAGAGTCCCAGAGAAGTCCTCGAGCAGCAGTCGAAAGGCCAAAGACGTTCCAGGATCCCCTGAAATGGTCCAGGCCACCAACTGGAGGTGGCCTTGTAGTGCTAGTGGATGGAAGTTGCCTGAAGGGTCCCTGAGGAGGTTGTAGGAGACGGGTAGGAGTAGGGGGTAGTCCACTGACATCTCCAGTAGGTAGGGGAACCATGGTTGGGTTCGCCACAGTGGGGTCACCAGTGTTATCATGACGCCCTGTGTTCTGAGGTATTGTACCGTGCGTGGGATCATGGAGAACGGGGGAAAGGCATATGCCCCGGATTTTGGCCACGGTTGGAGGAAGGCATCCACTGCCAGGCACGCTGGGTCTGGAAGCCAGCTGAAGAATGCGTCCGTCTGACGGTTCAGGCGAGATGCAAACAGGTCCAGGTTGAGTGGTCCTCTCAGAGCTTGTAGTTGAAGGAAAATTTGTGGATCTAGTTGCCAGTCGCTGGAATCCCTCCAGTGGCGGGAGAACCAGTCTGCCACAAGATTGTCGGAGCCTGGGAGGTATTCTGCACGAAGGGAGATGTTCCTGTTGAGGCAGAATTGGTACAATTCCTTTGTCAAATCCGATAGCATCTTTGATCGGGAGCCACCTAGGCGGTTCACGTATCGTACTGCTGAGACATTGTCCATCCTCAGGACAAGGCTGCAGTTGTAAGCTTCCTTGGCGAAACTGCGGATTGCGAAAGAACCAGCAATTAGCTCGAGGCAATTGATGTGTAGTGCCTGTTCTGATGGGGACCAGAGGCCTCCGGTAGAACGTTCCGAGCAAGTGGCACCCCATCCGAGGAGGCTGGCGTCTGACTCCAGAATGAAATCCGGTTGTCGGCCGAAGATAGCCCTTCCATTCCAGGCTTCCATATGTTGAAGCCACCAGTGGAGTTCCAATTGTACTTCGTCTGTGAGAAAAATCTGTTGTTCGTAAGATGTTGAACGACGTAAGTAGTGTGTTTTCAAACGTTGCATTGCCCGATAGTGAAGTGGGGCTGGAAATATTGCCTGGATTGAAGCGGAGAGTAGTCCTATTGTGCGGGCTAAATCCCTGAGTCGGAGATATGGTGAAACCAGCAGTCTCCGGATGTCCTTTTTTATGGTTTTGATTTTTGTGGTAGGGAGTTGGAGGACTGCCTGAATCGAATCTATCTGAAATCCCAGAAACTGGACTGTCTGAGACGGCGTTAGAGAAGATTTTTGAAGGTTGATGACAAAACCCAAATTCTGGAGGAGAGCCGAAGTCCTATCTGTATGGAGACGTAGAGTCTCCTCGTCTTGAGCCATAAGGAGGATATCGTCCAAGTATATGATGGACCGAATCCCTTGTGAACGGAGTAGTGCCATCACCGGTTTCATTAGTTTGGTGAAACACCAAGGTGCGGAGCACAGTCCGAAGGGGAGACAGGTGAACTGCCATAGTGTTTTGCGCCAATGGAATTGGAGGAAGGTGCGGTGTTCTGGTGTGATTGGTACTGTGAGGTATGCATCCTTGAGGTCGAAGCGGGAGAACCAGTCTCCCTCGCAGAGGAGGTCCCGTAGTAGATGGATGCCCTCCATCTTGAAATGTCTGTATTTGATGAATTTGTTCAGTTCTCTTAAATTGATGACTGGTCGGAACTCGCCCGACTTTTTCTTGACCAGAAACATGTTGCTCACGAAACCTCGTGGGCTGGGTGCTTGTTCGATGGCACCCTTGGTGATAAGGTCGTCGAGCTCGACCTGAAGGGACATGTCGTCTATTTGAGACATTTTGAGGGGGGTAGGTAAAGCAACTTGAACTGGGTTCTCTGTGAACTCTAGGTGGAAGCCAGACACGGTCTGTAGGATCCACGGGTCTTGTGTGAGTCGAGACCACTGTTGGGAAAAATGGGTTAATCGACCTGCTATAGGTATATGAGAAAAATGAGAGTCCATTACCTGTAGGAGTGCGACCGCGGAGGGAAGCGGATCCACGTCCTCTAATAGAGCCACGAGATGGGAAGAAGGATCTGTGATGGAAACGGGTATTGCCCGAGTTCCAGTGTTCGGAAGGTTGAGGCCTGTAGCCCGTGAAGGCAGCTCTGCCAGCCGACCGGCCTCTGTAATGGCTGGCTCTCCCAGAAAAACGTTGGGTCCTAAACACCTTGCGTAAGGAGGATTGCGCTTTGGTAAGCGTTGTAAACACCGCAACGTGTTTGCTCAACTCCTTAATAAATTTGTCTCCAAAAAGCATGCCTTTTGCCTCAGGGCCAAGCTCTTTAGTGCCGAGTTCGGCGAGCTTTGAGTCAATGTTGTATAGGGCGGCTTTCCGCCTTTCGGTTGACATTGCTACGTTGGCATTGCCAAGTAGGCATAATGCCCTTTGTGCCCATTCACGCACCATGTGCGCATCTAAAGTGCCACCTGCCAAAGCCTCATCCGCAATGCTGAATATTTGGATAAGCGGTCCCGCTATATCCAATATCTTGTCTTGAGTTGCCTTCAGGCCTTGTTCCAAACCCTTACGGGGATCTTTCCCGGATTTGTATAGAAAGGTGACCAGCAAGGGGTCAAATTCTGGGGTAACAGCTACCTTGTCTGGGATAAAAGGTCGTGAGCATTCTGCTTTTAGTTTAGCTCTCACTTCCTTTTCCAAAGGTTTCCGTAGCCACATCCTGCAGAATTTAGCGATGTGGTCTGGGGGGGTCCACTCAGTCGACCGTGGGTGTTTGATGTACCTAGGGTCGAACAGGGGACGGCCAAGGGTATCTAGTAAGACCTCCTCCGAAATGGGGTTAGAGTCAGAGGGGGGTTCATTTAGTTCGTGAGAGGGAAAATCCTCGTCTGAATACCCTGCACAGTATTCGTCAATGACTTGAAGTTGCAGGTTGGAGGTGGAACCCTCTAATGGATCCCGGTTATAGTTGGGGTTATTATCTGGAATGGATAATTTAGGCGTCTTAGCCGGTGCTTTGCCTTTACCGGCGGTAGCACTATCGCCCTTCCAGGGGCGTTTGCGGGGGTTTTCCTCATGGTCTGAGCTTTTTGACTCTTCCGAGTCTGACAAATGCACAAAAGGAGCTCTAGAGGTAGATTTTGACTGATCGTGGATAGCTGCTAAGGCTTTTGGAATAGAGTCCGCAATGGCGTTATATAGCCAAGCTTTGAGCTCCGCAGGGACTGCGGGTTCAGGTAAATCGGACATAGTTGGTAAAGTGGGGTCACCACTAAGAAATGTATTTTTGATTTTTTTTTTTTGATTTTTTTTTTTTTTTATATAATAAATAATTCAATAGGCGGTGGACTTGTTTTCGGTAAAGTAACGCAAAGCGTTGTATCAAGAGTGGTGTCAGTCACCAATTGAGCGTGGAGTCACCCACAAATAACATGCGGTATAGATTAATAAGGGGGTCACCCTTTTGGAGGCAAAAAATGGTTTATGAAGTAGAGGGGGTCACCCTCAGTAATTTTCAGGCAATATTAATATTCTTTTCAGAGGGGGTCACCCTCTATAATGAGGCAGACAAATATAGTATAGAGGGGGTCACCCTCTTGAGACAATATTATTTAGAATAGAGGGGGTCACCCTCTTATGCAAGGATTTTAGATTTTCAATGGCAATCTGAAAATAAAACAAAGTGAAGGCACTTTAATAAAAAGAAATGTAACAGCTAAGTGCTGTTTAATTCGGTGTATACATAACATGTATGTTTGTTTTAAATGCAACTTACCTGACAACCAGAAGGCGGCGCCGGAGAGCCGTTTGAACATCACCCTGTTGCAACTGACGTGATGGTCGGAGAGGAAGCGCGGGAAAAAGCCCGCGCAATGCAGAGGGAAGGAGATGGCCGCGGAAGGACGGACCCGTCGCTATGGTGACGGTAGGGGAAACAAATGCGGCAATACAGGCGGTGTTACCGCCCGAATATGGCAGCCAGCCAGAAGCTGCGATCAGGTTACCGACGTGGCTCCTGTCAGTAATCCGATGTGTTTCGGATGTGACAGGAGCTGCAGACGGCGGTAGTGTTTTAATTAAAGTGACAGTTTTGGCATTACATGTAAAGTACTATTGACTACTTACAAGGAATGAGCTATAAAGCAATATAATTTTAAATGGAAATAAATTAGACCATTGTTAATATATATATATTTAGAAATTGATTACATGCTGTTATTGGAATAGACTCACCTGGGAGGCTAGCAGCAAAGAAAGAGGAGCTGGGAGGAGCCTGATAGCTGGACATACTCTGTTGTGCACTCTGATTGGTTAAATTTTTACTTACTGTTAACTGTTTCTTTGCTGCTGGGAGTTACAGTAAAGAAAGATAAGCAAATATGAAGCCTCCTGTCTTGACATAAAATTCTTCAACTCCTAGAAGATGGTATTACAAACACCAAGGAACTTTTGTGTATCTTTAATGCCCATTTCTGCTAACGGCCATCTTTCATTCATGACCCTCCTTAATTCCTAAAGACATTGGAACCTAATTGTATTGAAAAACAATGTCAAAGGATGTCTATTTTGTATACAATATGGTTTAAAGGGCCATTTCAGACACATAAAGCACTTCAGCAGAATTGCTTACAAATGTATAGATTTAAAAATAGGTTTTTCCTCCACTTGTAAATAATTCTTTGGCATAGACCTCTATGCCAACAAACTGACTCACAGGTAGAGCAGAATCTCCTGCTCTCCGTGCATAACAACAACAGTGTATGTGCTCTGATTGCTATGGTTACTTCAAGCACTGGATATGGAGTATAGGAACAGAGGGACTCCTAACTCTGTTCAGAGTGTGTCATGAAAGCAGTGCAGCCAGTGTGTCTGCATCATGGAGGAGGTTTGCCCTGCTTGAAGGCGGCAATAAAGTAACACCCATGAAGTTGAAGACATGTCAAGACTAGAACAGATAAGGGGTAATTAAACATATCAGACTTTATTTTTTACTGAATATTTCATTTTATCCACATGACAGGAGGTTTCATATTTTCCATAACTTTCTTTACTCGAAACTCCAGCAGCACAGATCAATCATAGAATCAACCAATCAAAACAAAGTAACATACTCTATTTAAGGCACTGAAAGTACAAACTCATCCTCTTTCTTTGCTGTTCCTGCTGTACACAGCTATTTGCTCCTTCTGTTTTCTGTATCATCCATGTGTACTTCTATCTACACTTATATTTCTTTCATGGTGTCTCCTATAGTTTCCTATACTCTATGCTGCCCTACCACCTCTCTTCCCCACTGTTCTGCCTACCCTTTATGCCCTGTCAGGTTTCTGACCTTTAGTTTGCCATTAGGCCTCTGGATTTTACTCCCTATAGTTCCCCCTGTATTTGCTTGGTTTTGTTTGCCATTAGTCCTCTGGATATTACTCCCTATAGTTTCCCCTGTATTTCCTTCTTTGGTTTGCCATTAACATAGAAACATAGAATGTGACGGCAGATAAGAACCATTCGGCCCATCTAGTCTGCCCAGTTTTCTAAATACTTTCATTAGTCCCTGGCCTTATCTTATAGTTAGGATAGCCTTATGCCTATCCCACGCATGCTTAAACTCCTTTACTGTGTTAACCTCTACCACTTCAGGTGGAAAGCTATTCCATGCGTCCACTACCCTCTCAGTAAAGTAATACTTCCTGATTTTATTTTTAAACCTTTGTCTCTCTAATTTAAGACTATGTCCTCTTGTTGTGGTAGTTTTTCTTCTTTTAAATATAGTCTCCTCCTTTACTGTGTTGATTCCCTTTATGTATTTAAATGTTTCTATCATATCCCCCCTGTCTCGCCTTTCCTCCATGCTATACATGTTAAGATCCTTTAACCTTTCCTGGTAAGTTTTATCCTGCAATCCATGAACCAGTTTAGTAGCCCTTCTTTGAACTCTCTCTAAGGTATCAATATCCTTCTGAAGATAGGGTCTCCAGTACTGTGTACAGTACTCCAAGTGAGGTCTCACCAGTGTTCTGTACAATGGCATGAGCACTTCCCTCTTTCTACTGCTAATACCTCTCCCTATACAACCAAGCATTCTGCTAGCATTTCCTGCTGCTCTATTACATTGTCTGCCTACTTTTAAGTCATCAGAAATAATCACCCCTAAATCCCTTTCCTCAGATGTTGAGGTTAGGACTCTAACAAATATTCTGTACTCTGCCCTTGGGTTTTTACGTCCAAGATAAGGCCTCTGGATATTACTCCCTATAGTTTCTCCTGTATTTGCTTACTTTAGTTTGCTATTAGGCCTCTGGATTTTACTCCCTGCTTTGCCTTGCGTCGTGGCCGACAGCACTGTGCTCTGAGCACTCTCTCCACTTCGGATCCACAGGGGTTGTTCCCCGGGTCTTCGCTCATGGTGACCATTTTGTTTCTTGTTCTAGTCTATTTGGTTAGTTTCTAAAATGTTTTTACACTAACGACACACTATAAAACTGTCACACTGCTCCATATTGTCTATCCACACAAGGAATCCTACTGTTACACCGATACCCCTCACTTGCTGGTCTGCCTACACTCCTGGATCCACTGCTAAACTGCATAGAAATAATACAGGATCTCTCTCAGGTGCTTTCCTTTGTTGCTACATAAGAAGGATTTAATTGTACTCTATCAACTGTACAGTTATAATTTTCATTGCAAAGGTTTACCTAACTTACATGTAGAAGTTTACTTACATATAGGGTGCCTGATGGGGCAGTTTGCCTGGTGCAACTGTGCGTAAGGGTAAGCCCCCATATATCTTATCTTTGCCATGTGCCTCATGGTATTCTATAGGGGTGAACCCCCTTTACTTCTGAAGACTACCAGCGTTTCCCCATATTGTTAAGGGTACCAATCCCTTGCATATATTAGCTACTTGTTTCAATCGGCTCTTAGTGGTGAGTCCTCCTAATAATAAATCATTAAAAGCACCTTAACAAGTATACCTTGGTTGTTCACGCTATCTACCATACCAAGAATGTCATCCACAAGATGGTGAAACGTACTTAATTTATGTCATTTGTGCCATTGTCACCGAATGATACCATTGATGATCTAAAGAGGGTGATATACAGTGTATACTACTGAACTTTTCTGGTGCCTGTTTGTGCAGACTGTCAGGTACAGCAGCACGCAGAGTTGAGCCCCTTTCTGTACCATTGGGAGGAGTCCTCTCCAGGCCTATGTGCTTGCTGGCAATAGATAGGGGTGACATCCTCTGATTGCGGTACCGCTATCCAACTGTGATTACAACACAGGACATTCCGTGCACAACCTTGAGTGACTCACCACCACCACCACAAACCCAGGATTTCCAGTCCATGATTAATGTTGCGGAGCTTTTGTGGAGAAGGCTCCACAAAAGTGACTGCCACTTCCTCCCAGCAGTACTTTGCGGTTGCGATTTTTTTTAAAAGGGACCGCAGAGCTGACCGGGCCCCTGAAGATATAGGGCCCATCGGGTGTCCCTAAGTGCGTGTGCCACCTGATAGGCCCCAACAGTGTGCGGGCCCCGGTGCAACTGCACCGGCGGCAGTTCAGCCGCTCCACGTGGGGCCTGGGCGGCCGGGCCCCCCAGGGCCGCCGGGCCCGTGACTACCGTCATGGTTGTCACCCCCTGATGGCGGCACTGATTCCATGTCAGATGATAAGGATAGCCGGCAAGATGTGAGTCAAAAAACTTTACGGAGTCATTCATGGAAGGCTTCCTCCCACAGGATGACACCAAGGATTCTCATCCGCAGGACAGTGAGGGTTTTTTCCTGGAAGCTCAGGGTTGTCCACTATTAGATTCCAGGACATCAGATATCCAAGGTTCTCCGAAGAGAGCCTACCCACCCATTTCTGGATAAGAAAGCCCTTAAAACATGAGGTCCGGGCTCTCTTACGAGTGGAGTGTGCATGATCTCTCCTCCCATAAAATAGAATGGCGGTCACGATGGAATTTGACCAGGTGGTCATATTTAGGTCCAGGACGGGACGCAACTCATGTAAGGGGGTAGAGAACAGGTTAGAGAGCACCCAGGATAAACTGCTTGACCTGCTAGGTCTGTTAGCCAAGATACTCTACTTTGCAGACCTAGCACTGTCACAAAGAACCCTTCTCGACCCGAGAGCTATACGCGAATGTGCCAAACGCTCTGTTTGTATGCTGGGGAATACTAATGCGGCTTTGAGCACTGAGAGGCAAAGAGAAGACCTCTCGAGGATTGACTCAGAGCTCTTGAACATGACCACTAAGAAGCTTTGACCCTCTATCAATGTATTACTGTTTGGCGACTCCTTAATTTTCAAGCTCAAGAAACACGTCTCCCTGTTTATGACCTTTAAGAAGGCTCAGTCCTCCTCGAGACAGATATCCTCCTGCTCCAGGTCAAGGTGTTTTTCGGCAAACTAGTCGGCAGAAAGGCTGTGTCGCTAGCCGATTTTGGGTTTCTGGCCCTAAGCTTTCTTCCCAATTTCTTCCCAATTTCCGTATCATGGACATTTTCCCACAGTTGGGTTCACGTTTCCATTGTCCTTCAGTGGGTAGACGAGGTGACCGATTTATATATCAGCTGCATGGAACTGATCACCAGCTCCTTTGCTATTCACAGTTAGACCCGTCACATGTCTGACTACTGCATGCAGTTACGCCTGGACAATGCCTCAGCAGTCCAGCATATAAACCACCTACACACAAGCGTTGTGAGAAACGCCGAGGGCATATACAGGTTCACTCTATCTCGCAACATCACACTAAGAAAAGAGTACCTCCCGGGAACCTTCACCATCACAGGAGATTGTTACACTTGTCATTGGTGGGATGGAAGCAACTGTAGTCTTCCACAAGCTATTCAACTGCAGGGGCCCTTTACGTGTCGAACCTTTGTCTCATGTCTTGGCCGGTGTCGAATCTTGTTTCGGTACTCATTCCGTTCACCGCGCGGCTGAGTTGCAGGCTTTTTACGGACATCATGCGTTACACAGATTGGTCTTGCGAAGCTTCATTTCGGGTCTTTTATTTCTGTCCTTCTTCTCAGGTTTCCTTTGCTTTCCTGTAATCCTAGTATTAAAAATGCAAAATACGAAGCCTCCTGTCATGTGGTAAAATTGTAGATTATGCTAATGAGGTGTACCTATCATCTTAATATTAATAATGACAGGAGACAAGTATTTTTCCTCCCTTCTTTCCCTCCCTTCTATAGGTTTTTATTTTTTGTGATCTATTTCTCTTCTGGGTTTTCAGACTTCGATACATGTCTCTGATTTTTATGTACAGCATGCTTTGTCCTGTTATGATTCTGAATTGACCTATTTTCCTATTTAGTATTGCATAGCACTTGATTTTCGCTCTTATGTTGACATGAAGCCATTAACGTTGCCTTTCACTTATTTCTGTTCTGTTTTGTTTGAACTTCAACATTTTTTATCGGCTATGATGGTCTCTTCCGAATTTCTTTTCGGAACTATTTGGAATCAGTATTCTGTTGTTCCGTTGACTTTCCTGTTCCACTTCTTTTTGGTTTCTAACTACCTCGAAAGAAAGAGGAAGAGTTTGGACTGTCAGGGCCTTATATAGAGAATGTTACTTTGTTTTGATTGGTTGATTCGATGATAAATCTGTGCTGCTGGAGTTTTGAGTAAAGAAAGGTATGCAAAATACTAATCTCCTGTCATTACTAAAATTATGATATAATTTATCTCTATCATAAAGTATGTATTAATTGGCTATTGGGTGAGGGATTTCTGTTAAAGTGAACCTGTCAAGATTCACTTTAAAGGGACACTATAGGCACCAATACCACTTCAGCTCATTGAAGTGATCTGGTTGCCCTGTCTCTTTTGCACTTTGTGCTGCAATGTTAAACATTGCAGTTCCAATGAAACTGCAATGTTTACATTGCAGCTCTAAGTGTGCCTTCGGTGGCTGCACTAGACGGCTTTCTGGATCGAAATGGACCTTTGGTCTGGTATCTGACACTGGACGTTCTCACGTTCTGCATGAGGACATCCAGCGTCAGATTTTCCCCCAAAGCAAATAATTGATTCAATGCTTTCCTATGGGGAGATCTAATGCGTGCATGGCATTTACCGAGCATGCACATAAACGCCAACTCGTTGAGGGACGTCAGAGAGGGCGGTTCCTCGACCGAGCGCCAAGGGACACTGGTGCTGGTTTAAGGTAAGAAAATGAATAGTGCCAAGAATACAGCTTTGTATTCCTGGTACTATAGTATCCCTTTAACCTTTCAGACCTAGCTGATAAGGTGTGCTGTGATGTCAAAGAAAAAAATAGTCAGTTAAAAAAAAATAAAAAAAATATGTTGCACAGACAGGTATTCAATCCAGTCACACCCAGTCAAGTAGTGGAGATGAGGATGTAGCAGAGTCCGGCTGCTCAGTCATTCCCTCCCAGCTCTCTCTGGAGGGGAACAGAAAGTTTCTTTAGTATCTTCATGCGACATATTTTTTATTTCAATATATATATATTTATTTTTTTTTAATTTTATTTTAATTGTCCTGTAATAAATGCAGCAAGAATCAATGCAAAAACAATCACTCATCAGTAGGTCATTGTTATCAGTTCAGTCTCCTTTTATGACGTAATGTTAACAGTGTCAGGACATAGAAAAGAGAAAGAGAAAGAAAAAATCAAAGATAATATACATGCATTTAAGGTAACATATTAGAAAGAAAAAGTAAATAAGTGAATCAGGTGCATACTGAGTTGTTATGGTAAATTTGCATATGTGGAGCTCATTGTGGAATGTAGAATTTGTTGTTATAATTAAAACAAAACATATTTAAAACAATTCCCAGTCTATCCATTTTCTCTCAAAAAAACTAATTGTATCATTAAAAGTGTGGGACATTTTCTCTCAATACTCTTCAAGTACTAATGTTAATTTTCAAGGCCAGAGAACTATGAAAGAATATTTTTTGTTGATTACATGGGATTTGTAACAGCACCATTTCCAGAGTACGTGGAAATGATGAAGATGCTGAATGGCTTGCCGGGTAAAAAGTGAGTTATTATATATATATCATGTCCCTCGGAGTCCCAGAGGAGGGGACAGATCCAAAGCATTACTTCAACGTGAAACATACTGGATACACCGCCTTGACACGGTTACCCCGAAAGGACTGAACAAATATATCACATTCTCCATGTTCTCTTGACTCTATATTTTGTATACATCCTATGATTATTTAAACAACAGACTCTTGATCTACAGATAACGCTTATGCTATATAGTAACTTTTAAATAATGTACAATAGTTACTTAAATAGATTAACTATTTTTTTCATGAATGTATACCACGTTCATGAATGCAAGTATATTCATTTATGCTCTCAAATATATAATCTTTCTTTTTCGTTTGTTTTTAATGTAACTTAAGAGACCTATGGTATTTCATTTTTTAAATCACTTTTTTCTGTTGCACTGGATCTAAGCACTGTTGAGCACCTTTAGCACACAGCACTTTCACATTTGGTTTATAGGTCTTATTTCTATACACTTGTATTAACTTGAGGTCTTCTTACTATTTGTGTATCTATTCTATGAGATCTCTTTAACAAACAGCACTATCTCTGAAATCACAATTTAGTACGACATTTTACAGGCTGGTTGCGAGTTTCACTGTTTACTGAGTATCACCTAGCAACCACGCCGTACGCACTGACGCACGCTAGGGAAACCACGTGGGTCTCCGTGACACTTCCGGGTTTGAACAGGCGGCTGCACACACGAGATTGGTGAGTCAATTTCCTTCACTCATATATAAACTGTATATTTTTCACGTGTAAATTGTTCTTGAAAAAGACCCTGAGGGGTCGAAACGTCGAAATAGAGGATTTACACTCTGATGTAACTTTCTTGCACTAATAAACCCACTTTGGAAAAGTCCTTTTGGAGTGCTCCGATTTATCTTTTGTATATGTTTGGACGACGGATGCACCAAAGGCAAGATATACCTATATTCTATTCAGGGGTGAGTGCCTAAATTACAATTTTTATATATATATATATATATATATATATATATACAGTTGTGCTCAAATGTTTGCTTTTATGGGATTCATATTCAACTGTAGGTTATAACAGAATGGCACAATCATAAAACAAAACATGGCAACAATGAAAAAAAAAATTACCCCTGTTCAAAAGTCTGCATACCCTTAGTTCTCAATACTGTGTATTGTCCCCCTTAGCATGAAATGACAGTGTGCAGTCTTTTGTAATAGTTGTCTATAAGGCCCCAAATTCTTGCAGGAGGTATAGCTGCCCATTCATCTTGGCAAAATGCCTCCAGGTCATGCAAAGTCTTTGGTCGTCTTGCATGAACTGCACGTTTGAGATCTCCCCAGAGTGGCTCGATGATACTAAGATCAGGAGACTGTGATGGCCACTCGAGAACCTTCACCTTTTTGTGCTGTTACCACTGGAGGGTCTGGCCTTGTGCTTAGGGTCATTGTCATGCTCGAAAGTCCAAGAGTGTCCCATGCGCAGCTTCATGCAGAAGAATGCAAATTGTAAACAGGATTTTCTGATAACATGCTGCATTCATCTAGCCATCAATTTTCACAAGATTCCCCAAGATCAGAAGATTTATAACTCACACCACAAATACCACACTGTCTTTTCCAGAGAAACCTGTATTTCTCCTGAGGTTACCTGTGGGGTTTTTTTTTGTATCCCGAACAATTCTTTTGGTAGTTGTGGCTGAAATCACACTTGGTCTACCTGAACTTGGCTTGGTATCAAGAGATCCCTAAATAAGTGATTGAAGAGTACTGACTGGCATTTTCAAGGCTTTGGATATTTTTATATATCCTTTTCCATCTTTACAAAGTTCCATTACCTTGTTAAGCAGGTATTTCGATAGTTCTTTTCTTCTCCCCATTGCTCAGTATCTAGCCTGCTCAGTGCATCCACGTGAGAGCTAACAAACTCATTGACTATTTATACACAGACACTAATTGCAATTTAAAAAGCCACAGGTATTTGAAATTAACATTAAATTGCCATTTAATTGCCTGTGTGTGCCACCTTGTGTGTCTGGATCAAGGCCAAACATTCAACGGTATGTACATTTTAAACCATGTGGTTGATTTCTGTTATTATTATGATTTCAAAAGGAGCCAAACGACTATGTGATAATAAATGGCTTCATATGAATACTATCCTTCAATAAAATAAAATTGTTTGCATGATCAGTCATATTTTCAAAATCAATGCTACAATTTCTGGCAGGGTATGCAAACCTTTGAGCCCAACTGTACACACATGCAAGGATGGCACCCCTGGGTTTTCTTGTAAATTAAAACAATTTGTATCATTAACATTTCAGTTTTATATTAAAATATATTATGTTTTATATTTCTTTTCAGTTTTATGTTAAAACTTCCATCAAGGCAAACATTTTAAAATAAAACTAAAACATTGAGAATTAAAGTTAAGTTTAAAGTTACATTAAGAATCAGGAGAGGAAGGAAAATAATTGCCCATAGAGGATGTTTATTTGATAAGAATGCATTTAGCTTATAAACAATATATATACACTTATACACATACAACGCCACATACTCTGTCCTTTGCATATATGTACAAACACTCTACCTTACATTAACACACTCGCTCTTCATCTCACACACACACATGCATAGCTACATACTCTGTCTTTTATATATAAGTACAAACACAAACTCTCCTTTACACTAATGCACTCACTCTTTATTATTACACATACATACAGCATGTGTGTATACAAACACACTCCTTCTTGCACATGCACTCACTCTGTGGGACATACACTATCCCATATCTTCTACCCCATATATTTATACATAAACATTTACACACTCACCCACGCACATATATTTTGCCTGTCTCTCTGAAATACCAATACTGTAGACGATGAGATGTCTCTTAGTAAAAATAGATGGAGATTCATGATGCAGGACATTAGTTTCCACAATACAGACAGTGCATCATGTTCTATTCCCCCAGTTACAAGTAGCAATAAGCAGTTAAAGGGATTCTATAGTGTGAGGAAAACAAAGCCGTTTTCTTGGCACTATCGAATCCTACAGTTAAAACTCCTTCAGTTACTTAAATAAAAATCCAGCGACAATATCCCTAGGCGGTGGATCAGGCTCCACCCACGCTCCTAACCCACCGACAGCCGGGGGGGAGACCTAATGTGAATGTGCTGCATTATTCAATGCTTTCTTATTGGGAAAAATCTAACGCTAGAGATCCTCATTTAGAGTGTGAGGACGTCTAGTGTCAGATAACGGACCAAAGGTCCGTTTCGATTCAGGAAACCCTCTAGTGGCTGTCTGGTATACAGCCACTGTGGGCATATTTAGAGCTGCAAAAGGGACAAAGTACCCAGACCGCTTCAATGAGCTGAAGTTGTCTGGGTGCCTACAGTGTCCCTTTAAAGGCAGCAGGGGTTTTGAAAGACCTCGAAGAGGAGATATGGGAATTTCCCCAAATTCTTCTCTCTACAGGTACCATTGACAGAACTCATGTGGACTTGGGGGAAGCACAAACCACACTGCTCCCCAAGATATACCAATATCGAAAGGTAGCATTTAAAGTGGTCTGTTCACCCTTATAATGCCTGCAACCCTGAGGCTATTGCTTGGTGGCCCTCTAGCAAATCCAGGCCCTCTGGCAAATTTTATATTTTCCCTTATAATAAATTAAGTATAACATTGGATGAGCCTAATGGGGTTGTAGTCCACAGAAGCTAGAGTTCCCCATGTGGAAGGGGTAGATTGTTCCTAACTTGCCAAAGTTCCTAACATGCTAGAAACTAGAGTGAAGCTGGTTATAGCTTCATCAGTCGGCTGTAGTGATGAACTCGGGACAATCGGGAGGTGTGTGGGCAGAGCACCCTTACTTGAGGTAGAAGTGTTCGTCATGTGATCGCGAAAGTAGATTGAGCGCGATCATTTAAAAGGACAACTGGACCTTGACAACACTACAGCCAATTGATGAAGCTATTACTAGTGAAACACATTTTGGCCTAAAGAGACTATACTATCAAAACCAGATAAGTTTACCTGTGGTGTTTTTTTTTTTTTTACATATATGTTTTAACTTTTACTTTATTTATAAATATTGGTTTTAAGCACTGCTGATAGTTGGTCTTGCTCCAGGTTCCTGCTTTGGGGAGTGTCACCCCCACAAAGTGACACCAAGCACTTACACCTTAGAGCCAAGGCAAACAGGGCTCTAAGCAAGGTCTTAGAGAGTCTTTTTACATTGATTGCCTATTACATGTTACCAGCATAGGTATACTACACCATAATTTTCTACTATATCTTTGTTTTGAGAGAGAGACCTATCTGAAGAAGGTGGAGTGCTGCCTCAAAAGCATATCTGAGCTATTATAGAGCCTTATTACTGAAAATTGTGAGTGTAACCCCATATTTCCCTTTCTGCACATTAGCACTTCGTTAATACTATCTGCACGTTTATTTTATTGTATTTTTTCTTTAATGTTGAACTGCAAAGAGACCTGTATATTGATATATTAAGGGTTAGGACTTAATTTTTAGCACTCCCCCCTATGGTTACAAGAGTATCCTTGTGAACCATTTTGTTTTGTTGGTTATAAGGGTAAGGGGTAGAGGGTATTCCATCACGGGTGTTAGAGCTGCATAAGACTATACAATTTAGGCGCTTAATCACACCGACTCATAGAGAGTCTTTTCTAAGAGTAGGAAAGCCCTCTACAGGAAAGGTGTCTACTCTGCCCAATGGGAAATCCGTCCCTGGCCGCATATATATTGACATATATGGAAAGTTCTGTGCATTAGATGGATGAATATGCTTAATTTGTGTGGCCTGTAGCTAATGTGGTGTGTGGACAGTCAATGAGTATGTGTTTGCAAATGGGGGCGTATATGAATGTGTGGAAAGCTCTGGGATAGTCCTCTACTGCTTGTGACACATTTCCTCTCACTGCCAGGGCTGCAAATGCTGTAGCCTCACTCCCTGGCTCCTGGAGAGGAACGGCAGAGCAGGGCGCAAATGGCAGAGCACCTTAAAAAAGCCCCACCTTTAAAATGTGGACCTTCTCATGTAATTTACATCTGCCGGAACTGCTTCTAAAAATAATTGTGAGGATTCTGCACATATTATTTTACTTGGTTATTTAAGGTGGACTGTGTACTATTTTTAATTAAGTTTTTACTTTCTGTATTTTAAAAGATTTCCAATTTATAGCGCTAATATATGTTTATCAACACTGATTCTATTCGGCATAGTTTATCATATTTATATTAATTCTTGCGTGTGGTCCCATAGGTAGTGGGTTTCCTACCAGATGTACAGCTGCTGTTACATATTTTCAGGTATTTTAGACTGCTGATATTTGTGATTTCTATAAAGCATTGCTGGTATTTGTGATTTCTATAAAGCATAGACCAGTGCAGGGTAGAGCTGCTGATCATAGGGGGAGGGAAGTGATTAAATCCACAGTGTTTGAGGCTTAAACTGTGCATAGAAATGCTTGGTTTGATAACTGCTGTGTCTGAGAGGGACCTGGTTGGAACAGTCAGTCTAATCTGACCCCGATCCTCACAAGCATAGCATTTAAATCATTTGAGCAGCGTAACCACAGTGCTTGGGACAGGAGCCTAGTCCTTCACCCTGTGGCTGCACAAAACAGCTATCTACGACTTCAAGGATCAGAGACATTCTTTAAATCACTTGCCAGGACTCAACTTTCACTCACAAACTACAAGAATGCAAGTGGAAATTGTGAGCCCTGCCACAAATGAAGGAAGCTGCTAATATTGCCAGGCCCAGGTTTACACCACAAGCACCTGTAGGCAGAGGCGTAAGTAGAAACCATAGGGCCCAGGTTGCACTCCGGTCACAGGGATCAACAGGGCAGCTGGGCTCCCTGTAGTGACGGGCCCAGTTGCTACTGCGACCACGGAAGTTCTGTCACTGCCTGTAGGCACAGAATTCTCAAGCTCCCCCAAATTCCCCACACACAAATCCAAACTAATTAAAAATTAACCATTTTAAATGGTGAAAATTGTTGTTTATACACACACAGGCCCAGACTGGCCATCAGGCATACCGGGCAAATGCCCGGTGGGCCGCGATGGCCATGGGCAGAGGCCAGCAGGATCACAGGATATCCCAGGCTGGCCCATGCAGGGCCAACACTATTAGAGTGCCGGCCCTGCTGTGTGCCTTCATGGGCCGGTGGGGAGATCAAAGATCTCCCTCACCAGCCCACAGGCACTGTAACGCTGCCGCTGGCTGGAGAGGGAGGGAAAAGAGGACCCGGTGGAGCTCTACCCTACAGCTCCGCCAGGATCCTCTCGCGATGGCCATGGGCCGAGGCTGGCAGGGGAGATCACAAGATATCCCCAGCTGGCCCGTGCAGGGCCAACACTATCAGAGTGCCGGCCCTGCTGTGTGCCTTCATGGGCCGGTGGGGAGATCAAAGATCTCCCTCACCAGCCCACAGGCACTGTAACGCTGCCACTGGCTGGGGAGGGAGGGAAAGGAGGACCCAGTGGAGCTTTACCCTGCAGCTCCGCCGGGTTCTTCCCGAGAGGTCGGAGATCGTTGCCCCAGTTACCATGGCAACGCTCAGATCTCGCGAGAGTGAACTCTACCCCAGGAACTGCAGGGTAGAGTTCAATCACCACTAGGACCACAAGGGACTTCAGCACGGCCCCCCTCCATGGCAGCATGGCAACCCCCTCCCCTCCCAGGCTAAAGGTAAGAAGGGAGGGGGGATATGAAGTTTAGTTTTTAATAAAAAAACATATTTAATATATTTACATCTTGTCCAGACATATTCACACACACAGCACACTCACACACCCAGCACACACACACTAACAGCACACTCACACACACACACACACACTAACAGCAGACTCACACACACAGCACACTCACACACAGCACCCTCAGACACACACACAGTGCGCTAACACTAACAGCACACTCACACACACAGCACCCTCACACACACACATAGCACCCTCACACACACACACAGACACAGCACCCTCAGACACACACAGCACCCTCACACACACACACAGCACACTCGCACTAACAGCACACTTACACACACAGCATACTCACACACACAGCACCCTCACATACACACAGCACCCTCAGACAAACACACAGCACACTCACACAGCACCCTCAGACACACATAGCACCCTCACACACACAGCACCCTCACACACAGCACACTAACAGTACACTTACACACACAGCACCCTCACACACACAGAACACCCTCAGACACACACAGCACCCTCAGACACAGACACACACACACACAGCACCCTCACACACACAGTACCTTTACACACACACAGCACCCTCACACACACACACAGCACCCTCATACACACACAGCACTCTCACACACACACACACACACACACAGCACCCTTTTTTTCCCAGTCTGGCCCTGTACACTCATATAGAGTAAGTGTATACTTGTACATGTATTATGTGCATATCTGTAGCAGTGTGTGTGTGTGACGAGGCAGACTCGATTAAATCCGGGAACATTGGGAGGGAGAAGGGACCATTAATGGTACCCCTATCGTGCCATATGTGCTGGAGTTTAGGGAACGCTTGGAGGCCATGACCAAGACTGTGCGCGACAACCTCCAGGCGGGCCAACGACGACAGCGCCGATGGTACGATAGGGGAGCCAGGGACCGCAGCTTTCAGGTGGGACAAAAAGTACTCATATTACGACCCGTCCACAAGGACAAGCTGCAGGCCTCCTGGCAAGGCCCATACAAGGTAGTAGAGCAAATATGCGATACCACCTATGTGATCGGCCCGGTCACCGGCACAGGGGTTAGACGCATGCTCCACGTGAACATGCTCAAGCCCTACCAAGAGCGGACAGAGGAGGTCACTGCGATCTGCACGTCCGCAGCTGAGGATTTCGACAACTTACCTCTCCCCGATCTCTTAGACCAGGAGGGCCAGACTGGAGATTTGGGAGAGATACAGCTGGGGGAGCGGTTAACCACCCCAGAACGGACTCAAGTCCAAAACTTAATTAGGGAGAAAAGGGCCACTTTCTCTAACTTACCCGGATACACCCCCTTAGCCACCCACAAAGTAGAGACTCTGGACCAAACCCCCCTCTGCCAACCTCCTTATCGTATCCCAGAATCCGTAAAAGGGAGTATGCATAAAGAGGTTGCGGAGATGCTCCAGCTAGGAGTGATAGAGCCCTCGGATAGCCCTTGGGCCTCCCCAGTGGTACTAGTGCCGAAACGGGATGGAACGACCCGTTTCTGCGTAGACTACCGGAAGCTCAACGACAAAACCACCTCCGATGCTTACCCGATGCCCCGGATAGACGAGCTCCTAGATAAAATGGCCAGAGGCCAGTACCTCACCACAATAGATCTGTGCAAAGGGTACTGGCAAATTCCACTAGCCGAGGACGCCATCCCCAAGTCGGCGTTTGTCACCCCGTTTGGCTTGTACCAGTTCAGAGTCATGCCATTCGGGATGAAAAATGCCCCGGCTACCTTCCAAAGGATGGTGGATCGGCTACTGGATGGGTTTCAGGAGTATGCTTGTGCATATCTAGATGATATTGCCATCTTTAGCTGCTCCTGGCCTGAACATCTGACCCACATAGGAGCCATACTAGACCGCATCAGGGAGGCAGGATTGACCCTCAAGCCCAGCAAGTGCCACATAGGGATGGCCGAGGTCCAGTATTTGGGACACCGGGTAGGCAGCGGTCAGCAGAAACCCGAGCCGGCCAAGATAGAGGCCGTCGCCAAGTGGCCAACCCCCCGCACTAAGACCCAGGTGCTGGCGTTTTTAGGTACCGCAGGGTACTATCGTAAATTTGTGCCCAATTACAGCACCCTCGCCAAACCCCTCACTGATCTTACCCGCAAGAACTTACCTAAGATAGCAACCTGGGCCCCAGACAGGGCCGCCATCAGGGGGTGACAACCATGACGGTTGTCACGGGCCCGGCGGTCCTGGGGGGCCCGGAGTGCACAGGTAATCCTCTGCATGCCCGGGCCCCCAGCCCTTCAATCTGCATATATACATAGCGCGTACCGCTATGTATATATGCCTCTGCGGGCCCTGCTGGGCTGGCTTCCAAGCAGGGCCCAGGATATACTTACCTTCCCCTCCAGCACTCTCGCGAGCCACAGCAGTAAAGCGTTGCCGCGGGTTGTCATGACAACGCTCCGCGGCACGCAATGCATGCTGGGCTCGCATAGAGCAGTGGCTGGCAGGAGGGAGAACGTGGAGGGAGTCTGCTGGGCTCCTCCTTGCTGCCCCAACAGGCAGAGCCACCGGACCACCAGGGAATCCAGTGCCCCCCTCCCTGGCTACAGGTAAGAGGCAGGGAGGGGGGAATACACCTTGTTTAATTATACAAATTCTTAAAAAAAAAAAAAAATCCCAGCAGCATTTGTCACACATCACACACACACACACACACACACACCATCCACCATCCACTACACAACCATACACATCATCCACTACACAACCACACTAATTGCATCCACTACACAACCATACACATCATCCACTACACATCCACACTAATTGCATCCACTACACAACCATACACATCATCCACTACACAACTACACTAATTGCATCCACCACACAACCACACACATCAACCACTACACAACCACACACATCAACCACTACACAACCATACACATCATCCACTACACAACCACACTAATTGCATCCACTACACAACCACACACATCAACCACTACACAACCACACACATCATCCACTACACAACCATACACATCATCCACTACACAACCACACTAATTGCATCCACTACACAACCACACACATCATCCACTACACAACCACACTAATTGCATCCACTACACAACCACACACATCAACCACTACACAACCACACACATCATCCACTACACAACCACACAAACTGCATCCACTACACACATCATCCACTACACACACACACAGCATCCACTACACAAACACACTGCATTCACTACACACATAATCCACTACACACACACAGCATCTACTACACAAACACACACTGCATTCACTATACACACACTACTTCCACTACACAAACACACACTCTGCATTCACTATTCACATACTACATCCAGTACACAAACACACACTCTGCATTCACTATACACACACACTCTGTCCACTACACAAACATACAATCTGAATCCACTATAAACAGCGTATACACTTTACTCACGCACTTTATATCCACTACACACATTTTATAGCCACTATACACACACAAAATAAAAATTCAGTACACACACACTTCATCCTTGAGGGTGGACTTAAGATGGGCCCTGTGGGTGCATTTGGGGGCGGGTCATGTGGGCGGACTTGGGGCGGGTCATGTGGACTGACTTGGGGGCGGGCCCCTGGGGGCCCAGACCGTAGGCTGTGTCAGGGGCCCCAAAATTTCTGGTGGCAGCCCTGGCCCCAGAGTGCGAGCAGGCATTTCAGCAACTAAAAACGGCTCTTGTAAACTCCCCTGTACTTTCTGCTCCCGATCCAACTAAACGATTTCTCGTTCATACAGACGCTTCTATGTTTGGATTGGGAGCAGTACTGAGCCAAGTCGGAGCGGATGGCGGCGAGCACCCAGTGGCTTATCTAAGCAGGAAACTTTTACCCCGGGAAGTGAGCTACGCCGCCATTGAAAAGGAGTGCCTGGCTGTGGTGTGGGCCCTCAAAAAGTTACAACCCTATCTATATGGACAAGCTTTCTCTTTGCTCACGGATCACAACCCGTTGGTGTGGCTGAACAGGGTGTCCGGAGACAATGCCAGGCTGCTGCGCTGGAATTTGGCGCTGCAGCCTTTTGACTTTACCATCCACTACCGCCCTGGGAAACAGAACGGTAACGCCGACGGGTTATCCAGACAAACAGACATTGATAAGTGATCCGTGAGTACTCTCCCGGACATCCCAAAGCCGATCCGTTAGGATCAGACTGTGTATGCCGGCTTGGTTCTGTGGGAGCATTGTGGCAAATACAGCCACTATATATTGTCCTGTATGTATAACCACTGTTAATGTATGTGTATACCCCTTTAAAAGAACCAAGCTAGCATTCGTATGCTGGCGGCATGTAAACCGCCAGCCTTCAGGTAATCGTTTCACGAACGGTGAATTTCAACACCATTCGTGAAACAAACAGACTACCGAATGGAGACCACACACAGGAGGTTGTGTGCCCCAATTAAGGATTGCAACAATGTTGCAATCGGTATTTAAGAGGATTCAGGGTGGCCGTCGTTCGACTACCGACCATGCGGCGGTCGGCCATTTTGGATCCTTTGTTCGTCCAGCGGTATTTGGTCGTCGAGGGCCTGGAACTAAAATCGGCTACTCGATGGCACGAATACCGCTGGACTTCCAAGCCGTTCGGGAGCCCCGGTCTTTCGGTAATGTGGTCTCCTAAGCTCAATCGGTAGTTTGAAGCAAGCAAAAGTATAATATGTATTTTGTGCGGCGTTCGGTTAGATAAGCTGGGATCAGAGCGGTACTTTCACGAAATGTGCGCTCAGACCCAAGCTATCTACCGAACGTCCAACCATGTTAATATACCGAATATTACCCAAGTTATGTATTTTAACTGTAAATTGTCAGTTCTGCTGCACGAGGGGATAATCCACTTAACTGTATATTTCAGTGGGAGTATCCCTCTCGTCCAGCAGTGCCTGATGGGAGAAATGCAATGCATGATGGGAGAAATGTGGGGAATGCCCCTGCTATGTCATTATGGAAACCCCTTGCATGGGGACCTGCATAAATGCTGCAACTTGGAATAAAGCACTCAGTTGACTCCCAGCCTAAGTCTCGTCTAGTTCCTGGGAGGGAAGGATTCGTACTACGCTACCTGGAATATTGTATGCTGTACCTGCCTATGCTGATTATCACCTGTGTTCCTGTATACCAGCGGAGACCTTGCAGATGGTACTGCCTCTCCGCTACAGTTTATTTATAAATTTACCGGAAAATATATCCAAAAGTCAAAGAGTTATGCTGGATCATCTCCTTATTTCTACTACTTATGTAATCCCTCGACACTGGAAATCATCAACTGTACCTTCAGTTAGAGAGGTATTACAGAACCTTTTTGAAAACAAATATTGTGAGCTAGCTACAAGATTGCCATCGAATGCGAATACCACCTTACAACACGAATGGATGATTTGGGAAGAAGATATTAGGCATCAATATCATAATTATTTCTTTCCCCCAACCGGTCCCAAACATTGTTACATATTTTTATTGTCAATGCACTTTGTACTGCATTATAATTGCTAAATAAGGCACTACTAATGATACAGTTATACTCAGGGCCGCCATCAGGGGGTGACAACCGTAACGGTTGTCACGGGCCCGGCAGCCCTGGGGGGCCCGGCCGCCCAGACCCCACCTGTGGCCGTGGTATAGCGCGACCGGGCCCCTTTAAAAAAAAAAACCCCAAAAAAACGCAAGTGCTGCTGGAGCGCGCGCGCAAGTGAAGAGGGAGCCGGGCCGACTCCCATCATCCCCAGCCACCCTCCTGCAAAGGTAAGAGACAGGAGGGTGGCTAGAAAATGAGCACTGTGTGTGTGTGTCTTTCTGTGTATGTCTGTATGTCTGTCTGTCTGTGTATGTCTGTATGTCTGTATGTATGTATGTCTATAAGTCTGTGTATGTATGTATGTCTGTCTGTATGTCTGTATACATGTATGTGTATGTATGTATGTGTCTGTCTATGTCTGTATGTATGTCTGTGTATTTATGTCTATGTATGTATGTCTATGTATGTGTCTGTGTATGTATGTCTGTCTGTATGTCTGTATACATGTATGTGTATGTATGTATGTCTATGTATATGTCTGTCTGTCTGTGTCTGTATGTGTGTCTGTATGTCTGTATGTATGTATGTATGTATGGCTGTGTATGTATGTATGTGTCTGTCTGTATGTCTATGTATGTATGTCTATGTATATCTGTCTGTATGTGTATGTCTATGTATGTGTATGTATGTATGTCTGTCTGTCTGTGTATGTATATGTATGTATGTCTGTGTATGTATGTATTTATGTCTGTCTGTATGCATGTATGTATGTCTATGTATGTGTCTGTCTGTAAGTCTGTGTATGTATGTCTGTATGTATGTCTGTCTGTCTGTATATCTGTGTATCTGTATGTATGTATGTCTATGTATGTCTGTATGTCTGTATGTATGTGTGTCTGTCTGTATGCATGCATGTATGTCTGTGTATGTCTGTCTGTCTGTATGTATGTGTATGCCTGTCTGTCTGTATGTATGTGTATGCCTGTCTGTCTGTATGTATGTCTATGTATGTCTGTCTGGATGCATGCATGCATGTATGTATGTCTATGCCTGTCTGTCTGACTGCATGTATGTCTGTGTGAGTATGTATATGTGTGTGTATGTATGTCTGTTTGTCAGTATGAATGTATGTCTGCATATCATTATGAACGTATGTCTGTGTGTATGAATGTCTGTATGCATGTATGTCTGTCAGTAGGTCTGTATGTATGCATGTATGTCAGTCTGTATGTATGAATGTATGTCTGTATGCCATTATGAATGTCTGTATGTATGTATGTATGTATGTCGGTGTCTGTATGTATGCATGTGTCTTTATGTCTTCATGCATGTGTGTCTGTATGTATGTTAGTATGTGTCTGTCTTTTACTATGTATGCCTGTGTGTATGTCTCAGTATGTGTGTGTCAGTATGTATGTCTGTATGCGTGTATGTCTGTTTCAGTATGTGTGTCTGTTAGTATGTATCTGTGTCCTTTTGTATCAGTGTGTGTTTATGTCTGTGTATGTATTCCTGTGGGCGGTATTTGGAGGTGGACCCAGTGGGCGGTATTTGGAGGCGGGCCCCTGGGGCCCAGACCCTGAGCTGAGTTAGGGGCCCCAAAATTTCTGGTGGCGGCCCTGGTTATACTTATTATTGTACAATTTCTTTAAATTATTTATAATTTTTACATTTTTGAATAGTATTGGATGATTAATATTACTTGTATATTTTCCCCCTTTCCTTGTTGCTGGCTCTGCCCCTGTCTGCCTCAAACCTGCCCCTGTCTGCTGACATCATCAGAAGTGGTGGTCTGATCCAATCACAATGCTTCCCCATAGGATTGGCTGAGACTGACAAGGAGGCAGATCAAGGGCAGATCCAACACAATTCAAACACAGGCCTGGCCAATCAGCATCTCCTCATAGAGATGAATTGAATCAATTAATCTATATGAGGAAAGTTCAGTGTCTGCATGCAGAGGGAGGAGATACTGAATGTTTGGATGCATTTTAGGCAGCCATGACCCAGAAAGGATCTCTAACAGCCATCGAAAGAGTGGCCAGTGAAATTAAAGACATTGTTTACAGCAAAAAGCCTGAAGGGAATGATTCTACTCACCAGAACAAATTCAATAAGCTGTAGTTGTTCTGGTGACTATAGTGTCCCTTTAACCTAAATACACCCTGTTTTAGATATGGTTCATACCTGATAATCTCAATATCACACACACACACGGCTGTCAATCAGACAACAGGTCCTGTGACTTCCTTATTTTTTTAGCTCAGTTGAACTAAACTCAAAAGACATGCAATTGCTCAGAGCACCTGCCTTGCAAAGACTTCTAATTACAAAGACTTCTGCTACTGGACGGGAGGGATTGCAAAGGCTGTAGACAAGAGAGCTACAGCTTTTGCAAACTATTTTAAAACATAACCCAATGAAAAAAATGCATACTTAATTAGATGCATGTTTTCATTGGGGGTATGTATACTAAACATTGATTTTATTTTTGGGGGGTTTGGTCAGTGAAATGTCCTTCTGTATTCCTAAATCCTAATGCTATAGTGCCCTAGTCACAGAGTTTACTTACCTTTTCTCCCTTGTATCGGTGTTCTTCAGAGTGCTGCTCTCGCTCTTCCTTTTTGCTGAGATCATCAAGATCGATGATTTCAGACTATCCAATGCTGTGCCAATCAGATCTTCTCTCTGAGACCATTTGAAACAACTAGCAGAGATTTACTCTATTTCTTCAGAAGCATCTCAAATGGCTGCCTGAGTGACAGCCACTAGAGTCATTTAACCCTACAATGTTAACATTGCCAGCAATGTGTTAAGCTGCAAGGTTAAAGCAGGGGCAGGGATATTGTACCCAGACTACTTCATTAAGATGAAGTGGTCTGGTTGCATATAGTGTTCCTTTTAATGCTCTTATTGCAGTTTGCATAACACAAGTGTGTTTTTATGTGCTTGCACTAAACTTATTGGAAACAGTTACCTTTTGTCCCCAGATGTGGGGACCAACCAAAATGAATATGGTTCCACTGAATTTGGGACAGTTAGGGAAGTATGGGATAATCATGTCTGTGAAATTTAGGACTTTAAGAAAATCTCTTGCAGACGGGATACTATAGTCACAACTTTAGAATAATGAAGCATTTGTGGTGTATAGATCATACTCCTGCAGTCTCACTGCTTAATTCTTTTTCATTTATATGTTAAATTGGTTTGTTTACACAGCCCTAGTCACATCTCCGTGCATGTGACTTGCACAGCATTCCTAAATATTTCCTGTAAAGTGAGATCTAATGTTTACACTTCCGTTATTGAAAATTCTGTTTAATTTAGAATGTCTTATCTCCTGCTCTGTTATAGCTTAATAGATACACATGGGATGGGGGTTAATAGGGGTGATACACATGGGGGGGTTAATGGGGTGATACACAGGGATGGGGATTAATAGGGGTGATACACAGGGATGGGGATTAATAGGGGTGATACACATGGGATGAAGGGTTAATAGGGGTGATACACATGGGATGGGGGCTATGTGGGTGACACACAGGGAATATGGGGCTAATAGGGGTTATACACATGGGATGGGGGCTATGGGAGGGTGACAAACAGGGGATGGGGGGATTAATGATGTGACACACAGGGGATGGGGGGGTTAATGATGTGACACACAGGGGATGGGGGGGTTAATGATGTTACACACTGGGGATGGGGGGTTAATGATGTGTATCACCCCCATTAACCCCCCATCCCATAAATATCACCCCTATTAATCCCCATCCCATATGTATCACCCCTATTAACCCCCATCCCTATGTGTCACCCCCATTATCCCTGCATCTCCCTTTTTTAACACCACATTAGCCTACACTGTGTATGTTACTACACATTGAAAGCTGTGGTATAGAAATCTAATAGATGTACCGCGCATGCGCAGTATATCTGTCAGATTTGTATATCAGATTGCTATATCTGATGGAGGTGCTGCGCGCATGCGCAGTACACCCATCAGAATTCTATATCTGAAGGGTGTGCCGCAGGCATGCGCAGTGCACCCATCTGATTTCTATGTGTAAATGCCCAGCTGATCGAGCGTCATCGGAGGTAGCACACTGCATGTGGCTCCTCCGCCAGAATTCTATCAGAATTCTATACCCTGAGGCCTGGTAGCATGAATGCGCACAGATGATCTTTCGGTGACATAGGTACACAGAAAGTGACGTAGGTATAGAAATCTGATAGATATAGATTTCTGATAGAACACAGGCTGTGTCAGTCAAAGGGAGGGGAGGTGTGACTAGGGCTGCATGGACAGAAACAAAAGTGATTTTACTCCTAAATGTCAGAGAATTGAGCAGTAAAAACTGCTTCATTAAGCTAAAGCTGTTTTGTTGACTTTATAGATTAAAGACTTGAAAATATTAAAGTATCCCTTTAAAGATTCTATTTTATAAAAAAAAAAAAAAAAACTCAGAGGGGCCAGTGTAACTTTGAACGAAAAATCTAAGTGTGTGTGTGTGTGCATAAGTAAAACAACCAGAATTGTTTCAGTTGTTAAAGGGACACAGCTATTTGAAGTGGTCTGGGTACAGTGCCCCTGCCAGTTTAACCCTGCAATAGTAATTATTGCAGTTATTGATAAACTGCAATAATTACTATGCAGGGTTAACTCCACTTTAGAGTCTGTATACCAGATAGAAACTTGCGGGTTGTCAGGTGACATTTTATCGCCTAACTGATGCTGGATGTATCGGGCTGTCCTAGTGGTCTTGTGGCTGTCACCGTGCATGCGCATTAGGTCAAGGAGCAGGAGACAAGGCAGAGCCTGACCCAGCACTGAGGGACATCGCTGCTGGATTTAAGTAAGTGACAATAAGGTTCTGTGGGTGGGTGGGGGAGTCAGGCAAGCGAGGAGGACACTATAGGGAGTAATTTTGTATTCCAAGCCTGTAGTTTTCCTTTAAATAATGTACTAAATAATAAATACAGTCACAAAGGAGTTAAAGGGACACTATCACCAAAATAAGTTTTTGCTTGAATTCAGTTTTTTATGCATAGATCATGTCTCTGCAGTCTCACTGTTAAATTCTCTGCCATTTAAGGTTAAATCACTTTCTTTATCAGCCCTAGTCACGCCTCCCTGCATGTAACTGCACATCCTTCCTACTCTCTTTCTGTAAAGTGAGATCTAATGTTTGCATTTTCTCTATTGCACAGTCTGTTTAATTTAGTTATCTATCTCCTGCATTGTTAATAGAAAAAAAAAAATTCATGCAGGCTGTGTCAGTCACATACCAGCGGAGGTGTGGCTACGGTTGCATGTACAAAAACAAAAGTTATTTAACTCCTAAATGGCAAATAATAGAGCAGTGAGCCTTTTGCAGCATGATTTACTGTATACACCAAAACTGCTTCATTCAGCAAACGTTGATATAAACATTGCTGGCAATGTGTTCAGCTGCAGGGTTTGAGCAGGGGGAGGGATATAGGGACAGGATATGTTTTTGGTTTTCAAAGACTGCATTACAGTGCATTCGCCTTGTCCACACGCTATGACAATCAGTGTTTTTTTTTAAAATACATTATTTCTTATGTTAATTTGTCCCATTGTTCTTTTCTTGGTTTAGATGTGTACTTGTTACACCAACCTTTTGGGCAGCAGTGCTCTGAATGTAACTGTTCACGGGGGGGATGCGGTTAGTCACTGAAGGGATAATTCAAAGTGAATTCCAAAACTAAGGCCAAAGTAGCCTTCCAGATTCAGAGCATATTTTTTTTCCAATTCGGCAATTTTGGCCATAAATCTGAAATTCACTACGAATCTTTACTTTAGAGAATAAGCACGACTCTTGTCACCGTGTAAAATCCCAATCTGACTCTTTGTGTGATGCATTGTGTAGAGAGATCTGTGTGAGTGTGTGTGTGTCCCTTTAAACCAGGAGGCTGGTCCCGAAGGAAGTGACGGCTCTGGAAGCCGCCGCCTGGGGGAGAACATCCAAAGACCCGAGTCTGGTTAGGGCTGCGAGAATCTCTTATTTGTCCTGTGATCCCAGGAATCGAAAGCAACGTGAACCTTGCTCCGCATGGCATGTGGCACAATCACCCGGGACAACCGAGACCCGAGCCCGGCTAGGTACAGATACCCAACGTTCCAGGATACATTCTATCTATAAAATCCTGGACCAACGTGGAATCCTGGCTCTGTCCATTTCTGCCTAAGGATTGTTTGTCCAATGCCAGCAGTTTTTTTTTTTTTTAATGATTTCTCCAATCCCATTATTTAATCCGATCTTTTCCCTTTATCTCCTCCACCCTGCTCTAGCAGTTCCCCTCTTCAGATACATTCCCTTGTCAAGTGATTTACATTTCACTGGATTTGGTTCATGCACTTTTGCTCTTTAGACCTTTTTTTCTTTACCCCCCAGGCTCTCTATCTTTATCTCACTTTACTGCCAAGTCTCGTTATGTGCTATAAGCCTGGCCCATTTTTATTGTTACCCACCCTTTTGCAAGCTGAGATTTATGACATGGCAATACGTTATAAGAGTGTGAACCGTGAGAGCCTGTGGGATTTTTTCATTATTTTCTAAGACTGGACTTTTCCACATCACTGTAATACTTGGGAGGTGGGCTACCATCTCCTCCATTGCACCCATTATTGAAATATTTTTTCTGTATCTGTATCTTTTATTATGGCTACTGGGGTTCTAAACTTTTTAGTGGGGATTATTGTCTAAACACTGAACTGTAACGGATTAAAACCTGAATTGCATATGTTTTGATTTAGCAGAGTTAGAGAATTTTTCCAAATTATTTATTGTTGCATACATTTTGAAACCGTTTTCATCTCACTATAGGTAACTTTTTAGTCTTTTAGTGCACCCACCAGTATTTCACTTTTTTTTTTTTTTTTAATTATTGCCCCACTCTTCATTTCTATAACCACTCCCCTGTCTGAGTTTTTGTCCGGTTATTTATTTACGTATTTATTTTTTCTATTTAATTTTATTTTGTTTAATTCTTTTATATGCATATTCATTTTCATTTGGTTTTATCATGCTGAGTGTCTTGCTTCTGTATAGGACATTGCTTAAGTCACTTTTGCTTTGTCACATTATCTCTGATTTTGTCATTTACGGTCAAGTCTACTGTTAGATTGTGTTATGAAAACGCAGAATTCCAGATTTTTTGGGAGGTGTCTTTAGTGAACATGTTTGTGCTCGTCATCTCTACTAGCACCCCTCGATATCCCGGGATTGACGGATACATCTGCCCTGAGACAGTCCTGTTCACAAGCTTTCTCTTTTTTCTAGTTTTCCCTGATACCCCTGGATCTTCATTTACTCATCCTGGCAGCCTGGTGATGTTTCCTCTGGTGGATCTAAGGAGGTTCTTTTGGCTAATTGTTCCAATACTGTGGTGTTGCCAGACAAGCCTAAGTGAGCTAAGGGTCCGTGTGCGGCTTGAGGATGGGCAGATAGCAGAAGAAACTTTGCAAGCCGACAGTGAGAGGGACTGCATTACTCTTGAGTTTCGAAAGACTGATGGAACCTTTGTCACCTACTTGGCAGACTTCAAACAGGTGAGGATGGTCCTAAAAAACCTATACCTCTCAGAATTAATTCAATTATTGTACCATTTTTATTTGTGTAATTTTCAAATAACATCAATTTTTTTTATAAGGAAAAAACAATCTGTGAGTGCATTGGAAAACAAATAAAATTATAAAGAGTTACTCCATGCACCATGACCACTTCAGTAATTTGAAGTGATCATAGTGCCTGGAGTTTTTATGTGCAGAGTTTTGCTTTCAAATGCTGCACATACTGAGTTTAACCCCTCTGTTACCAGTAGTGTATCTCCACCTCCAACAGCATCATTGGGGTGTTATCAGCCAATCCGGAGCAAGAGATCCTGGCTGGCTTATATCAATTCTGTGCATATTTCTATGCACATAATTGCATACTTGGCTGCAAGTGCATAGCTAAAGATTTCAGCCAATGGATTCTGGCTTCTGCAGCGCCGCAGAAGCCAGATATGCATAATTAGAGCAGGAAGAGCCCAGGTAAGAGGGCAAACCATTGCAAAAAATTTTTTCCTATTACTGTGAAACAGGGCTAGAGTACTCCTCGCTTCAGATCCAGAACAGCAAGCTATAGTGGTTATGATGCTTGAAGTAACCCTTAATTTTTATTTAATTTATATTGATGGTAGGAAAAAAATTCTTGTTGTACTTCTCATGGAAGCTGCTTCTACATGTATTTAATTATTTCATTCATTCAGCCTTACAATTGAGAGAGGCTGTCTGCGGCTAAAGACATACTCCTCCCTGACAAGGAAGACTATCAATCAGTAGCCTCTCATTTTTGTTGGGGGTCTGATCTTATCCCTTAAAGCACTGTCCAGCAGGAACTTGTAGGTTAAAGGGCACATGTCTTACCTCAAACAAATTATGCTCATTATATTGAGCCTAAGATTTTATCTATACATTGTGCTAGCAGTTTTCTAGGAAATGTATAGTTTAAAAGAAAATCTTTTTAAAAGCAGGCATTTCTCTCAGCTGTCAGTGGCATTGATTGTTAATGGAGTTTAGAAAATACCTCCTACAGGATGCCCCTGTGCTCGCCACCTGTATTAGTCACAGCGCATGTGCCGTGGTTGCTATGGAAACTCCCTAATCGTCTCTTCAAGTGCCGTCTAGGAAGTATAGGAACAGATTGACGTTGTGTCACTCCATTCTGACTCTGGCAACAAAGCCAGCATGCCAACATCACTGACGAGATTTGAGACTTGGGGACGCGTCTCAAGCAGGGCAAGACAAGGAACACTTTGAGAGGAGTGCAGGTGGGCTCTAAAAAGTGGAAAGTGGTCTTTCCTGCTATCAACAGCAACTGTGGTTCAGCTCTCTCCAGCAAAACGAGAGAGAGATCCTTGCTACGTATAGTTCTGATAATATTGACACCACAAAAGAGAACCTTTTTTTTTTTTTTTTATCTTTCTTTGTTGTATTAATAGCCTGGAGTTGTTATGGTGCTTAGAGTGGCTCTTTTTGTCCCAATAAATGTTGCAAAGTACTTTTTGTAGGGTGATTTTGATACAGTTTGACTTAACCCCTTAATGCCGTTATGGGGTGCTATGAAGTCTCACAAAATAAGTGCTGTAACGTGTTGGGGTGGCATAACCTTCCCCCAAGGATCGAGCCCTCTCGTAAGGTGACATACTTGACCTCAGTGGTGATCGCAATCAAGGGGACTGCCCCGCAGGCAGTTCCCCCGCAGCCAGTCCCATCCATCTGAGTGATGTGATCGTGATGACACGGCGATCACTTGACTCGGATCGGCATGATTGGCTGCAAGTGTCAGGCTGATCCCTCAACATGTAATTTGTAAAAGCATTTAATTATAGTAAAATAATAAATACACACATTCATATTTAAACATATATATCATTTTTCAAGTGTATCATGATATATATTTTTTTCTATTTCAAGTGTATATTTATGTATTATTTTTACATTATGTGATTGTATTAATTCTATATTGAGAGACCTGCCTGGCAACCCAGGCATAAAGTCCAGATAATTTAATTGGCAAGCCATATGTTTAACCCTGTAACTTTCCAAAACACCATAAAACCTGTACATGGGGTGCATCATTGTACTCATGGGACATCACAGCATACAAGTATGTGTGCTTTTTTGCAGTAAATCCAATAGTATCACATTCACAGTTAAAATGACATGCAGAACTTGGAAAATAACTATTTCTTAAAGGAGCACTATAGGGTCAGGAATACACGTTTAAACCACCTTCTATCCCACTCTGGCCTCCCTAAATATAGTAAAATCTTACTTGTATTCACGTCTGAAGTTGCTGGCTCTGCCCCTGTCTGCCTCAAACCTGCCCCTGTCTGCTGACATCATCAGAAGTGGTGGTCTGAACCAATCACAATGCTTCCTCATAGGATTGGCTGAGACTGTCAAGGTGGCAGAGCCAGTCCAAGTCAAACACAGCCCTGGCCAATCCACATCTCATAGAGGTGCATTGAATCAATGCATCTCTCTGAGGAAAGTTCAGTGTCTTCATGCAGAAGGTGGAGACACTGAATAGCAGTGCTGCTCACTGTGCAGCACTGCCTCAGGAAGCACCTCTAGCAGCCATCTGAGAAGTGGCCAGTGGAGTTATCACTACGCTGTAATGTAATTTAAGTTGTTCTGATGACTATAGTGTCTTTTTTTATTTCTAATACTAGATTTTATTCATATTCACTTGTAATATGCAATATATATATATATATTGCATATTATTTATTTTTTTGTGTGAAATTAAAGCCCTGTTTCTCTTGAACATTTAACATATAAGTGTGGGTGCACTTACTTTTTGAAAGTCAAGGTTTTGTTTTGGTCGGAACTTGTACAATTACCTCTGTCCTTAACCCCTTAAGGACACATGACATGTGTGACATGTCATGATTCCCTTTTATTCCAGAAGTTTGGTCCTTAAGGGTTTAAAGGTTTAAATAAAGTATTCCCTAAAGAGTAATTCACACTTTGTATGTAGTCCAGGAATTTAAAGGGAATCTCCAGTGCCAGTGAAACGATCCGTTTTCCTGGCACTGGAGGGTCCCTCTCCCTCCCACCCCCCAATCCCCAGGTACTGAAGGGGTGAACACCCCTTCAGTCACTTACCTGAGGCAGCGGCTCCATTGCGTCGGCCGGTGGGCGAGAATGATCCCGCCCACCGGCCGAGGAGACCTGCCGCGCATGCGCATTAGCGCTCCCAATAGGAAAGCATTGAAAAATAATTTCAATGCTTTCCTATGGGGATTTGAGCGACGCTGGAGGTCCTCACACAGCGCGAGGACGTCCAGCGCCGCTCTAGCACAGGTTTCCTGTGCTATAGAGCAGGAAGTGACCTCTAGTTGCTGTCTAGTAGACAGCCACTGGAGGTGGAGTTAACCCTGCAAGGTAATTATTGCAGTTTATAAAAAACTGCAATAATTACACTTGCAGGGTTAGGAGTAGTGGGAGAGAATGGGCAGAAGTGGTCTGGCTGCCTGGAGTGTCCCTTTAATTCTCTAGGAAACTGATTATGTGGACTTGATGTCAGAACATGATAGTAACTTGCTTTTCAACTGAGGATTTACAAGGAATATGGTAAAGCAAAATGGTTCTTAAATGTCCATTTTGTAAAACACCCAAAAATGTGAAACCTGACTCCGTATTTTCTATTTTATTCACACTTTTTTCAAGTCCTCTGAATTTTTAATTTCCTCTACTATTTCATACTGCCAATATACGACATGCAAAATATATGGGGTCCTGCTACCATTAGTATGCTAACAAGCCATTCTGTATGATTGCAGCAGGTGTAATTATTATGCTTAGAAAGCTATTTGTTTGACCATAACCCACATCACCACCTAGTACCAGTCTAGTTTTATATGCATCAGTTTTGCTCCCATCAAAATAAAGGTGATACACCTGAAAAATATCTAGTGAAACAGCCAGCTAGTAAATGGCATTATTTCACAAATTTAATGCAGTGCCATTGGTTTCCCTTTTTGACTTTAGTAAATAGATCCCTGTTTCTAAGACAGGGCTCGACAAATCCCAGGTGCCAGGTTGCCATGTAGACTAGGAATTTTGTCCTGGCACCTGGGTGTTTGTCAGCGCGTTCAGCGATGGCTACCCAAGGCGGGCGGCTGTGCAGAATGGAGGTAGCGAGGGAGCTGTAATATTCCTTCCCTTCTCACTCTGCTCCCTTGCGTGCCATGCTGTGATGCCACTCTGGCCTTGGCATCAGTAAATGGTGCGTGAGGGAGCAGATTTCAGGACCCTTTAGCTCCACTGGACGCAGGGAAAGGATCCTCCCTAGATCTTCCAAAGGTAGGGAGGCTGAATGGATGTCAATTCAAGCAAATAATAATAATTTGTAAGTATGGTAGAGAAAGTGTGTTTAACCCCTTAAGGACACATGACATGTGTGACATGTCATGATTCCTTTTTATTCCAGAAGTTTGGTCCTTAAGGGGTTGCCCACGTTGCAGCAATGGACTAGGATGCAATGTAAACACTCTGTATTGTGCACAAATGGCTAAATTGTGGTTTTCATAAAACACAATAGCTTTTTCTTGAATGCATTTGTTTGCAAACTGTGTTTTTTTTTTTAGCTGGGTTCAACCCTTTTAGCAGAGACTCCTTCTATATTAGTAGTGTGTAACCCTGGGTTGGGACCCAAAATAGGTCCCCAATGGCAGGAGCAGGCACATTATATCCTTCAGTCTCCAGGCAGCTGGTAAATAAATCTGCTACTTTATTTGCACACTCTTTCGATGTCCCTCAAACACAGGAAACCTATTATGAAGTTGCTTTTCTATATATTACTTAGCATTTGAAGACTAATAGGGTTATTCACTAAAGTAAGAATTCAAAGTGGATTTCAAATTGTAGACCAAAGTAATCGAACTGGAAGCATATTTAACTTCTTACCTAAAATCTTTGCCAACTTGGCTATTTTGGCCTTTACTCTTCATTCTCACTGTAGTGAATAAACTTGTGGTAGCCCTGAGGCAACTTAAAACTGAAGAAGGAGCTGCCAAGATAATGCCATGTACCTCATTTAGGTCCCGGTCAAAACTTTTAACAAACTCTGTTCTTCCAGACATCAGAGACCTTATCTGAACAAATGTTTCATTAGCAGGCCTGATAATCAGACAGTGATAATGCTGTAGTCTCTCTCTGAAGAGAGTTGTTTACATATTACTTTTAGGCCCTAAAACCCTTCAATGCTTATTTACCATATTCTTTCCTAATCTAATCGGGTAAAATTAAAATACAATAGGCAAAGCAAACTAAGCTTTTGTGGTGCTTCTGTTACTTGAGCCAGGGTTTGTGTTGTACATGTGTTATCAATAATGAAGTTTCTGTGGGAGGGAGTGTGTGATGTGGCAGTTTCTCCTGTTCTGAATAAGATTGGACTTTGTCATGTGAATCTGGCATGGAACATTGCTTGCATTATCCCACTTGCATTTTTTTTTTTTTATTTAATAGCAATTTTACCACCATTTTGTGAAAATACATCTGTTTATACAATTTTCTTAAATTACATTTTTTCTTCAAACTCACATAATGTCTCTGGAGGTGGGGACGGGGGTTAAATTTCTTTTCCCTGCATTTAATTTTTTTTTTGTTTTTTTGTCCGGTAAACTCATCAGTCTTCTAAGCCTGGTATTGTGTAAAATCCATTCCCAGTGTTCCACCCCCTCCATTTCTTCTCACATGTAGGTCATGGTTAGAAATCACTTTTTCAGACAGTTTTTTTTGTTACCCTGATCCAAAAAATATTAGATATTATGTGTGAACTGAGGACATGGGGGGCTGGCCTTGGATGTAGGGATTCCTGAGCCTATTGTGCTGTAACATAATCCACAGTGAAAAAAAATCATATTTTCTGGCTTTCTAGTACTGAAGTATGTGTGCATGAAGAGATCTTGTGTAATAGGAGACATTATCGTGCATTGTTCTATACATCAATTTGTTACCAGGGAGAGGAGAGAATGCAGTTGTTCCCTGGGGTAATGTGAGATATTGTCAGGAATAGATGCATACAGTATATGTAGTTATGGTTAGTATTTAAATTCAGACATTATATGGAGCACTAAGCAGGAATATTGATTAATCACTAGTTTGAGGTAATTGTATCTAACACATTTTCTTCTTTTATTGATGGTTTGGGGTATGTAATTGCCCTCCATAATGTTCACTGTTTATGAGGCTAGTAAAAAAGCACTGCTAATGTATAGTGCTCTTTGGGGTATTGGGGAGAATTCAGATAATGTGCTATTATTATAAAACTCCTATTAATGAAGTTTCTGGGAAATTGCAATATTGTCCAACGAAAAAACAACAAAAAAACCACACGCACACACAAAAATGCTTCTAGTAACTGTCAGGCTGATAACCACTAGAGCTTATTCCTTTTGACTGTCTTCACATTCTGCTTTGATACACCCAGCAGCATGTTAATGTTGCTCTTATGTTTGTTTTTACATAGAAAGTCATTGGATTGTCATAGTGTGGCGATTGCTGCATGTGCGCCACATATATCCGAAGCTCTACGGAATCTGTTGGCGCTATATAAATGATAATGATAATAATAATAATAATATCCACAGTGCTCGACTATGCTAAGCATTGGATTGGACAATTCATATTTTCTGATTACTTCACTGGAGGCGATGCAACTGCTCTGTGGAGGCTAAGTCTAATTTCTAGAGTACACATTAACTTAAAACAAACACTATAACTTAAAAAGCCCCTTAATGGGCAAAGCTTTTGGAGTATTGCAGAGCTCCCAGTAATCTGTAGTGTATTTGACACTTCATGGGACAAAATGGATTAATTTAAAAACAAAACTTACAAAGCGACAGTACCATTGTAAAACCTGTGGTTCCACCAGGAATGTGTGGATACCCCAATCCCTGCAAGTCAAAGAATCATAACTGAAGTTTCATGCCTATTTGGAGCACTTTAATTTACAGTCCACTGGATTTCAAAAGTATTAATTAATTACTTTTCACTTTTACAACCTAATGGTAAAGCCAGCTATGGCTTTTAAAGGGACATTCTAAGCAGCAAAACAGTTTTGGTGGAGGACCTCACAATCACATGGCCGGGTTAGCTGGCTGAGGCATTGCCAGCAGGGGGACTAACTGTAATGACAGGTAGTCCCCCTGCTGGCTGGAAATCAAATTAAAAAGAATTAAAATAAGTGTTTAAAAAAAAAAAAAAAATAATAAAATTATATACTTAGATTATATATATACTGTCTAGGTGTATTTTACTATTAATATCAAATTACACGTAAACTGATGCTGATTAAATATATAATTATTGTTATATATATATATATATATATATATATATATATTATAAAAAAATATGTAAATACGTAAAAAAATACAATTAAAAAAAAATATTAAAAATAAATAATTAAAAAATATATAGATGTTATTTCGTTCTAACTGTATTGTGATATTAATATATATTTATATCAAAATACACGTAGAACAAAATAATATATATATCTATATATAAATATATACGTGTGTGTATATATATATATATATATATATATATATATATATATATATACCTATTTATAAATAAAAAAATATATATAAATATATATATATATTAATTCTACACATATATTTATGTAATATTTTTACATAATTAGGTATCTTAATTAATTACAATTAGCGGGACCTGCCTGACAACCCATGCCGAAAGTAAAGGGAATTTAATTTGCCAGCACTATATTTAACCCTATAACTTTCCAAGACACCATAAAACCTGTACATGTGGGGTACTGTTCTACTCAGGAGACTTTGCTGAACACAAATATTAGTTTTTCAAAACAGTAAAATGTATTACAACGATGATATCGCCAGTAAAAGTGACTTTTTTTGCATTTTTCACGCTCAAACAGCACTTACACGGACGATATTATTGCTGCTATACTTTTTACAGTTTTGAAACACAAATATTTGTGTTCAGCGAAGTCTCCCGAGTACAACAGTACCCCTCATGTACAGGTTTTATGGTGTTTTCAAAAGTTACAGCGTCAAATATAAGGCTTGTGTTTCATTTTTTTCACATTAAAATTCGCCAGATTGGTTACGTTGCCTTTGAGACCCTATGGTAGCCCAAGAATGAAAATTACCCCTATGATGGCATACCATTTGCAATAGTAGACAACCCAAGGTATTGCAAATTAGGGAATGTCCAGTCTTTTTTAGTAGCCATTTGGTCACAAACACTGGCAAAAAATGGCGTTTTTTGCATTTTTCACACACAAACAAATACTAACGCTAACTTTGGCCAGTGTTTGTGACCAAATGGCTACTAAAAAAGACTGGACATACCCCATTTACAATACCTTGGGTTGTCTACTATTGCAAATGGTATGCCATTATGGGTGTAAATTTTATTCCTAGGCTACTATACAGTCCCAAAGGAAACATAACCAATCTGGCGAATTTCAATTTCAAATGTAACGTGCTGTATTTGACCCTGTAACTTCCCAAAACACCATAAAACCTGTACATAGGGGGTACTGTTTTACACGTGAGACTTTGCTGAAAACAAATATGTGTATTTTATTGCAGTAAAAGCAAACAGTATTATGACATTGACAGTTAAAATGTCCTGTAGAACTAAAAAAATAACAATGTCTTATTTTCTCCCATTATTTTCATCTCAAATTATGTTTCATAGCTAAATATTTCATATTAAATGAAAGCCCTGTTTCCCCTGAATAAAATGATATATAATAAGGGGGGTGCATTTAATATGAAAGAGGTGAATTACGGTTGGACAGACATATAGCGCAAATGGCAGGTTTTGTTTACGTTTTGTTTTGTTCACAACGTGTACATTTGGCTCAGTCCTTAACCCCTTAAGGACACATGACATGTGTGACATGTCATGATTCCCTTTTATTCCAGAAGTTTGGTCCTTAAGGGGTTAAGGGGTTAATCAGCCAGTGTTCTTACCTATGCAATGGTATTTAGAAGGCACAAGCTATGAATCCATATCTCTTGTCTGCAGAGAAGAATAATAGTAGTAACCTGAAGTCAGGGTTTTTTAAGACTACACTTGGTTTAGAATTGCTTAGTTGTTCTTCTTTCACGCGTTTGGCAATGGTCACCTTGCACAGTTTGCATGGAGACTGTATATGGCGAACATGTGTTGTCTTGCACCTCGAGCTACGGAGAAAAAGAAACCGTAATCCAAGATCATGTTAAATTATGACCTGTTTATGAGGGAACTGTTTTGAACACAGACTTGTCTTTATCAAGCCATTATTTACACAAGCAGCAGGTGTCTAGAATTGTTATCAAGCACTATTACATGCATCCAGTTCAGTAGCTACTGGGTAAAATGCATGTGAGGTTGAAGAAATATGTCACTAACTATGATGCTCCTTTATTAAATAGGGAGATTGCTTCACATTTTGTAATAGACTGAAAACAAGTGAAATCTGTCAATAGTGTGTATTAACTAAATTCACTAAAAGCTGAAGCTTTAACAATATGAAAGTTACAAGTGCAAAATATATGTGGTAACTATATATTGAATCATTTTCTTAACTGTTAATTTGTCCTGAATTTCCAATTCATTGTTTCATGTGTAACTCTCAGTATTTAGATTACTTCAATTAATGGATAGTTTTAAATGGAATATAACTCTGTGCTACAAATGTTTTAGGACTTCTACTCACAAAGGGAAGGATCTAGATCCTTCAAACGCACTTCCACATTTCATTGCTTAAAAATAAATATCTGGGGAGCCTAGAGGTTGTGCGAGCAGTTTGCATCGTGGGTGTAGAAAGTGGAAGAGGAGGAGTTGGGGAGAGAATGTCTTAAGAAGAGAGCAGGGGGTAGTGGGGGCGGGGGGAAGGAAGACCGGCTGTGGTGTCGAGGATGCTGGTTCTTGGTTCCCATACCTCTTGGAAGAGAGCATATTTATGGGAGATAAAGGCATTGATTTCTTCCATTGTTTTGAGTGCGTCTTCTCTATCGATCCATTCTCTGACCGTTGGAGCAGCAGAGTTTTTCCATTTTACTGGAATGAGTAGGTTGGCAGCTGTAAAGAAGTGGGTCAGGAGGATTTTTTGTGCCTTGGAGAGGGTGCAAGGTAGGATCAGGAACACAAGTGTATGTGGGTTAGCTGTATTCCTGTCCCTGTCTTGGTCGTTGTCACTATATTAGTCCAAAATCTTTGGGTTATTGGGCAATGCCACCAGATGTGCGCAAGGGACGCCCCCGGTTGTGCGCATCTCCAGCACACATCCGGTGTGTTGGGGAACAGACCATGCAGTTTGGATGGGGAGTAGTGCCACCTGGAGATTTGCTTGTAGCCACTCTCCTGTACATTAGTGCAGATTGTTGTGTGTATTTGGGAAAAAACTGTTTTCCATTGGGGTGGTGTGAACTTAGTATTAAGGTCCATGGACCATGCTTCCGTGTAGGGAGGTAGGTGGATGGTGTGATTGGCCTGGAGAAAGGTTGAGAGCAGTTTTGTTTTAACATTTCGGGTTTTGCAATGTATCTCAAAGTCGGAGAGAGTGCGAAATCCTTTCAGCAGGGGGTGGTTGGCTTGTAAGAAGTGTAGCACCTGGGCAAAGAGGAACGTTTGCATTGTAGTTGGGGTATCTGGCCACTGGGTGGCCCTCGAGTATGGAGCCTAGTGTCAGGTAGGGTAGGTCATGTATTTGTTGGATACCTTAGTAGGTTATGGCTTGTAGTCTCTGTATGAAGATGGATTGTGGATAATAGGGCATAGCGGGAACGGGTAAGGGGATATGTTGTCGGCTTCACATAATCTTGCCCAGGTCTTAAGCATGGGTAGGGTTGTTAGATGTGTGGTGTGGTCGAAGAGCAGTGTCAAGGGATGTGCTTTTTGCCATGGGATTGTGCGGAGAGGAATCTGGAACACGGAGGCCTCCAGTATAGTCCATTGGCGTGTCTCCGGGTATTTGGACCATTCATAAATTCTGGATAACATGATAGCTTTGTAGTATCTTTCCATGTGGGGAAGACCCAATCCTCCCCAGGACTTATTTATGGTCAGGACATCGTATGGCGTTCTGGGTTGTTTTTGTGCCCAGATGAAGAGCCTTCTGAGCTTGACAAAAAGGCAATGCGTGTTTGATTTCGGCATTTAATAGGTCTTGCAGAGCCGATCGTTTAGCTGTGTACGTGCTTAGTCACGTATCTCATTTGTGTTTAGTTTCCAGAGCCTGTATTTCGTATGAGAGTGTGAATTTTGGATTCCCTGAGTTTTTGTGTTGTGATGCCAGTGCAATTATCTCGCCCTGTAGCACGCATTTGTGAGCATTCCACGTGACGGGTGGGGCTGAGGTGGGTGTTGTGTTCGTGATGAAATGGGTATGTAAGGAATACCTGAGGTGGGAGATTATATCCGGATCATTAAGGAGAAGGTCGTTCAGTTTCCACTTCAACGATTTCTGTGGAAGAGTAGTTATTGTTATGTCGGGAGACAGGGGCGCATACGTGCATACGAATACGTGATCGAACCATAACTACTGGATTGTATCAGGTGGAGGAATCTGTGTGGGAGGAAGAACATGTCTAGTCTGGAATATGTTTGTGTGACGTGTGAGTAATAAGAAAAGTCTTTATCGGTCGGGTGGGTAGTGCGCCAACAGTCGTACAGTTGGGCATGGCCCAACAATTTTGCCATTTGTTTACGTGCAGATGTCTGCTGTATGGGACGTTGTGTCCATTTGTGAATATAGGAACAGGTTAAAGTTTCCTCAGGGGAGTAGAATACCCTCAGCGTATTGTTCTATGGCTTTGAGCTGTTTTCTGAGTGTTTTACTTTGGTGTTGACGGGTATATTTGCGCAGGCACCAGTTAGGGAGCAACACTTGGGTAGGATCAGGAACTCAGCCAATGGCGCTGGTAGAAATCTTCAAGCAGTCCTTTTCGAGACCAGTTTGGGTATAGGCATGGTGGGAGCGAGCGGGAGCACATTTCCAGCCCCAGGCTCTTATGTAGGCCAGCATCTTCGAGCCACGAAGAGGGAGGCTCTGAGAGCCCAGTCTTCCTCCTTTGCGGCAGACAGCCCTCTGTCGGTGTGGGCGATGCTGTAGGGTCTTGCCTCTGGTGGCCTTTGGCCTGGGTGTGCGAAGAGTGCATCCAACCGCTGCAGAGATTGCTCCACGAGGTTCTAGAGAGCCCCTTCGGGATGTGGAGTTGTGCTTATCAGGGAGTTAGATGCGTCCGCCATCTTGGGGACACTCCTGCCATTGCGGGGATGATGTGCGGGATTCAGGTCAGGTAGGTAGGCTCTGAGTGGCAAGTGATGTAGGGGAAAGGACCGGGAAAGGACCCCCACCAGTCACAGAGGGGATACGGGACTCTGCCCCAAGGCAGCCGGCAGGTTCCTGCCCAAGAGGTCGGCCGCAGCTCCAGGTTAGGCCTTAACCAGACCGCAAGTCAGACAGGTCGGTTGTAAGTCACATATATGAGTGGCACAACTGCTTCCCGGCTTCACCCTGTGTCAGTATGATTCGTTGTTGCGATTGTACTGCCATGTTTTTGAGTAAATACTGCAAATGGTTGAGGAGCTCAAGTCTCGTCGACCATTTGGCATGGCGGTCAAGCCCCGCCTCCCTTGTCTCTGCATATTCTTATGCCTCTAGACCTCTGTTTAGCGTGTCATTTGTATAAAAAAGTGCAGTACTCCAACGTTTTATGTCCAACATAATTTCAACTTTTTGTGCATACTCATGTAAAACGTTATTATAAGCTTCTAAGTTTATTCATGCACTATAAAAATAAAGAATAAAACAAAAATTAAGATCTGCCTACAGTCAATCTCAAGCAATAGTGTATTTTTTGTGTGTTTTAATATCCTATTTAAAAAGTGATCACTACTTCCTCACAAACTGTTCTTTGTACAATAGTTTTCTATGATCTATACCAGCTACTGGACTTGTATGTGTGTGTGTGTGTATATGGTAGTGACTTTGTAAGGGAGATTTTTGTTTTGTGTATAACTTTTTTTTTTTTTTTAATTTTATTTATTTTCTCCTCACTTAAGTTTCACGACCTACTGAGGGCCCCAAGCTAAGGCAGTTAAAATGTAAATACACATAATTTTACATCTGTTCCCTCTCAAGATATGTACTCTGTACTTTTTCTACTTAGTCCGGATTTCCCCCTAGTTCATTCACCGCTATATTTGGTGTGTGTGTGTGTGTGTGTGTGTGTGTGAATGTGTATCATTTTCACTTGGCCACAGAATTAGGATCTCTTTGCACTGCATGCAGGCATGACCTACTGAAATTGCATTTGCAATCTGGTCAGTCCTTGTTTGTAGTTCTTTTACCTCATAATTCCTAACCGTTTCCTGTTCACTTCTGTGTGTGACCTAACATATTCCTGACTTTTCTACTTGCCAGTCTAAGTCTTCTCTGCATTGTATCTAGTTGCTTTGAAGGTTTGTCTTGCTGTGTGTCAATACAGAAATAAATGTTAGCAAACTGCAGTATCTTTAGAAAATACTGCAGTGAGTGCAGGTGGCACTCGACCATTTGTTCCCAGTGCAAAGCACTAAAATCCGCACCAATTTTCCCAAACGGAAAAAGTCATCCAGACAAATATGACTAATGGAGGCCACTAGCTTTTCCAAAGAGGCGAATTGGTCAGCAAGGTATCTAAAGGTGTTTATAATGCCAAAGACTTAAGTGAGAGAAAATGCTTGTTTGATATGTTATTTGTCTTCTCTTTCCAGAGTGTGAAGATTTTCAGAGTCTTGATATTGGGGGAGCTAGAGAGAGGACAAAGTCAGTTCCAGGCTCTCTGCTTCATTACTCAGCTGCAGAGCAATGAGATTATCCCCAGTGAGTCCATGGCCAAACTACGTCAGGTGAGAACGTTATTATAGACATTTTTTATTCTATGAAATTGTGAATTATTCAGTAAAGGCTAAAAAAAAAAAATATGGTGTAGGGGTGTTTGTGAATTTATTTAGTTTTATTGTACCAGAGAGAGCAGGATCAGGTTGGGAGGTACTCAAATCGCAACACAATCCTATACAAATGATTAATTTACAAAGCTTGTTATAGGTTTATTAACCCCTTAAGGACACAGCTTCAGAAGCTGGACATACCCTTAAGGACACAAGCAATTTTTGCAGTTTTTGCTGTTTGTGTTCAAATGCAATTTGCATCTCTCTCATTTATTGTACCAACACATATTATATACCGTTTTTTAGACAACAAAAAGGGCTTTAATTTGATGTGACCTATACATGTATAAAATCTCAATTATTACAAAAAAAATGCAAAATAATGTGGAAAAAACAAAAAAACACTTTTTTCCTCACGTTTTGGCAATAATAATGTGTGCATAATATGTACAGCTTAGGAAAAGTAAAGTCAAAATCAATTAATTTATGTGTCTTGATTTACAAAGTACATAATATGTGTAGGATTTCAGTTTATTTTGAAAGTTACAGGTCACAAACTACAAGGTCTAAAATAAAATTTCAATGTGAAACAATTTTAGAAGTTGGTATGTTTGTCTTAGAAGTTTAATACCCATTACAGGAAACAGAATTGCCACACAAAAGTATATATTTATATAAAGTAGACATCACAGGCTATACCGAAGGTTAGTTTGACACTTTTTGCGTAGCCATTTCACCGCCAATCTCTGCTAAATATTGGAGTAAAATTGTGTTTTTTCTCTATTTTGGCATATTCACATGTAACAAGGTTTTTGTAATGTGTATTTCGTAAATCTAGTGTGTGCTATCCCTGTACAGAACCCCATATTGTGTTCAGCTACATCTGCTGAGTACAACGATACCCCCATTGTATACCTTTGCCCCTATTCTGTGAAGCTACAGTGCCATATAGGAGACCATGCTATTTCAGTTTCTATAGTTGGAATTTTCATAGATGGTCATATGTCTGAATTTGTGGCATTATAGCCATTTGACTGTTCAAATAACCCCATAAAGGCCTTCCATTTGAGAAAGCAGACACTCCAGGGTATGTTATTAGGCATATAGTATACCTTAACTTGCCACCATGTTTTCACCAATTTATTTCAAATTTTGTGGTGAGAAAAAAAATTAATATTTTTTTTTTTACATACATGTTGCATTTTCGCTGGGTATTTCTTACATTTGATAAGTGCCACTGTCATAAATTCCCCCTAAGTATGCTCAGTTACCTCTTCTGAGTAAAACAATATGCCCAATGTATGACCCAGACACTATTTTGTTTAGTTACAGTGCTGTGAAAGAGATGTGATAAGTTCAGGTTTTTAAGTGTGAATTTACATGGAGAGTTTTAATGGGTCCGTATTCTATTTTTAAATCTGTTAGCAGGCTGCTTTTTCCAATTACCCCAAAAAGGCATACAATTTCTTGAAGACGCCCAAGGGTATTTCAAATGGAAAATTTTGAACCTTAGCGTGGGATAATTTTTCCGTTAGCTTGTATCAAGTGCAGTGGTAAAAGCATTATTTTTCTGCCTTTTTGACACACACAATGAGTTTGTACTGTATATTTTGCAAACCTTATGTATGCTACGGCTATATAATACTTCCTATCTTGCTCAGCTATGTCGTCTGAGCGCAGCAATACCCCCATATGTACCTTTGCCAGGTATATGTGGACATTGAAGGGGCACATTTGAGACAGTCATTCCAGTTTTTTCAAACTTTACATTTTTACGCTGTGTCCATACCCCACTTTGGAGGTTTGTTTGTAGGTTAATTATTCCAGCTATCCCATAAAAGCATACTATTTCTTAAAGAAGACATCCCCGGGTATTTCAAAAGGCTTATTTTGAACCTTAGTGGGGGATCATTTTTCTGCTAGCTTGTACCAAGTGTAGTGGTAATGAGCATTTTTCACTGCTTTTTTTTACACACACAATGAGTTTGTACTGTATATTTTGCAAACCTTATGTATGCTACGGCTATATAATACTTCCTATCTTGCTCAGCTATGTCGTCTGAGCACAGCAATACCCCCATATGTACGTTTGCCAGGTATATGTGGACATTGAAGGGGCACATTTGAGACAGTCATTCCAGTTTTTTCAAACTTTACATTTTTACGCTGTGTCCATACCCCACTTTGGAGGTTTGTTTGTAGGTTAATTATTCCAGCTACCCCATAAAGGCATACCATTTCTTAAAGAAGACACCCCAGGGTATTTCAAAAGATGTATTTTAACCCTTAGCATGAAATAATTTTTCCGCTAGCTTATACCAAGTGTACTGGTAATACGCTTTTTATATGCCTTTTTGACATACTCAATGAGTTTGTAAAATATATTTTGCAAACCTTATATGTGTTACAGCAGTATAATACATCATATGTTGCTCCGCTATGTCACCTGAGTACAGCAATACCCCCGTATGTACCTTTACCAGGTATATGACAACGTTGAAGGGGCACATTTGAGACACAAGGTAGAATTTTTACGCTGGGTCCATGCCCCACTTTGGAATTTTTTTAATAGGTTGTGTTTTCCATTTACTTCACAAAGGCATACCATTTCCTAAAGAAGACACCCAGGGTGTTTCAAAAGGCATATTTGAAACCTTACCGTGGTATCATTTTTTCGCTAGCCTGTACCAAGTGTAGCGGTAATACGCATTTCCCCCCTTTTTTAAACATTTTTTTAAAACTTTTTAAAAGTTTTTTTTTAACTTTTAAAAAGTTTTATTTAGCTTTTAACAACTTATTTTACTATTTTAAAACTTTGTTTAAACTTTTCAAAAGTTTTTTTTAACTTTTTATTGTTTTGTTTTTTTTAACTTTTAACACCTAACTAGCCTAACCGTAAATCCCCAAATTTCCCTACTAACTTCTACCCACCTTAGCTAAATAAATAAATATTTTAAAATATTTAAAAGAATTAATTACATACATTTAACCCCTGAGGATTTAAAAAAAAAATTAAAAGTTAACCCTCAGGGGTTAAAAGAAAAAAATCAGATCACAGTGAAATACTGTGATCTGTATTTTGATCACTGCAGGCAGTGATCAAAGGGCAGGGAAGGGGTTCAATTTTATTTGAAAGAGGTGGGGGGGGGTGGGATTTTGTAACTATCTGTTTTTTTGTTTTTTTACAGGGAGAGACAGATCAGCACTGATCTGTCTCTCTGCTGTTCACAGCTCACACGGAGCTGCAGGGAAACAGATCGGGTTTCACTGCAGCACATGTGATCGCTCTGACTCCCGGTCAGAGTGATCACATGGGCTGAATCAGTGAAACTGCCCATGGTAGTGTGCCTCCGATAGGGAGACACACTACAGGCAGATTAACCCCACGATTGTGGCAATCAGGGGTTAATTTTCATTTTTGATGGAAATTTTCCATCATGCGTCCTTAAGGGGAGTGCTGCAATGACGGAAAATTTCCGTCATGCGTCCTTAAGGGGTTAAATTATTGCAAAATGCTTAAAGGAATATTTTAAGCACCAAAACAGCTTTAGCTTAATCAAGTGGTTTAGGTGTATAGATCATGCCGTGCAGCTTCACTACTCAATTCTCAGCCGTTTACTTAGACTGCAGAGGTATGACCTATACACGAAAACCACTCCATAAAGCTAAAGTTGTTTTGGTGCTCTAAGTGTTCTTTAACGTGATGTGGTGTTACTCTAAATTTGAAATTTGGCAGCATGTAATACAAAACAGGAAAACAAGCACAAGCTTTAAAGTTCAAATAAGTTTATGACTATATAGATTCACTTGCACAATGTGGGGTATCGATACTAATTTTGATGCTCCCAGCATTGCAGCCTTCCCCTCTACATATTTAGAAATTCCTCCATTTGTGGTACTTTAACACAAAGCCATATCAATTTCTGATGTAAATAATTGCATTTAGAAATGTTATACTGACCGCCACTAGAGGTGCTCCTGCTGCACTGACCTAATGAAACCTGGGGTCATAGGAAAGCACCGGATTTAATGCTTTTCTATAAATATTGGATGAGCGAGGCACTTGCTGCCATGCACATCAGGTCCCCCAATGCTCCTCTGAAGATCATTGGTTTGGTCCATCGTAGGAGGAAGACCTGATGTTATGTGAGGCAGAGAGGAGAGCAGCGCCAAGTGTATTTCGACACTGCAAAAAGCGTTAAATCCAGTGCTTTCCTATGACCCCTTATTTTTTGTATTTTATTTGGGGGGAGGGGCGGACTATGGGACAGGGCACCATGACACAGGTTTTTGTTCCTAACATTAGAGTGCTACTTTAATTGATGCATTTTTCCGTGCCATAGAATTAAATGGACACATTTAAAAAAAAAAAAAAATAAAAAAAAAAAATTATAATCTATATCGAAAATGAAAGGCTTCTGGATTTCCCCAGACTTTTATGACATGTTTGCTGTGAAACAGAGGCATTCAAGAAAACAAATTTGATGTGGAAGAACCCACATTACTGAATGTAGTGTTATGCAATGTAATTGTCGTTTTTTTGTTTGTTTTGTTTTTTATTTAATTTTTTTTTGAGAGGGACGGGGATGTGCAACTATTATTATTATTTTTCCTTGTAAACTTCTTTTACTTTATGGATCTCATCCTAACACGTTTTAAGTCAATTAATTATCTGAGTAGTTTTAAACTGAATTTAAACGGAGAGTATAGGCACCATAACCATTACAGTTTATTGTGGTGGTTCTGGGGAGAAAGGGTCTATTCTAAGAAAAGGCAGTGTTTACACTACTTCTGTTGCGGTCACCGGCCCGCCGAGCCTCACGGTCGTGCCCGACCGGCACGACCGCTCCGACTACACGAGCTTACCTGCTCGTCGGCGAGCCGGGAACCGCGCACGTAGTTCTTCCGGGCATCGCGCCCAGATCCAAGATGGCGCCGACCGCGTGGTCGCGTCTATTGCTAGCCCCGCCCCCGAGAATTATACCAACGTGTGCGTGACGTCACGACGTCAACGCACACGCACGTTTTGGGGTCAGAGGTCGCCCTCTGACCAATCATAGCCTAGAGAGGGGTATTTAAACCCCTAGCTTTCCCCATTACTTTGCCATGTCGTGGTTTCAGTTTCCTGGTTTCCTGAAAGTGCTATTCTCGTGTTTCTGATTTCCTGGTATCCTGATCCTTGGCGTTTCCCTGGTTATTCTGATCTCTGGTTTCCCTGACTTGGCTTGTTTATCGGTATTGAGTATTTTCTGGCTTCCTTGACCTCGGCTTTCCCTTTGACCATTCTCTGTCTCTAGCGTATTAGTCCGGCCATTCTAAGGACCGGTTTACGCTCTCTCCTATTATTTTCCTTTTCTTACTTATGTATATGTTTACATAGTTTCTGCGTGCTGGACCACATTACTAGTCGTGACATTACGACATGGCCATGGATCCTGCAGAACTATGCAAGCATATGATCGCATGTGAGAGTAGGGTGGAGGATATGGACCACAGGTTAGACCAATTTGCCCAGGCATTTCAGACCTTGCTCCAGAGGACTGCCTATTTAGAGGTCCCTCCGGTACCACCTGTGGTTCCGCCACCTGTAGTGGTTCCCGTACCACATAAACCACCGTCCATAACCTTGTCACCGCCCCCTCGCTATGGAGGTGATTCTAAGGAATTCAGAGGTTTTTTAAACCAAATTGAATACCACTTTGAGGCCTCCCCAGGTTCATTCCCAACAGATAGATCTAAAATAGGCTATCTGATGAACCAATTAACTGGAAAAGCTTTGACCTGGGCTAACCCCTTATGGGAAAGTGGTGACGCAGTAGCCCGTGATTACAATACTTTTCTTACGGCCTTTAAAGCTACATTTGAACCTAAAGGCAGGGAGAAGAACGCTGCCAAAGCCCTTATGCGAATCAAGCAAGGCAGTCGTTCTGTAGCCGATTATGCTATAGAGTTCAGGACATTAGCGTCTGAGGTTGATTGGACCAATAGCGGTCTGGTGGCTGCTTTCTCTGAAGGTTTAGCTGAGAATATACACGATGAGACTGCAGCTAGAGACCTTCCGGTTAATCTTAACGAGTTTATTGCCTACATGATAGACATTGACAACCGGCTCAGAGAGAGAGAGAAAAACAAACAACGTAACAGACGCTCTAATTTGTCCATAGCCCCTCGTTTCTCTAACCCAGTGGTGAGTAGCCAAACGCCTCTTCCAGAGCCTGAACCCATGCAATTGGGTAGTGCTAAACTCACTGAGGCAGAGAGACAACACAGACGTAACGAGGGGTTATGTATGTATTGTGGCAAGAAGGGGCATCTAAGGTCGTCATGCCCGGTTCGGCCGGAAAACTTGCACACCTAAGGCACGTACGGGGACCGACCTTAGGTGTGATGTGTATGTCCCCTAAATTGACTAAGAACCGTTTCCTTATCAAAGTAACCTTATCTTTCGAGAACACTACTGTTCAATGTGAGGCTATGATTGACTCTGGGGCAGCGGAGAATTTCCTAGACAAAGAATTCTCTGCAAAACATCTCCTGCCCTTAAGACATAAAGAGAAACCTATAGCAGTCGAGGCCATTGATGGGAGGCCACTTACCCAGCCTTTCATCACACACGAAACTCTGCCAATCACTGTTTCAGTGGGTGTTCTCCATTCTGAAGAAATGACCTTTCAAATTATCTCTTCACCTACAGTTCCGATAATACTCGGTTTCCCTTGGCTCCTTAAACACAATCCACGTTTGGATTGGATTGAAGGAGAGATTGTGAGTTGGGGGGAGAGATGCAAAGGTGTCTGCTTTAAACAAATCCCACAACCTATTGGCACCATTAATGTTCCTGTTACACCTCCCTTGACCACACAAATTCCACAACAGTATATGGATTTGAAAGAGGTATTTAACAAGGTCCAGTCAGAAGGGTTACCTCCTCATAGACCTTATGACTGTACTATAAATTTATTACCAGGGACTATGCCTCCCAAGGGAGGAATCTATGCCTTGTCTCCCCAGGAAAATCTTTGTTTAGAGGAATACATTAAGGAGGCTCTCAGAAAGGGTCATATCCGTAGGTCCTCCTCACCAGCCGGGGCTGGATTCTTCTTTGTCTCTAAAAAAGAAGGAGACCTACGCCCTTATATTGATTATAGGGGTTTGAATAGGATTACCATTAAAAACGCCTACCCTATTCCCCTTATATCAGAGCTATTTGACAGATTGAAGGGAGCTCGAGTCTTTACCAAGCTCGATCTCCGAAGTGCATACAATCTAGTCAGGATTAAGGACGGTCACGAATGGAAGACCGCATTTAACACCAGAATGGGACATTACGAATACCTGGTTATGCCGTTTGGATTATGTAACGCTCCAGCGGTATTCCAGGATTTTATTAACGATGTCCTAAGAGAGTACCTTCACATGTTCGTTCTAGTGTATTTGGACGACATTCTCATCTATTCCCCAGACCTAGAGACACATCACGAACATGTGAGAATTGTACTGAAAACCCTGTTACAAAACGGCCTTTACTGTAAACTGGAGAAATGCCAGTTTGACCAAACGGAGATACAATTCCTTGGATACGTTATATCTCCGTCTGGTTTCCAGATGGACCCTCGTAAACTGGAGGCAGTCTTACAGTGGCCATTACCCAAGGGCCTTAAAGCTACTCAACGCTTTATAGGTTTTGCAAATTACTACCGCAAATTCATAAGGGGATTTTCCTCCGTGATTTCCCCTATAACCAATTTAACAAAAAAAGGAACAAATTGTATATCTTGGCCCAAAGAAGCAAGAGAGGCATTTGAACAATTAAAATTTTTATTTTCCTCAGCACCTGTCCTGATCCATCCTGATCCATCCAAACCATTTATCCTAGAGGTGGATGCATCAGAAACAGGAGTTGGAGCCATTCTGTCTCAAAGAGAAAGTCCTGATACGCCTTTACATCCCTGTGGATTTTACTCTCGCAAACTCACACCTGCAGAGAGGAATTACGACATAGGGAATAGGGAACTTTTGGCCATTGTACTTGCCCTTAAGGAATGGAGGCATCTCTTAGAAGGTTCCAAAGAGCCACTTTTGATCTTTACTGATCATAAGAATTTGGCTTATATTGGGGACGCTAAGAGACTGTCCTCTCGTCAGGCTAGGTGGTCATTGTTCCTCTCCCGATTCAATTTCGTAATTACGTACCGGCCTGGTACTAAAAACACCAAGGCAGATGCACTTTCTCGGAAGTTCGAGACAGATGAAGTACCAGAACAGGAGATATATCCTATTGTACCTCCTGAATGCCTCATTGCCACTACTGTTTCCGAAGTGTCTTCTCCACTCTTCTGTGCCATAATAGCAGATCAAACTCAGGCACCTGTGGGAAAACCTCCGGACAAACTGTATGTGTCACCTCAGTTTCGAAAGAAGGTACTAGATTTGTTCCATGACAACCTCACAGCGGGCCATCCTGGAGTCCATAAAACTCTCTCAGCCGTCTCCAGGAGGTTTTGGTGGCCTGCTCTTAGAAACGATATCAAAGATTATGTTGGGGCATGTCAAATATGTGCAGTTTCTAAAGTTCCTCCTAGGTCACCTCCCTAACTGTTACAACCACTGCCCATACCTAGTGCTCCATGGACCCACTTGGCCATGGATTTCATTGTGGATCTACCCAGTTCAAACGGGTTTAATACAGTCCTTATGGTTATTGATAGATTCACGAAGATGGCACATTTCGTCCCACTTAAGAAATTACCATCTGCTCAAGATCTTGTTCAAATATTCTTGAGAGAGATCTTTCGGTTGCACGGTGTACCCAAAAACATAGTATCTGACAGAGGTACCCAGTTTGTTTCTAGGTTTTGGCGTTCCTTTTGCAAACAATTGGGCGTTGAACTCTCCTTTTCATCAGCATATCACCCTCAAACAAATGGAGCAGCAGAGAGGGCGAATCAGTCTTTAGAAGCCTATTTACGTTGCTTTATAAATGCCAATCAATCTAACTGGTATGAGCTCTTACCCATGGCTGAGTTCGCCAGAAACAACGCCACTCATGAATCTTCTAATCACAGTCCATTCTTTGTTAATCAGGGTTATCACCCCGCTGTTTTACCTTCTGCATTCTCAGACACAGAAATCCCCGCTTTGGACACCCGTTTAGAATCGATTCATGATACCTGGGATTCCGTCCATTCAGCTCTGCAAAAAGCCTCATTCCGAGCAAAGGTCCAAGCTGACAAGAAACGGGGCGCTAATCCTGTCTATCTTCCAGGTGACAGGGTGTGGCTCTCCACGAGACATATCAAGCTTAAGGTCCCATCCATGAAATTTGCCCCTCGGTACATTGGTCCCTTTCGAGTTACCCAACGTATTAATCCAGTGACCTATTCTTTGGCACTACCGGCTCATATGAGAATAGCGAATACTTTCCATGTGTCTCTGCTCAAGCCCCTTACTTGCAATCGCTACACCAGGGTATCCACTCCTCCTCCGCCCTTGGTAGTGGGTGATCAAGAAGAATACGAAGTCCATTCTATCATGGACTCCAAATTATCCAGAGGTGTCTTGTCCTATCTCGTTGACTGGAAGGGTTATGGTCCCGAGGAACGTTGTTGGGTTCCTGCTGACCGGGTCCATGCGCCCCGTCTTATCCGGTCGTTTCACAACCGCTTTCCTCTTAAGCCGGGTCCTTCCCGCCCGGTGCGCGGTCTTCGAGTGGGGGGTACTGTTGCGGTCACCGGCCCGCCGAGCCTCACGGTCGTGCCCGACCGGCACGACCGCTCCGACTACACGAGCTTACCTGCTCGTCGGCGAGCCGGGAACCGCGCACGTAGTTCTTCCGGGCATCGCGCCCAGATCCAAGATGGCGCCGACCGCGTGGTCGCGTCTATTGCTAGCCCCGCCCCCGAGAATTATACCAACGTGTGCGTGACGTCACGACGTCAACGCACACGCACGTTTTGGGGTCAGAGGTCGCCCTCTGACCAATCATAGCCTAGAGAGGGGTATTTAAACCCCTAGCTTTCCCCATTACTTTGCCATGTCGTGGTTTCAGTTTCCTGGTTTCCTGAAAGTGCTATTCTCGTGTTTCTGATTTCCTGGTATCCTGATCCTTGGCGTTTCCCTGGTTATTCTGATCTCTGGTTTCCCTGACTTGGCTTGTTTATCGGTATTGAGTATTTTCTGGCTTCCTTGACCTCGGCTTTCCCTTTGACCATTCTCTGTCTCTAGCGTATTAGTCCGGCCATTCTAAGGACCGGTTTACGCTCTCTCCTATTATTTTCCTTTTCTTACTTACCGTATATACTCGAGTATAAGCCGAGTTTTTCAGCCCATTTTTTGGGCTGAAAAACCCCAACTCGGCTTATACTCGAGTCAGAGTCTGTATTATGGCAATTTGCATTCCCATAATACAGACTGGGGGGAGAGGGGGGCTGGCAGAGCTGTACTTACCTGTTCTGCAGCTCCTGTCAGCTCTCTCCTCCTCTGCGCCATCCGTTCAGCACCTCGGTCAGCTCCCAGTGTAAGTCTCGCGAGAGCCGCGGCTCTCGCGAGACTTACACTGGGAGCTGACAGAGGGAGCTGCACAGACCGCGCGGAGGAGGAGAGAGCTGACAGGAGCTGCAGGAAAGGTAAGTACAGCTCTGCCAGCCCCCCTCTCCCCTCACTGAACTGCCACTGGACCACCAGGGAAGGAGCCCCCCTCCCTGCTATGTATCAAGCAGGGAGGGGGGACGAAAAAAAAAATATAATAAAAAAATAAGAAATAATAATAAAAAATTAATAATAACAAAAAAAGGGGTATAAGGACCACTATGGGAGGGAGGGGGGGTATAAGGACCACTATGGGAGGGAGGGGGGGGGATAAGGACCACTATGGGAGGGAGGGGGGGGGATAAGGACCACTATGGGAGGGAGGGGGGTATAAGGACCACTATGGGAGGGGGGGGGATAAGGACCACTATGGGAGGGGGGGGGATAAGGACCACTATGGGAGGGAGGGGGGGGATAAGGACCACTATGGGAGGGAGGGGGTGGGATAAGGACCACTATGGGAGGGAGGGGGGGTATAAGGACCACTATGGGAGGGAGGGGGGGATAAGGACCACTATGGGAGGGAGGGGGGTATAAGGACCACTATGGGAGGGAGGGGGGTATAAGGACCACTATGGGAGGGAGGGGGGGTATAAGGACCACTATGGGAGGGAGAGGGGGGAATAAGGACCACTATGGGAGGGAGAGGGGGGGATAAGGACCACTATGGGAGGGAGAGGGGGGGATAAGGACCACTATGGGAGGGAGGGGGGGTATAAGGACCACTATGGGAGGGAGGGGGGGGTATATGGACCACTATGGGAGGGATGGGGGGGGGATAAGGACCACTAGGGGAGGGGAGGGTAAGGACCACTAGGGGAGGGGTGAGTCAGGACCACTGGGGGGGGGGGTGAAGGAACACGGGGGTGGGGAGGTAAGAATCACTGAGGGAGGAGGAGGGGAAGTCAGGACATATGGGGGGGGAGGGGGCGGCAAAATGTTTTTTGCCTACGGCGGCAAATATCCTTGCACCGGCCCTGCACACACTGCATTCACACACTGCATTCATACACACACACACTGCATTCATGCACACACACGCTGCACTCATACACACACGCTGCACTCATACACACACGCTGCACTCATACACACACGCTGCACTCATACACACACGCTGCACTCATACACACACGCTGCACTCATACACACACACATACGCACACACTGCATTCATTATACACACACTGTAAATAAATATTCAATTAATATATTTTTTTTAGGATCTAATTTTATTTAGAAATTTACCAGTAGCTGCTGCATTTCCCACCCTAGTCTTATACTCGAGTCAATAAGTTTTCCCAGTTTTTTGGGATAAAATTAGGGGCCTCGGCTTATATTCGGGTCGGCTTATACTCGAGTATATACGGTATGTATATGTTTACATAGTTTCTGCGTGCTGGACCACATTACTAGTCGTGACAACTTCCTAACAGCGCTTTTACTGGCTTTCAGCTACTGCAAGGCCTTTCTTGGTTCAGCACTGCAAAGATTGCAAGATTGACGTTCAATGTCTCCACGATCAGCATGGAGACACTGAACACTCCCAATAGCGATGCATTGACTCTGTGAGGAGATGCTGTTTGGAATATTGTGGCGATTAGCTGTGCATGCACACTAACCTCCCAAAGCTTCCCTACAGGGAAGCATTGCATTGGCTTAAATAATTAGGATTGATGATCTCAGCAGCCAGAGAAGGAGTGGTAGCCACGACGAGACTGGTGTGCCAGGGGAATAAAGGTGAGTAAAGAAATAGTATGCATTTGAGGCATTTCGGATTTGAGTGGCAAAGATACCCTAATATGTGACATTGAACAAGCATCCATATTCCATTTATAAAAAAAAAAAAAAGAAACGGGCTGTTCTCTGATAATCACTGCAACTGCTTAAAAATGTGGCAAATTAATACTTACAGGGTTATTGATGTAGCCAATCAGAATAAATAAGTGAATTAATTGTGATTCTGATTCACCTCAGACATAGTTTCTTTTGTGTGCTTTAATTTTTTCTCCTTGTTTCAGAATTTTTATAGTTTTGTGTTTTTAACGTAAGACAAGTTCAGGGCTACTTTTTCTTTATTTATAGTTCAACACATGACACTCTACCTTGAACTTTGCATTCATTTTACCCAAAATGCTTATCTACCCTTTGTGTCCAATTTTGCCATTCTTTCACATGATCATTCTTCCTTTGCATACAGTTACTCTGAACTGGGCATGCACAGTATTTAAAGGAAGGCAAATGGTAACCATGGATGTCACTGTCAAAAAACAACAAAGGGGAGGGGGGGGGGGCCTGACCGCGGAGCAGAGAGGACGCTTGCCTCCACAGCTCCAGCTGAATGGGACCATGTTAAGCGAAAATAATAAGAAAAACTGCGACAAAACGAAAATAAAGGTCACCCGGTGAAAGGGTACATCGGGGAGCTCACACAGATACCAGTTAAGCGACATTCTACGAGACACACACCCGACACCCTGGAACGGCCTCCAAGCATGGCACACGCGGGATAGACAGCCGCCCTCCTGCCACCGGAGACTGCTGGAAACCCGATCGGAGCCCTCGTTCCCCCCCTTCCGCTATGGCGGGGGTTATCCCGGGCCGACCCAACTTGAGCCCTTGGACAAGAGGTTCCCCAAGTAGAACGTACATGAAGCCTGGAGGACGCCTCTGAGGTACTCAAAATGGCGGACGCCTCGAGCACTACAGCCACATGCAATGCCGATAGAGAAACGGAGCTCAGACTCAACCAAATCTTTGGCTCATGCTGGGACAACCTGGATGCACTTATGATACCCCTGGAACCGCTCGACAGCACCATGCCAGGTCGGACACGGGAGTCTAAAGAGAGGGGCAGGGAAGTTCTCCCAGACTCCGCTCACAAGATGGGCAAACAGAGAGGGGCAGCCCCGAAAGCCACACCACGGAGACACACTGGGGGTGCATGCAGCACGGAAGCAGCCACCCAAAACATGGTGTCGCCTACCAGCTACCCTCAAAGGCCACATCGCCTGCAAACGAAACCACACAGGCCCCGAAGAGGCATAGCTCACCGCACCCGATCAATAATGTCAAAAGAGCATTGGCAGCGGATCAACAGCAGCCTGCAACCACAGCCAAAGGATAGACCCATGACCGGGACTGTGTCTTACCCAACGAACGAGACAGACCTCCTCACTGGAGCTACATCCCCCAGCACTCCTGGATCTCCAAGAATGAAACATAGATCACCACATTAGGGAGCCATCGAGACCCCGCAAGTCATCAGCTGACGACATCAATATCAGGCAGCCGCAAGGACCTAGAGACTGCACCCTCTCCTATGTGCGCTCGCAAACCACAACCTCAGGGAAACCCGACGAACACAGCTCCTGCTTCAAGCACACACAGGGAGATGAGTGATTACCTTCCCATAGGGACTGTCATATCCTCCTATAAATACGACCTAGCTTCAGATTATCTCGCTATGTTTCCCTACATATTTTCCTGTAAATGTTATATGTCCTTGTAGTGTGCTCCAGGCTAAGGCGCAACACAAATTTCGTTGCATACTTAATCTTAACAGTCAAGGCACATGTCTTAGCGGAACAGCATTAAGTAACGGGTACTAGCTCAACCGCTCACCTACTAGATTAAACTGCCTTAGCATATCACACAATCACATAGTGATCCTGCATATGTTAAACCATACCTAAACCTGTACATATAGAATCGATAATCCTCATTAGCCTAGCAGGTCCTATGCATATATAAACTCACAAATACACTATTGTCATAGAAGACTAGAAAAACTAGAGTTTTACATTATAATCTGTTTACATTACATGTCTGCAATGTTAATCTTGTTAATTCTTATACTACTTAAAGTGCACAGCATATTTCATGCCATGTTATACCATGTTAATGAATGGCTGACTGCGGCTATTGTGGCGTAACAAGCCAGACTGTTATTTCATGCACAACCAAAAAGAAAGAATTTAAAAAAATAAAAAATGGACCGAGAAGGATTGACCAAATAAAAAGGAAATCAGAGGGACAAAAAAAAAAATGCTGGGACAATCTGTGCATGTGTTTTTTTTTTTTTTGTGTGTTTTTTTTGAGGACTTTGAGGGTACAGTGTAGCTTAGAAAAAAGATTTTCAATGTTTTCTAGGGGTGCAGAATATTAAACGGGTATGCCAGACCCCTAAAGCACTTTAACTTGCTGAAGTGCTTTATGTGTGAAGAGTGTGTGGAAAAAAAAAAGTGCAGATTTCAGTAGACTTCTTAAGGACAGCGGGTGTACTACACCATCCTTGAAAGAATGGCCTTAAACGCCGGAAGGTGGCATAGTACGCCGAGTCGTCCTCCCGCCGGCTTGGCCCCCTTAACTTGCCTGGACAGGCGATCCGCGGCAATCCCGAGACCCCAGCAGTCCCCCTGTAGCAGCTACGGCTCTCCAGGACCATGTGATCACCATGATCACATGGCCGCAATAGGAGTCTATGGAGGTGTCTGAGCTGTCCCCCAGGTTGCTAAAATGTAAAAAAGAAAAGGAAATTATAAAATAAAAATATAATGCATATATATGATTTCATTATATGTGTGTGTGTATGTATGTGTGTGTGTATATATATATATATATATATATATATATATATATGTGTATATATATATATATATATATAATATACAAAATTATAAACTTAACACTTGTTTTTGCCCCAATTTTTCATGAGCTGAACTCAAAGCTCTAAGACTTTTTCTATGTACACAAAAGGCCTATTTCTCTCAAATATTGTTCACAAATCTGTCTAAATCTGTGTTAGTGAGTACTTCTACTTTGCCGAGATAATCCATCAACCTCATAGGTGTGGCATATCAAGATGTTGATTAGACAGCATGATTATTTCAAAAGTGTGCCTTAGGCTGGCCACAATAAAATGCCACTCTAAAATGTGCAGTTTGATCAACAGCACAATGCCACACATGTTGCAAGTTTTGAGAGAGCATGCAATTGGCATGCTGACTGCAGGAATGTCCACCAGAGCTGTTGCCCGTGAATTGAATGTTTATTTCTCTACCATAATCAGTCTCCAAAGGCATTTCAGAGAATTCGACAGTACATCCAACCGGCCTCACAACCGCAAACCACATGTAACCACACCAGCCCAGGACAGCTGCTGTAACAATCGGTTTGCATAGCCAAAGAATTTCTGCACAAACTGTCAGAAACCGTCTCAGGGAAGCTCGTCTGCATGCTCGTCCTCATCAGGGTCTCGACCTGACTGCAGTTCGTCGTCGTAACCGACTTGAGTGGCATATGCTCACATTCGATGCCGTCTGGCACTTTGGAGAGGTGTTCTCTTCATGACTGAATCCCGTTTGTTTTACTGTACAGGGTAGATAGTAGACAGCGTGTATGGCATTGTGTGGGTCAGCGGTTTGCTGATGTCAACGTTGTGGATTGAGTGGCCCACGGTGGCAGTGGGGTTATGGCAGGGCTCGACAAATCCCAGGCGTCCTGGCATGTGGGATTTGTCAGCCTTTTACCTAAAGTGGCTGGGTGGGCAAACAATGGAGCCGGCCGGCCGGCTGCCTGCCCGCTGCCTGCCCGCTCAGAAAGCTGTGTATAGCCAGCCGCCCGTGGGAGCATGCAGGCGGCAGGCTGGGGCAGCGCGCAAGGGAGCAGTCTTCCTGCAGCTCCTCTCTGCGCTCTCACGCTCTTTAATGATACCGGGAGCCGGAAGATGGCATTATTCGGCATCACTGCAGACAGTGTGAGGGAGCAGAGAGGAGCTGCAAGAAGATTACTGCTCCCTCGCACCCAGGATATCGGCCCCATTGGACCCCAGGGAAAGTCCACTCAGCTCTCCCAAAGGTAGGGAGGCTTGGTGTATTAGAATTAAAAATGTAAATGTTAGAGAAAGTCTGTGTATGTCAGTGTGTGTGTGTGTCTGTTTAGGTACCTGCCTCCGATCACATGATTGGTGTTTTTTAATTACCTTTTTCCCCCACGCCGTGCTGGTTTCGCGGTCACTTGTCCTGCCTCCATAGCTGAGATCTTAATGGTCTCAGCTAAGCCAATGCTTTCCCATAGGAAAGCATTGGGAGGACATTATGCATGTTCTCTATGGGTAACATTCAGCACCTCCATGTAGAGCACTGACACAGTGACTGTCACTAGAGGTCTAACTTGGCAGCAATGTAAACGTGGCCTTTTGTGTACATAGAAAAAGTCTTAGATCTTTGAGTTCAGCTCATGAAAAATGGGGGCAAAAACAAGTGCTGTGTTTATAATTTTGGTTCAGGGTGTGTGTGTGTGTGTGTGTGTGATAAATATATGCGCACACATTTAAAAAAATTAAATACATAAAGATATTTCTTATATTTATACATAATAAATGTAATATACACACGCAGAACCCAGGCAGACAGTCCAGAGAACTTTATTGGCAAGCACTATATTTAACCCTGGTGGATTAAAAGTAACCAATCAGAGAGAAAATTCCAAAGAACTTTCCCACGCTGTGTAAAATGACACAGAGCACTCTGGCTGGATTTCAAGCTAACCAATCAGAGTGCTGTGACAGGTAAATGTAGAGACTTACCTGTCAGTCTCTTGATTTACTTGTTAGAGCACTCTGATTTGATGGCTTAAACCAACCAACCAACCAGAGTGCTCTGATCCTAATTGCAGGGCGGGGCAAGGCTTTATAAGCCTTCCAACACCCTGCAGAGCTCAGTCTGCGCGGTGCCCTCCATGGGTGAACATGGATATTTTTTTTTATTTTTATTTTTTTCAAAAAGCCGTGGGGGTCAGAGGGGAGGACTATAGCCCCCCCTCCCCTTATTCTAATTTAGGGCCCCCACCCCTGAGCGGTAGGTCCCCCCTCCTTATTGGTATTTAGGGCCCCCACCCACCGCTCAGAGGTGGGGGCCAGGGGGAGGACTATAGGTCCCCCCTCCTTATTGGTATTTAGGGACCCCACCCGCCACTCAGGGGTTGGGGCCAGGGGGAGGACAATGGGTCCCACCCTTATTCTAATTTAGGGCCCCACCCACCACTCAGGGGTGGGGCCAGGGGGGAGGACAATAGGTCCCGATTTCCCTCCCCCCCCCCTCTTTGAGGCTGCTAACTGTTTACTAGACATGCGCTACTCGCGGTATAGCGAGTATGGGCAGAATTTACTAATACTAAGTAATCTTTAGAAGATAACTCCCTAATTCTCATGTTATTAGGGAGCTATCTACTTTTTTATTCCTGTCATTCCATTGACTGGCTATTAAGTAACTTCATTTTATATGAACGTGTGTTACTTGATTGTTGTAAGTGTTGCAAATGCTTACAGCTGAATCCTGGCTATGTTTGTATACTTTTTATTTAACCCCTTAAGGGACCAAACTTCTGGAATAAAAGGGAATCATGACATGTCACAAATGTCATGTGTCCTTAAGGGGTTAAACTTGTATACAGTGTAACATTCTTCCACTGGGTAGGTATATTAGTACTTTGGCAATACTGTGCTTCGGCAGCTTCGGAACTTTGACACTTCGGAAATTCGGCAATTTCGGGACTTCGGTTATTCAGCTATTCTGACATTCGGAACCAAACGAATTACACATGTCTAGTATAGATCATGCCTCTGAAGTTTCACTGCTCAATTCTCTGCCATTTAAGAGTTAAATCACTTATGGTTCTGTTTATGTAGCCCTAGCCACACCTCCCCTGGCTGGCTGTGACCTATACAGCCTGCATGGAAAAGAAAATGGTTTAGCTTTCGATCAGATGCTTACTTACTTTGAAAGGTTTTTATCTCCTGCGCTGTAAATTGAAATGTAATTACATACATGCAGCTCCTGATGGATCTAGTAAGCTATTAACAGAGCGCTGGCTCTATGTAGCATTTGCTTTTGATAGGAAGATGTATTAACATATATATTTACCTTACAATTTAGTCTGGTGTTTTATTTATTTCTTCTTCTTTTTATATAGAAAAACCCACATACAGTACGTCAGGCTGAAGAGATGAGAAAAATTGAAAATTTGCAGATGGACGTGGCTGTTAATTTTACTAAAGCACTCCAGCTAAGCCCCCATGTTCATAACATTTGTGCAGAGGCAAAAGAGGCCATTTATACAAGACAAGATGATGTACGAGCATGGCTAGAGAAAGGTAAGTGGTGATGAGGTAGAGGAAAGAGCAGGAACTTAGTGGCTTTGTCACCAAAAATAAACATCTAAACTGCTTCCACTTAGCTCCCTGTGCTTGAATCTTTTGGTTTCCTGAGTGCCCTAGTTTTCATAAAATACATAAAGAAAAGTAGAAACCAATAGGATTAATAAATATATATTATAATAAAAAAAATATATACACTGCTCAAAAAAATAAAGGGAAAACAACACTTAAACAACATAATGTAACTCCAAGTCAATCACGCTTCTGTGAAATCAAACTGTCCACTTAGGAAGCGACACTGAGTGACAATCAATTTCACATGCTGTTGTGCAAATGGGAAAGACAACAGGTGGAAATTATAGGCTATTAGCAAGACACCCTCAATAAAGGAGTGGTTCTGCAGTTGGTGACCACAGACCACTTTTCAGTTCCTATGCTTCCTGGCTGATGTTTTGGTCACTTTTGAATGCTGGCGGTGCTTTCACTCTAGTGGTAGCATGAGACGGAGTCTACAACCCACACAAGTGGCTCAGGTAGTGCAGCTCATCCAGAATGGCACATCAATGCGAGCTGTGGCAAGAAGGTTGCTGTGTCTGTCAGCGTAGTGTCCAGAGCATGGAGGCGCTACCAGGAGACAGGCCAGTATATCAGGAGACGTGGAGGAGGCCGTAGGAGGGCAACAACCCAGCAGCAGGACCACTACCTCCGCCTTTGTGCAAGGAGGAACAGGAGGAGCACTGCCAGAGCCCTGCAAAATGATCTCCAGCAGGCCACAAATGTGCAGGTTGCTGCTCAAACGGTCAGAAACAGACTGCATGAGGGTGGTATGAGGGCCTGACGTCCACAGGTGGGAGTTGTGCTTACAGCCCAACACCGTGCAGGACGTTTGGCATTTGCCAGAGAACACACAGATTGGCAAATTCGCCACTGGCGCCCTGTGCTCTTCACAGATGAAAGCAGGTTCACACTGAGCAGATGTGACAGAAGTGACAGTCTGGAGATGCCGTGGAGAACGTTCTGCTGCCTGCAACATCCTCCAGCAAGACCGGTTTGGCAGTGGGTCAGTAATAGTGTGGGCTGGCATTTCTTTGGGGGCCATGTGCTCGCCAGAGCCTGACTGATTGATTAGGTTCTGAGATGAGATCCTCAGACCCCTTGTGAGACCATATGCTGGTGCGGTTGGCCCTGGGTTCCTCCTAATGCAAGACAATGCTAGACCTCATGTGGCTGGAGTGTGTCAGCAGTTCCTGCAAGATGAAGGCATTGATACTATGGACCGGCCCGCCCGTTCCCCAGACCTGAATCCAATTGAGCACATCTGGGACATCATGTCTCGCTCCATCCACCAACGTCACGTTGCACCACAGACCAGGAGTTTGCAGATGCTTTAGTCCAGGTCTGGAAGGAGATCCCTCAGGAGACCATCCGCCACCTCATCAGGAGCATGCACAGTCGTTGTAGGGAGGTCATACAGGCACGTGGAGGCCACATACACTACTGAGCCTCATTTTGACTTGTCTTAAGGACATTACATCAAAGTTGGATCAGCCTGTAGTGTGTTTTTCCACTTTAATTTTGAGTGTGACTCCAAATCCAGACCTCCATGGGTTGAAAACTTTGATTTCCATTTTTTTTATTTTTGTGTGATTTTCTTGTCAGCACATTCAACTATGTAAAGAACAAAGTATTTCAGAAGAATATTTAATTCATTCAGATCGAGGATGTGTTATTTTTGTGTTCCCTTTATTTTTTGGAGCAGTGTATTTTTAATTTATAAAGCGCCAACAAATTCTAATGTATAATGGGTAGACTAGATAGAGTTGGATCCGTGCAATATTTTTGAGATGGAAGCGATCGACTGGATATGAGGGATGAGGGACGTAGAGGTTGGAGTGGAAGAGAACACCTAGGCTGCGAGCCTGCGCCGATGACTTGGAGGGAAACAAGCACACCATGGTAGAAGAGAACAGATTTTGAGATCCAGCACAAAGAAGAAATTATAATTAACAAGGCCATGGGGGCATAAGGTACAAGGGGCTTTAGGAAGTAGACCTCAAAAGGGAGTTTAAGAAAATAATTTTAATACAGGTCCGCTTTTACAGCAAGTAGACCACGTCTGCTGTAGAAGAACCAAGAAAGAGAAAATTGCTTATGCAGTAAGCGGAAAAGAGAAGTAAAGGCAGGGATTCTAAGGAATGAGTAAGGTGTACAAGAGGCAGCTATTGCATAAAAAAAAAGAAAAGTAATTGAGAGGGAGAGAAAAAAAACTGTAAACAGTATGGTTATATATAAATATTTATATATAAGTAAAACTGGGTTATAATCTCATTTTAAGGGTATAAAATATACTGTTCTTGGTGAAATATAATTGGCATGGCTTAAATGTTTTTTAGTATATAAATATTTATCACCATTGTGCCCTTTCTCCCCTGACTATTTCCATGATAACTCTAGATCACTTTTCATAAATAAAGGAACACTCCAAGCACCATAACCACTTTAGCTTAGCAGAGTGATCACCATGTTTGTTTTCTCTGTGTTATGTTTTTGTTTTTCTGTTTTACTTTTATATTGCCTCCCTGGAAACAAGATTGAGTATAGCACAGGAGAGAGTGTACTTGAATTGATGAAAGTGTAGATGATTGGAAACTCATGTCTGGAATACAATAAAATGAATGGTAAAGAAATATTTAGGAAAAAAATGCGTTCTTCTGGAAAAAATTGCTCAGTGGGCCATAGGTTGCTGTAGACATTGTTGAAATCCCTGACTGATACACTCAGACTTCCATTCCTCCAATTGTCAATAAAAGTAGTAAATAATTTTTTTTAATTATAGTGTTATTATGCAATTATGGATATATATTTGATGCCTTCTAAAAGATTTGAAACATGAACAAAGTGTATTTTCTACTTTCTGTTTCTAGGAATTGATGGATCTATGTTTGAGGTTCTTCCTCAGTCTTCCTCTCTTCCAGCCCTGCCAACATGCAAGGTCTGTTCTCGGGAATGGAAACCATGCATTTGTTCATACCGACTTGGCCTGGAGTGGATTCCATGCAGCCTGAAATATTGCAAAAACAGAGACTCCTCTGGACGTACCACTACCTACAAGTGCGGCATTCGAAGCTGCCAAAAGAGTTACAGCTTCCACTTTTATGTCACACAGAAACAACTGTGTCTGTGGGATGAGGAGACCTAAAACCATTTTTGTGAAACACCATTATATTGTTTCCACCATTGCTCCACCAGCTATATGGGACCACAGTTTCTCAGGATGCTAAATATTTACGCCTTAGAGTTGCCTTATACTGTGAATCATTCGGATCTCAAAAGAAGTCTTAAACCTAGATCCTGTTCTCACCCACTTCCTGCTATTGCCGTGAAGCTAGGATTATTTCTTTGCTATTGCACAATGATTGAACTTATCAAGCACTGAAATGTGCCTTAAAACAATGTGCCTCGGTGGTCTTCACCATACAGCCAGATCAAATCTCCTGCCTCTGAAGTGCCTTATTGCCACATATGTATGTACTGCTCGACGTGTTTATATGAACTTACAGAGGTGCCCAGTATTAAAAAGATCTATTAATGTATTTGAAGTGTTCAGAGGGGACAGAACATGGAAATGTATCGTTGGTCCCTTTATGGATTCACAGATCTCCATTTGACTTTTTCACTTGTATCTGCTTAGTTCATCTTTTTTTTTTTTTTTTTTTTTTTTTTTATTTAATGAAATCATCTATTAAAGTATCACATTTTCTATCAAAATACCATGATGTGTAAAGTACAGTAATCTGATGGTTTTATTATCTTGTATAATTTGTTGGCATTTGTAATGCTTGCCAAAGCAACCCTATTTGTGCTTCTAAGATGATCTAGAAAAGTTGTGTAACATTGCCCTCTGCTGGGAGAATATGGTACGCTAATTTTGTGAGACACAATTTGTTTACCCAACATAGTTGAGGTAAGTGGTTATTTTGGCTGTAATGTACAGAATAGAAGTAGAAAAGGAAAGTCTGAAACTGACTTTAACATGCCTAAATGGCAGTAGTTAAGTATTTCAGATCCACAGGTTTTAGAACGAATGCAATGGCTGTTCCTTACAGTTGTCGACTTTATTTGTAAAATTAGCCAAGTGATCAAAATGGAACTGATGTTTACAGCAGTTAGATACAGAACAATGGGAACAATTCAGAGTTTGGGGTTGGAAATTGGAAAAAAGTTATTTTTCTTTTTTGTTTTCACTAAAAGTCTTAATTCACTTGAAAGGCTTAAGGATTGTCATGTGTCTTAATAAATATGTAAATGTGTATTGGTAAAACATGTTTAAAGACAGAACATGGTCTTGTGAACTACAAGTTGTAATGCCATGATGTTGTAAATAACTATAGGTAGTGATGGGGTGCAATAGAAAACGGATGACCTTTTTATCTTTTGAAAAATCTGTTGCCCATGAACCAAGAGGATTATTTAGGATTACTTCTAATTAGATTACATTTTCAAGATTGCAACTATTTCCATTTTTTGCTTTTAAATATAGTGATCAATATGTCCATTGGATATGTTGTACACTGAACTGAAGTTTTACACAGTCTAATGCATACCTTTGATCTGAACTGGAGGTTCTCTAATGAGTTCCTGGTGGCAGGGCCGCCATCAGGGCATGACAACCATAACGGTTGTCATGGGCCCGGCGGTCCTGGGGGGCCCGGACTGCTCAGGGAGTCCCGGGCCCCACATTCCATTTGTGCACATATAGATGGTGATTATCGCTATCTATATGTTCACCTCGGGCCCCGGCTACCTGTAGAATGCAGACTGGGACCAGCCAGCACCATCTTAACTCTCCAGCTGCTCCTGCCCGTAACTCTCGCGAGCTCTGCGGCCGGCAGAGCGTTGTCACGGGTTACCATGGCAACGCTCCGCGCGGCAAACAGCACAGCTCGCGATACTTACAGGCAAGAGCTGCTGGAGTGTTAAGATGGTGCTGGCTGGTCCCCGTCTGCATTCTACAGCGGCTGGCTACCTCTACCGGACCACCAGGGATGTGATCTCCCCCCTCCCTGGCCAGGTAAGAAGTAGGGAGGGGGGAATAAAATGTAAATGCAACCAAAAAGGCTCACCCCCCACCCCCCTATGCAGCCCCCTATTTTACATACAGCCCTCACATTTACACACACTAAAACCACAACACACACACACTGCATACACACACTAAAACCACAACACACACACACACTGCATACACACACTAAAACCACAACACACACACACTGCATACACACACTAAAACCACAACACACACACACTGCTTACACACACTAAAACCACAACACACACACACTGCATACACACACTAAAACCACAGCTTACACACACTAAAACCACAACACACACACTGCATACACACACTAAAACCACTGCATACACACACTAAAACCACAACACAAACACACACTGCATTCACCATACACACACTAAAACCACAACACAAACACACACTGCATTCACCATACACACACTAAAACCACAACACAAACACACACTGCATTCACCATACACACACTAAAACCACAACACACTGCATTCACCATACACACACTAAAACCACAACACAAACACGCACTGCTTTCACCATACACACACTCAAACCACAACACAAACACGCACTGCTTTCACCATACACACACTAAAACCACAACACAAACACGCACTGCTTTCACCATACACACACTAAAACCACAACACAAACACTGCATTCACCATACACACACTAAAACCACAACACAAACACGCACTGCTTTCACCATACACACACTAAAACCACAACACAAACACTCTGCATTCATCACACAAACACACACTTTATCTAAAACACACAAAACTACATTCATTATACAAATGTGCAATCTGTATCCATTTTACACACCACACAGGCCATCCTTGTGGGTGGACTCAGAATGGGTCCTCGGGGGCGGGCCCAGGGGGCCCACACTTTGAACCGTGTCAGGGGCCCCGAAATTTCTGATGGCAGCCCTGCCTGGTGGTGACATATAAGTGGGTTATGGCTACAATGGTTGGTGCAGAAGGAATGCGACATGTGAGAAACTCTCCTGCAATACACATTTGGTTTAAACTGTGAATGCCCCTATCTTTACTTTCTGCTTGTCAGCAGATTCGGTTAGAATAGTTTGAGAAGTGACCAAGAGAATGCCCACTTGAATGTAAAATCTTTTAAAGGGACTATAAAATAAAAATATACTTTTATGTTTGTGTCCATTAAATAATACGGTTCATTCAGAGATATAAACATTCTACATAATTTCCTTAGAACCTGACGAATAATAAAACCTGAAAAGAGAAAAAAAAATTAACTTTCGCATTTTTTATTTTTTTTATTTTTCAGTACTAAGGAAATTATATGTATAATGTTGCGTATCTGTGGAAGTATATTCAGTTTTCCTGAACATCTGTGATTAGATTTCAAAGAAAATGTACTTTGTTCCATTTTTGTCCCTTTATTTAAAGACAGACCAGAACTGCGAATAGCTACTCTAAGACCATCTGTAAAGTGCTGATGCTACATTTCCCCAATTATTAACATTCCAAAAACCCAATCACATGGCATTACCAGCTTACTCGTATGACCTTTTGTAACACGGAGTGTACTTGGCCGTTCTGATGTGATTGCATCTGTCAAGCCGTGAAAAGCTTGACAATTTGCAAATAAAACCTAACTGTTTGCAGTTTAGACTAGAGCCACGGTCATTCTCAGCCAGTTCTAAAATCTGGCACAATTTAGATACTGTCAATTAGAAAATGAACAGTGCAGTGGGTGGCATTTCTGCAACCATTTCAGTGCTGTACTTTGCCTTTCAGCTCATTATTTCCCCTGGGAAGACCGCGGATCTTAGCAATTTGAACAGCATCTATTGCATTGTTTGTTACGTTTTACAGCATACTTTTCAGAACATGGTGTCCATGTTTGCATATATTAACGCCAGTCTGTCTTCTAAATGATACTTGTAGTATGCCACAGAGCATGAAACCATTCTTATGTCAATGCCCTATGAATTGTTTTACGTTTGTTCACAAAGCTATTTATAACACAACTGTACAAGCATTTCCCGTCTCTTATGCCTAGAACATCTTTCTCATGATGCTCCTGACCTCGAATATTTTTAATTGACGTTTTGCAGAATTTTCTATTCTAAAACATGGTGCAAAAGAATTTAGCAAGGGAAGAGTTAACAATGTAATGTGCCTGCTTGTTGGTGATTAACCTACGTTTAGTACTTAGACCACTTCTTTAAAAAAACAAAAAAACACTTTGCTAATTCTCCCTCATTGTGTTGTGTTAACATTGTGATGACTTTTAGGATCTGACTGTAACCAAGCTGCCATGGAACTTCTACAAAAGTATTTTTTTTTGTTTTGTTTTGTTTTTATCCCCATTAACATATGAACCATTTTCTGGATGACTCATACACTTTTTTGAAAATTTTAATTGACTAAATTTTTTATCATTTTTTTGAATAATGTATTTTGTGGGAAAACGTCCGCTAATATACTTGCAAAGAGCTTATTGTAACATTTGCTATGTAAACTAAATAACATTTAACATGCAAATATATTATTTAGAACAAAAACTATAAAATGCATAAAGGCTGTGTTGATGTCTGAAGTGCACAAGTTCCCTTCAAACATTACCAAGGCATTATGTGAGAGCACATCTCCATGGACATTTATATCTCTGTGCCATCAACAGTGATGTAAACTGAAAAGATGTTTATTCTATCTGTTATATACAATTAGATTTTTTTTTTTTTTTTGTATTCTATAAAGCGCCAACATATTCCACAACACTGTACAACAAAATCGATCCTAAATTCTAACAAAACATGATTGGCGTACTGGATCAGTAGGTCAAGAGGACCCTGCCCAAACAAACTTTAAAATCAAATGTTTTACTGGCAGATTTCTTGAAATTTTATTACAGCAAAGAAAACCTTCCTTCTGTGCAACAAAGTAATTTCGAATTTGCTTAGTAATGTCAGAAAATTTTACAAAATGCTCTTCCAGGACGATGTTGGCTATACTATTCCTTTGTTTTCAAGGGAGTTTATGGTTAAACATTCTTGTATTATTAAGTCTGCAAGAAAAACAAAGGGTGACTTCTATCACATGTATGCATGATGACAATTTATGAGAAAGTTACCATTTTTTTTGTAGGTTAAACTGACGTAAAAAGTGCAATATTAGGATCTTTGGCAGAGCCTGATCTAGTATATTTGTATAAAATGTTATGATCAGTCATCCCAGAAAATGACAGGAAACTACAACAGCTGTATATTTTTCCTCCATATAATTAATTTCATTCTTGCTCCAAATTATCAGTGCCTTACGGACAATTAATTATTTAAAGCCTTACTGCAGGCACAATTAACACACAAATCTAACAATAAAAAAGGGAAATGTAAAAACATAAAGCAACATAAATAATTATACAGGCTACGTAACATAATGCTTTTTTTTTTTTTAGCTCCATGGTTGTTGTTCTATTCTAATACAAATTTAAAATGTAAAAATACCAAATATACTAATAGAACATCTTTTTATTCGGTAATCATTAACAGGTAGAGCAATGAGAACTATGCTCAAACCTAATCTTTCCCAACTATGCGAACGTCTCGGCAATCAAGTGCTGCTCTTCTCAACTGAAGCCTTGGTTAATTTTATTTTTGTATTGGTGTGGATTTTTATTTTATGTATGTTCCTATGTTTGTAGTATCTTTGGTGGTTTTACATCTTTAAAGTTTTTTGTATTTTCTTTTTTTTTATTAACATAGGGAAATGCGTGGTTTAAATTGCAACTAAGCTGTATAGATTTTCTGTTGATTTGACTGCACTATTGTGTTACTCATATTTGTTAATGATTCTCTCGTGCCCTTCCTTGTACTTGCCAGTTTATAAAGGTACATTTGGTCAGTATATCTGAAACCTACCAGAAGTATTCATTGAAGAGAGGATTTTCAGGAAGTCAAAATTAATTTCAATGTCTAAGCCTCAATAGCCAAATTGTAAAAATATTTCCAAACAACCTGTTCTCAATTTAACTGAGGCATAACATTTTAAATCTACTTTGAACTCCCAACAATTCACGCGTTAGTCTGAGTTAGTCTGCACAGTAATCTAATACTTGAGTTGCAATATGGTACAGAGACAAATATGTGAATTTATAGGTTCTAAACGCTGTGTTGCCTGAACACTAACAGGGTTATTTATTAAAGTAAATAATTGCTAGGAATTTCAAGTAATTTAAAGCTATGCTTTCAGCTTAACCCGCTTTGGCCTTAAATTTTAAATTGACTTTGAATTTTTGGCAATTCTCACTTTTGTGAATAATAACCATGCAAGCGGTAGATTTACAAATAGTGTAACTTGCTGATTTTTTTACTAATTCATGCATTATCACACAAGGCAAGCAGACAGACATTCTTTGAAGATATGATGGTCCCTGCATGTGTAAATTACGGAATATGGTTAAACTTCATATATGTGAATGATTATGGACGTTTTCCCTTTTTCTTTTTTAAATTGATCAAATGTATTGTGTGCTTTGTGTATACATGTGTTTGTGTATATATACATGCACACAGAGTTAAAAATGTCCTCTTTCGTTATTGTTATTTTTTTACTTTAATACTGGTGAGTGACATAGCAGTTTACAAAAAATAATACACATACTAGTAATGGCAAATGGCTTGTAAAACATTATTTATACCCCAAATGGGGTTTCAGTTTCCTAATAAGAATTACAAATCTCCAACTTCATGTTGACATAAAAGGATTTCAGATAACTATTTTGAATGTCTTACACAGTCTTTAATCATTTTTGTTATGTTATAACCAATGTGTGATGAGCACAACTAGCTTTAAAGAGATATGCACATTAAGTCTTAAGCACTTTTTAATAAATATCCATGTCTAATCTTCAGTGGTTTTGTACGTGCCAATTGGCAGATTCACCCTGTTACGAAATGTGCAGCTGTATTTCTTTGTCCTGTGTAATGCTTTTTCGTGGTTTAAATTACAATTATTTGAAGGCGTTTTGAACGTGTACTGTTTATTGTTTTTACAAAAGACTTACTTTTAACTGGTTCTTTGTTTTCAGTTGAATAATCTGTATGGCTGTATTATTTGGCCTACATTCTTAAATGTTCAAGTTTGCTCACTACAACATCCTCATTTGGCATGCACACCTTCCAGTGATAAATAACAAACGAAAAGATGATAAAAATTCAGTGAATAACTGGAAGTACATAGTGTGTGTGTGTGTGTGTGTGTGTGTGTGTATATATATATATATATATATATATATATATTTTTTTTTTTTTTAAACAAGCTTAGCGTTTGTTTCAGACACTCCACTGTGTATTATTTATGGTACAATAAACTTAATTAGCTACTAGAATACAATTTTAGATTATGCTAACGTAGTGTACCTATAATCTTAATTTTAGTAATGACAGGAGGTGAGTATTTGCATAACTTTCTTTACTATAAATCTCCAGCAGCACAGATCAATCAAGTAAGTTTAAACCAATCAAAAATAACTAACATCACATATGTTAGGACAGCCCCCAACTCCTCTTTCTTTGATGGGAACAGAGTCAATGTAACAAGAACGAAGAACTGATGAACTTGGTAAACATCCAGGCAAGTCTGGAAAATAACTTTCTTTGGCCGTTGCAACGTGTATTATGTGGTATTTCATACTGAAAAGTAGGGGAAAAAAAACAAGTGACAGAAACTTGTAGTGAATTTCATGTAACATATATACTGAGAACAGTACCCATTGTCTTAATAAATTTGACTTAACATAAATAGATAAATATGTCAAAGTACAAACCAAGCAATCAGTTAAATTCTAAAGTTTATTCATATACACCAGATAATACTTATCCAAATACATAAGAACTACCATATCATATAAAAAGAGTAACAAATATGAGAGAACTCTAAAAGGTGGGGGAGGAATAAGGGAGGGAAATACTCGCCTCTTATTACTAAAATTAAGATTATAGCTACACTATTAAAGCATAATCAAAAATTTTACCACATGACAGGAGGTTTCATATTTGCATTTTTAACGATAATCAAGAAGATAAAAGGAAGCATGAGAAGGACGAAAGTAGAAGAGTCGAAAAGTATCCTCCCGAGACCAATCCACTGTTCGCATGATGTCGGTGAGAGGCACTCAATGCAGAAGCGTGTGTAGCCGCTTCGCCCCGTATGGAATGTGCTCCAAAAGACACCTGCCAAGAATAGTATCCAGCGTGGTTTGGCATAAGACACGAGACGTTGACCTGATTGGGAACCTCGTAAAGGTTCAGTAATTTCTATGTAGTGCATTAACGTCTTAACCACACAAAGGTGTGGGGCTGTACGAAAAAATGGGTAAAAACCGTTGTTGAATATGTCTTGTAACCGAAAATGAAGGCCCTTCTGTGGTAAAGGGTAAACCTTCTACGTCAAACGCCCTAACATCCGCTACTCGACGGAATGATACCAGACAGAGTAACAGTGTGAGTTTTGCCGAGAGTTGGCTTAAGGACAAAGATGTATTGTCTGGCCAGTCCCACAAAAACTGCATGACCCCCTCTTCATCCCAGAGTCGGGAGTATTGCGGTGATGCTAGACGTGACAAGCGGATACCTATTAGTAGTATGCTGATCAAAGGATTTTGACCCACTGGAAGATCCTGAACCGGTACGTGTACAACCAAAATCGCGTGACATTGATGGGTCGATATGAACATCCTAAGGAAAAGAAATGTGATAAGAAATTTAAGGTCATAGGAACAGGTACTGGAAAAATACAATGATAGTGAGAGAAAAAAAGGTTTCACCAAAGTGGTAGTGGTTGTAGGGCATAACCCAAAATTGAAATAGAAAAGAAGACTGGAATGGGTTAACTAAAAAGCAAGCCCAATACCAGTCCTAATACCCTAATGTGGGCTCCTCTACCAGTAGTAGACGAAAAGTGCCTTATTGATTAAAGAGCAAAAAAAGAACTATTAAATAATTGTATTAAATCCATAATTGGGAAAAACATAAATAAACAATGTGAGTATAAAGTGCAAAAAAACAAAAACAAATTCTTAAAATAGGACCCGCTGCTGGAGCTTAAATCAATGGTATCCAGAAAGTTATCTCTTCACTTAGGTGAAAATACAGACTGAAATAGATCAGGTATAGTGCAACAAAATGCCACTCTGGGTCTAAAATTAATAAAGTGTGGATACTATCAAAAGGTAGAATGTAGATACAGTTTATGAGTATATATGAAGTAGAGAACACCCAACAAGTAGAGTTACAGATAACATGGAGTATGGGTATCTCGGATTCAATATATGGACTTGAAAAAATTTACATATATAGAGATAGGAGAGTGAATGCAGTCATTAGTGGCACAGTGTGGGAATATTTGAGGAAATTCAAAGCAGAGGACCCCAGATTGAATTATAAATCAATCAGGAAGCCAACGATGGACGTGCAAGGAGTATCAGTAAATTATTCCCCCGATTATAATATCCCAATGGTTCACAGTGCAATAAATTAGTGCGTTGTTGTGCTACAAGCCGTTAATAGAAGGAGATAACTTAGTATAGTGTGTGTGTATATATATAGATATATATGTGTGTGTGTGTATATATATATATATATATATATATATATATATACCTGGTTTGTCAGGAGCCCTGAATACAGCTGTAGTTGTAGGAATCCAGATATATTTCTAGACCGGCAGGCATAAAATCCCCCCCCTCTTTCCCCCTAGTGGCTAGATCCTACTACTGTGGATTCTTTTAGGTTAGGAGCACTGCTAGATGCCTTTCTATCCCAGTCTATCTTTGAAAAATAATGGGATATTCACTGGGGTAACTTAACCATTAACCAAACAGCTACTATCCTAGCTAGGTTTAGAGCTGCCTTGAAGCAGCAGTTTTTTAGACAGGTTTCTCCGAGATGGCTAGTTGATACTATTATAGCTAGAACAGGGACTAACCTGTAAATACTTTCAACATTTATTTGATTGTAGCCACTATTCTACTCTCTACACTATACAAGAGATCTCTGCTACATTTGTTATTTAGGAACAGGTACTGTATAGGGATCGGAATCCCTCTCCAAACACTAGCTAGACCATTTGTTCCAGGCTTCGAAATAACAGCGTTTAGTGCCAGGTGCCCTTGAATCCCATAGTAGATCCTTGGTGACCTGTGATAATCCATCTGTTCACCAAGATCTCCTGAAATCTTCCAGGCCACTAGTTCCAGACGTTTTTGTAGGATGAGGTGGTGAGGTTCTTCCCGTGGGTCGGTCAGCAAAAGTGGAAAGGATGGTATGTGGATGGTCGCAATACAATTCCAGAAGATCCGGGAACCATGATTGGCTCTTCCATAGGGGTGTCGGTAAGAGCAAAGAGATTCCTTGAGTCCGTACCTGGTGGATCACCCATTCCAGCATGGAGAAGGTGGGAAAAACATAAGCTCCCTGATAGGCCAGTTCTGGAAAAATGCATCCACCGCCTTGCCTTCCGGATCTGGTAGCCAACTGAAGAACCTTTGAAGTTGTCGGTTGGTCTGAGATGCAAAGAGGTCTATAATCATTGAACCCCTGTGTTCGAAGAGTGTCTTGAATATCATTTTGTTGTGGCGCCAGTCACTGCCATCTCTCCAATGTTGGAAGTACCATCCGCCATGAGGTTGGATATTCCACGAAGGTATTCCGCTCTTAGCGTGATATTGTGGGAGAGGCAGAAGCTGTAAATGTCCTTGGTCGCCTCTGATAGGGCCTGGGAGCGAGCTCCGCCCAAGTGATTTATATATTGGACCGCAGAAATGTTGTCCATGCGTAGCAGTATGCAGCAGTTGGACATGTGACTGGCAATACTGCGTATGGAAAAGGAGCCTGCTATCAACTCCAGGCAGTTGATGTGAAAGTCCATCTCCTCTTCTAACCAGGGACCGTGTAAAATCTCAGCTTCTTCTGTGTGTTTTTCAAGGTTGATTGGATTAATCCTTTTATATATATTTCTTCTTGGGTAAAAGGCTTGCCATGTTTATATAGGTCTATATTAACTAAAAAATACTAATACGCAATCTGGCTTATGGTTTCTTTAGGTTTATTATTACAGTTACTGATACGTAATAAAACAAAGGATGTTATAGGATAATTCATATTCAACAGCAGATGGTAATTGCTGGACTCCTGAAGGGAGAGTTACTCTCTACATAGTTAGACAGCCGCACAACAACCTTGTGCAGTAAGCTGCAAGCAACAGCAAGACCTTGTGGTCCTTTGTCCTCTATTCTATATAGATATGACCATAATTACGTCAGACTATAATCTTAGCCAAATAAGGACAAGACCCCCCCACTCCACAGTCCAGAGTTCTCAAACAAAGAAAGCCTTACGACATTGATACCATCTGTTACTTATGTCAATCCAGACATCCATACATAATCAATAGAAACATAGAATATGCAATATTCTACATTCCCTCTGTTGGTTTGTTTTAAAACCATAACACAATGTCACTAACCTGTCCACTCATTCATCACTTGTATCACATTCATATCAGTCATTGAGCATAAAACAAAATGTAGTGACAACTTGTCTTAGAAGGTCGAGTTTCTACCCATCATACTGCTTTCTTTACTTCAAACGCCCTCTGTTTCTGCTATGTATTGACATCCATATCTATTTTACATCATAAGTATTTGAAAAAATATATATACCTATAACAATAATAAATGAATAAAATAAAATATTTACAAATGATGATCCAATAAACAATGTAAAGCAATGAGAAAGATCTACCTCCTCTGGTACATTCATGACTTTGTAGATAACAAAATCAAGATCTTGTAACTTTCTAAATAATAACGGTATCATTGTCATATTCCTAATACAGACACATATAACAAAGTATTTACAATCTCAAGAACTGACATTACTTAAGTACTAATACACACACTGTTCAAAATTATGCGAATTCTATTTAAGTGTCACAAAGATTAAATATTTAGTTTTTCAGTTTCACTCATGGATGACATTGTGTCTCAGGGCTCTTTTGATCACTGAAAACAATCTCGGACACCTGTGATAATTAGATTGCCAGCTGAGCCCAATTTAAGGAAAAACTACTAAAGGAGGGTGTTCCACATTATTAAGCAGAGCACTGTTTTCATGCAATATGGGGAAGAAAAAGGATCTCCCTGCTGCCGAAAAGAGTGAAATAGTTCAATGCCTTGGACGATTTTTCACGAAAACTTAAGCGTGATCATCGTACTATTAAGAGATTTGTGGCTGATTCAGAGCACAGACGGGTTCGTGCAGATAAAGGCACATTGATGAATCCATGCATCGGATCAAGAGAGCAGCTGCTAAAATAGTCTTGCAACTGTGCATAAACCTTTTACTCGGCCACCACTAACCAATGCTCACAAGCAGAAACAGCATTGGGCAGAAAAATACATGAAGACTAATTTTAAAACAGTCCTGTTCACTGATGAGTGCCGTGCAACCCTGGATGGTCCAGATGGATGGAATAGTGAATGGTTGGTGGACGGCCACCCTGTTCCAACAAGGCTGCGACATCAGCAAGGTGGTGGTGGAGTCATGTTTTGGGCCGGAATCATGGGAAGAGAGCTGGTCGGCCCCTTAGGGTCCCCGAAGATGTAAAGATGACCTCTGCAAAGTATGCGGAGTTTCTGACTGACCACTTTGTTCCCTGGTACAGAAGGAAGAACTATGCTTTCCGTAATAAAATCATCTTCATGCATGACAATGCACCATCTCATGCTTCAAAGAATATCTCTGCATCAATGGCTGCTATAGGGATAAAAGGAGAGAAAGTCATGGCGTGGCCTCCATCCTCCCCTGACCTCAATTCTATTGAGAACCTTTCGAGCATCCTCAAGCAAAAGGGTGGGAGGCAGTTTACATCCAAACAGCAACTCTGGGAGGCTATTCTGACATCTTGCAAACAAATTCAAGCAGAAACTGTCCAAAAACTCACCAGTTCAATGGATGCAAGACTTGTGAAGCTGCTAACAAATAAGGAGTCTTATGTTAAAATGTAACGTGACCTGTTAAAAGGTTTAAAAAGTTAAAATGTTGTTATAAGTTTGATTGAAATAGCTTTTGATTTCAGTAAATATGCTGCAAACACAACAAATAACAATTTTCAGTTCTTTACAACCTATAAGGTGTTTTGAAACTTACTGTGCGTAATAATTTGGAACGGTGCATTGTAAGTTCATGTTTAAAAATATACTGTTATCATTAGAAGGTTTGTACAATAAAATTTGAATTGTACTCTTAATAGTTGCTAACATGAGAATTATGCTGACTGTTATTTACATCAATTGTATGGGTAAATACGAAAAATATAATTTGCATAATAATTTGGAACAGGGTGTATATTACTTTTATATCCCATCCACTTATATTACCATGAATCATATGTTTTCTAGTGAACTTAAACTCTTTAGGTCATTTGTATTCGTGAATTACATTCCTATCCATTAATACCACCTAGTTACAATTGCATTAGTACTTTACAATCATAGTATTCAATTTGTATATTTACTAGACTCTACCTGAAATATTCTAATTACACTTCTAAGACTCATACTATTTTGGAAACATTCAAAGGTTGTATTATTATCAACTATGAAGTTCTCAAATAATTCTTCAAATAATGTTCATGTTGTTGACAATACTTATTGTTCTAGAAATTCTCCGCCCAGAAATCTTTCTATCACATCTATTTATTTCTGTTGACATCATTATCATTCCTACTAAAATTCCACCTTATAGTAACAAACTTTTTATTCAATAGTAGGATGGTTTACATTAAAAGAACTAAAAGAATAATTTAAATTCGTTATCATCCCTCTCTTCATTAGCATTGTGATTACTTATTAATGTAATACATCTTAAAGGATCACTATAGGGTCAGGAACACAAACATGTATTCCTGACCCTATAGTACTAAAACCACCATCTAGCCCCCTTGGCCCCTCATGCCTGCATAAATATAGCAAAAGCTGTAGATCTGCATGCTGTTTGCCTCAGAAAAACAAGCAGTCTGCTGACATCATCAGAAGTTGTAGCCTGATCCAATCACAGTGCTTCTCCATAGGATTGACTGAAACTGACAAGGAGGCAGATCAGGGGCAGAGCCAGCATGATTCAAACACAGCCCTGGCCAATCAGCATCTCCTCATAGAGATGAATTGATTCAATGAATCTCTATGAGGAAAGTTCAGTGTCTGCATGCAGAGGGAGGAGATACTGAATGTTTGGATGCATTTTAGGCAGCCATGACCCAGGAAGGATCTCTAACAGCCTTCTGAGGAGTGGCCAGTGAAGTTATCACTAGGCTGTAATGTAAACAATGCATTTTCTTTGAAAAGACAGTGTTTACAGCAAAAAGCCTGAAGGTAATGATTCTTCTCACCAGAACAAATTCAATAATCTGTAGTTGTTCTGGTGACTATAGTGTCCCTTTAACATAAAAGTAAGATTGTCCAAATGTTACCCAAACATTTGTTCTGACCAATTATTATTCCTTATTACCTAGTACACTTATTCAGCTAGGTAAACTAAACTAAAATAAACATCAAACTCTTATTCCTAGTCTGTGTCTAACAAATTCAGGGTAATCATAACAAATAACTTATTCATTAGATATCATCATATACAGAAATTTATTCTCCCTTGTCCATACGTTTATAGACTTAGGTCAAATATACTTGTTTATTATACTCTTATTCTATTCTATTCAATTTCTCTTGGATCTCTGAACTCTTATATCCAAGGCATTCTTAATGTATACCATTACTTAATATTAATCAATATAAATTATCCTTCCTTAGTTTTCTTCCTTTTGTTACCATTGTTTGTTTTACTTCACCTCGATATAAACAAATCACTCTTTGTAGTCTTAAGTATACATGAATACAAAAAGAGAAGTCCTGCGCTTAAGCAGCAAGGACTACAACACACATCAGCCCCAATATATAGTAAAAACCAAAGAAAAGAAAATGTTACTTGCGCTTTTTCCAAAATCCCTATGTATATTTAGACAAATGGAGGTCATTTAGTTGCTCCAATGGCCATTGGAGGGATGCCCGCCTGCCAACGTCAAGGCAGACCCCCCCTAAGCGGGTCCTAACAGTGACCCTTCAGCCGGCTTCCTTGAGCTTCTGGCAAAGATATCTCTAATGAGACAGAAAGGGGTATTTTTTATATACACCCTTTTACTTATTAACCCTTAATAGAGAACACATGGGATGGGTAGCAGCATTGTAACCAGGCTGTGTGATACAAAGTAAATACAAATACAAAAAGAGAAGTCCTGCGCTTAAGCAGCAAGGACTACAACACACATCAGCCCCAATATATAGTAAAAAACAAAGAAAAGAAAATGTTACTTGCGCTTTTTCCAAAATCCCTATGTATATTTAGACAAATGGAGGTCATTTAGTTGCTCCAATGGCCATTGGAGGGATGCCCGCCTGCCAACGTCAAGGCAGACCCCCCCTAAGCGGGTCCTAACACTGACCCTTCAGCCTGCTTCCTTGAGCTTCTGGCAAAGATATCTCTAATGAGACAGAAAGGGGTATTTTTTATATACACCCTTTTACTTATTAACCCTTAATAGAGAACACATGGGATGGGTAGCAGCATTGTAACCAGGCTGTGTGATACAAAGTAAATACAAATACAAAAAGAGAAGTCCTGCGCTTAAGCAGCAAGGACTACAACACACATCAGCCCCAATATATAGTAAAAACCAAAGAAAAGAAAATGTTACTTGCGCTTTTTCCAAAATCCCTATGTATATTTAGACAAATGGAGGTCATTTAGTTGCTCCAATGGCCATTGGAGGGATGCCCGCCTGCCAACGTCAAGGCAGACCCCCCCTAAGCGGGTCCTAACACTGACCCTTCAGCCTGCTTCCTTGAGCTTCTGGCAAAGATATCTCTAATGAGACAGAAAGGGGTATTTTTTATATACACCCTTTTACTTATTAACCCTTAATAGAGAACACATGGGATGGGTAGCAGCATTGTAACCAGGCTGTGTGATACAAAGTAAATACAAATACAAAAAGAGAAGTCCTGCGCTTAAGCAGCAAGGACTACAACACACATCAGCCCCAATATATAGTAAAAACCAAAGAAAAGAAAATGTTACTTGCGCTTTTTCCAAAATCCCTATGTATATTTAGACAAATGGAGGTCATTTAGTTGCTCCAATGGCCATTGGAGGGATGCCCGCCTGCCAACGTCAAGGCAGACCCCCCCTAAGCGGGTCCTAACACTGACCCTTCAGCCTGCTTCCTTGAGCTTCTGGCAAAGATATCTCTAATGAGACAGAAAGGGGTATTTTTTATATACACCCTTTAACTTATTAACCCTTAAAAGAGAACACATGGGATGGGTAGCAGCATTGTAACCAGGCTGTGTGGTACAAAGTAAATACAAATACAAAAAGAGAAGTCCTGCGCTTAAGCAGCAAGGACTACAACACACATCAGCCCCAATATATAGTAAAAACCAAAGAAAAGAAAATGTTACTTGCGCTTTTTCCAAAATCCCTATGTATATTTAGACAAATGGAGGTCATTTAGTTGCTCCAATGGCCATTGGAGGGATGCCCGCCTGCCAACGTCAAGGCAGACCCCCCCTAAGCGGGTCCTAACACTGACCCTTCAGCCTGCTTCCTTGAGCTTCTGGCAAAGATATCTCTAATGAGACAGAAAGGGGTATTTTTTATATACACCCTTTTACTTATTAACCCTTAATAGAGAACACATGGGATGGGTAGCAGCATTGTAACCAGGCTGTGTGATACAAAGTAAATACAAATACAAAAAGAGAAGTCCTGCGCTTAAGCAGCAAGGACTACAACACACATCAGCCCCAATATATAGTAAAAACCAAAGAAAAGAAAATGTTACTTGCGCTTTTTCCAAAATCCCTATGTATATTTAGACAAATGGAGGTCATTTAGTTGCTCCAATGGCCATTGGAGGGATGCCCGCCTGCCAACGTCAAGGCAGACCCCCCCTAAGCGGGTCCTAACACTGACCCTTCAGCCTGCTTCCTTGAGCTTCTGGCAAAGATATCTCTAATGAGACAGAAAGGGGTATTTTTTATATACACCCTTTTACTTATTAACCCTTAATAGAGAACACATGGGATGGGTAGCAGCATTGTAACCAGGCTGTGTGATACAAAGTAAATACAAATACAAAAAGAGAAGTCCTGCGCTTAAGCAGCAAGGACTACAACACACATCAGCCCCAATATATAGTAAAAACCAAAGAAAAGAAAATGTTACTTGCGCTTTTTCCAAAATCCCTATGTATATTTAGACAAATGGAGGTCATTTAGTTGCTCCAATGGCCATTGGAGGGATGCCCGCCTGCCAACGTCAAGGCAGACCCCCCCTAAGCGGGTCCTAACACTGACCCTTCAGCCTGCTTCCTTGAGCTTCTGGCAAAGATATCTCTAATGAGACAGAAAGGGGTATTTTTTATATACACCCTTTTACTTATTAACCCTTAATAGAGAACACATGGGATGGGTAGCAGCATTGTAACCAGGCTGTGTGATACAAAGTAAATACAAATACAAAAAGAGAAGTCCTGCGCTTAAGCAGCAAGGACTACAACACACATCAGCCCCAATATATAGTAAAAACCAAAGAAAAGAAAATGTTACTTGCGCTTTTTCCAAAATCCCTATGTATATTTAGACAAATGGAGGTCATTTAGTTGCTCCAATGGCCATTGGAGGGATGCCCGCCTGCCAACATCAAGGCAGACCCCCCCTAAGCGGGTCCTAACACTGACCCTTCAGCCTGCTTCCTTGAGCTTCTGGCAAAGATATCTCTAATGAGACAGAAAGGGGTATTTTTTATATACACCCTTTAACTTATTAACCCTTAAAAGAGAACACATGGGATGGGTAGCAGCATTGTAACCAGGCTGTGTGGTACAAAGTAAATACAAATACAAAAAGAGAAGTCCTGCGCTTAAGCAGCAAGGACTACAACACACATCAGCCCCAATATATAGTAAAAACCAAAGAAAAGAAAATGTTACTTGCGCTTTTTCCAAAATCCCTATGTATATTTAGACAAATGGAGGTCATTTAGTTGCTCCAATGGCCATTGGAGGGATGCCCGCCTGCCAACGTCAAGGCAGACCCCCCCTAAGCGGGTCCTAACACTGACCCTTCAGCCTGCTTCCTTGAGCTTCTGGCAAAGATATCTCTAATGAGACAGAAAGGGGTATTTTTTATATACACCCTTTTACTTATTAACCCTTAATAGAGAACACATGGGATGGGTAGCAGCATTGTAACCAGGCTGTGTGATACAAAGTAAATACAAATACAAAAAGAGAAGTCCTGCGCTTAAGCAGCAAGGACTACAACACACATCAGCCCCAATATATAGTAAAAAACAAAGAAAAGAAAATGTTACTTGCGCTTTTTCCAAAATCCCTATGTATATTTAGACAAATGGAGGTCATTTAGTTGCTCCAATGGCCATTGGAGGGATGCCCGCCTGCCAACGTCAAGGCAGACCCCCCCTAAGCGGGTCCTAACACTGACCCTTCAGCCTGCTTCCTTGAGCTTCTGGCAAAGATATCTCTAATGAGACAGAAAGGGGTATTTTTTATATACACCCTTTTACTTATTAACCCTTAATAGAGAACACATGGGATGGGTAGCAGCATTGTAACCAGGCTGTGTGATACAAAGTAAATACAAATACAAAAAGAGAAGTCCTGCGCTTAAGCAGCAAGGACTACAACACACATCAGCCCCAATATATAGTAAAAACCAAAGAAAAGAAAATGTTACTTGCGCTTTTTCCAAAATCCCTATGTATATTTAGACAAATGGAGGTCATTTAGTTGCTCCAATGGCCATTGGAGGGATGCCCGCCTGCCAACGTCAAGGCAGACCCCCCCTAAGCGGGTCCTAACACTGACCCTTCAGCCTGCTTCCTTGAGCTTCTGGCAAAGATATCTCTAATGAGACAGAAAGGGGTATTTTTTATATACACCCTTTTACTTATTAACCCTTAATAGAGAACACATGGGATGGGTAGCAGCATTGTAACCAGGCTGTGTGATACAAAGTAAATACAAATACAAAAAGAGAAGTCCTGCGCTTAAGCAGCAAGGACTACAACACACATCAGCCCCAATATATAGTAAAAACCAAAGAAAAGAAAATGTTACTTGCGCTTTTTCCAAAATCCCTATGTATATTTAGACAAATGGAGGTCATTTAGTTGCTCCAATGGCCATTGGAGGGATGCCCGCCTGCCAACGTCAAGGCAGACCCCCCCTAAGCGGGTCCTAACACTGACCCTTCAGCCTGCTTCCTTGAGCTTCTGGCAAAGATATCTCTAATGAGACAGAAAGGGGTATTTTTTATATACACCCTTTTACTTATTAACCCTTAATAGAGAACACATGGGATGGGTAGCAGCATTGTAACCAGGCCATTACTTAATATTAATCAATATAAATTATCCTTCCTTAGTTTTCTTCCTTTTGTTACCATTGTTTGTTTTACTTCACCTCGATATAAACAAATCACTCTTTGTAGTCTTAAGTATACATGAACCTCATTTAATCAACGTCATGTTTTATCTACCTCTGATACTTCTCAACATATGTATAGGTCACAATGTAATAGTTCTTTTCATAATACTATTGTTTCGTAATTTTACTCCATGCGTTACACATTTATGAGTACTCTATACTCATAACTGATAAATAACTTTTCATTATCTGTTTTCTTCTTCGTTAATATTTTGAAATATACATGTATGTTAGTGTTAATCATTTATTTATTTTTAAGTCTGTTAATCTTCTGTATAAAATTAAATCTGTAGAAGCTTCCATCACAGTTTTCAGGTCAGATGAAAGGTCTCTTTCCAACAGCCGATGTCCAGTTGTCTGAAGGAATGCTTTCCTAATTTATTGTCACAAGGATCTGTCACGCTTTACCTACATTAAAACAAAAAAACATGTGCAGCATCAATACAATGGCTTACATAATTTACAAATCAATCTTATTATAAAATTTAACATTGAATTACATGGACTCCAAAACATTCTAATTTCTTCTAATGAGATCTACCATATAGTGGTCACTGCATTTGTGAGTCAAACTTCCTTTATATCAGAATATCTTTCTGAACAATTTAAATTTACAAACCTTTTACTAACCATACCCCCCTTTTAAACTGTTTAATAACCTGGAGGTATAACTTTGTCATATGTCAGATGTTATAGACAAACATTGTTTCTGACTATACTTTAGCAATAGTAGCCATCTTGTCTTAACACTGGCACCATTTTGTCACATGAAACAAACTAAAAAAGACCTCTATTGTTTCCTACATCAAATGTTTTTGCAATTCTAGGCTTTATCCTATCAACACCTTTGTCTTCTATATAGTCAAACCATATGTATGTCCAGGCTTTGCTAAATATAGTAATCTGTTATCAGTCATGATATTAAAATCTCATTCTCATGAATTATATCAAAGATTTAAATCAACCCCAGAAGTAACAAGGAATAAATCCATGGTTTTTCCTTCTGTAAAATGATTGGTATTACTCTATATTTGCTCACACCCAATATAACATACTTTGCTTGTTCCTAACTCTGGAATCAACATGTGCACATCTGTTGGCACACATATCCTTGCTCATTCTCTAACGTGTCTTGTGAAGTTCTCTAAATTGTATAACTTTGTGTGTTACACTGCATTGCTTGTTTGACTCCTAATTTTGATTTAGCTAAAATTGTCCTTATTTGTCTGATTATCAGTTTACAAGGAAATGCCTTTATTGATTTATCACTACATGTATTTCCTCTATCAAAACTTTCAATCAACAAATTCAATTTCTGTATTGCTTTTGACTTGATATCTCAGATAAAATATCTGCAAGACCTTAAATAATGTTTTTTATTGCACCAAAAACAAATAACTTTAGGAGTTGTATTCTGCCTTTGATTGTTAACTCTGCAGTTTCTAGTAGAGAAAACTAGGACGGTGTTCATCTGCGTGTATTACTTTTTCACACTGTGTCCAAGAAGAAGATGGAGGAGGAGTGTCAAATCTGGGCTTCTTTCCCTTCCTAATTTCACAACCATTTTAACACCTTCATTTCTAGACTCCCACCTTAATGTATCTAAGAACAAAGTGGCTTCTCCCAAAGTTATTTTTTTCTTTAGCAATAGACCTTCAAATTTTTTTACAAATTCATTAACTGATCTTCGTGAAAATTAGCAACAAGTCTATATGCACGTTCAAATTTTACAAGAAAGGTAAAAATATCCTCATCATTGTATGGTTTTAGTTTTTCCAACATTTCAGTGTCTGCAAAATTATTCCCTGTTAATTTTATTAATTGTGTTAATCTGTCTTGTCCTTTCTCATATATTATTTAATCATTGCTCTAAAATCTTACAGGCTTGGTCAGTCTACATGCCATTTGAATCGGCAGCCATATTTTAAAAACTCTATTCCTTTGTTCGTCATTTAGGCTATATTTGTCCAAATTTCACTCAAACATTTCAGCATTAGTAAATGCATCCACTGACGTGTCAGAAACTGATATACATTTCAAAATTTTCATTAATTGTTCATGGATTTTTAAATTAAAATTTTGCAGCTTTGTCTTGAAATTTACATTTCTGCAAATCACTCTGTAAGGATACATTTTCAGTATCAATTGTTTCTGGGATAAAATTCTTTGACTGCACTTTTCTTGTGTTCACACACATTTGCTTTACTTCATTGCCAAGCTGGCAAATAAGATAATTCCTTAGTTCAGCTCTATCCTCTGGTTCACAGACTGTTTCTGGCAATCTCTCACAGTGACAGCATGTACTCTCTGTTACATTGTTACACTTTTCATCTAAATCTGATTTGTCATCAGTAAACCCATTCAAATCTACTTCAAATCTAAATCTATCTGCTGATTTTAAGTTTTCTTGACCTGCATCTCGTTTACAAATCAATGCATTGTAAGTACAGACAAGATTCATAACAATTCTGATCTTTTGTTTTTTCTTATTAAAACCAAACAATTTGTCAATTTCACCATTTTCAATTCACATTGCCACAACACAGCATCGGAATAGCTGATAAACTGTAATCGGAATAACTGCAAACTGTAATTTACATTTCTCTGCAATATCATTTATGAATTCCATGTTACTCACCAGATCAGTTATTTCTGTCTATTTCGTTGCTGCAGCCACACAGCTGCGCCGTTCTGGACTTGGATCTGGAAACTTGACAATTGCTGCCACGTGCTTGCTTGCAGAATTCACGTTGTAGCTTGTGCTTTTTTTCCTCAGTTGTAAAAAATCTTGTACAGTCTTTCTGGTTTTAAAACTTTCTTTTTCTTACACACAGTTCTTCACACAGTTCTTTTTCTGTACAAAGTGGGACGAAAATTGAATAAAAGACTGTCTGGCCAAATATAAAATCTTGTTTCTTTTGTGTGTTTTTCCAGGTTGAGTGGAATAATACTTTTATATATATTTATTCTGGGGCAAAAGGCTTGCCATGTTAATATATGTCTATATTAACCAAAAATACTAAATACGCAATCTGACTTATGGTTTCTTCAGGTTTATTCTTACAGTTACTGATACATAATAAAACAACAAAGGATATTACAGGATAGTGGATGTTGAACAGCAGATGGTAATTGCTGGACTCCTGAAGGGAGAGTTACTCTCTACATAGTTAGACAGCCAGACAAGAAGAACAACCTCGTGCAGTAGCGGGAGGCATGTGAATTGACATGGTTTGTCATGCCATCTGAAGCATATGCACTTTTGACAGGATGGAGCCACTGGTACCTAAAGGTAAGTGTCTTTGAGGTCCAATCAAGTGAACCAGTCATTCTTTAGGAGTAGGTCGCGAAGTAGATGGATCCCTTCCACCTTGAAGTTATGGTATACCATGAAGTAGTTGAGCTGTCGCAGGTTGATCACAGGTCAAAAATCTCTTGTCTTCTTCTGAACTAAGGATATGTTGCTGAAGAAGCCGCCGTCTGTGAAGGAATATCCCAAACACTTTCGGCTCCTTTTGTCTATTGTGTTCGGTTCCATAGTCATTTAGTTTTTTTGGGGGGGTTCCCGAACCGAGACTACCTCGGAATCCAATAAGAACATGGAACGTTATGTATCTGTACATAAACCACAAAGGAAATTATTAATCGAATGCTCCACTGGGTGGACGCACGTGGCTGAAACAATGGATGGCGGACATCTTGTCTCCCGAACACTGCCAGCGGGACTTGGTCGTCGAGTGCCTGGAACTGATTTTGACCAGGCACTCTCATGAACACCGGTCACCATGGACCCACGGCTCGTTCTAGTTCCATTTCACTTATACGAACGGCGTTCAGGAGTTACAGCCTAACGAACATGGGGAGCATTCTACACAAACCAGTTTTCCTCTATCTTTTGTGGTTTTCATACAAAACCCCATGAAAGACCAACTCTTGCCACCATTTCAATGGAACTATTTTGGGCTTACTCCTCGTGGCAGAACGGTCAGAACTTCCCTGCGATGGTGATTGAAAACTACCAAACGGATCTGGGTGATTTTCGGATATGTTGTTCGCCCAGATCAAAGCAATCCAGGGATGTGGGGTTTCCCTGTATTCTGGGGGTACTTTTGGGGTGCTGCAAAATTGTATATTTTTTCTGCACTGAAGATAATTGCGTTTAGTATATTTACTGACTCAATTATCTCTCAGTCACAGAGAGGAGTTTATGCACTGTATAAATTTGATGCCTGTACTTCCATTAAAGTCAGTCTTCACCCAGCATTAAGTCTTGGCTCATGTGTGGGGGGTTATTCTATGCCAGTGATATTTTGCCGGTGGGAATTATTTGCTGTTTCACTTGGAAAAGGGTTGCTACTTTGGCAGACTGTCACACCGTCATCCTGCGCGTGTTCCACCTGTAGCGTTACTTACCATGTCCGGGGGCCGGCCGAGGTCCTCTGTTCCCGGCGCGCTCAGAGCACCGAAGACGGCGGGCGCTGACCACGGAATACGGTCACGTGTCTCGCCTAGCTTTGAGAGCGCACCGCGCGTCACGAGCACGCTCTTAAAGGGGAAGTGGGAGCCGAAAAGCAAAACGGTCTCCCATTGGCCCCTGTCACCCCACACTCCCCATACTCTCACATATTGGGGGTGTGGATATGACAGGGGCCAATCAAGAATAAGTTGAAGGTATTTAAACTTACCTCTCCCTTTACTCCCTGCCCTATCGTGGTTTCTGTTTCAGTTCCCTTTAGCGCTTGGTGTGTTCAGTTGTGTTCCTTCGTATTGATCTTGGCTTTGTTTCTGACTACGTTATCTCTTTATCCTTATCTGTTCTGTTTGCCGGCTTGCTGTTTACTGTGTACCTTTGCATCAATTCGGATGAGTGCCATTTTGCGCCTTTCTGTGCATACTGCAGCGTTGACATTGCCCAACATACATATGCTGCGTTGTGCCCATTCCCTGATTGCACTGGGATCGAGTTGGGTACCCTGTGATAGAGCCAGACCTGCAAAAGAGAGGATCTTTGCGATAGGGTGCAACAGTTTGTCCTGTGTCGCGATGAGGCCTTTCTCAACCCCTTTGCAAGGGTCGGGCCTGTTCTCAACATGAACACCACTACCGTTTTGTCAAACTCGGGGGTAAGCGCCACTTTGTCAAGTAGGATTGGGACTTGGGATTTGCATTTCGCTTTCACATGTGGGTGCGCACCCTGCGCTCCAGGGGTTTGCATAGCCAGGACTTCCACCACAACCACTTACACATCTGTTAGGCTCCCAGTGCCCGGACTGCCACCACAACCACTTACACAGCTATAGGGCTCCCAGTGCCAGGACTGCCACCACAACTAATTACACATCTAAAGGGCTCCCAGTGCCCGGACTGCCACCACAACAACTTAAACATCTGTAGGGCTCCCAGTGCCCAGACTGCCACCACAACAACTTACACATCTATAGGGCTCCTGGTGCCAGGAATTAGCTTATTGGTCAAGATTCCTGTCATCGTTCACGTAATTTTCCCTCCCTCTCTGTTTTGCCACTTTTCAGAAATCTGAAGCGATTCAGAACTTTGGCAATTCGGAACTTCTGCACTTCGATTCGGCACATCCGAACTACCGAACTTTGACACTTCGGACATTCGTAAGCATCCGAACATCTGAATTGCACAAAATTCGTCTGAATGTACATTCAGAACGACATGAATTGCACATTTCTACTGTGTAGCAAGTTCAGACGGAACTTGCGCTAGCATTTTAGTTATCGCTTTCTCCATGGACGCTGCCACCGCAGCATTGATCATAACCTGGAAGCCTTGGCTTTGTGGAGGGGAATCCAACATGATCATACTCTGTGTTGTCTTGTGGGAAAAGGACGTATATGTTCGGACGCTTACTTAAGCAAGGCCTGGTGGGTAGACCCCCTGCTCAGAGCAGTTGGGGGTAGCCTGGTATCAGGTTATCTTAATTCGTCCCCACTAGAGATTATGTAATGATGGCTCTTGTTTAAATGCCGGCCGTATTGAGCGGTTGGTAGTATAAGGGGAAAAAACCCTTGTAATTATGTGGAAGCGTCAGAGGGTTCAATAGCCAAAGGGATAACCCCTAAGTTCCCAACTCTGGGAGGTACCTATAGCACATTTCGTAGTGATTGGTACCGCTGGCAGGGATAACCCTGATCAGTCTCTAGTAACAGGCCTGCAGCTGGGGAAGGACTGTTGAGTGTGTTATGACAGCAGGGGTCACCCTTGCGTGCAGCTGGGTCAGGCAGTCTGCACACCAGGCGTACAATCGTATACACAATATGATATTCACAGCCCATACAGTTAATCACTCAATATCTATTCTCCATGTTAGCCACATAAATAGACATGCCACTGTGTATTTCATAGATAAAGAACAATTTGCACCTGAAAAAACTTGAATGTAGTATATGTATGATTATTCTGCAGCTCCTGTTAGCGATATCTGTGTCCCTCACAGCAATGTCTAGGAGCGTCTTCCCACAGTAATTTTGGATCCAGCCTTCACAGTTCACCTGTAGGGGAAATCCAAAATGGGCGCAATGAATCTCACGAGGATCTCACGCCTTAGGACCCTACGGGAAGAACTCCTGCGAGTCCGTGTGAGAGAGTGAGGTTAGGGAGAATGCTACCACTTACGTCCCTGAACCCGAAAGTGAAGTGCCGCGGCTGTTAGTAAGAGGATAGATATAGGAGTGAAGGGAGATCCCAGAAAAATGAGGGAAAAAAATGCCCAGTGCCAAAATAAAGTGAAATAAGTAGTGGAGCAAGGGCACAGAAACCCCCAAGAGGGGGGGAAAACAGTAGAAGTGAGAGAAGCAGTTGACAGGCAAAGCACCAAATTATTAATCATTATAAAGGCAAAAACAGTATAGTGTAATAAAAACCATCAGGAGCAAATACTCTGACCTGTTCCTCTGCGTGGAGCAGCAAAGAAAGAGGAGGAGTTGGGGGCTGTCCTAACTTATATATGTTATATTACTTGTTTTTGATTGGTTTAAACTTACTTGATTGATCTGTGCTGCTGGAGATTTATAGTATGAAGCAAATATGATGCCTGCTATCATGTGGTAAAATTCTCAACTGGATCTCATGCAGTCAACAGTGAAACTGCATAGGTAAGTTTTTAGAGTAATAAATCCCTCTTTCAACACATGTGTGTGTGCACATGCACTTACAGGAAAAAGTAGTGGCCCTGGTTGAATTGCCTGTATTGTACCCCTTAAGCTACTAAGAACTGGAAGAATGTCATTACTGCCCTTACAATCACTTTTATAAAACTGTAGACTAGGGGTAGGCAACTTGCAGCACTAAAGATGTTCTGGATTACATCTCCCATAATGGTCTTAAAGCCATGATGCTGACCAAAGCATCAGGGCAGATGTAGTACATCTGGAGTGCTAATGGTTTCCTATCCCTGCTGTAGGCCAATTAAGTTTACAATTCATTCTTCCATTATGTAGAGTTCCTGCTTTAATATCCAACAGTTTATCAGTTAGTAAATCTATTATGGCCTTTGTGTGTACTTAAAGGACCACTCTAGGCACCCAGAGAAACTGCTATGTTTATACTGAGGGTTAATCCAGCCTCCAGAGCCTCTAGTTGCGGTCTCATTGATGGTGCTGGAGAAAGGTAAGTGTTTAACCCCTTCCTCTCTCCAGAGCCCGGCGGGAGGGGATCCCTGAGGGTGGGGGCACCCTCAAGGCACTATAGTGCCAGGAAAACGAGTATGTTTTCCTGGCACTATAGTGGTCCTTTAATTTCCTTTATAATGTACTTTTTATTGTGTGCTTTCTACAGCTTACATGGTAAAGTCTCACTACTAAAGGGACAATATAGGCACCCAAACCACTTCATCTCAATCAAGTGGTCTGGGTCCACTGTTCCTGTCGATTTAACCCTGCAATGGTAATTATTGCAGTTATTGAGAAACTGCAATAATTGCCTTGCAAGGGATTACTCCACCTCTAGTGGCTGTCTACAAGACCGTCACTAGAGGCTCTTCCGGATCGTTAGGTGACTTTTGGTCACCTGACTCCGGACGTCCTCACGCTATGCATGAGGATATCTAGTGTCTTCTAAAAACCCATAAGAAAGGGGAATGCTTTCCTAAAAAGAGTTGTCCTAATGTGATCACCTACACATTAGGTAGCCGATGTCGGGGAAGGACAGGGACATAGACACTGGATATAGGTAAGTGGCAAAATGGTTTTTAACCCTTTCTGCACTGCGGGGGGCACGAGCGAGGAGGGCACTCTGGGCTAGGAATACAATTTTGTACACTCCCTGTCCAATCAAGGATTTTATTCTAGCAGGTAAACCCTCTATTTATTTTACTACACACCTCTAAACACTTTCTGTAAAGAAAGCTCTCATGTCTAAACTTCCTTAATTGCACATTCTGGGTGGCAGAGGGTTCTTAAAGTGTTAGAAATACAATTTTGTATTCCTAACACTATAGTGTTGCTTGTATTAGCTACAATTCAGAGTTAAGTGAATACATTTCATAGTGTGTAATCGTGTGATACAGGTAGAATTACTGGCATGGTAAAAGTGAGGGTGCATTTGCCCAGAGCACCAATATCTATTAGAGGGGGGCGGGGCCGGGCCGCCAAGCTGAGCGGTCGCAGGGCGGCTCGGCTCCTGCAAACAGCGGCACATGTAGCCTATAACACCGGATTCTGAGAGAAATTGCCGGCTCAAAACTGCGACCCACGAAGTAACCGGGCTACCTGAGCTGGGGTGAGGCTTGCTCACGGAGTTCCAGTCCCTCGGAGGAAGGGGCCCGCTGCATCAGGAGGGACCTGTCCTGGCGGTGAGTGAAGCGGACGGCCGCCGCGACACTATCCTGCCCGACGGAGCCCGACACACGTGGACTACCTGCGGACCCGGTCCTGTTCCCCCCCCCTTTGGACCGGGGGGGTGATCCCGGTCCAAGCCATAATGCCACACTCGGAAGCACTGATATGCCGACACGCAGACCCAAGACTCACAGCTAAGATGGCGGCGGCCATGTGCGCGAGACCTGCATCGCTGCATCGCTGAGCATAGTAAGTGCAGCCATTCCCTGACCTGGCACTTGGGACGCAGTGCAACAATTGCCCGATACCAGGCAATGGTCTCTGAATCCGGGGACTCTCCGGGCGCAAGGCGCTCCTAAAACAACGCACACGTGGATACCACTACCGAGAGACCCGCTCACTCTTCTTCTGAGCTGGGCACTCACATGGAGGAATCCCTCCGTAGCCTGCCATATCCCCAGGGAGAAGTTCTGCATCCGGCGGAACCCTGGGCCCACGATCCTGGAGATGGGATCAATGGCACAAGGGCTCGAGTGCCTACTAAGGCCTCAGGCCGAAGACAAGCGGCCCTCGGAGGTGGAAAAGCCCCACGGAAACCGGAGCCGTCAGCACCTGCTAGAGGAATCGGTGAACTCAGGAGCCTTAAAAATCAAGTTGGAAGAGACGGCGCACGGAAATAAGGACTGGCACTGGATATCCACTGGTTGGATCGCATGGTTTAACGACACCAGTCTGGGCTATACCCCTCTAGGACTGCTCAGTGCTGAACTAATGAGACCTCAACCCCCGCAAGTCATGGGGCTGTGCATGACATACTTGACGTGGACTCTAACCAATATGGCCTCACTAATGAGTACTATTATTAACCTAGCATTATTAACCTAGCATAATGTGTTTGGTATTGTTTCACGTATGGTAGTCTGTGCGGGCAACGTTAGCGCTAGGCACCAGGGGGTGTGATTTTGCTATGTCCTCAACTAACAGCCTGACGCAACCACCAGGAAGACCAGACCATGTACACGCTTTACGCGCCAGACACTGACCCAGACTGCATATAACAGGACAAACCACTCCAGCACAGCTCACACAGTTCAGCCTACCTGCCCTATGACCACCGTGGCGCCGGGCCGCCTAACTCACACTAACACTGACACCACTATCCATCTCACAACCCACTTGCCAGACGCAGACCTGATTAACTTTTCGACTACTTAACCTGTCCAAGCGATGCATCCGAGTGAATCCGCATTACTAACTCCGACTTACCAAAATTTACACAGGCCAAGCCATCTAGATACAGCGATAGATATATAAACGCAAGCAGATATACCTGTGCATACGTATTCATGTTAAAAGCTACTGCAAACACACGACTACCTGCTACTGTATTACCCATTATTGCTTTAGGCTCAGCTTACGTTCAGCGACTTACAAATTAATATAAAAAATGAGGCATTGAAAGCATGGAAATGTAACTAACAATGTTATCGCTATATTAACCGTACTCTGTGAAAATCCTTGCATTTCCCTTTCTTTTTTATGTACCCATCACATGTGCCTTAATAAAAGAAAGATTAACAAAAAAAAAACAATATCTATTAGAGAGAAAATAACTGATAACCATAGACAGCAACAGAGATACATGAGATCCTCTTTGTAGTAACAGTGCAATGATAACGAGGTTAACCAGTTAAAACTTAAAGGGACTCTCCAGTTCCAGGAAAACAAACTGTTTTCCTGGCACTGCAGGTCCTCTCTCCCTCCCACGCCCCATCCCAAGTTGCTGAAAGGGTTAAAACCCCTTCAGTTACTTACCTGTATCCAGCGCCGATGTCAGGGTCCGTCCACGCTCCTCCCCCGCCGACGTCATCCGGCGGGGGAGACCTATTGAGCATGCGCGGCTGCCGGCAGGGGAGACACGCGCATTAGACCTCCCCATAGGAAAGCATTGACAAATGCTTTCCTATGGGGGTTTCAGCGACGCTGGAGGTGCTCACATAGCGTGAGGACGTCCAGCGACGCTATAGCACATTTTTCATTTGCTATAAACACGCAAGTGCCCTCTAGTGGTTGTCTGGTAGACAGCCACTAGAGGAGGAGTTAACCCTGCAAGGTAATTATTGCAGTTTAGGAAAACTGCAATAATTACACTTGCAAGGTTAGGGTAGTGGGAGTTGGCACCCAGACCACTCCAATGGGCAGAAGTTAAACTGCAATGTTTACACTGCAGCGTTAAATCCACTGCTATTGCCTGTTGTAAGGAAACCAAGTTTAGCCAAACCGAGTTCGGTAGTTTCCTCCCGGACAGTCAGAGCCTAAGGTAGCGAGAGTCCGGTTCGGTAGTTACAGGAAACGATTTTCTATCTTTAACCCAGTCTTTTATGTCCTCTGCAGAGTGATTAAAAAACTGCTCCAGTAACATCAGTTGCAAAGCATCCTCCAGAGTGGTTGCTTGGCAGCCCTTCATCCAATTGCGGGCCGTCCGTTGTAGCCGAAACGCCCATTCCGTATGGGAATCTCTCCCAGTCTTCCTCAGATCTCTAAACTTTTTCCGGTATGCCTCCGGAGTTACAGCATATCTGGCCAACAAAATGTCTTTTATTTTTTCATAATTATGTATGTCCCCCTCAGGTACTGCTCGCAGCGCCTCGGCTGCTCTACCTGACAATTTACTGCTAATGACTGCAGCCCATTTCGTGGAGTCTAATCCCTCCAGTGCACATTGGCGTTCAAAGTCTTGCAAGTAACTGTCAATTTCCATCTCATTGTCATTAAAAGATTTAAAGGCTGCATAATTTACCTTCTTTGGTATTTCCCCAGTACTTCCCGGGGAGTGTAGTACATCTCCCTGTGACGGTCTGTCCCGGTCCTCTCGCTCTTTTTGCGATTGTCTGGCTTGTGCCATGACCTGCAGAACCGCCTCTGTAGTTGGGCTGGGTCCCAACAGACTGAGCATCCATCGGATGTCCTTTTGCATCACGTTTTCTTCCTCTTGATCCATTTCTGTATTGCTGGTATTATCGCTCTGTATTAATTCTGCAATTAACGTGGCTTTTGTCTTGTTACTTGCCACTCTGCCTCGAGCTTCCAGTAAATCCTTTAGTGTGGTTCTTTTAAGTAGCTGGTACTGCTGAGCCATTCATTCCCTTGCTTGGTTTGCAATGTCCATTCGGGATTCGAATCCCTCCGCTTGCCACCAGTTGTAAGGAAACCAAGTTTAGCCAAACCGAGTTCGGTAGTTTCCTCCCAGACAGTCAGAGCCTAAGGTAGCGAGAGTCCGGTTCGGTAGTTACAGGAAACGAAATCCATACGGAATATAACAGCTGCATAAGATAATTCCCTTGTTACAGCATACGAATTCCAAATAACAGTCAGAGTCCAGGTTCAGGATACAAGCAGAACTAACGTTTATTCACACACATGGCTTTTTATGCAGGTCCCCATGCAAGGGGACATCCCACAGGGAGGAGTAACATTTATCCAATCCCGAACAGTAAAAATATAAAACACACCCAATACAAACAGGCAATTCCCTCCCCTAGTCCTGGAGATAATCAGGTCTGATATAGTAACAAACTAATTATCTCCAGGCTGAAAATTCACTATTTTCCCCAATTTCTGGAACACCCCTTTATACCTGGGGTATCCCCACAAATCCTATTTCCCCTGATAGTCCCGATCCGGGTGACCAACATATCCAAATTTCACCCGGATCGGTTCAGGGGTTCGCAAAAAGTATGGAAGTCCTTTGTGACCGGTTCACTGTGGGTGGACTGCCCAAAATAGTTCCAGAGGTTCGTGTGGTTTTGCCGGTCCCTTTAGAAAAAGGGAAAAATGAATAAAAGTACCGAATGAATTCCCCTGGCTCCTAGCAGCGATTGTTCCCCTCATTCGTGTGCATAATTGTACCGAATAGCGCTCTCCTAGCTAATCGGTATCACTAGTTCCAGCGTTCGTATGATTGAGACCGGTGTTTGGGAAGTCGAGTGTCCGATTTTAGTTCCAGACACTCGACGACCAAGTCCCGCTGCCTTTGTTTGACGAAAAAAAGATGGCCGCGGTTTTCTCTGCCACGTGGCGTTCGACAGTACGAACGCTGACCGCACACATAGAGGGTGAAAGTGATGCCGGCTTTGAAGTTAAGTGAGCCAGGGGTGGTCTCTGTTCGGCAGTCCCATCTGCCGAATGAAAAATACACAAAAAAGCAAGAACTATGCAAAAAAATACCGAACAATATAGTCATTTCTTCACACCTGTCTTTCTGACTGCTTCTAAAGGCACTTCTGCTGCATTGAGTGGGAATGCAATGCTTACCCATGGGGAAGCATGGAAGCATGCGCGATGCTTGCAGAGCATGTACATCAGGTCTCTTAGACCATAGTCAAAGGAGGTGTCACAGGAGGTGGAAAAGTGTTTTTTCTTTTCATTTTATTGCCCGTGGATGGGAAACTACTCATAGATAGGGACAGGGACAGTATAGCATTAGGAATACAGGTTTGTAAATTAAAAGGGAACTGTCACTTGCTAGGATTTTTAATATCATGTACCTATCTGGATGTAACAAATGTGTATTTGTGAGTTTTGAAGCATAAAATTAAACATAGAAATCATCACTTCTTTGTCTTGCATCTGGGCACCTCCATCTTGGCTCCCTGACAATTGTAATTAGCTCTACCCTTTGTACTTGGCAGAATAGAGAATACAGACAGAGAAGTGAAAGTGTTTCTCTCTCTCGTTTCCAATTCTTGCCATGTATGAACTGGATTATGATGTCCTTTACTAAATCCTATAAATAAAAAAAATAAAAAATAAAAGCATCTCATAAAACAAGGTTACCACAAGTTATATGTCATAATGTTTAATTCTATAAACTGTAAAGTGTAAACTCCAGAGAAGTGTCAGTTCCCCGTTAATAGTAAGAATACATTATGTTTATACAGGATTTTAATTTAAGGTAAATTCAAAGTAAACTGTAAGTAAGGCAGGTAGATTCAATTATAGCTCTGGCAATGTAACAATGAGACTAAATTGTTTTTAAATTCTTAAGGTGTAATCGATGGGACCACAGCCCAGGCAGGTAAAGCAGGTTTTCTAGTTAAGCTAACAGTTCACAACACTTCCTTCCACTTGAAGCCTTGATTATCCAATCTGGTTGTCACAATCAAAATGTATTCCATACAGAGCTCCTGACATTGTTTTCTCCAAAATGGTTTGGTATATCAACTGCCACCATGAAGTTAAATAGAATGCACAGAAGTTCAGTATCTCTTATTTCAATTTTTAAAATTCCATGCCAGACCATTTCCTTTGACAATGCTCAGCGGAAAACGTTAAAGGACACTTATAAATGGTTTGTTTGAACCTTTGTTTTGTTCCTTGCTCTGAAGGAGAAATTCCCACCTGCCTTCGATTCAATTATTGGATACAATGTCAGAATCACTTGAGGTTCAGGCGATTGAGGCCTTCCAAATGATACAGTTACTGTTAGAAAACCTGTCCAAATTATTTATCTACAGAAGTCGCCTTTGGTATTGTTTTCTAACAGTACTGAATCATTTGCAAAGTTTATTAAATCGTTGCTATGATCTTATGAAGCAAGGAACCAATCAATACCTTTGCCAGTGTTAAACCACCTCATAAAGTGTGGTGAAATATAATAAAGTACACGTAAGGAAAAGCTGCATTTAAAATGCATAAAGCAAAAATGTAACAAATAAAGTAAACTGTTTAATATTCTATAACTTTATAAACCGTATGTATACCTAAATAAAGTAATCTTTCAAATGTCCACTTAAATGGTGTTCCTGAAATGTTGCAATGTGCTATCTTTTTACAATAAAAATACACCCAATTCTAATGTAGACATACAGCCAAAAGTAGTATTTTGTTAAACTAGGTAAAAAAAAAAAAACTGATCAATTTTCCCCAGAGAAATTACTAAAAAAAAGTCCTCAGTGACTCTCTGAGTCTCACACTGGTGTCTACATAATGCTGCATATTAAAGACAAAAAGTAGAAAAAAAGAACATTAATATAATGAATTTAGCTCCTTAATGCAATGTAACATGTCTTTTTTTGGATTTTTGGTTTTTACATTCTGGGTCTATCCCCTTTGATTCTGAAACAACGTCTATAACCTGAAATCCTAACTAACTAAGGATATGATGTAAAAATTATTAGGTACTGGAACATCTACACTCTTTGTCCTATAGCTGAGCCTATGTATTGAGTCCTATTAATTTTTGTATTGTTTCACCTATGTAAACTTTGCTACAAGGGCATTTTAAGATATGAATCACATTCTTAGGTTCACTGGCAAAGTATATCATTTTATAGCTTCTCTCTGTCAATTGACAGCTGACAGAACTCTTGATTACTCTGGAGATGTAACGTGCACTTGTGATTTCATGCAACAGACTTAGATGGCAATGATAAACTGAGAGTGCCTGCCCAGGCATAAATGTTTAAGAACTCTCCATAACAAAAAGCATTATAATGAGACTAGAGCAATAGACAAAGTAAATTGCCACTAAAGGAATACATTATGTTTTGGTTTTTCTTTACTTTTATTTTATATGTAGCATGGAGGAGCGGCAACCTTGGGCACTCCAGATGTGGACTACATCTCCCATAATCCTCTTACTGCTATACGGCTGGCAAAGCATCAGGCGAGATGTAGTCCACAACATCTGGAGCGCCGAAGGTTGCTCACCTCTGTGATAGGATGTGTAGAGAGATAAATAGGGAATAGATATCACTTGTCGATGAGTGCACTTGATCAGTCCACGCGTATGCATGCAAAACTGCTAAAGTGCCTCAGAAGAACAATTCAACAATCAGAAAATATAAAAAGATCAAATGCCGCAAATATGCAAAACAAGGAAATTCCAGGTATTCATGGACCAATCAAAGAGCAAATGAGCTATAATATTTATAAATACAATACAAGCTGCAATTTTAGACTTTACAATTATGCATGTTCAGGGGTTAAATAAATAATACAGGACCAGATGTAAAAAAAAGAGATGGGGAATTACTAATGCCTGACTCCTGGGGAATGTACTACCGGAAGCTTGGCAGGCAAATTTTTAACCCTGCCACGGACATAATGCAGGGAAAAGAGCATGTGGCCTGCACCCTTTGGTGTGGTGTTCACTAATAAGTCAGAGTGCAGCTGCCAGTATTCCCAGGCTGCACTTTGACTCACTAAGTGAGCATTTGCTGTGGTCTACACATTACACACACAGTCAACACACATTACATACAATAAACACACACCACATCTAGACACATTACAGCCAGTCAACACACACCGGACATGCCCACGCATTACACACAACCAACAAACACATTATGAGACTATGGAGGGTGGCAGAAAGTGAAACACTTAAGGTTATTAATACAATTCCAAATTTTCACAAATTAAATCCAAATGTAAAAATCAAAACATAAAAATGTGACTATAGCTCAGTTGTGATTAGATTTTTTTACTCTGTTTTTCCATTTGGTTTTAAGTTTTATGAATGAAACGGTCAATGTCCAGAGCTCGAGCCAAGGGGCCCCCACACAGCATTATCGTGTGTGTTGCGAAGACACATAGATTGAGCTATTTCTTTAGTCCGTCGGACCTAACTTACTAAGCATAACCATATAAAAACGTTGCATAAATTGTATTCACCTGCTTCCAAGACATGGAAATTACTTTTAGTTGAGGAGTGTTAACAAGTTTTGCTATAATAACATATAATAACATATTGTTATAGAATCAAGATAGTTAATTCAGTAGCTAATGAAACACAGCAGCTATATTTATAGCAGCTGACCAGTAGGTGGCAGAGTAGCACACATAACTAACAATACACAGTACTGTAAAAATGTTCTCATTAGCTTGAACCTACAGCAGAAATATACTATTTCCTATTTTACCAGAGACTAGATAATAGAAAACGAACAGGGGGCGACATTACAACCACTTACCTTGGAGGATTATTATTATTTTTTTTTTTTTACATACACCACTCTTTAAAGGAACAGCATGGTATGCTTGTTATAACGTTTCCATTAGATGTTTTAACAATATATATATATATATATATATATATATATATATATATATATATATAGTATCTTCATCTAAGATACGATAAAAAAAAAAAAGGATAAAAACAGCTAACAAAGGCAACAGGAGATAATAGGTTTTTGGAGATGTGAAAAGATACACACACACATTGAACCATAGAAATAGACAAAAAAAATTTTTTTTGTTTTATTGCATTATACATATATATTTATACGTTTTTTTTTGTTGCATTATATAATACACACACACACGTAATTTATTTGTATTTTTTTTACATTTGTTAATTAATTTAATTGAATTATTTATTTGTCACTTCTGCAATAAATTCCTGGTGATTCCGTTCAAATGGCATAACAGCAATCAGCAGACGGTTACGTCTCACACAGCGATTCCAGGAGTGAGTTAGAGTAAATACCAGGGAATTGTGAGTGCAGCTAGGTGAGGGCGGCCAGGTGCTGGCTCTATAAAGTAGGTTACAGAGGTCTGACATCTGCCAAATGTCCTCATCCTTTCTTCCTCTATCTACCCAGTCCCAGTATGCAAATCCATGCTTTGCATAGGCTCGCAGCCAAGGGCGCAGGATGTTGGCTTGTACCTGAGAGGTGTGGCGGTTTCTCCAAACTTGAATTCGGTCTACCTTGACAGTGCCAACCACTGCCCCGCCTCCTTTTCCTCCACCACCTCCGTGCCACTCACACAATATAGAGACAGCATAAACCAGGAGGGGATTCTTCAGAATGGTGAATTTGGAATACAACCACTCAGGTATGCCTGCAGCTTCTCATCAGAACTCTCATATAGTAACATTCTAATTGCATCATTCCAAACAGGCAACTATGGTTATTATTATATAGACACGGTGGAGGGGATTTACAAACGCGGAGTGCTCAAAATGTGGTGCAGAGTTCTAAAAGTGTGTCAGTACCCATGGAAACCAAAGTAATATTATTGGTGATTTTCTGGGTTTGCATGGTTAGTGCTCCTTTTTTAAAATATTTATTTTACAAAATTGATCCAATTTACTGATAATACCTTTATGTCCCAAATATCCCAAATATTTTTTTTGTTGTTTTTTTCAGCAGATTTATGAAAGATAACTATTATATAGTACAACAAAGCAACTGTTGTTTTAATGATATTTTTCATTTAAAATGAGGCATTCACAGAGTTATTCATTAAAGTAAGAAATGTTGGGACTTCAACGTGAATTTCAAATTTAAGTCCCAAGTAGCCAAACTGGAAGCATTGATTTCTGGGAGAATATTTCCAGTTTGACTACTTTGACCTTACATTTGCAATTTAATCTGAATGTACGACATTTCTTAATTTAGTAAATACGCTTTAAAACTCCATTTATGGAAATATATGTGATTGTTACAAGTTAATTAGTATTTGATACCCAACGTTATGCGTTCTACATTTATAATACAAACTCTTTACTGAGTATTGTGCCTTCCTATTGGATGGCAGTGTTATCTACTCTAATTCCCCATGTAACATGCCTGGTAGTAACCTTTACAGACCATCCCCAATGTATTTACACACGTAACTGTATTTCTACACTGAGTAAAATAGTTTGGTACAAGCAGTGCATAAAATAGAATAGTATATTAATGGGCACCCAGGGCCGGTGCAGGATTTTTTGCCGCCTTAGGCAAAGATCCATTTTGCCTCTCCCTCATGTCACTCACTGATAGACACACACTGGCAGACACACACTCACTGACAGACATACACTCACTCACTGACACACATACCTCACTGACAGACATACACTCACTCACTGACACACACACACCTCACTGACAGACATACACTCACTCACTGACACACAAACACACACACACACTCACTCACTGACAGACAGACATACACTCACTCACTGACAGACATACACTCACTGACACACAAACACACACACACTCACACACAGAAACTTACTGACAGACATACACTCACTCACTGACAGATACACAGGCGTACACTCACTGACAGACACACAGACACACACACACTCACTGACAGTGCCTGGAGGACCGGCCTGGCCCTGGGGGGTAAGGCGGCGGGCAGCTCAAGAGCCGTGTGCCCCGCGCTGTGGCCCAAGACAGGGGGAGCCCACCAGGAAATATCCCGGTGGACGCCCCCAGCAGGCCGGCGCCCTAGGCGAATGCCTTGTTCGCCTAACGGTTGCGCCAGCCCTGAGGGCACCCCACATAAAATAATAATAAAAAATTTATAACAAAACAATAATTGAATTTAAAAATAATCATTGCATTATTTATTACAAGATATATGTACATTGTATCTAGCTCCAATTTTTTTCTTTAGCTCAAAAGCATTTATATATTGTCACCAATATGTTTTCTTTTCAAGTGTGCTACTTGTGTAAGAATTAGCTTCTCGTAATTTTTCTTTTAATGTTGTTAATGTTGAAAATAATTTTAAATCAAATTCTCACCTTTCTCATTATCAATAATAATAATATGTTTGTCACATACACAATTTTTGTTTACAGTAGTAGCCTTAGAGGGACACTGTACTCTGTATAATTCTTTTAATTGGTTATAAAGTCTGTAGTCCCCTGGCACTGACCCTCCATTCAGAGTTACACCATTTCTGAGCAGTTTAACACTTAATAAGCGTCTTGGACCACCCACAGTCCGGCCCCTTCTGGAAATGTGGCTAAGGCAGTGATTACACACTTCCTTGTAGTCATACCCTTCATATCATCAGCTGAAGCTCTGATAGGCTAAAAGCAGTAAGCTGACACTGTTAACCAACCACAGATGCCCATTGCTGTTCAGGCTAATAATACATTATCCAAAGAAGCACATAGGGGAAAGGCTGCTGTGGACTCTCATTTAGCATTAAAACATAAAAATTGAAATTATGACACCAGGGGATTCTAGACACTATAACCAGTTTAACCCCTTAAGGACACATGACATGTGTGACATGTCATGATCCCCTTTTATTCCAGAAGTTTGGTCCTTAAGGGGTTAATGAGATGCCTACACTGCCCCTTTCAGCCTGGCAGAAAATATATGTATATAAGATATATGTATACCAGCTCTGCTCTCTTTAAATTTATGTGCTGATGTAACATCCCCTCTTATTTTTCTAGCGCATACATTTAAGCATGGTACATTACATTAGTCACTACATGTAGTGAAGTGAAATCTGAATGGAAATGTCTAGGCAAAAAAAGTCAAGCTGTGGCTACACCTGAGTTGAAATGATTTTTCCAGATCAGTTATTTTTGTTTTATAACAAATACATATTCATTTTTGATATTTTATTATTATTTATCATTTTTATTATTATTTATCATTTGGCTTTTATGGCCTAAAATGTGCTATTCTCTGTTTAGATCTTCACAGTCTCTATTTAACAATGTGAATAGGAAAAATGTGAAACTTTAGTAAAATGGACAGGTAGTGGCTGCACGAAGCAATCAGAGATGGTATATAAATCAGTTATGACGCTAAGAGTCAATAAGTCACTATACTACAGTTTGTTTATCATGCTGTAATTTGATTCAAAACACATTATCCACATTATTCTTTTCATTTATAGCCAAGTCTACTTGGCTCGATGTTTTCATTATGTCATATATTTTGTCAGATGCTCCACTACCCTGATTGCCAAGCTAATAAATGACACACATCCTGAAACTACAAATGTGAATCACGCCCCACTATATTTGCAAAGACCCAATATAGACAAGGTCAATTTTAGACCTGTACCTATTGTTGTCATTAAGAAACACCTTAATAATCTAAAAATTAAAAACCAGTCTGGACCTGATCAAATCCCAGCAATGCTGTTGAAGTTCAGTGCGCCGGCAATTAATAAACCCGTCACAACCCTAATTAACGAATCCTTGGTGTCTGGATACATACCCAAACTTTGGAAGACTGCAAGAGTAGTATCTATCCATAAAAGTGGTGACACTACTTTGGTTTCTAACTATCGCCCAATATCATTGCTCCCAGTATTGTCAAAAATCTTAGAAAAATGCGTCCATATGCATCTATGTGAATATTACCAACAATCTAACTATCTCATCCCTTATCAATCGGACTTCGCCAGAATCACTCTACTACAACTGCCCTCTTGTTGGCATGGAACAAGGAGACCTAACTGGAGCTATTTTCCTTGATTTTGCAAAGGCCTTTGACACAGTATACCACAACATTCTACTGCACAAACGAAAAAACTCAGGTATTGGTGATTGTCCGCTAACCTGGTTTTGATCATATGTATCAGATCACTCACAATATGTGTCCATTTCTGACAGTGACTCCCTCCCTCCCTCCCCCAGTCATGTGTGGTGTTCATCAAGGTTCCATTCTCTGCCCCCTAGTAGTGATGTACCGAACTGTCCGCCGGCGAACAGATCCCGGCGAACTTAGCGTGTTCGCGTTCGCCACGGCGGGCGGACACATGCGCAGTTCGATCCGCCCCCTATTCGTCATCATTGGGCAAACTTTGACCCTGTGCCTCTCGGTCAGCAGACATGCTTAGTGAGAGGAGGGAAAGTTTAGCTGCTGCTGATTAGATAGGGAAATTGATAGCTAGGCTAGGGTATTCAGTGTCCACTACAATCCTGAAGGACTCATCTGATCTCTGCTGTAAAGACAGCACCCCAAAAAGCCCTTTTTAGGGCTATAACATCAGGCTGCTTTTTTTTTCCTGTGTAATGTAATTGCAGGTGCCTGCCTGCCAGCTTCTGTGTGAGGTTCACATTGGATACTGTGCCTACTTGCCCAGTGCCACCACTCATATCTGTTTTAACAATTGGTTAAGCTTTAGATTTAAAATAAATAATTTGTTTTCACTGTAATAGTATGCTTTACACAGCGTATAAGGGTGATGTCACAGCACAACGGGAATCTAACAGGGGAAGAGGTGAAAGTCATCCTCCCCCTCCCACGACCCTGCCATATCTGCCAAGTGACCCTATGTAGGGGTAACAGTCTCTATTCTGCTCTGTGTCAGTGTGTATCATGGTCTCTGAGGACGGGGAACAGTCTCTATTCTGCTCTGTGTCAATGTGTATCAGGGGCTTTGGGGACAGGTGTCAATGTTAGGTGATTTCTGCCCTTTATGGATTAAAAGCAGACTCTGCATCAACTGTGCAATTTTCCATGGGAGTTTTGCCATGGATCCCCCTCCGGCATGCCACAGTCCAGGTGTTAGTCCACTTGAAACAACTTTTCCATCACTTTTGTGGCCAGAAAGAGTCCCTGTTGGTTTTAAAATTCGCCTGCCCATTGAAGTCAATGGCGGTTCGCCGGTTCGCGAACATTTGCGGAAGTTCGCGTTCACGGTCGCGAACAGAAAATTTCGGGTTCGCGACAACACTACCCCCTACTATTCACATTATTAATAAATGTTCTGCCTAATGTCTGCAAATCCTCAAATGTACACATGTATGCAGACGACACAGTAATCTATGCAAGCAAACTCAATCTACCACAGCTTGACGCTGTGCTCCAAGACCAGTTTACAGAGGTAGAAAAGTGGATCACAAAAAACAAACTCTTCCTGACAAACACTGACAAAACTCTCACAATGATCTTTGGAACAGTACCTAAATTACACAATTCCCACCTATCCATCAAAACAAAATCAAATAGCATACTGACCGCAGTCCACTCTTTCAAATAGACCCCAATCTATCTTTTGGCCTCCACATAGAAAAACTTGCATCTAAACTTTATCCAAAACTAAGTGCTCTGTACAGAAACAAATCCTGCATAAGCCCTACAGTAAAGGAAACAATTGTACAGCAAAAAGCTGATGCCAATCATTGATTATGGGGATGTAGTATATGCACCTGCACTGCAAACCCACCTTAATAAACTTAATACATTGTATAACACGTTCTGCCGATTTGTGCTACAATGTAATTACAGAACCCACCATTGTGACATGCTAAAAGAACTAAACTGGCTGTCGCTGGAATCCACTCGCACCCTTCATCTTTCCAGCCTTGTGTTTAAGAGCTTTTCTGGGAAGCTCCCACCCTACCTGAACAGAATGCTCTCCCTGGCTGTTCCCACCTCCTATAATCTCCGATCCAGTACCAGCACTTTAATTAGTCTACCTCAATACAAAATGAAAGCGTCTCGATCCTCCTTTTCCTACAGAGCACCGCAATTATGGAACAACCTCCCGCACAGTTTCAAATCATCCCCAAGCATAAGTCCTTTAAGAGATCCCTCTCTACATACCTCAAAACAGAATACGCCTGTTATGATTGAATATATATTTTCTATCTGTTCTATGTTAAAATTTGTATATATTGTGTATTATTATTGTTTTTGTATTTTATTGCACCCTATTGTATCAATGCAATGTTTTGTGGACAAAGGACATACCGTATTTATCGGCGTATAACACGCACAGGCGTATAACACGCACCTCATTTTTAGAAAGAAATTCCAGGAAATTTCCCCCCTCATCCCATAGTATTCCCCCCCCTCATCCCATAGTATTCCCCCCTCATCCCATAGTGTCCCCCCCCTTTCCATAGTATTCTCCCCCCCTCCCATAGTATTCTCCCCCTCCCATAGTATTCCCCCCTCCTCCCATAGTATTCCCCCCTCCTCCCATAGTATTCCCCCCTCCTCCCATAGTATTCCCCCCTCCTCCCATAGTATTCTCCCCCCTCCCCTCCCATAGTATTCTCCCCCCTCCCCTCCCATAGTATTCTCCCCCCCTCCCCTCCCATAGTATTCTCCCCCCCTCCCCTCCCATAATATTCTCTTCCCTCCCATAGTATTCTCCTCCCCTCCCATAGTATTCTCCCCCCCTCCCCTCCCATAGTATTCTCCCCCCCTCCCCTCCCATAGTATTCTCCCCCCTCCCCTCCCATAGTATTCTCCCCCCTCCCCTCCCATAGTATTCTCCCCCCTCCCCTCCCATAGTATTCTCCCCCCCTCCCCTCCCATAGTATTCTCCCCCCTCCCCTCCCATAGTATTCTCCCCCCTCCCCTCCCATAGTATTCTCCCCCCCCCTCCCCTCCCATAGTATTCTCCCCCCCCTCCCCTCCCATAGTATTCTCCCCCCCCCTCCCCTCCCATAGTATTCTCCCCCCCCCCTCCCCTCCCATAGTATTTCCCCTCCCCTCCCATAGTGTACTTTCCTCCCCTCCCATAACTACTTACCTGTCCTGAAGCGTGGGCCGGCTTCACAGCGCGCACCGCGGTACAGGAACTTTCATTTAAGGTTCCGGTTTCCGGCGGGACTGAAAGGAAGTGTGCACAATAGTGTGCACACTTCCTTTCAGTCCCGCCGGAAACCGGAACCTTAAATGAAAGTTCCTGTACCGCGGTGCGCGCTGTGAAGCCGGCCCACGCTTCAGGACAGGTAAGTAATTATGGGATATCGGTGTATAACACGCACCCACGATTTTCCCCCTATTTTCAGGGGAAAAAAGTGCGTGTTATACGCCGATAAATACGGTACTTGGAAACGAGAGAAATCTCAATGTATCTTTCCTGGTAAAATATTTTATAAATAAATAAATAATTTATAAACGTGCTGACTGTGCAGATATGAGGGACATTTTCTTTAAAGGGTTACTCCAACTAAGATCCAGCGTTTTAAGAAAACACTGTTTTTGCTTATAGTAACCTTTGCTGTGCTTGTCTCCCTGGTCAAAGCGTAAAAAAGAAAAAAAAAGCATAAACGTACCCCTATTTCAGCACTGGGGCCAAGTTCTCCCCTCAGATGTAGGATAACAACAAGCTAAGGGGGAGATTGGCGACATATTGGTCTCTGTTGCAAGCTTACCTTTCTGTCCAAACATGCTAATGTAGAGAGTGCCCTGGTGCACAAAAGTGGCCAAAAAGTAGTTCAACTTTTGTGCATCTCCCTCAATGGTTTACCAGCTGGGGATCCACCATTTGCCCATTGTTACAGAGTTGTATATGTGAGCAGTGTTACTGCCTTGGAATTTACTGCCATTTTTTGTGGTGTATGTGAGTTAATGTGTAAGTGTATTTGTATGCCCTGTTGCCATTTGAATAATGAGGTTGTAGGTAGTGTTGGTGTTCAAATCTAGGTCTACATTTTTGTGTATTTTTTTTCGTTTGTATGTGTTTTAATGTAGTATTGGCATTTGACTGCAGGGGTGTATTTTTGTATAATGGCGTTTGAATGCAGGGGTGTATTTGTATTTAGTGTTGGCATTTGAATTCTGGCTTTTATGGACATATACACATACATTGTTTCACACACATCCTGACAGTTATTCATGCACACTAGCACACAAAAGTACGCTGCAAAACAAACATACATACACAGATACACTTACACACACATGCTGTCAAAGATACAAACTGACACACACACAGATATACATTCTGATACAGATAGACATACACACTGACACACATACTGACACAAACACACACGTCATAATTTACATGTACCTACTAGGACTAGGACATACTTGAAAACGAGAGAAATCTCAATGTATCTTTCCTGGTAAAATATTTTATAAATAATATATTAGTTATACCCTGATTCAATACTTTTTGGTTGCAGAATGGTGACTGCCCTCAGATCACCTCTTGCTGCTGGCTGAGGCTGATAAGAGTCTGGTCCAGGCTCTCTCCCCTCTCCTTCCTCTGCCTCCCCACATGGCTCTCTCTGTTAACTGGGAGGGAGTGACCTCACCTTACTTTATACCAGTACTGCCATTCTGACATACACAAACAGTCATAAACACATACACATACAGTCACATACACAAAGTAAACAGTCACATACACAGTCATTAGACATGTGCAATTCGTTTAGTTCCGAATGTATATTTGGATGAATTTCGTGCAATTCGGACATTCGGATTCTTTCGAATGTCCAAAGTGCAGAATTTACGAAGTTCCAAAATGCCGAAGTTCGGTACTTCGGAAGTGCTGAACTGAACCAAATTGCCGAAGTTTCGAATTGCGCAAGTTCCAAAGTGCTTCGTATTTCTGAAAAGTGGCAAAACAAGAGAGAGAGAAGGAAAAGTATGTGAATGATGACAGGAATCTTGACCAAAAGGCTAATTCCTGGCACTGGGAGCCCTATAGATGTGTAAGTGATGTGGTGGCAATCATGGCACTGGAATCCCTATAGATGTGTAAGTGATTAGGGTTAGGGATTAGGCTTAGAGGTTAAGGTTAGGGGTTAGGGTTAGCCCTATAGATGTGTAAGTGATGTGGTGGCAATCATGGCACTGGGAGCCCTACAGATGTGTAAGTGGTTAGGGTTAGAGGTCAGGGGTTACGGTTAGTGTTGCCCAGGACTGCCACCACAACCACTTACTAGACGTGTGCAATTCGTTTCATGCAATTCGAACATTCGGATGATTACGAATGTCCGAATTGCCGAAGTTCGGTAGTTCAGAAGTGCCGAACCGAACGCCATTGGTCCGAATTGCCGAAGCAGACACATATTTTGACTTAACTGAATTTCCAAACCGAATTTGTTGCACGTGTACATCCCTAACAGTCATACACATTTTTATTAACTCTCCCTCTCCTGCTTACCATGATGGGCACCAGGGGGGAACTCCTCCCTGCTTATCTGCCGCGGGCTGCAATTTAGATGGCAGTGGATTGCATCATATCTTTCCACACCTGTTGCTCTAAATTGGAGTAACAGTTCCCAGTCTGCCCTTTTTGGCCCAAAATTGTTCTTTATCTCTTCACAACACCCTGTTTGATAAATAAACCCCTAATTGATTTGGCATTTGGCAATACAATTAAAAATTAATTGGTTTAAAGGGACACCATAGACACCAAAACAACTTTAGCTTAATGAAGCAGTTTTGGTTTATAGATCATGCCCCTGCAGTCTCACTGCTTAATTCCCTACCATTTAGGAGTTCAACTACTTCGTTTATACAGCCCTAGTCACGCTCCTGCATGTGACTTGCACAGCATTCCTAAATACTTCCTGTAAGGAGAGATCTAATGTTTTAACTTCCTTTATTGCACATCAAGTTTAATTTAGAATTTGTTATCTCCAGCTCTGTTAATAGCCATCTAGCTCCTGTGTGTAATTAAAGTTTCATTTGCAGAACAGGAGACAAAAAAATCTAAAGCAAGTTAACATGTGATTGAAAATGACACCATTTTTTTTCATGGAGGCTGTTTGAGCCACAGCCATGGGAGGTGTGGCTAGGGCTCTATAAACAGAAAGAAATGCAAATTAACTCCTAAATGGCAGAGAATCGAGCAGTGAGACTAAAGAGGTATGATCAATACCAGGCTTCCCCAAACTCCGGCCCTCCAGATGTTGCAGAACTACAACCATGATTATATGAATAAATAGATAGGCTAAGAATCATGGGAGTTGTAGTTCAGCAACATCTGGAGGGCCAGAGTTTGGGGAGGAGTGATCTATATGGTAAAAATTCTTCATTAAGCCAAAGTTGTTTTAATGCATATTAGTAACTCTATAATGGATACTTAGAAACATTTTGGGTGAATGTTAAAAAGACTCTCTGGGCACAAATACTACATTAATGCATTTGATATGCTTTGGCCTCATTAATATTCCGTATTTTGTTGCCTGCTTAAATCTTTATAGGTTTTGCACAAAATAAATACGTTTTGAAGAATGCTGCACCGTAAGCCTGCCTCTTTAGCTACTCTCCTTTCATTTCAGAAACATACTTTCTTATAAAAAAAGTTATGCACACAGCTCAGACACTGACAGTACTGAATGATTTGAACAAAAGAACCTGTATTAGCAGGGAAGGTCACTAAGGGAGGCATATAGTAAGTATATGATTACCTGTTTGCTGTTTCCCTAACTATCTGCAGCCTGGATGTGAATTAAAAATAGCTAATTCAGTGCCTTTGGGGCTGAGACTGATTGCATAGGCAGTGGTGTATTTAAGTTTGTGCCAATCCAAATTTGCTCAGCCCCTTCCTATCAATGCCACACCTCTTCCTGTTTAAGACTCCGCTCTCTCACGTGATGCTGGTAGCCAAAGTGACGTAACATCTCAGGGGAGGGGCAGGGCAGGGCAGGGCAGGGCAGGGCAGGGCAGGGCAGGGCAGGGCAGGGCAGGGCAGGGCAGGGCAGGAAGAGCTCAGAGTACAGCACTCCCTCGCCGCCCGCAATGAGGCCAGCTCTTTGGTCCCCCATGGGAGAGATTAACAGGGCATCTTCCAGGGCGCTTTGGTGCTGCCCCCATGAAAGTGCCACACAAGGCACATGCCTTGTTAGTTTTGTTGAAGAAACAGCACTGTGCATAGGTTTGATAAGGAAGTATTTTTGGCATGAGGAGGTGTGGCTAAAGAGGCAAGTCTGTGGTGCAGCATTCTGCAAACCATGTATTTATTTTGTGCAAAAACTATAAGATTCAGCGTGCAAAAAAATACAACATATTAATCAGGCAAAAAACAATCAAATGAATTAAAGTTGTATCCAATCCAGACCCCTAAAGTACTTGAGCTTGTTGAACAGCTTTATTTGTGAAGAGTATGTCCTCTGTTTTTCATTTTACAAAAAGTACCATTTCAATAGAAACTGGCACTTTTAAAAAATGAACCTCATTACACCCCTCTGGCTGTCAACCAGACAATCAGTCTTGTTACTTCCTGGTGGAGCTAAACTCAAGACGGAGGCAATTGCGCAAGCACCTGCAAATACTTTTCATTGAGCTGCATTGGGAAGTCTGTGTTTGGACAGTTACAAAACGTCTGGGCTGGATTACAAGGGACAAGAGATCTGCAGCTTTTGCAAGCTGTTTTTAAGCTATACCACCAATGAAAAAATGCATAATTAAATGCATGCATCCTTTCATTTACTGAACAGTATTTTGCTTTGTGTTTTTGGATGTAGTGTACCTGTAAACCAAAAACAGTTTGAAGACGAGTGTTAAAGGAGTTTAAACATTGTTCTAGGTGCACAAAGAACTCCCTTACTATATTTACAGTGAGAATTGAGTTTTCACATGTCTTCCAGGTTTAACAAAAGCCATAAACCTTTTATTTAAGTGTGTATAGGGACTTGGGATAATGCCTAGGTAACTTGTATATAAGTACAATGCATTTGGGCTGATGAATACTATCTATTTCTGGTGCCCAAGAGCAGTGAGTGTTTGAGCACAGGACTTAATTTGGTGTGTTTGGTTTTGTATTATACAGCCATGTTATATTGCTGCTGGCCACCCCATGTGTGTCCTATTAAGGGGTAACAAGTGTGTAAGGGTTCATAAAAACACCCATTTCTGCCTCATTGGAGATTTAGGTTTTTTTTTAAAGCTGATCACAGCAAAGTGAATAGTTACTGTAGGACTCAACAAAGAGGTTTGCTTTGAAATGGCAGGTGAGCTTACACTAAAAAAAAAAAAAAAAACATTTTACTAGTACAAAAATGTGCATGTGAATTTTTTTACTTTTTGTCTATCATACTTTATGAATACTATAGCCCTAGCTGCTACCCAAGTATAATGGATGTTTAAGTGCAGGACTTGATTCTGTGTGTTTGTATTTACGCGGGGATAATTTGGCTTCTTAACCCCTTAAGGATACAGGACATGTGTGGCATGTCATGATTCCCTTTTATTCCAGAAGTTTGGTCCTTAAGAGGTTAATGCCAGATATTGATGTTTGATGCTTAAGAGCAAGATGATGTGAGTTGCTTGAAGAGGTGGCATACTTGAAGTGTTCTTAAAATTATTATAATAAAAATATATATATAATTTATTTTATTTGGACTTGTTAACATGCCACAAGATGATAGTTTTGGGGTTTGGAAATAACTGTGGAATTTAACATTTTTAAATCTTGCTAAGAAACTTGCCAAATTTTGCCAGCTTAGTTATTGTGACGTAACTTATCAATTCCCTATCAGTTAAGAATTACTGATTTGTGACTAGACCTATATATTTTGTAAATGTAACTCAACTTGCAATTATTGTAGGGCACAATGCTGCATTTGTTCAGACACCAATGCAATAAATAGAAAAATGAAAAAAGGGGAGGAATGCAGATAGTTTTGGAAATAGTACGTATAGTGCGCATAAAGGTGATTGCTTTTCTTTTGTACTACCTAAGGTTTATTGGACAGGATTACACTGAACTGTAGTTGTATTTATTAAGGGATAGGGTGAACCATGAGAAAGGGACCATAATAAAAGTTATAACTTTATTTTTTGGGAATACAACAAAATGCCCACAGGTCTCCTGTTTCTGTAAACATTTCATACATCATTAAGTTTCTGACTCTTATTTTCCTCTCGGCTGGCTAGACAAACATTCTGTATGTGTTTGACAAAGAAAGACAAGTCTTAAGATCCGGGCTCACCTCCAGTTCTCGTTGCACTGCCTCTGTCCTCTCCCACACTAACAAGTGACAATTATACACGAGGTTCTAGCACATGAGCATCTGTCACACGGAGAGGCAGAAATCAAACATACAATTGCACAACCTTCCTGAGTGGTGCTTGTTTCTTTAAGACACAAATGTTAACCGGCATACAGGAAGCAATCAAAGATACATATTTACAATATCACTTCTTCCAATTTCTGTCCTGTTTAGTATCTATAATATCTTCCTTAAAGGGACACTGCAAACACTTAATGCACTTTAGCTTGCTGAAGTGCTTTCTATGTAAATGGTGGAGTTCTCAAGTTTTATTTTAGAAAAAACGTGCTTTTATAAAATGAACCTTGTTACAGTGCCTTGCTGTCAGACAACTGGGCCATTTACTTCCTGGTTATTTAGCTCAGTGTAACTAAATTCAAGAGGTAACAATTGCTCAGACCACCTGCATTGCTAAGACTTTTCCTTGAGCTGTGTTGGGAAGTCTGTGATTGGATAGCCAATCTGTGGGGGTGAGGGGGGAGGAAGGGGAGGGGTTGCAAGGGATTGGTACAAGCTGATTAAATAGTATGTACTTTGGTCCAACATAAACAATATAATATAGAGGATAAATCTCATATGGTTAAATTTAGCCCAGAGCGTGACTTGCTTATTTATTTAGTTTTCCATATATGGTGTGACTGCAAATAGGTGTTTTTAGTTGTGTAATTATAGTAATATTTTGATGCAAAATAAACCATAATGCTTGTTAACTGAGTTTACTGGCCATGTAGAGGTGAAGTGGGAATGATACTTCAAAGTAGAAGATTGATGTCCTCCAGCTATCCTATGCTTACTGCAACTTGGTTATATTAGTCTAGGTACGCTGAATACTATGCAAAGTATCCCCATGACTGGGAGAACAATTCATATGCATGAACTACCCCACCCCCTCCCCCTCTAGTTTTAAGGGGGTTGTTATCTTAATATTTTGTAAAATATATAAAGAATCATGTGCCACAACCATACTTGGGAAACTCTCAGTGGAGATAATTTGACTATATTACAGGCATCTGTTTACCACCTTATTCTGATTGACAATGTGGCTAAAAGCTCTTTGTATATGTGAAATAAACAGTAGAATGTGTTTAGTGTAGTTTGGAGAATATTGTGTAATCACAATACGTAGGATGTAGTGCTCTATATAATAAAGTACATGTGGATGGAAGTTAAAAGAACTCTGGGCACCATAACAACTTAATTTCAATAAAGTTGTTATGGTGCCTGGAGGTCCTCTGCGCAATCTAAACTTAAAGGGAAACTACAGTGCCAGGAAATCAGTTCTTTTCCTGGCACTAGAGCTACCAATAATGTCCTCCCTTGGTCACGAGCCACACACCTTACCCCATGGTGCAGAAGGGGTTAAAAATCCCTTATTTGACTTACCAGAGTGCAGCACCGATGTCTTATTTATTATAGAATGCTTTCGGTTGACGCTGGATGCCCTCATTCATAGCGTAGACAGCCTTTAGAGGTGGAGTTAACCCTCAAAGGTAATTGTTGCAGGTTATTAAAAAGGCTAATTTTTATCTTGCAGGGTTAAGGGACCCAGACCACCTCAATGAGCTGCAGTGGTCTGAATACACAATACAAATAATTCACTGGTTAATAGATATACCCCAAACAAATTGTATGTATTAATGCATTTTTTCCCCTCTTTTTAATGTGTATCTAAAAACCGCAGTGCAAAGTCTTTGCAAGGCAGGTGCTCTGTGCAATCTCTGCCTTTTGAGTTTAGCTCCACCGAGCCAACCAAGCCAGAACATAACATTACCTGCTGTCTGCTTAAAAGTCAAGGGATTTAACCAGGTTAATTTATAAAAGTGTTAATTTCTTTTGAAATCTGTACTTTTTCTAAAATGGAAAAATAGGATACACTGTTCACACAAAACTTATTACAAAGCTAGAGTCTTTTAGAGGTCTGGAGTGTCCCTTTAAGTTATTTAATGGCCCAAATTCGCTCTGCCCCTCTTCTTCTAGCAAAGTCCTTGAGGATCTGTCAGACTGGGCGCTACTGATAAACTGAGGGTGTCCGCTAACATGCTCAGTCAATCCCTAGCTTCCCATCAATAACACTGCCATGATTAAAACCAATCCCAGGCGTTTTCATTGAAACTGAGGATTTGGCCTAAAGAAGAGCAGACTGGCACAGTCCGCACAACTTTTGGAGTTAAACAATTTGTAAATGGTTTAGTCCCTTCAGGTAAGATGGTGCCCAGGACCTCCAGGCATCATAAGAACTCCATCGAAAATACATTCTAATGGTGCCTGGGATGTTGCATTAACAGAAGTTTTAGTTTATTTATTTTTTTAGTTTTTTTTTTTATTTCCTTCAGTGGTATAAATTCCAGAGAAGCGACTGCTCCCATTTAAATAGTCTTAAAAAATGCTTCGCTTCTGCGTGTCACAAGTGAATTCGGCTATATGGTCTTAATACACAAGCCAGAGCCGAGATCTTGACTAGTCTTGCATTGTTCTTTGGCAAGGTGGCCATGAAGCTACTTAAGACAGATCAGTGATGCAATTATTTGTCTGCAGTTATGTACCCTTTATGTTGGAGAAAACCTGTTTAGGTTTAGGCGGGGAGAACTTTGGACAGTCACTAGAGTCTTGGAGTAATTTGCAAGTTAAATTCTCCATGAGCAGAATGTAATCATGGATATCAATGTCAACATCTGATATAATTCTGAGGACCATTCACTCTCTGTTTTGAAGTTATGCTTCTTGCTACAACTGAGTGGTCAATAACGTTATTTCTGTGTGTGGCCTAGTTACATTGGTGGATTGATATGGTGTATTCAAAGTATATTTAGAGAGTCATGGTGCTGTGGCAATATTTTGTCAAGGATTAGGGAAGGAATAATGCAAATGTTAATAGTTTTAATGAAAGAATAGAGACTTTTTTTTTGGTTGGTTTGATATTTATTTTTTATTCCCTCAGTACTAGAGGATGATATTGGTCGATATCTGTAATGCTTTCTGAACTTCGTATATTCTTTATTTTATATAAAGCTGTTTTTACTTTGTTTGGAAAAGCTGGTTATTCATTGGTATGACATGTTGACAACTATTTTTAGTTTAGCGCAGTGTTTTTAGAATGTAGTATTGTGTGTTAACGTTACAAAATTTTCATGCATTTTGAAAAAATAACTACAATATGCACAATATGTTGCTCTTTGAACCTTTTTTTTGTCTTTTAGTTCACACTAAATGCCCTGAACTCAAAACATTATCTTATGCAAATTTTCAGTGACAAGGGACCCATTACTGGCTGCCTAGGGCTTATGCAAATTATGTGTTTTATCTGTTTGGATTACCTGTCTGCAAGGGTTAAAATCATTCCAGGGTAAAGAGGGGAGGAGGTGGGGTGTCAGCATCATTTGTATAACATATTCTTTCTCTGCAACTGACTTGTGATTTTGGTCTCACCTGCGAAGGAAGAATCGAATACTGGCTGAGAAACAACCATATATACCATCCTGATCTGACATATGACTTAATTCAGGATACGGACCCTATTTTTATGCACAGAACTGGTAAGAAGAAAAATGAAACAGTTTCTATCACCATAACATGAGTTGTATGATGCTATAAGTGGGGGATTTTTTTTTTAAATAAAATAAATATATATATATATATATTCTATAGACTAAAAAAAAAAGTGGAGGGCAAATACAAAACAAAAAGTTAACTATTTGTGTTAGAGTGGTTGTGCATTTTTAATTTTTATTGTTTTCGTGGGCAATGTCACATTGACAGCTGAGATGTAAGTACTGGCACTTGGGCTAAGGCATTAAATGTGTTAATAACAATGGATAAACATGTGAAGGCAGTACATCACCTCCCATCTGATGAATATGATAATCTGGTGTGTTCCCAACAGAAATTTGAAAGTCGAATGAATTTTATTATAATATTTTCTTTTTTTGGCTTACCTGCACACTTTCGCCACTGTAAGAGTGGAACTCATTTATTTATTTTTTCCTCCCCTCAGATATTAACATGAGCAGAGAGCCAGATTCCACAGAGGAGCCTCAACACCGTGGCGGACACCTTGATATTGGTAAGGAGTAGTTGTGTTGTGTGTTTTTTTGTTTTTATATTTATTTCTCTATATAGATAAGCATGGATTTGGGAAAGAAACTAGGCTAACTTTTTATCCATATCATTTAGAAATGGAATTTGATCATGAATTTTTACATGTTCTTAAAATATGATATTTATTTATCAGCCGTATTTAATTTATCATTAACATTTAATATATTTACAGCTCAGAGTTTGGAAGTTAATTGCATGTAGATCTAAAGGCTCAAATACTTGAAGCATGCATGTATTAAACATATTAATATTCTAAATGATTAATCTATGTAAAGACTGGGGATACTGTGTGTTTAGTGAACTTGCACTGCTGCATGGTTTTGTATGACTGTATTTGAACTGTTATGGGATAAGTTTAAGAAGTTTGAAACTGATTTGAATCATAACTCTTGTCTCGTGTTTTGTATGTATGTGATGCAGTACCATGATCTGTATTGTACTTTGCACATTTGTTGACTATTGCAGAGGTGGGACATGTTTCTGTCTTTACATTTGTGATACAATTGTATTTTCAAAGGAAAAAAAAAATATTTTATATCTATAACTTATTTTTATTTTTTGATCAGTCTTTCTGCACATTTATGTTTACTTTTCATCTTTGTATGCATTGTACTTGCAGAATTGTTTGCCCAATGTATAGTGCAAAGAAATACTGTTTGAACCTTTGTCACTACCTCCATCTGTGATACCTGATAACTCACGTCAAATGCAAATCCACTATTCTCCAAGACAGTTTATTTCCATATGAGTTCTAAACAGTACTTGGCTCATAGGTTAATTGCAATGTTTTGGAAAAAAAATGTTCTAATGTTAAGTAACTATGGTTACTGTTAATATTTTGATATACATGACATTGGGATTCAAATGTGAACAGCTTTTTGACTTATTTAGACACCTTGTCACTTAAAAATTAGAAATTGCAGCTAGGGTTCTTGCTGATCATCTTTAAATATTCAGGAAACCGAAATCAGCAGCAGAAAAGGGGTTAAAATGATTGCAAGAAGTCAAGGAAGAACAAAGAAAATGTGTTGGAGAATTTGAAATCTGTGACAAAACAAATTAAAGTAACACTCCAAGAATATCACCACTAAAACTTGCTGTAGCACCTATGGTGCCAAGAGTGCCCTGGCACCCTTGCCTGGCTAAGAAGTCAAATTTTGCAAATGTTTTGACAACATATATGGCGTATGCTGGTCGCTGCCTCTTCTGGAGTCAGAAGCTCTAGCTATGTGCTTAGGATTGCTCCACTGACAAGACCAGTGCTTGCTGCAATACACTTAATATTCCTCCATAGAGAATCATTGCATTAAATGATTCTCTCTGTGGCCAAACTGTGATGACCGTGTGCATCATGGTATGTTGGCGTATGAGAGCCAGTAAGGAAGATTACCAGCTCTCAAACCCAATCCTAATCATTTGCCCAATTTAAATTAACACTATATAGAGTTATGAATACACATTTTGTTAAAATTGTAGTTTTACCTATCTCAAAATGCTGGTCTCCAGCGTGCAGCTCTGCCTCTTTGGCTAAGATCAAGATCAATGATCTCCCCTAATCCAGTGCTTTCCCATGCACATGCGAGACAAAATGTAGGCATTATCTTCAGCTGCAGGGTTAAAACAGGGGCACATGGCATCCAGACTATTTAATTGAGATGAAGTTGTGTGGGAGCCTATAGTCTTACCCAGGCTTATTGTCAATTTTGGGAGTTGTAGTCAATCAACATCTGGATGGGTGCTCCTTTAGAGGAACACTATAGAGGCATCATAAAAATGAGGTTAAGGTGCCAGGAAGTGCCAGACGTTGGCTCACCTTAAATGACCATTCTAGAATGGTTTAACCCCAAAGTCTGTGTTCCAGCACCGAATCTAACTGCCGGTGTCCTTCAGCTTTCTCAAAATTCTGAAACCAGAAGGCTCTTCAAGAATCAGACTGCAGTGACACTGAGAGTCATTGGAGTTCCTTCCATTCAGCATTAAACTGGCTTAGCATTAAAAACCGTCCCCAGCAGGACATTCCATATGTGCTACTTTGGCTAACGAGGGAACGGCTTGGGAAGCAATGGGTGGTTGTGATCGACTGAAAGCAGTCAGCTGACACTCTCAGCCAATCACATTGCTCACATTGCTCATTATTGGTATGTGTGTAATCACTGCAATACATCTGTGACCAGGCTGCAGGTGGTCATGGATCCTCATTCCATGTTAAACTGCTTGAAGTATGATTTAATACTGAATTGAGAGACCGCAATAGGAGACTCCAGGCATTACAACCAAATTAATGAGATTATATGGTTATAATGCCTACAGTATCACTTTAATTGTTCTTCTGTACTACATTAGCAGGTACCAGAATTCAAGGAACACTATAGTGTTGGGAATACAAACCTGTATTTCTGACACTATAGTTGTAAACACGGTTTGTCACCGGCCTTCCTTTAAAAAAAGTAGTTTAACTCTTTTTTTTTTTTTAAACCCCAGGGCAAAGTCGGTCATGTCACGGCTGGTTCTACCTCTTTGTTCAACCTCCATGACTGGGATCATCAAATGTGAAAATCTCAGCCATTCCAATGCTTTACCATAGGAAAGTGTGGCAAAACACTGCACTAATCAGCATCTCGTGAGAGATGCATTGTATCAAAGAATCGCTATGAGAAATGTTCATGGAGATACTAAACGTCAGTGATGCACACTGTGTTGCAATGAGCCAGGAAGCCGTTCGACTGGCCGTCTGAGTGCCACTAGAGGTGTTCTTAGGCAGTAATGTAAACACTGCCTCTTCTCTGAAAAGGCAGGGTTTACATTTTAAAAGTCTGCAGGCCAGGGACATGCTACAGACATTAAGTTGTAGTTGTTCTAGTGACCATAGTGTCCCTTTAACATGTGAAATGTGAGAGAATATCCAACATAGCAGAGGCCCACAGCAAGCAGGGCACAAAACCATGCTGAATATTATACATGCATGTGGGTTTGTCTGCAAATAATCTTCACCTCTTAAAGAAACATCTCCTTAGATTTTGTTCTCTGATTAGTTAGCATAGGGCAGACAATGCAAAGTTCTTTCGTAAAGCCATTCCATGCATTCTGTGCTTTTCTTCCTACCTGTACCTCGTGTTTTTTTAAAAATGATTGTGCTTAATTTTTAAAGTTATTAGAATTGGCTATCTGGATACTGCTTTAGTAATGTTTTTAGGCATGCTGGTTATCTGTCATGAGTGCGATTGTCAGCCTCCCATACTGTAACAGAGAAAGACACTTCTGTTGAAAGAGGAACAAAGAGCTGCAGGGGATTTTTCATTTTTCCAAATTGTTTTTTGTTAATCAGTTCTTTGTATAAAAATATTTATATATTTTAACTTAAAGGGTTACTCCAAACAAAAAAGTATTTGCTTTTTTTAAAATTTATTTATTTTAAAGGCTTCAGTTAATGTAACCCTTCTTTTATTGTTCCTACCCCCTCAAAAAAAGTTTGTATGTAATCCAGGTTGTATTATACATTCTCTTGTCCTCTACCAGAGGCCTAAACATTTAAGGGCTCTGCACAGTATCTTGACTGTTTTAGAATTGCACTCTTCTGGACAAAGTTCTTAATTCCCCACCTGGAATCTGCTGATGCCACTCCAAAAATCTCCCTTCTACCTCTCGGTCACTTCTCTTGGATCTTCCATAGTGCTGAATTTGTAGGGTTGCGTTTGCTTCCTGTTTGGCCGAATGGCACTGGGCAATGTTTTCAGGTACATTTGAAAAGGAAAGTTGACAGTTCTCTTCTGATCAGTTGGAGTCCGTTAATAAAAGTGCCAGTTACATACAGAAGTGGCATTTTAATTTATTCCGTTAAATGAAGAAAACAGCCCAAGTTCGCTGCTGTGGGAGAATGGGTTGAGAGAGGACAACTCCTGTTGCTGTCCAATGGCCACATAGTGCTGATCAGATGTCCAATATGCAGAGAATTTGTTAGCTAGTCCACCACTCTTGTTGTGGGTTGCCTTATAATGCCCGAGTGATGCTACCAGGGTTGGTTACACCTCTGGTAGCAAATGGCTTAAAGGAACAGTCCACTGCTCAAATACAAAAAAAATCATGATTTAGTTTAGTATACCCAATTAAAACCATGTATGCATTAGCTGACGTAGGGACGGTATGATAAGTAGGCAATGGGAAATTGCTCCTCGCCCCCCCCCCCCGCCCTTCCTTTCCTCACCCTATTCCTCCATCTTTGTCTATCTTTTCTATCTATAATTTTCTCGTTCATAACCGAAAAATAAAGTTGACAGCCAGTAGCTGGACATACAGAGGAACACTGACAGGCATACATTATTGCTAGAAGAAGTAAACGGTGGTTCCTAGGCAACCACTACACGCAGGTTTCTAAGACACAACCCCTTAAAACTAAAGAGGACGGGCAGTAGCTGGACATACCGAGATATTCTGACGGGCATTCAAACTTGCAATACTGTACCCTGTATGTTGGATATACATTATATGATGTCATCGATGCATGCGCAATGTTCCCTGCCGACAACATCGACTTCTTGCACCATGTATGCTGTTCTCTATGTCAATGGATGCGCATTATGTGATATTCCCGATGTAGGTGCAGTATTCCCTGTCAACAAAACCTAAGTATTGCACCGTGGAAGACGTATTTATGTCAATGGTTGTGCGTTGTGCGATGTTTTCGATGTATGTGCATTATTTCCCGTCAACAAAACCGAATTACTGCACCACGTATGATGTATTTATGTCAATAGATGTGCATTCTGTGATGTTCTCGATGTATGTGCATTATTTCCTGTCAACGCAAATAAAGAATTAAAAAAACAAACAAAAAAAAACATGTATGCATTTAATTAAAGGAGCACTTCAGCTTGCTGAAGTGCTTTATGGGTGAGGCGTACCCCAGTTTAATCCCAGTTTATAAAAGTGCTGGTTTCTTTGAGAAATCAACTTTTATAAATGTATTTATGGAACCCTCCCCCCCCCCCCCCCTCCTTGCTGTCAAACAGCCAGGGATGATCCCTTCCTACTTCCATTGGCTCCCCTGAGCTAACGGAAGTGGCAGGCATGCTCCACTTGAGTGTGCCTGCCTCTTTTTCCCCTCACAGACCTCAGACCAGCTCCTCAGCAGAAGCAACGCAACAGTGTGCACGTGAGGACCAAGTCAGGCTTCTCAATGAGAAGCCTCTGGTTATTTCCCTGTGAAGAGACTGAAAGTCTCTTCTGCGGAAAAAGGAGAGGACTTACAAAGGCTGCATTGGGGAGGTATCTACTAAACTGTGGGGGGGGGGTTGTTTTTTTATTATTAAAAGTGTGGAGTAGTCCTTTAACTCAACCAGACTTTATGCGGTGTCCAATCACATACTTACCAATGCAGCTCAATGAGAAGTCTTTGCAAGGCCGGTGCTGTGGACAATTGCTGCCTTTTGAGTTTAACTTTACTGAGCTAACCAAACCAGGAAGTAAGAAATAGTTTGTCTGGCTGCCAGGGGGGTTGTAACAAGGTTAATTTATAAAAGTGTAAATTTCTATTGAAATTTGTACTTATTATAAAATGAAATATAGGGACACTTTAAAGTAACACTAGTCAGGAATACAACCTTGTATTCCTGACCTTTTATAGTGTTTACAACCACCATTTAGCCCCCCTAGAGCCCTCTTGCCTCCCTAAATATAGTAAAATCTTACTTGTACTCAACTCGGCGTCTGCTGACCTCATCAGAAGTGATGGTCTGAGCCAATCACAATGCTTCCCCATAGGATTGGCTGAGATAGTCAAGGAGGCAGATCAGAGACAAACACAAGCACAAGTCACACATCCCTGGCCAATCCGCATCATGAATTGGATCAATGCATCTCTATGTGGAAAGTTGTGTATGCATGCAGAAGGTGGAGACACTGAATGGCTGTGCAGCACTGCCCTAGGAAGCACCTCTAGCAGCCATCTGAGGAGTGGCCAGTGGAGTGATCACTAGGTTGTAATGCAAGCATGTCAAACTCAAATGCTAGCACTGGCCACATAAACAAGGTTTAAGTTTATGTGGGCTGCAAAAAAACCCCAAAACTTTTAATTTTTCATAGAAACATAGCTTTGTTTTGAAAAGTACAGTATAAAAAAAAATAAACGTCCCCACTCCCCCGCCCCCTACTAAACCCCGGCCCTTGTTTAAAAAAAAAAAATTAGCCAACAAGCAGACTCAACTCATGTTGCCGCTGCCAGTATGCGACTCTGGAGTCCAGCCTCTGGTATACCCCCAATGGCGCCGTCCACACCCTGTGCCAAGGCGGATCCTCCCGCTACTCCTTGAAATCCTGTAATGGTGGAGAATGTTGACGTCACGTCGGAATGTGATGTGGCATTGCCTCTGTGCACCTCCAGATCCTCCACTGTTCAGCCGTGGCCATCGCAACACTGACATACACACACTCTCACTGACGCACACTCTCACTGACAAACACACACATTAACATCATTTGATTTATTGCTGCCTACCTTTGGGAGCTGGTGTGGGGCCTCTTCTCTCGGGAGCTCAGTCTTCCTGATCCTCACTGCTCCTTCACGCACGCAGTTTAGTGCTTCCGGAATATGACCTCATATTCCGGCATCACTACAGAGGGAGCAGTGAGGAGCAGGAAGAATAAGCTCCCTCGCTGCCGCCAGGGACCTCTCCTCTGGCCGGTACCGGGTAAATTTGAGCAGAGAAGGCACCTGCAATGTAAGGAGAGCAGGTGCCTACTCTACCTTAGTGATTATGGCAAACTCTTTTGGGCCGCAAATATATTCATTGCGTGCCGCGAGTTTGACATGTTTGCTGTAATGTAAAAACTGCATTTTTTGAGGGGGGGAATTGGGAGGGGGGGAAGGGGGGGAAGTGTTTACAGCAAGCATGTCAAACTCGAGCCAAATAAACAAGGTTTATTGTTTGTGGGCCGCAAAAAACCTAACTAAAATTTTCATAGAAACTTAGGTTTTTGAAAAGTACTGTATTAAAAAAATAAAAAATAAACACATCCCCCTCTACTAAATCCCAGCACCCCCTTCTAGCCAACAAGCAGACTCCACTCACATTGCCACTGCTAGAATGTCCAGCCTCTGGTATACCCTCAATGGCGCTGTCCGCACCCTGTGTCCAATCTGATCCTCCCGCTACTTCTTGAAACCCTGTGAAGGTGTAGCAGGTCGACATCATGTCAGAATGTGACGTGGCATTGCGTGCCTCCATGCACCTCCAGTTTCTCCACTGTCCAGCCTCTGCCATAGTGACACAGGCACACTGACTGACAGACGCGCACTCGCATCATTTTATTTATTGCACCCTACCTTTGGGAGCTGGTGTAGGGATCTTCTATCTGGAGATCTGTCTTCCTGCTGCTCACTGCTCCCTCACACTCGCAGTTTAGTGGTGACGGAATATGTCATATTCAGTCACCTGGCATCACTACAGACGGCACTCGAGAGAGAGCAGTTAGGAGCAGGAAGTCCGAGCTCCTCCAGCGACCTCTCAGAGTCCCAGCCGGGTAAATTTTTAGCAGAGTAGGCACCTGCAATGTGGAGAAAGCAGGTGCCTACTCTGCTTTAACACTAAGGATGTCTCAAACTCTTGTCTTGCCGCGACGATGTTCATTGTGGGCTGCGAGTTTGACATGCTTGGATTACAACAAAAAGCCTGAAGGGAAGGATTATACTCATGAGAACAAATACAATAAGCTGTAGTTCTGGTAAATTTAAATGGACATTATAACTCTGTATACACAGTATTACATAGTGAAATATTGTACTTACAGACTCCAGGTGTCATGACCACTTTAAATCACTGAAGCATTTACAGTACTTGGAGTAATTCTTTAACTTAATATAGTGTGTTGTGATTCTTAAATCTTGCAAAACATTTATGTAACAAACTGGATTTTTCCTGCCTTCAATTGGCTAACTATGGCTGGGTTAGATTTTATGACTGTGTGGGACGTGTCTGTGTGTATATAATTAAACTTGGGTAGTTGCTGAATGGCATGTGAAATATTGATAACCAAATCATTTTGTAGTAGATGGAAGCAGAGAAGTTAAACGTGTGATGTGACACTTTAACATTGGAAGTCTTTCTACTGACTTTCTCTACCTCTGTTCTATTTTCCCTTATTTTGTTCTCACCTTTTCTTTTTCTTTTTCTTTTGTTTTTTTTCGCCTCTTTAGCAACATTTGAATCTTGCTGGAAAATGTTGACTCTGCTGGTGCCTGGGAATGGGCTTCCTTAAAATACAGAGGAACCACTCTAGAGCACACTGGAGCGTAGATCACATTTTTATTCCATGTTTGCATCGGACTTTGAGTTCCTTTTTTTTTTTTTTTTTTTTTTTTTTTTTACACGGGCCGTTCATATTTATGTGAAAATTAAGCTATTACTGTTTTAATGCTTAACAAGAGGCCCCACCATCAAATCCATCTGAGCTTCTTGGGCTAATGAGAAAGCATTCCGGCAGGGGACACTATTAAATAAGCTGTGCTGGGACATGCCTGGGTCACCCCATCCATGGGCTTCGAGCGGGGGATATTAAAACAAAGCACTTGCTTTGATTGCTGTTTTTGTTTAGTTATTGGGAACACTGACTTTAAGGATGAGGGGTTTTGTATTTTAGGTCCCCTACCCACTCAAGGGTTGGGCCTTTAAAACAATTCTGGGTTGGTGGACAGGTCATTAATACTCCCACCTGCAGCTAATGGTCCTCCCTCCTTTAGTTTTAATATCCCATCCTTCCTTAAAGACAACATGTTGGCGGTCTACAGTAGCATGTCCACCCCAATTATTTAATTGTAAGTCCCCATCTGATGCCTGCACCACCCAGGTATTACAGGCCACTTTTTGTGCCAACTGGACAAAAATAGCTTCCCAATCATGGTTTTCTACTACTGAGAGTATGTGATGAACATCATGAATATTCCAGTTTTACAGAATCTTAATCATCTCTTTTCATTATAATTGGGCAGTAATCATGCATTTGGTGAAAATATTATTTCTAATGCCATAGGATTCCTAGCGCTTGCTTTGTATTGCTTGCTGGGATCAAAAACTGCTTTTGATAGCCAAGCCATCCATAATGCAAGTGATAATAAACAGTTCCCGAGAGGTTATGCACTCTGCAGGTGCCAACAGCAATTCTCACTTAGACCTGTTTTTTAAACCTAAATTCATGGTATTTTCAAATTTACATTTTTTTAATATTTTTTTTTATAATGATATCAAAGATCAAGGGAATGACCTGAACTACTCACTGCATTATCTATCAGTACATCAATTCATTTTAAAGTCTAACCTGCAAATAAAAGTACATCAGATGCTCCAATTTGCAAGCTGTGTTATAATGTGAGGGGGCTGAAGAAAAAGTGGAGCTGTTAAGGAGAGTAATGGATCTGACCAGGGAAATCGGATGATGGACAATGGTTGGATTACATAAGCTGAAAAGAGACCTGCGTCCATTAAGTTCAGCCTTTCTCACATTTGTTGCGGTTGATCCAAAAGAAGGCAAAAATAAACAATTTCAAGCACTTTCCAATTCTGCAACAAATTACGTAAAATTTCCTTATTGACCCCATAATGGCAGTCAGATCTCTCCTTCAATCAAGAAATTACATTTTTTTTTTCATTATATTTATATAGTGAATATTATGTTTTTAAAGTATTCATCCAGTCGTTTTTAAACATCTGTACAGACTCTGATATAAACACCTATTCAGGCAGGTAATTCAACACCATTATTATTCTTACTGTAAAAATCCACTTTATTTTTCTTAGACTAAATCTCATTTCTACCAGCAGGGCCGGTGCTTGGATTTTTAGGTACATAGGCGAAGATGCATTTTTCCGCCCCCCCCCCCAAAAAAACATCTTCACCTATGTGCCTCTTAACCAGCCCCGCTCCCCTCCCCGACCAATAGTGGTCCCTTCCTGCCCCTTAGTGTTCTTCTCCCCTCCCCCCTCTTTTCCCTGTCTCTTGGTGTTTCTCTCCCATTCCCTCCCTGTCCCTTGGTGCACCCCACACCCCATTAGTGGTTACACTCCCCTTCCTGGTGTGCCTTCTACCTCTATTGTTGCATTGCCTAGCGGAGCAGATCCCCTAAAGGAGCTTCAGTTTTCTGTACCCGGCCGAACTGACAGGGAGTGCTCTCTCTGTGAGCACCTCCTGTCAGTCTGGCCAGGTACAGGAAACAGAAGCTCCTGTACTGCGCTCTGCTCCGCTACACTCTGTACACACTGACAGTCACACGCTCAATGACAAGCACACAGACGTCACTGACAGACACAGACTCATTGACACTCATTGACAGACACACGGATAGTCACACACATACTCCATGACGAACATACTCTCACTGACTTGACAGACACACACTCATACACTGACAAACACACTCATCATACACTGACAGACACACTCCTAAACTCACATGCACACACACAGACGCACTCACTCACACACGCTGTCACTCATAGACGCACGCTGTCACTCACAGACGCACACGCTGTCACTCACAGACGCACACGCTGTCACTCACAGACGCACACGCTGTCACTCACAGACGCACACGCTGTCACTCACAGACGCACACGCTGTCACTCACAGACGCACACGCTGTCACTCACAGACGCACACGCTGTCACTCACAGACGCACACGCTGTCACTCACAGACGCACACGCTGTCACTCACAGACGCACACGCTGTCACTCACAGACGCACACGCTGTCACTCACAGACGCACACGCTGTCACTCACAGACGCACACGCTGTCACTCACAGACGCACACGCTGTCACTCACAGACGCACACGCTGTCACTCACAGACGCACACGCTGTCACTCACAGACACACACACACACACAGACACACATCACATACATTCACTAATTATGTTAATAAATATACATTTCCCACCAAGCCTCCTTACCTGGAGAGCTGGTGTGGATGATGCATCCTTCCCTGGGGTCCTGCTGAGCGGCGTGCGGCTGTGCTGTGCGGAGATCAGACGCGGCGAGGGAGCTCTAATCTCACCGCTCTGCTCCCTTGCACGCTGTCTGCTGATACCGCGGGAGCCGAAATATGACGTCATATTTCGGCTCCCGCGGTATCAGCAGACAGCGTGCAAGGGAGCAGAGCGGTGAGATTAGAGCTCCCTCGCAGCGCCTGATCTCCGCACAGCACAGCCGCGCCGGGGGCCGAGATGGTGGCCCGGCAGGAGGGAGAGCTTCCCTCCTGCCGGTCACTGAAATTTTGCGCCCCCAGAGCCCGTGCGCCCTAAGGCGGCCGCCTGTGCCGCCTTATGGACGCACCGGCCCTGTCTACCAGTCTAAATGTGTGACCTAATGTCCTATGTTTAGTCATGTTTATGAATAGATTTCCGGACAATGGTTTGTATTGGCCCTGAGTATATTTTTATAATGCTATCATATCCCCTCTGAGATGACTTCTAAACTAAACTGATTTAGACTTGTTGCATTCCTTTTTATTAAAGGGACACTAGTCACCTGAACAACTTTAGCTTAATGAAGCTGTTTTGGTGTATAGAACATGCCCCTGCAGCCTCACTGCTCAATCCTCTGTCATTTAGGAGTTAAATCCCTTTGTTTATGAACCCTAGTCACACCTCCCTGCATGTGACTTGCACAGCCTTCCATAAACACTTCCTGTAAAGAGAGCCCTATTTAGGCTTTCTTTATTGCAAGTTCTGTTTAATGAAGATTTTTCTTATCCCCTGCTATGTTAATAGCTTGCTAGACCCTGCAAGAGCCTCCTGTATGTGATTAAAGTTCAATTTAGAGATTGAGATACAATTATTTAAGGTAAATTACATCTGTTTGAAAGTGAAACCATTTTTTTTTTTCATGCAGACTCTGTCAATCCTAGCCAGGGGAGGTGTGGCTAGGGCTGCATAAACAGAAGCAAAGTGATTTAACTCCTAAATGACAGTGAATTGAGCAGTGAAATTGAAGGGGAATGATCTATACACTAAAACTGCTTTATTTAGCTAAAGTAATTTAGGTGACTATAGTGTTCCTTTAATTTTGTAGCCCACCTCTGCACTTTTTTCTAGTACCATAATATCCTTCTTTGGAGCAGGTGTCTAAAATTGCACAGCATATTCAAGGTGTGGACTTACCATTGATTTATATAGAGGCAAAATTATACTTCATCTCAAAAGAATAGCCTTTTTTTGTACATAATAGTTTACTATCCCTAACAGCTGCTGATTGACATTGTACATTGTTGCCTAGTTTCTATTCTATAACTGTTCTCAAATCTTTCTTGTGTGTTATTTCTAATTCACTACCATTTAGGGTGCAAGTTGCTTGTGCATAACACTTTTTTCTACATTAAATTTCATCTGCCATTTGAGTACACAGACCCAAAACATTATTTAAATCCCTCTGCAGAAAATCAATATCCTGCTCACATTGTATTACTTTAATTTGTCATCTGCAAACACTGAAACCTAGCTTTCAATGCCTATTTCAAGATCATTTATAAATATGCGAAATAAAAGTGAATGCAAAACAGAACTCCCGACTTACCACTTTTGCTTAGCTTCTAAATTTACGATTAATGACAACTCTCTCTTTAAGCCAATGCCCTGCCCATTGTGTGGAAGCGTATCAAGCGCCTTGGCAAAATCCAAGTAGATCAAATCCACTGCAACACCCTCATCTATACTTGTACTTATTTCCTTTTTAGAATGCAATCGGGTTCAGGGTGAGTGCAAGACTATTTTGTGCCATAGTCAAGACCAGCTACTTGCACGACCCCCACCATAAAACAAAAATGGCTAACTTGTGTGTGTTTATTACCCCAACCATTTGTGCCTCTTTCTCCCCTGCCTCTTTGTGGTCTCCTGTGAGGCTGGGTAAAGGATACAGAAGATGCTCTACTGTGGTCTGCCCAGCCACGCTATATGCAGTGACTGGCAGGAGAGGGAAGTTCCTTTAATTCTACACTTGGCCCACTTTGTATTGTGGGTGAATACAGTCAGGCCTCGGAGCTTTGTTTGCATTCATTTTCTTTAGTTGTTGTAGCACCTTGTCTTGATTCATCCAATCATAACTTTTCTCCAAGTTGTTTGCAGCAAACATTTGCATATCTCTTGCCATATGTTCCTCCTTGTATACTGAGAAAATTGTCTGCCTTTTCCTGGGAGCCATTAACTCTCACCCTCAATCACCATTTTCCATGCATTATTGGCTTCCTTATATCTTTTATATGATGCATCTGGCTCGTCTGACTTAAATGCATTAAATACCCTTTTCTTACTTTGAATTTCTTGGTTGGCTTTCACACTAAGCCACATTGGTTTCTATTATATTATTAAAAACCAAAGAAAAAGTTACCTGCGTTCTCTCCTTAATCCCTATGTATATTTAAACACATGGAGGTCATTTAGTTACTCAAATGGCCACTGGAGGGAATGCCCGCCTGCCAATCTCAAGGCAGACTCCCCTAGACTGGTCCTACTCTAACCTTTTACATTGCTTCCTTGAGCTTCTGGCAAAAATATCTCTGAGACAGGGGTATTTTTTTATATACACACCTATATACTTGTTAACCCTTAATAGGGAACACCTGGGATGGGCGGCAGCATTGAAACCTAGCTGTGTGATACAAAAAGTGAATACAAATACATAGTATTTTTGTGCAGGTAACTTTTTTTTTTTCTTTGGTTTTTACTATATGTATTAGCTGATGTGTACTGTAGTCATTGCTGCCGCCCAGGAGTGATGGGAGTGAGCGCAGGACTTTTATTTTTGTATTATATTTATTACCCAATAGTATATATACTGTATATTTATAATAATTGTTTGAATATAATTTATCCCTAGTGTTTTTTTTTTGTTTTTGTTTTTTACAAAATAATTTCATGACAATCAATATGTTGTAAAGCTGCACTTATTGAAATTGGCATTTTTAAAATTGTTTTAGTATTCCACACTTGCTTTTTTGCATTTATTTCTAGACCACATAGTATGATCACAATTTCCCAAGTGCTTCCCTACATGAATGTTGGTCAAAAAAACCCATCAACAATGGGTCTCAGAAAGAAGAAATAACATAGATTAACACTAAAAGGAAGGGAAAAGAAAGGGATTTGGGAACTGTACCTTAAAAATAGGTTAAAGCTTCAATCTGTATGTAGTGTGTGAATTTGCTGTATGTGTAATGAGCTCTGTGTGTGGTGTGGCTGGATGTGGTGTGTGTTCGTGCTCTGTGTAGTCCCTTACTGCTTGGGTTTTCTTCAAGGAAGGGAGTCTGTAATCCCTGGTGGTCCAATGGAAAGGTCATACTCTATGGTGGTCTGTTGGGGTTCCTGAGTCCCTAATGGTCCAGCAGGGACTCAGTTAGTCAGAGCAAACTGGGAACAAACTGGTTGTGCACTAACTCACCAGAGAGCACTGGATTGCAAGGAAGCCATATTACTGAGGTCTGCACCTGCCAACTCTGTTTACCCCCTACACCTCCTCCCCTCCCCACACCCAAGGCAGACCTGTAATGCTAAAAGAATAAAAATAGCTGCATACCTGGCCAGAGAGCTGGATTAAAGTTGCCCAGGACCCTTAGCAGGGTGATGGACTGGGCCCCCTCCTAGAGCCCTGGGATCTGTGTGTGCGTGTGTGTGAAGCTAAAAGCTGTATAAGGTTGCTGAGTGCCTAGTGTTATGTAATTGTGTGTGTGTGTGTGTGTGTGTGTGTGTGTGTGTGTGTGAATGTGTTTCTGGGACAGAATACTAAAAATAGCAACAGAATGTAACATATCTGCACTTTCCATTAGGAAAGCACTGGGAGGCTATTGCACATCCATAGAAAAATGTCACACTGCGTCATCAGTATTTCGTCATATGCAACCAATGCATCTCTATGGCGAACGTTCAGTGTCTACATGCAGACCGTACGGTGGTTCCTGTAATTCAGTGTCTTTGACCTTATTCATTCTTGGCTGTATCCAAATCAGTAACAATGACTTGATGAAACCTAACTTTGTCAATAATTTGTGATTAGTTATTGTATCCAAAGGAGAATTTATCTGCATTTTTGTCACCAAAGATACATTCCTGTGCTATCCTGTTTTTTTTTTTTTTTTTTTATCATTTAACAAAAATTATTATCCTTGGTATGAAGTTGCATCCATATCTGATTGCAGCAATGTAATCTTAACACCAGCATGTAAGGAGTTAAAATCGCTCAGTCTTGCCAAAGAAACACAAAATAACCGATCCATTTCTAATTACTGTACTATCTCAAAAAGGCATTTGGTGTGAAATAAAAAAATAAATAAAATTGATGCTCAGAAAGCCTTATCTTTTCAAGGACAACGGTCTCCTCAAAATGATTTTTAAAGGGACACTCTAGTCACCCAGATGACTTCAGCTCAATGAAGTGGTCTGGGTGCCAGGTCCCTCAGGTTTTAACCCTTCAGATGCAAACATAGCTATGTCAGAGAAACTGCTATGTTTACATTTGGGGTTAAGCCAGCCTCTAGTGGCTGTCTTCTGGAGGGAGCCCAGCTGCTGAAGGTGTTCTAACGCCACGGGAGGGGGACACTTGGGGTGGTGGCACAATAGTGTCAGGAAAAACGCTTTGTTTTCCTGACACTATAGTGATCCTTTAATGTAATCATTTAATCAAGTGTTAACCTAATCGAAATCATTGGATACTTACAGCTACTACAAGGTTTAACTTTACTAGCCTAGTTTCTCCCTCTGTACGATTTTATTGTGGGGGTGCAGCCCAGTGGTTATTTTATTTTATTTCACCCTGCATCTTATCCAACAGTATAATGATGATTATCTCTATCCCGGGCTTATCTTTCATTTATGTTGTATTAGGCAAAGCTAAGCTACGTTTCCTCAAAGTCTGATGCTGGGATGGAGTGTAGGATACTTTTACTTTGTTATAAAAACAAGCCGTCCCACCATCCTTGCTTATCAGGGAAATGACCTCATAGATCAATTCATTGCAGGCTGACCTCTAAAGTATTTGAGTGTTGGGGTGGTGTGGGCTACCAGGCAATCAAAATTTATATTGTGTTTGTTTTTATGCACTTGTCTTTACTATACCTGCCTACAAATCAGCATCCAGTGAGAAGTCCTATTTCTACTCCGTATTTTTATTCTTATACTTACTCTTCTCTCTGTACATTAGCCCGGTTTTACTTTTGCATTTAACAACCATCCTATAGGGTGGAACGACATTCTGTTGTTGCTAAGCTACTCCGTGCGTATGCTTCACTTGGTTACTCGATTTTAGTTTTTTAACGCCAAGCACTGTCTCTTTTCTTGCTATAATTGTTAAAAATGTGCATTATTAACGCTATGCCACACAATTTTACTACTATGCCTTTTGAATTGCTTGCTATAGCTGTTGTGGCTCTGCAGGTATGTCTGTAACTACACCCTGTTCCAAACTTTTATGCAAATTATATTTTTCTAATTTACCTAAATAATTGATGTAAATAACAGCATAATTCTCATGTTATCAACTATTAAAAGTACAAATCATTTTTTTTTAACTAACCTTCTAATGATAACAGTATTTTTTTTTTTTTTAACATAAATGCACTGATCCAAATTATTACGCACAGTAAGTTTCAAAACACTTTATAGGTTGTAAAGAACTTAAAATTGTCATTTGTTGTGTTTGCAGCATATTTACTGAAATCAAAAGCTATTTATTTTTTTTTTTCAATTCTTTATTTTTGTGGTGCAAATAGTATCAGGGCATTACATCGACATGTTATTAACATTTAACAAAGACATTTCGAGTAAAAAGATCCAATAACATGTTATGAAGAGCAGCACCGTTGTTTTTTTTTTTTTTTTGTAAGGCAATTGGAACATTATTATGCATGCCGACATTGTATAACTGAGATAACGTTTTAGGAACAAAAGTGTCGTTAACATAAGGTTTTAAAGACATTTAAGGCGTATATACGCTGAGAATGGACGACTGTATAAACATATAAACCTGTAAAGATTGCAGTGCTGATGTTACATGGGATATTCAAAAATAAAGAGTAAGAAAGTAAAACAAGGGTGAAATAAGTAAAAGCAGTTGCTGACGCATATAATACATAGCTCTAAAGCATATAAGGCTTATAAATGCTGACACTACGCCGTTTTATGTGCAGTTGAGGAATATCTGTGCTGTCATTGCGTGCCTATATTAACACGAGCATGTAACAGGAGTCTTAGGGACGTGTGTTGATAAAATGTATGGTTGTAAGGGCAAGGGTGGCTATAACGCCTAGTTTGAGATTGTTTTAGCGTTGAGTATGTCGACCGTGAGTGACTTTTATGCATTTGAATGCGGTGTCCTTTTGTTATCACTACAGGGCTTGTGAAATTTATAAGGAGTATATATGCTGCTAGTGTTGGATATGATATACCAGGAAGGGGTACATATGTCGACATAAGAGTCAGGAGCATTAATGGCTGTCAATAAACATCGTTAGGCATATACTATGTATTGTGGGGTGCCGCTCAGTGACCCCTGAGCGCGGGGGGGGGGGGCGGGAGGGGCACCGGTTAAGTTGTTATAGAGACCGGCGTGGTGCTGTCAGGAGCAAACAAGCAAACTGAAGGGTATAACATCTAACTTTAACTAAATACATGGGTAACCAGAGGGTGTTACTATGTGGTTTTCAGTCTGCAATTTTCTCGCCATCAAGTGTCCCCTGCGGCTTCAGCCTGTGTCAGTCCCGGCTCGGGGTGTAAACGGGACTATCGCGGAAATGTCCCAAGTTTCTGTATGTCCCAAGGCGGTCGGCTCAGGCCGAGCAATGCCTAGCTTTTGCAGGAAAGATGTAGCTTCGTCCGCCGTGGAGATAGTATGGTTGCGGCCGTCTTTCGTGGCTATCGGGGTTCGTAAGGGCCCCCACTTGTATGCGGTTCCAGTTGTTCTCAGTGCTTGCGTGACCTTTTGGAGGGATCTTCTCCAGGTAAGGGTGGAGCGGCATAGGTCCTGCAGGAAATGGAGCTGCATCTCTTCGAAGGGATAAGGTGTTTTGTTTCTGGTCTCTCTTAGCACCGCCAACTTGTCTCGGAACAGTAAGAAACATACCATCACGTCTCGAGGTGCCCCTGCCGGGGCTCTAGCTGAGGTGGCTAATCTGTAACAGCCGTCTAGTTGTATATTTTTGGCTATTCTTTGTTGCAATATGGCTGCGAATAGGCGGCGTATGAAATGCAGCAGTTCTTGGTTGTCCACCGATTCTGCAATGCCTCTAATCTTGAGGTTCGTGCGCCTTCTCGTGTCTTCCATCGCCTCCATTTGAAGTTGTGTGGTATGTTGCGCGGTCTGAAGTTGTAGGATCTGCTCTGCTTCGCCTGTTTGGTGTTGAGCTATGGCGGAGACAGACTCCTCTGCACCTCGCACTCTGGCCGTGACCATAGAGATGTCCTCTCTGATGATGTCTAGGTCTGCGTTAAAAAAGGCCCTTATGTTGTTCATCAGGGCCTGAATATCGCCCTTGGTAGCTGGGGCTTGAGGGTCACCTTGCAGTGAGGATGCTTTTGGGCCCACCGATCTCGGGATGGCATCAGGGGCATCGAGGATTTCCTCGTCGGAGGAGGGACAGGTGGAGTCCGCAGGCGACGCCATTTTGGGTCTAGATGCTTCTGGAGCCGTCCCCCGCGAGGGTTTTGAGTTTCTTCGTCGTCTTACCCATCTCGGGTGTTGTTGGGTCTGGTCCCCAGTGGTGTGAGGGTGAGAAATCCCCTTTTAGCTTGCTTTTGCTGCTTGTGTAGCGGGAGCTTGTCTGACATGCGTCTGCTCCCTTCAGTGTCCCGGCCACGCCCCCCATCAAAAGCTATTTCAATCAAACTTAAAATGTTGTTATAAGTTTTTAAACATTTTAACAGGTCACATTACATTTTAACATAGGACCCCTTATTTGATAGCAGCTTTACAAGTCTTGAATCCATTGAACTTGTGAGTTTTTGGACAGTTTCTGCTTGAATTTGTTTGCAAGATGTCAGAATAGCCTCCCAGAGTTGCTGTTTGGATGTAAACTGCCTCCCACCCTCATAGATCTTTTGCTTGCGGATGCTCGAAAGGATTGAGGTCAGAGGAGGATGGAGGCCACACAATGACTTTCTCTCCTTTTATCCCCATAGCAGCCATTGATGCAGAGGTATTCTTTGCAGCATGAGATGGTGCATTGTCATGCATGAAGAGGATTTTATTACAGAAAGCATAGTTCTTCCTTCTGTACCAGGGAAGAAAGTGGTCAGTCAGAAACTGCACATACTTTGCAGAGGTCCTCTTTACACCTTCGGGAACCCTAAAGGGGCCGACCAGCTCTCTTCCCGTGATTCCGGCCCAAAATATGATCCCACCACAGCCTTGCTGACGTCGCAGCCTTCTTGGAACAGGGTGGCTGTCCACCAACCATCCACCAACAGTCCATCTGGACCATCCAGGGTTGCACAGCACTCATTACTGAACAGGACTGTTTGAAAATTAGTCTTCATGTATTTTTCTGCCCAATGCAGCCGTTTCTGCTTGTGAGCATTGGTTAGTGGTGGTCGAATAGAAGGTTTATGAACAGTTGCAAGACTCTGAAGGACTCTACACCTTGATGTCCGTGGGACTCCAGAGGCACCAGCAGCTTCAAATATCTGTTTGCTGCTATGTAATGGTATTTTAGCAGCTGCTCTCTCGATCCAATGCATGGATCTGGCAGAAATCTTCCTCAATGTGCCTTTATCTGCACGAACCAGTCTGTGCTCTGAATTAGCCACAAATATCTTAATAGTGTGATGATCACGCTTAAGTTTTTGTGAAATATATCTGTTTTCATACCTCGTCCAAGGCATTGAACTATTTCACTCTTTTCGGCAGCAGAGAGATCCTTTTTCTTCCCCATATTGCATGAAAATGGTGCTCTGCTTAGTAATGTGGAACACCCTCCTTTAGTAGTTTTTCTTTAAATTGGGCTCACCTGGCAATCTATCACAGGTGTCAGATATTGTTTTCAGTGATCAATAGAGCCCTGATACACAATGCCATCCATGAGTTAAACTGAAAAACAAAATATTTAATCTTTGTGACACTTAAATAGAATTTGCATAATAATTTGGAACAGGGTGTACATGCACAACAAAAATAAAAAATGTAAAAAAAAAATTATATATAATATATAATGTTGGTATGGTACATGGAAAAATTGAAATTGCAAAAATGCCAAACTCTGTGTCCTTAAAGGACCACTCTAGGCACCCAGACCACTTCAGCTTAATGAAGTGGTCTGGGTGCCAGGTCCAGCTAGGGTTAACTAATTGTTTTATAAACATAGCAGTTTCAGAGAAACTGCTATGTTTAGCAATTAGTTAAGCCTTCCCCCTAATCCTCTAGTGGCTGTCTCACCGACAGCCGCTAGAGGCGCTTGCGTGATTCTCACTGTGAAAATCACAGTGAGAGCACGCAAGCGTCCATAGGAAAGCATTATGAATGCTTTCCTATGTGACCGGCTGAATGCGCGCGCAGCTCTTGCCGCGCGTGCGCATTCAGCCGACGGGGAGGAACGGAGGCGGAGAGGAGGAGGAGAGCTCCCCGCCCAGCGCTGGAAAAAGGTAAGTTTTTACCCCTTTCCCCTTTCCAGAGCCGGGCGGGAGGGGGTCCCTGAGGGTGGGGGCACCCTCAGGGCACTCTAGTGCCAGGAAAACGAGTATGCTTTCCTGGCACTAGAGTGGTCCTTTAAGTACAAAAGAAGCAAACTAAAGCTCAAAATTTGGTATTCAGATATACTTTAACTCCTAACACACTCCTAGCAAAATTTGTAAATAAACAAACAAACTTGGCGACAACTTTATTGACACTTTTGCCAAGTCACTGACTCTCAGAAAAGTCTGTCACTAAGGAGTTCATTACAGAGCATTTCTCATGATAACCTGCTTGTACTCTTGTTACATTGACCACTTCTAAGAAGGCGGTGGGTCTAGCATATTAAATCATTATTAATTTAGAAAGTGTGGGCTGAGTTATGTAATTTTAGCCATATTTATCTACATAGAATTGCAAATGATAGAGAAAAGAGATACTTTTTAAGGTCCACAACATTCTAACATGGTTCTTAGAATTTGAAGGTTGGAGGGCTTGACTGACACCCTTGGCTAGTTCATTGTAGGGTTTATCTCAAAACTAAGGCAAGTTCCTGCTTAGGAACCACTGACTCTCCACGTTGAAAGTGGAGACAAATCAGCACCTGGCAGACCAGCTAGTAAGTCAAATCAATTTGACTATTTACAAAAAATTGGCAGGGCATTCCTGCCAACATATCCACAACATGGAGCTCTAGTGGTTATGGTACCTGGAGTGTTCCATTAAGCATGCCTGCCTGTGCTTGATCAATCAGAGAAGTCCTTATTTGGCAACCAAGCTAAAATGATCATTAAAGGGAAACTCTAGTGCCAGGAAAACAAACTCGTTTTCCTGGCACTGTAGCTTCCCCTTCTGTCAATGCCCACCCCCATGGTGCAGAATGGGTTATAACCCCTTCTGTTACTTACCTGGATCCAGCATCGATGTCCCTCAGCACTGGCTCAGCTCCACCCACGCTCCTCGTCCGCCAGCATGGGAGACCTAATTACATTGCTCGCATTACGATCTCCCCATAGGAAAGCATTATTCAATGCTCTACTATGGGGATTCCGGAGATGCTGAAAGTCCTCATGCATAGCTTGAGGACGTCCAGCTTCGTTTAGGTGACCGGAAGTCCCTTTAGTGGCTGTCTAGTAGACAGCCACTAGAGGTGGACTTAACCCTGCAAGGTAGTTATTGCAGTTTATAAAAACTGCAATAATTACATGTTAAGGGTGATGGGAGGTGGCACCCAGACCACTTCAATGGGCTGAAGTGGTCTGGGGGCCTACAGTGTCCCTTTAAAATATACCCCATTAACTATAAAGATTAGGTGTGTGTATATGTATGTGTGTGTGTGCATATATATATATATATATATATATATATTTTGTTGTGTCTTCACACCAGTGTATACCTAGCTCCATATTAATATAGTAAAGCATTCTAAAAATATTTTTAACATTCTGAGCAGAAGTTTGAATTGCTGTCACAAGTTTACAAGGCAAACATTTATGTTTTAGATTATGCAATGTGTCAATATTTAAAATGAAAATCGGGTGTTTAAATATGACTGGCTCTAAAAGCAAAATTAAAATATGACCCATCGCTTGCAATGTGAATATTACCAGTTCCTTGGTTTTCTCAAAGTTTTAGATTTTTCAGTTGTGTAAATCCTAATCGGGGACCTCCTGGCACCAGAACTTAATTCCAACATAAACAAATGGCAAACTCAATGAGCTTCCACACTTGGAGTTGCTTAAAATAGTCTTTAAGTATGCCATTTTTAAGTAGGAGTTGAAAACCTATAGTTTAAATCAAGTAATTTATGTCTTACGGTTTTGTATAAATGTATCCTTCATTAACCCATATAAAAATAACAAACAAGATGTGCATGGAGTCAAACCTACAATATTGCTAACATGTTTCAGGGCCCGGAAGAACCCTTCCAGCCGGTAGACATGTGCAATTAGTTTCGGTCCGAAAATGTATTCGGACGAATTTCGGACATTCGGGTACTTCCGAATGTCCGAATTGCCGAGGTTCCGAAGTTCCGAAATTTCCGAAGTGCCGAAGCACAGTATTGCCTAAGTACTAATATACTTACCCAGTGAAAGAAGAAGAATGTTACATTGTAAATAATTTTAAATAAAATGTATACAAACATAGCCAGGATTCAGCTGTAAGCATTTGCAACACTTAAAACAATCAAGTAACATACATTCATATAAAATGTAAGTTACTTGGCCAGTCAGTGTAATGACAGGAATGAATAAGTAGATAACTCCCTAATTCCCACGGTGTTAGGGAGTTATCTACTAAAAGGCTGAAAGACCTAAATTGGTCTTTCAGCCAAATTTACTAATACTAAGTAAAGATTACTTAGTATTCGTAAAGTATGCCCCTACTCGCTATACCGAGTAGGGGCATGTCTATTAAACAGTGAGCAGCCTGTGAGCTGCTCACTATAAAAAAAAAGCGGCGGGTGGGGGCCCTAAATACTAATAAGGGGGGGACCTAAGGTCCTCCCCCTTGCCCCCACCCCTGAGCTGCGGGTGGGGGCCCTAAAAAAAAAAATACCCCCCAGGTGACTAGGGGTCCCCAAATCCCTAGTCACCCCCTCACCTAAAAACTAATGAGGGGGGGACCTTTAACTAAGTACCTGTGTAAAAAAAAAAAAACTTACCATTGGATGTTTTCTTTCTTCTAAAATCTTCTTTTTTCAGCCCCAAAAAAGGCCAAATAAAAAAATAAATGAAGAGGCTGACAGGTAAGTCTCTACATTTACCTGTCACAGCACTCTGGTTTGAAATCCACCAATCAGAGCGCTCTGTGTCAGTTTACACAGCGTGGGAAAGTTCTTTGTGTAATTTGACTCATAACTCTCTGATTGGTAGATTAAGTAACCAATCAGAGTTATGAGTCAAATTACACTGCGTGGGGAAATTCCAAAGAACTTTCCCACGCTGTGTAAAATGACACAGAGCACTCTGATTTGGTGGATTTCAAACCAACCAATTAGAGTGCTGTGACAGGTAAATGTAGAGACTTACCTGTCAGTCTCTTCATTTACCTGTCAGAGCACTCTGATTGGATGGCTTAAACCCACCAATCAGAGTGCTCTGAGCCTAATTGCAGGACGTGGCAAGGCTTTATAAGCCTCCCCCCACCCTGCAGAGCTCAGTCTGCGTGGAGCCTTCCATGGGTGAAGATGGATTTTTTTTTTTTAAATTTTTTTTTTTTTAATTGCGTCAGTTATTCTGGTTTTTTATTTGGCCTTTTTGGGGGCTGAAAAAAGATGATTTTAGAAGAAAGAAAACATTGAATGGTAAGTTTTATTTTTATTTTTTGACAGGTACTTAGTTAAAGGTCCCCCCCTCATTAGTTTTTCAGGTGAGGGGGGTAGGTAGGGGGATAATTTTTATTGGGGGGGAGTGGGTGACTAGGGGTTTGGGGACCCCTAGTCACCTGGGGGGGGGATGACATTTTTTTTTTAGGGCCCCCACCAGCCGCTCAGGGGTGGGGGCCAGGGGGGAGGACCTTAGGTCCCCCCCTTATTAGTATTTAGGGCCCCCACCCACCGCTCAGGGGTGGGGGCAAGGGCAAAGGAAATTAGGTCCCTCCCCCTTATTAGTATTTAGGGCCTCCCACCTGCCGCTGAGGGGTGGGGGCCAGGGGGAGGACACTAGGTCCCCCCCCTTATTACAATTTAGGGCCCCCACCCGCCACTCAGGGGGCTAATGTCCTCCCTCCTGGCCCCCACCCCTGAGCGGTGGGTGGGGGCCCTAAATTATAATAAGGGGGAGGACATTAGGTAAGGTCCCCCCCCATCATTTTACGTTAGGGCCCCCACCAGCCGCTCAGGGGTGAGGCCAGGGGGAGGACATTAGGTCCCCCCTTATTCTGATTTAGGGCCCCCACCCGCCGCTCAGGCAGGGGTGGGGGCCAGGGGAGAGGACAATAGGTCCCCCCCCCATCATTTTACGTTAGGGCCCCCACCCGCCGCTCAGGGGTGGGGGACAGGGGGGAGGACATTAGGTCCCCCCCTTATTCTGATTTAGGGCCCCCACCTGCCGCTCAGGGGTGGGGGCCAGGGGGGAGGACAATAGGTCCCCCCCCATCATTTTACATTACACCGCTCAGGTGGGGGGGTACTTTTTTTTTTTTTAAACAGTGAGCAGTCACAGGCTGCTCACTGTTTACTAGACATGCCCCTACTCGTGGTATAGCGAGTAGGGGCAAAATGTACTAATACTAAGTAATTTTTAGGTCTTTAAGCCTTTTGGTAGATCACTCCCTAATACCATGGGAATTAGGGAGATATCTACCAAGCGGCTGCAAGAGAAGTGCCGAAGTCCCGGATTGCGAAATTGCTGAGTTTAGTGAATGCTTCTTGTGTAGTGGGACTGGGAGGAGATAAACGGCTGTGTGGTTTACAATTGCATATAGTAGCAGAGGGGAGAGAAGAAGAAAGGTTTGGATAGTCTTGATTTTCAAGCCAAAAAACTGCACCTGTAGACTCCTACCATCAAGACAAGCAGAAGTGATCATGGTGGTTGCAGTAACCCTTTTAATCATAAATGATAAATAATAAAATCGATTCTCTATATTGTGCAAGCATTATTGCTAACAAATGTGTAGATTGTAATAAAATCAGAGGTTAAACAGACTCTGTCAGTTCAGTCTGTGTCAATCAGCACAGAGATAGGAATGCTGTGCTTTGCATGTCTGTCACCAGGAAAAGTCTCCTATGGGCATGCCTCCTGCTTGAATTCAGCCTATGGTAAAGCGAAGCCTGCAAGGGGTAGTAGCAGCGAGGGCCAGAATCTGTATCAGAGCAGCAGCAGTAAGCATGGAGAAACGAGAAATCGCCAGAATGATTTATTGCAGCAGCTTTCGACAGGCAATCAGAGAATGGAGAGCGGAAATGTTTTATTCACACAGCCTACGTAAATTGCGTTATTCACTAAACACTGGATTTTATCCGAATGGGCAAAATCCAATGAAAATGACAGAATTTCTGCCACATTGCAAATGCTCATATTTACTAAAGCCAAATGCAGTCACAATTTTGTCTGCCCAAGAGAGGATCTGGTGAATTCACAAAGCACTGAAACAAGGGCAGCTGTGCAACTCATTGTCTGGCATAAATTCCTTAGTAGAAAATAAAAAACCACTGAAGATATCTGGGAAATCTTTACATTTCTAATATTTGTTTAAAGTTCTCTCTACATACCATTGGGCAGCAAATGTGGCTTACCAGGAAGATAAACTGTGAGACTAATACAAAGAAAAAGCTATTTCAATCAGTTAAGTCCAAGGCATCCTTTAACCCCTTAAGGACCAAACTTCTGGAATAAAAGGGAATCATGACATGTCACACATGTCATGTGTCCTTAAGGGGTTAAAATACATAAAGTCAATAATGTCTGTAAAAAGAAATTGGACATGCTAAAGTAGAAACTGAGAAAGTGATGGCAAGACCAACCCCCAAAAAGTTTTTTTGGGTTTATATATATATATATATATATATATATATATATATATATATATATATACACACACACACACACAGAGTCAGGTCCATAAATATTGGGACATCGACACAATTCTAATCTTTTTGGCTCTATACACCAACACAATGGTGTGCTTCAATTTGAGGGTATTTACATCCAAATCAGGTGAATGGTGTAGGAATTACAACAGTTTGTATATGTGCCTCCCACTTTTTAAGGGACCAAAAGTAATGGGACAGATTAACAGTCATAAATCAAACTTTCACTTTTTAATACATGGTTGCAAATCCTTTGCAGTCAATTACAGCCTGAAGTCTGGAACGCATAGACATCACCAGACGCTGGGTTTCATCACTGGTGATGCTCTGCCAGGCCTCTACTGCAACTGTCTTCAGTTCCTGCTTGCTCTTGGGTCATTTTCCCTTCAGTTTTGTCTTCATCAAGTGAAATGCATGCTCAATCGGATTCCGGTCAGGTGATTGACTTGGCCATTGCATAACATTCCACTTCTTTCCCTTAAAAAAAACTCTTTGGTTGCTTTTGCAGTATGCTTCGGGTCATTTGTCCATCTGCACTGTGAAGCGCCGTCCAATGAGTTCTGAAGAATTTGGCTGAATACGAGCAGATAATATTGCTGCTTTTGTCAGCAGTCACATCATCAATAAATACAACAGAACCAGTTCCATTGGCAGCCATATATGCCCAATCCATTACACTACCACCACGCTTCACTGATGAGGTCGTATGCTTTGGATCACGAGCAGTTCCTTTCCTTCTCCATACTCTTCTCTTCCCATCACTCTGGTACAAGTTGATCTTGGTCTCATCTGTCCATAGGATGTTGTTCCAGAACTGTGAAGGCTTTTTTAGACGTGGTTTGGCAAAATCTAATCTGGTCTTCCTGTTCTTGAGGCTCACCAATGGTTTACATCTTGTGGTGAACCCTCTGCAATCACTCTGGTGAAGTCTTCTCTTGATTGTTGACTTTGACACACATACACCTACCTCCTGGAGAGTGTTCTTGATCTGGCCAACTGTTGTGAAGGGCGTTTTCTTCACCAGGGAAAGAATTCTTCGGTCATTCACCACAGTTGTTTTCCGTGGTCTTCCTGGTCTTTTGGTGTTGCTGAGCTCACCGGTGCGTTCTCTTTTTAAGGATGTTACAAACAGTTGATTTGGCCACACCTAATGTTTTTGCCATCTCTCTGATGGGTTTGTTTTGTTTTTTCAGCCTAATGATGGCTTGCTTCGCTGATAGTGACCGCTCTTTGGATCTCATATTGAGAGTTGACGACAACAGATTCCAAATGCAAATGGCACACTTGAAATGAACTCTGGACCTTTTATCTGCTCCCTGTAAATGGGATAATGAGGGAATAACACACACCTGGCTATGGAACAGCTGAGCAGCCAATTGTCCCATTACTTTTGGCCCCTTGAAAAGTGGGAGGCACATATACAAACTGTTGTAATTCCTACACCGTTCACCTGATTTGGATGTAAATACCCTCAAATAAAAGCTGAAAGTCTGCAGTTAAAGCACATCTTGTTCATTTCAAATCCATTGTGGTGGTGTAGAGAGCCAAAAAGATTAGAATTGTGTCGATGTCCCAATATTTATGGACCGGACTGTATAAAAATTATTTTTATTTTTAAAAATAAAATAAAGTGCAGGTACACTGAAATCAGACATAGATGTATCTGTTAATGGAGATCCGTAAAAGGCAGACATATTCAGAAAGTATCAAAATCTTTGCCTCGAAATTATAGACCTGTGAACATAACGGGTCTAAAGAGTGACTTGCCTAAATGCTTTGTATGAAGTGTTACACTCCTTGACTTTCAAATAAAACAGGCCGTATTAATTCCTGGTTGTTAAGGTCAACTCAAGAGGCAGCCAACTGCCCAGTGCTCCTACCTTCTCGTTGGGAAGTCTGTGATTGGAGAGCCACAGAAAGTTTGGGATGGGAAGAAGAGGGAGGGCCTTGCAAAGTCAGCAGACAAGAAAACTGCAGCTTTTGCAAGCTCTTTAGATATACGTTAATCTAAAAAAAGCTCTTAATAGTCCTTCATGGGTGTGGTAGCGAACAGTAGCCACAACCTGTCCGGTTTCTTTTCCTGGATAACTCATAAGTAGCTTGCAAAGACGAATGGGAGTTCTGCTTTCAGATGCCAGAGGATATATGGAAAAACAAGTAAGGGATCCAATGGTGTAGTATACTTGATACTGGATAATAGGAGTGAAGGAATATACTTGTATGATATGGAGGTACAGGCCAACTCTGGAGTAGAAGCTTGAGTGGTGCAATAGTCTCTTTGGGACATGAGGATGCTTCACAGTGTACATGTGGTCTATATAATATAGAAAGCATGTCACACAATAGGTACCAATAAATTCAAGAATGTAAACTTTCATGTACATGATCCCAATATGTCTCCAGAAAAACAGTGTGGAGTCGTATAACCCCCCACTCTGCAATGGTATTTATCCAGATGTCCTCATTGTGAACATAATATCTAGTGCTCTTTTAAATATAGGTGGATGTAACTGAGGAATCCGATGTGCAGGTTTTATACCAATACAGTATTGCTCAATCCATAATCTTTAGTGGGGATACTATCCACCTATGCTTTAAGATGAAGCAATGATAGGATAAAAGCCTAAAACAAAAAAACATATTACTTTAAGTTCCGGCCAGGTAACTTAAAGCAGAATAGGCACCTGCTTTCATCATATTGCAGATGCCTACCCTGCTAAAACTCCAAGCATGCACTCACTGCTCGCCGGACCGCAAAAATGTCCATTGTGGGCCGCGAATTTGACATGCTTGCTCTAAAGGATAATGCTTGAACCATGAACATGGACCCGTTCCACACCGTCCCTAGAAGCAGTACCTTACAAATTGTTTCTTTACAATTGTGCTCAAGTTTGCATCCCCTGGCAGAAATTGTGAAATGTTGGTATTGATTTAGAAAATATGACTGCTTATGCAAAAAAGTTTTGTTTTTTTTTAATAAAGGATATTCATCTTATGAAGCCAGTTGTTTGGCTACTTTTTTAAATCCTATTGATAACCGAAATCACCTAAATGTGCTATTCAAAAGTTTACATACATTGAGTTTGTTTGCTCTCACGTGGATGCACTGAGCAGGCTAGATACAAAGCCATGGGGAGCAGAAACGTACTGTAAAAAGACTTGTGTAACAAGCTAATGGAACTTTATAAAGATGGAAAAGGATACGAAAAGATATCCAAAGCCTTGAAAATGCTGATCAGTACTGTTCAATAACTTACTAAGAAGTGGAAAATTCGGGCATCTCATGATGCCAAGGTCAGGTAAACCAAGAAAGATCTCCGCCACAACTGCCAGAAATTTTTTTCGGAATAAAAAGAAAAATCCACAGGTTACCTGAGGAGAAATCCAGGCTGCTCTGGAAAAAGATGGTGTGGTTGTTTCAAGGAGCACAATACGACGACACTTGAACAAAATGAGTTGCATGGTCGAGTTTCCAGAAACAAGCCTTTACTGCTCCAATGCCACAGAAAAAGCCTTCTGGCACACTGTAATTTGGAGTGACAAGTCCAAAATAGAGCTCTATGGCCAAAACCATAAGCACTGTTTGGAAAGGGGTCAACAAGTCCTATAGTGAAAAGCATACCATCCCAACTGTGAAGCATGATGGTGGCTCACTGATGTTTTGTGTGAGTGTGAGCTCTAAAGGCACGGGGGAACTTGTGAAAATTGATGGCAAAATTAATGCTAATGTTATCAGAAAATACTGGCAGATTATTTGCATTCTTCTGCACAAAGGCTGCACTCTTGAACTTTCCAGCATGACAATGACCCTAAGCACAAGGCCAAGTTGGCCCTTCAGTGGTTACAGCAGAAAAAGGTGAAGGTTCTCGAGTGGCCATAACAGTCTCCTGATCTTAGTATCATCAAGCCACTCTGAGGAGATCTCAAACGTGCAATTCATGCAAGACGACCAAAGACTTTGCATGACCTGAAGGCATTTCGCCAACATGAATGGGCAGCTGTACCACCTACAAAAAATAGGGGCCTCTTAGACGACTATTACAAAAGACTGCATACCCATAGTTCTTATGTGTATTGCTCTTTTAGCATCAATGACGGCGTGCAGGCATTTGAACAGGGGTCATTTCATTTTGTTTCTTTGTTGCCATGTTTTGTTTTAGGATTGTGCCATTCTGTTATAACCTACAGTTGAATATGAATCCAATAAAAAAAATACAATTAAAAATTGTACATATATTACCAATTCTCAAAGGGTATGCAAACTTTTAAGCACAACTGTATAGAGCTATTTTTTTTTTTTTACTTTTATTTCAGACGTGTACCTGCCTTGTATTTTTAAACTGGTACTTCTTGTTTTAGGCCTTGGTGCTCTTGTCATCATAAATATCTCCTCCTCCCTCCTGCTGGGTTTTTTTTTTTTTTTGGGGGGGGGGGTTTGAGACATAGGAGAAACTTTTACCCAGTTGTTAAATTATAGCTTCCAATTTGATTATCCATGTGTCACAATCTTCTATTTAGATGAATCTATTTCCTAGGTTTGCCAATATACTCCTCTCCACTTTTGCTTGCCATATGACTTGAGCTATTAATTCTTGAGTGTATTACAATTTGTACTTTTTTTTTTTTTCTTTTTAGGCCAATTTAGGTTTAACAGGAACACTTTAGGCCTTCGTTGACATTGCATTTCCTACACCTGTCTGATGCCTCTAGGAAGATATATATATATATATATATATATATATATATATATATATATATATATAATATAATTTTTTTTTGTTTTTTTTATCTAGTGTTTTGGTGTTGAATACCCTCTATTAGAGAGTTTGAATTGTGTTTCCGTAAAGTTTAGGCAATGTATATGTTTGTATAATTTATTTAGGGAGCTTATCCACTCTTCTTCTATGTGTACTTGTACCTCTTTTTCCTATTTATTGATCAGACCTATAGGTTTATCGTGTCTCCATCCATATATAACGTTGGCACACTTTCCCATTAGGTGTTTTATAATTCTTTAATTCGAGAAGGTGTCTGAGTCTTATATTTTTCTCCTCCTTATTTTTAAGTAGATATTCAGAAATAAAGCCTTTGATTCTCAGATAGTTAAACGTTTCTTTAGTGGAGATATTGAATTCCTCCATAATTTGGTTTAATTCTCCACTAATATACTTTTGAATTCCCTAATCTACTCCCCTTCCCACCCTCCGGTCTTCCAGGTATCTATATTTATATTTTCCAACATATCTGAAATGGTAGAAATTGGATGCACCCTTTATTTTATTTCTAAATCCTATATTGATTGTGAGTTTATTCCACCAACTCGCTAATTATTTGAGTATCTGTGGTTTGCTCCGTGCCTTTTCAATAGGTTTTTATTTTTTTATTTTTTTTATCAGAGTCTAAAACCCAAAATAGGGAGGAGCGCTTGCATACCCCAGTTTTCATTTTTTCCCTTTTATACCATGATTCTTTAGTTGCTGCATAGTTTTGGGAAAGCAATATGTGGGAAAAGTCTGCTAGTCGGGTAACATTAGGCACCCCAATCCTCCGTCTTGCCTTGACCTACCCAGATTTTTCATTTTAACCCTTGTTTTTTTTGCTACCCCATACAAATTTAAAAAAGGATGAGTGTAGTAGAGAGAGAAACAGTTTTCTGTGAAATTGAGAGGGATTATTCTCCATAAGAACAACCAGTTTGGTAAAATATGTTTTTTAGAATATTAATTCTACATGACCAAGAGAAGTTTTTTTTTTTTTTTTTTGTTTTTTTTTTTTTTAAATAAGGTTAAGAAAGTTGCTTGGATTGGGTCTTTTTAATATGGAGTTTTAGATATAACTAAATAGTTTTAGTCTATCCTTATTTTCAGGGAGCGCTATAATTTGTACAAGAAAGTTAGTTAATCTTTCCCATTTTTGGCAATGAATATTTCTCTAGGTTCATTTTATATCCTGAGACTTTAGAGTATTTATTTATCTCCAATAACTCTGGGACCAAGATTTTTGGTTCTTCAAATGTTGGTAAAATATCGTCTGCATAGATATTTAGCTTTGTTTGTCCTGATATGCTGGTAAAGCCTTTTTAATTTTTTATTTTTTTTGCCTTATTGAAATCGCTAAAGGGTTCTAACACCATTATGTACAATAAAGGGGAAAGATGACATCCTTGTATTGTCGCATTTTTATTTATTTTTTCTATATTTAAGTTTTGTGATGTAAATCATAACCCTGTGACCTTTGCTGATGGTCGGTATAAAGAGCGGATATAGCTTGTATAATTAAAATAGTGATCCCAAATTGTTTTCGGGTCGCAAACCTGAAACCCCAACCAACCCTATCAAACGCTTTCTCTGCGTCTATTGAGAATAACCTTAAAGGAGTTTTGCCTGTTTCTTCTAATATATTTATTTTTCTGAGATTATTAATTGAGGACCTCTCTGGTATAAATCCCACTTGATCGTTGTTAATTAATTGTGGTATTACTATTTTAACCTTTCTGCAAGAATAGAGAGAATCTTAATATCGGTATTAATTGGCTAAATGGGTCTAGAATTACCAATCAATTCTGGATCTTTATCGGTTTTTGGGATTGGGACTATGTTTGCTCTCAACAACTCTCCAGGACATCGTCCTGTTCTCATTATATAATTAAACATATTAGAGTTCTCCTTTTAGTTACTTTCTTTAGTTTATAAAATGTATTTGTAAAAGCATCTGGGCCTGGCGCAGTCTTTAATTTAAATGTATCTATTGATTTTCTGACCTCTCTTTCTGTTATGGGTTGGTTTATCTTTTTTTAATTGGTTGGGTAGAATTTTGGCATATGTATATTTTGGAAGAATGTATCAATCTCTTCTTCCTTGCCGTATATTTCTTCTAGTAAATTTATATAAATCTCAATAAAATTTTCCAAACGCTTTTCCTATTTTTGGTTTTTTTTCTGGGGCCATTAAATAGGTTTCTTTAACATTTATTTTGTATATTACTCTTCTATGTTTAATTTTTTATTTTTGTTTTAGTTTATTGGTCATTTAGATACCATTGCCCTTTAGATACTATTTAGATTGTAAAGATTCTAGCTGTTTAGCTGCTTTGTTCATTAACTGGTTGTTTATCTGTTTTTCTATTTCTACGATCTTCCTTGCTATTTGTGTTTTGTGTTTTTTTTTTAAATCACTTAATGTTATATGTAGCTTAAATAGAGGCGTTATTCCTTTCTTTTTTGCGTTTGATGAAATTTTTATTATGTGAACTCTAACTACTTTTTTTAATCTCCCCAACATTATTTTTTTGTGTAGTATATAATCTTTTAAACGCCAGTCTTTACAGAAGGTATCAAAAGTTTCTTTATATTCTGACATAATAGGACTGTAATCTGACCACGTTATATCCTGTATCTCTATTCTTTTGACTAGATATAGCATGGTCACATTTCCCAACATGAGGTCAATTCTGGAATAAGAGTTAAGTGTTCAAGAGTAGCATGTGTAGTCTAGATCAGAGGGATTTCTCCATAGATCTCTCAAGTTATAACTATTCAGTAAATTTTGCATTCTATTTCCACTTGCTATCTTACTCTTTCGGTCATGCTGGCTCTTCCTTTCATTGAAAGGGTCAATTACACAGTTAAAACCCCCCATTTAATCTGCTCTATCTTCTTAAAGACTTTTTGCAATAAAGTTTATTGTATATTTATTCGGTGCGTATATGTTGGCTATTGTTAATAGCTTGTTGTTTATTTCACATACTAAGATGATGTACTGGCCTTCTGGATCTAGTTCTTAATTAATATTAAATAACAGTCAAAGTAGCAGCTAATGGCTCCCGTTATTCTGTAATGGAGCCATTACTCACTTAGTGTCTGCTTTCCAACCCTATCTTTTAGCAGTGTCCACCCAAAGATTTAAAATCCACCTCTAGCGTGGGGAGAAGAGGTAAACGGTTAGTAAAATCTCCATACATCCGATTGAGAAAAAAAAACAAAAAACTTTTTACTGACCAGTTGCTATTTGCATGTCTCTATCTTGCATGTTTAGGTGGGTTTTTTTTTGTGCTTTTTCGAGCAAGCCACTAATATGCAAGTGGTTGGTATCCGTAGTAGCAGAAAGCTTTTAAACCTGTAATATGTAACCCCTACAAGGTGCCAACTGTTAATGTCAATCACTTGTTACTTCTATTTACAGACAAACTTGGAAATGAGCCTTAAGGGAACATTATATTCACTATAACAACTTTGTAATATAATTTAATATATGTCTCCCTCTCCTGACCTCAAACAGCATTTGGAGTGTTTGAAGGCTCAAAAGGTCACCTTCAAACTACACCTCCAAGTCCTCTGTATGAAAGCCGATAAGCAACAGTCCTGGCTCTTTGATTCAGTCATACCGTGACACCACACTTGCATCAGCAGTGCCGTTAATTGAGATTTAGTGGTTTTGGTGCCTATAGTGTCCCTTTAAGACAAAGCGCCTTTCCCACAAAACACCAGCCTTTAGTCAATAAAGCCTGGTTTTGGGAGTTGATAATGATTCCAGAGTGAAGAAGCTACATGTATTTTTAATTTAAAAATAAATACTAGCAGACACCTGGGTATTGTAGGTGGTATGAGAACAGGTGGTTGTTTTTATAAAAGTTTAACACAACCTCTCCTCTCTGTAACCTCTCATGGTAAAGACATAATGGGGCTGATTTGAATTTCAAACAAACTCCTTTTCTCAGCCATAAATACTCTAAGCCTCGGTTATGGAAATGTGACCAGAAGGCAGTATGGAAATGAGTAGTTTATGCAAATATCCTGAAATCAGCTCACAGAAGAGATGGATGGCTTTTTGTACAGTAGAATGCCAGTAACAGAAGTTCAAATATTCTGTTTAGATACAAATAGTAATAAACTTATGTGTAGAGTTGTTCTGTGATCAGATGCAGTAGATTGTAGCTCTGAGATAAAAGGTAAAAATGCTCTTTATTGAATTGATGTATTAAAGGGCTAGTCTCCATCTGCAGAGCATCAACTGAAGCCCAAAAGAACTGGCGCTGTCCACAGGGTATGGCTTAACATTGCAAAATGGAGCGATTAAGCCTTCCTTTTTCAAGGTTTCTTTTACCCTGTATAAATCTCCCACTTTACTATCACCAAAGTGCTCACCAGATCACATTTGCCTCCACCATGCTTGAAAAATGGCATCAAGCACTCATCCAGCAGATTTTCCTTTGGACCACTAAGAAGCATATTCACGAGATGTAGTGCCAATACCTCAAACTTAATTTGTACATAAGGACTGAACCAAATGTACACGTTGTGAAGTAAACAAAACCTAAACAAAACCTGGCATTTGCGCTATGTCTGTCCAACCGTAATTCACCTCTTTCATATTAAATGCACCCCCCCTTATTATATATCATTTTATTCAGGGGATACAGGGCTTTCATTTAATATCAAATATTTAGCTATGAAACATAATTTATTTATTTTTTAAATGGGAGAAAATAAGAAATGTTATTTTTTTAATTCTACAGGACATTTTAACGGTCAATGTCATAATACTGTTTGCTTTTACTGCAATAAAATACACATATTTGTATTCAGCAAAGTCTCACGTGTAAAACAGTACCCCCATGTACAGGGTTTATGGTGTTTTGGGAAGTTACAGGGTCAAATATAGCATGTTACATTTGAAATTGAAATTCGCCAGATTGGTTACATTGCCTTTGAGACTGTATAGTATCCCAGGAATTAAATTTACACCCATAATGGCATAACATTTGCAATAGTAGACAACCCAAGGTATTGCAAATGGGGTATGTCCAGTCTTTTTTAGTAGCCATTTGGTCACAAACACTGGCCAAAGTTAGCGTTAGTATTTGTTTGTGTGTGAAAAATGCAAAAAATTCAAATTTTGGCCAGTGCTTGTGACTAAGTGGCTACTAAAAAAGACTGGACATACCCCATTTGCAGTACCTTGAGTTGTCTACTATTGCAAATGGTATGCCATCATAGGGATAATTTTCATTCTTGGGCTACCATAGGGTCTCAAAGGCAACGTAACCAATCTGGCGAATTTTAATGTGAATAAAATGAAACACAAGCCTTATATTTGACGCTGTAACTTTTGAAAACTCCATAAAACCTGTACATGAGGGGTACTGTTGTACTCGGGAGACTTCGCTGAACACAAATATTTGTGTTTCAAAACAGTAAAAAGTATCACAGCAATAATATCGTCCGTGTAAGTGCTGTTTGTGCGTGAAAAATGCAAAAAAAAGTCACTTTTACTGGCCATATCATCGTTGTAATATATTTTACTGTTTTGAAACACTAATATTTGTGTTCAGCGAAGTCTCCCGAGTAGAACAGTACCCCCCATGTACAGGTTTTATGGTGTCTTTAAAAGTTATAGGGTTAAATATAGTGCTAGTAAATTAAATTCCCTATTCTTTCGGCATGGGTTGTCAGCCAGGTCCCGCTAATTGTAATTAATTAAGATACCTAATTATGTAAAAATATTACATAAATATATGTGTAGAATTAATATATATGTGTGTGTGTGTGTGTATATATATATATATATATATATATATATATATATATATACACGTGTATGTATATAAATTTTTTTAAATATTTTTATTTATATATGTATATATTTATGTATATAGATATATATTATTTCGTTCTACGTGTATTTTGATATAAATATATATATATAAATATTACAATACAGTTAGAACGAAATAACACACATCTATATATTTTTAATTGTATTTTTTAACATATTTACATATTTTTTTATAATATATATATATATATATATATATATATATATATATAATCAGTATCAGTCTACTTGTAATTTTATATTAAAATATATATATATTTATATTAATAGTAAAATACACCTAGACAGTGTATGTGTGTGTATATGTATGTATATATATATACTTAGATCATGTATATTATTATTATTTTTTTACACTTATTCAATTTTAATTTAACTTATTTCCAGCCAGCAGGGGGACTACCTGTCATTACAGGCATTCCCCCTGCTGGCAATGCAGCAGGCAGCTAACCCAGCAATGGCCGGTGGGGCTGCTGGAGGACGGACGTGCCGCGGGGGGCTCCCTGGGAGTCCCTCCAACCGCGATCGCCGGCGACTGGGTAAGTAAAAAAAAAACAAAAAACTGAGGGCGTACTATTACGCCCGGCGTCGTTTAGAGTCGCTTAAAATAGGGCGTAATAGTACGCCCTCCGGTCTTAAGGGGTTAACACCACCATCTGGGCCCCTCATGCCTCTGTAAATATAGTAAAAATTTTACTGTATTCAAGCCTGAAGCTGTAAATCTGCATGCTGTTAGACTCAGAAAAACAAGCAGTCTGCTGACATGTGGTAGCCTGATCCAATCACCGTGCTTCCCCATAGGCTGAGACTGACAAAGAGGCAGATCAGGGGCAGAGCCAGTATGATTCAAACACAGCCCTGGCCAGCATCTCCTCATAGGATGAATTGAATCAATGAATCTCTATGAGGAAAGTGCAGTGTCTGCATGCAGAGGGAGGAGACACTGAATCACAGGATGCTGTGCACAGTGCTGCCCTGTGCTCTGCTGACAGCAGATCTGAGTGGATGGAGGCATATTATGCCTCCATCAACTCCAAAGTCCCTCTGGTTCACTCTGAGTGACTGCAACTGGAAGTGTTCCTAGCTTTCAATGTAAACACTGTGTATTTTCTCAGAAAATACAGTGTTTACACGAGAAAGGCTGCAGGGAGCTATAGTTCTCACCTGAACAACCTCATTAAGTTGAAGTTGTTCAGGTGACTATAGTGTCCCTTTAAAGCTGATTGGCTATCTCTAATATTAAAGCAATCAATTATGGTGTGGTCCGATAAAGAGACAAAAGTGTGACTGTTTGTATCAATTACTGAACAGTTACACCTCTTATATTACATTTCACTGACTAAGCTCCGTTATGCTCAATAGCCAGATTGCAAATACTAATTCGAAGTATAACATATTTAAGTTGACTTCTGAGCACAATTTATTTACTCTACCACAGTGGCTTTACCACCTTTAGTAAACAAGTGCATAGACTTCATGGTGAAAAAAAAATAAAAATAAAAAAAAAACATGGAAAAATAACACTGTTCACAAAGGTTACTGGTATTGTGATCTGATTACTAAGGGTATTGGCTATGGGGAGAAAGGAACCACATAGCGCGTGAATGATTTTAAATGTATTTATTTTTATTTTATTAACTGTAATGAATATGCAAAACTTCCATACATTTGATTGTTAATCATATGACATAAATATGCTGAATCTAGCTGAACGGAAATGTTTGGAAAGCCAAACTGCAAAGTTTAGGCATTCACTATAACTTACTGTAGTGGCTAAATAGATTCTTGATTGAAGGATAGATCTGACTGCAATTCTTGGTCAAGAAGGAATTTGTTGCAAACTTGGATGCAACAGGAAAAACCAATATGAGAGAGGCTGCACTTGGTGGACTCATGTCTCTTTTCATCTATTTATGTATATAAACAAACAATAAACTACTTTGTGTATTTGTGCCTAATACTTTTGAACTTGCTATATGGTTAAAATTACTTTATAAAAGTGCTTTCCAACCAAAACACACACATTCCCAATAAATCGACAAAGTGTAATTGTGATAGTAATGCAAGAGAACTCAATGTATTTTTCCTTGTTTTAGGTGGGGAAAGAGACACCTTAGACTTCAACAGACAGGTGAGAGCAAGGAATTGTGGGTTTTGTTTCAATTGAATATGCATCTAAAGAAATATTCCACGTGGCATCTCACATTCTCTTATCTCCTGTTTTCTGTAATTAAATTGCTTTCTTCACACTTAATGCTTGATTAATATTCTTGATTGGCAAAACATTCTTTTTGTCATTATTTAGCGATTTTAGTCTTTAATGTTCATTGGCTTCTTGGGTTCTTCTACTAGTTTTCCAACAGTACTGGACACACAGGGAGTGGGAAATAAAAGTAAATGAATAAAATAAGTTTTTACTATATGACCTTAATTTGCCCATTCTTTTAAAATATTACTTGAAAGCCTGGTCTTGTATACGTACTAGAGAAATTTTGAAACTACACTATCCTGGTGATCCACCATTGTGAGTGGCCAATTAGTGTGCGCGTTCTGTTTTCTGTTTGTGTCTTTTGTTCTATGTTTTAATGTTTTGGTCCCTGTGCTTTCGTTTGCACATCAACCTGTATAACTCTTGAACCCTGTGCATGCCACTTAACATATTAAAACCAATGATTCATTATTGATAATTATAAATAGCTGACATTCTTGAATCATCTCTCTGGATAGACACTTTTTTCTTCTCTGATGTCTTCTACATACTTGTATCTTATCCCTCTATTCTTTAATATTGGATTCATATCAAACACAGTGTAATTTGGACTTGATCAGTGAAATTAGGATATACCTTATTGTAGTCAGTTAGTCACAGGGTATTGTTCCCCCTTGTATTCCATAAAACTGTCAGTAACCTCTCAGATCTGCACCTAGATAATCTCCATTCCCCTCCTTGTTGTCAGACTTTTTTTTTTCTCCCTTTTTTACTCTTCCCAACTTCCACTAAAGTGACGCAAATAACTTTATCTAAATGAAGTTCTCTGGGTACAGTGGTTCTTGACAGCCATTAGAGGCACTTCTGCCTCCATAACTTTTAGAATAGGGTTGGAACCTAATTCTACAGACCTAGATCACATAATAGACTTTCCATGTACCAATCTTTAGCGTGGCAGGAATAACGGTGGACATTTTCCGAGAGAATAGCGGAGTTCAAGGATAAACTAGCCAGGGTCAAAGGATACCAGAGATCAGGATACATGTTAAACAAGCCAATAATCAGTTACCAGAATGATATGCAAGAATAAGCTATTTGGCTAATTAGAACCACAACAGGTCAACATGGAGTGGGAGAGGCCAGTATAAATAGTTTGTACTTAATTCCTATTGGCCCAAGTCTTCACAGAATTCCATATATATCGTAGGTGGTACAAAACTCTATTGGCAAGGAGTCTAAAGTCCTAATATAGCACCGAATTTGGTTAGGCGAATTTGGCATTCTGACCCAATATTGGTTACACACACAAATGCATGGTGTGTAAGCGTGCAACGTGACATGAAATGCTGGAGGGCCCGGGTAAGACTCACGCAACCCTGACAATGACCATATAATACTCTGTTCTTACATCAAATGCTGCTGATAGCAGCATTTGTTTAGAGGAGCACAGTATTTTTGCTGCATATGCATTCTTGTCCAAGATGCATTTGAGTGGATGAGATTGTGAGTGACTTCAGCAGGGATGCTGACAGATTGAGGCCGACCTGGAGGAATCTTGATACTGGAAACAAGGTATGTAATCCTTTATTAAACTTGGCTTTTAAGAGCAAAGTGGGTGGTCTGAGATTACATCGATAGAAGGGAACTTCTACTCCTAGAAAATAAAGTTTGTGGGGTTAAACATTTTTACTCTTGACACTGGAAAAATATAAGGAATTAAGCATAATTTGTTTTTCTTCAACATTGTGCCTGGTCAAATTGTTCATTACTCTTATCTCACTCTTCTACTAATTTATTGTGATCATTAACTTCACTGGCTGAAAGATCTTGAATTTTTGTATGTTTGTGTATAACATTGGGTGTTATGGATTTGAACACTACACACAAGATAACTGATGCAATCCCTAAACTTTGTACAACCTGCAAGTTTATATTTTAAAAACCACAAACCAACCATGTCAAATTGCTCCTCAATATATAAATATTAAAGCACTTCACTATAATTCTGGCATACATCGTATTTGCTTTTCTTGGCCCGTTTCTCACACGGAAATGTTATTACAAGGAAGCAGTGCAGGTGGAGTTATCCCTCAAGGAGAATATGTTCACCAAGTTCTGTCCTGTTTGAGAAATTAATGTGATGGAATGGCTCTAGGGACAGGTGGGGGTGGGTACCGAATTCCCTTGTTTGTTGGTAAACATATTCCAAGATCAGTTTTAACCTGTTGAAAAATAAATGTGAAGATTTACAGGTGTTGTAATAATAGTAAATGGTTTTGAATACAAAAAATATAGTTCAAAATTTCCACTTTGCATTGGTAAGGGAAAACTTGACTCTAGCAACTACAAGTTCACCACTGGGGAATGAGCTTGGTCTCTCCAGGCTTGCAGTAGCAAATATGTTTTAAGGCATGACTTGAAATTTTAGTATGTATAATGCTTTTGATTTAACTCGGTCCCATTGTTGCAATCAGTTATTGTAGTTGGCCAAATCACTAGAGCTCCAAAATTAACTTATCTGGTATTCTTTGAGGGTTTAAAGCAGGGGTGGGGAACCTTTTATCTGCTAAGGCCCATTTGGATATTTAAAACCTCATTCACAGGCCATACAAAATAACTTTAAAAAAATAACCTGCTGTATTTGGTCAAATATTTAATTAACTCACTCTTAATAGAATGGCTGGAACTGCTTCTCTTTGGTGTGATGTTATCTGATATTGATGTTGCTATGTGCAGCATCTGGGTGCAGAGTGTTTGTATGAGGGGTTGTGAGCAGTAGTGTGTCAGGGGTCTATATTGTGGTGGGGGGATCAGGGAGATAATCTCCCATTTAATATAAATATATATATATATATATATATATATATATATATATATATTATTTTACTTATTTATTTATTACAAAAAGAGGGGAAAAAAACATTAAGCACTTCTCCCCTCTCTCCCCCTCCTTACCTCTGGCCTGGAAGGAGGGGACATATCGCTGCAATCCCTGGTGGTCCAGTGGTTTCACCTGCAGCTCCTCTGGCTCTAGGTTGACTTCAGTCTTTCCTGCAAGCACAGCACCATCAGAGCGTTGCCATGGTAACGCGCTGCAATGCTCCGACTTGCCTGCTCACGGCAGGATCCCGGGTCCTACCTCCCTCCCGCTCCATTAACAAACTGCCAGATAGCAGGACCGCTCTCCACAGGCAAGACCAAATGATTTTGCAGGCCTTATACGGCCCGCGGGATGGACGTTCCCCACCCATGGTTTAAAGGAACACTATATCATTGGGATTACAAACCTGTATTCCAAACGCTATATTACCCCTGTTCCTAGTAGATTTGTAGAATTTGTTTCGTTCTGAATGTCCTTTTAAACGAATTTCATGCCATTCAGATGCTTGCGAATGTCCGAAGTGCCAAAGTGATGCAGATTTCTGAAAAGTGGCAAAACAAGAGATGGGGATGGAAAATTACGTTAATGACCGGAATCTTGACCAATAAGCTAATTCCTGTTCTGCAATGAAATGCTTGTTTGCCTAATCCGGTTTCACTATTCCCTGTCCAAAGCAATGAGCAATAAACATGTGCAATTAGTTTCATTCCAAATGTTTTCATACGAATTTCATGCCATTCGTATGCTTATGAATGTCTGAAGTGACGACGTTTGGCAATTCCGAAGTACCGAACCGAATGCCATTGGTCCGAATTGCCAAAGCAGACACACTTTTAATTTTTTTTTTAACTTACCCGACTTTCCAAACCGAACTAAATTTTATATACAGCTCTCCCACCCAGTGTACCTGATAAAATTAAGGTTTTATTTCTCTTTCCAGCACAGAGGATCCTTTGGCACTGCTCATCATTTCACTTCCCTCAATGTCCTTAAGGAGGCAAGACCTCCTCCATGATGATCTAATACAATGCTCCTCATAGAGGAGCATTGAGGAGCATGCATGGTGAGAGCGGCATGCACTTCCAAGTTCCCCCACAAGAAAGCAATGTCATATGGGCTTCCACATCACGTGAACAAGTTTTATGCAGTCAGTGCAGTGGAAATACTTCTAGTGGCTGTCAATATGAAATGTAAACATTGCAGTTTGCAAAAAAAAATGCAATATTCTACATTGCGAGGTTAAAAGGACAGGGCCACTGCAACCAAACAACTTCATTGAGTTGAAGTGGTCTTTGACTTGATTGTCCCTTTAAGTAAAAATCTATGTATTTTACCCAGACCTGTACTCCAGGGATAAATTAGATTTTTGTATATAAAAGAAGCCCTTTAATATGTATTTATGTTGTAGATTAAAACAGAAGATTTCAGTGAATCCTTACAGACTGGAATACCTCCTCGACCATGTCACATTTCTCAGGGTTCTGTAATGAGCGGAGGTCAGATGCCTGGGGTAAGATGCATAAAGCTTTTATATGAAAGCAATCATTCAATCTGAACATGGGACATTAGCATGTTGGGTGTCATTCTATTGAACTCCGTTTTTTATCGTTATAATGATAACATGTTGCGGATTGAAACAGTTATTCTCAAACGGGTTGGGTAATAGTTGGTGTTGGACATTAATTTCTGATTAGGGAGGAATTGTGGTAATCGGGTGCTATATAAATAATTTTTTCGTGTGACATTTCATAGAGCATACGTGTACATCACATACATTTCTGTTAAGGTGTTTATACTTGGGCTCTGGTATTTATTATTTTTATTTTTTTTTGGCACAGGATATGACCACCTTACATCCTCTCCAGCAACTAGTATTGGTACCGAGTCATCTGCAGTCTGCTTCTCAGTTCCTGTTATCACAGTCACAGCAGGGCCAGCAAGGTAATAATGCAATTTACGAAATTAGACATTTATAATAGCATGCACAAATGTGTCTGACTCTAATCAAGAATTAACCAATTTATATTAGTTGTTATATATTTCAGGGACCCAAATCCTGTGACACAGAATTGTTTTTTGTTTGTTATTATAGTTTAAGACCGTTATTGTTCCTTTTTAAATAAAGTATTATAGTTGCTCCTTTTGTGGCTTTTTCATTGTTTAGTTAGAAAAATAAATTATTTGTAAACTATACATGAATAATATGGGTACAGAATTGTGTGGCACAATATTATTTGTGCATATTATCCAAACTAATTCTGATCTTTTTATCACCCTAGCTTCTTTCAAAATGGTATACTATGATCCACAATCCCATAATGCAGACTGCATTTATTCATTTTCCTCCCCCCTTCTCCTCTATATTGTGTGTATATATATATATATGTGTGTGTGTGTGTGTGTTAGATTGGGTGTGGAATAAAAGTAATATGAATTTGAATTTTTTTAAAAATTAAACAAATCAATCCTTTCTGGAGTCATAATTATTATTATTTTTTTTTTTATTGAATGGGAGGGGGGGCCATGGCAATACTCAGAATCTCGCAAGAGTAACCCGGAGGAGCTGCAAGTTAGAACTGCTCCGGGTTCCTCTCCTGTCTCTCTCCCCAAGCTAGTGGCCACAAAATACTACCTTTGATCTTCCCACCGACCCCCCCATGGAATGTAGCAGGGCCGGCCCTGCATAGACAGTCAGGGGAGATCCTGTGATCTCCCCTGCCGGCCTCGGCCCATGGCAACCGCGGCCCACTGGGCATTTGCCCGATGGCCAGTCCAGACCTGCCTGTAAGGGGTGCCTGTTTTCAGCACTCTTAAAGAGGCACTATAGGCACATTTGTATTCGTAATTGGATAGGGTAAAAAGGCACATTATGTGGGCTGGTGAAGAGATGGCTACCAGGAGTCTTGACCAGTGTTCTCTGTAATCCAGTTAGTCTTTTGCTCAATTGCATAGCTAGGGGGATAGGACTGTGCACTCCGAGGGGCACTTTATGAGTGGTGACTCTGGAGCATGCCCGGTCAGCTCTGTGTCTGATGTAAAAAGTGACGCCCAGGCAGGGAAACTACCTGGTGGGCTGGGGCTATGCAGCCAAAATGGCATTTTAATATTGTACGGGACCCCTGTCCCTTTGTGAGTGCTCCCACAGTCTAAGGGTGAGTGAGTTCAGGTAATTTCCTCCAAGCAAACAGGGTGCCGCGTAGGGAGGAGAGTAATGTACACAAACATAGGATTTAAGAGGAAATATCACAACCTGTTAGATTATTCTTTACTTCCGTTAAAGTTTTTGTTTTCTTTACGATCTTTAAACTATGTTGAATGGATTGATCACTTGTCCTGATATGTGCAAATCATTTTGTATCTCTTTTCTGTGAAATGAAGCATTAAAAAAACACCCTTTCTGCCCATATGATAAATGTAATCTAACCCTAAACCAAATTCTTCTAAACACACCTTGCACCATAATTATAGCCCCTCCTAAACTTTGAATCCTCTTGACTCTAAACACCCTATGTAAACCAGGTCTGCTTGACCCCCTTCAGTCTGGATTCCGCGCTGGTCATTCTGTTAAAACGGCTGTGACCAAAGTATCCAACTATTTAATTGCTGCTAAATCTCGCGGCCATTACTGTATCCTAATTCTCCTTGATCTTTCTGCTGCCTTTGACACTGTTGATCATCAACAGCTTCTTCGCATTCTCCGTAATTTTGGTCTACGGGATACTGCTCTCTCCTGGTGCTCCTCCTACCTCTCCCAACGCTCTTTCAGTGCTTTCTTTCTTGGACTCTGCCTCTTCCCCCTTCCCCCAACCACTTTCTGTCTGCGTCCTCCCTGGTTCTGTCCCTGGTCCCCTACCGTTCTCTATCTTTACTGCACCCATTGGTAAACTCATCAACTCCTTTGGCTTTCATTATCATATCTATGCAGATGACACGCAAATCTACCTGTCCTCTCCTGATCTCTCTCCGCCCATCTTGACTGCCTCTCTTCGATTTCCAACTGGATGGCTGCTTACTTCCTTAAACTCAACCTGTCCAAAAGAGAACTTCTGGTCTTTCCTTCCTCAAGTGTTGCTACTCCCGTGTCTGTCTCCCTCCAAGTCAACGGTGCTACCATCACCTCTACCTCGCAGGCTCGCTGCCTGGGTCTTCTTTTTGACTCCAACCTCTCCTTCACCCCTCATGTCCAATCAATCACCAAATCCTGTCGCTTCCATCTCAAAAACATAGCGCGCATCCGCCCCTATTTAACCCCGGATGCGGATAAGGTGCTGGTCCATGCTGTTGTTTTCTCTCACCTGGACTACTGCAATCCCTTCCTCAGTGGTTTTACATGTTCCCAGATTGCACTGCTGCAATCTATAATGAATGCGGGGGCGAGGCTCCTTTTTCTGTCTGTCCTCCCACGCATCCACGCTCTCAGTCCCTGCATTGGCTTCCAGTTGGATATAGGGCTCAATTTAAAATTCTGGTGCTTGCTTAAAAGTCCCTACCTAATGCTGCCCCAACCTACCCATCCTCCCTAATACACAAGTATGTCCCGTCGAGGCCCCTATGCTCTGCCAAAGACCTACATATATCCTCTGTCCCTACTCCCACCTCTAATGCTCGCCTCCAAGATCTCTCCAGGGCTGCACCTCTTCTGTTGAACTCCCTTCCCTTCTCCATAAGACTTTAACCCAGGCTCCACAAAAATCATTGAAAACTCACTTCTTCAAGAAAGCATATCAATGAAACTGTTAGCAGATTTTTATCCCTGACCCCATGACTCCTCTCCTGCAACTGTCAAAAATCACCTACTAAGCCCTCTAACAACCTACTTTGTACCCCTACTTTTACCCTTTGTGTCACTATACCCCACTCCCTCTAGAATGTAAGCTCATTGAGCTGGGCCCTCCACCACTCTGTTCCTGTACGTCCAGTTGCCTGGTTACAATTACATTGTGACGAGACCAATCTCGCCACTGTGCATTGGAGGAGCCTGGTTGCCCGCCTGCTGCCTTTAGACTATGGCCCCATGTTGAAATGCTTAATTTTTTGCTTGCAAAGACACGAAAGCCGGGTCATTCGGTGCTTGCCCTCTTTGAGCGGTAATACCCCAGATAGCTATGCCATGGAGCCCATTCGTATAATGAAAGACTATAGGAGAGACTTTGGCTCCATGGCAATTGAACTGTATGTGTGTGATCTGAGCGCCATTCAGTAGTAATGTGCGCTCATATCTGAGCTATCTGAGGATATGTTGAATGTACCCGTTTTATGCAATGGCTGCACAGTTAGATATTTTTATGTATTTTACTGTCCTTTGCTGCCATGTGTTCAATGGAGTTTTGCCTCTGTCCTTGGAGATAATTACTTCCCAATTATCTCCAGGATAGAAGACTCTGTGGAACTGGTTTTGGGCAGAAAAGCCATGCTTCCTTTGGTCACTACGATCTATCTTTTGAATCACTGGACCAATTTGTATGATTTGTATGACGTATGTTTGTATTTGAAGTATGCTGATTCTGAAAATGTAAGTTTTATGTGAATGTGATGCATACTTTTAAAGTTATGAATAATGTGGAAAAACTGTATTTCTCTGCCTGTGATAATTACATTACCCATTGTGTAAGGTAATTGTATCACAGGCAGAGGGGAGGATTTTGTGTGGGAGTGTCTGAGTGTATTGTACGTGTTTATTGGTTGTTTTCCAAAACCCTGTGGCTGGTATTAATGTGTGTGTATATAAGAACAATAAACCCACAGCTCTGTCTGTTCCTGCTTGACCCTCAAAACGGAGCCTTGTCTCGTTTTTGGGGGATTTATTGTATGCTGTTCCAGTTTTACTGCTAGTAGTGTAAACCTATTCGTATGTTTTTTCCTATTCGGCTGTTTACAGCATTTGTATGGTTCCAGTTCGGCTGTTTACGGCATTCATATGCTTGTCCGGTGGCTTGGTGTCTACAGTAGCTGCCTGTGTATCTGGAAGGGAATATCTCCTAAACGGCTGTTAACCCCTTTTATGCCTGGGGGTGCTGTTACATACATGTCCGTTAGTCCACCCATTGTACAGCGCTACTGAATCTGATGGTGCTATATAAATAATACAACTTTAAGAATGTATCTTCAATGTTCTATCAGCAATTTTTTTTGGACCGTTTTAACAGGTTTAGTAGTACATTTTCACTCCCTTGTATATGCTAATATGATTAGCCCTTCTCACAATAATTGGCAGCATACACTGTATGAACGTTCCCATTTAACCCCTCTAGAAGCTCAGGTCCTACACTGGCTGAGTCCCTGGTTTTGCTGAAAAAACAATGACTCTCCACAAAAGTTAAACTTATTTTCTTACCTTTTTATACTTTGTTTTTTAATTTATATATTTTTTTAACTCAACAAATATTTTAAATGGAATTCTGTATTGTGGTGTTGAGGTGCTGTGGCTGTCTGGTAATAGCGGGCATGCTTCAATTCTCTTCCGTACAATACCAATCAATAAAGAATATTCCTACTAACTTTTAGAATATGAGATCTTGCGGTTTAATGCATTGTCTCCATGTGTCCGTGAAAGGTGTAAAGCTATTTTAAAGTAACAAAAACTGGGATATAGGAATGATTGGATGTAGTGATCGCTTATTAAGAGAGGCTATTATTTCCTTGTATCTACAGGTATCTTACAACCAAACCTCCTTTCCATTCCACAACAACAATCTGGACTCTTGCCGTCACAGACTGGATTGGGACTAGCTTCCCAGGTACAGTACTTGTATTTTACTTTTTATATTTGTTACACGAAGACCAGAATTTAAATTTAAAGATGTTTTTGTTTCAATAGGCAGTAGGACGACCTGGACTTCCAGGGTCTTCTTTAGAATCTCACTTGGAAATGCCACATCTACATGTACCAAAACATTTATCCGTGTCTGTGGATGAACCAAGCGATCTCGAAGAACTTGAGAAGTTTGCCAAGACTTTTAAGCAAAGACGGATAAAGCTAGGATTCACACAAGTAAGAGAAGGCTTCTATAATGAGAGAAATAAAATAAATACATTTTAAAACATCAAATAAAAAAAAATCTGATTGTTCAATTAGTGTCTTGACTTTCCATAACTGTGGTCTTTAACTTCTGTGGTTGGGAAAATATTCAGGAATTCATTACGAAGAATATTGGCAAAAATCAGCATGGTTTTGTAAAAAAAAGTGCTGTCTAACTTAATTGCCTTCTATGAAGAAGTAAGTAGTAGTATAGATGAAGGTGTTGCAGAAGATGTGATATGCAAAGATTGTGCCGAAGCATTTGATACGGTTCCACATAATGGGATAGTGTTCAAACCAAAAGAAATTGGTGTAGATGAAAATTATTTTTTGGGCAGTTGAATATGGGCTTAAAGAGAATTGTCATTAATGACACATTTTTAAGCTGGATAAAAGTGGTAATGCATTTAGACTAGCAGAAAGATTGTCTAAGACAAAGGAAAGTCATTTTTAAAAATTTGTTTTATATATACAGTAAGCACAATATAGATGTGGAATTCTGTCTGAAGAGGTGATTTTATCAGACTATGTACTGATGTTTAAACAGCAATTGGATCAATACTTGCAAAAACATAATATTCAGGGATATTTTTTTTTAATTTGTGGGGTAATAGCTTATTGATCAAAGGTGAGATCTGACTGCTCTTCTGGGGTTACGAAGGAAATTGGAAAGCGCTTCAAACGGATTGTTTTTGCTTCCTTGTGGATAAACAGCAAAAACAGATGAGAGGCTGACCTTGATGGTCGCATGTCTCTTTTCAGCCTATGTAATTAAACCTATTTAAAAGGACACTTTCTATTTAAAAAAAAAAAATATTTAAAAGGACACTAGTCTCCAAAACAACTTTAGCTTAATGAAGCTATTTTTGTGTATTGATCATGCCTCTGAGGTCTCACCACTCAATTCTCTGCCATTTAGGAGTTAAATCACTTGTGTTTCGGTTTATGCAGTCCTAGCCTTGTCTGTTGCCAGTGTACTTTTTATTATGCACAAAATTGACATTGGCAGTATGGAACAGAGTTCTGGGCTACTAATGTCACGTGTGCTGGTTGTGCAATCAGCCTCCAGCACACAAGCACAGATCAAGCAGAAAGACCACATATACATACTCCTACCACCATGACCACTTCAAATCACTTGAGCGGTCACAGAGGTTGGTTGGAGTAACCGTTTAAGGGGGCTGAAAAGCAATCTGCCCTAGACCAGAGGTAGACCACATTCAGCATTCTAGATGTTGAGGACTAAATTTCCTGAGGCTTTGCTAGCATTAGGACTGTAAGAGCATTAAAGGAGATGTAGTCCACAACATCTGGGGTGCCAAAGGTTGCCTATCCCTGCCTCAGTAAATATAAAAAAAAATATTTAACCCCTCCCGTCCCTCCCTCTCCCTCCCAATGTACTTACCGATTGCAGCTGTTCCCCCGCCTATGATCACTCTTCTTCTGAGTGTGTGTGTATAATATGACAAAAATACAAAACAAATAAAAACACTAACTGTGGCTACTACAAAAGACTGGAAATACCACATTTGGAATACACTGGGTCATCTAAATTTCAAAATGGTATGCCATGATGGCGTTATTTCACATTCCTGGGCTACCATATGGTCTCAAAAGGCAACACAGATCCGGCAAACTGAATTCGGCAAGCCCTATATTGACCCTGTAACTTTCCAAAACCCCATAAAACCTGTACACTGGGGGTATTGTTATATTTGGGAGACTTTGCTGAACACAAATGAGTGTTTAAAACCGTAAAACTTATCACAACGATGATTTCACCAGTAAAAGTGCAGTTTTTGTGTGTAAAAAAAATATAAAAATAAAATATATATATATATTAACTTTGGCAAGCATTTGGCTACTACAGAAGACTGGACATACCCCATTCAGAATGCCGTGGATTGTCTACTTTTACAAATGGTATGCCATGAGGGGGTTAATTTTCATTCTGGGCTGCTATACAGTCTCAAAGGCAACATAGGTCCAGCAAACCAATCTGGCAAATTTCAATGTGTAAACATGGACCCCTACATTTGACCCCTGTAAGTTTGCAAAAAGTCATTAAACCTGTACATTGGGGACACTGCTGTACTCGGGAGATATTGCTGAACACATATTGGGGTGTTCTTTGTCAGGAACTAAGAATCCATGCCTAAAGTACAATGTGAGAGAAAAATAACACCAAAAAATGTCTACCCAAATGTTTGACAAAGACTGGTGGTAGAATTAGTGCATGGAAAGTGCACTACCAAAGATACCACCATTTGCAATACCCTAGGGTGTCTTCTTTTCAAAAATATATGGTTTGATGGGGGTAAACTATATTGGCCGGCTTCAAAAATGTCCCAAATAGGACATGGGTGCATGATGACCAGCTGTGAAAATTCCAAGTTTGAAAACCAGTCCAAACCATTCAAATAAGGTCTTTTAGCCCCCAGAGAACCCGACACACCTGTACATGGGTGGTATCACAGTACTCAGGAGATGTTGCTGAACACATATTGGGGTGTTCTTTGGTAGTAACCCTAAAGGTTCTCCGTACATGTATTCTTAAAATGCTATGTGTGTCAAAACAAACCAGCAATTTTTTTTTTTTTTGGCATAGATTGGTGGTAAAATGGTTGCGTGAGAAGAGTCAAAATACTCCAAGTTTATTACCTTGGGTTGTCTTCTTTAAAAAAAATGTTTATACATGTGAAGGGTTATTCATGGATTCCTGACAGATATCAGTGTTACAATATAACTTGCGTTAATTTTGATGGCAAAGTGCTACTGGTATTTGTAGCCCTAAAACTTAACATGTTCCTAGCTTATTTTATTTTTTTTTTAATATTGGGCATTTCTAAACTCAGGACAAAACTATTTATCATGGGTGTTTTTTGCCGATTGTAGATGCGTAACAGATTTTGGGGGTCAAAGTTGGAAAAAGTGGTGTTTTTTTTTTGTTTGTTTCTTACATTTTAATTTTTTCGTCATTTTATAATATTTTTTTCATAGTAAATGATGGTATCTTTAGACAATTTAATGGCGATAAAAAACGTATATAATGTGTGGGTACAGTAAATGAGTAAGAGGAAAATTACAGCTTAACACAAACACCGCAGAAATGTAAAAAGAGCCCTGGTCCTTAACGGTAAGAAAATTGAAAAACTGTCTGGTCACTAAGGGGTTAAAGACTCATTTGACTTTCATTACATAGTGAGCTACCCCTCAAGGAATATCTAGATTTTCATTATACTGGAAACTACTTTTGACACTGCCATGTAAAGGGTTAAATATTTATTCTATATTGGATAGCAGTATTAAACATTTTGTATCATTATTTGATTCTTTTGTTAATACATTCCCAGTATGCACACAAGTCCCTGTCTTAAAAATGCCATCTTAGCTATTCTCAGTGCAGTAATCTGTTAACATAATGGGATGTGTCACTGGTAAGAGGTTTGCATGAATATGGCAAAATAAGTGTAGTTCATGTTTCTCTCTGATACATTGAACAAACGACCTGTTTAAATACCCTATTTTCATCAGGGTGACGTCGGCCTGGCAATGGGGAAGCTTTATGGAAATGATTTCAGCCAGACAACCATATCTCGGTTCGAAGCCCTAAACCTAAGCTTTAAGAATATGTGCAAGTTGAAACCTCTCCTGGAAAAATGGTTAAGCGATGCAGGTGAGGAAATGTGAACCATCAAACCTAGATCAGGACAGAAATCAAAGCCTTTTCATCAAGCCAATCTCTGAAAACATTTACAAGTCTGTATGCTTTATATATTGTGACATTTAAAATCAGCCCTTACGTCTTGACAGCTTGTCTTTATGCTTTTATCTCATGTTTCATTTATTAATAGCACTGTACAATAGGACACAGCTAAATGGCAAGATTGCTTGTGTTCTTCAGCACAAAACCAAGCAAACTGATGCGCTGTGTGTGTTCAACCGCAGTTTCCTACTTTATAATTTATTGCACCAAAATCTTTAAAAAAAAAATTAAAAGGGGGGGGCGGGGCACGGCACGTTTCATTTGATGTGACATGCGCGCACACACACACACACACACACACACACACACACACACACACACACACACACACACACACACACACACACACACACACACACACACACACACACACACACACACACACACACTAGACTGTGTAGCTATAGAGCATTAGAAAAAATGTAGAGAAGGTAAAGGGGCCTGAAACCAATGTAAGGAATATATAGGTGGAGCAAAAAACATAAGATCAAAATCTGGAGTAGTTAAACAGACTTTATATATTCTAAAGGGGTTAAGAGTTGGAATTAGACTAGAATGATTTTTAAGCAATGTACTGGAAATGTTTGGAAAGGAAATAGACACTAAAGGATTGTTAAGGTATTTGGAGAGTAGAAAATATTTATATAGAAATGGGAAAAAAACACTGGAAGACACATGCAGATATCTTTTCGTACTCTTCACTTATGAGTAGAACTGTCGGTCGGTATTGTCTTTGCAGTATCTGTGCATGCATCCGCCTGTATAATGTCATGTGTATTTGATGTGATCCAGGGTGGTGAAGTCTCTGGGGTAGCAAAATGCAAAGTCTCTTGATGGTGGAGGAGCCAAGGGCTGTAGTATATTAGTTACTGTCTGTTAGTCGCAAGTACTCTTGTAACCTAGTCTTGCCCTTGTTAACTGTTACAGCTCTGTTTTAGAATATGTAAACAACCATGTGCTGTGTTTTTATTTATTTATTTTTATTAAAACAGAATCTGCCCCATCGGATTCTGTCCTGACAGCAAATACTTCCTACCCTCAGCTCAGTGAGATGTTTGGTCGTAAGCGAAAGAAACGGACTAGCATTGAAACAAACATACGTCTTACTTTAGAGAAAAGGTTTCAGGAAGTGAGTAATAAGTTTCTCTCTATTTCGAAGAAACGTTTTGTGTTAAATATTGCTCAAAAGAAGACAAATGGAACATTTCAGCCAACAGGATACTTTATTCGCTAGGAGAATTCTGAAGTCAGACTTGAAGTAATTAATAGATAAAAAGAAGTGTCCCATATCTGGGAAAAACCTAAATATAAAAAGATCTCTGTATCTCTGTCTCTCAAAGTTGACGTCCTTAAAAGTTACTTACCACTGCAGGCCATAGCATACCCAAATGGGTGAATTTCTACTCTAGTGACCTATATAATTTTTTTTTAACCATTTCTGAAACGTTCTGCTGACCGTACGGTTTTAGGAAATTTACCAGAAATATGCTGATTGTTATTTTTATTAAGTAATGATTGCAATACACACCATTTTCACATCATTTTCATGTTTTGTTTTAAAAAAAAAAAATACTATTGTGTACATTTCTTTAATATTCCATTCCACTTTAGCATAAATGGATTTGTAAGGTATTTAACTAGCGCATTATTAACCCTTGATTCAGGCGCTTTACAACTCAACAACCTAACCTTGGTATATGCATTCTGCGTTTTATTCATCCGCATAATTAATCAAATAATATCTGATGTTTTTTTCCTTGCAGAACCCCAAGCCTAGCTCTGAGGAAATTAGTATGATAGCAGAGCAGCTAGTAATGGAGAAAGAAGTTGTGAGGGTCTGGTTCTGTAATCGTCGTCAAAAAGAGAAAAGAATAAACTGTCCGATGAGCATGCCCTTGAAGTCTCCAATGTATAGTTCAAGAATGGTAAGATCACTATGAATTCTGGGAAACAGACGCAACCTTCTGACTTGTTCGTGAACAGTAAGGTTACCTGTAACAATGTAACCTCTTTTATGGTCTTCTCAGAATTTTTTTTTTTTTTTTTTTTACATTTCAGTCTTTTTAGGTAGAAAAATATTGCCAACATTTTATAGTTGGCCAAATGTTATTAAAATGACTGCAGATATTTTAAGAGCAATCAATATTTGGCTGCAATTAGATTATGTGCATAAGGTGCACCAGAGGCCATAGCACTTTAAAGGGTTTGTCCATGCCAAGATTAGATTCTTTGTTTGAACAATAAATTAACAAGTAATGCACTAAATGGTATTCGTGTTTACAAAAAACATAATTAGGTGTTGTGTTTAAACTGTAAACTATAGTTTGTTCAAACGGTACAAAATACCTTGCATTAAGTCCACCTTAGGATGCTATCTATTTATGTTGTGCAGAAATTAATTTTAAGGCGTTCTCCACGTAAAAGTAGTATTTTAATAAAACTCTTTTACAGGGGGAGGGGAGCATTTCCATATTTATTTATTTTTGTTTCTTTGCTTTTTAAAAAAAATCCATATTTAATTACTTTTTATGGGTTGAATTTATTTTACCTTTACATAATTTCTACTACTAATAACTCTAGTGAGTGCTAGACATTTGAAATAACTGAAATACAGATGGCATCTGTCATTAAAAACTTTTCATTCTGTGATGGAGCTTGCCAACCAGCGAGGACAGACTCACATATTACAGCTGCCGTGGCCATAGCCTGTAAATGGGAAATAACTTGGGCCGAGAGAGCCCCATTACTCTCCTTCAGGTGCATACATAGATGTCATTTTCCCCAACACAGAGGACAAAGACCATGATACAGGGCCACGGCCTACTGCATGCCACTCGCAATTGCCTTAAACCTCCCTGGTGATACTTACACAAGTACAACTATGTGCGCAGCTGACAGACTGTTCCAGACCTCGGCGGAAAGTGATCCCGATATGGGATGCAGAAAGCAAAAGCGAACAATCTGTGTACCCACCAAAACCAGGGATATCGGGACACTACTCCAGTTCCAGGTGCAGCACAAGGTCACCACAGAAATCTTACCACCACCACTTGATCCTGGGGGTAAACCCAAGCAGACAGTTTATTGGTTACCCCAGATGCCCAAATACTGATCTCGGAGAGTTCTGATCCCGCTACAACGCAGGACATCCAAAACCACCTGCAGTACCTCCAGAAACTGCTGATCTCTTGTTAAAGCAGATGTCCAAGTGCCACTGACAGTCCAAGCTACTGAGGAAGAAATCCGACCTTCATACAGGTCTGTTCAACTTAAGGGACACTGTCCACCACCTACAATCAGATCACCGCATATATGCTATGCAAATGTACTTTATGGAGGACTGTAACCGGCAAAATTATATCAAAATACAGGGCATACCTGACACAATCGCCCTTGAGGAACTGCCTCATTGCCTCAGATGACTGGGCGCATCCATCCTTCCACCAACCCAGGCAAAGAAGCTAAGCTTTGACTGGTTAGATGGTTGACCGCAGGCAAGGCAGGCCATATCTAATGTAGTAAGGGAAGTAATCTCTGCCGCGTCTTCATGCGCCTAAATCCTCCTCATGGCAGCACTAAGAGGCAAGATGCCTTACCACTTTGAGAAGACTAACCTATCAAGACCTCACAAGATTCACAATGCAATGGTGAAGATCTCTAGTCATTAGACAATTAGAGATGGCAGACCTAGAGTATCAGTGGGGAGCATCAGTCCCTCACGGCAACAATAAATGGGCCTGTCCACAGGCTCTCTGGCTGTGGAGGCCACCAATTTCTTTAAGGCGCTGCTTGAATTTAGGATAAATAAGCCACTTCATGGCTATAGTAGTTCTTCCTATATTGTATCATTAGGGCAGCTGGTTTCTCGTGTTTTTATTTTTTTTAATCTAAACACATCGCTTGGAGGTTCTGTTTTTTTGTTTGTTTTGTTTTTTTTTCTATCTTGATGTGTCCTATCGTATACCAATGCTTGAAAATATGCAATGTATATGACCTGACATAAATATTTGTGAAGAAACTAAACAACTTTTCGCTTTTGATGCGTGATTACACATACACAATAGCTTATTCCAACCCTATGTCAATACTTGCAAATATTGATATTACTTATTAACCATTTGTTACTCCTTCCTCTCCCCCAATTATTTAAGCTTAAACATTACCTTTTAACCAGCACCAGGCCAATTATCTCTGACTTTCCTACATTTAATTTTGTGGGGGTTATTTTTATTTTATTTTTTTTTTGCTTTTTTTTTGTGCTCATCTTAGTGAAACGAGCACAAAAAAGAAGCTACCTCTGTTTAGGCAGCAATAATGGAGACACCTGCACACAGGGCCGCCATCAGGGGGTGACAACCATGACAGTTGTCACGGGCCCGGCGGTCCTGGGGGGCCCGGACTGCTTTCGCAGTCCCGGGCCTCACATTGCCTCTCTGCACACATATGTGTAATATATATACAGCCGCGGCTCCCTATACTTGCAGAGGGGGCCCAGCGGACTGCAAGTGTACTTACAAGCTCTTCCCACTCTCTAACTCCCGTGAGACCCGTGGCCGTCAGAGCGTTGCCACGGGTTATCATGGCAATGCTCCGCGCGGCGCGCACACCACGTCTCACAGGAGTTACAGAGAGGGAAGAGCTTGTAAGTACACTTGCCCCCTCTGTAAGTATAGGGAGCCGGGGGCCCACAATGCCACCAGACCACCAGGGATCATGGAATCTCCCCCCTCCCTGGACCAGGTAAGAATCAGGGAGGGGGAATAACATTTTTCACTTTTAAAGTGGCGGTGGGAGGGGAGGGGGAGGCTGGAGGGAAATGCTCCATTTACACTACATGCATCCACTACACTGACACACACTCTGCATCCACTACACTGACACACACTCTGCATTAACTATACACACAGCATCCACTACACAAACATCCTGTATTCACAGTACACACACTACATCAGCTACACATTCAAACACTCTGCATTCACTATACAGAGACACTGCGTCTAATACACACACTGCATCCACTACAGACACTGCATCCACTAAACACATTGCATCTAGTACACATAAACACTACATCCACTACACAAACACACTCTGCGTACACTATACACACTGCATCCGCTACACAAACACACACTATGCATTCACTGCACAAACAGTATCTAAAACACACAAACACTACATCCATTACACACATTCTAATTCACTTCCACTATACACACCACATTCAGTCCCGCATCTTTTGCAGCGGACTAGGTAGGAGTCCTGTGGGCGGACTCGTGGGCGGGTCGGACGGGGGGAGGTGGGGGCCCAGACCTTGTGCTTTGTCAGGGTTCCCAAAATTTCTGGTGGCGGCCCTGCACATACAGATAGCATTGAGGAAAACAAACATTCAGCGTGAATTATTTTTAGATTGTGCTTAACAGCATTCTTGTGACAACCTGGTACTTATAAACGGAATATAGAATATAAGGAACTAAATACAATATTTGTGTTGTAGAATGACATGCTATGGGTGTTTGAAATATAGTGTATTATGAATTGTTTTCGTACACAAAAAAAATTACTATTATGCATAACACAACATTACACATACACTTTTTTTTTTTTAGCTAGAGTTGGTCTAAGCAACACAACCACTATATATTAATGTAATGGTTGCAGTTCATTGACACTGTCCTATCACTTGGACAACATAAAATCAATACATAGTGGTGAGCCAAGGGTCACTGATGCCTTGGTGCGAGATTTTGCTGTGCTATATATGCATAGTTAATTTGCATTTTTTCCTTTAAATCCTTTTCCCTTCGTTTTTTATCATTTTTAATTTTTTAAATATGCTTACCTCTTTAACAATAAAGAGCTTCATAGGGAACCTGGCTAACCCTGGTTACCAATTTCCCCAGATTTTTGAGGGCCCTAATACTGCAGATGTTTGAAACACACTCCTATTGGCAACAACCTAAACGATAGTTGTGGGGCTTTCTCGTAAATGTGTGTTGATTGTATATGTGACTTGTGTGTTTAAACCTACTCTAATGTGTATGATAGTCTGTGTATAATCATGGTGTGTGAGCTTGTACATGTATGTAGGCAATGGCTCGTAGGTATGTAAGTTAACTGTAGTCTGCGTTGGAAAAATGTATAATGCAGTTGGTGGGTTGAATGTGGCTGACCGTAAATGACTGTGACAGAATGAATGGTTGGGTGATTGTGAATGGCGGACAGCCATTTTTATACGGTTACTATTATTTTAATTTCTTTTAGCAGCCAACAGCTGGTTCTATGGGGTCTATGGCTATCGCTCCAGTACACAGCACAGGTGAGATTCAAAAACAAAGTATACTACGTCTTTTTGGATCCTTTTACAATAGAAGTTATTTACATATTTGTCATATTGTGGGAAATGTTGTGTGGTGGTTTTTATGTTTGTTTTTCTTGCCATTTCTCTTGTCTACAGGTGAAACTCGAAAAATTAGAATATCGTGCAAAAGTTGATTTATTTCAGTAATGCAACGTAAAAGGGTAAACTAATATATGTGATAGATGCATTACATGCAAAGCAAGATAGTTCAAGACGTTATTTGTCATAAGTGCGATGATTATGGCTTACAGCTCATGAAAACCCCAAATCCACAATCTCAGTAAATTTGAATATTACATGCAATCAATAAAACAAGGAGTGAATATAGAACATATCGGACCTCTGAAAAGTATAAGCATGCATGTAGGGTTTTCATGAGCTGTAAGCCATAATCATCGCACTTATGACAAATCACGGCTTGAACTATCTTGCTTTGCATGTAATGCGTCTATCTCATATATTAATTTCCCCTTTTACTTTGCATTACGGAAATAAATGAACTTTTGCACGATATTCACATTTTTCGAGTATCACCTGTATATGCACTCAGTATTTCAATACATACAGGTTTGTAAACTAAAAACTGAATTAAGAACTTAGTATGCTTTTTTAATTTTTAGACAAAAATAGCTGAATAAAAACAGTTTACTTGAAAATTTTCCCTCTATTTTGACTTAAAATGTTAAATTCCATTTAAATTAACTGTGGAATCTAAACAATTCACATTTTGGTGAATATCTTTGTTTCACTAGAAATGCATGCATCCCATGAAGAAAAATGTCACATTGGACGTATAAGATTTCACGAAAGACCATACATTATTGAATAGTCCTTACACACTTTTAACAGGGAGCATATGGCCATATATGGTTAGTTGAGTAAATCTTCCCAATACCAATTTTTCTTAAAATGGTAAAGTCACCATCGGTGCTTTTAATTTTTATATGTATGTTCCCTATTAAATGTGTGATGGTTTTGAAACTTTATAAAACAAATATTATGATTACCTTCTTTCTATATATAAAGAAAGGTGTTGGATTAAGCTGCCCTTTTGCCTTTTAGAATCTATTAAATCGCTTGCAACTTGTTTTGCAGTGACATCATCTTGTTCACCTGGAAGCTCCAGTAGACCTTCATCTCCAATCTGTCTCCACCCCAACAGCCCAGGGGTATCAATGAATAACTCCAAACCACCTATGAACCCATCCAGCTTCAGCTCCTCTGGGTTAGTCTTTTTCACAAAAGCAAAACCTTAAATTGTGAAACCAATGCAATAAAATGATCTATGAAACTATAGAGTAATTAACCATCCAAAGTATGTTTCCAAAAGTTGAGTTTTAGTAAAAATGTTCTGGTTGTATAATAATGTTCCATAAAGTAAGTAGGGCCAGCACAGCCTCTTATTAAAAGGACATGCTTCACTTTGAAACAACAAATTCAAAGCTTTAGCTTGAATGAGACAGTTGCCTTACTCAGCAGGCTGAAAAAGTGTGTGTGTGTGTGTGTGTGTGTGCGCGCGCGCATTGAGCATGGCTGACAGATTTACATATGTGCAGTTGGAAGATGTTTTCACCTTCCAACATATAACAGGGAGAGAAGAGGAGTCTGATCAGTGTGGTCATGCAGTGCAGGCTCCAAAGTCTGGTTTCCCTCTCCTGGTGTTGCCCAAGGATGCTGTCATTAGTGGACTGGTCTGAAACCGAAAAGGGTGTGTAAGAGGGAAGGGGGTGAGACTGAAGAAACTCCCCTATCTGAGAGGCATGTCATGCAATCTGACAAGTTTATAGTAATTTTATAAAAGTTTAATAAATACTCTTCAGCTTTTTTCTTGCTTTATTTTGGTTTGCATATTTGTTTAAAAGTTTGTTGGTTAAAAAAATAATTACCAAGAGATGCATGTCCTTTAAGACAGGATGCTATAGGGAATGGCTTTCTTGTACAATTCCTGTTAATTGAGTACTGCACTTGGAACAGTGACTGTGAGCCATCTTGTGGCAGTTTTGTAGATTGCACGTTACATACAAACAGGCTGGCAGTATTAGACGACTGTAATTGACTATAGCGTGTTAGATTCCCCAGGATGAAAGGCCTCCCCCTGGTGGTTTTCTTACCGGAGAATCCGTTAATGGATTTATATTGAACAGATGGTATGTTTAGGCGTAAGGACTTGTCATTCGTTTTGGTGTCGTCCCCTAACCCCACAGTTCTACTAGCAATATGAAATTTATTGCTATAAAAAAATAATAATAATTCTTAATCATAATCAAAAAGATTTATTGATATATATGTGTGTGTGTGTGTGTGTGTGTGTGTGTGTGTGTGTATATATATATATAATTTTTTTTTTTTTTTTTTTTTAGTTTAGTTTAAGTTTCCCAGTTTCCCAGTTTTAGTTTTTTTTAGTTTTTTAGTGTTTGTCCAAATCACTTGGTAGTGAAGGACTAATGTTCTAAAACCAGTTCAAGTTTTTTAATAGAATTATGAGACATAGTTTTATCTCTGCTATCCACGTTTTTCTGTTTCTGCTTATTGAGGGCTCAAACCTCTCAAGTGTGTTCACATCCTCTTTATCTCCTTTTTACTTTGAAAATAAGCCTGCTCTCCCATTGTGAGCTTTATTCATTTTAATTCCTGAACTTCTGGTTGAAATGTAGCCAAATCATGAACCAATCACCAAATTGGCCCAAATTCAGACGAATTTCCGTTCGTGGCATAATGAATGCCTGAATCTCATAGAAACCTTATGAAACAAATAAAATGAGCAATAGATTAGCTATTTTGTTTTTCATGATGTAAACTTCTGTCCATGGCACTAGTAAAAGGGTGAGGGAATGGAGACGTACCTAATAGGTGTGTTTTCATGCCATTGTTGGCTCATCTACCTAGTTTTTCCTGAAACCATTGCATGGGCAAAAAAGGAGGGGGATGTAAGATGCACAAAGGGGTTTAAGACCTACAAAAAGGCAAAAGGTTGAATAAAATACTAAAGAGGTAAGATTTAAAAGAGGGTTCAGAGACAAACCAGTGAAGACACAATTTTGCAGGGCAGCAAAACCATATTTGCCTGTGTAGTTTAAAATGTGTATGTGTGTCCCCAAACAAACATTGCTGCAATGAGGGCGATATTGTATAATTCTAATGTTGACCAAACCATATGTGTATATACATTTGCAACACTGTTTCTTTGTCTGTAATGGTAATAGTATTTTTTCAACTTGTTTCGTATTTTTGTGTTCCAAAAATGTTTTTAGTTTTTTTTAAATACGCGGTCTATGCATACTGAAACAAATACTTTTATACAGTACATCCACAATACTAGGATTCTAGAGGTGCTTTTTTCTGTTTCTTCTTGTTTGTCCAAATCACTTGGTAGTGAAGGACTAAAGAACAACAACATTTTTTTTTTTTTATCCTGCTGGATTTCTTATCATAAATTGTTGTGACAATCAGTTCTTTACAATACAATCCACTGACCACACCATACTGTTTTACGGTACCGCAGAAATTGTGTGGGATTTTTTTTCGCCTTTTTTAATATTCATAGTAGGGAAAATAGCCATTGTAACATGAAACACTGAATATGATCCTTCGTAGTTCTTAAAATAGGAGATTGGAAGTTCATATACAAATACATTTTTCGAAATACACATACATCTTGTGTATAATTCGCTCAAAGGAAGCTTTTAAAGGGATACTTTAGGCATCAAAAAAAAGTTCCTTTAATGAAGCATTTGGATGCATATATCATGCCCCTTCAGTCTCACTCCTAAATTTTCTACCATTTAGGATTTAAATCACTTTTTTGTTTCTATCCATGCAGCACTAGCCACAACCCCCCCAGGCGGTGACTCTGAAAATGAAATCATTTTATTGATTCATACTGTGAGGTTGCGGAAGCATGAGCTATATACACACACTGCTTCATTAAGCTAAAGATGTTTTGGTGCCTATTGTGTCCCTTTAACAAATGTGTAAAATAAATGACAATGTTTTGATGAATTGGAATTGTGTGTGATGTACTACATCTAATTTACAATTGTAACACACAGATTGTGCTCTCCTTGTAGATCTTGGTATCGATGGAACCATCCAACGTATCTCCACTGAAGGAACAGAGTAAGAAGCCAGCAAGTCAGTTCCAGCAGGAAGTTCATGCTTTCATAGGAAGTACCTTAATAACCGCACGTGGAGCACTAAATACACATATTAAGAACAATATTTACTGAAGAGTGACTTTCGCAGGATATCTGCTAGTTTTCAAGTGACGAGCCATGAATTTTAATTATTTTGGTAAGACTAGCTTCTTCATTGGAAATCTAGGAATGGACGATTGTACACTATTCTGAGGAACATGTATGTTTCAACTGCTCTAGATTGACTGCAACTGACTTTATCGAGCAGAATTGAAAGCCTTTTATTGAGATGTTTCTTTTTGGACATCCTTTTGGATGATTTCCTCTATCTTCATTTTTGATATTTTTGCTATGGAAATGATTAACTACAATGCATAGTTTTAAGAACTGCTATAGAATTGAGTCAGCACTAACTTATTTTATTTGAATTTTTTTTTTCTGTAGCAATTTGGGTTATTTTTATTACTAACTTTTTACAGTAGACTTTATTGGGAAGCTTGGCCAATAAATTATTTTAATGTGTGTGTGTGTGTGTGTGTGTATATATATATATATATATATAATGTTTCATTATGCGTGTATGTGAGTTTTTAACTGCTGTTATATATGAAAATAAAAACATGTTTTAACTATACTTGTGGTATTCCTGCTAATACATTATTTTTGTATGTGAGTAAAAACTAGAGCAGGCCTCCAACTGTCCCAAATCTGACTGGACAGTCCTGACTTCAGGACCCCATGTTTTTTTCCTGGTGTTCCGCTTATTTGAGCATCGGGGAACTGTTCCCAGAAAGTGTACCACTTTCCATACATGAACAACCATAGACATACATTCTATGAGAAGGGCACTATGACCATGCACAGAACACTAACAGAGCTTTGCGCATGGGCTGTCTTGTGTGAGTGACAGCCTGGCATGCATTCACACCAGGTGACATGCTCCAGGTGGGTCTGCCTCTTAAAGCGGCACGGTCATGCCGAACATACCTTTATTTAATCTATTCCTCCTCTCTCCCACTGTCAGGATGTGTTCTTTATTTCTTCCTGTCTGCTCTAGTTTTCTTTGAAATATAAGACAAAGTAGGGACTACTTGTCTTATGAAAGTTTCCTATGCCGGACCATCTCTGACAAGCGGAGGAGCAAAGTGTGTTTTTCATTTCCGGTGGTCAGAGAAATGTTCCCACAATTCTAAGCTTTCCTCCTTGTTCCCGCGATGCTTCCTGTCAGTATTCCCGAAGGTCCTGTCATTTATACAGGACGCCGGCGAAACTGCCGAATTGCGTCCTAACAGAATGAGAACAGTTTGTTCATTCGTGTTAGGACGCAATTCGAGAATATCATTCTAATGAATGAAACTCCGATCCTATTTAAACCACGTCTGCATTTTGCAGCCACTTAGTAGATAGCTCCCTAATTCCCACGGTATTAGGGAGCTATCTACCAAAAGGCTGAAAGACCTTAATTGGTCTATCAGCCACATTTACTAATACTAAGTAAAGGTTACTTAGTATTAGTAAATGCTGCCCGTACTCACTATAAAACCCAGTGCCCCCACCCCTGAATTAATATCCATTAAAAGATCATCGTTTCAATTCCTGATAAAAGTTCCAGATGGAACTGAAACGTTGATTTTTTTTTTTAATGGATATTAATAAACTGTAAGTTTTAATCTTCAAAGTCCGAGAGTGCTGATCATTATCTACACGAGGGCACGGCGCAGACTGAGCTCTGCAGGGTGGGGGAAAGGCTTATAAAGGGGGTCAAGTAGATGTAGTGGAGTTGGGAGGGGGAGTTAAAAAAAAAAAAGGGGGGGGGGGGTTTCGGCCATGACAGTGCCGTTTTAAGCTTGTGCTAGTGAGGCTGTCCGTGCCCCTGGCCTGCCCCTTTCTGCCTGCCATCCCCTGTCCTGATTTACATACCACTCTATATTGGGAGGTGTGCTATAGTATTGCTAGAACTGAGATTAAACAATAGAACGAAATAACACTTTTTACAATGAGCGTTTCTCAAGCTTTTAGTTGCTTTCCTGGAAATTGCCTTCAGTCTGGACCATGATATCTCATTGCCTGTATTCTTCCTGTGGATGCAGACATGGTGCTGCATACTGCCTACTCTAGCCATAGGTCTGTTATAACTGCAGTCAGTGACCTATTCAGTCAAGGCTGACTAGGCCAATGCTGCTTTGTGTTTAATTATATAATGCCTGTAGCTGCATTTGAAAGTAAATGTACAACTGTGTGCAGAGCCGGTGCAAGGATTTTTAGCTACACAGGCAAAGATGCATTTTGCCACCCCCCTTCCCCACACCCGAAAAAAGTGCGTCTTCACCTGTGTGTCTTGTAATCGCCCCCTCTTTTGTATTTCTTACTTTCTTACCCTCTTTACTGTTTCATACTGTTTTAGTGCCTCCTCTGTTTGTCTCTTACTTACACCCATCCCCTTTTTGTGTCTCTTACCCCCAGCCCCTTTCTTAGTTTTTTTTCTCCACCACAGTCTCTCTATGTGGCTATTTCTCCCTTTAGTCCGTTTTGTGTGTCCCTCCCCTCCAGATCCCTTTGTGTGTCTTATCTTCCAAGCCATGTAGACATAGATATGCAGGCAAAAATACATACATACTTACACGATCAAAGAGGCACACAGACATTGTTTTTCAGGCACTCAATCAAACAATGTCATAGAGGTACACTGTCATACAAACACAGACATAATCATACAGAGACATACAGACAGAGAGATACAGTCACACGGAGACATACAGGCAGAGACATGCACACATACAGAGACATGCACACATACAGAGACATGCACACATACAGAGACATGCACACAAAGACGTAAAGTCATGCAGATACATACATACATGCGTACAGAGGCATACATACATGCTGTTTTAGTGCCTCCTCTGTTTGTCTCTTACTTACACCCATCCCCTTTTTGTGTCTCTTACCCCCAGCCCCTTTCTTAGTTTTTTTTCTCCCCCACAGTCTCTCTATGTGGCTATTTCTCCCTTTAGTCTGTTTTGTGTGTCCCTCCCCTCCAGATCCCTTTGTGTGTCTTATCTTCCAAGCCATGTAGACATAGATATGCAGGCAAAAATACATACATACTTACACGATCAAAGAGGCACACAGACATTGTTTTTCAGGCACTCAATCAAACAATGTCATAGAGGTACACTGTCATACAAACACAGACATAATCATACAGAGACATACAGGCAGAGACATGCACACATACAGAGACATGCACACATACAGAGACATGCACACATACAGAGACATGCACACATACAGAGACATGCACACATACAGAGACATGCACACAAAGACGCAGATACATACATACATGCGTACAGAGGCATACATACATGCGTACAGAGGCATACATACATGCGTACAGAGGCATACATACATGCGTACAGAGGCATACATACATGCGTAGAGAGGCATACATACAGAGACAGACATGCACACAGAGATATACATACATACATACCTACATGCACACAGAGACATACATACATACATACATACCTACATGCACACAGAGACATACATGCATACATACATGCACACAGAGACATACTCACAATACATGCACAGAGAGGCATACATACATACATGCACACAGAGGCATACACACAATACATGCACACAGAGACATGCACAGAGAGGCATACATAAATACATGCACAGAGGCATACATACAAATGCACACAGAGACATGCACAGACAGTCACAATGACATACCTACTATACATACAGGTCATTGAGGTGCATGCTGACAGGTGACCGGCATCGCGGAGTCCTGTCCTGCAGCCCAGCTCCATCACTGGGCGCCAGCCGCGCTGTATGGTTCACAGGGAGCAGGGATATGATGTCATTCATATCCCCGCCCCCTCCACACAGCTTACGGCAGAGCAGACACCAGTTCTGGAGGCTCCTTGGGCGGGAGTAAGCTGGGCGGGTGGTAAGCGGCTGCGCTGAGGGGAGGCGCTTGCGCTCGGCTTTATAAAGTAACCGGCTGGAGGGGAGCGCTCCCCTCCAGCTCGACAGCCTGACATTGCGCCCCCACGGCCGGTGCGACCTAAGGCGGCTGCCTGGGCCGCCTTATGGTAGCACCGGCCCTGACTGTGTGCATCTGATTGTGGGACTGTGTGTGCATGTGATCCTGCAAAGATACACACAAAAATGTCCCAGAAGAAATCACACAAGGCAACTTACTAGAATTCTTTGATTTTCTGGAAGGGGATAGGAATGCTTTGCGTAATATCCTAGAAATGAAAAGTCAAAAGGAACGGCAAATGACATCCAAGGGACACAACTGTTTGCTAATGAGAGAAAATATCCTCCGCATCAAGAACATGAAAGAAGGAAAATATTTCAAGACCTATCCTATCATGCAAGAACATTTTTATATCCAGCTATAAGTATAAAGGGTTGCAACCTTGCTTGGGTTAAAAACAAACAACAACAAAAAACCATACAATTTGCATAATTATATATGCATGACATCACCTGATATGATGAGATTTTAAAGTACATATGAAAAGGGAAAAAATGCTGTAAACCAAAATTCTACTTGCATGTTGATTTTGCTGTATAGAGGGATTGCTCTGCAGTTTGGAGAGATTGGACTGTCCTTTTTGAATGTTCACTCAATGCACCCCGCAGCAGGTGGTCTGCGTCACACCCCATGTCTGTATCATAGGCAATATATACAATACACTAAACTATGAATTACAATCCCAATTGCAAAATGTAGGTTAAAATGGCGAAGTTGTGCCTAAATTGGATTGGAGAACTTTATCAAATCAATTATATTTGAATTTAAAATGAATGTTTCAATTCACTACATTCCATAGTTTAACCCCTTAAGGACCAAACTTCTGGAATAAAAGGGAATCATGACATCACACATGTCATGTGTCCTTAAGGGGTTAAGAAACCTCTGTGGTTTATTTCCTAAACTAAAGCATTTAGTGTAGAGAACTGAAAACTAAACTAGAAAGTAAAGTAATGGATTTGGAAAAAAAAATCCACTTTCTGTAGTCCCAGCATGGCGATTTATGGCTTGAATGTTTTTGATTTTGCATTTAAGCATGTAGGGGTGAAACTCATAAGGCATGTTACAGTGAGGGGAAAACAGTATTTGATCCCCTGCTGATTTTGAACTTTTGCCCACTGACAAAGAAATGATCAGTCTATAATTTAATGGTATGTTTATTTTAACAGTGAGAGACCGAATAACAAAAAATATCCAGAAAAACACATGTCAAAAAAGTTATAAATTGATTTGCATGTCAATGAGTGAAATAAGTATTTGACCCCTTTGACTCAGTAATTGGTGGCAAAACCCGTGTTTGCAAGCACAGAGGTCAGACATTTCTTGTAGTTGGCCACCAGGTTTGCACACATCTCAGGAGGGATATTGTCCCACTCCTCTTTGCAGATCCTCTCCAAGTCATTAAGGTTTCGAGGCTGACGTTTGGCAACTCGAACCTTCAGCTCCCTCCACAGATTTTCCATGGGGTTAAGGTCTGGAAACTGGCTAGGCCACAACCCATTTTCAGTGCCCTGGCTGAGTGGAGGTTCTCACCCAAGTTTTGATGGTACATGGCACCGTCCATTGTCCCATTGATGCGATGGAGTTGTCCTGTCCACTTAGCAGAAAAACACCCCAAAGCAAAATGTTTCTATCTCCATGTTTGACAGTGGGGATGGCGTTCTTGGGGTCATAGGCAGCATCCCACCTCTTCCAACACTGTGAGTTTAGTTCATGCCAAAGAGCTTGATTTTGGTCTCATCTGACCACAACACTTTCACCCAGTTCTCCTTTTAATCATTCAGATGTTCATTGGCAAACTTCAGACAGGCCTGTACATGTGCTTTCTTGAGCAGTGGGACCTTGCGGGCGCTGCAGGATTTCAGTCCTTCACGGCGTAGTATTGTGGTGGAATCTCGGTAAAAATAAATTTAGTAGGCCGAGATTACCACGTGGCATGTGTACGTGCATATACTGGTGTATCGGTCGGTTGGTTGCACGTGGCATGTGCGAGAATACCGGATGTAGTATTCCCCTCCTCCATTGTGCTGGGCAAGCCATGCGGTCAAACAGGAAGTTAGTTCTTATTCGATTGATTAGGTAAGAGAATGTGTGGGTGGAGCTACTTATGGGAGGAGTTACATGCTTATATAAGGAGCCTACACTATTGTCCGGGGCTCAGAACTTGTTGTATTTTGGTGACATTAGTCCCTCTGAGTCCCGATCGGTGAACCGAATAAAGAATCTCTTCCTTCCTGAAGAAACCTGTGTCCATCTCTCTGTGCTTGGCTTCCGTCAGTTTCTCCGGTATCCGTATTACCAATTGTTTTCTTGGTGACTATGGTCCCAGCTGCCTTGAGATCATTAACAAGATCCTCCTGTGTAGTTCTGGGCTGATTCATCACTGTTCTCATGATTATTAAAACTCCACAAGGTGAGATCTTGCATGGAGCACCAGCCCGAGGGAGACTGACCGTTATTTTGTGTTTCTTCCATTTGCAAATAATCACACCAACTGTTGTCAACTTATCACCAAACTGCTTTGCGATGGTCTTGTAGCCAATTCCAGCCTTACAATCTTGTCCCTGACATCCTTCGACAACTCTTTGGTCTTGGCCATGGTGGAGAGTTTGGAATCTGATTGCTTCTGTGGCTAGGTGTCTTTTTACAGGTAACAAGCTGAGATTAGGAGCACTCCCTTTAAAAGAGTGCTCCTAATCTCAGCTCATTACCTGTATAAAAGTCACCTGGGAGCCAGAAATCTTGCTGATTGATTGGGGATTAAATATGTATTTCACTCATTGACATGCAAATTAATTTATAACTTTTTTTTTTACATGCTTTTTTGGGGATTTTTCTTTTTGTTGTTGTTCTGTCAGTCATTTCTTTGTCCGTGGGCAAACGTTCAAAATCAGCAGGGGATCAAATACTACTTTTTTTCCCCACTGTATAGACACACTATAGACACATAAAGCAGTTCAGCTTGCCAAAGTGTCTGTAAATTGTGTTTTATTTTTTTATTTTGTATTTCAGATTCGGGTTAAATACACATTTACCTCTTCACCCCCCCCCTCCCCCACCCCCACAGTGTCCCCCACTCCACCACAAATGTTGCACAGGGGATATTGAATACTATCAATACTTATTCTATTGCCATAGTAATAATGGCTATCACACTATATAGTTGGCTTTCTCATTTACAATTTTGCTTTTCATACCGATCGTTCATTAGGTGATACCATGCAGTCCCTATTAATCTATATTCTGCAATTTCAGGCTCCAACTTTTCCATATTCCTTATGTATGGACCATTACATGACAAATAATACATTGGTATTTCCAAGACTTATGCGGAGGTCACTGTGCTCACTGGACCCATATTGCATTTAAAAATCCAGTTTTTCTTTATTGCAAAGTACTGTGGCATATTATTCCTAAGCTTTTATTGTGGTCTATTCCATGCTTTTACCTATGACATGCATTGTGACAAACAGGAACAAGATATAAATTAAAAATTAAAAAAGAAACGGGGGGGTTAGGGAAATTTCAAATGAAATGGGCCTCCCGTTTGTCACTCATACATAGAACCATAGAATGTGACGCCAGAATATACTGGCAGACAATTTGCATTCTTCTGCAGGAAGGCTCCGCGTGGGACACTCTTGAACCTTCCAGCATGACAGTAACCCTAAGAATAAGGCCAAGTTGAACCTCCAGTGGTTACAGAAGCAAAAGGTGAAGGTTCTTTAGTTGCCATCACTGTCTCCTGGCCTTTATATCATTGAGCCATTCTGTGGAGATCTCAAACGTGCAGTTCATGCAAGATGATCAGAGACTTGTCAAAATGCCTCCAGGTCATGCAAAGAATGGGCAGCTATACCACCTGCAAGAATTAGGTGCCTCATGGACCACTATTACAAAAGACTGCATGCTGTCATTGATGCTAAAGAGGTCAATACACCGTATTCAGAACTAAGGGTATGCAGACTTTTGAACAGGGGTCATTTCTTTTATTTTTTTCTTTGTTGCCATGTTTTGTTTTATGATTGTGCCATTCTCTTATAACCTACAGTTGAATATGAATCCCATAAGAAATGAAAGAAATTTGTTGTGCATACTTACTCATGTTTTCTGTAAAAATCCTATATAGATTACCAATTCTCCAAGGATATGCAAACATTTGAGCACAACTGTAAGTTCAGTTGTATGTGTGGGGCAGTTGGGCTGCTTGTGATATTGCATGAGAGAAGTTGCTTGTGGTGTTGTGTGCATGTAAGTAAATTATCAGTGGTGGTGTGTTTGTGGAGACTGTGTGTGTGCGTGTAGTGGTTTGTATTATTTGTATTATGGGAGGCTTCTTCTGCAACTCTATGTATATCTAGCAGTGTGGGTGGCTACACTCCAGTGGGGACCGTTCAGGTCTAGGACAGGATCTGCAATAGCTACTGTGTGCTGCTCTGCTATAGTGTGGATTCTGGTTCACAAGTGCTGGGAGGTAGACATGTGCAATTCGGTCCGGTCCGAATGGAAATTCGGGCGAATTTCTGACATTTGGATGATTCCGAAGTGCCGAACCGAAGTGACAAATTTCGGAAGTGCTGAAGTGCTTTGGACTTCTGAAAAGTGGCAAAAAGGGTAGGGGGTAGGGTTATGGGTTGGGGTTGGGGTAGTGTTAGGATTAGGGTTGGGCTAGGAGTAGGGTTAGGGTTGGGTTAGGGTTAAGGGTAGGGTTAGGAGTAGAATAAGGGTTATGGTTAGGATAGGGTTCCTCTAACCCTACTCCTAACCCTAACACTACAGTTACCCTAAGTGCCAAATTCACGAAGTCCCGGATTTCGGAAGTGCCGAAATGAACCGAATTGCAGAAGTGCAGAATTGCCCAAGTGCCGAATTTCAGAATGCCGAACCGAATTTCTTACCTGTGCACATCCCTACTGGAAGGAAGGGATCTGAGATCACTTTCACGAATTGCTTCCATGTGTAAAGTGGATTTTTTCCATCATACAAAGGTCCCCAATCTGCACAACGCTTATTATTGTATGACAGATTTGTGAGTACCCATTTGGGATTTTTATTCTTCATTAGAAATATTACTTGCAATACTGCGCAATCGTTGGTATTTTCTCATCTACCTCACAGAACAAGATCCACATCTGGAATAGGGGTGGGTCGCCTAAACAGACCCAGAGGCGATTCAAACCAGAGCTGGGTCTATAGCTCTTTGTTTGTGAGTGTGTATATATAGCATAACTAAAACAGATTATTTTATTGTGTATGATCTATGCTATGTTCAATTATTTTTTATAGATATCTATATATATCAAACTCATCTCCATGCTAAACTAAAAAGGCTTAATGAATTTTTCGATTATTTAAAGCGCTACATTCTTTTTCTTGTCTTGTATTTTGTATTGGTAATATTGTAAAGGATCACTTGAATGTATAGCAGCTAATAAGAACTATATTGTGTATTAACATATTGAAATTTTAAACGAACAAGCGCTGGTTCCTACCCACACTTTTCTCCAGTGTGAAGGGTTTGCTAGTGTCGGGATGTCTTAATATGTCAGCAGAGCCAAACCTTTGTTTGAGAAGTTCAAAAGGTTCTCTAGCCTCCTTAGACAATATCGTACTGCTAGCCCCCTTGCGTGTCATTTTGGTGATGGGGGCTATCACAGAAGAGAACCCTTTGATAAATCTCCTGTAATAGTTGGCAAATCCAATAAACCTTTGAATGGCTTTTAATCCATTGCGCAATGGCCAATGTAGAACAGATTCTAGTTTATGAGGATCAATCTGAAATCCAGAGGCAAAAAATGTTATACCCCAAAAACTGTACTTCCTTTTGATCAAAGATGAATTTTTCTAGTTTACGATAAAGTTGATATTTCAGTAAGGTGTGCAATACTTGTTTAACATGTTCGGGGTGAGTCTGAAGGTCAGGGGAATATATAAGGATATCTTCCAGATAGACTAGGACAAATGAATAAATATAATCCCTGAGTACGTCATTAATAAAATATTGGAACACAGCCGGAGCGTTACACAACCCGAAGGGCATCACAAGGTACTCATAGTGCCCACCAGGGCCGGACTGGCCCACCGGGATACCGGAGAATTTCCCGGTGGGCTGGTGGACTTTGGGCCGGCAGTGCAGCATTTGACACATTTATTTTTCCCTCCTGTGAGGTTTTGCATGAGGCTGGGGGCGGGGCAGCTAATTACCGAAGTGGCTGCTACACAGACAGAGGTGGCAGCCAGCTGCAGCAGGGAGGAGAGAGAGTCTCTGCACAGCCTGTCTGGAGCTCCGCCCACCAGCCTCAGCCTGGTGAACTTTCACACAGGAAGAGGAAGTACAGGAAGCACCTGAACAGGATCCACACTGCCAGTGACAGGTAATTGTATGATTGATACTGAGAGTGAGAGAGAGAGTGCGAGTGAGAGAGAGTGTGCGAGTGAGAGAGAGTGTGCGAGTGAGAGAGAGTGTGCGAGTGAGAGAGAGTGTGCGAGTGAGAGAGAGTGTGCGAGTGAGAGAGAGTGTGCGAGTGAGAGAGAGTGTGCGAGTGAGAGAGAGTGTGCGAGTGAGAGAGAGTGTGCGAGTGAGAGAGAGTGTGCGAGTGAGAGAGAGTGTGCGAGTGAGAGAGAGTGTGTGTGCATCAGTGAGCTTGTAGTGTGCTTGTGTATATCAGTGAGCTTGTAGTGTGCTTGTGTATATCAGTGAGCTTGTAGTGTGCATCAGTGAGCTTGTGGTGTGCTTGTGTATCAGTGAGCTTGTAGTGTGCTTGTGTGTCAGTGAGCTTGTAGTGTGCTTGTGTGTGTATCAGAGAGCTTCTGTGTGTCAGTGAGCTTGTGTGGGTCAGAGCACTTCTGTGTTTGTCATTATCAAGCTTGTGTTGGTCAGAGAGGTTGTGTGTGTTGTGAGCTTGTCTGTAATTAGGTTGTGTTTGTCTCTGGTGTGCTTAAGTGAATGTCAGTGAATTTGTGTACGGCAGTAAGCTTGTCTGTAGTGAGCTTGTGCATGTGTCGGAGAGCTTTTGTGTTTATCGGTGAGCTTGTCTGTAGTGAGCTCTTTTGTGTCAGTGAGCTTTTCTGTAGTCAGTGTGTGTGTGTGCCATTGAACTAGTGTGATTTATTAATGTGGGACATTCTTTTAATATATATATTTTCTGAAATTATACAATTGACACACTGATGCCGATATGCTGATATTGGCATGGAGTGTTTCCCTGCTTAAAGAATTGTCCCCAAGCAGAGCCAGTCACAACGGACAGGGAGCGTCCTGGAGGGTGGTGGTTATAGCACTGTAGCACCCATGGATCATCTAGAGCGAGGGGCTGCAGGTAAGACAAAAGTCTTCTTCAAAGTGCATACATATAAACAATACAAGCATACTATATGACACAATGAATTAGAGGGCTGAAATATTTTTTTTCCAGGGCTGCTTTCTGTTCCCAGTCCGGCCCTAGTGCCCTCTTCTGGTATTAAATGCAGTTTTCCACTCATGGTTTTCCTTAATCCACACTAAATTGTACGCACTCATAAGGTCAAGTTTAGTAAAGACTTTAGCACCCTGGAGTCTGTCAAACAATTCGGAAATGAGGGAAATGGGGTAGGCATTTTTAATGGTGATTTTGTTCAATGTCATGTAGTCAATGCACGGTCTTAACTCACCATCTTTTTTAGACACAAAAAAGAATCCTGCACCAGCAGGCCAGGATGATTTTCGTATATATCCCTTACTTAGGGAGTCTTTGATATACTCTACTCTCCTGTGGCGATAAAGCATATACTGCTCCCTTGGGTGACATAGCGCCGGGTAGTAGGTTTAGTAGTAGGTTTATGGAACAGTAATATGGTCTGTGAGGAGGTAGAATAATGGTCTGAGTTTTGCTGAATACCTCCTTAACCTCCCAGTATTATATGGGTACTTCTGGGGTTTGAGGCGTAGTAGTGGGTAATGTAATGGTGCCCACTCTCTTGGAAATGTGGAACATACACCTCTCAGTACAATCCTTGCCCCAGTCAATATGATGGTTGTATTTACTCAGCCAAGGAAAGCCTAATATGATAGGGCAAGAAGGAGAAGCAATAACTTGGAATGTTTTATCTTCCTTATGTAAGGCACCAATGGAAGTATTAATGGGTAAGGTTTCGTGGGTAGTTAGGGGTTGAGAGAGTGGTTGCCATCAATAGCCTCAACGGCCAGAGGTGATAGTCTCTCCTTGATTGGTATAGTATTTTTTTTTTTAAAGTTCTTCTTGTTATATTTGATCGTAATATCAAGGAGGAATCTATTTTTGTTATTCCCAGAGGACGTGTCCATCACATCTAAGACCTGTCCCCTTAAGGTTCTTAGGTGCGGAAGTTTTCCGGATGTATGGGACAAGCACTCCTCATATGTCCTCTTCTACCGCAGTATAGGCATAGGCCCTCTTTTCTCCTATATTGTCAGTTAGTAGTGACCCCCAACTGCATAGGTTTGGGTTCGGACTGAACAAGAGGTTCAGGAACAATAGGTCTGGAGAAACGAGGTGCCAATGACACATCCATACGTCCAGTGACGTACACACAACCCATGGGGCCCCGGTGCGAAAACTGATCCGTGGGCCCCCCCGCATGCTTACTCTGCGCGGGCTGGGGCCGCAACACATGGCGGCGGGTACCGGGTCGCAGGGCTGCGACCTGTGCGACCGCGGTATGTACGCCAGTGCATGCATAAACACACTTAAAGGACCACTACAGACACCCAGATCACATCAGCTCAATGAAGTGGTCTGGGTGCCAGGTCTCTAGTTTTAACCCTGCAGCTGAAAACATAGCAGTTTCAGAGAAACTGCTATGTTTCACTGAGGGTTAATCCAGCCTCTAGTGGCTGTCTCATTGACAGCCGCTAGAGGATTTTCTGCGATTCTCACTGTGAAAATCACAGTGGGAAGACGCTGAACGTCCATAGGAAAGCATTGAGTAATGCTTTCCTATGGGCGGTTTGAATGCGCGCGTGGCTCTTGCCACGCATGCGCATTCGGAGCTGAGAGGCGGATTGGGGCGGAGAGATTCCCAGTGCCAAGGGAGTCCGGCGCTGGAGAAAGGTAAGTGCTTAAGACACACACACACACACTCTCATGAACAGACGCACACATTTACTGACAGACACACACACAAACATACTCAGTAACAGACGCACACACTAACACACACTCTAACACACACACACTCACACATTAACATACACTCACACACACACTCTAAGACTAACACACACACACACACACTAACACACTCACTAACGCACACACACTCACACATTAACATACACACACACACTCTAAGACTAACACACACTAACACACACACACACTCACAAACACACACTAACATACACTCACACACACTAACACATTTTTTTTTTGTAAATCCCCCCAGCCTCCTTACCTGTGGGAGAGCTGAGGGGATTCCCTGGGGTCCAGTGGTGTTGCTGGCCCTGCGGTCACCCGGCTGGCCGGTCCTGCGGGCGCGCGAGGGAGCACTGTCTCCTGAGTCCTTCCTCTTCAGCTCCCTCGCGCGCCGCGTACTGATGCCGGAGCCGGAAGATGACATCATCTTCCGGCTCCAGTATCAGTGCGGTGTGCGAGGGAGCTGAAGAGGAAGCACTCAGGAGAAAGTGCTCCCTCGCGCGCCCGCAGGACCGGCCAGCCGGATGACAGCAGGGCCAGCCTCGGGAGAAGAGGCTGGCCCAGTGACATACATACCTGGGTCGCAGGGTGGCCGGGCCCGGTCACAGCCGCGACCCCGGTATGTACGCCACTGCATACGTCTATTGCTATTTCTGGTATTTTCTCTAGTTCTTAATCTATTATCAATTTGCATGACAAATGTTATAAATTCATTACATTTTTTAGGTAGATCTTTGGCAGCAATCTCGTCTAGAATTGCTTAGGATAATCATTTTTTAAATGCAGAGATTAATCTGCTATTGGTCCAGTCTACCTCAGAAGCCAAGGTGCGAAATTCTGTGGCATAATCTGAGATAGACCGGTTCCCTTGCTTTATATTCATTAGGGCATTGGAGGCGTCATCCTCCCTGCCTAATCGTTCGAATGTTAATTTGAATTCCGCAAGGAATTCCTGGTAATTATGTGCAATACTCCTATTACACTCCCATAATGGATTGGCCCAAGCTAAGGCTTTACCTTTAACCCCTTAAGGACACATGACGTGTGTGACACGTCATGATTCCCTTTTATTCCAGAAGTTTGGTCCTTAAGGGGTTAAATTGATTCATCAGGAAACCAATTTTAGCTCTATCCGTGGGAAAAGATCTCTGTGAGAATTCAAAATGATACTCAATTTGATTCAGGAATCCCCGGCATTCTTGAATATTACCATCAAAATGCATGGGAGGAGATAGTAGGTGCCTTATGTAGTATAGGTGAAAGTACATTAGGTGGAGGTGACAGTCGGAGAAGCCGCAGGTTGCAGATGCGCTGTTTGAGTAAGAAGCGTACTGAAGGCCTGGGAAAATGGATCCATACGGTGATCATTCTCCTCTAGCTTTCTCTCACAAACAGTTATGTGTTGACACAATTCTACAGGATCTATGGCCATGTCGTAATGTCAGGATTACTAATTGATACAGCACGTAGGATTGTGTCACACTGAGGACTAATAAGTAACGTATTACCGGGCCTTAGAATGGCCTGACTTAACGCACCAAAGAATATTCAGGATATTTGCCAAGGTCAGGGGACACAGAATGAGACACAACGATAAGGGAAAGCCAGAAGTCAGGGATACCAGAATACAGGGAACTCAAACAAAGCCAAAGTAAAAAAAAAACAGAATTTAAACACTCAGGAACACACTCTCGGACAACCACTAGGGAAACCACAACAGGGCAATGAGGAAAAGTAAATTTGAGCTTAAATAAGTGCTTTACAATTCTCAGTGGGCGAAAACAGCCTTTGACCCAAAAACGTGCGCACGTGTCTCCCGCTGACGTCGTCATTAACGTGGGCGGATGTGGGGGTACAATTTGCCATGGATCCGGCGCAAATACCGCAAGCTGAGGAAGAATATGTTACACCATGATGCTTTGCAAGCATTACGGGGGATTTAGTCCACAACATCTGGTGTGCCGAAGGTTGCCTATCCCTGCGTCTAGGCATTGTGGTTTGATTCAGAGAAAGTAATATTTTATGAATTAATATAGTAATACCAAGTTGATATTTATTATTGAAAATATTATTTAAGGAGGCATGGGACTGCCGTCAATCCTCACGTACTACCAGGCAACACACCTGCACTGACTGGTCGACTGGCACGCTAGCCCAAGCGCTAGCAATGGGTGGACCTGGAAAAACAACAAGACCAGGGAGGAATCCCTGCCTTACTATGGCTTGGGGGAGTAACATACAAGGAACTGAGTACGGGGGACCCGATGATAGATGCCACACTGAAGGTCTGGTGTGGAATACGCTACTCCAAGAGGCTCACATCATCACCCAACCCGCTCACGCCCGTAACTAATAACTCAAAGCTGGCAGGGGGGTTAAACCCTGCCGACCTAAAGAACTTTGGGGCAATGGACTGGGTTCACATACACCAATGGTGCAATGGACCGGCTCTCAAGTCCCTGGCCGTGTTGCTACAAGACCGCAGGCCAAGCAGACTAGACGAATTCCGCTACCACCAATTAAAAACTTGCATTGTCACTATAACGGGCAAGGACCACCTACATCGCCCATTGTTACACCTAGAACAACTATGCGTGGCTAGACAGCACCTTACGCATGGTGTATCGCACTTATCTTCCACACTGCAGAGCAACGGAGACAAGAGCCCCTTAGGCTTTACGGAGCAATGGGAAAGAGAGACAGGGGTTGAACTTATGGAACTCAAGTGGCATAAAATCTTCCAACTGACACACAAAGGGACCATAAGCACAACGTTCCAAGAATGCAATTATAAAATATTGACACGCTGGTACAGGACACCAGACATCCTCCGGCGTGTGCATGAGTCAATCCAAGGCGAGTGTTGGAGATGCGGCACAGAAGAGGGCACTGGTATCCACATTTGGTGGACGTGCCCCCTTATCGAGCCATATTGGCGAATGATACTGCAACGGACCATTTCACTCACAAGAGGATGAAAACCATTTAGGCGATAATCCCCTTTCCCATAGACCAGCAGCTACTGCAATCACCAACCTCCCGAACTCCAGACTGCACGTATTCACCAACTCTCGAACAGCAGACACACGAACCCTGGAAGCAGCTGAACAGGAAAAGCAATACGAACAGCTTACACTCCTGGCAATCGGCATAAAGTCAATGTAACGGATCAACTGGCACCCCGACTGGGTACCTCCGTTGAAAGATGCTCCTAGCGCTTCCAGAGGACTCCAAGCACTCCACCAGACACCATAAGCACCGCAGGCTGCAGCTATCTCCCTTCAGAACGAAGCAGGAACAAGCTCTTACAAGAGCTCAGTGATTATAGCAAGGGAATATGCCTAGCATAGCAATCCCTTGTAGCAGATTCCCCCAATAAGAGACAGGACTCAAGTTGAGGGTAAAAATAGAACTCTCTGGCTGCTAGCTTGCAGCCCTTTTTATTAGGTGCTCCCATGAAGGGGAGGGACACACACAGTAACGTACATTAACCAATCACACAATAGTTACATCCCACACATAGCCCTCCCCTCTACCTGTAAACTAATTATCTGTACACACAGGAAAATACAATTATCCTAGGTAGGGAAAATACAGTTTTTACACAACATTCATAACTCCCAAAATATACATCACATTCGCATAAAAATACATATACACAATCAATCCATTCGGGGGAACAACATACTCAAAAATCATACGAATTGGACCAGGGGTTCAAAAGTTAGTACAAATGTGCATTTGACCTTCTGGAAGCATGGTTTTTAGAAGCTCAAACTAGTTCCCCAGAATCCTCTATCCTGGAGACAATGGAGAAGCTGATTTAATTATATCCAGGGACAAACACAGCCTCCATTAACCACATGTTACCAGCAACCACCAAAAGACATAAAAATACATAACTCCTGTTATACTAAACAGAACCCCCACATTCAACCCATCCCCAGATGGCTTGGATCTGAGCGCTCAACATATCCAAACAGCGTTTAGATGCCACAAACACAGTTCAAACGCCATGGGGTTTAAGTTTCGTATGGGCTGATGAGAGGGCCCATAATCCTGGGGCAGCCCAATAACCCACAGTATGCCCAAATACCGTGCATAAAGGGCCAAATCGCCCAGGGACCGTAGTCACAGGGTAAGAGGCGGGCAAGCAGCCCCCTCCAAACCACAGTGGCAAAGTGGCTTTCGCTACATATCTTCCCATTCGGGGGTAGACTAACCAGGTACCTGACCTTCTGCCGGTCAGTACCTAGATTAGTCGGGCAGCCCACCCATAAAACAAAATTAGCAGAGTAGCCCACCCACAAAACAAATTTAGCAGTGTAGCCCCCCCACAATAAAGAATTCACAGAATGGCCCACCCACGGTACATAGTTCACAGAGGGTCTAACCCACAAAACAAATTTAGCAGTGTAGCCCCCCCACAATAAAGAATTCACAGAATAGCCCCCCAACAATAAGTCATACTGGCCTGTAGGTCCCAAGTTGTGGGGTGAAACTGTGGCACCCTCGGCCTTGCTGGGCAAATGGCTGTGAGTACTTGGGGGCCAGATGCCCGATGTGCTCTGCTCCGGGGTCAGAGCTGGGGTAGTCTCAGGGTAAGGAAAAAAGGAAGGACAGAGGCCAGCGGCGCTCTGCCCAGTTGCCAGCTCTTCCACTGAGGCAGCCTGTAGAAAGTCAGGCTCAGGGGAAGGAAACAAGGGAGGACAGAGGCCAGCGGCGCTCTGCCCAGTTGCCAGCTCTTCTGCTGGGGGGTCAGGGAACAAAGGAGTTGACTGGGGAGGAGAAATATCACTTACCTCCCCCTGGTACTCCGGCTGCTGCTGGGGGGGGAGGTCGATGCTCTCCACTTTCTGTAACTCCAGCTCTAGTTGGGGATCTGGGCCGGTTGCCCAGCATCCCTGTAGGGCCGGTGGAGAGATCTCGGTCCCATCTCCACCTGCCTGCAGGGGGTCCTCCCAGGACCAGTCTATGAGGTCCTCTACCTCGGGTACCTCTGGTTGCTGTTGGGGAGGGAGACCGGTTGTCTCTTCCTCCAATAACACATTCTGCCGCTGGGGAGTGAGACCGACTGTCTCCCCTCCCTGTAAAACATACTGCCGCTGGGGATCTGGGCCGGGTGCCCAGCATCCCTGTAGGGCCGGTAGAGAGACCTCGGTCCCATCTCCACCGGCCTCCTCGGTTTCTTCCTCGTCCCACTCTACCTGTGGCTGGAGTTTCTCCCAACGTGCCCACTGGCCTTCCCTCAACGCCCTGTGTTGTAGGTTCCGGGTCACCATGTCCCACACGAACCGCACGTATTTCTCCTCTGGATTGGGTCCGTAAAACTTCAGGCACAACCCTACCATCGTGCCAAACTCTAGTACGGAGTAGCTATACGCCATGCTTGCTGTAGCCACTGCTGGTTCCATTATGTTGCTGAAGATAGGGACGCTGCACAACTCCACACGTTACCGGTGTCTCTGAGCTGCTTCTCCTTGCACTAGGACGCCATCCCACCGCTTGCCACCAATGTAACGGATCAACTGGCACCCCGACTGGGTACCTCCATTGAAAGATGCTCCTAGCGCTTCCAGAGGACTCCAAGCACTCCACCAGACACCATAAGCACCGCAGGCTGCAGCTATCTCCCTTCAGAACGAAGCAGGAACAAGCTCTTACAAGAGCTCAGTGATTATAGCAAGGGAATATGCCTAGCATAGCAATCCCTTGTAGCAGATTCCCCCAATAAGAGACAGGACTCAAGTTGAGGGTAAAAATAGAACTCTCTGGCTGCTAGCTTGCAGCCCTTTTTATTAGGTGCTCCCATGAAGGGGAGGGACACACACAGTAACGTACATTAACCAATCACACAATAGTTACATCCCACACATAGCCCTCCCCTCTACCTGTAAACTAATTATCTGTACACACAGGAAAATACAATTATCCTAGGTAGGGAAAATACAGTTTTTACACAACATTCATAACTCCCAAAATATACATCACATTCGCATAAAAATACATATACACAATCAATCCATTCGGGGGAACAACATACTCAAAAATCATACGAATTGGACCAGGGGTTCAAAAGTTAGTACAAATGTGCATTTGACCTTCTGGAAGCATGGTTTTTAGAAGCTCAAACTAGTTCCCCAGAATCCTCTATCCTGGAGACAATGGAGAAGCTGATTTAATTATATCCAGGGACAAACACAGCCTCCATTAAACACATGTTACCAGCAACCACCAAAAGACATAAAAATACATAACTCCTGTTATACTAAACAGAACCCCCACATTCAACCCATCCCCAGATGGCTTGGATCTGAGCGCTCAACATATCCAAACAGCGTTTAGATGCCACAAACACAGTTCAAACGCCATGGGGTTTAAGTTTCGTATGGGCTGATGAGAGGGCCCATAATCCTGGGGCAGCCCAATAACCCACAGTATGCCCAAATACCGTGCATAAAGGGCCAAATCGCCCAGGGACCGTAGTCACAGGGTAAGAGGCGGGCAAGCAGCCCCCTCCAAACCACAGTGGCAAAGTGGCTTTCGCTACAGTCAAATTCCCCCCAAGAAAGAGACAACACTTCAGCTTAGGGTTAAACAGCAACAACTGATTTATTCACACAACAGGCTTATATGGGATTATCTCATGCAAGGGAGGGATTTACCGTAATTACACAACACACCAATCACACATGAGTTACCTCCCACAATGCCTCACAATCCCTCCTCTCTGCCCTGGAGATAATTGGGGAAGGAATCTAATTATCTCCAAGGACAGAGGCAAAACTCCATTACCCACATGGCAGACAAAAAGACCGTAAAATACATAAAATTACCTATTGATGCATTTAGTACACAAAACACATACATGCAATATATCCCCAGATAGCTTAAATCTGAGTGCACATTATTACCGAATGGCGCTCAGATCACATACAATATAGTTCAATCGCCATGGAGCCAAAGTCTTTAACATAGTCTTTCGTTACACGAATAGACTCCATGGCATGGCTATCTGGGGTGAGGCTGTTCATACGGTCAAACTACCGAATGAACAGCCAGTCGGTTCCACTACCGAATGCCGAGGTAAGGAGGCTGGCGGCTCAGCGGTGTTCGTGCAATAAAGTGTCCGTTTTCAGTTCCATAGTTTGCGCGCTGAACACCGCCGCCCGTTCGTGAGTTAAAATGGCCGCTGCCATGTGTTCGGCAAACGAACAAAGGCCACCCAGCGTTCATCAATAAAGCTGCGGTTAACCGCAGCTTCTGGGAGGTCAATTGACGGCACACTCCAGCTCCCAGGTGGTCGCACATTCGTTAGTTTGTTCGGTAGATAAAATCTACCGAACACCCCAGCAGAAAAGGCACGAATAAGCCTTTCTGCAGGGAAAATAAGCCTTTTAAAGTCTGGTCCATAGTCCAAAGGAAGCAGGCGAGCAACCAGGTTTCTCCAGTTCATAGTGGCGAGGTTGGTTTTGCCACAGATACATCATACGATCAAGGACATCACGGGAACGGACGTCCCCTTCCAACAAACACACACCCTTGAAGACCTATAAAAAGGGCCTCATACACCTGCTTACTGCGTCGAAGTCGCTTATCCCGACGTTATGGAAGAGCACGGCAGCACCCACCTTACAACAATGGGTAGAAAGGATAGAAATTATTTTTAGCATGGAAATTATGACAGCATCCCTGCAGGGACGTTCGGATAAATGCACCCTGACATGGTTCCCGTGGATGGAATATACAGCAAAAGGAGCTGCAAGAGACGCCCCGGCGGGGACTGGGGGTGCGCCCGCACTGGCACAACCACCCCGACAGACAGACGTACAGCTACAGGAATAACCAGGTACAAATGACCCCCCCCCCCCTCCCACACACAACTGACCCATCCACTCCCCCCCCTTTTACATGACCGTTGATGAATCAGGAAGACACGACTCTCGAAGGCACCCGCACCAACCTACACCACTACATAACAAGACAAAAGGCTGAAGACCAACACGAGAGGGAGGGTGACCGACAGAGGAAGGCCAAGAAATTAATGGGAAAGCACCAAGGCAGCAAACAAATAGACACACCTGAAGTAGAAGAACAGAGAATAGAGACAACACCAGGAGACGAGAACTGTCTACGTACCCGACACAAGACTCAACTGCCTAATGGGGACGATAACTACTCCAGATATCCCGAATTAGTCAACATCCAGAACCGCCTAAAATAGTCAGAGCAAACACAGTTAAAAGACGCACTGCAGAACATACTTCTACATGCAGGACATAAGACACAACAAGCCACACAGGACCGAGACGAGGTCACCCCCAACAACTAGTGCTAAATACAGCACACCTCTTCGATAATGACTGACACATTACAACACACAAGTGACACTAGCCAAACAACCCACTGTGACCGAGCCAGAAACCTAGACGGAAAGAGGACACTCTGTAGATGCCTCGAAATCCACACACTTAACCACGCAAAACAAAACACAAGAAAACGTCTCTAAAGGGAAAAAGACATAACACACGTAACAAAGCTAGTCCACACGGGAGTAACACAGGGGACAACGCATACCTCACACTAGCACTACCTACCTCGTGTCTGCAACTGAAAATACCAAGGTAAAAGTTAAACCAAGAAGTCATGAGTAGCAGCCTCTGATGAAACGCAGCCCTAGCTGACAAGGGCCTATACACTACCGACATAGCACCGGTAATGCCGGCCGCAATCAAAATCCAACGACTCAATGTTTTAACCCCTTAACGCCGTTACGGCGTTCCATGCCGTCCCGCATTAAAAGGGCTTTAAAGCCGTTGCGGCGGCATGGAACGCCGTAACGGCTTAAGCTCCCAGGAGGAGAGGTGTACTCACCTCCGCCGCGATCCTCTTCTGGGGAGCTGCCGGACAGCCCAGGCAGCCCCCCTATGGCAAATGAGGCCCCCAGGGCCATGTGATCGCTCTCAAAGAGCGATCACATGGCCCCCTATAGCTGGCTATGGATCTGCTGGTGGGAAAGTAAAAATAAATAAATTAGACTTGTGTAAAAATAAATTAAATATATTTATAAAATATATTTATATATATATAATGTGTATATATATTATTATATATACATATTATATATATATACATATTATATATATATATATGTAACGCCATACAAAGTGTATTTTAATATTATATTAGTATTAAAATACACTTAGAATGACATTACATATATAATATGTATATATATTATATATATAATAGATGTACATATATATATTATATATAAATACGTATAATTAAAATAATACATAACTAAAATAATAAAATAAATAAATAAAATATTGAAACAAAATTTAATATAAATTATATATGCATATGTAATTTCATTCTAACTGTATTTTGTTATTAATATATATATCGGTAACAAAATACACTTAGAATGACATTCTATATATATCTATCTATATATAAAATACAAATAACCGCAAATATATATATATATATATAGATAAATACATATAATTACATAAAAGATTACATTAGTATACACGTAGAAATTAAATACCTATAAATGCATATATATTAAAATTCGACGTGTATATTTAAATAATCTTTTAACATAATTATGTGATTTGATTAATTACATTTTGATTGACATGCCTGACAACACAGGGAGAAAGTGCAGAGAATTTAATTTGCAAGCACTATATTTGACCCTGTAACTCTCCAAGACACCATAAAACCTGTACATAGGGGGTACTGTTTTACTCGGGAGACTTCGCTGAACTCAAATATTAGTGTTTCAAACTGGTAAATTGTATTACAACGATTATATTTTAAGTAAAAGTGACCTTTTTTGCATTTTTTACAAACGAACTGTACTTTTATGGTCTATATTATTGTTGTAATATGTTTTACTGTTTTAAAACACTAATATTTGTGTTTAGTGAAGTCTCCCGAGAATAACAGTACCCCCCATGTACAGGTTTCATGGTGTTTTGGAAAGTTAGAGAGTCACATATAAGGCTTGCATTTCATTTTTTTCACATTGAAATTTGCCAGATTGGTTATGTTGCCTTTGAGAGCGTATGGTAGCCCAGGAATGAGAATTACCCCCATGATGGCATACCATTTGCAAAAGTAGACAACCCGAGGTATTGCAAGTGGGGTATGTCCAGTCTTTCTTAGTAGACACTTAGTCACAAACACTGGCCAAATATTTGTTTTTTGCTTTTTTCACACAAAAACAAATATGAACGGTATCTTTGGCCAGTGTTTGTGACTAAGTGGCTACTAAAAAAGACTAAACATACCCCACTTTCAATACCTTGGGTTGTCTACTTTTTCAAATGGTATCCCATTATGGGTGTAATTATCATTCCTGGGCTACCACACCGTCTCAAAGGTAACATTACTAATCTGGCAAATTTCAATTTGAAAATGGAACGTTCTATATTTGACCCTGTAACTTTCCAAAACAACATAAAACCTGTTAATGGGGGGGTACTGTTGTACTCGTGAGACATCGCTGATTACAAATATGTGCATTTTCTTGCAGTAAAACCTAATAGTATTATGACATTCACAGCTAAAATGTCAGACGGAAATACACATTTTAAAAAAAATCTTATTTTCTCAATTTTTATTTTTATTTTATTCATAATAAATTATGTTCCATATATGAATAGTTAATGAAAAATGAAAGCCCTGTTTCTCCTGAACAAAATTATAGATAATAAGTGTGGGTGCACTTAATGTGACAGCGGTGAATTACGGTTGAACAGACATATAGCGCAAATTCCAGTTTTTGTTTACGTTTTGTTTTGATCAGAACGTGCACTATTGACTCAGTCCTGGAGGGGTTAAAGCTTAACGAATGTTAACCTAAATATGTTCACAGTTGTAATATACTGAATGACTATTAAAAGAATAAATAAAGAATGTCAAAAAAAAAATATTATTTAATTGAACATTGATATTATTATCAATTTCTCCTATTCGGTGTCATTTTATATAATTAATAATTCTCATCATTGAATAATATTGAGTGTTTGGGAATTTCAGTTCTTTAATCACAATTTGAATTGGTTTTATTCACTCTCCCTTCATCAGATCTGCAATTTTATTTTTATCAAGTGAAGTTTTCAACTTTGTTTCTTGAATATTGTGCTCAATGCCTGTTAGAGAAGTAGTTTTAAGAACTTTATCTTTTATCAGAATTTTTTTCTTAACCATAGCCCAAGACTTTAATTTTCTTAATTTTACTATGATGAAGCCATAATACATTCTCCAGGTTCTCAATACCTAATATATCTGATTCTATGTAGTACCAGTCTTTTTACATAAGTCTATTTGAAATTTTTGAGCTTGGGTAATCATTGCTATATTTGCATAATTTATTATTTTTGGAATACCCAATCCACCCTGATTATTGCTACTGTATAAAATATTTTTAGATACTCTTGGTTTATTCTCAGCCCATATAAATTGTTCCAACATTCTTTGAAGATTTAAAGGCTCTCCAAAAATAACCAGTTGACTCTGTCAAAGGACTTTTCTGCATCCAAGTATAGGAGCAACATAGGAATCTGTTTTTTATTCGTATATTTGATTATATGTATTATATTCCTAATTTTGCTGCATGCTTGGCGGTTTTTAACAAATCCTGTTTGATTCTTACCTATCAAGGATGATATTATTTGGTTTATTCTATCAGCCAATATTGCTGAATATATTTTTGTATATACATTAAAGATGTTGGTCAGTAATTGAGAAAACACAAATTCTGGAAACTATATTGTTACCTCTTTCTCCCCTTTACTTTGGGGTTAACTAGATCAACACTGCATGGAACTATATGTTAATGTTTTGTAATAGTGTAAGTAACTTATGTTTGATATATGTATGTGATAAGTTCGTCTTTTTTCCCCCAAAACATATTTGCTATAACTGTGAATATATCAATAAAAAATGTGAGAGAACTATGCCCATATTAAGCATAACAGAAGTGTGAAATGATTTTTTTGTATTTTTGTTTTCTCTTTTTAAAGCTGGTTAAATAATAATCATATTTTCACATGAATTCTGTGATGTGAATTGATTATTGTAAGTTAGAATGTACATTTTAAGTAGGGGCGTCATAAAAAGGTGGTTAAAAAAAGATTACATAATCACTTTTCACTGGAGAGATTTAAGCATAAGGGAATTATACCATATCTAAAATATTAGAGCTGTGAAAATACTTTTTATTTTTTCTTCTTCTTCTTCCAAATGTTTTCCCTTTTCTCCCTCTTTTGGCTCTCTCTCTATTCTACTTGAGATGAGCCGGGGGTTTGGGGAAAGGGAGGATGATTGGAGAGAAGAAGAAAAATTCATAGGTGTGCAGAAATAAATTTTAAATAAATAATCATATACCAAATCATCTCCCATCTTGTAGAATACCCAGCTATATATACATAGATGTATGAGGAGGACTCAAGATACAGGTTGTTAAGGCTGTAGAGAACTTGGCCGCAAATTCTCTTTTCTTTTGGACATGGTTTAAAGTAGTGGTGGAAGGGTAGCAGCCCCTTGGTGGGGTCCCCAGATACAAATCAAGATGCGAGATAAAAGAAATGAGGCCCACACTAGTATTGTATGCATTTGTAGTTGATAGAAGAATAAAGAAAAGCACTTACAATTTTCTGGAGCTTCAATGATATCAACTAGGCGGTATGAACCCTGCCTACACGTAGTCCTGGTCTGGTCAGATCTTGGGCTGGTAGCTAGCAGCGGGTGTGTGGTAGTAGGGTCCCAAATGACGTGGGGAGACGTTCTTACTTCTAAGTGCGATAGCAGCAGGTCACTGATATGAATAATGTGGAGAATAAAACAAAATATAGTGTGCTCTGATAAAAGATAATAATTATAAAAGGAGAGATACTCACAAAGGGGGAGCAAAGATTGGCTTTGCTCAATCCTTCTGTAGCCCATGGAGCAGCGTATCTAAGGGGAGTGGGCCTTGACATTGCCAGGAGACAGGCCAGCTAGTGGTCAGTGGTTTGGGGTTTGCCTAAGGATATGGAGTGGGGTGGAGTTATAAGGGGAGTATAAGTAGCGGCCATTTTAGATCTAAGGATCACTTTTAATCGAAAGTTACACTTGCCTGTTGTTGTGGCAGGATTTGTGTGGCTTTGTGTCTTCTTTTGTCTCCTCTGCAGGTGTCAGCACGATGGAAGATTGGCTGGAAGGAGTCAGGGCTGCTGTGCTGGAGAGGGGTGTCGAGTGGCTGAGGGACCGTCTTGGAGATGCGCTGCCATCCGGATCTGTAAGCTCCCAGGGTCAGAGGCCGGTTAGGAGGACGAGGCCCCCGCAGAGATTGAGCCCCAGCGTGGTTCCAGGCTCCCGGCGTCCGAGGAGCCCCTCTGGAGGTCGTCTGGGCGACAGTGAGGCTGCTGGCGGGAAGGGCGCAAGTGGAGGTGGTCGAGGGCGCCGTCGCAGTGTGGCCGCACGAACCCGCCGTCAGGCGAGGCTGGAGATGCAGGCTGCAGGTTCGGGAACCGAATCGGAGACTGCCGAACGTCCGGGGAGCGAACGTGGAGGTAGGAGTGTCGGTGATCGGTCTGAAACTGCCAAACGTTCGGGAGAGGAACATGGAGGTAGGCGATCCGGCGAATGGGCGGAAACTGCCGAACGTTCGGGAGACAAATGTGGAGGTACCTCTACTGCCGATCATTCGTTTCCAGGACGGGGAGGTAAGAATACTGCCGAACGTTCAGGAATTGAACGGGGAGGTAGCTATACTGCCGACCGTTCGGCTGCCGAACTTGGGGGCAGCCAAACTGCCGAACGTTCGGTTTTTGTGTCCTCTTTTGCAGGAAGGGAAGGAGAAGTGGCTGCTGGTGACAGGAGTTCAGAAAGGAGGCCAGTGCAAGCGCGGGCCAGCGGAAGAAGGAGGAGCGGTACGGCAGGCTGGGAACTCTGGAAGTGTTGTTGGGAGAATTGGAGCAAAGGCTACAAATCGCCCGGGTGAGTCGCCCTCTGACGCTACTGCCCCTTCCGTTGCTAGCCCACGGGTTGCTCCAGGGGTGGGTCCCGGTGCTGGTATGGTTGGTGATGACAGGGTGGCAGGTGGCAGGCAGGGGACTGCTAGGGCACGGAGGGGACTGGAAGGGTTTAGCGCCAAGAGACGGAATAGAGGGTCCCCAGTCAGCGGGCGGGAGTGCAGCACTTCGCCAGGGTCTCCCATATGACTAGGCCGGGGACGACGACAGGCTGGTCAGGAAGGCGGGGAGGTCTCCGAGGGGAGCGCCAGCGAGGGACAGCGCAGGAGGTCGGCACCCTCCAAAGGGATAGCGCGCAAGGCTATAGCGAAGGGTGCACAGGGTGCTGGAAGGCACAGGTCATGGAGCAGCCACCAGAAAGGGGCGGACGGAGACGACAGGGACCCCTGCGGGGTGGACCACACCCGGGGGCGGCCTAGGGTGCCCCCTGTCAGGGCCAGGGGATGGACGCAGCAGGACGACAGTTCCATGAGCAGGAGTTCCCCGGAGGGAATGCGGACTGCTGTGCAGGCTCCTGCCCCTCGTAGGCGGACGGCAAGGGGGGAGTTGGGGTACAGTTCCCGGGACGAAGGGGGACGGGGCGGGGTTTCCACGGCCAGCCTACCCAGGATGTCTTCTCCTTGCAGGTCTGGCAGACTGTCCCCCTCCAGGAGGGTGCGACCCCACGCGGTGTGGACTTCAGGACGGTCGCCGGCAGGCAAGGTGGACGAGGCTTCAAGAAAGGAGTCGTCAAGGTCGCCCGCGGATCGGGTGAGACCCAGCTCCACAGGACTGGCTAAGGGCGTTCTGCATCCTGGCCAGTGTGATGGGCGAGAAGGCGGCGGAGCGCTGTTCGCAGCTCTTCTGTTACCTGGACGGGGTTTGGGAAGCATAACGGACGTATGGGGGTTTAGCGTGGTGGCGGTATGACGAACATGTTTGTCAGCGTCTGGCCGCTAATCCGGGGATGCGATGGGACCAGATGGACCTACCGCTCTGGATAAAACTGCTGATTGCGCAGAAAGCATCCCCCTTTCAGGCGGGGGCTGGCACGGGCGCTTCTACCGCCGTGTCGGCCAACCAAAAGCGGGGCTACTGTTGGCTCTACAATGAGGGGCAGTGCAAATGGGGAGCCACCTGTCGCTTCAAGCACGAGTGCTCAGGGTGTGGAGGCACTCACGGTCTTCACAGGTGCTTTAAGAAGGGGAGGGCAGCCTCCACAGTGGGGGGGCTCGGAGGTTCGGCCACGCCCCCTGCCACTGGGAGCAACGCCAGTGAAGGTCGGCGCGATGCTGCCTTGGCTAAACCAGTACGCTAACAGGGAAGACTCGGGGTTGCTTGAGGAGGGGTTTTCCAAAGGGTTTGTGATACCGTTCCGGGACCGGGATGTGGCTCATCGGCTTCGCAATCTGAAGTCGGCCGGGGAATTTCCAGGAGTGGTCAGGGAGAAGTTGTTTAAGGAGGTGCAGCTGGGCAGGGTGGCGGGGCCGTTTAGCGAGCCCCCCTTACCTAACTTGAGGGTATCACCGTTGGGGGTGGTACCTAAGAAGGAGCCCGGCAAGTACCGCCTGATACATCACCTGTCCTACCCAAGGGGTCGTCTGTTAACGACGACATCGACAAGGCCCTTTGTTTGGTGTCGTACGCTTCGTTCGACCAGGCGGTGAGTCTGGTGCAGCGAGCGGGCCGGGGGGCGTTGTTGGCTAAGGCGAACGTCGAGGCGGCGTTTCGCCTGTTGCCAATTCACCCGAAGTGCTATCACCTACTGGGTGGTCACTTCGAGGGGGCATACTACGTGGATTTATGTTTGCCCATGGGGTGCTCGATATCGTGCGCATACTTCGAGAAGTTTAGCATGTTTCTGGAATGGGTGGTGAGACTGGAAGCGGGCACTAGGATGGTAGTCCATTACCTGGATGACTTCTTATGTGTTGGGCCTCCCGGATCGGAGGAATGCCGGAGGGGATTGAGGACTTTGGAATGGGTGGCGCACGTTATCCCCCTGGTGGGTGACAAAACGGTGGTGCCTACGACGTGCTTGAGTTTCTTGGGCTTGGAGATAGACTCGATCAAAGGGGAGTGTAGGCTGCCGCAGGATAAGTTGGTGGCCCTGCGGCAAGCGGTGCCAGAGGTACGGGGAGCGAAGAAGGTCACGCTCCGGGCGCTTCAGTCACTGCTAGGCCGGCTAAACTTCGCCTGTCGGATGATCCTAGTCGGCAGGGTCTTTAACAGGTTCCTAGCCAGGGCAACGGGGGGGTGGTGTTCCCGCACCTCCTTATTCGGGTCTCGGCAGCTATGAAGGCCGATTTGGACGTTTGGGGGAATTCTTGCGGGATTTTAACGGGAAGGTGTTCTTTCGGGAGCCGGCAGCTTCGTCACCGGAGCTGGAGCTCTTCACGGATGCTTCAGGCAGCGTTGGGTTCGGGGCTTACTTCTCCGGGCAATGGTGCGCGGGGACTTGGGTCAGCCCGCTGATCCGCAACTTGGCGTTCCTGGAGTTGTTCCCGTTAGTCGTAGTGCTGTCACTTTGGGGTCAGCAGTTGAGTGATAAGAAGGTCGTATTCTTTTCGGACAATATGGCAGTGGTTGATGCAGTGAATGGGCTGTCAGCGTCCTCTATCCCAGTGGTTCGGCTTCTTCGCCGTTTTGTATTGTTTTGTATGCGGGGCTACTGTTGGCTCTACAATGAGGGGCAGTGCAAATGGGGAGCCACCTGTCGCTCAAGCACGAGTGCTCAGGGTGTGGAGGCACTCACGGTCTTCACAGGTGCTTTAAGAAGGGGAGGGCAGCCTCCACAGTGGGGGGGCTCGGAGGTTCGGCCACGCCCCCTGCCACTGGGAGCAACGCCAGTGAAGGTCGGCGCGATGCTGCCTTGGCTAAACCAGTACGCTAACAGGGAAGACTCGGGGTTGCTTGAGGAGGGGTTTTCCAAAGGGTTTGTGATACCGTTCCGGGACCGGGATGTGGCTCATCGGCTTCGCAATCTGAAGTCGGCCGGGGAATTTCCAGGAGTGGTCAGGGAGAAGTTGTTTAAGGAGGTGCAGCTGGGCAGGGTGGCGGGGCCGTTTAGCGAGCCCCCCTTACCTAACTTGAGGGTATCACCGTTGGGGGTGGTACCTAAGAAGGAGCCCGGCAAGTACCGCCTGATACATCACCTGTCCTACCCAAGGGGTCGTCTGTTAACGACGACATCGACAAGGCCCTTTGTTTGGTGTCGTACGCTTCGTTCGACCAGGCGGTGAGTCTGGTGCAGCGAGCGGGCCGGGGGGCGTTGTTGGCTAAGGCGAACGTCGAGGCGGCGTTTCGCCTGTTGCCAATTCACCCGAAGTGCTATCACCTACTGGGTGGTCACTTCGAGGGGGCATACTACGTGGATTTATGTTTGCCCATGGGGTGCTCGATATCGTGCGCATACTTCGAGAAGTTTAGCATGTTTCTGGAATGGGTGGTGAGACTGGAAGCGGGCACTAGGATGGTAGTCCATTACCTGGATGACTTCTTATGTGTTGGGCCTCCCGGATCGGAGGAATGCCGGAGGGGATTGAGGACTTTGGAATGGGTGGCGCACGTTATCCCCCTGGTGGGTGACAAAACGGTGGTGCCTACGACGTGCTTGAGTTTCTTGGGCTTGGAGATAGACTCGATCAAAGGGGAGTGTAGGCTGCCGCAGGATAAGTTGGTGGCCCTGCGGCAAGCGGTGCCAGAGGTACGGGGAGCGAAGAAGGTCACGCTCCGGGCGCTTCAGTCACTGCTAGGCCGGCTAAACTTCGCCTGTCGGATGATCCTAGTCGGCAGGGTCTTTAACAGGTTCCTAGCCAGGGCAACGGGGGGGTGGTGTTCCCGCACCTCCTTATTCGGGTCTCGGCAGCTATGAAGGCCGATTTGGATGTTTGGGGGAATTCTTGCGGGATTTTAACGGGAAGGTGTTCTTTCGGGAGCCGGCAGCTTCGTCACCGGAGCTGGAGCTCTTCACGGATGCTTCAGGCAGCGTTGGGTTCGGGGCTTACTTCTCCGGGCAATGGTGCGCGGGGACTTGGGTCAGCCCGCTGATCCGCAACTTGGCGTTCCTGGAGTTGTTCCCGTTAGTCGTAGTGCTGTCACTTTGGGGTCAGCAGTTGAGTGATAAGAAGGTCGTATTCTTTTCGGACAATATGGCAGTGGTTGATGCAGTGAATGGGCTGTCAGCGTCCTCTATCCCAGTGGTTCGGCTTCTTCGCCGTTTTGTATTGTTTTGTATGCGTTTTAATATTGTTTTTCGGGCCCGCCATGTGCCTGGAATGTTGAATGTTATTGCCGATGCGTTATCTCGTTCGCAGTGGGAGAGGTTTCGGCAAGCGGCACCTGGCGCGCGGGAGGAAGGGATGTCTTGCCCGGACGAGATGTGGCGGCTCGGGACATCATGCTTGGCGGACTGATCAGGTACTCCTTGGCGCCCGCTACATGGACAGCTTACAGTAAGGTGTGGGGGGAATGGGACGAGCTAGTGCGGCAGGCCGGGGGACAGCTATCGCGGGAGGCCTGGTTGGACACGCTGTTGTGGCTCGTGTGTAGGGCGGTTACCACAGGGGCTTCGGCCGCAATGGTAGGCCGAAAGCTGGCAACGCTAGCTTTCTTGTTCAAATTTAATGGTTGGGAGGACGCCACTAAGCATTTTCTGGTGAGGCAGGCCCTAAAAGGTCTAAGGAGGGGGAAAGTGTCAAGTTGCTACAGCGGGTAGTCGGGGTCCTGCCCGTGGTGTGTTTTTCGGTTTATGAAGCTAAGTTGTTCTCCGTGGTTTTTAGTTTTGCCTTTTTCGGGGCCTTTCGGGTCAGCGAGCTGGTCAGCAGCAACCGCCTAGGGGCGGGTGGGCTTCAGGCAGCGGATGTGGAGGTGTGGAGTGACAAGGTGGCGATCAACCTGAGGCGGTCCAAAACGGACACAATGGGGAAGGGGACCTTGGTTACGATGCGGGAGCTCCCAGGCGGGGGCAAGTGCCCGGTTAAGTGCGCCACGGCCTTCCAGGTAGTCCGGGCGACGGCCGGGGTTCATATTTTCAGCGCGAGGACGGCTCTTCCCTATCGAAGTTCCAGTTCCTCAAGGTTTTGCGGAAGGTGTTGGAAAAGTTGGGAGTGGACCCAAGGAAATTTGGGACTCATTCCTTTCGGATTGGCGCGGCTACGGAAGCGGCGAGACTGGGTTTGGGTGACGATCAGGTAAAAAAGATCAGCAGGTGGGAATCCCTGAGGTTCAGGTCTTACGTTAGGCCAGACAAGTTGGTGTGAGGCCTATGGATGGTTTAAGGGGGATTGTTACTTGAATGTTGTGTCGTGGTTGGAATTGTACTTTCTGTTTTACAGGTTGGACGGCATGGGTGGTCGGCCACTCATATATATATATACTGGGCACATCGGAGAGCTGAAGTTCGACATCAGAGTCTACAGCTGGGCTTTCCGAGTTCCACGGTGCAGCTCCGGTGGTTTGGATACCGGGGTTGGGGTTGGAATGCTATCTGTGCGTAAATGTTTAGTAAAATTCTGTTGGGTCAGGTTCCGGACATAGTGTTGCTTCATGCAGTAGGCAATGACGTAGGGTCGTTGCCTTGGAAGGTATTGCTCGATAGTATGAAGAGGGATGTGGACAGGTTGAGGGAGCTAGTGCAAGGGGTTCTGGTAGTGTGGTCGGAAATGGATCCGAGGTTTTTCTGGCGGCACGCGCGGAACCCCTCCGCGGTGGCGAAAATTAAGGGTAAGGTGAATAAAGTCATGGCGGCGTATGTGAAGCGCTTGGGGGGGCTAGTAATTAGGCACAGGGAGTTGGAGGACATGCTTTCAGGCTATTATAGGAGGGACGGGGTTCACCTCTCCAAAGTGGGCTTAGATTTCCTGTTGCTGGGTTTCCAGGAGGGCCTCCAGAGGGCACTCTTTTCCCTGGGGGGGGGGAGTCGCTCAGAAGCTCGAGGAGTCGAGCTCTGAGCTGTGGCGGGGGATGGAGAGTAAAGTTGGGGGGAGAAAAGAGTGAGATGGGGAAAAGTTTGGAGTTCAGGGCTAATAGGTAGGCCTTTGGACTGGTTTGGTAGGTTCGAGCTCGTAGGTATCTCTCAACCAGGGTGTATAGGGGTGTCTCGGTATGCCCCTACACTGGTGGTGCCCTTTGGTGGCAATGGATGGTGCCCTTCGGTGGCAATGGTCATGTTTCAATGTTAAGTTAATATGTTACAATGTTTGGGTATTATGTTACGTGGGGGTGGGTCATTGTCAGGGGGTTAAATTGTAAACTGCTGTGGTAATTGTGCAGGCCAACGTGGGCCTGATGTTGACAATGACCTTTATAATTTATGTTAATAATAAATAAAGCTGTGATATACTTTTGCCAAAACCCTGGTGTCAGTGTCTTTATGGGAATGGGTATTGGTGGGGGGTTTTGTGCATATGCCGACAAGGCGACTGTGCACATGTCATGTAGCCCATGGAGCAGCGTAGCTAAGGGGAGTGGGCCTTGACATTGCCAGGAGATAGGCCAGCTAGTGGTCAGTGGTTTGGGGTTGGCCTAAGGATATGGAGTGGGGTGGAGTTATAAGGGGAGTATAAGTAGCGGCCATTTTAAATCTAAGGATCACTTTTAATCGAAAGTTACACTTACCTGTTGTTGTCCCACCCACCCTCCCTTTGCTTTCAGGTGTTTCCCGTTTGGTCACGGCGGCGGGGGATGGAGAGTAAAGTTGGTGGGAGAAAAGAGTGAGTTTGGGGTCCAGTTTGGGGCTAAGTCTAAGGGCTAATAGGTAGGCCTTTGGACTGGTTTGGTAGGTTCGAGCTCGTAGGTAGAGGGGGCACTTGCCCCTCCCTGGATTTTTCAGCTTGCCTCCTCCCCCAGGGTCAGCTGCTGATTAAGCCGGCAGGGAGATCAAAAGATCTCTCTGACCGAAGTGTAAATCCTCCCTCCCTTTCCCTTTATAGAGTGGCCGGGAGATCAAAAGATCTCTCTGACCAGTGAAGTATCAACTCCACCACCCTTATCCTTTATAGAGCAAGACCTGGCAGTGTTAGAAGTCTCCTTGCCAGGTCTTGCTCTCTGTGTACAGGGAGGAGAGCTCAGAGCTGAATGAGGAGGAGATAGGGAGTGACATCCCCTCTTCCTTCTACTGCATGCTGTGTGCTCCCAGCGTGTAGGAGGAGCTGCTTGCAACAGGAAACACTGTGGGGAGGATTACTGCATGTCAGGGTACCTGTAGTCTCTGCCTCAGAGGAGGTGAGAGACTTAGACGTTTATCCTCCCAGAGGGGCTGTTTCCTCCGTTCCTCACGGTCCTCTCGGCCATTTACAAGCCGACCGCGAGGGATCCACTTCCTTATATGACGCGACGCTCAGTAGTCGACGTCATGACGCCAACCCGGCTCGACCTGTCAGTCAAGTCCCGAGCACTAATCAGGACTCGTCGGGGGCGTGATTACCCTCTAGAATCAAGGTATAAAGTATGGCTTTCGGCATCTGCTCATTGCCCTGTCGTGGTTCTAGCCTGTCTAGTCACTCAGCGCTCTTGTATTCTAGTTGTCTCTTTGGTTCGGACCCGGCTTGTTTATACTACCCTGTTTATCTCTGTTACCCTTTGACTCGGCTTGTTCCTCGCTTACCTGTCCTCTCGTTCCCTTGACCACGGCTTGTCTCTGACTATTCTCTACTTACTCCTTACGTTAAGACCGGCCATTCTAAGGTCCGGTATACGTACCTACCACCTGTTTGTACTCTGCGTGTTGGATCCCTGTCCTGATCCTGACACTGCAGAGGCATGCTGCTCAAGGGCTGGTGTAGAGAAGAGACTCAAGTAATAGGTAACTTAAAACAAATAAAAGTGGGGGCTTGAGAAGGAAGAGATTAATAAATGATTAATGGAGGCAGAGGTACAGCTGGGGGGGAGGGGTGTAGTGTAGTGAGAAAGTAAGTGGTGACAAAGACAGGTGTGTGTGGGGTAAATACTCACATTCTGTATATATATTTACCACACAGATAGTACCACAGCAGCTATCAGTTTCACATCGCAAAGTTGTTTAGTGAACCATGTTCAGTTTTAGGCAGAACCACAGTCCATGGCTCTCTCACCTGGTCCTAAGCCCACACTATTGCCACTTGACACCCACTACAGCCCCTAACCCATCACTATTGCAACTAAGCACCCACCACAGCCCCTAATCCCGTTTTATTGATTATGATCCCCCACTTCAAGTCCTAACAACCGCACTACAGGTCCTGACCCTCATCACAGGTCCTGACCCCATTACTACCCCTCAACTTTCACCACAGGTCCTGACCCCCCCTTTTTCCCCTCACCCTTCCTATTGATCCCCCCTGCCCACCATTTCAGCCTTTGATCCCACACTACAGGTCATGACCCCCCTACCACAGACCCAGACCCACCGCACTACTGGCCCTAACTCCCCCACTACAGTGAGCTTGTCTGTAAGTGAGCTTGTGTGTGTCTGTGAGCTTTTCTGTAGTGAGCATGTGTGTTTGTCATTGAGTTTGTCTTTAGTGAACATGTGTGTCAGTGAGCATTTCTGTAGTGAGCATGTATGTGTGTGTCAGTGAGCAATTCTGTAGTGAGCATGTATGTGTGTGTTAGTGAGCAGGTGTGTCAGTGAGCTTGTCTATAATAAGCATGTGTATGTGTGTCAGTGAGCTTGTCTGTAGTGAGCATGTGTGTGTCAGAGAGCTTTTCTGTAGTGAGCATGTGTGACAGCGAGCTTTTCTGTAGTGAGCATGTCTGTGTCAGTGAGCTTGTCTGTAGTGAGCGTTTGTGTGTGTGTGTGTGACAGTAGGCTTGTCTGTAGTAAGTTTGTGTTTGTATACCAATGAGTTTGTCTGTAGTAACCGTGTGAGTGTCAGAGTTTGTACTAAGTGTGTGTGTGTCAGTGAGATTGTCTGTCAGTGTGCCTATAAATGTGTATCAGTGAGCTTGTGTTTTTATGTCAACGAGCTTATATGTATCAATGAGATTGTCGGTCTGTGAAGCTGTGTATCAATGAGTCTGTGTGCTTGTGTCAGTGAGATTGTCTGTCTGCATGTGAGTATGCTTACTGTATGATTGATTAATTTTTTTTACACTGACAGAACCAATGTTTTGAATTAGAAAAAGAAACATACCAATAATATCTATCTATCTATCTATCTATATATATATTATATTATATTATTTACATATATACACACACATATATATATATCTATTTAGTTATCTATCTATCTATCTATCTATCTATCTATCTATCTATCTATCTATCTATCTATCTATCTATCTATCTATCTCTCTCACAATACACAATACACTCACAATACACAATACACTCACACTACATGGCACAATGACTTATGGGGCTGGCATACATTTTTTTCCAAGGCTGCTTTGTAACCCCAGTCCGGCCCTGCAAAAAGGGGCCGAGCATGGATGTCATTACAATTATGTGCCCCCCCCCCCCTGGAAAAATTCCTGCGGACGCCCATGCATATAAATAAGATACAGTAACGCATTTTACATGGCAGTAGGTTTTTAAAGTGTTCGTTTTTGTATCCACATCTAGAAGGAAGAGACTCTGGTTTGGATCGTTCCAGTTGTCTATCCACCTTTTATATAAGCACTAAAAATCCTACTTGTTATGTATTACATGGTTTAAAGTAGTATTTACTACTATATGTGTTTTTATATTTGTGCATATATGTGTTTTGTGTATGTTTTATGCAAATATCGTACAAAATCAAAAAGGGGATATACCTCTCTTAAATGATACTTCCAAAATAATGGGATTTTTTCAATACCAATTATACTGGAAATGTTTTTGGAAAATGGTTACATTTTTAAACCATAATGTTCAAGGTTTTAATATACCTTTATAAGAGATCATATGTTTTTGAATACATAAGAAAAGAGCATGCACAAATAATCCTTCTACAGCAAACGCATTGGCTCAAAACAGATACACTAAGGTTCTTACCAGATAGTTTCTCTAAAAAACAATGCACATCTTTAGGAGATAAAAAAAAAGAGTAGCCCTTTTAGTAACTAAACATCTTGACTTTCAGGTAATACACTAAGAAATAGATTCAGAAGCAAGATTCATAAATTACAGTCAATAATGAGTCAATAAAGTTATCAAAGTTGTTAAAAAAAAAAACCAATAACAATCTTTTAGATCTTTTGAGAATATATCATCCAAAAGAGAAAAATTATATTTGTTTCTCCAAGACTTAACATTCCTATTTTAGGATTGATCTCTTCCTTGGCAATATAAAACTGACTAGCAATATTAAAAAAAAGAAGGAACACAACATAAGAAAAAAACAAAACACCGAGGCGGGGCCTAGCCGCCGACGGGATCAGACGTGCTCTGTCTGAGCTCCCGCTCAGAGACCCGAAAACGGCTCAAATTGCAGGTTAACCGAGCCGGGAAAAAAAACGGCGCAAATTGCAGGTTAACAGAGCACATGGGAAAAGGCCCCTCTGTCAATCCGCCAGCTTCATACAGCGAAGCAGGGTTTATGGAGGCGGCAAATGAAATCCTGTTGCACCCTCATGGAAATGCCCGCAGTAGCACAACAACGCAGACCCTACCCTGACAGCGGGGACCACCCAAGAACCCGAGATGGAGAGCAGCTGGGAAGAAAACTGATCCATGGTCTAAAAATCTTGGGACTCACTTGCTAATCTCCCTGCTGTGGCCCACCTGTGGAATTGGGCGACAGCCAGACTAAGAAACTCCTGCTAACACAGGGCAAGACCATCTCCAGTAACGTAATGACTCTCATCACTCTTAGTCCCTGCATCACCTTTCAGGACTCAGGGGTATTGATAGCCTATCTGCTCTAACAACAGTTAACAAGGACTACCTTAACTAAGAAATCTAATCTCTTGGTGGCCTGACATGTCTCCTAGCACTGTTTTTTTTTACACTCTTTATTTTGAATTTTCAAAAACAAATAAGATACAGAAAGAAGATTATGAGAGCTGTTATTCACATACATCATTGATATGGTCCAGGATTTGCTCAAATACCACACAAGGGTCACATCAAGAAAATGGCACAATTGTGTAGCATGGCCCATCTCACTACTTTTTCATCATTGCATTTAGTCGAATAGGACCCTTAAACCCTTATCAGACATAAACACAGGGTCGCCTAGGTGTATCTATTAGCAGAATCTTCGAAGGACCGCGAAATACGGGATTGGCGGGTCACTATGTTACACAATCGTTTGCGGTCTCATCCATCTTCTCTGTACTGGTTGGTTAGATCAGTGTTTCCCAACCCAGTCCTCAAGGCACACCTACCAGTCCAGGATTTAAGGATTACCCAGTTTTGTCTAAGGTGTTTTTAGAAAAAAAAAGAAAAAGCACCTTAGACAAAACTGGGTAATCCTTAAATCCTGGACTGGAAGGTGTGCCTTGAGGACTGGGTTGGGAAACACTGGGTTAGATCATTTGACAATTTTTGTTTTCTAACGCCAAAGAGGACAAGTTGCAAGAACATACATTGTATAATAGCGTCTTAACATATGCTGAGTTTGCATGCATTGTACATGTAGAAAGCTATGGTCAACAGGTTGGGGGAGAAGTGGAGCTAACCGAGCAGGGGACTCCGGGGTAGGATATCGTTGCCGCTCGTGTAACCATTATCCCTGGTGGGGCATATAATAAAACCGGTCTCCGCTTGGTATGTCAAGCGGGTGGTCAGTATGAGCCTGTGTTGCAGCCCTGTTTATACATTACACTCTCTACATCAGCGACATTGGTGAACAAGGTTTACAGGGCCCATATTTAGCTTCTGAAGCAGTGTAGCTGTGTTTGCTTTGCTTGGGTTCACCGTCAACCCTCCCCCCCACTGCCAGTGATAATAGCTGTAGGGTTTGGGGTCTCTATCCGGCGGTGAGTTGCGTCTAGCTTAGTTACGTATTCGGTTGTTGGAGGTCCACAGTCCGCCTCTCGCAAGGTCTAGGGCCCATTATGCCTCCCAGTGAACGCCTATGGCCATCGTATCCCTCTGTGGTTATCTTCATATTACCGTTTGCAAACTACTGTTTGATCATACCGAATCACGGTGGTTGTCCATGGGTCGGGGCTTGTCCGGAGAGCCCGAGTGCAGCCCATCTCGAGACTATAGCATGGTGATACAGGAGGCGAGGGCCTGAACTGCAGGGCTTACTACCCTGTGCTTCTGGGGTAAGGCCCCTTATTATCTGTGCTTTTGCAACCTCTGTGTACCTGGGTGAGGCCCAGACAAAACTCAATAATATTATCATGCCCTGCTGGGGTTAACCTTTAGTACTGCTGGTACTAATTACCTGAAATATTACCATACCCTGCTGGGATTATATTAGTACTGCTGGTACTATCACTATACTGTGATTCTAAGGCCTACAGCTCTGACCTCTCCCCCACCACATGCCCTGTGCCACACACTTTACAACAAGGGCCATAGTCCTTGGTCTACTTACATCATGGAAGCCTCCCAGAACTCCATTGCGGACTTCCAAGCCATATATAATGTGGCTGTAGCAAAGCACTCTGCAAAGTGATGACGGCGAAGGTCGAACAGAGAAAACCCTCCAAACCCCACCACTCCAGTTATGACTCGGACTCCGAGGCTTCAGAGCCTCGCACTAAGAAGAAGACCCACCCTGGCAAACTCCATTGGAAGGGGGAAAAGGGTCAACACATCCCAGGCAAACGACACAGGTCGGCTCCATCCACTATTCCTGCCCCACTACTCGGAGGAGGAGGAGCGTGACCTGACCCGCTCTCAATGGCCATATTGGACGAATGGCAGGCGGTAGAATCGGACTCACAAGATGATGCGAGAAACTTTCATGGGTGAACCCCAGATGTCCAAGAGCACAGAAACCCCACAGGAGGAGGGGGAAGCGATCCTGGACCCGACAGGTCAAAAACTATTCGACCCACGGAATATCAGACACCCACTGTCAGGGGTTTGGACACCCCCAGAGCATTTGTCCAAATTTATGCACCTATGGCTACGCATGCCTTTAGACAAGGCGTTGCGTAACTGACTGTGGTCGGAATGCCCACGTCCTTTCCTACTCGATCTCGGGACAGAAAGGTCCATTTCAACTGGACCTGTTTGCATCACGCAACAACAGGCAGACTCCGGACTTCTTCAGTTGGCTCCCGGACCCAGGGAGCAGGGGAGTGGACGCGTTCCTGCAACCGTGGCCAACCACTGGAGCATACGCGTTTCCCCCCTTCGCTATGATAGCACCAACACTCCAATACCTGAGGATCCAATGTGTATCGCTGCTACTCATTACTCCCCTATGGCAGAGTCAACCGTGGTTCCCGGATCTACTGGCATTGTCCTGCGTGGACCCTCTCCTACTGCTGTCCTATCCGACACTCATGGATCTGAAAGGGAACCCGCATCCACTAACTCTGGATGATCGTCTTGCCCTGGTGGCTTGGACTCTTTCCAGGGTGGCTGGCAGATCTGTGAACTATCGCAGGCTGCTAGAGACCTCCTATGGGATTCCTGGGCACCGGGGACAAGACGATGTTACCTCTCGGCATGGACTTCCTGGTCCACTTGGTGTGTAGAACAGAACCTCAATCCATTTACTGCCCCTATACCATACATTCTAAACTTCCTATCCTCCCTATTTTCCACAGGTCGATCTTTCCGGTCGATTAATGTAGTGCGTTCGGCAATGTTGGCGGCTCATGTCACTATTCAGGGGATCCCGGTAGGGAAGGATCCACTGGTGTGTCGGCTTCTGAGAGGCATTCGTCTGCAACGACCCCCGGGGCCCAAATACTCGTGTTTGTGGGACGTAGAAGTTGTCCTCCGTTTTTTGAGAGACTGGACTCCCAACGATGGGCTTTCTCTCCGTCAACTTTCGGCAAAATTCTCATGGTTCTTCTTTGCCTCGTTTCTTTCCGTCGGGTGTCGGATGTTCGGGCGTTCGACGTGGACACTTTTTTGGTCTCCCCGGATGGGGTCCCCTTTTGGGTCTTCTGTCACACTAAATCAGATTCAATGTTGTTTTTTACCCCTTTTTCGTTACGGACCCTCAAATATGTGTAGTCTCGGCTTTCCAGTGTTACGTGCAAGTGATGTCTCCACTCTGAGCCGCCAATTTGGGTCAGTTATTAGTGTCCTACATTAGACCGCATGACCCCGTCTCGGTTACAACGCTCCCCAGATGGATATGTCGCGTTTTGTCTCTGGCGGGCGTAGTGACTTCATTTGGGGCTCACTCTGTCAGAGGGGCAGCTTTGTTGGCTTTCTCGACTGGGGCGTCGCTATCGGATATCCTCCGTTCTGCGGACTGGTCTCAGGAATCCACTTTTCAGATGTTTTACTTTTGGCCAGGTTCATGTGCGGCCCTGTCTCTTCTGCATCGTTAAAAATGCAACATAGGAAGCCTCCTGTCATGTGGTAAAATGGAAGATTATGCTAGCTTTAGTGTACTTATAATCTTAATTTTAGTAATGACAGGAGGCAAGTATTTTCCCACCCTACTCCCTCCCTTAGTGGGACGATTGGGATATCTCGGGGCTATATTACAGGGAACCTTGTGTCTTCTGTCCTTCATACATGACTTTCCTTACTTGGATATTTCCTTCTTCTTGGGTAAATCTTTCTACTACCTGCCAGTATCTCATTCTTATACTAAGTCTACCATATTAGTAATGGTTTCAGTTAGGTTAGTTTACCTAGAATTTATGTAATTCTGTTTTATCATTAGTTCAGTATTTGTAATTTATTTCATATGAGTATATTATATGCAATTAGTTGACAGATTACTTCCATTGCTTCCCTAAGTTTCGAAAATAGTGCCTAACCTATTTCACGTTCTCTTTTCAGTTTAAATTTGTTGTGGGATTCTGGTTCGTTTTCAGATTTGGCCTGGTTGGATTATCATCCATTTCATAATGGCTATTGTCTAGTTGGATTGTCGCCTGTTGGTGATAGATACCTGATGTTCCGGTTATGGTTTTGAACTTTATCCTTCTTTGATGTCTTTTTCAGATAGAGGAGGAGCCTACTCACTGTGGATACTATACTTCCTATTACATTTTGATTGGTTCTTGTCATACTTTTATTTGCTGCTGTGGAGTTAGTAAAGAGAGTTTATGCAAAATACTCGCCTCATGTCATTACTAAAATTAAGATTATAAATACAATAAAGCTAGCATAATCCTCAATTATACAAAATGAGCAAGGATAACATATAACCGGACCTTAGAATGGCCGGACTTAACATATCCAAGAGTAGTCAAAATACCAGCTGAGGTCAGGAACACAGAATCAGACACAACTATGAGGGAAAGCCAAAAGTCAAGGATACCAGAATTCAGGGATGAAACCACTGAATGGCAATGAGCAAAAGGAGAATTAGGTTTAAATACCCTTCCTGTGGATCCGATTGGCTGTAACCGGCCTTTGACCCCAAAAGCAATTACCAGGTTTCCAGGTGCATGATTGCTGCTCAGCACAAACCCTCCTGTGTATATGATTGGCCATGACCGGCCTTTGATCCCAAAAGCAATTACCAGAATCAGACACAACTATGAGGGAAAGCCGCATCACCAGAGATCTATAAATACAAACCCTTGGTTCCTATTGTCCTCTCCTGGCCTACCTGTTAATATCCAGGCATTACTCGATTCTGGGACTGCAGGCTTGTTTATAGACAGTGCCTTTGCATCAGAGCATGCTATACCCTTACAGCCACGCAACTCTCCGCAGGCTTTCAAAGCCATCGGTGGCAGACCACTGCAGCCTACCCACGTAACTAATAAGACCGTGCCAATATCTGTGGCTGTAGGGGCTTTACACCGTGAGATGATCCAACTCCAGGTAATTTCCTCTTCATATTACCCGGTTGTTTTGGGATACCCATGGCTACAGAGTATAATCCCACATTCGATTGGCGCAAATCTGAGATATTATCTTAGTCCTAGCAATGTACATATACTTGTCTCCGGAAACCGGTCAAAGTTCTGTGCATATCTTCTGCCTCTTTGCTATCTGCTGAATACCAGGAATTCCAAGATGTATTTGACAAGGGTCAGGCCAGCGTTCTGCTGCCACACCGTCTTTATGACTGCTATTGAACTCCAACCTGATGCCATTCCATCTCGTGGCCAGATTTACCCGTTGTCTGTAGCAGAAAATCAAGCCATGGAGGAGTAGGTTACCTCCTCTGCTGCCGGACTGGATTTTTCTTTGTGAAAAAGAAGAGTGGCGAGTTGAGACCCTGTATAGATTACAGGAGTCTCAATCGTAACACTATTAAGAATGCCTACCCCATTCCCTTGATCACAAAGTTATTTAACCGCCTCAAGGGAGCTACAGTATTCACTAAACTTGATTTGAGAGGGGCATATAATCTCGTCAGAATAAAAGAGGGCCACGAATGGAAAACCATATTTAACACCAAGAGCGGATATTATGAATAGTAATTCCCCCTTGGTCTTTGCAATGCTCCAGAGATTTTCCAGGAATTTATAAATGATGTCCTGCAAGATATGCTGCAGCAATGTGTGGTGGTTTATCTTGATGATAAACTTATCCATTCCACATCTCTCAAGAACCATCACGCAGACATCTCTCATGACATCTCTCCTACAGAGACTCAGAGAAAATTATCTCTTCTGTAAATTGGAGAAATGTGAGTTCAACTGCAAAAAGGAATGCAGTTTTAAACAACAACCCTTCCTCTCTCTGTGTCTGAGCTATTCAGCTGCTTTTTAACGATCAGCTCCTTCATTACCATTTCCACGGTTACTCACCTGGTTGTTAGTAGCCAGCCCTGTTGCTAATCAGTGCAGCCTATTTAAGCAGAAAGTTCCAGTACCTTCTTGCCCTTGCGTGGTGTCCTGTTTCCTGTGTATTCCTGGTTCCTGACTATTGGCCTTGTTCCTGACTCAGCTGCTTTCCATTCTCCTGATTACGGCTCATCTGACTACCCGCTTTAATTGACTGACCCCTGCTTGCCTCCTGGACTTTGCTTTTGGTTTATTTCATTTGTTGCTATTTATTTAATAAAGGTGTTTTGCATCTGCATTCTGTCTCTGTCTGGTTCCTGTTCCCTAACAAAAATAGAGTTCTCCATTTTTCCATTCTCCATCTTCAAAAAATAAGGAGTGTTGAAAGGTTTAAAAGAAAAGGCAATGTCAGAATGTAGCTAAAAGAACAGGACGTTATAGAAGAAGTCCCAAAAGAAGAAAGATTCACAGGACTTTACTCTATGATTTTTATAGTCCCCAAACCTCAAGGAAAGTGGAGACTAATATTGGACTTAAAAAACATCAATACCGTGCTGTAAACAAGAACATTCAAGATGGACTCTATATCAACGATGGAAAGGAATATAAAAGAAGGAGAATGGATGACATCCATATATTTAAAGGATGCATATTATCAGATACCTATCCACAAGGATCATATCAGATTTGTAAGGTTCTGGATATTGGGGAAACATTATCTGTTCAGAGGCCTGCCTTTGGGTTTGAGTCTGGCTCCAATAACCTTCTCAAAGACTCTGGTTTCCCTAATCGCCTATGTAAGAGAAAAATAAATAGAGATTTTCCATTATTTGGACAACATCCTAATAGTAGGCCTTCTTGGAAGAAAGTGATTCATCATTCTCAGTTGGTAATGAGAATTCACTAAGAACATGGGTAGCTAATAAACACAGAGAAAAGTGCTTTAAATCCCTCATAATCGGCGCAGTAATAGATGCCACTACTGCTCAAGTAAACCTATCACCAGAAAGAATGAACAGAATCAGAAGACAATTAGAGGGATACAAAGTGTCTCTCAATTTCTGCAAGAAAATTCATTAACCTGCTAGGGCCATTAACTTCTATGATAGGACTTCAACAATTCAACAAGAAAAAATGTATATTGGGATCAAAGAGTTATGATTCTCCCTCAAATCAAACAAGACTTGAATTGGTGGGAAGAAAGAATCAAGTCAAGGATTTCTTCTAAAAGATCCAAGATGGCAGATTATTACCACAGATGCAAGTTCGTATGGGGAGCCCCTACAATTCAATATGGAAACAATGGAAGTGGACTTACAGAGATAATTAAAAGCTATTTGCTAGAATTCCTTCCTTTCATTATAAATTCATGGATCCTGATATCAACAGACAACTGAGCTGTAGCATCATACATAAACAATCAAGGAGGCACAAGCAGCAGGCTCCTGTTGGAAGAATTGAAACCTCCCATGTATCTGGCTTAATCCTCTCTTCAGGTTCCATAAGCAGTTTACCTCCCAGGCATAGAAAATAATGTAGCCGGTTTTCTGAGCAGGTAAGAAATTCTTCAGGGAGAGTGGAAACTTCATCCGACTGTATTCAAGGAAATTAATCTCCAGTGGGGCATTCCCCAGATCGATCTAATGGCAACAGCAAGTAATTATCAGATTCCAAAGTTGTACTCTCTCCACCCGGATCATCTATCTGTGGGTCAGTAATGGAATTTTGATCTCGTGTCTGAGTTCCCCTCCATACCTATGACTCATCGTTTTTTTTTTAAAATTCTTTATTTTTAAGTGCATAGAGAAAACATGGTTACAAATGCATTTAACATGCCCCAACAGCATGTGCTCACTTTTTTTTAACATATAACATAGGTAAACAGAGGCATGGCATGGGAATACAATGCACATTTTTATATTATGACATGAAGACTAGTTGTGACTATGAATGGTTACGAGTTGAAGATAGTGAACATAAACATAAACGAAAAGAATGGCTTAATATGTAAGTGATTAGCATGATATACAGATTATACTTGTTGCTTTTATGTATAGTAAGATGCCTGTCAGGTACATCCGCCTAGGTATAAACAAACTATAGGCTGTCATATGCAAGAAAATCTTCGTAGGCTAAACTAGGTAAGACAATGTGTCTGCAGCGTCTGCTTGTTAGTTATATCGCTTAATGTAAAATTGCTATGTCTAAACAAATATGGATAACAAGAATAAAAAAGGTCTGGTAATAGCCAGCGGTCTTACTTTAACTATAAACTAGGCAAGGATTTTTGCTAGTTACGTTTCTAAACATGCTTTATTAGTGTATTAACTCGCTGGTATGCGAAACACAAGGTATGGTATGTTGGTCACAGTTCAGCAGGGGCACATGTGGGCAGGTAGGTATCTGGGCTGTAGGTCGTCACCAGCAGTATTAATGTTCCTGAGGGTGCCAGGCATGTAAGCTGGGGTCTTGTACCACAGGCCGTTTAATCACATCCCCCTCAGCCTATGCCCACCGGGTGTACCGACCTGTCCCTCTTGAGGGCGACCTGAGCACCCAACATCGAGGTGGGCCAGATGGCAGAGTCTTCCCTTCGGGTCGAAATCCCCAGTACCACTTGTGGTGCGTCAGTAGACCGATGACTGGGGCGCCGCTGTGCTCTCACCAGTGCTGCCTGCTTCCGAAGCGATGGGCGCCACTTCACAAGCCGCCATTTTGGGGTCTGTGTCGCAGCCAGAGCTGGAAGCTTCTGTTGTCGGGTTGGAATTCGCTTTGAAGGTACACATTTACTCGGCTGGATTTTGTTGTACGATGCCCTTTGCCTGTGCAGTCGATACTTGGATGCATGTACAGGCTGCACCGGGTTATCACGGTGTTTTTCCCTGTAGGTAGGCTTTTGTGTTTCCTCATGGCGGTATCGCCGGCGTGGAGCCCCAGCCATCGGAGTGGGCTGAGTGCTCGGAGGCTTCTCATGTGGTGCGTTAGAGCCCGGCGTTAGCGAGGAGGGCTCTTGTAATGCTCGGCGTAGTTTTGCCCAGAATTCCTCGAAGATCATGTCGAGCGAGGTCTTGGGTCTTGGTTGTGCCGTGCACGTGGCGTCCGACATATTGGGTGGGTCGCTGTGTTTCTCGCTTTGGGAGGCTGCAAGGTAGTTGCGCTTGTCTTCGCCAGGTTGCCTCACGGACCGGGATATCCCCCACCGGTCCATAGGGGGGGGTTGCGGGGTTCTGTGTGGTGACTCCCTCTGCGTTCCGGGCGTTCCCCACAATGAGATCGGCCGTGTCTCCAGGGTTCACCAGGCTGCAGGTCAGTCATCCTGCTCTCCGGGTTTGTGACCATTTGCAGGTCATTATTGTCGCTTATATCGGGCTCCGGTACCGCCACCGAGGGTAATCTGCCAGCTTGGTTCAGTTTTTTATCGAGTTTTTGGGCGAAAATCCTCATTTTGGACAAAGTAGTCTGGAGCTCGTGTGGAACACGTCTGCCCAGCATGGCAGTCAGGCCCCGCCCCCGACTCATCGTTTTTAAAGAAAAGCATGGAGAGAAGGGAAGATGGCAATAGCAATGTAACGGATCTCCTATAATCTAGCTGAGTATATCCGTGCAGAATCTCCCAAGAAATCCAAGTGTAGCAGAAGGTGTAGTGAATTATAGCTCCCAATCCCCCAAACATGAGCCCAGACATCATGAAGGGGTAAAACGATCTGTTTAATGGTGGCTACAACTTGACCTTTTATGCAGGTCCTCCAGCAAGGGATACTTCCACATAGACTTTGTGGAGGACTGGGACACAATTTACAGTAACCAATCAACATACACTCCCACATAAACAGTAAAATCCCTCCTCTCTATCCTGGACATAATTGGGTTAAGTGGCCATAGTAAACGTAATTATCTCCAGGTAGAGAAAATATTTCCAAGTTATAAATGTAACCAAACACATTAAAATACATAACTCATCTTTCACATAACTGAACCCCCATATCCAGATAGCTTGGATCTGAGCGCTCAATACCTAATGTCCTCACCCCTGACCCCACCCCTGAGCGTTGGGTGGGGGCCCTAAATAAAAAAATAACCCCCCCTCCTCAAACCCCTAGTCACCCCCCTCCCCAAAAAAATTACCCCTACCTACCCCCCTCACCCTAAAAATAATGAGGGGGGACCATTTAACTAAGTACCTGTAAAAAAATTAAACTAACTTACCATTTGATGTTTTCTTTCTTCTAAAATCTAAAATCTCAGCCCCAAAAAAGGCCATATAAAAATCAATAATAACCAACGCAATAAAAAAAACAAGCGCAAAAAAAAATAATCTTCACCCGGCGAGGGCTCCGCGCAGACTGAGCTTATTAAGCTTTGCCCCGCCCTGCAATTAGGCTCGGAGCACTCTGATTGGTGGGTTTAAGCCATCCAATCAGAGTACTCTGACAGGCACATGAAGAGACTGACACTCTGATTGGTTGGCTTGAAATCCACCAGAGTGCTGTGTCAGTTTACACAGCGTGGGAAAGTTCTTTGGAATTTTCACACGATGTGTAATTTGACTCATAACTCTCTGATTGGTGGATTAAGTAACCAGAGTGTTATGAGTCAAATTACACAGCGTGGGAAAATTCCAAAGAACTTTCCCACGCTGTGTAAAATGACACAGAGCACTCTGATTGGCTGGATTTCAAGCCAACCAATCAGAGTGCTGTGACAGGTAAATGTAGAGACTTTTGCCCTCTTTTTTTTTTTTTGGGGTCGGTTATTATGGATTTTTAATTGCCCTTTTTTGGGGCTGAAAAAAGAAGATTTTAGAAGAAAGAAAACATCAAATGGTAAGTTTATTTAAATTTTTTTACAGGTACTTAGTTAAATGGTTCCCCCTCATTATTTTTAGGGTGAGGGGGGTAGGTAGGGGTTAATTGTTTGGGGGAGGGGGTGACTAGGGGTTTGGGGACCCCTAGTCACCTGGAGGAGGGGGGTTATTTTTTTATTTAGGGCCCACACCCGACACTTAGGGGTGGGGTCCGGGGGGTGGACAGTAGGTCCCCCTCCCCTAATTACTATTTATGTCCCCCACCCACTGCTCAGGGGTGGGGGCCAGGACATTAGGTCCCCCCCATTCTAATTTGGGTCCCCATCCACCGCGCAAAGGTGGGGGCCATGGGGGAGAACATTAGGTCCCCCCCCTAATTGGCCATGGGGGAGGTCCGCCCCCCTTATTTTACTTTAGGGCCCCCACCCGCCGTTTGGGGGTGGGGGCCGAGGGGGGGAGCAATAGGTCCCCCCTTCAGTTTAGGAGTGGGGACGTGTTGTTTTTTTATTACAGTGAGCCACAGGCTGCTCACTGTTTAATAGACATGCCCCTAATTGAAATCCAAATGATGTAATAAGTTTGCCAAGAGAGGCAGTATAAAGAGAAAATGGAAGGGGACCAAGAACAGAGCCTTGGAGGACTCGAACCAAGACAGGACGAAGGGAGAAGATATCATTAGAAAAGGAGACACTGAATGAGCGTTGGGAGAGTTAAGAGGAAAACCACGAGAGACAAAGAGCGAGTGATTGAAGAGTTTGAAGAAGGAAAGCATGATCAATGGTGTCAAAGGCAGCAGAGAGGTCAAGAAGAATTAGTTTGGAGTAGTGATTAGGTCGTTAGTAACTTTGATAAGAGCAGTCTCAGTAGAGTGGAGAGGGGGGAAGCCAGATTGAAGAGGATCAAGGAGAGAGCTGGAATTGAGGAAGTGAGACATACGGGTAAAGATAAGTCTTTCCAGAATATGGGACGATAGTTAGAGGGGGAGGACGGGTCAAGAGATGTCTTTTTCAGGATAGGTACAACAGTGGCATGTTTAAGGTCAGCAGGGACAACACCAGAAGAGAGAGAGCAGTTGAAGGTGTGTGTTAAAGGGACACTCCAGTGCCAGTAAAACAATCTGTTTTCCTGGCACTGCAGGTGCCCTCTCCCTCCCACCCCCCATCCCCGGTTGCTGAAGGGGTGAAAACCCCATCAGTGACTTACCTGAGACCCCCGCCGATGTCCCTTGGCGGTGGTTTCGAGTCACCGACGCTCCTCCCCTTCCTTACGTCAGCCGATGGGCGAGACTGATCCCGCCCGCCGGCTGAGGAGACCTAATGCACATGTGCGGAAATGCGCATTAGAGCTCTCAATAGGAAAGCATTGCACAGAAAACCCATAAAAAATAAATAAATATGTAAATACGTTAAAAAATTTAATTAAAAAAATAATAAAAAATATATATACATGTGTAATTTTGTTCTAACTGTATTTTAAAATTAACATATATATAGATATCAAAATACATGTAGAACAAAATATATATATATATCTATATACATAAGTATATACGTATATATCACTATATATATATATATATATATATATATATATACACACCTATATATAAATATAATTTAAAAGAATTATATACAAATATATATACACACACATATATATATATATATATATACACACATATATTTATAAAAATACAACAGTTCTCAGCACTCACGCTCAAAGTATAAAGTAGTGCCTTAAGAGGCCTGCCGGGTGCCAGACTTCCAGGGAGTTAAATTGTAGATAAATGAAGTAAAGCAAGCTGCACTCACGGACTTATGAATTCAAATGGTGTTTATTCCATCGAAGGTAGAAAAAAAGAGAAGATCGACGTTTCGGTCCACACAGGGACCTTCCTCAAGATCAAGTGATACAAACATTACATAGAAAACATCTCAAATATATAGGACATTACATTAATTAGAACAACTTACCCCAGGTGATGTGCTTACTCGCCGGCGTTCACCGCTGAACACCGCGCATGCGCGCACTGCCTTGTGACCCTACGTTAACCCCCGGTCCATGCGTAATAACGCAACGTGTACATTGCTGTCATAGCAATGTGTGTAGACGTTGCCATGGAACCGCTGTGGAAGCACAAATGAACAATAACAGTGCCTGATCGTGAAAAAGTTAGAAGTGAGATGAGAAATGGATTAATTTACATTCAATTAGCTCTTAAAACATGAAAAATTGAAAGAAAATGTAAACAATTAGATAAAGGCAGATATTAAATCCCAGGAACCATTAAAGTTGGTAGATAGCAGGTTAGAGCCTATTAAGGTTTTAAATTTATGACGTGGGGAATGTGTCTTATGGTGCTATCATGGCATATAGAAGTGTTGGATTATCTTAATCCTATCACACTTTAGCTTGGAGATTTACTCCTTTAACTTCAAATTCTGCCGTATTGAAAAAAGATTCCAGAGCACCTAAAAAACAAAAAGTCCCCTGATTTAGCTATATTACATTATTCTATGGTCCTAGGGCGCCTAATTAAACTACAATGGACCCCAAATTCCCTTTTTCCTACTTAGGGTAATATTTCATGTTGGTTTACATATTAGCCCCCAAAATTATCTTGAAATTATTGCCATGGAAAACTTGTGTTTCTATAGTTCCTATAGCATAAGGGCATCCATAAAGTTTAAAACTAATTAACATTTTCAAATATTTTTACAAAAAAACTTATTTACATAATATACATTCCTGTTGCAAGCAATAAATCAAATAAATGAATGATACGATATCATTTCATTAAGGCCTCTTGGTGAGACAGTGTCCAGTCTGAAGATCCAAAACGTTTCCCTATTGAGGAGTAACATCCCTCTGTCCCCACCCCTCCGGGGTTCAGGGATATGGTCAATGGCCGTGAACTTCAATGAGGAGAGGGGGTGCTTAAGCTCTAAAAAATGTCTTGCGACTGGTTTATCGCTTTTTCCATCCCTATAGGCTGTCCGAATATTGGAACGGTGTCCCCGTATACGGTCACATAGCTGTGTTTCGGTTTTGCCTATGTAAGATAGACCACATGGGCATAGAATTTTATAAATCACGAACATCGTTTTGCATGTAATTGTGAACTTAATGAGGAACTCTTCATTAGTGTGTGGATGGTGAAAAGAGCGTGTGGGAACCATATGGCTGCAGGTAACGCAGCCCTGGCACCTTACGCTGCCCCGTTTCTGTATCTTCTCCATCTTCATATAGCTTTGTGTGGGGTCCGATTTTACCAGCATGTCTCGCAGGTTTCTATTACGTTTGTAACATATTAGTGGTTGTTGTTTAAAGATTCCAGGGAGTGTATTATCTTGTGCCAGCATATTCCAGTTCTTCTTAATGATGTTTGATAGACTCGGTGCTTTGCTGTTATAAGTCATTGGACATAGTATTCGACTTTGAGATATCGCCCCCTTTCCTGGAGTATGTTCTCTGGCTTGTTGTAGCGCTATTTCTAAGTCCATTTTTTTATATCCCCTAGATAGGAATTTGTTCTTCATTTCCGCTAATTGTTCTTCCCTTTTTGCACAGGTAGAATTATTGCGTATCGTTCTTAGAAATTGTGCTTTAGGTAATGATGCCTTTAAATGTTCGGGGTGAGCGCTCCGTGCATGGAGGAGTGTGTTCCGATCTGTTTGCTTGGTGTATAGTGAAAATTGAAGTTCATTTCCATCTGTCCATATTTGTAGATCAAGGAAATGTACCCTCTCAGTACTAATTTCTGATGTAAATCGAATGGGTGTATCCAATTTATTCAAATTATCCACCATCTGTTGCGCTTCCTGAGCTGTACCTGTCCAAATTATTAATAGGTCATCGATAAATCTGAAAAAATTCATGATTTTATCACCGTAGACTGGAAGTATGTAGGTCGTTTCAAAAATATACATATATACATTTGCGTACATGGGGGCCATTGCCGCCCCCATGGATGTGCCGGCAATCTGCATAAACCACTCATCTTCGAACCGAAAATAATTATTAGATAGTGCCAGTTCCAACATGTAGAGAATATATTCTATATTTGGTCCCTTGTAGGATTTGGAATGTGTCAGGACTTGGCGCATAGCCTCTATCCCCTGTGTGTGGGGGATTACTGTATAAAGGCTCTTGACATCCATGGTCATTAATATCACCTTTTTGCCTTGTAATCGAATTGTTGTTAATGTCTTGATCAATGTAGGGGTGTCTTTGATACATGTTTCCAAATCGGCAACTGGTTTTTTAAAAAGATTGTCCAACCACTTAGCTACCGGTTCCAATACACCCCCCACCGCTGAAACAATCGGTCTTCCGGGGGGGTGTATTGGATCCTTATGTAGTTTAGGGATCGTATAGATAACTGGTATTCTGGGATGCTTCTTATATAGACATTCTGCTGTCCTTGGTTCAATATGTCCCGCCATCACTCCCATATTCAGTGCTTCCTCGATCCTTCTCTGAACCTCCTTTGTTGGGTCATTTTTCAATTGTTTATATGTCAACGGACACTGTAGTTGTGACTTTAGTTCTTTTGCGTAATTCGTGTATTGCATAACCACGATACCTCCCTCCTTGTCTGCTGGACGAATTATGATGTTCTTGTCTTCAGCCAAATTCTGTACCAGTTTTTTCTGGTTTTTGGACAAATTTTGGGGATATTCTCGAGGTTTCAATATATGTGTCTTGGTTTCATTCAATACCGTCGACATATACGTTTTGAGGGATGGATTATTGGTAGCTGGATCAAACGTTGATTTAGGTCTTAACAGTCCTTGTTTTACACTCCCTGGAAACTTTAAACAACAACCACTAATATGTTACAAACGTAATAGAAACCTGCGAGACATGCTGGTAAAATAGGACCCCACACAAAGCTATATGAAGATGGAGAAGATACAGAAACGAGGCAGCGTAAGGTGCCTGGGCTGCGTTACCTGCAGCCATATGGTTCCCACACGCTCTTTTCACCATCCACACACTAATGAAGAGTTCCTCATTAAGTTCACAATTACATTCAAAACGATGTTCGTGATTTATAAAATTCTATGCCCATGTGGTCTATCTTACATAGGCAAAACCGAAACACAGCTATGTGACCGTATACGGGGACACCGTTCCAATATTCGGACAGCCTATAGGGATGGAAAAAGCGATAAACCAGTCGCAAGACATTTTTTAGAGCTTAAGCACCCCCTCTCCTCATTGAAGTTCACGGCCATTGACCATATCCCTGAACCCCGGAGGGGTGGGGACAGAGGGATGTTACTCCTCAATAGGGAAACGTTTTGGATCTTCAGACTGGACACTGTCTCACCAAGAGGCCTTAATGAAATGATATCGTATCATTCATTTATTTGATTTATTGCTTGCAACAGGAATGTATATTATGTAAATAAGTTTTTTTGTAAAAATATTTGAAAATGTTAATTAGTTTTAAACTTTATGGATGCCCTTATGCTATAGGAACTATAGAAACACAAGTTTTCCATGGCAATAATTTCAAGATAATTTTGGGGGCTAATATGTAAACCCACATGAAATATTACCCTAAGTAGGAAAAAGGGAATTTGGGGTCCATTGTAGTTTAATTAGGCGCCCTAGGACCATAGAATAATGTAATATAGCTAAATCAGGGGACTTTTTGTTTTTTAGGTGCTCTGGAATCTTTTTTCAATACGGCAGAATTTGAAGTTAAAGGAGTAAATCTCCAAGCTAAAGTGTGATAGGATTAAGATAATCCAACACTTCTATATGCCATGATAGCACCATAAGACACATTCCCCACGTCATAAATTTAAAACCTTAATAGGCTCTAACCTGCTATCTACCAACTTTAATGGTTCCTGGGATTTAATATCTGCCTTTATCTAATTGTTTAAATTTTCTTTCAATTTTTCATGTTTTAAGAGCTAATTGAATGTAAATTAATCCATTTCTCATCTCACTTCTAACTTTTTCACGATCAGGCACTGTTATTGTTCATTTGTGCTTCCACAGCGGTTCCATGGCAACGTCTACACACGTTGCTATGACAGCGATGTACACGTAGCGTTATTACGCATGGACCGGGGGTTAACGTAGGGTCACAAGGCAGTGCGCGCATGCGCGGTGTTCAGCGGTGAACGCCGGCGAGTAAGCACATCACCTGGGGTAAGTTGTTCTAATTAATGTAATGTCCTATATATTTGAGATGTTTTCTATGTAATGTTTGTATCACTTGATCTTGAGGAAGGTCCCTGTGTGGACCGAAACGTCGATCTTCTCTTTTTTTCTACCTTCGATGGAATAAACACCATTTGAATTCATAAGTCCGTGAGTGCAGCTTGCTTTACTTCATTTATCCATATATATATATATATATACACACACACATATATATATATATATATATAATAATTCTACGTATATATTTATGTAATAATTTTACATAATTAGGTCAGTTTATTAACCCCTTCCTGACCGGTGACGGAAATTTTCCGTCAACTTTGTCCTTCAGTTAAGGACCGTTGACGGAAAATTTCCGTCATTTACTAAAGATAACCCCAGATCGCCGCAATCGCGGCGATCGCGGGGTTAACGGTGCTCCGGTCTGCCTCTGCATTAGAGGCAGACCGGGAGCACCCGATCGGGCTGCCCCAGCTCATGTGCCCGCTCTGACAGCATGTCAGAGCGAGCACATGTGCTCAATGTACTTACCTTCCGCCTCCCTGCACTTCCGGGTTCTGTGTGAAGTGCAGGGAGCCGGATCTTCAATGATCCTGCCCCCTAGTGTAAAAAAAAAAAAAAATTAAAGTGAAATCCCACCCCCCCTTTCCCCTGTTTTAATAAAATTAACCCCTTCCCTGTCAATTGATCACTGACTACAGTGATCAATTGGCAGGGTATACATTTTAATGTCATCTGATTTTTTCTTTTTAACCCCTGAGGGTGAATTATTATTTTTTTTTAACCCTCAGGGGTTAAATTTATTGTATTAATTAATTTAAATATTTAAAAATTATATATTTAGGTGGCTGGGATGGGTGGAAGTTAGTGGGGAATTGGGGAATTTGGTGTTAGGCTAACTAGGGGTTAACGTTATTTTTTTTTTTTTAAAAATAAGCTTTAACCCCTTAAGGACACATGACATGCCTGACATGTCATGATTCCCTTTTATTCCAGAAGTTTGGTCCTTAAGGGGTTAAAAAGGTAAAAAAAAAAATTTTTGTAACTGTTTTAGTAACGTTTAAGTAAAAAAAATAACAATACCACCACCCTTTACCCAGTCTAAATAAAAATTAACCCCTTCCCTGCCAGTTGATCACTGCCTACAGTGATCAACATACAGATCGCAGTATTATACTATGATCTAATTTTTTTTAACCCCTGAGGATTAACTTTTTTTTTTTTTTTTAACCCTCAGGGGTTCAATTTATTTAATTCATTTAAATATTTTATAATTATATATTTTGCTAGCTGGGGTGGGTGGGAGTTATGGGAAAATTGGGAATTTACTGTTAGTGCTGCTTACTGCTAGTTAGGGGTTAACGGTAAAAGAAAAGTTTAGAAAAAAAATTTAAAGTGTAAAAAAAGTTAAGAAAATGTAAAACATTTAATAAGTAAGAAAAAAAGTTTAAAAACGGGTTTTACAAGGTAAAAAAAGTTTTACAAAGTAAAAAAAGATTTACAAAGTAAAAAAATACATTAAAAAATGCTCATTACCTCTACACTTGTTAAAAGCTAGCGGAAAAATGATCCCACGCTAAGGTTCAAAATATGCCTTTTGAATTACCCTGGGATGTCTTCTTTAAGAAATGGTATGCCTTTATGGAGTAATTGGATTACATAGCCTTGTAAAATACTCTAAAATGGGACATGGACACAGCGTAAAAATTCAAAGTTTGAAAAAAAAAAATGGAATGGCTGTGTCTCAAATGTGCCCCTTCAATGTCCACATATACCTGGCAAAGGTACATACGGGGATATTGCTGTACTCAGCCGACATAGTTGAGCAACATATGAAGTATTATACAGTCGTAGTACACATAAGGTTTGAAAAATATACTGCGCAAACTCACTTTGTGTGTCAAAAAGGCAGAAAAAATGCGTATTACCACTACACTTGGTACAAGCTAGCGGAAAAATGATCCCACGCTAAGGTTCAAAAAATGCCTTTTGAATTGCCCTGGGATGTCTTCTTTAAGAAATGGTATGCCTTTATATTGTAGTTGTAATATGTAGCCTGCTCAAGTGCTCCAAAGTGGGACACGGACGCATCAAAACCCTCCATGAAAATTCCCACTTAAAAAAATTAACTTGTTATGTCTCTTTTACAGCAGTGTAACTTCACAAAATAGTGTCTAGGTCATACATTGGGCATATTGTTTTACTCAGAAGGCTTAGCTGAGCATAATTTGGGGGGTTTGAACTTAGTGGCCCATATGAAATGTACAAAATGCCCAGCAAAAATGTAATCCATATGTAAAAAATGCCCAAAATTATATTTTACCACATACTTTAGCATATATTGGTGAAAAAATGGGGGCATGTTAAAGCACAATATGCACCATATGAGATACCCTGAGGTGTCTACTTTTACAAATGGTAGGCCTTTGTGAGGTTTTTTTGAACAGTCAAACTGCTACAATACACCAAATTGAAGCATAGGCCCATTAAATCCGCCTCTCAAAATTCTACTGTAAATGTTGAAACGGACAGGTCTCCTATATGGCACTGTAGCTTCACAAAATAGTGCCAAAGACATACAATGGGGGTACCGTTCTACTCAGAAGTAACTGAACACATAATAAAACCTTGTACAGGAATAGCACACACCAACTTTACAAAATACACATGAGAAGTTCTTTGTTATAAGTTTGTGTGCCAAAAACCCCAAAATACTAAATTTTACTCCAATATTTAGCAGAGATTGGCGGTGAAATGGCTACTTAGAAAGTGTCAAAACAACCTTAGGACAATAGCCTGTGATGTCTACTTTATATAAATATATACTTTTGTGTGGCAATTTTGTTTTCTTTTATGGCTATTAAGCTTACAAGACAAACATACCAAATTCTAAAATTGCTCCATATTAAAAGTTTATTTTACTCCTTGTGCTTTGTGACCTGTAACTACCAAAAAAAAAAACGGAAAATCCCAGACACATTATATATTCTGTAAATCAGAACAACTAAATTAATTTATTTTTAATTACTTTCTTTAACCTGCACTAATTAGGCACACATTATTATTGCAAAAACTGTACAAAAAACACAAAATTTTTCTTTTTTTTTTGCATTTTTCTGTATTTTTTTATTAATAAATAAGCATTTATATATATATATATATATATATATATATATATATATATATATATGTTACATCAAATTAAAGCCCTTTCTGTCCTCTAAAAAACAGTATATAATATGCGTCGGTGCAATAAACGAGAGAGATGCAAATTGAAGTTGAACGCATACAGCAAGAAAATGCAAAAATTGCTTGTGTCATTAAGCGTAAGACAAGCTTCTGAAGCTATGTCCTTAAGGGGTTAATTACAATTTGCAGGACCTGCCTGACAACCCAGGCCAAAAGTTCAGGGAATTTAATTTGCAAGCACTATATTTAACCCTGTAACTTTCCAAGACACTATAAAACCTGTACATGGGGGATACTGTTTTACTCGGAAGACTTTGCTGAACACAAATATTAGTGTTTCAAAACAGTAAAATGTATGACAACGACGATATCGTCAGTGACAGTGACATTTTTTACAAACAAATGGCACTTACACTGACGCTATAACTGTTGTGATACATTTTACTGTTTTGAAACACGAATATTTGTGTTCAACAAAGTCTCCCGAGTATAACAGTACCCCTTATGTACAGGTTTTTTGGTGTTTTCCAAAGTTACAGGGTCAATTGTAAGGCTTGCTTTTCAGTTTTTTCACATTAAAATTCACCTGGTTGGTTATGTTGCCTTTGAGACCGTACGGTAGCCCAGGAATGAAAATTACCCCCATGATGGCATACCATTTGCAATAGTAGACAACCCACGGTATTGCAAATGGTATGTTGAGTCTTTTTTAGTAGCCACTTAGTCACAAACACTGGCCATAATTGGCGTTCAAATTAGTTTTTTGCATTTTCAAATATTAACACTAACTTTGGCCAGTGTTTGTGACCAAGTGGCTACTAAAAAAGACTGGACATACCCCATTTGTAATACCTTGGGTTGCCTACTTTTGCAAATTGTATGCCATCATGGGGGTAATTCTAATTCCTGGGCTACCATATGGTCTCAAAGGCAACGTAACCACTCTGGCGAATTTCAATGTGAAAAAACTGAAAAATGTAACACGCTATACTTGACCCTGTAACTTTCCAAAACACCATAAAACCGATACATAGGGGGTACTGTTTTACACGAGATATCGCTGAATACAAATATGTGTATTTTATTGCAGTAAAAGCAAACAGTATTTTGACATTCACAGTTAAAATGTCACGTAGAACTAAGAAAATGTAAATGAATTACGGTTGGACAGACATATAGCGCAAATGCCAGGTTTTGTTTACATCACAACTTGTACATTTGGCTGCGGTCTTAAGCAGTTAATTGTCCTGGATCTGGCCTTATTCTAGTATTTTGTGTTGATTCCCAGGTGCATCAGAAAATGCACTTGCATTATGCAAAGGAACACTAGTGTCAGAAAGTAACTACAGTATTAAAATAACTCTTAAGATCACTGTGTCCCCCTCCCCCTGATCTCATGGGAAAGATGTTTTTACTCACCTTTTTTCTCACACCGCTCTCGCCCCGTTTCCCATGGCAAAGCATTGTGAGGCTATTGCACATGTACAGCAAAATGCAGCGCTGCGCCAATCAGCAACTCCTTGAATCAATGCAACTCTACGCGGAACGTTTAGCGCCTTCATGCAGAGCATGGAGACACTGACCACTAGCAAGCTCCTCTAGTGGCCATCTCAGTATCTCAGTGACTGTCACTAGATGTGTTCCTAGGTAGAAATGTAAACAGTGTATTTTCTCTGAAAAGGAAGCATTTACAGTGCGCAGCCTTCTGGCGATAGACACCAGACGTACTACATTAAGCAATAGTGTTTATTGTGACTGTAGCATTCCTTTAACCCCCTTAAGAAGCAAACTTCTGGAATAAAAGGGAATCATGACATGTCATGTGTCCTTAAGGGGTTAAATTAAGCCCATGACCAGAGTTCATTGTTACAATCATAATAGATGGCACACAACACACAACACACTTTTATTTATGCTTTAAAACCAGATCATTTGTGAAAGAAAAATAACACAATAGACCTTTTAGCGATAATATACTATTAATGTTTATTAAGAAGGATTTTACAAAATAAAAAGCAATAATAAATATAAATCTATTGGTTTTCTACTTCATCAATAATTATATATATATATATATATATATATATATATATATATATAAACAAATTCGAAATCTGGCACTCTACCTTTAAGTGATGATCCTCAAAAATTGCCTTGGTGCTGCAGAGCGTAGGTATATAGAAAGCAATGATTCAGAGCACTCCAAAGGACTTGTTTGAAACAAACTTTATCTGTGTGAAAAGATCGACGTTTCGACCCGCAGGTCTTTATCAAGATAACATCAAATTTAAAATGGTGTGTTTATATAACCAACATAATTAGCAGGAAATTGCTTACCCCGATGTGACCGTGATGCCCCTCCACCATGTGAAGCCGCTTGTGTGGTGATTGACATAGAATGCGCCGCATAATGATGACGTGAATCGTGTATGTCCAATGAGGATACAAAGTGGGCGTCATGTATCTTATAATGACAACTGTGATGTGCGCATGCGTAAAAGAGTGAAATACGAAAATGATTAAAAACAAGGAAGACGATCTGGCATCTGTAACTAAATAAAAAATGTGTAAAGATATGTATATAAGCCTGGAATAGTTACCTAGGTAAATGTCTAATGTGTAAACGTACAGATTGCGCCGTTTATGAGGATTGTAGAGGAGCGTCTTTGTAGTCATGGAGACGTCCTCATAATGCGCATGCGTAAAGAAATTTATAGTACTCAAAGGGATCTAGAGGAGTATATTATGTGAATAACTGGTATAAGTAGTGTGTGATGCTGCGTGAGAGATAGATGCATGTAGAGTGGAACATAAACCTAGTGAGTGTGGTGAATGTGGCTAAGTGTGATATGTGAGTGTAACAAAGAGAGGGATGAACAAGAGAAGAGAGAAAAGGAGAATGTGGAGTCCTAGAGTGTACGGAGATGGACAGTGTTGGGCAAACTAGACACTGTGTGATGGTGACACCTCATGTGAAAATATCAAATCATGTGTGTAAATAGAGAGAATGAAAAGGGCAGGATCAAAAAGAACCTAAAGTGGTGGCTAGTGATATGTGAACCAAGTGATGAGTAGAAGTGGATATGTACAAAGTGTGGAGATCCAAAGAGGCCAGGGATGAGACAAATATATGCGTACAAAGAATAACGTGTAGGTACAGGCAATGGTGAGCTATATATACATATGTACAACAACTATATATAAAGGGCCAGAGAACCCAAATGTAGGAGGAATATATAAAGATGGCGTGTATCATATGGGTATAGACAATACGTTAATATCTGACTATGTGTACCATAAAGGTGGGCATAAGTCTAAATAATTAGTAGATAATAATTTTGTCTAGGATTAGATGAGGGAGACAGCATTTAGCGATTGTCCAAAAAAGAATGGAAAGATATATATTCGTTGAGGCCTTTAGGGTGTACGGTGTCAAGCGTCTTTATCCAGTATGTTTCTCGTTGGAGCAAACTTTTGGAGCGATCACCGCCTCTGGACAGTGGAGGGATGTGGTCGATGGCAATGAACTTTAACGTCGGAAGTCGGTGATTAGCTTCTAAAAAATGTTTAGCCACCGGTTTCTCCGTTTTGCCGTCCCTAAAGGCGGTCATGATGCCTGAGCGGTGACCCCGCATTCTGTCTCGTAGTGTCAGGTCCGTCTTGCCCACGTAGTAGAGGCCACAAGGGCATGAAATTAGGTAAACTACGTGATCCGTGAGGCAAGTGATGTGATGTCTGATAAGGTATCGTTTTCCCGAGTGTGGATGGGCAAATGATGGTCCAGTGAGCATGTGTCCGCATGTAACACAATTGGTGCATTTAAAGCATCCCATTTTCGTGTATCCTTTTTTGGTCTCGTATTGGTTAGTGTAATCGCTTTTTACCAAGATGTCCCTCAGATTGCGATTCCGTCTGAATGCAATACGGGGAGGATGAGAGAATGTAGGGTGCAATGTAGGATCTGCAGCCAATAGGTCCCATCTATTTCGAATTATCTTCGCGATCCGGACACTAGCTGTGTGATACAAGAATGGTAATGTGATGGTCGCTGGGTCTTGTGTAGATGTGATGGTTTTAGGCGTAGATTGATGAAAGATCTCAGTGGCTCTCTGTAAAGATCGTTTGAGTATGTGGGGTGAGTAGCCCCTCTGTAAGAAAGATTGCTGCATGGTGTCCATCTGGTCTTTAATGTTGTTAAGATCTGAATTGTTCCGTAGTACCCTAAGGAACTGAGAGATCGGAAGAGATCTTTTAAGTGCACCTGGATGGAAGCTGGTGGCGTGTAGCACTGTATTGCGATCGGAAGTTTTCTTATATAAGGTGTAGCCTATGGAGTTTTGTGTTCGGTATAACTCTACGTCGAGAAATTGTATCTTATTGGTGTCACTACAGTGACTCAGACGTACGGGAGAGGTTATGCTGTTTAGATCCTGGATCATCCCGTCGAAGGATGCAGGGGAACCTGACCACAATATGAGGATGTCGTCCACATATCTAAAATAAGATATGATGTTGGACTGGTAGTTGGACAGAATATGTTCTTGCTCATAGGCATACATATAGCTGTTGGCGTAGTTGGGCGCTATGGCCGACCCCATGGCTGTTCCTGTTTGTTGAACATAAAAGTGCTTCTCAAAACGAAAATAATTGTTAGTCAGAGTGAATTCTAGACATTCCAAGAGATACTCAATAGGGGGACCATGATATTGATCTGAGTGAATCAGAATTTGTCTCATAGCATCTAACCCTTCAGAATGGGGTATTATAGTGTAGAGGTTTTTAACGTCCACGGTGGCGAGGGTAATCGGTCCATCCGGAAGGGAGATCTGTTTAAGGTGGATGAGAAGATCCTGTGTGTTCTTAAGGCATGTTGGTATGAGTAGGGAGGGTGTTTTGCAGTGGTGGTCAATGAACTTCGCCAATGGTTCTAATATGCCACGTCTGGCGGAGACGATGGGTCGTCCGGGAGGATTGTTGAGGTCTTTGTGGACCTTGGGCAAGGTGTATAGCACCGGGATGTTGGGATGAGGATCTATAAGAAATTTGGCAGTCTGTTCGTCGATCCAACCTGCTTCCACACCTCTGGTGACTAATGCTTGTAATTTACCCATGATAGTGTTGGTTGGGTCGAACGTGATCCGATGGTAAGTGGTTTGGTCAGATAATTGTCTGAGGATCTCTGTCCGGTATGATGTATAGTTCTGTATAACTATGGAGCCACCCTTGTCGGCCGGTCTAATAGTGATACTGGTGTCGCCTGCAAGGTCTTTAAGGGCTTTATATTCCATGTGTGTAAGATTAGGCGAGGTGGGTTTGGGTTCCAAAAAAATGTGGTGTATGTCGTTTCTGACTAAATTGGAAAACGTCTTAATAGAAGGATGAAGGGTCTTGGGTTCCCATATGCTTTTGAGTCGAAAGTGGTGTTTAGATGAAGAGTGATCATCGTGTTTGAATGTTTGTAGGTTGAGGGTTCGTTCCATCTTGTATAAATCGACATCCGTTTTGAATGTGTCCGGTCTCGGGGTAGGTACAAAGGTGAGCCCTTTAGACAGGACCCTGATGTGGTCCGGGTTCAACGTTTTAGACGACAGATTGAAAATGGGCGTCAGATCTTTCTGTTCGATCGAGTGCCTGTATATCTTGCCCCTCTGTCCCCGTCTCGTGTTTTTGGGTCTCTTGATTCTCTTGATTCTTTTCTCCTTCTTATGTCGAATCCCGGTGGGTCGTTGGTGTGTTGATCCTGAGGAAAAAAAGGTGGCCGAGTAGATTGTCTAGGCTGTGTGCCATATATATCTTGAGATGTACCTGCCCCCTCGGTTTCCGATGTGGATTCAGCCGAGCTCGTGTCTATCGACAAGAATTGTGGTTTACGAACCTTCTGTTTGTACCTAGAGAAATTAGGTCTGCGTCTCTCTCCACATAACCAATGATATACTTGGTGGTGTGTGTAGTCAAAGTTCACCTGTTCAACTTTATGTTTTTTGAATCTGATGAGATCATTTCTATATCTGGTGATTTCATCCTGGAGTTTAACCATATATTGGGTGGAAGTGGCTGCCGTTAGGGTGGATGTGTGTGTCATCTCAAATTTGTTGATGGAGTCTTTTGTGAAGATTAATTCATTTCTGACTTCTTCCACCACAATAAGCATCCAATCTAAGGAGCATTTGTTCGCGATCCCCAGCCATTTCTTACAGAATTCCGGATTTTGGCGTCCAATAGTCGGTGAGTTGCGGACTCTGAAGCCCCGAGGAATGCGCTTAGCGCGGAAATAATCAGAAATAAACACTCCGTGCAAATCTAAATCTGTCTCTCGTCTTTTTAATTTGGTAAGATCGTTATATAGATCTCTAATTGAGTCTGTGTGTGTCAACTCCATAGTGGTATTTGGCCATAGTATTTGGTCAGCATCTTGCTGATTAAGTTGTAAGGTCTCTGCTGTTTCAGAAAGGGCTCCCGCCCTTAGTAAAAAGTCTTCCATGTGTAGAAAGATAAAGAGGGGGCAAGGTCAGTTGTACTGTCAATACAGGGAGAAATAGCCTGAAAAACTATTATAAAGCGAACTGGGTAGCAGTTCAAGTGGAGGTGCACAGATAGTGTATCGCCATACACTGTAGTATACAAACAAATTCGAAATCTGGCACTCTACCTTTAAGTGATGATCCTCAAAAATTGCCTTGGTGCTGCAGAGCGTAGGTATATAGAAAGCAATGATTCAGAGCACTCCAAAGGACTTGTTTGAAACAAACTTTATCTGTGTGAAAAGATCGACGTTTCGACCCGCAGGTCTTTATCAAGATAACATCAAATTTAAAATGGTGTGTTTATATAACCAACATAATTAGCAGGAAATAGCTTACCCCGATGTGACCGTGATGCCCCTCCACCATGTGAAGCCGCTTGTGTGGTGATTGACATAGAATGCGCCGCATAATGATGACGTGAATCGTGTATGTCCAATGAGGATACAAAGTGGGCGTCATGTATCTTATAATGACAACTGTGATGTGCGCATGCGTAAAAGAGTGAAATACGAAAATGATTAAAAACAAGGAAGACGATCTGGCATCTGTAACTAAATAAAAAATGTGTAAAGATATGTATATAAGCCTGGAATAGTTACCTAGGTAAATGTCTAATGTGTAAACGTACAGATTGCGCCGTTTATGAGGATTGTAGAGGAGCGTCTTTGTAGTCATGGAGACGTCCTCATAATGCGCATGCGTAAAGAAATTTATAGTACTCAAAGGGATCTAGAGGAGTATATTATGTGAATAACTGGTATAAGTAGTGTGTGATGCTGCGTGAGAGATAGATGCATGTAGAGCGGAACATAAACCTAGTGAGTGTGGTGAATGTGGCTAAGTGTGATATGTGAGTGTAACAAAGAGAGGGATGAACAAGAGAAGAGAGAAAAGGAGAATGTGGAGTCCTAGAGTGTACGGAGATGGACAGTGTTGGGCAAACTAGACACTGTGTGATGGTGACACCTCATGTGAAAATATCAAATCATGTGTGTAAATAGAGAGAATGAAAAGGGCAGGATCAAAAAGAACCTAAAGTGGTGGCTAGTGATATGTGAACCAAGTGATGAGTAGAAGTGGATATGTACAAAGTGTGGAGATCCAAAGAGGCCAGGGATGAGACAAATATATGCGTACAAAGAATAACGTGTAGGTACAGGCAATGGTGAGCTATATATACATATGTACAACAACTATATATAAAGGGCCAGAGAACCCAAATGTAGGAGGAATATATAAAGATGGCGTGTATCATATGGGTATAGACAATACGTTAATATCTGACTATGTGTACCATAAAGGTGGGCATAAGTCTAAATAATTAGTAGATAATAATTTTGTCACACTCACTAGGTTTATGTTCCGCTCTACATGCATCTATCTCTCACGCAGCATCACACACTACTTATACCAGTTATTCACATAATATACTCCTCTAGATCCCTTTGAGTACTATAAATTTCTTTACGCATGCGCATTATGAGGACGTCTCCATGACTACAAAGACGCTCCTCTACAATCCTCATAAACGGCGCAATCTGTACGTTTACACATTAGACATTTACCTAGGTAACTATTCCAGGCTTATATACATATCTTTACACATTTTTTATTTAGTTACAGATGCCAGATCGTCTTCCTTGTTTTTAATCATTTTCGTATTTCACTCTTTTACGCATGCGCACATCACAGTTGTCATTATAAGATACATGACGCCCACTTTGTATCCTCATTGGACATACACGATTCACGTCATCATTATGCGGCGCATTCTATGTCAATCACCACACAAGCGGCTTCACATGGTGGAGGGGCATCACGGTCACATCGGGGTAAGCAATTTCCTGCTAATTATGTTGGTTATATAAACACACCATTTTAAATTTGATGTTATCTTGATAAAGACCTGCGGGTCGAAACGTCGATCTTTTCACACAGATAAAGTTTGTTTCAAACAAGTCCTTTGGAGTGCTCTGAATCATTGCTTTCTATATACCTACGCTCTGCAGCACCAAGGCAATTTTTGAGGATCATCACTTAAAGGTAGAGTGCCAGATTTCGAATTTGTTTGTATACTACAGTGTATGGCGATACACTATCTGTGCACCTCCACTTGAACTGCTACCCAGTTCGCTTTATAATAGTTTTTCAGGCTATTTCTCCCTGTATTGACAGTACAACTGACCTTGCCCCCTCTTTATCTTTCTACACATGGAAGACTTTTTACTAAGGGCGGGAGCCCTTTCTGAAACAGCAGAGACCTTACAACTTAATCAGCAAGATGCTGACCAAATACTATGGCCAAATACCACTATGGAGTTGACACACACAGACTCAATTAGAGATCTATATAATGATCTTACCAAATTAAAAAGACGAGAGACAGATTTAGATTTGCACGGAGTGTTTATTTCTGATTATTTCCGCGCTAAGCGCATTCCTCGGGGCTTCAGAGTCCGCAACTCACCGACTATTGGACGCCAAAATCCGGAATTCTGTAAGAAATGGCTGGGGATCGCGAACAAATGCTCCTTAGATTGGATGCTTATTGTGGTGGAAGAAGTCAGAAATGAATTAATCTTCACAAAAGACTCCATCAACAAATTTGAGATGACACACACATCCACCCTAACGGCAGCCACTTCCACCCAATATATGGTTAAACTCCAGGATGAAATCACCAGATATAGAAATGATCTCATCAGATTCAAAAAACATAAAGTTGAACAGGTGAACTTTGACTACACACACCACCAAGTATATCATTGGTTATGTGGAGAGAGACGCAGACCTAATTTCTCTAGGTACAAACAGAAGGTTCGTAAACCACAATTCTTGTCGATAGACACGAGCTCGGCTGAATCCACATCGGAAACCGAGGGGGCAGGTACATCTCAAGATATATATGGCACACAGCCTAGACAATCTACTCGGCCACCTTTTTTTCCTCAGGATCAACACACCAACGACCCACCGGGATTCGACATAAGAAGGAGAAAAGAATCAAGAGAATCAAGAGACCCAAAAACACGAGACGGGGACAGAGGGGCAAGATATACAGGCACTCGATCGAACAGAAAGATCTGACGCCCATTTTCAATCTGTCGTCTAAAACGTTGAACCCGGACCACATCAGGGTCCTGTCTAAAGGGCTCACCTTTGTACCTACCCCGAGACCGGACACATTCAAAACGGATGTCGATTTATACAAGATGGAACGAACCCTCAACCTACAAACATTCAAACACGATGATCACTCTTCATCTAAACACCACTTTCGACTCAAAAGCATATGGGAACCCAAGACCCTTCATCCTTCTATTAAGACGTTTTCCAATTTAGTCAGAAACGACATACACCACATTTTTTTGGAACCCAAACCCACCTCGCCTAATCTTACACACATGGAATATAAAGCCCTTAAAGACCTTGCAGGCGACACCAGTATCACTATTAGACCGGCCGACAAGGGTGGCTCCATAGTTATACAGAACTATACATCATACCGGACAGAGATCCTCAGACAATTATCTGACCAAACCACTTACCATCGGATCACGTTCGACCCAACCAACACTATCATGGGTAAATTACAAGCATTAGTCACCAGAGGTGTGGAAGCAGGTTGGATCGACGAACAGACTGCCAAATTTCTTATAGATCCTCATCCCAACATCCCGGTGCTATACACCTTGCCCAAGGTCCACAAAGACCTCAACAATCCTCCCGGACGACCCATCGTCTCCGCCAGACGTGGCATATTAGAACCATTGGCGAAGTTCATTGACCACCACTGCAAAACACCCTCCCTACTCATACCAACATGCCTTAAGAACACACAGGATCTTCTCATCCACCTTAAACAGATCTCCCTTCCGGATGGACCGATTACCCTCGCCACCGTGGACGTTAAAAACCTCTACACTATAATACCCCATTCTGAAGGGTTAGATGCTATGAGACAAATTCTGATTCACTCAGATCAATATCATGGTCCCCCTATTGAGTATCTCTTGGAATGTCTAGAATTCACTCTGACTAACAATTATTTTCGTTTTGAGAAGCACTTTTATGTTCAACAAACAGGAACAGCCATGGGGTCGGCCATAGCGCCCAACTACGCCAACAGCTATATGTATGCCTATGAGCAAGAACATATTCTGTCCAACTACCAGTCCAACATCATATCTTATTTTAGATATGTGGACGACATCCTCATATTGTGGTCAGGTTCCCCTGCATCCTTCGACGGGATGATCCAGGATCTAAACAGCATAACCTCTCCCGTACGTCTGAGTCACTGTAGTGACACCAATAAGATACAATTTCTCGACGTAGAGTTATACCGAACACAAAACTCCATAGGCTACACCTTATATAAGAAAACTTCCGATCGCAATACAGTGCTACACGCCACCAGCTTCCATCCAGGTGCACTTAAAAGATCTCTTCCGATCTCTCAGTTCCTTAGGGTACTACGGAACAATTCAGATCTTAACAACATTAAAGACCAGATGGACACCATGCAGCAATCTTTCTTACAGAGGGGCTACTCACCCCACATACTCAAACGATCTTTACAGAGAGCCACTGAGATCTTTCATCAATCTACGCCTAAAACCATCACATCTACACAAGACCCAGCGACCATCACATTACCATTCTTGTATCACACAGCTAGTGACCGGATCGCGAAGATAATTCGAAATAGATGGGACCTATTGGCTGCAGATCCTACATTGCACCCTACATTCTCTCATCCTCCCCGTATTGCATTCAGACGGAATCGCAATCTGAGGGACATCTTGGTAAAAAGCGATTACACTAACCAATACGAGACCAAAAAAGGATACACGAAAATGGGATGCTTTAAATGCACCAATTGTGTTACATGCGGACACATGCTCACTGGACCATCATTTGCCCATCCACACTCGGGAAAACGATACCTTATCAGACATCACATCACTTGCCTCACGGATCACGTAGTTTACCTAATTTCATGCCCTTGTGGCCTCTACTACGTGGGCAAGACGGACCTGACACTACGAGACAGAATGCGGGGTCACCGCTCAGGCATCATGACCGCCTTTAGGGACGGCAAAACGGAGAAACCGGTGGCTAAACATTTTTTAGAAGCTAATCACCGACTTCCGACGTTAAAGTTCATTGCCATCGACCACATCCCTCCACTGTCCAGAGGCGGTGATCGCTCCAAAAGTTTGCTCCAACGAGAAACATACTGGATAAAGACGCTTGACACCGTACACCCTAAAGGCCTCAACGAATATATATCTTTCCATTCTTTTTTGGACAATCGCTAAATGCTGTCTCCCTCATCTAATCCTAGACAAAATTATTATCTACTAATTATTTAGACTTATGCCCACCTTTATGGTACACATAGTCAGATATTAACGTATTGTCTATACCCATATGATACACGCCATCTTTATATATTCCTCCTACATTTGGGTTCTCTGGCCCTTTATATATAGTTGTTGTACATATGTATATATAGCTCACCATTGCCTGTACCTACACGTTATTCTTTGTACGCATATATTTGTCTCATCCCTGGCCTCTTTGGATCTCCACACTTTGTACATATCCACTTCTACTCATCACTTGGTTCACATATCACTAGCCACCACTTTAGGTTCTTTTTGATCCTGCCCTTTTCATTCTCTCTATTTACACACATGATTTGATATTTTCACATGAGGTGTCACCATCACACAGTGTCTAGTTTGCCCAACACTGTCCATCTCCGTACACTCTAGGACTCCACATTCTCCTTTTCTCTCTTCTCTTGTTCATCCCTCTCTTTGTTACACTCACATATCACACTTAGCCACATTCACCACACTCACTAGGTTTATGTTCCGCTCTACATGCATCTATCTCTCACGCAGCATCACACACTACTTATACCAGTTATTCACATAATATACTCCTCTAGATCCCTTTGAGTACTATAAATTTCTTTACGCATGCGCATTATGAGGACGTCTCCATGACTACAAAGACGCTCCTCTACAATCCTCATAAACGGCGCAATCTGTACGTTTACACATTAGACATTTACCTAGGTAACTATTCCAGGCTTATATACATATCTTTACACATTTTTTATTTAGTTACAGATGCCAGATCGTCTTCCTTGTTTTTAATCATTTTCGTATTTCACTCTTTTACGCATGCGCACATCACAGTTGTCATTATAAGATACATGACGCCCACTTTGTATCCTCATTGGACATACACGATTCACGTCATCATTATGCGGCGCATTCTATGTCAATCACCACACAAGCGGCTTCACATGGTGGAGGGGCATCACGGTCACATCGGGGTAAGCAATTTCCTGCTAATTATGTTGGTTATATAAACACACCATTTTAAATTTGATGTTATCTTGATAAAGACCTGCGGGTCGAAACGTCGATCTTTTCACACAGATAAAGTTTGTTTCAAACAAGTCCTTTGGAGTGCTCTGAATCATTGCTTTCTATATATATATATATATATATATATATATATATATATATATCAATCCTTCAATCAATAACCTTTTGAAAAGCAAACACACCTGTGACTTGCTGCATATCACCAGAAAAAAAAGCTACTTTCAATGCTCACACTATTCTAATATGCCCAGCATACCAAAGCTCTGGAATGCAGCCACACCCTGTTAGACGTTCTCATTGTGAGGAGAAAAACAATATATAGGTAAGTGTTAGGAAATAAAGATGACGTCTCCACCTTATGGCCACTCCCTTGTTCACCACCTCTCTCTCCAAAGTTGTCAGGACTAGACTCTGCCCTTTCTGAAAAAGCCTCGGCAGGAGTATTGCAGTTACCAGCAATAAGCAGTTACTTCTGGCTTGCACAGATAATCCTGAAGTCAATGCCAAGTCCTTCTCCACGGCTCATGTTTTGCAAAAGCTCTGAATAAACTGATGGTGTGTCTTAGACATCAACTTTTAAAAACTATAATAGATTTTCAAACTATAAAGACATACATATTTCATTGTCTGAATAGATTATATCAAGATTACATACATATATTAGACATACATACATACAATGTGAAGATAATTACATTGCAAGAATTAAATTAGGGCAGTGTAAAGATGACGGACCACTAAAGGAGAGGGAAGACCTTTATAAACTCAAATCAGCTCAACTCTGGGTCTCAGCTCCCCAATTATGACATTGCATCTACGGCCTTTCTCCAGTTATCTCAAATACAATATTTTTTATCGTTTAACACAAAAATTAGATGCAATTTTGCATCCTATTTTACACTAAAATTTAACCTGCTCTTTGATTTGTGGCCATAGTTCAACCTTAGATATTTCCCAATTTGTGTCAATTGAGCCTATAAATGCTGTTAAAATGTGGATCAAAAGCCATTTTTTGCTTTTCAATAAGGGTGGCAATTTCAGATGTAATATAACCATTTCCGGCTACACGTTTCAGCCCTAAAAGTTTGTTGACACACACCACAAGTGTTTCCCAACCAGATTTAATCAGGGGGCAATCCCACCATATATGTAATTTGTCGGCTGTGTCCGAACCACATCTCCAACAAAGACATTTACCATGGGGGTACATTTAAATTTTTTTTTTATTCTTTATTTATTGGCAAATGGCACGATTGCACATTCATAGATACATGTTGCCAGTTTTTCAGAATGAATATACAGTTACAATCCACATCACCATAATACAAGAGACTTACAACATATGGTGCCATCTACATACTTCCGCTGAAAGCCTTGCATGCGGTATCATTAGATATGTAAGTAAGCCTTCTTCATATACAGATAGAGAATACGGTTACAGTGAACCGCTCCATTTTATTAAGGCAGTGAACTGGTGAATACACTGTTCGTTTCTAATGCAGCACACCTGTAATATTGATTTCTTTTTTAAAGATTTCTAGTCCACCTTTCTTTTGCCTTGGGGATAATATTCCCTTTAGTGGCTTGCATTATAGCAATGCATTTTAAATCCTTTCCTAGTTCAATAATGTTGTTTAGTTTATCCACTATGTCACTTGAGTTTTTTTTTTTTTTATATATTGAGGTCTTTAAAAAGTTACTAATTCTAATATAATTAAATATCAGACCAGATTGATTTCAAAGCATGGAGATTTTTGTGATACTCTGCAGTATACAGTGACAAATCCAAATTATCGCACATATTCATAGGGTATTGAGCGGAATAGATGGTAATATTTTGTTATTTCAATTTATATCTCTTTTAAAACGATTCCAGAAAGTACTACATGCATTAATGAGGAATCTATGTAGTATAAGTTAATACTTATACCCAACCCAATTCCTCCCTGTTTCTTATTAAAGGGATCCAATAGTGCCAGTAAAATAATAGATCAGGGTGGTGCAGTAGACATTGCTTACCTAGATTTCAGTAAGGCTTTTGACACTGTTGCACATAGAAGGCTTATCAACAAACTGCAATCTTTAAGTTTGGATTCCAATATTGTTGAATGGGTAAGGCAGTGGCTGAGTGACAGGCAACAAAGGGTTGTAGTCAATGGAGTATATTCGAAGCATGGGCTTGTCACATGTGGGGTACCTCAGGGTTTTTATTAGTGATATTGCAGAAGGTCTTGATGGGAAGGTGACATACTGCTGATGATATGTAACAGGGTTGATGTTCCAGGAGGGATAAGCCAAATGACAAATGATTTGGGTAAATCGAAAAATGGTCAGAGCTGTGGCAACTGACATTTAATGTGGATAAGTGCAAGATAATGCATCTTGGACATAAAAAACCAAGGGCAAAGTACAGAATATTTGAAAGAGTCCTAACCTCAACATCTGAAGAAAAGGGTTTAGGGGTGATTATTTTTGATGACTTAAAGGTAGGCAGACAATGTAATAGAGCAGCAGGAAATGCTAGCAGAATGCTTGATTGTATAAGGAGAGGTATTAGCAGTAGAAAGAGGGAAGTGCTCATGCCATTGTACAGAACACTGGTGAGACCTTACTTGGAGTATTGTACGCAGTACTGGAGACCGTATCTTCAGAAAGATATTGATACTTTAGAGAGAGTTCAGAGAAGGGCTACTAAACGGGTTCATGGATTGCAGGATAAAACTTTCAAGTAAAGGTTCAAGAAACTTAACATGTATAGCTTGGAGGAAAGATGAGACAGGGGGGATATGGTAGAAACATTTAAATACATAAAGGGAATCAACACAGTAAAGGAGACTATATTTAAAAGAAGAAAAACTACCACAAGAGGACATAGACTTAAGTTAGAGGGACAAAGGTTTAAAAATAATACCAGGAAGCATTACTTTAGTGAGAGGGTAATGGATGCATGGCATAGCCATGAAGTGGGAGAGCTTAACACAGTAAAGGAGTTTAAAGGGACTCTCCAGTCCAGGAAAATGGTTTGTTTTACTGGCACTGCCGGTCCCCTCTCCCTCCCAACCCCCATCCCAAGTTGCTGAAGGGGTTAAAACCCCTTCAGTGACTTATCTGTATCCAGCGCCAGTTCAGGGTCCGCCCACGCTCCTCCCCGCCAACGTCATCCGGCGCTGGAGACAAATTGCACATGCGCGGCCGCCGGCAGGGGAGACCTAATGCGCATCCGCGCGCATTAGACCTCCCCATAGGAAAGCATTGAAAAATGCTTTCCTTTTGGGATTTCAGTGACGCTGAAGGTCCTCACATAGCGTGAGGACGTCCAGCGACGCTATAGCACACGGAATGTGTGCTATACACACGGAAGTACCCTCTAGTGGCTGTCTACTGTAGACAGCCACTAGAGGAGGAGTTAACCCTGAAAGGTAAATATTGCAGTTTATGAAAACTGCAATAATTACACTTGCAGGGTTAAGGGTAGTGGGAGTTGGCACCCAGACCAGTCCAATGGGCAGAAGTGGTCTGGGTGCCTGAAGTGTCCCTTTAAGCATGCGTGGGATAGGCATAAGGCTATCCTAACTATAATATAAGGCCAGGGACTAATGAAAGTATTTAGAAAACTGGGCAGACTAGATGGGCCGAATGGTTCTTATCTGCCGTCACATTCTATAAAAACAAAGCCGTTTTTCTAGCAATACAGGTTTAATAGGTCTCCCCTCCCTTGAGGCTGAAGGGGTTAAAACCCCTTCAGTCACTTACCTGAATCCAGGGCCGATGTCCCTCGCCGCTGGGTCAGGCTCCACCCATGCTCCTCGGCTGGGGAGACCTAATTAGCATGCACAGCAATAGCCCCGCGTGCATTAAATCTCCCCACAGGAAAGCATTATTCAATGCTTTTCTATAGGGGAAAGTCCTCATGCAGAGCGTGAGGATGTCCAGTGGTAGATAATGGACCAAAGGTTTGTTTGGATTCCGGAAGCGCCCCCAGTAGCCACTGGGGGCGCTTCCGGAATCCAAACAAACCTTTGGTCCATGTTTTACATTGCAGCACTAAGTGCAATAGGGACACAGCACGCAGACAACTTGCTGACAGCAATTACATTCAAATCACTCTCAGGCAGCCAGTGCATGCTAGAATCAGTGAGATCCCTGCATGTACAGTTTGTTACTGATACGAGTGTGATTGCTGACCGCATGGTGTATTACAGTATATTATTCACTGCCTCACCTCCCAGCTAAGCTCTGCATTTGGGTCTCACAGAGAGGGGTGACATAAGATTGTGACATGGTACATCACATCACATGGTACATTCAGCTGCATTAGACGGTATGTAGCAACTGCGAGATGTAAGTTTTCGTAAACTACAAGACCGACACCGATTATCAGAAATATGCCCAATTTCAGCTCTAATGCATCGGTGCAAAGATAATGTCTATCATTACTTTTTGCATGTATCCCCCCTTCCCCCCTATAAAACATGTTTCCGTTGTGAGCAGAGCAGACACGTAACTTGAGGACAGCACCAAAAATACCACGGCAAGCTGTAGTAGTTATGGTATTTAGAGAGTCCTTTAACAACACATGTCAAATGTCAAATATGAAAATGGCTAAATTGAAAGCCATGTCCAGAAAACAAAAAGATGGCACAGCAAGAGACCAGCTTGGTTTTGGTTTGGCCACTCAAGGACATGCACAGAGTTTTCCCTGTGCTACTCTTTCAGTCTATTGGCTATATGCTTAGGATCACTGATCTATTAGAAGGTAAACCTTTGTACCAGTCTGAGTTCCCGAGTTCTCTGGATTAGGTTTTCATTAAAGGGAAATTCCACTGCCCAAATACAGAATAAATAAAAATCACTGTTTAGTAGATATAGTCCCAACAAAAACATGCGTGCATTTAATTATGCATTTTTTTCATTGGATGTGTATCTAAATATGGCTTGCAAAACAAATATTGCAGCCTTTGCAAGCACTCCCCTACTAACCCTGCCCAGAATTTCTATGGCTGACCAATCACACACTTCCAAATTCAGCTCAGTGTGAAGTATTTGCAAGTCAGGTGCTCTGGCCAATTGCTGCCTCTTGAGTTTAGCTCCAATGAGCTAAACAAACCAAGACGTAACAGGACCATTTGCCTAATTGACAGCCAGGGGTGTGTAGCAAGGTGAATTTATAAAAGCTGCATTACGTGTTCTTGTTGGTCTTCTCAAATCCTTTTTATTAATTTTTTTTGTTTGTTTATTCTAAGTATTAAAGAATTCAGAAATCTCAATCGTATGGCACTCAAAACCGACATATTTCTTGACAGGAATGTGAATGTATATGAAAAAGCTGCATTTAGACATTACATATAAAAAATAAAAATTAAATTAAAAAAAGTGACAATAGAATGCCCGTGACGTCCAACACGCTCAGAATTCCATCCTCCTCTGGAATAGATGCCAGCGCTCTGCTTTCAGCGACCTACTCATTTCCCGTCTTCCTTTGCGTGCCATCCGCCAGCGCCATCTACCCGCACACTGATGACGTCGCTCAACGCGTCACCGGCAGACTGAGCAGTGGTCCACCGATGATGACGCGATTCTCCCGACGCATCTCGGTTGAAGTCGTTGGATGCTGGAGCTATCTTGGTCTCGTGAAGTGGCATGTTCACCCCGCGTGTCCCCCATGCGATCAGGGCCCCCCGCCGGTAAGTAGATCCCCCCCTCCCCCTTCTCCTGCATCTATAAGCGGCAGCCATGTTCCATAAGTTGTGCAAAAACTAATAGAAGCTGTAATGCTCACACTTTAACCAATGGGGAAAATACAATAACATGGGCCACACAGCCTGCCACCTTACTGCTGTCTGCACCAGGCACAAAGGGGGGTTTGCACTGCAGCTGGGAAGGCTTGGCTGTATTTCTGTGTTACTTAAGACAGTGTGCTGCCTGAGACCATACATGTAAACACAGAACCTGCTTGTAAGCACTTCTGGTGATGACTTACAAAAGATAAACACACTCAGACTGGCCAGGCTTCGTGGGGAAGGCAGCAGAGAAAACAAATACTTCTGTGAGCACAATACTGGTTTATTCTTGTCAACAATGGCACTTTCCTGGATACTTTTTATAGCAGTGCTTCAGTAACCGTAGCCAATGCTAGATCTAGGTGGCACAGAGAAGGTAGCATGCACATCACATTATGCAAACAGAACTAACTATGACATTTGTAGTGAACAGACACTATCATATGGAGATCTGTGAATAGAATACATCAGAAGAATTCTAATTAAAGTAGGGAATCCGTCTGGAAATTGTGTATTCTCTCTGTTATTTGGGTCGATCAACTGCTGATTTTGTTAAAATCAAATTGTGCTTGAGCTGTTTAAAAATAGACTCCTGTTTTAAACTAAAATGTGCATTCACCACATTTTACATGAACCCCAAAACATATGGAGTATGATGCTTGGACCGAGAATCAAAACAGAGTCAAGTAGCGGAATGTTGTTACAACAGAAATAAACCCTGAAATATCACAGTGCCATAAGTATTCAGACCCTTAACTCAGTACTTGAACCACCTTTGGAAGCAATTACAGCCTCAATTATTTTAGAGGATGATGGAACAAGCTTTTCATTCCTGGATTTGTGTAGTTTCTGTGTTCAGCTCTGTAGATCCTCTCAAGCTATGTCAGGCTGGATGTGGCCGTCGGTGAACAGTCATTTTCAAGTCTCTACAGAGATTTTCAATTGGGCTCAAGACTGGGTTCTGGCTTGGCCACTCAAGGATATGCACAGAGTTTTCCCTGTGCTACTCTTTCATTCTATTGACTGTATGCTTAGGATCACTGATCTATTAGAAGGTGAACCTTTGTCCCAGTCTGAGTTCCCGAGTTCTCTGGATTAGGTTTCCATTAAAGGGAAATTCCACTGCCCAAATACAGAATAAATAAAAATCACTGTTTAGTAGATATAGCCCCAACAAAAACATGCTAGCATTTAATTATGCATTATTTAATTGGATGTGTATATAAATATGGCTTGCAAAACATACATTGCAGCCTTTGCAAGCACTCCCCTACTAACCCTGCCCAGAATTTCTATGGCTTTCCAATCACACACTTCCCAATGCAGCTCAGTGTGAAGTATTTGCAAGTCAGATGCTCTGGGCAATTGCTGCCTCTTGAGTTTAGCTCCACTGAGCTAAACAAACCAAGAAGTAACAGGACCATTTGCCTAATTGACAGCCAGGGGCGTGTAGCAAGGTGAATTTATATAAGTGCCAATTTCTATTGCAATCTGCACTTTTTGCAAAATGGCAAATGAGAGGGGACACACAGCATTTCAGGAAGCTAAAGTGTTTTAAGGGTTTGGAGTGTTTCTTTAACGATATTTCCATATTTTGCTGTGTTCAGCTTTCCCTCAAGTGTGACCAGTCTCCCACTTCCTGCAGCTGAAAAACACCCACAAAACATGATGCTACCACCACCACCACCTTTCACCGTTAGGATGATATTGTAGAGGTAGAGAGACAGAATAAAGAGAGACAGAATAAAAGAGAGAATGGACAGAATAAAAGAGAGAATGGACAGAATAAAGAGAGACAGAATAAAAGAGAGAATGGACAGAATAAAAGAGAGAATGGACAGAATAAAAGAGAGAATGGACAGAATAAAGAGAGACAGAATAAAAGAGAGAAGAGACAGAATAAAGAGAGACAGAATAAAAGAGAAGAGAGACAGAATAAAAGAGAGAAGAGACAGAATAAAAGAGAGAAGAGACAGAATAAAAGAGAGAAGAGACAGAATAAAAGAGAGAAGAGACAGAATAAAAGAGAGAAGAGACAGAATAAAAGAGAGAAGAGACAGAATAAAAGAGAGAAGAGACAGAATAAAAGAGAGAAGAGACAGAATAAAAGAGAGAAGAGACAGAATAAAAGAGAGAAGAGACAGAATAAAAGAGAGAAGAGACAGAATAAAAGAGAGAAGAGACAGAATAAAAGAGAGAAGAGACAGAATAAAAGAGAGAAGAGACAGAATAAAAGAGAGAAGAGACAGAATAAAAGAGAGAAGAGACAGAATAAAAGAGAGAAGAGACAGAATAAAAGAGAGAAGAGACAGAATAAAAGAGAGAAGAGACAGAATAAAAGAGAGAAGAGACAGAATAAAAGAGAGAAGAGACAGAATAAAAGAGAGAAGAGACAGAATAAAAGAGAGAAGAGACAGAATAAAAGAGAGAAGAGACAGAATAAAAGAGAGAAGAGACAGAATAAAAGAGAGAAGAGACAGAATAAAAGAGAGAAGAGACAGAATAAAAGAGAGAAGAGACAGAATAAAAGAGAGAAGAGACAGAATAAAAGAGAGAAGAGACAGAATAAAAGAGAGAAGAGACAGAATAAAAGAGAGAAGAGACAGAATAAAAGAGAGAAGAGACAGAATAAAAGAGAGAAGAGACAGAATAAAAGAGAGAAGAGACAGAATAAAAGAGAGAAGAGACAGAATAAAAGAGAGAAGAGACAGAATAAAAGAGAGAAGAGACAGAATAAAAGAGAGAAGAGACAGAATAAAAGAGAGAAGAGACAGAATAAAAGAGAGAATGGACAGAATAAAAGAGAGAATGGACAGAATAAAAGAGAGAATGGACAGAATAAAGAGAGACAGAATAAAAGAGAGAATGGACAGAATAAAGAGAGACAGAATAAAAGAGAGAATGGACAGAATAAAGTGAGACAGAATAAAAGAGAGAATGGACAGAATAAAGAGAGACAGAATAAAAGAGAGAATGGACAGAATAAAGAGAGACAGAATAAAAGAGAGAATGGACAGAATAAAGAGAGACAGAATAAAAGAGAGAATGGACAGAATAAAGAGAGACAGAATAAAAGAGAGAATGGAGAGAATGGACAGAATAAAGAGAGACAGAATAAGAGAGAATGGGCAGAATAAAGAGAGACAGAATAAGAGAGAGAATGGACAGAATAAAGTGAGACAGAATAAAAGAGAGAATGGACAGAATAAAGTGAGACAGAATAAAAGAGAGAATGGACAGAATAAAGAGAGACAGAATAAAGAGAGACAGAATAAAAGAGAGAATGGACAGAATAAAGAGAGACAGAATAAAGAGAGACAGAATAAAAGAGAGAATGGACAGAATAAAGAGAGACAGAATAAAAGAGAGAATGGACAGAATAAAAGAGAGAATGGACAGAATAAAGAGAGACAGAATAAAAGAGAGAATGGACAGAATAAAGAGAGACAGAATAAAAGAGAGAATGGACAGAATAAAGAGAGACAGAATAAAAGAGAGAATGGACAGAATAAAGAGACAGAATAAAAGAGAGAATGGACAGAATAAAGAGAGACAGAATAAAAGAGAGAATGGACAGAATAAAGAGAGACAGAATAAAAGAGAGAATGGACAGAATAAAGAGAGACAGAATAAAAGAGAGAATGGACAGAATAAAGAGAGACAGAATAAAAGAGAGAATGGACAGAATAAAGAGAGACAGAATAAAAGAGAGACTGGACAGAATAAAGAGAGACAGAATAAAAGAGAGAATGGACAGAATAAAGAGAGACAGAATAAAAGAGAGAATGGACAGAATAAAGAGAGACAGAATAAAAGAGAGAATGGACAGAATAAAGAGAGACAGAATAAAAGAGAGAATGGACAGAATAAAGAGAGACAGAATAAAAGAGAGAATGGACAGAATAAAGAGAGACAGAATAAAAGAGAGAATGGACAGAATAAAGAGAGACAGAATAAAAGAGAGAATGGACAGAATAAAGAGAGACAGAATAAAAGAGAGAATGGACAGAATAAAGAGAGACAGAATAAAAGAGAGAATGGACAGAATAAAGAGAGACAGAATAAAAGAGAGAATGGACAGAATAAAGAGAGACAGAATAAAAGAGAGAATGGACAGAATAAAGAGAGACAGAATAAAAGAGAGAATGGACAGAATAAAGAGAGACAGAATAAAAGAGAGAATGGACAGAATAAAGAGAGACAGAATAAAAGAGAGAATGGACAGAATAAAGAGAGACAGAATAAAAGAGAGAATGGACAGAATAAAGAGAGACAGAATAAAAGAGAGAATGGACAGAATAAAGAGAGACAGAATAAAAGAGAGAATGGACAGAATAAAGAGAGACAGAATAAAAGAGAGAATGGACAGAATAAAGAGAGACAGAATAAAAGAGAGAATGGACAGAATAAAGAGAGACAGAATAAAAGAGAGAATGGACAGAATAAAGAGAGACAGAATAAAAGAGAGAATGGACAGAATAAAGAGAGACAGAATAAAAGAGAGAATGGACAGAATAAAGAGAGACAGAATAAAAGAGAGAATGGACAGAATAAAGAGAGACAGAATAAAAGAGAGAATGGACAGAATAAAGAGAGACAGAATAAAAGAGAGAATGGACAGAATAAAGAGAGACAGAATAAAAGAGAGAATGGACAGAATAAAGAGAGACAGAATAAAAGAGAGAATGGACAGAATAAAGAGAGACAGAATAAAAGAGAGAATGGACAGAATAAAGAGAGACAGAATAAAAGAGAGAATGGACAGAATAAAGAGAGACAGAATAAAAGAGAGAATGGACAGAATAAAGAGAGACAGAATAAAAGAGAGAATGGACAGAATAAAGAGAGACAGAATAAAAGAGAGAATGGACAGAATAAAGAGAGACAGAATAAAAGAGAGAATGGACAGAATAAAGAGAGACAGAATAAAAGAGAGAATGGACAGAATAAAGAGAGACAGAATAAAAGAGAGAATGGACAGAATAAAGAGAGACAGAATAAAAGAGAGAATGGACAGAATAAAGAGAGACAGAATAAAAGAGAGAATGGACAGAATAAAGAGAGACAGAATAAAAGAGAGAATGGACAGAATAAAGAGAGACAGAATAAAAGAGAGAATGGACAGAATAAAGAGAGACAGAATAAAAGAGAGAATGGACAGAATAAAGAGAGACAGAATAAAAGAGAGAATGGACAGAATAAAGAGAGACAGAATAAAAGAGAGAATGGACAGAATAAAGAGAGACAGAATAAAAGAGAGAATGGACAGAATAAAGAGAGACAGAATAAAAGAGAGAATGGACAGAATAAAGAGAGACAGAATAAAAGAGAGAATGGACAGAATAAAGAGAGACAGAATAAAAGAGAGAATGGACAGAATAAAGAGAGACAGAATAAAAGAGAGAATGGACAGAATAAAGAGAGACAGAATAAAAGAGAGAATGGACAGAATAAAGAGAGACAGAATAAAAGAGAGAATGGACAGAATAAAGAGAGACAGAATAAAAGAGAGAATGGACAGAATAAAGAGAGACAGAATAAAAGAGAGAATGGACAGAATAAAGAGAGACAGAATAAAAGAGAGAATGGACAGAATAAAGAGAGACAGAATAAAAGAGAGAATGGACAGAATAAAGAGAGACAGAATAAAAGAGAGAATGGACAGAATAAAGAGAGACAGAATAAAAGAGAGAATGGACAGAATAAAGAGAGACAGAATAAAAGAGAGAATGGACAGAATAAAGAGAGACAGAATAAAAGAGAGAATGGACAGAATAAAGAGAGACAGAATAAAAGAGAGAATGGACAGAATAAAGAGAGACAGAATAAAAGAGAGAATGGACAGAATAAAGAGAGACAGAATAAAAGAGAGAATGGACAGAATAAAGAGAGACAGAATAAAAGAGAGAATGGACAGAATAAAGAGAGACAGAATAAAAGAGAGAATGGACAGAATAAAGAGAGACAGAATAAAAGAGAGAATGGACAGAATAAAGAGAGACAGAATAAAAGAGAGAATGGACAGAATAAAGAGAGACAGAATAAAAGAGAGAATGGACAGAATAAAGAGAGACAGAATAAAAGAGAGAATGGACAGAATAAAGAGAGACAGAATAAAAGAGAGAATGGACAGAATAAAGAGAGACAGAATAAAAGAGAGAATGGACAGAATAAAGAGAGACAGAATAAAAGAGAGAATGGACAGAATAAAAGAGAGACAGAATAAAAGAGAGAATGGACAGAATAAAAGAGAGACAGAATAAAAGAGAGAATGGACAGAATAAAAGAGAGACAGAATAAAAGAGAGAATGGACAGAATAAAAGAGAGACAGAATAAAAGAGAGAATGGACAGAATAAAAGAGAGACAGAATAAAAGAGAGAATGGACAGAATAAAAGAGAGACAGAATAAAAGAGAGAATGGACAGAATAAAAGAGAGACAGAATAAAAGAGAGAATGGACAGAATAAAAGAGAGACAGAATAAAAGAGAGAATGGACAGAATAAAAGAGAGACAGAATAAAAGAGAGAATGGACAGAATAAAAGAGAGACAGAATAAAAGAGAGAATGGACAGAATAAAAGAGAGACAGAATAAAAGAGAGAATGGACAGAATAAAAGAGAGACAGAATAAAAGAGAGAATGGACAGAATAAAAGAGAGACAGAATAAAAGAGAGAATGGACAGAATAAAAGAGAGAATGGACAGAATAAAAGAGAGAATGGGCAGAATAAAAGAGAGAATGGACAGAATAAAAGAGAGAATGGACAGAATAAAAGAGAGAATGGACAGAATAAAAGAGAGAATGGACAGAATAAAAGAGAGAATGGACAGAATAAAAGAGAGAATGGACAGAATAAAAGAGAGAATGGACAGAATAAAGAGAGACAGAATAAAAGAGAGAATGGGCAGAATAAAAGAGAGAATGGACAGAATAAAGAGAGACAGAATAAAAGAGAGAATGGACAGAATAAAAGAGAGAATGGACAGAATAAAGAGAGACAGAATAAAAGAGAGAATGGACAGAATAAAAGAGAGAATGGACAGAATAAAGAGAGACAGAATAAAAGAGAGAATGGACAGAATAAAGAGAGACAGAATAAAAGAGAGAATGGACAGAATAAAGAGAGACAGAATAAAAGAGAGAATGGACAGAATAAAGAGAGACAGAATAAAAGAGAGAATGGACAGAATAAAGAGAGACAGAATAAAAGAGAGAATGGACAGAATAAAGAGAGACAGAATAAAAGAGAGAATGGACAGAATAAAGAGAGACAGAATAAAAGAGAGAATGGACAGAATAAAGAGAGACAGAATAAAAGAGAGAATGGACAGAATAAAGAGAGACAGAATAAAAGAGAGAATGGACAGAATAAAGAGAGACAGAATAAAAGAGAGAATGGACAGAATAAAGAGAGACAGAATAAAAGAGAGAATGGACAGAATAAAGAGAGACAGAATAAAAGAGAGAATGGACAGAATAAAGAGAGACAGAATAAAAGAGAGAATGGACAGAATAAAGAGAGACAGAATAAAAGAGAGAATGGACAGAATAAAGAGAGACAGAATAAAAGAGAGAATGGACAGAATAAAGAGAGACAGAATAAAAGAGAGAATGGACAGAATAAAGAGAGACAGAATAAAAGAGAGAATGGACAGAATAAAGAGAGACAGAATAAAAGAGAGAATGGACAGAATAAAGAGAGACAGAATAAAAGAGAGAATGGACAGAATAAAGAGAGACAGAATAAAAGAGAGAATGGACAGAATAAAAGAGAGACAGAATAAAAGAGAGAATGGACAGAATAAAAGAGAGACAGAATAAAAGAGAGAATGGACAGAATAAAAGAGAGACAGAATAAAAGAGAGAATGGACAGAATAAAAGAGAGAATGGGCAGAATAAAGAGAGACAGAATAAAAGAGAGAATGGACAGAATAAAGAGAGACAGAATAAAAGAGAGAATGGACAGAATAAAGAGAGACAGAATAAAAGAGAGAATGGACAGAATAAAAGAGAGAATGGACAGAATAAAGAGAGACAGAATAAAAGAGAGAATGGGAATAAAGAGAGACAGAATAAAAGAGAGAATGGACAGAATAAAGAGAGACAGAATAAAAGAGAGAATGGACAGAATAAAGAGAGACAGAATAAAAGAGAGAATGGACAGAATAAAGAGAGACAGAATAAAAGAGAGAATGGACAGAATAAAGAGAGACAGAATAAAAGAGAGAATGGACAGAATAAAGAGAGACAGAATAAAAGAGAGAATGGACAGAATAAAGAGAGACAGAATAAAAGAGAGAATGGACAGAATAAAGAGACAGAATAAAAGAGAGAATGGACAGAATAAAGAGAGACAGAATAAAAGAGAGAATGGACAGAATAAAGAGAGACAGAATAAAAGAGAGAATGGACAGAATAAAGAGAGACAGAATAAAAGAGAGAATGGACAGAATAAAAGAGAGACAGAATAAAAGAGAGAATGGACAGAATAAAAGAGAGACAGAATAAAAGAGAGAATGGACAGAATAAAAGAGAGACAGAATAAAAGAGAGAATGGACAGAATAAAAGAGAGAATGGGCAGAATAAAGAGAGACAGAATAAAAGAGAGAATGGACAGAATAAAGAGAGACAGAATAAAAGAGAGAATGGACAGAATAAAAGAGAGAATGGACAGAATAAAAGAGAGAATGGGCAGAATAAAGAGAGAATGGGCAGAATAAAAGAGAGAATGGACAGAATAAAGAGAGACAGAATAAAAGAGAGAATGGGCAGAATAAAAGAGAGAATGGACAGAATAAAGAGAGACAGAATAAAAGAGAGAATGGACAGAATAAAAGAGAGACAGAATAAAAGAGAGAATGGACAGAATAAAGAGAGACAGAATAAAAGAGAGAATGGACAGAATAAAGTGAGACAGAATAAAAGAGAGAATGGACAGAATAAAGTGAGACAGAATAAAAGAGAGAATGGACAGAATAAAGAGAGACAGAATAAAGAGAGACAGAATAAAAGAGAGAATGGACAGAATAAAGAGAGACAGAATAAAAGAGAGAATGGACAGAATAAAAGAGAGAATGGACAGAATAAAGAGAGACAGAATAAAAGAGAGAATGGACAGAATAAAAGAGAGAATGGACAGAATAAAGAGAGACAGAATAAAAGAGAGAATGGACAGAATAAAGAGAGACAGAATAAAAGAGAGAATGGACAGAATAAAGAGAGACAGAATAAAAGAGAGAATGGACAGAATAAAGAGAGACAGAATAAAAGAGAGAATGGACAGAATAAAGAGAGACAGAATAAAAGAGAGAATGGACAGAATAAAGAGAGACAGAATAAAAGAGAGAATGGACAGAATAAAGAGAGACAGAATAAAAGAGAGAATGGACAGAATAAAGAGAGACAGAATAAAAGAGAGAATGGACAGAATAAAGAGAGACAGAATAAAAGAGAGAATGGACAGAATAAAGAGAGACAGAATAAAAGAGAGAATGGACAGAATAAAGAGAGACAGAATAAAAGAGAGAATGGACAGAATAAAGAGAGACAGAATAAAAGAGAGAATGGACAGAATAAAGAGAGACAGAATAAAAGAGAGAATGGACAGAATAAAGAGAGACAGAATAAAAGAGAGAATGGACAGAATAAAGAGAGACAGAATAAAAGAGAGAATGGACAGAATAAAGAGAGACAGAATAAAAGAGAGAATGGACAGAATAAAGAGAGACAGAATAAAAGAGAGAATGGACAGAATAAAGAGAGACAGAATAAAAGAGAGAATGGACAGAATAAAGAGAGACAGAATAAAAGAGAGAATGGACAGAATAAAGAGAGACAGAATAAAAGAGAGAATGGACAGAATAAAGAGAGACAGAATAAAAGAGAGAATGGACAGAATAAAGAGAGACAGAATAAAAGAGAGAATGGACAGAATAAAGAGAGACAGAATAAAAGAGAGAATGGACAGAATAAAGAGAGACAGAATAAAAGAGAGAATGGACAGAATAAAGAGAGACAGAATAAAAGAGAGAATGGACAGAATAAAGAGAGACAGAATAAAAGAGAGAATGGACAGAATAAAGAGAGACAGAATAAAAGAGAGAATGGACAGAATAAAGAGAGACAGAATAAAAGAGAGAATGGACAGAATAAAGAGAGACAGAATAAAAGAGAGAATGGACAGAATAAAGAGAGACAGAATAAAAGAGAGAATGGACAGAATAAAGAGAGACAGAATAAAAGAGAGAATGGACAGAATAAAGAGAGACAGAATAAAAGAGAGAATGGACAGAATAAAGAGAGACAGAATAAAAGAGAGAATGGACAGAATAAAGAGAGACAGAATAAAAGAGAGAATGGACAGAATAAAGAGAGACAGAATAAAAGAGAGAATGGACAGAATAAAGAGAGACAGAATAAAAGAGAGAATGGACAGAATAAAGAGAGACAGAATAAAAGAGAGAATGGACAGAATAAAGAGAGACAGAATAAAAGAGAGAATGGACAGAATAAAAGAGAGACAGAATAAAAGAGAGAATGGACAGAATAAAAGAGAGACAGAATAAAAGAGAGAATGGACAGAATAAAAGAGAGACAGAATAAAAGAGAGAATGGACAGAATAAAAGAGAGAATGGGCAGAATAAAGAGAGACAGAATAAAAGAGAGAATGGACAGAATAAAGAGAGACAGAATAAAAGAGAGAATGGACAGAATAAAAGAGAGAATGGACAGAATAAAAGAGAGAATGGACAGAATAAAAGAGAGAATGGACAGAATAAAGAGAGACAGAATAAAAGAGAGAATGGGCAGAATAAAAGAGAGAATGGACAGAATAAAGAGAGACAGAATAAAAGAGAGAATGGACAGAATAAAAGAGAGACAGAATAAAAGAGAGAATGGACAGAATAAAGAGAGACAGAATAAAAGAGAGAATGGACAGAATAAAGTGAGACAGAATAAAAGAGAGAATGGACAGAATAAAGTGAGACAGAATAAAAGAGAGAATGGACAGAATAAAGAGAGACAGAATAAAAGAGAGAATGGACAGAATAAAGAGACAGAATAAAAGAGAGAATGGACAGAATAAAGAGAGACAGAATAAAAGAGAGAATGGACAGAATAAAGAGAGACAGAATAAAAGAGAGAATGGACAGAATAAAAGAGAGACAGAATAAAAGAGAGAATGGACAGAATAAAAGAGAGACAGAATAAAAGAGAGAATGGACAGAATAAAAGAGAGACAGAATAAAAGAGAGAATGGACAGAATAAAAGAGAGACAGAATAAAAGAGAGAATGGACAGAATAAAAGAGAGACAGAATAAAAGAGAGAATGGACAGAATAAAAGAGAGAATGGGCAGAATAAAGAGAGACAGAATAAAAGAGAGAATGGACAGAATAAAGAGAGACAGAATAAAAGAGAGAATGGACAGAATAAAAGAGAGAATGGACAGAATAAAAGAGAGAATGGGCAGAATAAAAGAGAGAATGGACAGAATAAAGAGAGACAGAATAAAAGAGAGAATGGGCAGAATAAAAGAGAGAATGGACAGAATAAAGAGAGACAGAATAAAAGAGAGAATGGACAGAATAAAGAGAGACAGAATAAAAGAGAGAATGGACAGAATAAAGAGAGACAGAATAAAAGAGAGAATGGACAGAATAAAGAGAGACAGAATAAAAGAGAGAATGGACAGAATAAAGAGAGACAGAATAAAAGAGAGAATGGACAGAATAAAGAGAGACAGAATAAAAGAGAGAATGGACAGAATAAAGAGAGACAGAATAAAAGAGAGAATGGACAGAATAAAGAGAGACAGAATAAAAGAGAGAATGGACAGAATAAAGAGAGACAGAATAAAAGAGAGAATGGACAGAATAAAGAGAGACAGAATAAAAGAGAGAATGGACAGAATAAAGAGAGACAGAATAAAAGAGAGAATGGACAGAATAAAGAGAGACAGAATAAAAGAGAGAATGGACAGAATAAAGAGAGACAGAATAAAAGAGAGAATGGACAGAATAAAGAGAGACAGAATAAAAGAGAGAATGGACAGAATAAAGAGAGACAGAATAAAAGAGAGAATGGACAGAATAAAGAGAGACAGAATAAAAGAGAGAATGGACAGAATAAAGAGAGACAGAATAAAAGAGAGAATGGACAGAATAAAGAGAGACAGAATAAAAGAGAGAATGGACAGAATAAAGAGAGACAGAATAAAAGAGAGAATGGACAGAATAAAGAGAGACAGAATAAAAGAGAGAATGGACAGAATAAAGAGAGACAGAATAAAAGAGAGAATGGACAGAATAAAGAGAGACAGAATAAAAGAGAGAATGGACAGAATAAAGAGAGACAGAATAAAAGAGAGAATGGACAGAATAAAGAGAGACAGAATAAAAGAGAGAATGGACAGAATAAAGAGAGACAGAATAAAAGAGAGAATGGACAGAATAAAGAGAGACAGAATAAAAGAGAGAATGGACAGAATAAAGAGAGACAGAATAAAAGAGAGAATGGACAGAATAAAGAGAGACAGAATAAAAGAGAGAATGGACAGAATAAAGAGAGACAGAATAAAAGAGAGAATGGACAGAATAAAGAGAGACAGAATAAAAGAGAGAATGGACAGAATAAAGAGAGACAGAATAAAAGAGAGAATGGACAGAATAAAGAGAGACAGAATAAAAGAGAGAATGGACAGAATAAAGAGAGACAGAATAAAAGAGAGAATGGACAGAATAAAGAGAGACAGAATAAAAGAGAGAATGGACAGAATAAAGAGAGACAGAATAAAAGAGAGAATGGACAGAATAAAGAGAGACAGAATAAAAGAGAGAATGGACAGAATAAAAGAGAGACAGAATAAAAGAGAGAATGGACAGAATAAAAGAGAGACAGAATAAAAGAGAGAATGGACAGAATAAAAGAGAGACAGAATAAAAGAGAGAATGGACAGAATAAAAGAGAGACAGAATAAAAGAGAGAATGGACAGAATAAAAGAGAGACAGAATAAAAGAGAGAATGGACAGAATAAAAGAGAGAATGGGCAGAATAAAGAGAGACAGAATAAAAGAGAGAATGGACAGAATAAAGAGAGACAGAATAAAAGAGAGAATGGACAGAATAAAAGAGAGAATGGACAGAATAAAGAGAGACAGAATAAAAGAGAGAATGGACAGAATAAAAGAGAGAATGGACAGAATAAAGAGAGACAGAATAAAAGAGAGAATGGACAGAATAAAGTGAGACAGAATAAAAGAGAGAATGGACAGAATAAAGTGAGACAGAATAAAAGAGAGAATGGACAGAATAAAGTGAGACAGAATAAAAGAGAGAATGGACAGAATAAAGTGAGACAGAATAAAAGAGAGAATTGACAGACTAAAGAGAGACAGAATAAAGAGATGAAATGAAAAGTATGCCGCTTGCAATAAATTTTGCACAAAATAGTTAATTTGCATTTCATTTTCATGGTTCAAAGAATGTCAGGCAAAATGGTCTGCCCTCACGCATGTTCACTTCATCAAATCTGTCCCTCTTTGAAAAAAGTTTGGACACCCCTGTTTTAATGTCACAATGGTGAGTCATGTATCACATTGTGGAAGAATGAGTTCTACAATGTAGCAAGTTTGCGGTGCAGGTGCATACACTACAAACCTATAATCAACGACTGGCATTAGGATTTGAATTTGTACAATATGTTTCTTTACTGTGGGGTTTAGACAGTATTTATTTCTATACAGGACACCTAGGTTTGGATATAGTTTTGATGGGTTTTTCAATGTGGAGGCCAAAAGATAGATTGGGGTCTAGCATCATACTTAAGTATTTGAAAGAATGGACTGCGGTCAGTGTGTTATTTGATTTTGTTCTGATGCATAGATGGGAATTTTTTTTTGTAATTTAATTTAAGTACTGTTCCAAAGATCATTGTGACAGTTTTGTAAGTGTTTAGGAAAAGCTTGTGTTTTGTGATCCACTTTCCTACCCTGTGAACTGGTCTCGGCGCACAGCCTCCAATTTATATATTTCTGCTTTTTTTTAATCAGATTTTTTTTTTTTTAAATTGAGCACCTTTAGGACTGGGTAGATAGATTCCTTTGTTCTAGTGCCAATGCCCAAATATTATTGCTTGTTTGGACAATTTACTTGTAGTGTTTATAGTGCCAAAGCTCCACTGTTGCCATCCAGCGGTAAGTTGTCAAACTGCTTATGAAGAGTTTTAATTGTTCTCTGGCTTTGTTGGCACCCATGGTTTTCAATCTGCATTGATATGCTAATGCATGCTTTGGCATTACCAAATTTGGACATTTAGTGGCTGAACAAAAGCATTAACGTACGATTTAGCATATCAGTATAGAGCGAAAGGACTATGGGTATCAGGCATAACCAGGTAAGTGTCATGTCGTTGGTACTTAAAGTATCTCTTTACTAGAGATAAAATGCTATTGAGATTTTTTTAATTACACTACAAATTGTGGAACATTGGGTAATACAAACTGTAGGTCAAAATAGCCGACTAGGACATTTTCTAACTCATTTTGACATAAAAAAAAGTTGAGCACATTTATGTGCATGCAGGAAATTGCTATTAGTGTAATTGAGTTTGGACTTGAGCCCTCATTAGGGGTTGACAAGAACCTGGCTGTTAGGGTTTCACGGAGCTACTGATTAGCACAGTTTGCATCGTGCCTCTTTTCCACTTGTATAGAGAGGATTGTTTAATGCTATGATTTCATCAGTGGACTCTTGAGATTGTTGAGGTTTGACATTGTTGAATTTTACTTTGTTTCTGCTAGATAGGACTGACATGTTTTATCGCTGCAGAGATCTGCAATATCCCGCTTGAATAGCCACCTGATCAGCAAAGCGGTCATTGGAGCTTAATTTTGGCTGGACTATCTGCTTGTTATTTTTGTATTACCAGTGCGGTATGATGATCTGCCACACTATTATATAGTTTATTACTTTTCTCTACTTTGTCGTCTGGTTAAGGTGCCCTCGAAGGCACAGCAGGGCAAGACAGTAATTTATCACAGGCTTAATTACATCTCTGTTTTCCTTTCTCTGTAGGAATACTTATATGGTACTTTTTTTCTTCTCACATTAATAAGTTATTAAGTACGGTAGGGTCGAAACATTGCTCATTTCCCCCCAATAAAGCTGATATTGTTGTTCTCTTGGAGTGCCTGAACTGTTGTTTATTCTGCATATCTTGGAAGGGAAGCCTGGGCAGCCCGCTTTGGAGCATCTGGGTTATTTGGTGAGTGCGGTATCCAGTATGTCTCTATTAAAATAAGTACGTCTGATGCTATCTTTCCTTACTATCCAAGACAAAAGGAGAGACTACTTGGGGGAATTCACAAAACTCTGAATTTTTGCAAAATAAATCCAAATGGCAAAACTAAAGCAAAAATACACATTAACTTTAGCAAAGTTTGAGAATATATATCCAGATCAGCTTTTTTGCCTCTATTTTTTTTCATTCAGTTTTAATATGTGAGTTTAGCAAACAGCCCAGTCAGTGTCAGGGCTCGGAGCAGTGGCACTAATCTTTGTAATTGATATTATTTTAATTTTTTGTCAGGACAAGTAGATTGTCATGACGGACAGGTAGATTGGGCTGCTGCTTTTTTTTTTTTTACTCTACTCCCCTGATTTTTATTAAACTTTACTGCCAGATAGTGTAGGGTGGGTTTTTAAGTCCCGCAGCAAGTTAGAAGTTGCATGAATCCCACAGCCATTTCTTTTGAAGGTGGAGTCCCGCCTTTTATCAAGTAGTCCGTACCTTTATATTGCATTGGAATTTCAAATAAATTTCAACGCAGCCAGCATTGATATTCCTTAACCCCTTAAGGACACATGACATGTGTGACATGTCATGATTCCCTTTTATTCCAGAAGTTTGGTCCTTAAGGGGTTAAAGATGTTATCTTGATGAAATACTTAGCAGTGACTGACCCGCTTTAACTTTTTTTTTTTTTTAAACCAACGATGTTTGTCTGCAAACAGTACCACCATGGTGTATCCAGCGCTGTGCTAATTCAGCACTAGTGGTGAATAATGACCATGGTTAGTGCTAGTAAATAACATTCCATTTTCTTCTAGTTTACGAGCGTAACTGACATTGTGAATTATGTTGCTTTTAACTCCAACTGGTACATCAACATTTTTTTTTCTTTTTCCATAAATGGGTTTTGTGTGTAACTTCCCTTACTTACTCAATAGATTCATTCATTTTTGTTTGTGAGAGAGCCTATAGAAGTTAGAAGAGACCTGCAAATAAGTACTTGTACCGACAGTGACATCATTGAGCAGAGAGGTTATGTAATTTAAGGAATGTACGCTTTTTGCAAGTCTTTTCTATTAATCCCCCCTTTTTATCCCGAATACAGTGTGGAGTGCTTCTATCCGCTAGAACGGAACTCGTTGGAGGAGTTTAGTAGACAAGCACCGTTATTTTTACTACATGTTTAAGTTAATTACTCTCAACTAGCCTGCCTGATGAGCTGTAAACTGCACAGTCATTAAACACTGTCTGTTTATCTTAGATTAACTTTAAAGGAAATGTGTGTGTCTATAGATAACAGTGCTGCCATAATAACTTCTATTAGGTTGACAGTGTTTTACAGTGGCAGCCGTGAAAATAAATATGTGCATGTATGTATATGTATTTTTATTTATTACTGGCATTTGTGTGTGTGTGTGTGTGTGTGTTTTATAACAAAGGCTGCAGACTTTAAAGGGAGTTGACTCATTCTACATTATATCTATGCAGGAAACAAAAAAGGTTGAGGGATCAGTCTCTGCCGATACTGCAGTCACCAAACCAGGAAGTGCCTCAGTCAATCATGCTTTCTTAACTCTGTAACATTGCTGAGGTTATCTAATATATATTATTATTAGTATTTATATAGCGCCAGCTTATTCTACAGCGCTTTACAATAAGAGGGGAATTTACCAAATGAGACCATAACAAAATGTAACCGGAACAATAGGACCCTGCTCAAACGAGTCTTGAGGAGGTGGGGTATAAAAACACAATAGTAGGGTATTGAGGGAAACGGCAAATATTTATAGTGCTTTAAGGGCACATCAAGGGCATTTAGTAATTTCAGTTCAATTGTCAGATTTCTACTGTGTAAAGTTAAAGGGACACGCTAAGCACCAGAACCACTACAGCCTAATGTAACAGTCTTGATGCAAAGATCCTTTCCCCATGTAAGCAATGTGTTTTCTGTGATATCTAAAGGTGACTAATAGTTATTTTACCTAAAACTCTTCCACATGATTGCCTCCATCTTCTTTCTTCAGCTCTGGCACCGAATCTGCCAAGAGCTCACATCATTCATGCACAATATTACAGCACAGACGTTTCTGGATGATCTTGTTGGACTGCAGGATCCACCGTAGACAAAGTCTGTCGATCTGCAGTTTTCCACAGTTGTTGCCAGCTAATTAAGAAATGTTGACCAAAGAAGCTCTGCCTTTTGTCAACTTTTGTCAATTTCAGGCTTGACTATAATACAAAGTACTTTCTCTGATAACTTACGATTGCGCCGAAGTTACGTGTAATTCTAATGCAGTCATCATGAGTATTTTACAAATATATCTTTTAAAATATTCAAATTGTATTTCAGTGACAAAGCTGCTTTCATTTTATTTTTCACATAATTTAGAAATATTAACATTAATGTAAGAATTTACAGAACTTTTAAATATGCTAGCAATTTTAGACGGTGCTGACCTTACAGGTGCGTGTGTGTGTGTGCGTGCCACATTGCAGATTGTGCAGTAGTGAGTTTAGAAGCTGAAGAGCCATGCTTAAAGACAGTCTTCGCAATCATTAGCTTAGCAGTGATGCATTGCACCATTGTTATGGAATTATTGGGGATATCAGGGGATATCAGAGGATATTGACTCTTTAAGCCCTGTCTGACACAGTTCAAATGTTTCTGACCTTCCCCACTGTGCCATTTTAAAGGCCCTACAAACTGCAAGGGAGTAGAAATGCAGAGAAATGAGTCATACCTAGCTCTTTTGAGCTCTTTCTATGACTTACTCCGCTTCATAGATAAGAATGATCACATTGCTAAGGGAGGTGAAGTAGTGTGATGGGAGTTCAGTTAATGTGTATTTGTTTAATTATTTTTGAGCATTCATTCACCCATCTTTGATTATTATCATTTTACATTACATTAAATTGGGTTGTGGCACTGAAGAGCATCACTCATAGGTTTCCCACAAGGTCCCTTTGCCTAAATTGGCCATGGTTTTAGGAACCCATTCTTAAGCATATTTTTATAAAATATGTATGATTAACAATATTAAAATAGCATTTAGAAAGGCACTTTCATTATACTTTTTTGGTTTTTCCATTGCCCCAGGAAAATGAAGGATGCTACCTAAAACAACTCCTGTAAGCACTAGCCTGAAAGACACACTCTAAGTACCAAAACCGCTACATCTTAATTTTGTTTTGGTGCTTTTAGACTCTTTTTCTATTTCTCTTCCCTAAGCTTTCTATTGTCATCCAATTCGAATTCATCACACACAGCATGATTATTATTTTATTATTTATAAAGCACCAGCAAATTCCGTAGCGCTGTACAATGGGCTGTAGTGCTAGAGTCCTCAAATCAAAGGCTTCCTAGGCCAGTGCAGCACCTAAGATCAGCGCTGAAGGATCCCCATAGAAATCTATGAGGAGTTGCTGAATAGTGCAGCGTTTTGCCACACATGCACAATAGCCTCCCAGTGCTTTCCTATGGGAAAGTCTTGGATTGGCTGAGATTATTAAGATAGGTATTTTTTTTTTTTTTTCCAGCCATGGAGTTAGGGCCATCCGTGGCAAGACCGGCACAGTGTAGGAAAACGGTGAGCAAAAACAACTTTCCCATGTGATTGAAGGAGGAGTCGGTCACCTAAACACACACTGACTGACATGCATACAGACACACGTTCTTTTACACACTCACAAATGATTTGTTTTAAAACAATTTATGTTGATCCAGCCTTCCTACTTTCGCCTGTCATCATACTGCTCTTCTTTCTCTGCTACCTCGGATGCTGTTTAGTGATACCAGTGCTGGAGGCATCACAGCAGGGTACACACAGAAAGAGCAGGAAGATCACAGCTCCCTCAGCCACCCACCTCGCAGGCCCTAAAATGGCCAGGGATAACAAACACTCAGGCAGTGGGACAAAATTCCTAGTTGTCATGCTGGTGAGCGTGTTTTAACCCATGCTGTTTTGTAGAAACGGCAGTGCACCCTTAAACACACACTTCTAGTGGCAGCCATAATGCCACTCGAGGCGCTTTCACTGCACTGACGAAAACCTGGTTACGTGACTGTGGAGGCTATGAGGAAAGCATTGATTTGGCAGTAAATCCTCGAGAAGATGGGTTATTACCACCTAGTATGTCCTTTCCCAGTTGTGAATAGCTCCAGAGTGATTGATTATACCTTCCTGCACAGAATACCGTTGTCTCACCAAAACACTAGGCGAGACTTAGTGAAGGGTGAAGAAGAACTGTTTTTTGTTAGGTCTAGGTACACCAATATACACAGACTCCCAGCATAAGGTCTCCATTCAAAGTAACACAAACCCGCCTAGGTGCTTCTGCGTCTAGGAGATAATTGTGTCAGCTCACTAATTATCTCCCGTCCCGGACACAGAAAGCTAAATTCTTAAAAATCCTGAAAACAAATACTATACAATGAAGTATCCCCATATGCCATACATCCCCTGAAAGGTCTCTCTGAAGCGCCCAATCTGTCCTAAAAGCGCCCTGATTGGATAGGTTTAGCCCGAATTAGACAGAAGTCCAAAGTTCAGCAGGATGTGGCTAGCCTCCGATCTGACACAGGGCTCCATAATGCTGGGTAGAGATCTACGGTCACCTAAAACCATAGCGCTTTCCATGGGTATATGGAGCACCCCAACATTCTTGGTCTCACCTCCTTTATCAACTCTCCGAAAAGCTCCCTGTTTGCTGGTTCAGGGACTGAAAGTGTTCTGATTTAAGTTTTAGCACTAGAGATCCATAAAAGTTCAAAGCTGCTCCCGGTCAGGCATACCATGTCTTCCTGGCCGGTAGCGGCTGCTTCATGGACTGCGAACAAGTCTGGTTGCCTCGGGAGACATGGGATGGAGGGTCAGTTTCTAGTGAAAATAGTCAAATTTGGAGAGGGTGAGGGTTGGGGAGACCAGTACCTGGATAAGGTGACCTAAAGTCTGTCACAATTGAATTCAGTGCTTTCCAATAAGAAGCATTTGATGCATGTGCAATGCACACCTTTTAAGAGGTCAGGAAACTATGGGAAAGCATTTTGCATTCCCTTTGATTGACTGCGTTCTAATGAAGATCTTTAGGTGACAGATGAAGATAGAAATGAGAACAGAGGACACACAAAGTTTGTTGACAGAGTAAAAGAATTGAGATGGGTTTGAATGTTAATTACAGGTAGTATTGACTTTCATATAACCTGTATTTTGGGCTAGTGATTAGAAAGAATTTTAAGTATGTTCCAGTATTTACATTTATTTCTTAAATGAACACTATGAACACCAGAATAACTACAACTTGGGCTTTGAAAGCGAGGGAACTGGGAGGGCAAATGTAATGAGAGAAGTAGCACCCAGAAAGTTAGTAGGCTATCCTAAAGACGTGTGTTTTCATCGGCTTCTTAAAGGTCAGGAAGCTAAGGGGGAGTCTCTGGCATGAGGTAGAGAATTCCATAGGAATGGGGCAGCCCTTGAAAAATCCTGCAGATAAGAGTTAGCAGTGCGGCAACAAGCAGATTAATATAATTATTATTGGTATTTATATAGCGCCAACTTATTCCACAGCAATTTACAATATTATGAAAGGGGGAAAATTAACAATAAATAAAACAATTATAAGCACTAGGGGGCTTTTTTTTTTTTTTAAAACAGTGAGCAGCCACTGGCTGCTCACTGTTTAGTAGACATGCTGCTATTCGTTAACTTAAGTTATTATAGGGGTCATATTGATCCCCATAGAGTGAGGGAGGACATGAGGGGGCTTTTTACATATTACAAGGAGGGAGCTGTGCGCCGGTAACTCCCTCCTTGTAATAAACCAAATGAACGAATGAAGAGGTCTTCGTTCATGCGTTTGAAATTTCTTTTCATTTATTAGTCTTCTGACGAATTAATGAATAGATGAAATTCCTGTTCGCATGTGCGTGAATTTCACAGTGCTATCTAGTGTGGGCATATGACGTGTCCCACAGGCTTAGGGGCATTTGGGGTTAACTAGGGGGACAATTAGATGTAGTAGAGTCAGGAGGGGGGTTAAAACAAACAAACTTGATTTGGCCAGTGCTGCTTTAAAGGGCTTTCCTAGGCTCTATAATCACTACAGCTCAACCATCTGACCTGTTTATGTGAAACAGTTTTTAAAGAGTTACGTACCGGTGCCTACAACCCTGACTTCTGCTGCTCTGCTAATGTGAAAGTAGATTTTCCTTTAGTTTGTCCAGTTTTGAACAGCAATGGTAGACCGAGAAAGCTGCAAGACAAGAATACTGCATAGTGTCCTCTTTTTACATCTAATGCCACATCTGAAACAAGGACAAAGAAGAAGTAGTGTAGGTACAAGCCATGGTGGTAGAGAAGATGACCAGCTCCTTTGAGACTAGCCATAAGGCAATTGCTCAAAAAATAACCTTTTCAGACTCCATTACAGACACTTTCCCATATAGCAAAGACATAGGAGAAAATCTTAGCGCTATTTTGAAGGTGGTTCAAGAAACGTTCCTGCCCTTCTCAACTTTCCAATTTCTCTCCAGATGGATTTATCTTTTCTTTCGAAGTTCACAAGGCAATGGCAGCCACAGTTTCTAGGGGCAGAATAGCTGTAAATAAAAATGTCAGCTGTGAAGGAATTGCTTGTGGCTTTGGGGTAGTAACTTGCTTACAGTATAATACAGGATCTGTGTTTCTGCGTCATGCAGATTTGCAGCAGTCACGTCAACCTTGAGGGTTAGAAGAGTGAGTTATCTGAGGGAGGGCACCGGGCTCCTTCGTAGTCCAGCTACCATAACTTCTCCAGATGATTCCTCACCTTCCCTCACAGGATTAGATCTTCCATAACCATCACCTGCCTCTAAATCATGGAGGGGCAAACTACTCAATATCCCTAGAGTCAACAGCTAGCTGAAGACCATTGCTTACCATAAATTTACCATTTACTCACTCTTTGTTATAAGTGTATTACCTGCAGTGTGATCTATGTGTACTCATTCTGAGACATACAGTTTTGGTCCCTCAGTCAGTAGGAATCTGTTTCCAAAGATCTAAGACCTGCACTCCTTTTCATTTTCTACAGTCCTTTGCTAAGCTCAGTCTAAGAATGTTTTACTGCTTTTTGTGTTTAACACTCCCTTTTAAATATTTTTTTTCAGTGTGTGAATCTGTTTAGATGATGTTTAGCTTAGATCAATTTGCACTTGTTATTCAATCAAAAAACAAACAAACTGCAAAACGTTAAAGATGTGTGTATACAAAGTCCACATTTTAAAAGGTGTTGATATGACGATTGGTTCTTTATTTTATTGTATTTTCACCAGCTACCTGCACACACAACTATATACATCACAGAGCAAGTGTTTCCTCTTCTTTGTGCTTCTCTTTTGTGACTTGATATTCTGTCTCCAAACAAAATTAATAGTGCAACATTACCCATTGCATGCTATAATTAAAACTACAGTTTTTGCTATTGTTTTTGCATTTGTTGTTTTACACAAAATAGTGATAATGGTTAATTTCTCTTGCATCGGCAAAAGCTTAATTGCAGCAGTATTCATTTCCTTTATATAAGTAAGGGAATGTAAGCTTTCCTAAAATTATACTCTATTTTCTTTTTTTTTTTTATAAGACATCCATCGTGTCTGTGCTTGACTGCCTCTCTCTAAGCTGGAACCATTTTGCCTCAAGTCCTAAATAGAACAAAACTCTTTGTCTGTGAGGCAACAATTTAAAATGAGATTATAAGGCAGGTGAACATTTAATAAATGGTACTTCGATTAAGATGTAGATTATCATTGCCTTTACTGGGAAGAACAAGTAAATAAATAATGGAGTCACAACAACAAAGTAATATAAACCGGTAACATTTAAAAGGACACTATAGGCACTTAAACAACTTTAATTTAATAAAGCAGTTTTGGTGTAGATCATGGCCCTGCAGTCTCACGGCTCAATTCTTTGACATTAGGAGTTAAAGCACCTTGTTTATACAGCCCTAGTTACACCTCTCTGCGTGTAACTTACACAGCCTTCCTAAACACGTTCCTGTAAAGACAGATCTTATGTTTAAACTTGCTTTATTTCACATGCTGTTTAATTTAAAAATGTATCTCCTGCTCTGTTAATAGCCTTCTAAACACTGCAGGAGCCTCCTGTGTGTGATTAAAGTTCAATTTACAAAGCAGAAAATAAAAACGTCTAAAGCAAGTTTAACATCTGATTTGAAATTGTAACCATTATTTTCATGCAGGTTGTGCGAGTCACAGCCAGGGGAGGTGTGGCTAGTGCTGTATAAACATAAACAAAAGTGATTTAAATAATAAATTGTAGAGAATTGAGCAGTAAGACAAAGCACCAAAACGGCTTTATTAAAGGATCACTATAGTGTCAGGAAAACAAACCCATTTTCCTGACACTATAGTGCCCTAAGGGTGCCCCCACCCTCAGGGTCCCACTCCCACTGGGCTTACCTTAATCCAGCACCGTGCTCCCTCGGCGCTGGTGACCTCTGCTCCCCCGCCGACGTCAGCTCCCGAGTGGAGCGGAATGCGCATGCGTGGCAAGAACCGCGCGCGCATTAAAACAGTCCATAGGAAAGCATTTCTCAATGCTTTCCTATGGACGTTCTGCACATTGGATGCGAATTTCGCATCCAACGTCACAGAAGCGCCTCTAGCGACTGTCAGGAAGACAGCCACTAGAGGTTGGATTAACCCTGCTTTGTAAACATAGCAGTTTCTCGGAAACTGCTATGTTTACATGTGAAGGGTTAAAACCTGAGGGACCTGTCACCCAGACCACTTCATTGAGCTGCAGTGGTCTGGGTGACTATAGTGCCCCTTTAATCCACCAACATTTAGCCAGATCCACATGTTAATGGGTTAAATATTTTTGGTTTATATTAACGAAGTGTTGTAACTCCATTATTTACTTACTTGCGCTGTTCAGGGATTGAGGGAACCTTGAAGGTTCACTTCATCAGTATCCATGTTCTCCTAATAGTGTTTTGTTGATTTTCCAACCCAAGGTGAAAATGCACTATAAATGATAAAGTAATAGTATAAGAACCCACACACACTGACCAATAGAAATCAGGGAAGTAGAGCAAACTGTTGATATATGACCTCAAATACAGTATGGTGATATACAGTTTTAGAAGTGTTTTAAGTGCAATGCTTTTGGAACTTGGCTTTGCTTTCATTGCCTTCATATGTTGTGGTACATGTAAAACAGAATTTGTATTGTGGTAAAAAATATCCCTATTGTTTAACATGACTACTTCTCTTCTATTTTTTTTTTCTTTTGTGTATCTTTATTACTTAAAGGAACACTATAGCGTAAGGAATATGGACTTGTATTTAAACGCATAAGATTCCCCTACCTATGTTAGTTCCACCCACCCCCCCTACGCCCCCTGCAGGAGTTTAAAAGGAAAGTTTTACTTGCCTTACATCCCGCGGCGTGCTGGTCTCTGTGTTGACTCTCTGCATCCCTGGCTGAGATCATTGAGTCTCAACGATCTCAGCCAATCCATTGCTTTCCCAAATGGAAGCCTTGGTAGGCTCCTGTGCATGCACAAGAAAACTTTGCGCTGAGCCAGTTAAATGCTGGCATTCTGTCATTTCAGCTATTTATATATCAGTTAAACTCTGTTATAGCTGCAGAAGCCCCTCAAATGCGCTTCCTAACAGCCACTGGAGGCGTAAAAACTGAAATTATCTCGCCTCACTTACAATATCCTCATCAGTCTCCATGTATTATGTACATTCTTTCCCATTCTAAGCATTGGATAATTTGGATCTCGCCCACTTGGCCTGTTCCCATTAAGCGTTTTCCTTTGCTTGTAATGGACGCCATCCTGTTCTTATTCTGGCCTCCTAAACCTTTACTTTATATCCAGTGCCGTGTTATCTAGTTTCCTTAACACCCTAGTGTATTATTTTGTGTAGTGCAGTATCACTGTCGTGTGCTCAAGCCCCAGGGGTTTAACAGTGAGTCATGTTTCAATGTTTTTTCACTCTTGCAAATCTAGCTTGTTATGCATTATTATCTATTTAGTTCCCTTCCACATGCCTAGCTAGAAACATAGAATGTGACGGCAGATAAGAACCATTCGGCCCATCCAGTCTGCCCAATTTTCTAAATACTTTCATTAGCCCCTGGCCTTGTCTTATAGTTAGGATAGCCTTATGCCTATCCCACGCATGCTTAAACTCCGTTACTGTGTTAGCCTCTACCACTTCCGCTGGAAGGCTATTCCATGCACCCACTACCCTCTCAGTAGAGTAATACTTCCGGATATTATTTTTAAACCTTTGTCCCTCTAATTTAAGACTATGTCCTCTTGTTGTGGTAGTTTTTCTTCTTTTAAATATAGTCTCCTCCTTTACTGTGTTGATTCCCTGTCTCGTCTTTCCTCCAAGCTATACATGTTAAGATCCTTTAACCTTTCCTGGTAAGTTTTATCCTGCAATCCATGAACCAGTTTAGTAGCCATTCTCTGAAATCTCTCTAAAGTATCAATATCCTTCTGGAGATACGGTCTCCAGTACTGCGTACAATACTCCAAGTGAGGTCTCACCAGTGTTCTGTACAATGGCATGAGCACTTCCCTCTTTCTACATCCTAATACCTCTCCCTATACAACCAAGCATTCTGCTAGCATTTCCTGCTGCTCTATTACATTGTCTGCCTACCTTTAAGTCATCAGCTAGTCTTCCACTTGTATAGGTATACGATTGGTTATCAGTTTTGACATGTTAGTCTAGCCCAGGGGTCCTCAAACTCCGGCCCCCCAGATGTTGCTGAACTACAACTCCCATGATTCTCTGGCTATCTATGTAATTCAAAGAATCATAGGAGTTGTAGTTCAGCAACATTTGGGGGGCCGGAGTTTGAGGACTCCTGGTCTAGCCTGTCTTGGTAAAGATTAAAGTTCGATTTACAGAGCGGGAGATAAAAAAAAAGTAAAGTAAACATCTGATTGAAAGTAAAAACTTTTTTCTTTACATGCAGTACAAAACAATGAGGTATTGCCAAACTAATTATCCTGCAATACTTGTACATTGTGTTTTCAGTTACTGTGTTAAATAGATCGGGATGGGTGGTCTGGGTGCATATAAAGTTTCTTTAAAGTGTTTTCATGAACTAGTTTCACATGTTGGCAAGTTTATCTGTTAAAGTATTTTTGAAACACCCTTTCACCCATTTCTACTTTTCCCCTATTTTACTTGTTACAAAAACTGTTACAAAAACCTTATTGCACTGTGTACCTTTAAATGCTATTTTCGCCTTTCTGACTTATGTGCAGTCGTTGGTGTGGTTCAGCACGAATCCTTTGTGTAAGCGTATAGGTGGCCGCCATTTCGGGACTTTGCACGTGTTCGCGGCCATCTTACGTACGAACAGCGGTGTTTGCCAGCAATCGTCTGGAACTAAAAACGGAGACGCACCCAGGCGAACACCGCTAAGACCTCCAGGATAGCATAACTTCGTGCTGGACCTACCGAACAGCCCACCGTTCGGTAGGACGATTACTCTCCGCATGGGGAGTACAGCGACCTCCAGGATAACTATGGATGGCCATGGGTTCGTGGAGTTTTACCGTCCGAACGGAGACCGACCGCAAGGCCTAAACGTGTGGAACTATTTTCGGCCAGAAAGTCTGTGCGGTCGGTCAAAACTTTGAAAACCCCTAACTCCTGAACCGTTCATCCGAACGGGTTGGTTTTCGGATATGTTGCTCCCCTGAACAAGATCTGTACAGCGGTGTAGGATTTAAAGGGGTACCCCCTGGTTTCGGGGTACATCCAGAACTTGGTTAAAAATATGTACTGTATAATTGGGTTAACTGTTTATCTGAGGGGAGGAGATGTGTGGGAGGTACCCAATATGTGATTGGTGATTTTATGCCTCCCCCTGGGAGTATCCTTTTTACATGTAACCACAATAAAAAGCAGGCTGGTCAGCCCAGTCCTCAGTTCTTACTTGACCCTCAAATCGCTGCTTTGACTCGTTTTGTGGGTAGAAAAAGTATCCTAGCTATGCTATAGCTAGTGGGATGATTCCACACTTACAGGACTCGAATGGAATATTATGGAACTCGGCTCTCCCCTCTTCAGCAACTAGGAGTCCAGACGACTAAACGGTCCAGCTCTCAGCTAGCCTAAGAGTAACCGTAACATTACTGTTTTGTGGCTTTTTTATTTTGTTCACAGCCATCAAAATGACATCTTCCATGCCTCAGCGATAGTAAGAGAGGGGGGGGGGGGGGGGGTATGTTCAAGTATTGTCAAAAATGAATGTACATCTTCAACCTACCAGTTTTATTTTTTTAAATTAAAAGGAAATGAAACCTTGCCTTTTCCTATTTATAATCAGACAAGCACTCAGATTCCTTGGGTATTTCTACAAGAAGAAAATAAAAAGTAGGGGCGGAGCTTGGCAGCCAAGCTGAGCGGCTGCACACTAGAGGAGCTCCGGGCTAAAGTGGGCAAAAAATCGACAAAAAGCCTGTAAACTACCCACTCCATGCCTGCTTTTGAGCCCCAGAGACAGGGGACCACCGCTACGGCGATGCACAATCAGGTCTGTGGCCAGAATCGGCGGTTGCGGCCGTGGGACAGATCTGAGGCCTACTCAGACGGCACGAGGGAGGCGGCCGATCCCTCCACCGACTGCGGCCTACATCACAGAAGGTCTCCCCGGCACACTCCATTCCCCCCCCCTGCCGGAGAGGGATATCCCGGCAACAACAGCCTGCAGCCTGAGACAGGGGAACCAAGATCAGCTTACCTACACCAGCGGGCCAACAATGCACAACATGGCGGAAGTCACCCAGCACCTGGGCCCCCGCTGCCCCCGCTATCGGAGCGGATTGACCGTCTGTTTGCTGCTTTTTGGGCCAGGCTCTCTATCCGCAGAAGCACCTCGGTTGACACCCTACCAACAGCAACTCCACAAAACTCCGAGCAGCACCCTGCGACCTCAAGAGAGAACTGGAAAGCGGGAAGAAGGAGACGGGCAGGTAGAAGACAGCCCCAGCACCTTAACCGCCGACCAGGGGTGCATCACTCCAAGCCTCAGCGTGGACTCACCACGAGGTCATCCCTTCAGCGCCCCTTAACTCGCCGAGTCGCTCAACGAATTGGAAAAGTGAGGCACCCACAAGGAGGAAAGCACCAGGGCCACCTCCGGTCTAGCCCAAACCCCCTACACGCTACAGGGAATGACCCGAACATGCTTCATACATTTGAGCAAACACCTACATGGAACACCCGCACGCTGCCTCCCTGGGAAGCCTGGCAGCAATCTCCATCGACCAAAGGGGTCCACAAGCACCGAAAGCAAGCTACCGCTTGGTGTCCTGCAGTCGCCCAGAGGGTAATGGCATTATACTGCACGCAAGCTTGCACTGACTGGGGGGCCCCGAAAGAGATAGCTGATGGCAGCGGGAAAAGAGACTTACCGCCCCTAGGCATAGGTTAACTGGACAGTATAGCTTGCAGTAACATAGCAATGATATGCCAGCCTGCCTGACAATTTGCATGTTAAAATTTAAAATCAGTTTTTTCTTCCACTCTCATATATATACATCATCTGTGATGCCCGCAGAATAGCTTAAATACTGTTCTAGCCTAATTTACCTGTAACACTACTCTTACACACTGAACGCATAAGCTAACAATAATATAAAAATGTGCCTTGTAATTGAATGTCCCACATGTTTAGCGTGAAAAAGCCTGAGGACTGCTCTTGGGGCACCTCATGCCTGCTTGTAACGTTTTCTGTGCACTGCAAAAAAAAAAAATTAAAAAAAAAAAAAAAAAGTGAAAAAAACATCACTCTGAGCACACCCTTTCTCCTAGAGTCGACTCTTCAGGTCTTATGTCATGACTAGGTTTATCAGTCACATAATGACAGTAAGGAGATGGAGATGTGGAGGGTGGATCGTTGGTTTGAATGGATTAATATCCTCCTGCATTCAAAAGTAATATGACCTGTTACCACCAGTGATCATCTTCAAAAAAGCCCTTACATTTTAAAGCAACCAAAACTCGGGTATGCAATATATACTTTAACTGTAACTAAACAATTAACAATTTGCTATGATTAGCAAGTTTTGTGTGGATCCACGACAAAGCTTAAAGGACCACTATAGGCACCCAGACAACTTCGGCTCAATGAAGTGGTCTGGTTGCCAGGTCCCCCTAGGTTTAACCCTGCAGCTGAAAACATAGCAGCTTCAGAAACTGCTATGTTTACACTGCAGGGTTAATCCAGCCTCTAGTGTCTATTTCCCTTATTTCTTACCTGGGGTCCTCTGGGCTGTAGTCACTTCTACCAGTGGGAGCCAAAAGCTCCTGCGGGGCTATCTTATTTGCTGAGAACATCAACTGAGCCCTGTACAGCTCTCACTTGTGGAAGAGACAGGGACCCTGGGTAAGATGTAAAACTGTTAGGTTTGTGTCCCCCAATTTAAGTAGTCAAACACCGTACCTGACACCGTACCACTACAATATGCTGTAGTGTTAATGGTGCTTTAAGTGCTAGAACATCTCATAACATCCTAATAATAGGAGACATTAACACTGTTAGTATGGAATGGAACAGCATTTCATTTTGGTGCAACAGGGGAACGCAGCTATAAATCCTGAAGATTGGGGTCATATTTTGTGGCCCCAAATGTAGAGATGAGTTGTATGCTGCTCTCAAAGTGAGTGCTGCATATAGCCTTTTAAATACATTTAAATTACTAGGGCTGAATAAACGCAATCTGCCATGTAGATGCTCAAGACAGACGAAGGTTCAGCATGGAGGAACTCTCACTGTCATGCTACAATTGTAGAGTACAGACTGCTCTGTACTGTGTGAGCTCCAACATTGGTATAAGGGTTAGTGTTACCTACCAATAATTAATTTAGGTGCTTTGAGGCATTTAACAATCATGACTGAGTTCTATTTATTTAGTTCAGTGCTTGACAAATTCCTTTGGAATCTAGGAGCCAGCTAAAAAAGGTGAGTAAAAACATCAATCATGTGATCGGAGGGGGCAGGTACCTAAACAGACACACACTCTCTGACATACACACACACACGCTAACAGCGACATTCACACACTCACAAATTTACATTTTTAAATTTAATCCACCAAGCCTCCCTATCTTTGGGAGAGCTGAGTGGACTTTCCCTGGGGTCCACTGGGGATGATCTCTCTTCCTGTGTGAGAGGGAGCAGTAATCTACCTGCAGCTCCTCTCTGCTCCCTGTAGTAATGTCGGGGCCGGAATGATGTCATATTCTGCCTCCCGGCGTCATTAAAGAGCGCGAGAGAGCGGAGATGCAGGAAGATCACTGCTCCCTTGCGCGCTGCATCAACCGACCGCCTCGATGCTCCCCATAGCGGCCAGCCGGCTACAACGCTCTCTGAGCCGGCCCCTTGGATAAAAGGCTGACAAATTCCAGGCGCCAGTGCAAAATTTCCTGGCGCCTGGGATTTGTCGTGTCCTGCTTTAGTTGCATTCAATTTGTAAAATATATTATTAAGGAAAATTGTTTCTTTCTCTTATTCACTTAATGATGTGTTATATATGTATATGTGTGTATATATATATATATATTTGTAGTCGGGGCAATCTAGCCATAATGATAGTGTAACATAGTATATTTAACCAATAGACATATTCAAATGACACCAGTCGGTTGTGGTGTGCCGGAACCGACAGAGCAGTAGGCCTGTAATAAAAGTGGGCAAAAAGAAGAATACCATACCAATTTATCATATAACAACAATCGTTTATTTGGACAAGTCACAAAAGCTTGTATTACCTCTTCCACTGGTTCGGGCTGTAAAGAGTATAAGTGGAGAACGTCCAGCATCCCATAGTCCCGACGACATGAGCTGGAATGTGGTTGGAGGAAGCTGAGAATGCTGCCCCAATGGGGTAGGAGTGTCCTGATGAAAGGTTTGTATTATGCCGAGCCTAGTTAACAGTAAGGGAACACGAAGCCTACCTTAAGATGCTGTATGAATGGGAGCCAAGAAGTTCTGATAATGCTGGAGTGGTTGTATCTGTAAAGTGGCGCAATAAGTATCCAGAACTTTACCGGGCCCCATTGTTTAGAGTAGGTAATAGGGGTATGTTGACCATATGTGCTATAGGGATAGGTATAGACTGATGTAAAGATAGGTCCTAATGGTCTATGGTGTCTATGGTTATTATATTCTTAGTGGTAAAGTCATGGATGTAAGACCCCTCGTATGCTAGAGGTTTGGCTGTTTGATTGTGGTATGGTCATGTGCTCCGCAGGAGCTGAATCTATAGTTGGATAGTGAATGAATATGTTGTGTGGATGAGTAGCCTTTGATATGGCACTGTGTTTGGATTTGAATTCCTTCAGTAGGTCTTTAGCAGATAATATAAAAAGGAATCCTGTATTGTTGGGGTGTCGTAGGAGCATGTGGTGTTGAATATCCATAAGATACCGTTTAATTGTGTGAAATGATTATATAAGTTAAGGTGGCAAAAGAAGTGAACCCCAAAACAGATTCCAAGCAAACATGTCAATAGCTTGAACCCCCCTACAGCCTTAGTGAAAATATGTGAACACCTTATCGTACAATTACCTTGTTGACTGAAAGTGTAAGGTGAGAAATGTGATGTGCAAGGGTAACCATACCTTATTCCACGAGCATGTCTCGGAATGGTGGACCGGTAAGCTAGCCCGGAAGAGGTGGGTAGTGTCTGGCCGAAACCCCGAAACGAAACCGATAAATGCGGTGAGCTGTGCTGTTTGTGAAACCCGGCCTGTGAATACAAGTGATAAAATAGCAAGCAGCTATTTCCTGTGAGTTTCCTCAATAGTCTCCTTAAGATCAGAGATGAAGATCGGCCAGTATGTACAATGGCTAGGTGTATGTGAATAATATCTGACAGACTGACTGGACCATATTGGTCCCCCGGCTATGGCAGCCGTCATGAACGGATATCATATGAAACAAGGTCGAAGTATAGGAGAAGCTGGGTTGGGACTTAACGCCTATGAGCCATGATGCGCAACGCCATACATACCCTCCGAAGGCCGTCAAACCAGAGTATGCCGCGGCATCTGAACTAGAACCACCAGCCCCTCCGGAACTGTGACATATAACAGATACTTTTTTTTTTTTTTTTTTTGTTACTAATGCCAAGCGGCGAAAAATTACTAAGCAACGTGACAGGTGAGGCCCTGCTAGTAGCCAAGCGGCTTTGAGAGGCACTATCTATGATTTGGCTCGTGTGGGGTACGTGGCCATTGGCATTATGGCGGGGTGATGGCCTCTCTGTGACTTGTAAAAGCATAAGACAGAATGGGAGTGACAAGTGAGGCCCTCCCTATGCAACCAAGCGAGGCGGCTAGCTATGAATGGGCCCGATGGGATGCCGTACCTCCCAATTGAGGATGGGTGTTGGCCTCGCGGGACCACTAACGTAAGGCGTAGAAGGCCAGGAAAACATACCTAGTGGGATTACCAGCAGGAAAATAGGAGCGAGGGAGGTATTAGATACGTGCTGTAACCTAGTAAAACGATAAGGGGATTGAGTACCCGTGCGTGTAGATTATGTGAGTGGCCCAGAACGTGGGCCAGAACAGTAAACGGAAAACCTCCCAGAACCTATAGAGAAGTAATGAAAATAATAAAAGGTAGGTGACGGAAATGCAACAGAAATACATATGTAACCTGATTATAATAAGTGAGAAGGACCTGGTACTGGCAGGCTAGCTAGAAGCCAAGCGGCGAAGAATTAAGCTACCTCAACGTGACAGATGAGTCCCTACTAAATGCCAAGCGGCGTGAGAGGCGCTAACTATGCGTTGGCCCGAGGGGATATTTTGAGGCCACCGAACGTTGTGGCGGGTTGTCGGCCTCTCGGTGGCAACTAAAGCATAAGATAGAATGGGAGTGACATGGGAGGCCCTCCCTATGCAACAATGCGAGGCGGCTACTTATGAATTGGGCCGAGGGACGTATACCTCCGGGTATGAGGATGGGTGTTGGCCTCGCGGGACCACTAACGTATGGATTAAGACCGGAAACAAAACCTAGTTGGGCAACCTAAATCTTCAAAGCCAGTAATTACCCTAAATAGAAAGTACGGGGTTGTGAAACGTGCCTGATGTAGTCTGAGTCAGGACGAGATTATAAGCAGAAAATAGGGGCGAGAGGGAGGTAGTAGATAAGTGCTGTAACCCAGTAAAACGATATAGGGAGTAACCGTGCGTATAGATTAAGTGAATGGCCCAGATCGTGGCCCTGAACAGTAAAAACGGAAAACCTACCAGAACCTATAAATGAGTAATGAAAGTATGACAAAGGTAGGTGACGGAATTGCAGTGTATGTACAGCAACCGCGCTGCATGACCAAGGCACCTAAAGAAAGCGAGATGTCAATGCCCATTAAAATAACATTCAATACGTACAACCCAAAACCACATCAATAACCCAAGGCCACGTATCTGAAGCATATAGGCAGAATTAACACAGACAGACCAGAATGGATACTTGTGGTCGTTATAGTGAGGGCGGTTCTTAACTGCAGTGGTATAAGCCACTGCTGCCACTACAAGTCACTCCTCTGCATACTACACCATAACCCTGTACAAATATGCAAAGTAGTTATGGTGTTTCAGTGATGTCTAAAATAAACGACCTAAGGAAAAAGGTTATCCCTACTTCCCCCCTATCACAATCGGCAAGAAGTTTGATATGCCATCCTAAACAGTACTCAGTAACCATCTCCACAAACAGCTCAAGACCTACAATACAAAATGAGTTAAGTCTAGTACTAACACGTCATGTCAGGTATTACGTTTAAGACTCCTATGACGTGGATAGCAAACCGCAGCACTCGTACAAACTGAGTGTTCACCAAATATGTGCACATAACATAAGTAATTGTACCATATCTATATTAGTCCATATGCAGGAATGTCGTGACCCTCCCTGTCAGGGTCAGCATGAATCACTCTATGTGGCCACGCATGGCTAAGAGTAATGAGATTGGCATGTATTTGTGCTTGCAGACCCTCTGCCGTTTTGACTAATGAGACAGGCAGAGCGTGTGCTGAGACAGTGCTTGACAGCCCGAGATAGCATGGAGTAAAAACAAATATTGGATCTTATAGAGGTACCTGACAGAAAATTCGACATAACGTTTAAATATTCAGAAAACACATATCAGAACCCTAATTATAGCAGAACGATATAAATAGCCAGATTACTTCCAATATACAACTTGAGATGCATACATGTCTCAATAATGTTGGCTAACAGAATAGAACAGCAGTACATACACCTGATTTTTTAATACATTGAGGACAGTCCGGGTTCCGACCGGTGGAGGTCCAGAGGAGTCTTCGACTCTGTAAACATGTGCTCGGGTAGCCATCAGAGAGCCGAGCACTGCGGTGAGTACAGGCTGAGGGGGCACTCGGGTTAGTGCAGGCTGAGGAGGCACTCGGGTTAGTTAGGCACTCGGGTATGTTGCCATGGGAGCAAGGTCCCCCGGCGGGGAAACTCCGTGAACCCCCGAGCCGATGCCCCTGTACAGCAGCCGTGGACCTCGGCGGGTCAGGCTGTGTGTGGTCTGCAGGTCGGTACAATGATACCGGCCTGCCTACTCACCTCCCGTCGAAAACCGCCGTGAAAGGAGGAACACCAGCTGTCAGGAGGAGCTGCTGTGCTGCAACCTGCAACCTGGAACTGCTGCCTCCACTCTGGGAACCGGAAGTCCAACCGCTCTGGGAACCGGAAGTGACTCGCCAGACTGACCGCTGTAAGGTGGGAGGGGATTGGCAGCCCTTTTAAGGGAATTCAAGCACCTCCCACAACTACAGGCCAAGGCCTTTCTATATATATATATATATATATATATATATATATATATATATATATATATATATATAATATTAAAGGGACACCATAGTCACCAAAATAACTTTAGCTTAATGAAGCAGTTTAAGTGTATAGATCATGCCCCTGCTGTCTTACTGCTCAATTCTCTGCTATTCAGGGATTAAATCACTTTGTTTATGCAGCTCTATTCACACCTCCTTGCATATGACTTACACAGCCTTCCTAAACCTTAGAGTCATCTAATGTTTGCACTACCTTTATTGCAACTTCTATTTAATTTAGAATGTATTACCTCCTGCTCTGTTAATAGCTTGCTAGACCCTGCAGGATCCTCCCATGTGTGATTAAAGTTCGATTTACAGAGCGAGCAGGAGATATAAAAAGTAAAGTAAACATCTGATTGAAAGTAAAACCTTTTTTTTTTTTTCATGCAGGCTGTGTGAGTCACAGCCAGGAGCCAGGGGAGTTGTGGTAAGGGTTGCATAAACAAAAACAAAGTGATTTAACTCCTAAATGGAAGAGAATTGAACTACTTCATTAAGCTAAAGTTGTTTTGATGCCTGTAGTTTCCCTTTAAAGCAGTCATTTTGGTCCTTTAAAAAAAATATGTAAGTTGTATGGGTGCACTTAAAGACAAACCCTTAAATTATGGTGAAACAAACACACATTTTTCTGTATTGTCTTGGTTCAGAAGTTGGTCAATTGTCCTTAAGGGCTTAATATAACGAACATAAGATACTTTTAAAAATATTATTACTACTGCTACTTCTAAATGTAAACAATTTTATGTCTATACACAATTTGAAAAAAATACGAGCTTAAAAGGATCCTTTAGTGCCAGGAAAACAAAGCCGTTTTCCTGGCACTATAGGGTTAATAGGTCCACCCCTCCCGTGGGACGTAAGTTGGCGGGGGGAGACCTAATAAACATGCGTGGCAATAGCCACGCACGCATTAGGCCTTCCCATAGGAAAGCATTATCCAATAAAATCAGACTCTGGAGGTCCGTGAGGACGTCCAGCGCCAGATAACAGACTAAAAGTCTGTTAGGATTCTGGAAGTGCCCCCAGTGGCTGTCTGGCAGACAGTCACTGGGGGCAGACTTAGATCTGCAATATAAACATGTTTAACATTGTAGCACTAAGTGCAAAGGGTCACAGCACCCAGACTACTTCAATTAGCTGAAGTGGTCTGGGTGCCTACAGTGTCCCTTTAATATTTAAAGTGGCACTGTCATGCTGAACTTACCTTTCCCTAATCGCTTTCTCTTCTCTTCCTCTCTCAGGATCTGTTCTTTATTTCTTCCTGTGTGCTTTAGTTTTCTTTAAAACATAAAACGAAGGGACTATTTTGTCTTATGTATATTTCCTACGCCTGACCAGCGGAGGAGCAAAGTATGCTACTATTCCTGTGGTCAGAGCAATTTTCCCCCAATTCTCACCTTTCCTCCGTGATCTTGCGATGCTTCCTGTCAGTGTTCCTGAACGTCCTGTCACTTAGACAGAACGCTGGCAAAATTACAGAATTTAGCCCTAACAGAATGAGAACAGTTTGTTCATTCATATTAGGATGACAATCGGTACTTTTAGGACTGATCGAAATTTAATTTGAGTTATTGAAATTCCGATCCGTGCTGCAGCTGCATCTTGAATCCGCTTAGTAGATAGCTCCTTAATTCCCACGGTATTAGGGAGCTATCTACCGAAAGACTGAAAGACCAAGACCCTACTAATACCAACTAAAATTTACTTATATCGCGAGTAAGGGCATGTCTAGTAAACAGTGAGCAGCCAAATGAAAATTGTGGGGGGGGGGGGGCTATTGTCCTCCACCCCCACCTCTCCACCCCCATCCATGAGCGACGGGTGGGGGCCTGAAATGAAAATGGGGGGACGGACCTATTGTCCTCCCCCCCTGGTCCCCACTCATGAGCAACGGCTGGGGGCCCTATATTACAATAATGGGGGGGGGATACCTATTGTCCTCCCCAGCCCCCACCCATGAGTGGGGGGGGGGCTAAATTCTATCTTTACATATTACAAATGCGGGAACTGCGAGCCAGTAGCTCCCTCCTTGTAATAAACTAAACAAATGCACAAACGAACACTGATATTCACTGTTTGTTCGTCTGATATTTCTATTCGTTCACTTGTCTTTCTGACTGAATTGACTAAATTCATTAATATTAATTACCCCCATGAGGGCATACTATTTGCAAAAGTAGACAACCCAAGTTATTGCAAATCGGGTATGTCCAGTCTTTTTTAGTAGCCACTTAGTCACAAACACTGGCCAAAATTAGCGTTCGGATCTGTTTTTTGCATTTTTCACACACATACAAATTAGAATGCTAACTTTGGCCAGTGTTTGTGACTAAGTGGCTACTAAAAAAAGACTGAACATACCCCATTTGTAATACCTTGGGTTGTTTACTTGTGTAAATGGTGTACTATCATGGGGGTGATTTTTATTCCTTGGATACCATAAGGTCTCAAAGGCAACATAACCAGTCTGGCAAATTTCAATGTGTATAAACTAAAAAAATGTATGTGCTAAATGTAATATGAAAGAGGGGAATTACGGTTGGACAGACATATAGCGCAAATGGCAGGTTTTGTTTATGTTTTGTTTTGATCACAACTTGTACAACTGGCTCAGTCCTTAAGGGGTTAAAAAAAAAAAACCTGATGCGGCCATGACAGTGCTGCTTTAAAACACAGAAGCAAGCCAGATTCTCTATCTGCAAAACAACATAGTTTTTGTCAAAAGGAAAAATCATGGAGGTGTTGATTGTATCCCAGTGAAGTGAGTTTTCTGTCCAGAGCCTCTCTCTGTCACTGTTCATTAATCACAACAGGCAGGTCTCTTCCAGTTTGCAGACTAACAACATTTGAATGTACTACAGAGAATGCAGCTTGCTTAATACATATACAATTTTGTAAAATTATTATTCATCATAAACCGCTGGTTTTGCAGACACCAAATATGAATGTAATTCCATCCTGGCATGTGTCTGCCCGTTGAATAGGACGCAAGCCCAAAAAGACAACTGTGGATCAGGCTTACAAATTTGCACTTGCCCTGTTGCAGGTGATGACCATTTGAGGCCTTTTTTTTTTTTTCTATCTTGTCTTTTCCTGCCTACATTTTTCATTAGTGCTCCAACCTGTTTGTCTTATGTTCGTAAATCTTAGCTTTTGTAATTTAAATTCTCCTCCCAGTTAAGGTATGAACATCTCTACTAATGGAGCAGTCTCTCCTTCCTTCTAAACCTTCAATTTGAGTTTCATTGTTTAAAAATAAAAAAATCTTGTACGTATAGTTGATTGTGCTACATGATAACGTTTTCCTTTTTATCCCAGGTTTAGTTCAGCGTTGCGTGATAATCCAAAGAGACGAGAATGGCTTTGGTTTGACGGTCAGTGGAGATAACCCTGTCTTTGTTCAGTCTGTTAAAGAAGGTAAACCCCCAGCTATTTTGAAATTGTAAATACTAGAGTGCAAGTTAAATGCAAATTTTCTTTATAAAGATGTGCACACAGATCATATTGGTGTGTAGTGGGCTTGGTAAATATCATTAGAGTCAAGGAGTAAATAGTGTGTGAGGCACTTCTAAACAAATTCAAAACTTTGGTGCTAGAAGATGGGATCCCTGTTCAACTTGTCCATGATAATAAGCAAACAAAAAATAAAGGTCAGAAAAAGAAACAAGTCTTACTGACAGCCGCTAGAGGCGCTTCCGTGCTTCTCACTGTGATTTTCACAGTGAGAAGACGCCAGCGTCCATAGGAAAGCATTGAGAATGCTTTCCTATGAACTGACTGCGCGTGCGGCTCTTGCCGCGCATGTGCATTCGGCGGAAGAGGGAGGAAAGTCCCCTAGAGCCCGGCAGGAGGGGGGCTATGAGGTTGGGGGGGGACCTATTAACACAATAGTGCCAGGAAAAAGAGTTTGTTTTCCTGGCACTATAGTGGTCCTTTAACCTAGATAGAGACAAACTTGAAATTAGAAACAGAACTTTGAGAAGTGTGTGGATACCAGATCTCAAAGATTTACCCACACTACAAATTGAAATACACTTCTATTGGTATAAAACACAAGTCTAATCTTTATTGATAATTTTAACGTCACATATAAAGCATCAAGTGGTAAGTGGTGTAACAAACGTGATTGTGAGAAAGTAAAAATACAAAGGGAGAGCTATATAGCCTGCCAAATTCGGCCTTGCAATATAAAACCCCCATAGGTAGATACAATTGTAATCCTACTGTGCCATGGTGAGGAAGCTGTCTGACACTTTCCAAACAGAGGCAGTGCAAGAGAGGAGGTTGCTGCCTACATAAGCAGGCTATTTAGTGGCGCTGGATAAGTTGTGCAGAATAAAATGATGCCCTAAACATGAAGGTGCTACATCCCTGCCAATTAAACGCTCCTTGGCCATGTCCTTCCTGTTGGTCTCCCCACAGCAGTAGCCATTAGCCCTACAGGTTGATCTTTCCACAGCTACATATTTACAATTTGAGCTTAACCCTAACCAGTTGAGATTACAAGAGCCATTAAATCCATTCATCTCCCCATATCTGTAACCATCCTACTCATCTCCATATGGCAGTAACCTGACAATTGATCTCTACACAAATCACCTTCCTACAAACTAATCTCGCCCTCCCTTTCTTGTCACTCAATCCCCCACCTTTTCCCTCCCCATCTCTCTCCTTCCTTCTACCTTAAATCCTGGACTGTTGCTTATCCTTGAGGACTGTTCTGCTATATAGATGTGTTAAAATGCATTGCAGCTTCATTAAACCCTGCTGTCATTAATTCAGTCATCATTCTATTCTATAATAGAGTTTGTAAGGAACATATTGTTATGACGCTAAAGCCCATCTCAGTGAAAGCTTAAGCAGTGCTGCAGAGCCTCAAATTCCACAAAAATGGATTGCTTGGTACAGATCACAAACTGACAACAGTTTAGTTGATGGGGGAAAAAAATACAAATGATGCAATATGTATTTTGGGAGTATAATAGTTGCTGTTACATGTTTACACTTTAGATGGAGCTGCCATGCGAGCTGGAGTTCAGACTGGAGACAGAATCATTAAGGTAAAGTACATGCCCCACTATTGTAATGTGTATGTTATTTGTAAAGTAATACACAAAGAATGGCATTTTGTTCTTCATTGTTTTATACCCTGTATCTTTTTTATATAGTATGTAAATTTAAAACATATTGTATAGATTACCATTGAATAAATAATAGTCAGTGATGTTTGTAGTTCTACAATGTTGTTATTTACAAACTGTATGCATTTATATGTATATACATTTGCAGTTTGTTTCACGTCTATCTCTTTCCTTCAGGTTAATGGCACTTTTGTCACACACTCCAATCACATAGAAGTAGTCAAGCTCATAAAATGTAAGTGTCATTTGACTTCATGATCAACCAAAAATCACTAAAAAAGAAAACCAAAATGTTGAAATATGTCAGGGAATGAAAATAGTAAGTCTGATGAAGCAATCGTACTTAGGTTTTCCATTTTAGTAAACTAAATTGTATCGTATGGCTTGTTTGAAGAGATTCCTTTACATGGAAATAATGCCAGAAAATAATACAACATATGTTTACTTGCACACCTACCAGTTTTTACTCTAGCTAGTAAGATACATTTAGCCAATACTGTTTGAGTGATTTTGTCGAGAGCATTGTAGTATGCCATAAATTCCCTTTGTGAATTAGTTTGACACTGCGGACACATCTTTAAACATATGTCATTTCATTATTTGGTTTGCCTTTGTTATGTTTTTTTACAATTTTTTTTTTATCTTCTTCATACAGCTGGCTCCTATGTGGCACTAACAGTTCAAGGACGACCCCCAGGATCTCCGCACATCCCCCTTTCTGATTCTGAGCCAGATTCACTTTTGTCTCCCCAGTCCCCAAGCACCCCAGGGCATCTTGACAGGATAAAAAGCCCTGTACTTGTTGGGGTAAGTTGCCAAAATACAATCTGAATGTGTAGAAAGAAGCTTGAAGTTGTATTCTTCGCTCTTGTGGCAAATTTGCTAGTATTTATGTTTGATTTTAAAGAATATTATTGTATTAAAGCATTTTAATATGTCTTGTCTAATCTATATAGCTAAAGTATATTAACAATCTATTCTATCTGATCTATATCTCTATGTACATCACTCTATACATCTATATCTATAATATAAATATGAGAATCTCCAATATTTGACTGTCATATCTCATTAAATCTATGTCAAATTTGCAAAAGTAGTTAAAGGGTTTCTTCAACCCTTTGTTGATAATTATTAGAATAATGTCCTCTTGGCATTATTCTTTGGTCACCCCAAATTAAACTCTTAAAGAGCATTTTGAAATAAGGTTTACTCTCAATTCATTGCTGGGCAAAGATCTCTGCACACCCCTGTCTGACATCACAGTAGCTGCACCGAGGTCCAATAAAGCCTTGAATGGAGGATTTAACAGGCTCAGAGCATATGCGTGGTCATGGTGGTTGAAGTAACCATTTAATTTAATGATTTTTTTAATATTGGAAATTACATTATTAAATTGACAAAACAACTTTACTTTTGAATCCCAAACTTTGTTTTTTACTTTATGACTATATCATATATGGCTTGGGTCAATGGTATTAAAGGAACTCTGTAGTGATTATGGTGCCAGGAGTGCTTGGGTGCTTCCCAATGTAGGTAGGCAATCCATTGAATGGTTTGAATTATTTCCTGGCGCAAACTATTTGCCAAGTCTGGATCCAAGTCATCCTAGATCACAGCCAATGAGTTGGCCCTGTACTGCACTCAGAACAGGGTCTTGCAGTTCTCCTGGAGGCTGAAAGGACACTAGGAACCATGTCTTGCAGATCTCAGGTAAGCAGTCAGACTGTTCTAAAACAGTTTGACTACTTAGATGGGGGGAACCGGGGTACTTCTGGCATCATAGCATCTGCAGCGCATGGAGTGTTCTTTTTAAAAGGAATTCAATTAGTCAAAGCTTTAGTAATTGTGTTTTATTTATGTTTACATCGAAGGATGAGAACAATCTTATACAAAGCCCAAAGCTAGAGATATTAAAGAAGATATTTCAGCAAGAACAGTTGCAAGTATGTATCTTTGTATATAAGAAGTGATTTTTGTCATGTCACTTTTTTTACAAAAATTGTAATTCATGCTCCTAAAATTGTAAGATTTAGCTAAAATAAAAAAATCTAAAAACAAATTATATACTGCACCAAAAACCTTTTTTTTTTTTTTTTTTTTTTTTTTTTTACTGCATGTTAAAGACCTGACCCACCCATCTTAATATAATAAGTACTGCAGCTCTTTAGATCAATAAACAAGATTGTGTTTTTTATTTTATTTATTTTTTTACTTTCCTGTAAAATCTTTTTTTCCCATGGCAGTACATATTACCTCCCTTCTACTCATTAAAATGTATACTTTGACTACAGGCTTTTATGTCTGGTTTTGGCATTACTTATGGGCCAGAGGGGTGTACAGGGGTGTGATTTAGGTTTTTTTTCTATGTTCTGTTTGTTAAAGAGACTCTATAGTCACCCAGAAGGCTTAATCTCAATGAAGTGGTCTGGTTGCCATTCCACTGTCGTTTTTAACCAAGAAAATGGAAACGTTGTTTTGCAGAAACAGCAATGTTTTCATTGCAGGATTAACACATCTGGAAGACAACCACTAGAGGTGCTTTTGCAGCTATAACCAAATTGCACTGAGTTATAGCGCAAATTACTTTCCTAGCGTGCATTTGATTGGCATTTTGCAGAGTTTTCTCATGCATGCGCACTAGCTTTTTAATGCATTCCTGTGAAAAAACATTGGATTGGCTGAGATCATCAGTCTTGATATCATCTAGGGAGGTGGAGCATCATCACAAAAACTAGCATACTGTAAGATATAAGTTAAGTAAATCTTACCTTTTAAACCCTTGCAATGGAGTACGGAAACACTAGTGTGTTAGGAATACAAGCTTGTATTCCTGATTCTATAGTGTTCCTGTAAAGGATCTGTCCAGATTTTGGGGGACAAGTCAACAACCCAGTGGTGAGTCCTACTCTTACTATGGAGAATAGATTTTAGAGTAAGTATAAGAAAAAATTACATCTTGTTTTGACATGTCAAGACATCCAGCACAAGGTGTCACAGATGTCGTAAAGGGACTTTGTAGGCATCATAACCTCTTCAGCGGATCTAAGGGGTTTTGGTGCCTGGAGTTAAGAAACACCAGATCCCATACTACTACTAAATGATTTACTCACAGTTTAGCAGAGATTCTCATTCCCCGCCGCCTAGCCAAGGACATTGGGTGATTAGGGCAGTGACACTCTCACCCCACCACTGCCTGCTACCCTTGGTATAGCGTGAAGTGCACCATACCTCTGCCTCTGCCATTTTGATATTGCAGGTTAGGCTGTAGGCTGCCAGGGTTAGAGCATTTCTACAAAATATTAGAACAAAGGTTATGAGGCCTACAGTGTCTCTTTAGGTTGTATAATTAATTATTTTGTTTTGTTAGTAGATTGAACTATGTTCATGCCGTTTGTTATTTTCCTTAGCATGGCTCAAACTCGTTACAAATCAATGAGCTGGATGCAGACTATGGTGACCTTGTGCGCAATGATTACAGCAGTGGTTTCGGATCACGTCCAAACAGTGAAACTGCAGATGTGAGTATCTTGTGCATTGAAGGTTGGTACTCTAGATTTGGGCATTCACAAGGTCTAGCTTAACCTGTACCCTTTATACTATGAATGTTCCACGTGTCATTGAAGTTTTGTATTTTGTATAACAGGGATATGGAGTAGAGGGTGTTCTATTAAAGCAAAGTCTATTTAATTTTTTTTTTATCGTTTATGTAGTGAGTAGTGGCGGAGATAGTATTTGTCTTTACATTAAATGTATAAACCATTTTAGAAGCAACTTTTTAATTGGCAACTTGAAAAAAATATTCAGATATATTAATAAGTGCTTGAGCCACTTTTTAATCATCTACAAGAATATATCTGCCAGGCAGCGAAAAGGGACACTCCATTGCCCGAATAAAATAAGCATTTTCGATCACTGCTTAGTATATAGGGTATTGATAATTATATATGCGAAATGAAAATATCAAAAAACAGCTTGCAAAATGTGCAGTTCTCTTGTCTACTGCCTTTGCAAGCCCTCCACTTCTAACACAGCCCAGACTTTCAGTGGAGCTCAATGAAAAGTATTTGCAAGGCAGGTGCTCTGGGCATTAGCCTGCATTTTGAGTTTAGCTCCACAAAGCTAAACAAATTAGGAAGTAACAGGCCATGCTGTCCGCTTGAAAGCCAGGGAGGTGTAACAAGGTCAGTTTATAAAAAAAGCCAAATTGTATTGAAATCTGTACTTTTTCTAAAATGAGGAAAAAAGAGGACACACTTTTCATACATAAAGCATTTTAGGATTGGTCTGCTGAGAGACTTACAGGGTTATTCACTATTTGAGAATTCAGTGTGAATGTCAGATTTTAGGTCAAAATAGTCAAATTTGAAAGCATGTTTGTTTCAGAGAATTTTCCCAAATCCCCTATTTTTGACTTAAATTTGATATTCACTTTAATTTCTCACTTGAGTGAATAAAACTGGGCGTAATGATGGATTTCAAGTTAATTTTCACATGATAGCGCTCATTAGTGTAACACAGGAGTCTCAAAGTCAATTTACCAGGTGGCCAGTGGTGTAGTCGTCATCTCTCATGGGGGCTGCATTACCATACTACCATATATCCACTTGTACACAAAACCGCACACTCCCATTCATACAGACACTTACAAATTCTTAATCCCATACACACACACACACACAACTGCACAATCCAATACATACATTTACAACTACAATCTCCTGTACACACACAGCTACACACAACTGTGGGGTGGCCACACTCTTGATGAATACTGCTTCTCTGTGCATCAGACAGTCTCGTAACTGAAGATTCTGTACAGAACTGCAGAATGCTGGAACTTTATTAACCAGGCTTGTAGGAGCATATAGCTTCCTTAACCACAGCAAATAAGAGCACGATCAGGACCAGGCAACCAGCAAACCAGACAGAGAGAGGTATGCCCTGGACTCAGATTTCACTTACATGGATAATCTTTGGTTTAACACATATGTTGAACTATAATAGTGTTGGTACTAAGCCTTGTAAAATGCCTGAGTTGTGTGCAACTCTACAAAAAGCATTGAAGTTATTTCAGAGCAACTGTCTTTTCCAGTGGCAGGGACCGGTGTGACTAACAATAGGTGTTTGTATTGTTGGAAGTGGGGTAGTTGTGGGAGAGGAGGAAACAAACTTGGTAACTTATGAGGAGTTGCAATCGAAATGACAAATGCTTTATTACTATCTAATTCAGCGGGAACTTGCTAAAACACTTGTTTCTTCAACCAGCCCTCTTTGAGCTTTTATCCCATAATATAATGGATTACTAAAATGTGATCATGCAAGAAAGATGAGGGTTAGAATTGTATTTACATAAACTGGTGCTTTATCTTTTTTCTTCACTCAGCAGCTTCATCAGGGGTTATCAACAAGACATTATTTAGTTTAGCATCCACCACTATGGTAGTATGTTAAAGTTTAACCCCTTAAGGACCAAACTTCTGGAATAAAAGGGAATCATGACGTCACACATGTCATGTGTCCTTAAGGGGTTAAAGGACAGAAAACTGTTCCTGGGAAGAGTCACTGTCCTGGAACATCATTTTGTGGAGATCTTGTCATGGAAACATTAATGCTGCAATTTCCAGATTAACATTGGTACTGATAGTTACATAACTATCCATGATTTACCAGACATCTTTCAAACTGTGCTCGAGCTTAGAACATACACTGCGTAGTTACACAATGGGTATATTCACTGGAAGCTTCTCAGTTGACTCACAGTAATCAAGCGTGAGAAAAGAGACATTGTGTAGAATAGAGATCCTGTCTGTCTTCTTGTAAATGCCCTCCTCTCTATAAAATAAAAACTTTTTGGCCACTGTCTATGTTCACAGTGCAGAGCAGAAGAACCACAGATGCCCAATAGAATAAGAGAAGTGTAAAATTATTTGTAAATGGTTTTACTGCTAACTTTAGTTAGCAACCAGTGACTCATACAGTGCACTGTAGTAGTTATGGTGCTTAGAGTATTCTGTTAACTGATCCTTTCTGTAGTCTGTGTGATTGACAACAATATCTCTTTTCACAGAGTCCGCGTAGTGGACTGAGAGAGAAACACTTCTTAGAAGAGAGCCCAGAGAAGATTGAGCTTCTGGACACCGTATGAGCTTAATTCTTTTTTTTTTTTATTATTGTTTTTGTTAAACATTTTTATCCCCTTGAGACAATGTGTTCCACATTGTTTTTCTTTTATTTATAGATAATATTGTTGTATCAAAATATTCACATCCAAATAGGGCTTGATTAACATTTACCTGTAATTTAAATATTGGGAAGTTATGCACATCCAAAGAGTTTCCTGTTATATTCACCTTAAAATGCTAACTGTAAAATAATGAACATCAGTATAGTGACACTATAAATGTGCTGTATTTAAAAGCGTGGCGTCACAATAGCTCTATTAATAATTAGATGTCATTACTGTTCCAGGTACAGTGGGTACAAGAACTGTAATCACATGTCCTTAGAGATACCCTCTTTCTCATGTTCACTGCTTTTAAAGAACCTTCTGCTTCTACATTGAGAGAAGCATGGTCACATTTCACACAACTCCTATTTGTGCATAATGTGCTGTTATGGTCAGGTTCATGTTTGGATGAGGGGCTCTGGTAAATTTTTATTTTATTTATTAGAACAAAATGTCATCCTTGTTTTATATAATCCGTGTAATAATATATTTTACATCACATTGCTAAATGTATACCTCCTAGTTTGACATCAGAGGGAGGGGGTGGCAAACTTACTACTGTAACAGTTGCTTTGGTGGAAAGTGGACTCTCATTAAAGCATTGCATGCATTGCTTTGGATTTTTATTATGCCAATCAATTTATTACATCATGCAAATATAGAATTGTTTTAGACAAAATAAATAAATAAATATATATATATATATATATATATATATATATATATATATAAAATATTTTCAAGTAAAAAATAAAAATTAAAAAAAGGCCAAACAAACCACCCCCCTGACATTTGTTGGTTGTACATACTTATTCACCCACCTGTCAAAACTTGGTAGAAGAACCTTGGGCCCAGTAATAGCATGGAATCTTTTGGGTAAGTCTCAGTATTGGCAAATTGTTCAAGCTCTGTCAGTTTGATCACGGAGCATTGGTGAACAGAATTTTTTAGGACTTTGCACATATTCAGATCAGTGTCTGGGCTTTGACTGGGACACTCCTAACAGGTTATTGGTTATAAATCATTCCATTTAGCTTTGGATGTGTACTGAAGGTCATTATCCTACTGGAAAATGATAATCATGAGGTTAATCTAGTAATGTAGTCCATCTCCTGTTACCAGTATGCTGAGAGATTAGCTGGGGAGCCAGAGACATTGTCACTATCCCCCCCAGCACGTTTTCCAGTAGATCACTAAATGTAGAGGTGTTGTCGGTGACACGGGCTGCAGCCAGTGACTGTTAGTCCCAGCAATTTTTACCAAAGCGAAACATTTATATCCTGTTACTTCCCTAATATTAAATGAACCCTACTCCTAATTGTAATTGTAAAACACTTAGTACTGATGCATGTATTGTTGGAAATGCCATTGTTGGGTTATGAAGACCTGTATAAAACATTTGTCCTTTGGTCTCTCTTGCCTTGGTATTCATCCTTTAGTCTTTTGGTTCTTCTGAACCCTTCAATGGCATTATTTTCTCATGATGTATGCTTTACTGCTGTATATATCATGTATTCATGAGGATGTACTCATAGCAGTGTGTACATACTTCTAGTATGTGTATGCTGTTATATAAAATATAATGGCTTATCATTTTCCCTCAGGACTCTCAGTCTAGCATTGGAAGCCCATCCACTTGCATTGCACACTGTATCATTGGAGCAGAAGATGACGACTTTGATGCTGAACAAGAGCAGGTAAGATATTAATAGCTAAAGTGAAAACATAAAGAGGAGAGTGTAATGTTCTTGGGGTATTTTGTGCATAATATGAATAATATGTGGGCTAATCCTCTTTCACTCTCCCACACACCATACACAACTGCAGCAAAAGGAAATTCCCTACATTCCAGAGTAATTAAGACATTAGTTAGACGTTTGGGAAATAATTCTCGCCACTGTATTGTCTGTCAAGCAGAACTGATAATTGGCTTTCCTTTGTCTTAAAGAGACGCTATAGTCACCTGAGACACTACAGTTTAATGTAGTGGTTCTGGTGTCTGTAGGATGTCCTTGCAGGCTTTTCAATGTAAATGCTGCATTTTCCAAGTGTTTTCATTGCTGTCTAGTAACATCTCTAGTGGCGCACCGGCAGCCACTAGAGGTGCTTCCTATTTGAGTGCTGTACTGTGTGCAGTACCTACGTTCAGTGTCTCCATTCTCTCCATGGAGACTCAGATCGCTTCCCATAGAGATGCATTGATTCAAAGCATCTCTATGAGTAGATGCTGATTGGCGCAGCACTGCATTTTACCAAACATACCCAATAGCCTCTCAATACTTTCCTATGGGAAAACATTGCATTGGCTGAGATCATCAAAATTGAGAATCAGCCATGGAGGCAGGGACAGCCACTTCACAGCAATGAAGAAAAGGTAACTTTAATTCCATTTTTAGGAGGGCTGTGGACCTAAACTTCTACTCCAGCACTATAGTGTTAGGAATATATGTTTGCAACACTATAGTGTTCCTTTAAGTCATTTCCTGCCAACGCAAGGAAATCCTGCGAAGGTCCCTCAAGCCCTACCTTATCTTAGCAGTGTAATTGTGTTGTTTCTTTGTGTTTTTTTTTTTGTTGTTTTTTTTTTATTTGTGCTGTAGTTTCCCCTCACTTTAAAATTCAACTGGTACTAGCAGTAATCCATTTATTTGGCTCTATTAGGTTACCATGTGTTTGGCAGTGAATACTGTGATAAAGATACAGAGTAATTTTATTAACCACAAGAAAGTAGTTGAATTATTTTAGCTAATTTTGCCTTAGTAAATAGAACCCTAACTTCATCTCATTGTTTACCCCTCTTCTTCTTTTTCTTCACTGAAACTCCTAGTCAACAGGTAGAATCTCATTCTTCATAGGCTATAAGCATATAATTAATTACAATGAATATGAAACTTCTAATTTTAAAAATAGCAAGCTGTGAGTAGAATGTCTTACAAAATGAAAACAAACTCCTGCCCATCCCTACTCTGTACTCAGAACTAGTCGGGGGAAAAAAGAATCACACCTGTTTCAAGCACAATGTTCTGAAGATAAAAGCTGAGTCTTTATATAAAATTGCTACTTGCAGACCAGTTGTTATGGAGATTCATTGAACTGTTTATAAAACTACCGTATGCCCATTCATCTTCACTTTAAATAGCATTAGTGACATACTTCATTAATCTTTGAGTACTTTTATTTATCTCAGATGCTGGCAGACATATTACCAGTATTTTAAGAGCACCGCTTAAAATAATTGAATTTCCAGGCTTTTAGCTTACGGCAAACAAACACATTACACTTTAATTAGTAACGTTTTTTCAGGCTTCCGTTAAAATTTATAGTTTATCCTTGTATTTCAGAGCCATTATGGTTTTGTTTTATGTCTTGGGAATTAGCCCCTAATATAAATTACTTTAAAATGAATGGTTGTCTGTTTATTGCATATTTAATAGGATAGAATCTGGTTCCATCCACAAAACAACGGAGGATAAATTCTTACATTACTTGCTTTCAAGTAACAACTTATGTTTATTTTATATTGACTTGTTTAGCAATCATTTAATACTTTTTGTTTTCTATTGTTGCCAAATGCTTATATGCATTTTAGACAGAAGTGTCATCATTGACATAAGAATAAGAAATACATTCGTTACAAAATGAGTGTATGTAGTTACAATAAATTTGTGTGTGTTTATAGTGGGAAAGTAAAGGGACTCTATACGCACTGCAACTGTTTTGTCTCTTTGAAGTGGCTCAATGTCTGTAGTCCCCTGGCGCCATCCTTCCATTCAGTGTTACATAATGTTTAAAGTTTTAATGTTATAACAGACTTTCCAGCAACTCCCCCGCTCACCTATCCCTCCTGCCCCCCCCCCCCCCCCCCCCCCGCTCTCCCTCCCTGTGCTGCTAGGGCTAAAGAGTAAGCATTATCTTGAGGAGTAATTGGCAGCTGTGATTGCTAGTAGTGTCAGTGACCAGCCTATCACAGTGCCTATACCACATTGCAGGTATGAATCTGTATGGCTTGAATTAAGTGTTTGATTTCTGCCTTAGCTAAACCTCCAGTGAGGGCTCAGCTATGGGAAGCCAATGACTCTAGAGTTTTGTTTACATTGTCAAATGACCTGTTAGCATGCAGCCTTAAAAGCTTTGTAGAAATGGAATGGCCAGGAAGGGGGAAATGTACATTCTTTCATGGTATGAAAAGACCCACCAAAAAAAAATTTGATATGCAATTATTTATTTATTTATTTTACTGCATTCTGTTATCTTTTGTAAAATTGCAATACTTTACCTTCTGACTATTCCAGATATAACTGGAATGTGGATAGATTTTTTTTTTTTTTTATTATTATTTTTTTACCTTTGCCAAACCACATGCATTTTCCATTTGAAATAAATGGGTCTGCTTAAGCTTGCGCAATATAGCTGCAAGCAGCATTCCAGACACTTTAAACAATGAATTAAGAGCCATGAGTGCAAGCTGCCACTGGCTTCTGTTCACTTGAAGAATAATATGCCATTTATTTCTATTAAAAAGTAAGTGGGATGGCACTTTTGGTCATTATATGTATTATTTCTGTTTACTTAGACTAATATGTGTGCATTAGCTCCATAGTTTTACCTTTCCAATTAGTAGGAGAAATGCCAGTAATATTTCTCCCCGTATATGATTACATGTAAATGTCTAGATAGAACAATATTATCTGTGCTTACCCAGTGCGAAGTGAGTTCCATCAAGGACATAACACTCTGAGATAGATCAGGGACACATTTTACATGCACAACTCATTAATAGATAATTTGATCTTTATTTCGTATAAAAATTAAATAGATGCATGTTTAATGCATTTGTACATGTGTGGTTTTAACTTAAATGTCTTCTATTACGTGTGGAATCTATTTTGTACTATTTCCAACTGCCCCATAGTCAGTTATACAGCAGTGTTAATAAACTACTACCTGCTGCATCCATAGTGAAATAGGTCTATCCCATTTCTTAAAAGGTTACTCCAAGCACCATGAACTCTTCACCGATTTTACGTAGTTGTGGTGCTTTGATTCTGTATTTGCAGTGTTTATGTTCGAGTGCTGCACATATAAAGATGTAGCACACCCCCTTATGTGCCACCAAAGTCCTACCTGTAACCTGCCCTCCCTGCCATTCCTCCCAGGGTGAGAGGACGATCCGGTAAAATCCCATGGTCTTTACTTATTACTTATTCTTCTTGATCTTTCTGCTGCATTCGGTACTTTTGACCAGCCTATTCTCCTCCTCGTCCTTTGCAAACTTGGTCTCAGGGACACTGCTCTTTTCTGGTCCTCACCCGACCTCTCTAACCGCTCGTTCATTGTCTCCTTCTCTGGTTCCTCTTCTCCTTCTGTACCTCTAGCCGTTGAAGTTCCTCAAGGCTCTGTGTTCTGACATCTTGTTTTATCAATTTCTACTGCCTCTCTTGGTGACCTAATATCACCTTATGGCTTTCCAAATCACCTGTATGCTGATAATACACATATCTACCTCTCCTGATTTTTCTCCCCATCTACTGGTTCATGCCACTTACTGCCTATCCTCTGTTTCTGACTTAATGACTTAATGATTACTAATACACACCTGTTCAAGTCTGAACTTATTGTATTCCTCCCTCCAAGCTTACATCTTTCTCTGTTTACCTAAAGGTCAACGGAGCTATTCTAACCTCTACCCGCAGACATATTGCCTTGGTGTACTATTTGACTCTAAACCTTTCCTTTATCTCTTATACAAGATATACCATCAAATATTGTTGCATATACCTTAAAACATTTCTAACATTCTCCTTTTTACCACTCTGGAAGCAACCAAAATGTTTTTCTATGTTCTCATTGTTTCCTGTCTTGATTATCGTAAACCATTTGCTTATTGACCTAAAAAAGTGCTCAGATTTCCCCTCTACAGTCCATAATGATTACCTCAGCCGGACTCCTCTATCTTACATCCCTCATCTTTTAAATCTCACCCCTCTGTCAGTCTATACACTGGCTTTCCATAACTGTGATCTGAATTTATATTTCATACCTCATTAGCAGATATCTTCCAACCTGGCCTCTTCGCAGGACTACTTCATCTATATAAAACATGTTTTGGTAGAGTTAAAGGAACACTATCTGGCCCCCCTTGTCACCTAAATATAATAAAAATCTTAACTTTATTCCAGTCTGCTGGTGTTGGCTCTGCCACTGATCTGCTTCCTTGTTGACATCATCAGAAGTGATGATCTCAGCCAATAACAATGCTTTTACATAGGAAAGCATTGGATTGGCTGAGATTGTCAATTCTGATGATCTTAACCAAGGAGATGGACCAGGTGGCAGAGCCAAGCGGCAACCTGCCCGTTTAGCATCTCCTCATAGAGATGCATTGAATCAAGGAAGCAGCTCTTGTGAGAAGTGGCTACTGGAGGTGTTCCTATGCTGTAATGTAAACACTGCATTTTCTCTGAAGAGACAGTCTTTACTGGAAAAAGCCTGCAGGGAGATTAAGCTGCAGTTGTTCTTGTGACTATAGTGTCCCTATATTTTCTTGTTTTACCTATTGTAGAGCACTGATGACTATTTTAGTGCCATATACATTATTGTATAATACCTTTTTTTTTTTTTTTTTTTTATTGCTGAAAAGAGATTGTTAGGGACCCTCAGTGAAGTGCCCTGGCACTGTCCCTCCTTTCAGTGTTAACCCATTTTCGAGCAGTTTAGCACTGAATGTGGGCCTATGGCTTTCTATAGGCAAGGCCCAACTAGAGGCATGGCCTATAGACAAGGCCCAACTAGAGGCATGGTTAAGGAAGATATTACACACTTCCTCCTAGCCATACTGATTCAAAACCGCAATGGGCACTGAGATAAGATGAAACTTTCAGCCAATCACAGACTAACATTGCTGCTCAGGTTAATGCTTCCTTGTTAGCTCGAGCAGCATGAGGATGAGTGATGGGAACTCTTGTATAGCATTAAAACCGCAAGAAACCGCTGTCAGTTTTTCCAAGGAGACCAAAAAAGATGAAAAAAGAACGTTTTGTTAGGTAAAGGTTAAAAATTATAACACAAAAAAGTACAAATATATTAATGTGCAAAAACAGAGTGGTAGACCGCGCCACAGAGGAATCGAAGATAGTAAATTATGAAAATGATATATACATACATACAGGGTATTCCAACAATATGGTATTGGATATAAACCTTGAGGAAATACAAATATAAAACAATAATAGTGCAATATGTCAATATAAAATATGTATAGAAAATATATGGAAAACCGGTAAAAAGGCTAACTCACACTTTGCAGAGCTACTGAGAGCTCTGCCGTATAGCGCCTGGACGGTATAATCCCCGTCTTGGGATATAGGAATTGTGATAAGATGTAATGTCCAAAGCTCCACAGCCGTGCATAAAACAAAAACACAAATAAAATACAGGGTTTCCATACACTGTAGCCTCTCCAAAAAATGAAGCAATTACAGTGCCTACAATATCCCTTTAACAAATGTTGATCGTGTTTTTAAAAACATTAATCTGCATATGCTTTTATCATTTGGTTAAACTTTATGCACACCTGTAATAGAAGAGTGCATTGTAATAAGGGACATCTAGGCTTATTCTAATTACTTTTTCCTTTGATGTATTTGTTTATTTTCAGCAAGTTGATGGCCAGTACAACTGTTTCCAGAGCATGGGTCTTCTAAAATCGCACCCTGCTCATTTGGCTGTGTTTATCCACCATGTAGTTTCCCAATTTGACCCCTCATCTTTGGTAAATATTAAGTTCTTTTTTCAAAATTGCTTTATGAAATCATCATGATGTTTCTAACTATTCACCTTATTGTCCCCAGCTTTGTTACCTCTATGGAGACTTTTATCAGCAAATTAACTCCAAAGAAGCACGGAGAATCTTTATGGAATTTCACCAGTTCTTCTTAGATCGAGCTGCGGTGAGAAATGGCACAACTCTGCTGTGTTTATGGCCAACAAGATACAGAAAAGATTGTCTACTTAATCTGTTTGCACTGTCAGTGGTGTCAGAATTTATTGATTTAGCTACCGTTTTCTGGAGTGTACGCAGGATAAGAATAGTTATTTTGCTAAACAGTGTTAATTTATTTTTATTTTTTATAAATTTACATGAAAAAAAAATGTTAACTTTTAACTTTCTGTTGCAGCATCTTCGTGTTTCAGTGCCAGAAGATCTTGCTGCTGATTTAGGCAAGTGCCAAAATTAAAAATATTGAGAGCCTTGGTCAAATGAAGGAAATATTCTTTCAAAATGCATGTTACATTTTTAGAATCAAAATACGTAATTTTGATGGAAAAGGGTATTTCTCACAAAATGTTGCTGATGTATTTCTTTGTAAGTATGCATGTATATATTGCATCTTAATGAAGATACATTCTTGTTTTTTCTTATTATACAATATTTTGCTAAATGGCTGTGATGAGTTTTCCTTGATTTCATATGCATGAGTGGATATATTTCTATGACGTCCGTTGGCTAAAGGAATCTTTATTTTAATTTCTATCATATAAAAGTTATAGCTGCCAGGAACTGCAGTGAGGTGACACCTGCCTTAAGTGTTGACTTTCTAGTTCAGCCCTTCACTTGACTCATACTGGTTTTTGAATTTGAATCACATAGATGACAAGTCCACTTAGTCTGAGATATCTGGTAGGTTCTAAATGACGTAGAATTGAATTTGAATGTTTCTATTCTATATGAATGTTTGTTTCTCAATTTGCAAATTAACAGAAAAAAGACGCCAAGAACTTATTCCTGAAGATCTGCAGCGACAGTATGTCCAAACAGTGCAAGACAAGCTTTACCCAGAAGTACAAAAGCTTCTAGAAGACTTCAGGTAAATCTAACTATACCTTTTATTTACAGCTGTATGGCCTTGAATTATGTCCTAACAATCCAAACTATAATGACATACACAAGGTCTTATTTAATGTCAATAGCTCTGCAGTGTTTTGCATAAACTATATCACAAGGTCCTTCAATACACATAAGAGTTATTTAGACCCTAAACTGTGATGACAAGCAGAAGATTCAGCAACACTGCAACTTCAGTGAGTGAATTTGATAAGCGCATGTCTAGTGGGCTTGACAAATATGCTATTGGCCTATAGCTTTGCCAGATCATCCGCTTAGATGCTCTAAATAAATTCATTAACTGCGGAAGTATCGTTGCCGAGTATTATTATATTTGTTTTTTTGGTCAAATTGAGGTTAGAGAGACAGAAGCCTTTTTTTTTTGTCAAGTACCTGCAAAATGTGTGTAAGTACCTTTTACATTATTCTATACATTATACCGGTAATAACTTGCATCATAACTAGTAATTAATCAAATGCATTAGTATTAACTGTAAACCCCTGTTCTCTTGCCAGGCAGAAGCGCAGCATGGGATTGACCTTGGCTGATGGAGAACTAGCCAAACTGGGTGCAGAACACTCAAAAGATCGAAGCATTTTAGAGAAAGAGCGAGTCTTCGCAGAAACCATTATTCAGAAGGTTGAGGAGGTCTTGTAAGTAAATATGTGGGCTAGTAGAACAGTCAGTAACCTTAAAGGGATACTGTTGACGCTGTAACTGTCATCTCATTGAAGCGGCTATATTGTCTGGAGTCCCCTCACGCTGTCCTTTCATGCAGCATTAAACTGTTTTTAATCTTTTGATGCTAAAGAAAAGTCCCCAGAAGTCCATCCCCTCTGCTGCTTTGGCTAATGAGGAAGCAATGGGTGCTGTGATTGGTTGAGAGTGTCAGCTGACTGCTTCCATCCTATCACAGCACTCATTGCTGGTATGAGTTTGTATGATTAGAAAGTGTGCAACCTCTGCTTAAACAATTTCTTCAGTGGGGACTGGGATGTGGGCTATCCGGCACTATAAACCAGTCAGATGAAGAGGTCATAGTGCCTACAGTGTGCCTTTTTATATTGAATTTCTGTCAATGTGATCATAGTAGTTAATGAACCGGGCTTCATGTAGAGTGTTCTTCACCATCTTGTCTATAACAAAGGACACCCCTCTTCTCTTCTAAAATCTTCAGTCATTAATAAGATAATTGTTTTCTCTGGACATGAATTTTAAATATTGTTTCATGGCGTTGCTATTGACCAGCCTTTCTTCTATTTCACAGACTAGCTTTACAACCACATGAGGAAGAAAAAAGGTGAGGAGTGTTAGAGCAGTGGCGAGTTACATTTCAACTTTTGAATTCATATTCATTCTCTTTTTTGATTTCTTAGCGTCTGTAGCAAAAAATCTCAATGACTGCAGTAATTCTGTGACCTAATGCAATATTGTAGCATCATAATAGCTCTTAAGCTGATCTGGATGGTAACTTATTCAGATGTTAAAAGCTCCAGGCTGCAACACCTAGTTGTTGCACAGCCCTTTATGCCACTTCTGACAGCTAGTTAGGAGTAACAAGAGCTCTGCTTTTACCACTGCTCATCACTGCGCAGCCCCTAGATGTTTGGAGTGATTTAAATCCCTTTTACTCATACTTTACGGACTATAAAAAAAAGAATCATATTGGAAAAAATGTTGCTTTCTCTAGTAGGACAGCAGTAAAACTACAGTATTTGTGTTCACCATATCGGTTCAAGAGTAACAATGTACCCTGGCTTGCAAGAATGGGTAATTATCACTTTAAACCAAAATAGACCTATGTGTAAGTCCAGATTGTTTTAACAGACAAAATGTATCAGATAAGATGTCACTGAGATTTTAATTTCACCTTCCACTTTAATCCCCTTTATTTAAGTTTTGTGGGTGGAGCTACCTTGGACTGTACTGAAATATTTTTGCAGTCTGGGAGTTCAACATTGAGGTGCTACCAACATGTTCTTGTTGGTGATACTGTTACAACTTCTATAACACAGGCAATATATGAGATAAAAGAGCAGTTAACAGTGAAACTGTAGTACACCAGCTTATCTGTAAGGTTGGTGGCAAGCAATATATCGGGCAGACTGATGTCCCAAGGCACGGATAAAGGAATCTTTCATTGTCCGATAAAACTATGCTAGTAAGGGCATTATTTACCATTCCTAGCTGTGATGTTTATCATTTTCTGGCCATAGAGAGAGACAAACATATATGTAGGGATGGCTATAGATCCAAGGCACTTCCATGTTGGGAGGTCTTTTAATTGTTTACACTGTCCACAAAGATTCCTAGTTGACTTAGAGAGGAATTTGGAGGTGGGAACATTTTCACATATTTGGGTTTTCTTGTTCTCTCTTTATCCCTTGTCTCCTTTCCATCTGACTATTTTATTTATGTCCACTGAAAGTTTCAGAGAATGAAATCACAATTCCCCATTTCAGTCCAGTCCCACTAATGACTTAGGTTAGGTACCCTGTTGTCCTAAGACTTGTCTTGAAAGGAGAATGCACCTGTTTAATAATGCAAGAGCAATACTAGAGTGCTGCTCTCACCTCTTTCCCCACAATTCTGCAGTTGCTTGTAAATTTACTGATGAACACTTGTGAGGATTAACCTGAATATTGTTTTTAGTTTTAATTTTTTTCCACTTCCTATCTGGCTGTCAATTGTTGCTTAATTCACATCTCACACAATTATATCTAGTAGTATTTAGTCATAAAATAATCTTTTGTGTCACTTTTCCACCCAGCAACACTATCCAGTATGTGATCCTAAGCTATATGAAACATCTTGGTGTGAAGGTTAAAGAATCTCGAAGCCTAGAACAGAAGCGTGGCCGCATTGGTTTCTTGCCTAAAATTAAGGTATGAATGTAAACTAGTAAATGATTTACAAAATATTTAGTCAGTTTTTCATATACAAGTAACATTTAACAAGCTGTAAGGGTTTAACCCCTTAAGGACCAAACTTCTGGAATAAAAGGGAATTATGACATGTCACACATGTCATGTGTCCTTAAGGGGTTAAGCGAGTGAGTTAAAATATTCATGCAAATAGTTTGAGATTCTAACTAGTTCATAGTTATAGACAGTTGTACAGTCATAGGAAAAATAAAGTACACGCTCTTTGAATTCTATGGTTTTACATATCAGAACATAATAACAATGATCTATTTCTTAGCAGGTCCTAAAATTAGGTAAATACAACCTCAGATGACACAGCCTTGTCTACTGTTTAGGGATTTCAGGCTGTGTGCAGTAGTTGGCAGGGCCACTGCCCAGAGTGGAGAGAGTGTTTATTCCATACAGCGTGCACTTCTGTAGGTCTGCAGGAGGCCTCTAATATTGAAGTAGCATATTCACAGTATTTTTCCAAAAAGATAAGGTAAAAAAAAGAACTGTGAAATACACTAAAGAAAAAATCACCCAACAGTCTATACAGGATCTTTAATTCACAACAAATATATTTTTTGTGATTGCAAATTATAGACAGTTCCAGCTTTTTCATTCATTGTTGTGTCCTCTTTGACCATAAAATAACCTTAAGATAACTTTACAATTTCTTTTGCTTGTAGCAAAGCATGAAGAAAGACAAAGAGGGGGAGGAAAAAGGGAAGCGCAGAGGGTTCTCCAGCATACTAGGACCTCCACGGAGACCAAGTCGCCAAGACAGTAATGCAAGTAAGTATGAGCTAGTAACAACTTGAGACAGAAAGTTATGCTTTAGTTAATATTACGTTGTATTGTAAAGGAGCACTCTATATTCAGGAATACAAACATTCCTGACACTATAGTGCTGATGTGGATGTTTAGGTGACCAGCCCCGCTCTGATCATGCTGAAAAGGTGAGTTTACTTACCTTTTTTCCCTCCCACCGTGCTGGTTTGCCAGGGCTGGCTTTGCCTCAATGGCTGAATCCATCAATCTCTCTTCCATAAAAAGCATTGGGAGGCTATAGCAATACATCTCTATGGGGAACGGTCAGTGTCACTCTGTGCAGCTCTGGACAAGGAAGCACCAAAAAATGGTGTGAAAATATATACTTAAAATACTTATGTCAAGAAGTGTTTCTTTTGGCATAGAAAAACAAAATAGTGCAGACTTACCCCTTAGTGACCGCGGACGTATCGGGTATGTCCGAAGCAAACTTGAGCGCTGAGTTAGGGTGTAACTTTCCAAGACACCCTAAAACCGGTACATGGGAGGTACTGTTTCTCGGGAGAATTTGCTGAACACAAATATTAGAGTTTCAAAATGGCAAAACATATCACAGCGAGGATATTGTCTGTGAAAGTGAAGTTCTTTGCATTTTTCACTCACAAACGGCACTTTCACTGATGCTATCATTGTTGTGATACGGTTTACTGTTTTGAAACACTAATATTTGTGTTCAGCAAAGTCTCCCTAGTATAACAGTACCACCCATGTACAGGTTTTATAGTGTTTTTGAAAGTTACAGGGTCATATATAAGGCTTGATTTTCTGTTTTTTCACATTGAAATTTGCCAGATTGGATATGTTGCCTTTGAGAGCGTATGGTAGCCCAGGAATGAGAATTACCCCCATGATGATATACCATTTGCAAAATAAGACAACCCAAGGTATTGCAAATGGGGTATGTTTTTAGTCTTTTTTACTAGCCACTTAGTCACAAACACTGGCCAAAGTTAGCATTCATAATTGTTTTTAGCATTTTTAACACACAAATATAAATGCTAAATTTGGCCAGTGTTTGTGACTAAGTGGCTACTAAAAAAGACTGAACATACCCCATATTGAATACCCTGGGTTATCTACTTTGAAAAAATTATGTACATGTGAGGTGTGATTCAGAGATTTATGACAGATAACAGTGTTACAATGTCATTATTGATACATTTTAAAACTATATATTTTGAAACAGCAATATCCTAACTTATAGCTCTATAACGGTAAAAAAAAAAGAGCTAAGAACATGTTAACATTGAATATTTCTAAACTCAGGATTTGAGAAACTATTTAGCACGGGTGTTTTTTGGCGGTTGTAGATGCGTAACAGATTTTGGGGGTCAAAGTTAGAAAAAGTGTTTTTAAATTCTTTCATCATATTTTATATTTTTTTTATAGTAAATTATGATATGAAAATAATGGTATCTTTAGAAAGACAATTTAATGGCGAGAAAATGGTGTATAATATGTGTGGGTACAGTAAATAAATAAGGGGAAAATTACATCTAAACACAAACACCGCAGAAATGTAAAAACAGGTCCTTAATGGTAAGACAATTGAAAAACGGTCTGGTCACTATGGGGCTGATATATAACAGTCCAAGTACAAGTAAAAAAAAAAAAAAAGGAATATCAGCCTCCCACTGCTTTCACTGCTTTCACAAAATAAGGGTACTCTGCTCTGCCACTCAACACTATAGCACCCTGGGAGAATTATGTCCTTGATGTATGTTGGATCCCAATTCCTACAACTCTTATTCACACAAAATAATTTTTACCGGTTGTCAGATGCAGGTAAATATATTTATTACTATGCCGTGTGACATCAGTTTGCTGGATCTATAGGATCCAGGCGGGAAGAAGGTTGTTGTAGCCTGCCAGTTGTAACCCTGCTTTAGTAATGTACATCATAAGTGCCATAAATAAATATATTTACCTGCATCTTACAACTGGTAAAAATCCATCCCTGTCAATGAGACTTGTGGGATTTTAGTATTTACCTACTAATTAAGAAACTGTACATGGTTGTGACTTTGCTGCAAGCTTTTTTTCAAGAGCCAGAAAGCACACTACTCACAAACATACAGTTTTGTATGTCATTTTCAAGTAATCTTAACTATCTTTTTATATAGTATCTAGGGCCATGGAAATGCAAAAGCAGAGACACCATAAGCACTTATCCACATCCTCATCCAGTAGCCCTGAACCAGCAGAAGGTAGCAGATTACGCTCCAGTGGTGGATCAGTAGAGGTTCCAGATGGATATTTTGTCCAAATATCCACAACAAAGCTACTCCCAGTTTTCAGTTCCTCAGAAGAGGGCAAAGAAGTGGAAGGAGGTAAGTGCCAACATAATATCTAACAGAACTACTATTTATGTGCTTAAACTTGGAACAAGTGCTCTGTTAACACTGATCACTGAGCTGCAACATTTGTATTTTTCAGTTACCCGGATTTTCTTAATATTATTAATTGCTTTTCAGCTCTAAAAGCTGAGGTCTTACCCTCTGATTCTAGTGAAGGGACATCTCGTATATCTGGTACCATCTTTGATAGCCCATCCTCTCCTTTAGACCTTCTTCATGAGGATGTTGGCGATACTGATCGGTATGAATTGTACACTTATCTTTGATGTCTTGGAATATAACTTTTCCTTAATTTACATCTTTCCATTTATGGGTGTTTCTTTTTTTTCTTCATCATTCATATCAGGTCTAGTGAACTGGGGACTCCAAAGCCTTTCAGAAAGTGAGTATAATATTGTACAAAATGTATTTAAATAAAAAATGTGTGTTCTGGTCTAATGCTTATATACTATGATATATGGTTATTATATATGGTTTCTTCTTTTATTGTCTTGTATTATTAAAAACATTTTTTTTTCTGATTTGTCGTTGGCAAACAAGGTATGCCTTAGATATACCACAGGCATGCTATAATATCAATACACACCAGTCACTGGAGTGGCAAACAAGCTTGTTGTCAGTGATTTATTATTAATTAAAATATTGAACTACCTGTTAAAAATGAAAATCATCCACATTTACAGATGTTTCTATATTCAACACAGACCATGTCATCTCAAATGAATAGTCCTCTAGTTTAACTCTACGAGTGAAAACATTGATATTCTGCAGATCGCCAGAGTTTTTGTTGCAGAGCTTAAATGCCTCTTGTTGCTGTCATTCAGAGGAAATAGCAGAGTAAAAATTGGTCTGATAACGACATTCTAATTGGCACAGCGTGGCGTTTTGCTGCGCATGCCCATCAGCCTCCCACTGCTTTCCTATGAGAAAGCATTGGGCTGGGTGAGATCAGTTCTGCCCTTGATCTTCCGGTAGTTCAGTCAACCACGGGATGAGGTTGATTGGAGTTATAGTCAGGAACCTTGTATATATGTAATAATAAAGTGAGTACTTGATTATACAGAAATAATTGACTGGTTTGTACAAGACAACAGGAACATCAACACATTTTACTAAACATCACAGTTGAAGCCAGGTGGGGGAAAGCTTACAATCAATTTGATGAGACATAAATTGGCTTTTTTTTTTTTTTTTTTTTTGCATTTACTTCCTACTGGATTAATATGGTAAATTAAACATCACATTCAGTGTCTGCTTAAAATAATTGGTAAAATGTTTATCAGAAGCAATTTGGGGAAGGTGTGGGTTTGACCATTCATGACTCTCACCTATTTTTTCTTTATTTTACACTTATTTTGCCATATTTATTCCTAAGCTATTTGGGACTCATTTCTGAGTCATTTAAATAGATTTTCTGATCATCTTCAATTCACATGAACTCTGAGTAGGTTTTGCAAATTTAAAAGATACGAACTACCACAGAATTTAGCCCCAAAAAGAAAATGTGACGATTTGATTGTTTTCTCTGTGAACCCATAAAAACCTTGCTGTTGCTTTTTTAGTTGAAACTTGAAACAAGAATAGGGATAGTAAATATGCACACTAGATTTCTTACACAACCAATTTCACTGAAATCTTGCATTACAAGATCAAATAAAACACTTCAGAAATATAAGTTACATGCACATATTGCTCTACGAAAAAATAAAATACAGTGATTTACAACTAATTATTTCAATAAACTGACGACTTTATAACACTTTATGGGCTTTCTTTTTTTACAGTCTCCTTAACCATTTCACTTCACTCCATTTCTTTGCACAGGTTGGAGAGCATGAGTCTTATTGAATGTCAAAGCGAGGACGAACTGTACGATATGGGTCTGGAGACTGATCCCCCTAACTGGCAGCAGCTTGTGAGCAGAGATATCCTAATGGGTCTGAAACCACATGAAATCAAACAACAAGAGGTTATAAATGGTGCGGAGCTAAATTAAAAAGCATTAATATTCCACATGCCTATCGTTTGCATCATTATGGATGTGTTGTTGTTTTCATCTGCCTATAATGCAATAATCCTATGCAGTATCCACTAATAAGTGTTTGTTTTACACTGAAAGTAAATTTGCCTTCCATTTATTCATGTATATGTGAAAAAATAAATCATAGTGGTTAAAAAAGTGAAGAACTTATTTTGAATATTATCTGACTGCAAACCTTATTTTTCCTATTTGAACAAATTACATTTAAGTATAAAATGTGTTTTGTTTTTGTTTGTTTTTTCTTCCTTTGGGTTTAAACATAGTTCATACTTGCTGGGGTAATGTCAAATTAATCGCTTAGGTTTCTTTTGTGTTAGATTAGAAACGTCTTCTTCTCAGTCCTTAGATCCTTTCTGAACATAAATTACTTTTTCAGGCAGTTTACTTTATTTTACTTTAATCTTAGAGCAGCTCTGGGACTGAGCTCACCTTGAACAAAAGACATATCTAGACAGTGCTTTCATTCTGTGTTGTGTTATGAATTATAGCTTTGTTGCACTTATTCTTATTTTCTTTTGCCAGTTTTCTACCCTTCACCCTCCCAAATCAAAGCTTTACTATTAAAGAACGCTTTATTTTCTTTGAAATGGCAACTGCAACTATAATAATGTGTGCCAGGGATTTATTTAATCCAGAAGTGACTAATATCTGTTGGCATTCTGTAATATTAATTATACTGTATAGAAAGATTGCTTCTGACATAACTATTCTTGTTTACTTTTTGTTCTTCTCTAACAGAGTTGTTTTACACCGAGCGAGCTCATGTTAGAACTCTCAATGTCCTAGATCAGGTGTTTCACCAGCGTGTGATTCGTGAAAGTCTTTTAACTGCCGCAGAAACCCGTAGTGTGTTCTCCAACTTGGAGGAGATTCTGCAGATACATGGTTAGTGGTCAAAGGGAATATCTGAACAGACATCTTTGTTTTACTACAGCTTAGATTTGTAGACTCGGCATTGAATAATAGTACCCAGTGAGTCCAAGCACACAGGCTTGTGAAATGGGAATTTATTTTACACCCAACCACCTTCATTAATATACTTCTAAAGAGAACGTTACCTGTGCTCTGGCCTATATTCCCATGTACATTTAACCAAAATTGAGGCTCTTTAAACAAAAAGAGCCACCATTTTGTTTAAATGTACTTGGGGATTTAGGCCAGAGCGCAGGTAACGTTCTCTTTGTTTTTACTATGTATTTTAAGCTGTTGGATACTAAGCTGCTGCTGTAAGCGCGGTGCTTTATCTTTGTGTTTGTATAAAAATATACTTATGTCTCCACCTATATCTATTAATAATGAATAATGTTTTTACTATACTGGCATAGTTTGGAAAAAAAAAGGAAATGTCTTGTTCATATAGAATTGACCTGTGGTAGGCTGCAGACGCTTTATGGAGACATTACTTGGTCTTCAGGGGAGACAGCCTCTTGAGGCAGACTTATTTCTGCAATGTAAACATTGCATTTTCCCTGGAACTACAATGTTTAACATTGCAGCACTAAGTGCAATAGGGACACTGTACCCAGACCACTTCAATAAGCTGAAGTGGTCTGGGTGTATTTTTAAGTACACATACCTAACTGACATTGTATCCATTCATAAATCCAGTTTAGGGTTATGGATTTTATTGAGCTAAAAAAAACAATGAAACAAACTATTGCAAGTTAGTCAAGGAATGAAAACTGTACCAATACTTTAATTCAATTTAGCAGATTTATCATATCATGCCGGAGATCACTTTTACACTCTAACTGTAGATTTCTGCTCTCTATCATGTCTTATTGTCAAAAATAAATATTATGGCCATGATTTAATATTTTTAGATACGATTTTCAAATTATCACAATCTGTTAGAAAAACTTTTCAAATTATAAATCATCATTGAAGTCTAGCTTTTTTTTTTTGTGTAGATAAATCATCTGAATTTTATTTATTTTTTTTAACAAAATTAAATCAAGGCCTAAATTGGTAAAGTTTATACCATTGGTAACATGTGGTATTCTTTTATTTGTGGTAAAGCTATGGTAACTTAGATTTATGCAAATATTTATTTTGCTCTCCCACCAATCTGCATGATTAGTAAAAGAAAGAAAATGGAAAGTTTCACGTTTTATTACCCAAGTAACTTTGTAGCATTTGTCATTTTTATCTCTAACGACTACAAATTATTAATGCACTTTCCACTCTTCTCAGTTGGTTTAAATGAACAGATGAAAGCTGTCCGGAAACGTTATGAAACCTCTTTGATTGGTCAGATTGGTGATGATGTACTCAGTTGGGTAGGTTGACCTGCTGTTTAGTTGGAAGTTCTGTGCGTAAACCCATGAAGCACACGTCATGATTTATTACTCTCTTTTGATCACAGTTCAGTGGACCTGAGGAGGAGAAACTGAAGCAGGCAGTTGCCACCTTTTGCAGTAATCAGCCCTTTGCTTTAGACATGATCAAATCCCGACAGAAAAAAGACTCAAGGTTCCTGACATTTGTACAGGTGAGAGAAATAAAATATGTGTAACTGGAATGCAATCATATGTTTTCAAAAAAAGTAGACATTGGCTTCAGATTTGAAAGTAATTGGGAAGGGAGGGGGGGATTGCTAGATTTTACAAGTTTGTAAACCAGATATCTTTTGTTGTGATTTTGGAAGAGATTTGAAACAAATAATATATATAGAATTACCAGCAGTGCATTGTATTGAGACGTGCAATTCAGATTTGCCCTGACAGTCACTTAGATATCCAGTGTATATCAGGGTCCTGTAGTAATCAAAACTACAAAGCTAATCAACTGTAATCAAAATGAACATGGAACACTCCAACAATAACAAATTAATTATTTATTATTAATGTTGGTGTTCCTATACTTGCTATAGCATTTTATTCTGTATCACAGTCACATTTGCTTTTGTAACTGTGATTTCCTTTCCTCTTTATTCACTTCTCTTTATGTATCCTATTTTAACCTCAGGTTCTTGTTTAAATAAAGTTTAGTATTATGATTTATTTCTTGTTTTGCCATTACCTTTGAATGATTTAATTTCAGAGGTAATTTCAGTAAGGTGGGTTTCTGCCCTTGCCAGGTGGACTCCTTTACCTTATTTGTATGTATTTTCAACAGCTTAATGTAGTTGTTCTAGTAAGTATAATTATTCCCTGCAAGCATTTTCATGCAAACAATGGGTTTTCAAAAAAAAAGTATATTTTTGTAACATTTGTATGATATTGTAAGATATATATATATATATATATATATATAGTGTTCAAGTAGACTTGAGAAAAGGGAGGTTCTCCCGAAAGCTTGTCATTACGAATTTTAGCTGTTTTTTACACACACACACACACACACATATATATATATATATATATATCTTACAATATCATACAAATGTTACAAAAATATACTTTTTTTTGAAAACCCATTGTTTGCATGAAAATGCTTGCAGGGAATAATTATACTTACTAGAACAACTACATTAAGCTGTTGAAAATACATACAAATAAGGTAAAGGAGTCCACCTGGCAAGGGCAGAAACCCACCTTACTGAAATTACCTCTGAAATTAAATATATATATATATATATATAGTGTTCAAGTAGACTTGAGAAAAGGGAGGTTCTCCCGAAAGCTTGTCATTACGAATTTTAGCTGTTTTTTACACACACACACACATACATACATATATATATATATATATATATATATATATATATATATATATATATATATATATATATACTTCTTTTTCTTTTCTTCCTGATTTACCGCTTGTTATACTGGCACTTTTAGTTGACATGCTCCTGCTCAAGTGTGAATTGTTGATACTTCAAAGTGTATTTAAAATTTTAGGTCAATGTAGCTGGCTTGGAGAATTTTTGAACCCAGCCTAAGATCACTGATTCTCACTTTTAGTGAATAACCCTGATCGACTTACAGTTAAATATTTTGTTATTCTAAGCTTCATCATCACGTTCAGCTCTTTAGTTATACAGTCTTGTTTTTTTTGTTTGTTTATCATTTTATGTTCCTTTAGTATATATTGGTGATGTTGCTTATGTGCATGTAATTATCAGTGAAATATAATAATTCATGTTTGATACTCCTTTGCAGGATGCAGAGAGTAACCCACTGTGCAGACGCCAGCAGCTGAAAGATATTATTCCAACTGAGATGCAGAGGCTAACCAAATATCCACTTTTACTTGATAATATTGCCAAGTACTCAGGTAATTATCTCATTGCAGTTTTACGAATCTGACAGAATTATCCACTGCCTCTTAAACATACTTCAGTTTTTGACATTTCCTTTACTAGCTAAGCAACAAACTCTTCCCTCCCCCCACCACACGTTAATCCCTTTGGGTGTTCATTTGATTGATATCACACTGAAATCCTACTGGTGGTGGACTGCGGAGTGAAAATATATATGTTTGCACAAATAGACTTTTGTTTCTGCTTCTGTACGATTGATAGCGGAATGTTTGAGAACCTATCCATCAAAGTTTGATTACAATAGTATAAGACAAATGTTGATTCTTTTCTGGTTCACCGTTTTTGTCATTTGGCATGCTCTTTCCCTCTCAATTTAGTAGTCTTTCTTGATTCTCCTCTATGATTGAATGTATTTGAAAAAAAGATCAGCCTAAGTAGGGCTCACAGGGGATTAACATGTTTTTCTGAAAGTCATCCTGTCATGGCAATATCACACATTTTGTAAACTAATGCAGTTTTAAGAAAGTTCTTGATATTCATGTTGACAATACGATTGCAACTGGTATGGGACTTCTGAAGGTGTGACACATAAATGCTAAAAAACAAAACAAAAAAAAAACCATATGAATAATCCAGATTATTCCATTACGCAGTTATCCTAAAACAAGTATTCAGACATAATGTTGGATACAAATCTACAACTGTAGCATAAAACTTTTAGGGAGATTTTTTCTTAATGGACAATGACACAAATTAATTTATTTGGTCATACATATCAAGGTAGTGCCCAGATCCTGATTACTTAACACATATTTTGGTTGAAAATTGAGGAAATGCATTATCGGGACAGAAGCAGAGAATATTTTGGCTGATAATGAGAAGAAGCATTACAGTGACAGTGACAGTAGCAGAAAGGGCATATTTTGCATGCCTGGAATCCTTTGTTTTTTGGGGGGATTTCATTTACAACCTCTTTACCCCACAAACACTACAATATGTTATGATCATTAGCCATCTGCACACTATTGTAGGTTATAGCCCATCTGGTTGAATAAGGCAGTACATTTGAGATATTTTTTATTAACTTGCTTTGACTATCCTTGTTTGCTCTTCATCTCCGATATTGTCTGTCTTCTGAATGGATATACCATTCAGAAAAATGCAGCAGGTCTATCACAAATAAATATCAAGATGAATCTTATGGTCAGGCCAGTAGAGCTAGAATGGCAAAACAAGTCCTACATTTTTTTTTATTTTTTTCTTCTAAGGACTTTTCTAGGTAAAGTCACGGTGAGCCTTTACATGGAATCATTAGAGTGATCATTTACAAATTAAAAGGATCACAATAACTGTGCTGTGGGGATTTCTATCAATTTATTTTGTTTTGAAGTCACAACCCAAAGTGACACAGCCTTTTGTGTTCTCCCTACAAGTAAAACCGTGCAGACCTTTATTCAAAATTTTAAGTGTTTCTGGTCTGTTGGAATTGGAAATTGGAATATTGATTGCCTCTTTAAAACTAAAGTTCTCTGTGGGAAATCTAGATCAGCTCTGCTAATCAATACCTTGGACTTTAAAGCTATTGCAAGGGCTCTGCTGACTTGTCACCCCTTACCAGTCAAGCAATGCTGCTTTCATAAACCACAAGGAGACATAAGCACTGACAGAAATGACATGCATCATGTTCTGGACAGGTTGATAATGCCATTTCAGCTGTTTGTACCCCTAGGGTAGACTACTGAGAAGTTGATTTTTTTCAGTCAGCAAGTTTTCGCTGAAGGCAACTGACAAGAAATAGAGGAATTCGAAAGATGGATGTAGTCGAAAGCAGGCTCAACAGTCCTGCTTAACATCAGGGAGCCATTTAGTATCTGTTACTGAAAAAATGCATTGTTATTGTTTTTATATATATATATATATATATATATATATATATATATATATATATAAAATCTTCTGTATAATACACAGATTTTCCTTTATTTTTCTAACTTTCCATACTGTGTGAAATATAGCATGTGCAATTTGTTGTACAATATACAATGTTCACTTGACATTGGATCCAAACTCTGCTGATATATTCCAAATGTATTGTTATCTAGTAATTACAGACACAGTTCATTATTACCCCACATGTATGTATTGACCTGTATTTTCTGGTGTGTCATACTGTAGCACTATACTGAATGTTGTTAGTCTGTGGTTGGTAAGGTTAAAGCAGATCCTGATGTATCTACTGCAGCTGTGTGTTGTATAGTTGCACTGTGCATGTCCAGGTTGGCTAGGCATCCAGTGTGGCTCGCTCAGGTTACATTCTCTACATTCTGATTGTGTAATCTGCTCTCCAATGTGAGAAGTGATCACTTGTATAATCCCTATTCATATGTCTTGTACCTGTTGCAATGTTTAGTATGCCGATATTTATGTTTATAGTTATATGTGATGTTAGTTGTGTAAGTATACCTGGAAGACAGAGTATTATGTCCCCATGAATGTATTTTGTTGTGAAATATATTTACTATTTGTTAGACACCGGTAAGGCTGCTAACTAGAAAATATGGATTGGTCTTCACAGTGGCATTTTTTCTTGGCATTTCTTCTCTGCTGCTTTTCCCTTGGGATTATATATGGTAATTTCTGTTTTCTTCCTGTATTATATAACTGTCCATTGGTGGTTGTTTTAGAAGCTGTACAGGTGATAGATGCACATTCCTCAGTTCTATGCTGAATGCATATCGTCACCCTTTGGTCATAGTGCTATTAGGTCCCCACTGGTCTGTTTTCAAAATGTACATTTTGCTTATTTGCGCTTGTGTTTAGTTCTCTTGTAACCTCCCCTTTTCTCTGAGGATGAGATATCCATCCAATAAAGTAAGTAATTGTCCCACTACATCAAGCGCTATGTATCTTGTTAACACTGCAGAAACATTAATTTCTATCGGGCATGGCTTGGAGAAAAACAGCACTGGAGGTTTTCTGAGAAACGAGAAGTAATGTTCCACATAGTGTGACAAGGACTAGGTCTTTTGTTTAAAGCAAGATGACAAGATGCACACATGACTTGAGATGTCTGCGTGAGCTGTGATTTAGCATTCAGTTGAATGAGAATTATTGGCCATATGCAACAAAGCCAACATTGACTTCTTGTTGGCTTGAAAAATAATGCAAGTGAAGGGGAGGTGACTTCTTTCCACTTGATTATGTTGTTGTCATTCACTTAAATGAGAACGCTGATATGTGGTTTATGGAAAATATATTGTACACTATTTAGTAACATTGTGAGTTTAACCCCTTAAGGACCAAACTTCTGGAATAAAAGGGAATCATGACATGCCACACACGTCATGTGTCCTTAAGGGGTTAAGTGGGCTGCTGGGGGGGGGGGGGGGAGGGGGGAAGCCCATACTTACAGCTATACTAAATGTTTATTAAACCAGTGGAAGAGGTCTTATTGAGTTGTGACTCTCGTGTCCGACTTCATATTTGTAAAATGTACATAGAAGAAATAACAGCTGGATTTATAAATACAATCCAGATTATTTCATTATAATTTTAACTAAATGTGATTGTACATTTTGGTAAAGTGCACTGCAGATATTAGACTTAACTCAAACACATATGCTGAACTGGGTGTCCTGATGTATGTAGCCTGCAGTTTTATCGTCACTTCTACCTGCAAATTAATACAATAAAACATTGTTTCTATTTCGAGCTGTGTACTTCTTATTAGCTAAGTGTGCATATTTTAGTTGTAAAAATGGATCAGTGACCAATTCTTCTTCTGTTCTGATGAACCATACACTAAAATATATTCCTCAGAATGTTGAAAGTCGCTCAGTGTTATAAGGTTCTCCATTGATCTGGGGAACAAGGTGCTTCAGTAGTAATTTTATTGTTAGCAGTTATCTTGGTCTGAATAAGTACAGTGGGCAGCAGGGACCCAGTTTTTGGTTCAGAACTTCTCAAGGCAAGATTAGGTAGAACATCTCAACTTATTAACTTTTAAATTTTAACTTTCGAATTAACTTGAGAATAGTATTAACTAGAATGTATAAGTATATTTGGCTGATCTACATTTGGTACTTCTAGTTATGAACTCCGAACCTTTTACAGCCCGAGTGCATTAATTCAGTGAAACTTAAATGGGCACTTCAGCAAAGTATATATTACTGTAACTGTAATGACCACACTGTTTGTTTTCCTTTCAACAGACCGTCAAGATGAGAAGGACAAGATTAAAAGGGCAGCAGAACACTGCCGGCGGATTTTGGATTATGTGAATCAGGCTGTAAGGGAAGCAGAAAATAAACAGGTATCCATGCAATCAATGCTTTACCTTCCCAGTCTATGGTATTTCTAGGGCTATTTAAGGCTATACAAGAAAACACAGCCTTACATTTCCCATTATGTAAGGCTCATGCAACTCAGGAATAAGTTATAGAAATATGTAGGATAATACTTTTTCTTTATGCTACCCATTCAACATTAAGATGAACTTTTTTTTTTGTTTGTTTGTTTTGTTTTATATAAGTTTCATTTTAATTTCTGAGCACATCTTCCAAACCTGTTTGAAATATTATTTGCATTTTTTTACTTTATAAATAAAATCAATAAAAAGTGTGAACAAAGGACAACTAATGTTGTAATTCAGTGACATCTCTATAAATAATGCTTACTTGCAGTGTTCATTTCAATGGGCTCCCAAAATATATCACAAGAAGACAAATATACTGGTTCCTGTGCTGCTTATGCTCCTAATAGTTTGCTGTCATTTTGTTTTGGCAGAAATTAGAGGATTACCAACACAGACTGGATCTATCCTATTTAAAGCCAGGAGAGTATCCTATGATTGATGAATTAAGAGTAAGTCATTTTCTTTATCGTCTTCAGCACAATAATGTTACATGCTGCACTGAAATGGCAGTTGTGAATATTCTATTTTTCAAATGCTTATATCTGATGCATAGAGTGACAATGATATTATTTTATAAAGTTGAACTAATCACTGGCAAAATATCTCAAAGCTTTTTGTGGAATATGGAAAAAGTACATTAATACACTGTTATATGGCTGCTACATAGCTAGACAAGATGTTGATTCTCCTGGTTTCTTACCCATGATGTGTTAATTAAAAATAAATTGTTTAATTTTTCATTATGTAAATATTGAAAAAACGTAACCATGGCATTTCCGTATTTTGGACAGAGTCTTGATTTAACCAAAAGGAAGATGATTCACGAGGGTCCTTTAGCGTGGAAAGTGAATCGAGATAAGACGATTGGTAAGCCAATTATAGGGTGTATTTAAGTGAATCCTCATTCAATTATTGAGATCTATATAGTAAACTGGTCACTAGGTTTGTTTGTGTGTAGTTATGTTATAATATATATATATATATATATAAGTTCAAAAAACACTTTTGGTGTGTCCTGATGAAAGCTCCGACCGGGAGCTGAAACGTTGACTGTCCTGGATTGACTGTAAAATAATCGACTCTGCAAAGCCTAGAGTGCCGGTATTTTTTTGAACTTATAATAATATTGTGACTTGGCACCGGGTAATAAAATTTTTTGTCAGTTGGAATGCAAGAGTTTCAGTTTTTCCATATATATATATAAATATTATTATTAAAAATGTACAAACTATATCTGGATTGTAATGTGCTTCAGAAGGTTTAAAGAAAAATAATGCAGTGTGTTCTAGGTGTGATATCTGGGCCCTAAGATTAACGAAGGGGTTCCTGGAAACTTCTCTCTCATTCACACCCTAACCTTTTGAGGTTTTGGGTAAAAATAAGTAGTCCCTTTAGACCTATAGCCGAGGTTTACATAAAGATATGTTCCTACCACTATATTGTTCATGTAACAGCCCTTCAAATAATTCCCCAACTACATATGTTAAAGGGAAACTCCAGTGCCAGAAAAACGATCCGTTTTTCTGGCACTGGAGGGTCCCTCTCCCTCCCACCCACCAATCCCCGGTTACTGAAGGGGTTAAAAACCCCTTCAGTGACTTACCTGGGACAGCGGCGATGTCCCTCGCCGCTGTCTCCGCCTCCGCGACGCTCCTCCTAGTGATTACGTCGGCCGGTGGGCGAGACTAATCTCGCTCACCGGCCGAGGAGACCTAATGCGCATGCGCGGAAATTCCGCGCATGCGCATTACGTCTCCCCATAGGAAAGCATTGAAAAATCATTTCAATGCTTTCCTATGGGGTTTTGAGCGACGCTGGAGGTTCTCACACAGCGTGAGGACGTCCAGCGACGCTCTAGCACAGGAAACCTGTGCTAGAACCCAGGAAGTGACCTCTAGTGGCTGTCTAATAGACAGCCACTAGAGGTGGAGTTAACCCTGCAATGTAAATATTGCAGTTTATGAAAAACTGCAATAATTACAGTTGCAGGGTTAAGGGTAGTGGGAGTTGGCACCCAGACCACTCCAATGAGCAGAAGTGGTCTGGGTGCCTGGAGTGTCCCTTTAAGCTCACAGATTTGTAGTTTCCAGGTTGAGCTTTTAACTTTTTTTAAAATTAGACACCATAACTGCTTTTCTCCAATCCTCTGGTACAATTCCTAAAACAATCTCTTAATAAATGACCAGTATCCTGGCCCCAAATATTAACCCTATCCATTAGCTAAGGGCCCCAAACACATAGCTTGCAATCCTCATAAAACACCCGCTCCACAAATAATGACAAATGGCATACTTGCACCCTTCCTTGTTAGAAGTATTCAGTAGGGAGTCTCTATAACCTAAAAATAATCACTGTACATCCATGCGCAAGTCTCATTCTTTTGAGACTTGCTTGGTTATGTTTTCAAATAATCCAAATTTCAACCAATCTTAGTACTCCCTTTATTTTCAGAGGGCTAAGTATATCCCACAAACCTTATTATTTATCGGATTAGAAGTTTAGCAGTTATAACACAACCAGGGTTTTTTACTAAAATGAGAGTTGCCAGGAATGCAAAGAGAATTCAAAGTGAATTTCAAATTTAAGGCCAAAATAGCCCAAAGGAAAACAGAATTGACTTTGAGATTATTCTTGATTTGGCTATTCTTTCCTACATTTTCAAATTCATTTTGAATTAGCTTGGAATTCATAACATTTCTCACTTTGGTAAATAACCTTGAATGTGTTTAGTACACCACAACTTATGAAAGGAACTTAAGATTTTGTGTGTCTGTTTTGCCTTTTTAATGTGAGTTTTAACGACCAAAAAGTATGTATTCTGTTAGTCATGTATCACTTACACATTTTCTGCTCACTTCATATAGGAACTATAAATAAAGTTTTAGTGACCTAAACTCGTTATGAGTATAAATTGTTCTTTTCTATTAAATATAGGGTTAGAATTACAATATTTTCATTAAAATGACATCAAGAATAATTCACAAATACTCAGAATTGCACAAATATTCTTTGTATTGAATAAGAAATAGTAAAATACATATCCATAAATCGTAGCGGTCAGTTCAGCTAAAGCATATTTTTGGCTATGGTGGGATTAGTGTGATCTGAACAAGAAACAGTATCACTGTGCTTAGTCTAAGTCTAGTAATTTGCACCTTCCCAAGCTAAAACACCAAATAAGCTAAAAGCAAAAACTGAGTTTTTGCCTAGGTCTTACTCTGTTATAACATGTGCAGCAGTAGGCCAAGGCTGAGGGAAATAGAACTTATTACTTTAAAGTAAATGCTAAAAACACCCAACAGTGCCATGCTAGACTTCATACTTTTCGCAATCAGCGAAAAGTTTTTGGGGTATCTGACTCTGGTAGTCAGACTAGCAAATGTTTTTTTTTATTAAAATCAAAAGTTCAGGAAAAGTGTAAGGATTACATTTGCTCTCAAAACGCCATAACCACTGCAGCCAGCTGTTGTTGTTTTAATTTGTCGAGCTGTTTTAGGATGGCTTCACAACTTACCTGGTTCCAACTGGGTGGACACAGCCACATGCCCTGCATACCCTAGCTCCACATTGCTCATCTGTGAATGCACTCCTGTATCAGTCCTGCCTAGCTCAGTAAAGATATTGAGCGAGAGAAGCGGGATGTGGCACAGGCCCCCATAAAACCCATATCTTTCTAAATTGGTTCTGTGGCGCCCACTTCAGTGGGCTGTAGTGGTTATGGTCCTTGGAATTCTACTTTGACTTTAACACACATGCTTAGCCGAGCTTCTGATTCCACAAAGATGCAAGTATTGCATTTTCAAATAATGATTGATGTACCTTTCTTATAATGCAAATGTATTCATATTTTACTTCATAGTCAGTATCTGTGTTTGGTGTCTTGAGAAATCATGGCATCTGATATTCTTAAAAAGAATGTGTGTCTTTTCTCCCATAACTCATAAGCTAATGGCTGTCACATTATTGCTTCAATTCCTCAGATCTATATACCCTTCTTTTGGAGGACATCCTGGTTTTGCTTCAGAAGCAAGATGACAAACTGATTCTTAGGTGTCACAGCAAGAACCTGGCCTCCACTTCCGACAGCAAACACATATTCAGTCCCGTTATCAAGCTCAGCACTGTATTAGTACGACCTGTGGCGACTGGTAAGTCATCTAAAGCTCATTTGTTATTTATTTTAAATTTAAACAGGCATATACATTGGTCATTATTTTTATTTGATTACATTTTGTTTAGGAGCCAATGCTGAAGTTTTCTTAAGAGTCGCTGAAGAGCTTGATACATAGATAAAAACATATAATTTTTATTACATGTGTCTTTAAATGGAACAATAATGCAATTTCACTTAACCTCTTTTATTATAAAGTTATCCAGACATTTTTCGTGTGTGTGTTTCATAGCTAAAGAAACAAAATATGTATGTTATGCTTAAAAGAATGAACACATTGCTTAATGTCAGAACTTATAGATTATTTGAAAAAGTTTCTTATTGCTAGCTGGGGTCTTACCCTTCTTATTTCCCAAATTATATGTTTTAATTACAGCCATCAGTCCACAAAGTGTTGTTACAGCACTTCAGCTTGCTGAAGTGCTTTATGTGTAAAGAGCGCATTCCCTTGTTTTTTTTTTGTTTGTTTTCTTCAAGTTACAAAAAGTGCAGATTTCAATAGAAAATACCACTTTTATAAAGTACTTGAGTTACATCCCCTTGGCTGTCAGTCCGACAACTGGTCCTGTTACTTCCTGCCTGTTTAGCTACGTGGAACTAAACTTAAGACGGGCAATTGCCCAGAGCATCTGCCTTGCAAAGACTTTTTATTGAACTGCCCTGTGATTGGGCAGCTTCAGAAAGTCTGGACTGGATTAGTTGGTTGAGGTCTTGAAAAGGCTGCAGACAAATGATCTACAGACTGTTTACACCCAATGAATAAATACATGAATTCACTGGGGGTGTATCTACTAAATAGTGATTTATTTAGGGCTTTTTAGAATTCAAAGTGGCTCTAACCCACACATCCAATCTTATTTAATTAACTGGACACCATGTTTGCCTATTTCAAACTCAAAATTGCTTTTGTTGAAGTAATTAGCCTAGCTTTTTACCAACCTTTCCCTACCTATTCTGTGCGTCCTATAATCTAAAAAGTATGGTACATAAAAATGGTCAAGTAGTATACTTGTGTAAGAACCTGGAATGCATTACCAACAGTACAGCTTCAATATGGCAACAGAATGTGAAAAGAATTTCTGTATTTGAGAATTATGTCCACGTAAATACAGTTAGATGATTTCTAGAGTGAAGATATTTAAAAAGTGATGTTCCGTTGTATTACTCTCTTAAATGCTAATTCGCTCCTTCCCCTCCCTGATTGTAGGAATTGTTGGACTAATTGGAAATTTCTTTACCATTTTCTAACAAGAGGGTGAGCTGACATTTTCAGCACACTGGCAAGCATTAAATAAGTAATTAGTCAAGAAATTAAATTAAATAAGTATCTAGTGTTTTTTTCAGGCAGAGTATAAATTAAGATAATTGAGATTTTATCAACAAACTTTTGTTGTGCAAAGTACATGAAAGTAAACATTTTTATATTCCATTCTGGAAGTGAAGAGGTTCATCTAGAGATCTCCCTGAGCGAACAGCATACCCTTTAATGAGAAGGAATGTATGTTTTTTTTTACAGATTTATCCAACCAATGGGACACTATTTATTTTTACATTTTTTTCTTTCAATTCTGCTTTTTGTTGCCTAAGGTAAAAGCAGCATATGTTATGTAAAACATTGCCATTACTCAGATAATTAGTAGGATTACTTTTTTTAAGTAAGTGGTCATCTCCTAGTGTTTCATTAACTTGCAGCATAATAGAATTTTTTTTAATTATATATATATATATATAGTGAAATGTTTGTAATTTTTTTTTTTTTTTTTTTTTTTTTTTTTTAAATTCTTTATTTTGGTTGTGCACAGGATGAACAAACAGCCGGTTTGTGCCACAACAGCGACATCCGGTAAAATAGGTTAACATTGGTATAACATGTTGTGGTATATGATATACGGGCACATTTTTTTTTTTTTTACGTGATGTTTGGAACAGTAGTTTAGTTTCGCGTTAGTTTGGAATATGGCAGCATAACGCACATGTCATGGAGCGATAGTTAAAGAAGAGACATAGGAGGAGAGCATGGCGCATGCATGAGAATGTACATAGAAGATTGTGCAAGAATAAAAATAAAGTTAACAAGTTAACAGTACTTAGTAATAGTGTGTATGTATTAGTGAGTTGCATGCTGAAGTCTGGGAGTGTGGAGCACTTAGTGATTATGAGGATAGTCGCATCCGAAGTGTATGTGCTATGTTACATTAGGTTAGTGTGATCGAGTTTAGTAAGATTTACTACCTTCTCAGGTGCCATTGCAACTCTTGAATTGCCACAGAAATAGGATAGCTGGTTGTCCTGACTAGGGGGTAGAGAGATTACTACGAGGAGGGAGGGCCCCCCAATTGGTGTCTTGGAGAAGTGGCCTAAACATTGAATTGCAGAGCATAACATAAAAGAGTAACATCAAAGGAAAAGCAATTAAAACTACAACATTTGCAGATAGATACTATATGAGGCATCTGTAGTGTCTAGAGTCCCGGTCAGCCAACCCCCGCAAGGGGAATACCATAGTCCCACTCTGGTGTCGTTGTGTGTCTTGGTCTCAGCTGCTGTTTGTGCTTGTGAGGCACCCCTTTTTGTGTTTGAGTGCTTTCGGTGGTCCTGCTCGGAATTGCCGCTGTTATGAGCTTCATCTCTCGCCGTCCCCGCCTCCAGTAAGGTGCGATATTGTAGTCGTGATATCCGTCGCTGGCTGCAGCTTGTCGGTAAGGGGGACTTGAGTATTCCGTGCTTTTCGCTTTCTCGGTCTTCCGGGTCTGTTTTAGGCTGCCGCTGGTATTCCTGGGAAGGTCTTTCTTCGGGATAGTGCCCCTGTGGCGCCGGCCCTTCAGGTGCATGGAGCCTGTGGGATTGTTAGCCTGCCATTGTGCGGCCACCTGGACCGGGCATTGTATCTTGCCTCTTGTCAGGGTGTCCGGGAGGGGAGGTCGCATGCGTGCCTCCAGCTTCTCCCAAAAGGAGTCGAAGATCGCGGCTAGTCGGAGCTCCGTGTCCGTCACGATGCTGGAGGCCTCTCTATCCGCCGCCATCTTGGATGCATCTTGTATTGGGCTGCCCCGCTGTATTGTTGGCTTGATCTTGTGGTGAGACCTTGTCAAGCTGCCCCTGTTGTCCAGGGAGGACCGGGATATCCCCCGCCGGTCCATAGGGGGGGAGGTAGGAGGCCCGCATGTCGAGGGTACCGCGTGTGACATTGCTGTCGAGGAGAGCGGCCGCCTCTCCCCTTTGCGGTCTCGTGTAGGCCCCAGTAGCTTGTGAGGGTTCCCGGGGAGTGTGCTTCTCGTTTTTGGGGTCGTTGGATGCCCCCGGGTATCTCTCACCTGCAGCATGCCTTTGTTGCCGTTTTAACTCTAGTTTGCCTGGGTATTTGTCACCCAACAGGTCGTTACATGCAGGAGCCAGGTCACTGCACGTCTGTCCTGCTCGGCAGCCAGGCCCCGCCCCCGAAATGTTTGTAATTTTGACCCATAGTTTAACAAATTAATTCAAACTTTCACCATAATTACAAGGATTTTATTTATTTTTAGCTACAAGCAAATTTAGTGATACTGTTGTAAAAAACAAACAAACCTGACAACAATGAAATTACCTGGACTTTGTGAAATTAATTGCTACTTGCAAAGATACATCATAGCAGCAGAGAAATGAAATTCCCTTTCAATATAATAAAGCTTTCAGGAAGAAAATTAGCCATACCATAGTCTGCCAAAACCTCTTTTACGCTTCCCGAAGGGTAAAAAAAAAAAAGCCAATTAAGGAAGTCTTAAATCCTCATTAAGCACGCAAGACTTTTCTAGATAGTAATACATTAATTAAAGCTTGACTTTGCTGGAACATTGAAATAATACACACAAACAACTAAATCATATAATATATGTTGTGTTACTCCATGGACTTGGCAAAGTAGATCTGCAACTTTAAGGAGGGTAGTTAGATTAGACAGGTGTTAATATGCCTTGTTTCTTGTTCCATGCGGTGCTCCATAGTGGTCAAATAAACATTGGTGTTTTGATTAAACACTCATGCCTGTATTTTTTCTTCTTACCAATTCCATGTACTCTTTGGTGGGGGTGGCAGGGTTGTCTTCCTCTTTCTCCTTCTGTATGTACATTTTGTGTCAAAAATGCTAAATAAAGATTGTAAAAAAAAAAATACTGAACTGTTCCCATGTGCCGCAGTGTCAGAGTTAATGTGTACATAAAAAATGCCACAGGGGCTCCAAGTAATACATACCAAGAACCCCGGGGCTAGTCTTTCTCATGGCCCAACTTACCATTAAACATTCCAGCTCCCTGTTCCCCAGTGCTGCAGTAAAGTACATGAAGAATGTCACTAAGAAAGCCTTAAAGTAGTTACTCATTATTATATCTTTTGAAGTGGTCATGGTGCCTGGCGTCATCTGTATGTGCAGAGTTTCAATATGAGTATGGAGTTATGGTCTTTTGCTGTTGGAGGTGTAACTTCATCCCGGCAGCGTCATTTGGGCCTCATTAGGCTGCCAGGAACAAGAGTTTAGGGATGGCTAATGTCAATTCTGTCCACATTTTTATGCACAATATCAGCTGACGCTCTTAGCCAATGAATGGTTCTGAGTGTATTGACTTCAGAGTTATGCAGCTCTGCAAAAGCTGGAAGCTTATCACCAGTGCTGAAAGCCTTGGAGCCTGGCAGAAATCTGGGTAAGAGACTTGCCCCATTACCGGAGTACATGGCCAGGTTACTCCGGACACAATAACTTCAGCAGACTGTAGTGGTTATGATGCTTGGAGTTACCTTTAAGGTTTTTATTACACCATTGTATTGTAAACGCAGAAAATAAAGATTATAGTTTAAAAGTAAGAAATAAACACTTTTTTGTTGTTTATGTCAGTTATTTATATTTGATTCTGCTTATTTCTAGGACTACCCACTTTTCTGGGTACCAATCTCTTGTGTTTTTGGTATTCTCAATGCCAATTTTCACCTAGTTTCCTAGTTGTTCACCAAAAGATTTACAAAAAAATTAAAAAGTAATTTTTTTGAATAAGTAGGCAATTTGTAATATTCCACTGTGGATGTTTATATCAGGACTAGCTGACATTTCAGCTTTCTTTTTTCTATTCTGCAGCCAAATGCTTACCAAGAATCATGGGACTTTGTTTTGTTAATTAATGAGGTTTTAAAAAAAGAAACAAAATCCATCAAATTAAACTTTTCCAAAGATTTATCTTCAAGGCTGCTTGTCCTTCAGTGCCATGCTGTTATACTGGACTTAATTGAAACCCAATTAATTATAATAATACTTTATAACATGGGAAACAAACATAGCAGAAGGAAAACGTGCTACCTTACAATGTTAAATCAGAGCTTTTAATTCAAAGCTGGTTGCACATGGCTTCATAGAACAGCCTCTTGCTGCAGCAACAGCTAGACATCCGGTACGAACATTACCATATCTTCTCTTTTAAATGTCACAGATTCTCTCTAAACCCATCTCTTTTCTTTTCACAGATAACAAGGCTCTGTTTGTAATATCCATGTCAGAAAATGGTGCTACAATTTACGAGCTGGTTGCAAACACTGTTTCTGAAAAAAATGTGTAAGTTGTCTCCCCTTTAAGCCCTATTTCTCATGCTGACATACGGTACACAAGGTACTCTAACACCATTTTATTTTAGATTGGTTTTTTCTTCTTTAATCACTGCATCTTAAGCCCTTAAGGATTTTGATCTTTTCCCTAAAGTCCCTGTGCTAATATGGAATGTCCTGCATGTTTTTCATTGTTATGATGTATTACTACATCACTGGTTATTAAGCTGTTAAGGCAATACCATTCGGAAATGATTTATCCTATTAAGGTAAGACAGTGCCCTGAACCTTCAGGCATCAAAACAACATCATTACGATTAAGTTGTTATGGTGTCCAAAGTGTTCCTTTTAAGTTGCATACTTACACCCAGTGTATATTCCCTCAGCACTAATTCAAGTGAATCATTGATGGAGGTTTTTACAAATGGGATTAAAAGCAGACAGGAAATCCAATCTTTCAAGCAGAAATTCCAACTTTCAACATGAAACATTGGCTGATTTGTATGCTAAGCAATTTTGTTTGTGGAAGAACACTCTTGTGCTAGATAATTTAAGTTATTAACCAAGTATGGGCCGAAAATTCATGTCAAAATCGGACTCCCTCAGTCCGAACTGCACACATTTGTTACCTGCAGTACTGGCACTTTTGTGCCACACTTGAAGCAGCAAATTAGGCAAAGATTGTAGCCACACTCATGGTATCCCAGAAAATATCACCAGGCAGTTCCATGAAAAGGTATGGTTTGTTCATATTTAATTTCATAAAAGCAGAAAAACAGACCACAGCAAGTGCAGCTTCAAAAAGCTGCTAATGAAGTGTCGGTAGTTAATGCGAAACGCATCCAGTTTCCCTAAAGTTCTTTACTCCCAATCCCCTTCCCCTATTGTGGGAGTCTTTTATTATCTTTTCAATCTCTGTGAGGAATACAGTGTGGGCGTGTGTCTTCAAGCTATATTACACTATATTATCTAGTTACCACTTTTACATGCTCTCCTTGTTTTTGCTGGGGTTTTTTTGTTTTTGTTTTTTGAAACGTTTATCCTTTTTACCACATTTGTACATATGTGACAAATCAAAGTGGATTTATAATTTTCAGAATAGTAATACTGGAAAAGTCAGTTATGCTTTCAGTTAGGCTACTATGGACTTACATTTGAAAATAACTTTGAATTCCCACTTTAGTAAATAGCTCTGTATTTTGCAAAATGGCATATGGTAACATACTCTACCAAAAATCTAGAGTTACATTTCTTATAGTTTTCCTTTAATGGCAATTTTTGTGCACAACAATAACGTTTTAGAAAGTAAGATAATTTTGAAAATTGGCAACACTTGAATTTGCACCTTCACTAACTGACTTGAATTTCTCCTCAACCCAGATGGCAGGACCTGATAGCAAGGATGGCTGCTTCAAGGAAGGTGGAGGATAATAGGCCAGTAATTCCTTTACCGACCGTTTCCACAGCGATCACTAGTGTGTAAGTTGTGAAAGGAAAATGCAAAACTTCAAGATGAAATGTTATTAAATATAGCTACATGAATGTATCGCAGTGTGCTAGGCATGAGAGTGCTAAAATATTAATGACAGAGCAGTGGAAACATGAACTTTGTGCTGAACCCATGCATGTTATCAGACTTTGTGGCATATAGAAACAATTGGCGTTAATAGGTTAGTGCAGGCCAGTCGTAAGTGACATGTGTTTTTACCGAGACAAATGGTGGTAAATAAAAGAGTGGAATATTTGAAATGTGTAGACAGTTGAAGGATCGGTAAACAAAATGGAGCAAAGAGAAGCATTGGGAAGGGAGGATCAGTCTGTCTTTTAAGGTTCTTAAAGTATTCACTGCTGACACAGCCATCTTACTTTTTTACCATTAGTGAGGAATCAGAAAATGGGGACCAGCAGAAAGTGGACACTGTATGTACTCCAGACAATACCTCCTCCCTGCAGTGTTCAGGTATGTATTGCAAATGTAGCTTTTGACTACAATCTGAAAACTTGGAGATATACTGTATAGGATAGTAACATAATTATTTTAATGTTGCTGTTCTAGAAATAAAGCATTTTCATAACAAGGACACCTTGCACTAAATGAAACCCTGTTCTCAGTTATTTCTATATATTCTATTTCACATAGGCAAAGACCCAGACACTGAGGCAGTAGTTATGCCTAAATATTTTTCTACACCTGAGACACCTGAAAATGACGTTTCACAAACTACAGGGCATGACACATTTAATCTGCACAAAATGGAGTCACTTCCCAAGCCAAGTCCTGCCTCTTCTCACCATTCATCAGAGCACCATCGAGCCCTGGATGCACTCCACAACCGTGAGTAGAATTCCACTCAACAAAACATTCTTGTTGCACATAATGCTGAATATTTTCAATGGGGAAAAAGAGACACAATAACCAAAGCCTCTGAAAAATTTTACTTTTTGATTTAATTTGTTACTATCCTAAACTATGTTAAAATTATTTTTCCTCTTGTCATATGCTCATACTCATATGCAACAAATGGCATAGTAATCACAAGGGCAAGCAATCAGAACCAAAGAAAAAAAGGAGAGAAAATTAAATAATTGAATTAAAAGAGAAGGAGCCACAGACCCTGTGTATGTATAAACAACTTGCCAGTTTGCCCACACCTTATTAAACCTAGGCATTACTTTGATTAGTCTATATGACATTCGTTCCTACCATCTTGTATATGTTGAAGATTCCAACACCATCTCTTTATTAGTGGGCTCTGATTGTTTTCAAAGCAGTACAATATTATGTTTAGTTGCTATAAGTGTAATGTAAGCGAATATTAATTGGTACTGAATATAATCTAATTAGGTTTTACAATACTGCAGAGCCATTCATTTCTGCTTAATTCAGCTGTTACTTTTTTTTGCAGTTGGCTTACTGAAAAAGTTACTATTACAACAACTAATGCTCGTTCAAAAGGAAGAAACGGAAAACTTCCAGCGCTTCTGCAGTCGAAAGTCTCGTGAGCATGTAAGGAAAAGTGAGAGCCAGCTGAGAGCAGTTCACAATCGCCAGCATAGGGGAAGTGATGATCTGTACTCAAGTGCTGCGTCCCATTTGGAAAAAACATGTGCAGACAGACAATATGACTATAGTGCCACAGAGCTTGTTGGAGGAGCTATTGATAGTGGTTGTGAACCTGTTTTTGATGCTCAGGAGCCTCACTTTGAAGAGCACGCAGAGATTCAATGTAAAGCAAAAAATACAGAAGAAACACAATTCAGGATTTCAGGTTAGTTTTCAGTGTCCTAAACTGGGTTGAATGAAACTGGTTTCAATGGCCATCTCACAACCCGTTCTCGTCATGGGGAACATTTCATCTGCATAGATGATATAAAATGTGTAGCATTTGAAAACTATTCTTATACTTCTTTTTTTGTCAAAGATGTCAAACAGACAAATACATTTTTTTTTTTTTTTTTTTTTGCAGGAAAGTATCTGATTCTGGATGGCTATGAGAAAGTACAAGAGAGCTCTACAGATGAAGATTTCTCTGGCACAGACCTTTTAGCGCAACGCACCCCACCTGATGTATCAGCTTCTTCTTCTTCACATGTTGGTGAAAGACTGGCAGCGCCCATCAGTGAGCACCTTTTGCCTGAGCCTTCTTCTGACGTATTTAGCCACATGCTACATTATATAGCAAATATTGAGTCAGACCTTCAACAGCTGAAGGTGAGCACTGTAAAAACACAATGTACAAACTTTTTTTTTTTTATTGAAAAAAATATCAGTCTGGCACGGGCTTGTAGAGAGCTCCATGAATTATGGAAAATCAGTCCTGTCAATTATGTAATGTGCATATTAAAACCCAACGTTCCCTTCTCTGGAAGTGCCGTTTCCTCGTTTTCTTTCTCTAGTAAACTCTGGCATGACTAGAAAAGTGGAGGTAATGTCCGTCCATACAACTTCAATGTTTAGGGTGACATCACCCTATGATCTGTGCTTGGTCATGCAGTCTTTGGCATCTTCAGAGACACGCAGTACTTGCACAGTAAGTCATATTGTGCTACAAGGTTATGGGCAGATAGGCATAGAGTGTACATTACAAAGTAAGAATTGTTGAAGTTTTCATTGTTCATATATTTCACTAGTAACCATTCTACTTTAAAATAAAATAATAATGCAAGAATATATGTTGGCAAGAGAAATCTATCCATTAAAATAGGTAGCTGAGCAGATATTACACCTCCCTGTATGTATATATTTAGATATTTTTTTTATTTTTTTTGGTGGGTTGGTGGTTCTATATTCATGACAAGATATGAATGCAAATTTAGTTGCAGTATCATAAAGGCTCCTGTTTTACATTAAGAATAATAAAGGAATAAAACAATAGTAACAAAGGAGCACAGATTATTGCCAGTCCACCTACACATTGGTACAGTACCAGGAGCAGGTGGTCTAGAGCAGGACTTTAAAAGCATGTATTGTCCAAGGCATATTCACCAGGGGTGAATTTCTGTTCAGTGGGACTGAAGTACCATTTGCCAATGGCTAGTGGCAAGTGGAAATATTGAGCCCTGCTCTAGAGTAATTTGTGCGTTAGATATATTAAGTAGGAAAGGAGACACCGCCCTCACCACATCAGTCTTACAGAAACCTCCATTGTCTTGACCTACAGCAATTCTCCACCAACCTCCAAACTCTCCTTTCACCCATCTCAAATCTCACCTGCCTGAACACTGCAACCTCCCTCTACAACTCCACTATCTCCTCTCAAATAGACCCCATGGCACCTCCTACACTTAAACGCACTAAGCGCCCCAAATTATAACCCTGGCACACCAAGCTGACCCGATACCTCCAAAAATGTTCCAGAACTGCAACTACTGAACGCTACTGACTTCCTCACTCTGCGTCTGACTTCCTCCACTATAAATGTATGCTGCTCTCCTACAGTCTGGCTCTTTCCTCTTCAAAAGAAAACTATTTCAATACACTCATAACCACACTCTCCCGCGAGCCCAAACGACTGTTTCATGCCCCATCCAACTTCCGCCCTATCTCGCTACTGCCGTTTGCCGTTTGAGAGTTGTGCATGCGAGATTGACAGACCTAGAATACAACTCTGCTTGACCCACTTCAATCTGGATTCCGCGCTCGTCACTCTGTTGAAACTGCTGTGACCAAAGAATACAATGATCTTATCACTGTTAAATCCCATGGCCACTACTCTATCCTAATTCTCTTCGACCTTTCTGCTGCTTTTTACACGGTTGATCATCAACAGCTTCGTCTACGAGATACCGCTCTCTCCTGGTGCTCTTCCTAGCTCTCCCAGCGCTTATTCAGTGTTTCTTACTTGGGCTCTGCCTCTTCTCCCCAATCACTCTCTGTTTGTGTTCCCCAAGGGTCTGTCCTTGGTCCCCTACTGTTCTCAATCTACACTGATTCCCTTGGTAAACTCATCAGCTCATTTGGCTTCCAGTATCATTTCTATGTGGATGACATGCAAACTTATCTGTCCTCCCCGGATTTCTCACCACCCCTCTTGACTTGTGTCTCTGACTGCCTCTCTGTTATTTCCAACTGGATGGCTGCTCATTTCCTTAAACTGAACCTGTCCAAAACAGAACTTCTGGTCTTTCCTTCCTCAAGTGTTGCTACTCCCTTGTCTGTGTCCCTCCAAGTCAATGGTACTACCATCCACTCTACCGCTAAGGCTCTCTGCCTAGGTGTTCTCTTTGACTCCGACCTCTCCTTCACCCCTCATGTCTAATCAATCGCCAAATCCTGCCGCTTCCATCTAAAAAATATTGTGCACATCCGACCCTATTTAACGCCTGATACGCAGAGGTGCTTGTCCATGCCGCTGTCCTCTATCGCCTTGACTACTGTAATCCACTTCTCAGTGATTTTACGTGTTTCAAACTTGCCCCGTTACAGTCTATAATGAATGCGGCGACGAGGCTCATCTTCCTGACCTCCCACACCCTCCCCCCTTTGTCAGTCTCTACATTGGCTTCCCGTAAGATATAGGACTCAATTTAAGATCCTGATACTTGCCTATAAATCCCTGCACAATGCTGCTCCGACCTACTTATCCTCACTATTACAAAAATATGTCACATCTAGGACCCTACGCTCTGCTGGAGACCTACGTCTAACCTCTGTTCGTACTCCTACCTCTGACGCTCACCTTAAAGACTTCTCTAGGGCAACACCGTTCCTATGCAACGTCCTTCCCCTCTCTGTTAGACTTTCACCCAATCTCCACTCCTTCAAAAAAGCTTTCAAAACTTATTTCTTTAGAAAAGCATATTAATTAAACTGTGAACAGTTTTCCCTCCCTGCACCCTGATTCCTCTCCTGAAACTTTCATCAAAACAAAACTATAAGTCCTCAATGAACACTATCCTGGCAACCTACTTTTCTACTCTACCCTTACCTTTTGTGCCACTATACCCGACTCCCTCTAGCATCTAAGCTCATTGAGCAGGGCTCTCAATCCCTCTATTCCTGTGTGTCCAACTCGTCTGGTTACAAATTCTTGTTAGTTCACCCATTGTACAGCGCAACGGAACTTGTTGGCGCTTTATAAATAATAATAATAATAATAATGAAACCTGTTGGGTAAAGAATAAAGTGTTGGTAATGTGTGTAGGAGGCAGTAAAGTGCTTGCTCCCCAATTGTTCAGATGACACTTTTAGTGCTTCCCCTGGTATTACATGAAGCAATCCATAGCTCCACTTTAGCCATTGTATCATTTGAGGCCAGGCTCCAGGTTGCTGGAGACTGAGCATGTCTGTGAGTAAAGCATTGAGTAGTGATGCAGGACCTGGCACCCATGTGCTCCAGACACAATAACCTTCCTAATCATCTGAAGTGGTAATGGTTCCTACAATACCCCTTTTAAAGTTTATGCAACATACAGTTCCAGTCTCCATAAGGCACAACCATAATGTAATGAGTTAAGGTTAACGGCAATCTCAAATTTGTTGAGTTTTCAGAAGGCAGTGCCTCTGAATTGCCTAGAAAGAAATAGAAGTAGCCATATTTTAACAGCATGTTTGCTGACTTCATCAAGACATACATGTTAGCCTGCACTTACAAATCCAAATAAGAGAAATACCTCTCAATGCTTTGTATGTAATCACTGGTTTGGGTGAAACTAGAGCCAAAACACCCTTAAGTTGTAGGTACTTTTTCTTTTTTGTAACAGTATTATTCATACGCTCAAATGCCTGGAGGTGGACCTTTTAGTCCGTTTTCAATCTCAATACTGATCTTTTGTCTTGTAGGTACTTGAAAGTCATTACCACGCACTACAAAACAGACTGGCAACCGCAGGCCGTTCTGACCCAGGCGATCCTGGTAAGATATACCATTTTGATCTGAACTGTGATCTTGTCAAGAACAACTCATTTTAATCCTCTATTTTAAGGGCAGTTTTTCAGTGGGCATCAAACAAACTAAAAGGAAAAAACATGTAATTCTATATGCATCATAATAGTTGTTTAAATGCCTCCTTTTTTTTTTTTTTTTTAAACAAACTGTCTTTAGAACTGCTTTTCTCTCTGTACTTCATATTGCCCTTTTTGCAATGTGTGTGTCTATATAATATTTATATTGCCTAACTCCTCCAAGATACTATTGCTGTAAGCAGAACTAATTTTACTTGCATCCCATGGCATCAGTGTCTTGTGTAATAGTCTAGAGAAATAAGTCTGCTTTACTTTATGTGACATTGTGTTTAAAATGTTGCTTAGTAAGGATTAAAGAGATGTCTATTATCTTCCAGTTTATACACCACTCTGCTTTGATATTGTATGTCAAAAGCTGTATTGTTTGAAGGCATACTAGAAAAAAAAAAAAAAAAACAATTTCAGTAATTGAGCCATACTTCTTTAGTGGTATAATTTGCCTCCTACAAATCAGATGCTTCTAGATTGATGAGCTGTTTTATGGGCTAATTTGCTCTCATTTAAGGTTTGACTTACTTATCAGCAGAAATAAGTTGTGAACAGGAAAACATTGTGACCAGCTGTTTAGGATTTCATGGAAGGTGAGCTGGAAAAATGAGATTTTTCACGGAGTTCAGGAAGCCAAGTTGTACTTCACAGGTAGTGAGGAGACTGGTAGAGCAGTGTATGTACCATACATGATTCCACTTATGCTATTCTGCTTCAGGTCATAAAGTCCTAGAAGATGTGGGTGCAACAAAATACATTACTGTCATTGTTAGACAGGGTCGATACAAATCAATGATTTAAAAATATATATATATATATATATATATATAATAAATTTTACTTTTTTTTTTTTTTAATATGAAATGCTTTTTGAGGAAAAAATCTAGATAGTTTTCTATTTGAGATACATTTTATGGTCCAAAGGTTATCATCATTGTGAAATTGGGGTTTGTTTTTAGTTATGTACATTAAAACTGTATATTCATGTAGTGTTACGTCCAATTTTTTTGGTACATTAAGTCTAATAATCCATTGGTCAATGTCATGCTTTCACAAAGATTTCTGTAAGATTATTTTGGACAGTTTTTCTATCATACATCTATTATCACAGACACTTGGACTTGGCATTCTCAAAACTGTGCATTTGTGTCAGCAGAGATAGCATATCTCTTCTTCACAACAAATGTTATAAAATACTTTTTGCTCAGTTTAGAAAAATACCTTGTGATAATAAATCACATTAAACACAAATAATAAAAGTAATTGCAGTATTCTAAAAATGAAACCTTTTCATTTGGTTGTAAATATTAAGAGTTTAACAACCAGCAAAATTAGTCTTTACGTAGAAAAAAACAAGATTTAAATTCAGTCTTATTGACTAATAATTTAAATTGTCATTTAAATCAAATTCAGTCTGTTGGCAAACCAAATGTCATGGTTTTGTTCTTGAGGGAATCCAATCTTGCATGCTGTGTCACTAAGCCCTGAAATTGTATGCCATTTTTTTTTTTTTTTTTTCAAAGTCTACTTAGGCCTACAATTTGTAATTCCCCAGTTGCATAACAGCAGGCCTTGGTTTAATGTATAATCCTGTTATCCTTAAAATTGTAGGCTTTTTGGCATGTTTGATGTGGAAAAGTTCTTTTAAGCATAATGAAAGCATTATGTAAAACAATATGGTAACTAGTAGTAATTAGCTCAGTTAAAATGAGAACTGTACATCTGTAACATCTGCATTATTAAAAATCACCACCTTTAACTTGTATTAACATTTTTTCATTACAAAATAATTTTTTAATACTAATTTTTATTATATTACATAACCCAGTTCAGACAAGACTTTTCTATGCTGTTACAGAGGACAGACCTTATAAAAAAATGATTGATGGGAGCTAAGATGGAGGCATCCTGTTGCAGGAAAAATAAGTGAAGATTTTTACATTTAATTTTATTTTTCACACCTCACTAATACATATTTGTTAAAAGGACAGAAAAGCAAACACCTTGTATAAAAAAATCTGTAAAGTGACAATATCCCTTAAAAGAAGAATGTGTGTAAATCTAGTGTGCTTTCTTAAAGGGACACTATAGGCAACAAAAGCACTAGCTTAAAGAAGCAGTATAGTGTCAGGAATATAAACATTTATTCCTGACACTATAGGTCTAATAGCAACATTTAGGTGGCCAGCCCCCTTTTTCCTCGTTAAAAAGGTATTTCACTTATTGTTTTTCCAGCGCTGCAAGTCTCCACCGCAAGCTTCGGCTCCTTGACTGAAATCATGCTCTATACATCAAAACTGCTTCATTAAGCTAGAGTTGTCTTGGTGCTTGTAGTGTCCCTTTAATAAAGAGACATAGGATGAATTCTATTTACGCAGATGTTTTTCAATGTTTGCAAAGGAAATTATTGTGCATATTAAAATTATTGGATTCATGGATACTAATAGGACAGGAAAAAACAAGCACCTAAGCACTATTGCCTCAGTTTGGGTCTAGTGAATATAAAATACTTAGAGAAATTCAAAAATACCTATGAATTAATGGGACATGGTTGTTTTCACTTTAAATTTTACTGGCAGATGCCATAAGTGCAGTGGATTTTCTACTCAATGACCATGATGTTTGTTCCGGTTGTACTATTAAAAGCGGCCAATTCGAATATTGCTTTGATTTAAAATGAGCTGCTTAGTGTGTTAGTCTGTGTATTTTCTTACATGGCATTTTGCAGGAAGATATGCAGACATTTAAATATTTTATGTTCTCAATCTGCTATTTCAAGTAGAAGTTACTGATATTAAAGTATTACTGACTCATTAAAGATAGTTTATGGCCCATTTTAGTTCCACCCCGCTTGTACATGTGTGTTTTCTTACATGGAATTTTGCAGCACTGGTACTTACTACTTAAAGCTGTATTTTCCTCCACTCCACAGGACTGGCAGACATGAGGGTGAAGTTTTAGATAGACTCAGGCTAAAAGTTCAGTAACCCCCTACAAATTCCCTGGTATTTGTCTGTCCTTCTATTTGTTTGACAGAAAGTTGACAGGATTTGTTTTATTTTGTGCAGTGATGTGGGTGGCCTTTGTTCTGAGGGCAATGGCCACCAATTTTCTAGTTGTGACTGTTGTTCTCTGTGTGAAGCTGCCTTCATTTTATTGAAAAAATGAAAGTCGAACCTAGTGTGTGGTCTACCCAGGCAACAGCATGTAAAATAATAGTAAAATTAGTTCTGCAAATTAATTAGATCTTTCCCTGCGTCAAATGGATCTCCTTTGTACTGGAGAAAAGTAAGCTGCTATAGTAATCAATTTATTGTGGGTGGTTTCCTAAGCAATGTCTACAGATAAACTATTTTGGCCTAAAATTTTAAATTTACTTAATTTGAATTTACTTACCGTTCACACTTTAGTGACTAATCCTGGCTGAATCCTTGTAAAAGTCTCATAGAATACCTTAATATAAAAGGTCAAACGTAGCAGAGGTTCTTAAAAAAGTGATGCCTGTTTGGTGTACGATAACCCATGGGAAAATAGATATATTTACTTGAGGTTGACTGTCTCAAGTGCTGTCATTTCCCTCCGGAGTACTTTCTTGCATCTTTCTTGAGCCTTCACCATTGTTTTTCTCGCATGCATGTTTGAGAGTGCAACACAGATGTATAGAAAATCCCACAAAATCGCCCAGTCCATTATGTGTTGGTAACAAGACCCCATGCCACTTGAGGATGGAAGGTATTTTAGGCAAAGACAAAACAGAAAATATTTGACATCCTTTTATTTAAGTGGCAATATGCACTGCCACTGTATACGTGCGGGGGGGAAAAAAACTTTTATTAACATGCAAATTCTCATTTCCTCATTATCAATGACAGTACTAACTTTTTTTTCCAATAATTTATTAACTTATCTTGGTGTCTTAAGTTTTGTTTTCATCATAACGGCCAGTTTGTCTGTTTACTGAATTTGTATGCAAGCCAATTTAGTGTCCTAAATTTATGTGAACTCACACTCAACTTTCCCTTTCCTGGCTACCCAAAAAAACCAAAAGGTCAATTTTCAAATACGGCCACTGATACATTTGAAGAAAAAAGTATCTAGAATCTTGTTGTTTTTGATCCCTGAATACCTTGTTTAAACATTCTTTTTATTCCCACAGATCTTGCAAAGCTACTCACCGATAAGGGTTAAGCGGGACATCGATGTTCTGATTTGTGGAATCTCAACTTAATGGAGGAATCTGATTGAAATATCCCATTCTAACTTGGGGATGCGTATATATAGTCTGAGCTCACTTTGCAGCAAACGCGCAATACAGCCTCCCACCTAGCTCATGATCCACATTAGCACACCAAATGTACAGAAATGTGTGTATAGGATATAAAAATGATTTAGCCATTTAAAAGAGAGCAAAAAGAATGAGAGATGTATTTATTTGTCTTTGACGTGAGGCATGTTTTATTTTCTTAATGGTTTTATTGTTACAAACACTGTTTAATCTCTTCATAGTTTAGATGGGGTGTGCAAATATTTTTCTCCTTCTCTTCCACTTACAAAACTGAAATAAGTGCATATTGCTCATGTTGAAACTTGTCATTGGATACCTATACCCTCCCGCAATTGTGTGGAAAGGTTAAAGTGTAACTAAGCATATTAATTGTATTCAAAGTCAGGCAGACATTGTAGTCATCCTTATCTATTACATGAGCACGATATATGCATAACACTACACAGCTAACGAGGCATCAAATTCTTGAAGCAGGCACCAGAATTTATTTTATGTTAAGGGCCAGTAATAAAGTTGCCTGAATGCTTATCTTTTTGCACTGACATTGCCAAGCTTGTACAAATGCATTTTACATTTGACTTCCTCTATCTCTTCCAATCCTCAAAATGGCCACCAGCATTTCCACATTTGCTAACTAACGTTTCCTATAACACTGCCAGCTACAACCTGACAGACTGCTGAAGTTATGACCGCTTCTCTAAAACTATTCACAAATGTTGCACAGCAAGTGGCTTTGGGACCAGAACATGCCAATTTGCTCCATTATTTTCATATAAGAGAACAAATCACGTGCCAGCCAGTGTTTTTAGCTGGTCTACATATCTTCTTACCACTTGAGGACCTTGCTGTTCAACTTTGCTCTCTATAGAAGTCTGTTCTTCAGTATTGTCGTAGAAAAACACTTTTGCAGACTAAAAGATAATGCAAACCTACAATCGCTACATTCTCTTTGTGTCATGCGTAGTAATTCAAGTTCTACTTTTGTAATGAAAGTAACTTTTTTTAAAAACCATGCAACGAGGTATCAATCTGTCCACCAGCTTACAATGTGTATCGTGTTAACAGCCAAAAACATGCATATCCAGTTATTGTTATGCTTACATTGCCAATGTTCACACACTACTATGACTAACTTTCCAGGTTGCAGCTGTTGGTTCTGTGGACCTTGAAATGCTGGTGTTGGTTGATTAGACTAATGGAAAAGAATAAGTACCTACCCTTTGCACTGTATGGACTGGTTATTCACAGCTCACCTAGCTGTGTGTTTTCCTGTATAGGGAATTTTCAGCATCCTTTCTGACTTTTTTAATATTTAAAAAAAAGAATTCATCCTCCATTTTATTGACTGTATACATGATTAATGTATTGTTAACAAAAGCTAAATCCAAGATTTGAGAGTATTCTTTAAAAGAATTGTCATAACATTCATATCCTGTATTTTTATCGTCACGGATGGTTGTCTAAAATATATATATTTGTCCAGCTTTATGTACGTGGAATAGCTCTCTCTATGCATAATAGCTTATAAGGGTGTATGTATCTGTAATGAAATATCTCTCATTTAATGATATTTTTGGAAGGGGCAGTGGGAAGTAATATTCTGATATTAAATAAGCTTAAAGAAACATTAGTTCTTTTATTTTCCTACCTGCTGCTGTTTTAGCTTTTGCTATAAAATCCCCAGAAAAAATAAACAAGACAATCTAATGAAAATTGTAAAATCTACAGAAATATGGCTTTTTTTTTTCTTTCTTTTATTGTGAAATCAATGCCTGTCATCTATATAATTGAGTAAATACTGAAGACTCCTACATCCAAGTTAACATGAAAAAAAGTTAAAGGGAACTGTAACGTCAGTGGAAAATCACTTATAATTGTGCTAACCTTTTTTTTATGAGATGCTCTGTGTTTTTTTAATTTGTGTTTAAAGATTTAGCAAGTGACATCACAATCCAATTCAGTTCAGGCACAGCCATTCCAAATGAGGAGGAGAAACATAAATATTGTTTCATTTCTCCTTTTCTCAATATGTTTAATCTATGCCAACTGCCACTTTGAGCATCACAATTGAGGGGGTGGGAGGGGGGGAATCACTATTACTACTATAATCAAAACATTTGTATTTCATATGTCCACTCTTAAAAGAAACAAGCAAATGGTTCTGCAGTGCTGTTTTACACATTACACAGTTAAATATATTTTAAATGGGAACCGTCACTTTCCAGGAATTTTTCTTTTATGTTTACGTATCCCCTATAATTATAAGTAAATTAATAAATGCAGTGTTTGTGTTGAACTATGTACCGATATTGTCTACCTACCATTTTAGTTTAATGTTGCATTGCAGAGAAGAACAAACATTCGCTCATAAGCCTTCAAGTATAATTCAGGAATCATTCTTCCACATGAGAAACATTTATCTGCAGGGCTCCGTTATGTACCACTGAATCCCAACAGATCAGTTGAAAATTAAAGGGAGAGAAAGAGGGATGTGATGTCATTCTTGGTAGTGCAGAGACTGGGTATTTGACCATTTTTATTTATCTATGTCACAACCACTGTATGTGACTGAAGTTGTGTTTTTGCTCCTGTGTTAAATAGTGCAGTATCAGGAATACCTACCTACACAGGGTTTTTGAAAAGGATTAGCAAATAAAAAATGTAAATGTATGTAATTTTTATTTGTTATATAACAACAAATCCTATATTTGTTTGTATCCGGATAATAGTTGATCCAGCACGCCTGATAGTATCACACCTAAAGACTAAGGATAACTTCTTACCTGATCTTAGAATGGCCGGTCTTAACGTACCAGAGAATAGTCAGAATACTTGACGGGGTCAGGGACACAGAATGAGACACAATGATGGGGAAAGCCAAAAGTCAAGGATACCAGAAATAAGGGAAGTCAAAATAAAGCCAATGTCAAATACCAGAAAAACACAGGAACACACTCTCGGAAAACCAGCTAGTGGAAACAACGAAAGGGCTCTGACCAAAAGGTAATTTGGGTTTAAATAACCCTCTTGAGGCTGTAATTGTCTGTCTCTGGCCTCGGACCCCAAAATGTGCGTGCGCGTCTATGCCGTGAGGTCGCACGCATGTTGACACCATCTTTGATGTTGGCGAAGGTACGTTTCGTATGAAAGCCGGAACCGTAGCGTCCGGTGTCTCTAGGAACGTTATACTTGCTGGGGACCGGAAAGGAAGGAGATCGGGCAGCGGTTTGCCGCGATCAAGATAAGTTTACATCTCTGTCGGTGCGGCTGCTACCTTTATGTTCGGCCACGCCGGCAGGGAGCCGTGGCAGTTTGCTATCTATGCATCCTTTTGTTTTAGATGCATGCTGAGTTAATATTTTTAAAGTAGGGGGGCGGGGCCTAGCCGTCGAGCAAGCTGGTCGCACTACTCCTGAGCTCCGAGCAGGAACCTGCAAAAAAGCAACATAAATCTAATATATCGTGAAGAAAATACTATTGGGGTGCACCAGCAAATCGGCGTTACCCTGAAACACATTTAGGCGACCAGCCGGGCTCGGCGAGCAACGTTGAAGCTAACACACCGTGGAGGCCTACCAGCGGATGCAAGCGTGGGAGAGGCGGCCGACCTCCCTGCGAGCAGCCAAGCAGGAAACGCTGGGAACCCCGTTTCCCCCCCTCGCCGGTGAAGGATATCCCGGCACAATCGTTATGCATACAGACTCGACGAGACGAAAAAAGGAACCAGGGAACTCACCGGATCCTGTCTCACCAAACTACTACACAGCCAGAGCTAAGATGGCGGCTGCCATGCCGACGACATACGACCTACTAGACAACTATGAAAAGCGGCTGGATGAACTCTTCGGAGCCTTGTGGCAAAGACTGTGGGGCAGGGGGACGTGGACACCTGTGAAAAAGAAAGCGACCACCAAGCAGCAGACCTTGACACCTAGTGGCTCGTACCACGAGGCTGATGGGCCGCAGAGCAGGCGCCTAGGCCCCAACCCACGGAAACCCAGGCATGAAGGAGCCGGCTTGACAGTAGCACCCTGTCCATTACTGCCCACCGCACGTTGCCACCCATCAGGATCGAGAGCCCAACCAACGAGAAGACCAAGAGGCCGGCGGCCCAAGAGAACGGCAGCCACTGTTAGGCAAAGGCGTTCTAAAAGTGGGCCCTCCCGTAACCTATACAGACGGGCCGCGGAGGCCACCCTGCGCCTCACCACTCGGAGTATCCAGCAGCCCCCAACGGACTACCTACAGGCCTCATCCACACACCGAGAGATCGACCCTCATTGTGGCGGGCAGGCAGGCCTACACAGCGACCCAAGGGGAGACAACCACATACCAGCAGCTGGCGTGGGTTAAGTGACTCTAGTGAACTCTACATTAACTGCCCTACTTATGCCGACCTACTCACTATTAGTTAGCTTAGCACAGTTGATTTTGCCTTATAATTTTCTATGACTCAGCCATAATGTGTTCCCTGGCACACCTTTAAGTTGCTTCTTGAAACGTGATGTAAACCTAAGTACCAACATGATTTATTTTTGCCCTAATTGTCTATATGCCTACTTTATACCAAACCTCCTCAAACATATGCTAAGATGTAGCTTAGAATTGTTTTCTCTTATTTGTATAGCTTTAAGTACCAAAGCAGTCAGGAAGCTTCAGACAAACCTACTCTCAACTTGATTGTTATCGCATAGGCATATCTACTTAAGTAACTCTACCTTTAAAAATGTGCATGTTTCTCAAGGCCACTGTTTAACATACCTATGTTCCCATATTACTGAACGCTGTTGTGGCACAAGTTTATATTCTGTACCCACCCGCACTACAAAAATAAAGAATAAAAAAAAATATATATATTTTTAAAGTAATTAGTACTTAGTGACGTTAGGCTAAATAAAATAGTCTAAGAACAACAAAACAGGCCTGCTCGTTCTGAAAGTAAATAACGAGAACAAATTTAGTGTGCTGTTTTGGTGATCTCTGATGGGAGTGGAGCTAAACCCCAATTGAAACATCTTCCTCAACTAGAGTCACTCTTATATATCAAATAAATACAGGAGTTAATGTAATTAAAAAAAAAAAAAAATACTAAACAACTAAAATACTTTTTTTTTTTTTTTAATTCTTTATTTTGGTTGCGCAGGTGAGTACAATAACAATACAGACGCCACAACAGCGTGCACATGTATACCAAACATTCAGAACAGTGGCATGGGCATTAGCGCATTTTTTGTTTTTGTTTTTGTTTTGTTTGATTACAGGCTTATTTCAAAAGTGGAACTCACAACAGTGGCAAAAACAGTCATATATGATAGAAGTTACAGGCTTTATAAAGTCAGTGTTAAACACCAGCTTAGACGTTATATTAAAGGCAGGTAAGTAAATACGTCAGGTCAGATAGTCCGGCAGTATAAATGTTTAGAGAGCGGGCTAGTTGTCACAGTATGTTAGTTAGTTCCTAATCTTTCCTGCCTCAATTATGTTAGTAGATATGCTATAAACTTGCAGGTTTTCATAGTTGTACCAGTAGCTAGTAGTCAGGCGTGCTCAATTTTGGGGGATCTGATCTGTAAGCTCATTGAAGCACAGCCTCGGTCTGAGTGCAATGATGGTTAAGTAGATTAGGCCAGGATATTCAAATGAAGTAGGTACGGTGTAACGAAAGAAAGTAAACCCCCCCCCCAAAAAAAACCACAAAAGACATTTTGCCTGCGTTTGTGGCATACTGTCCATTATGCACGGTTGAAACTTCAAACACACAATGCGCCTTAGGGAAGGTCGAATAGTGTTACATAGGCTAAACAAGCTAGGCAGGCTAAACAATACCAGAATGATTATACGTGTACATTTCAATTCTGTACTATTTAAACAGTACGTTGTAAAAACAAATCATAACTTTTCTATTATTTGCCTGTCGCAGGGATGTAAGGCATAAGAAATTAAAATTAAAAATTGGCGGGACATAGTCCTCAATGGCTGCATAGGTGTTGTGGCATGACAGCAGTCCAGGCCGCCGTGCGGCAGTGAGAAAGGGACAGGCAAATGCGAACAGTAAGGCAGTTGTATCATGAGCAGCTTTAGTGGTTGGACAGTCCTCTCCCAAAGGATCTAAAATACTTTTTTATTAACATATGGTGGTCAAACCTGGAAGTGTTTCACATATACAAATGTTGCATTGATTTCCTCCATGACTTCCCAATAGTATAGGTGACCTGAAATAACTACTCATGATTATGTGTGACGTGATTTGCCTGACTTACATTGAACATTGTTACCTAGTTTGCTGTCTATAACAATTCCCAAATCCTTCTTGTGTGTTTTTATCCCTAATTCCCTACCATTTAGGGTGTAAGTTGCTTGTGCATTCTCTACCCCAAAGTGCGTAACTTTGCATTTATCTACATTAAATTTAATCTGCCATTTGAGTGCCCAGTCACCTAATCTATTTAAATCACTCTGCAGCGAAGTATTATCCTCCTGACATTGTATGACTTTACAGAGTTTTGTGCCATCTACAAGCACTGAATCATGACTTTCAATGCCTATTTCAAGATCATAAATAAATATGTTGAATAGAAGTGGTCCCAGAGCAGAATCCTGAGGGACATCACTTACCACTTTTGCCTAGTTCAAAAATTTCCCATTAAAGGGATTCTATAGTGTTAGAAATACAAATCTCTATTTGTAGTTGCACTCCTCCCTGGCATATGTAAAGAAATAAATGATTTGAAATACTCTTTATTCACTTACCTGATTCCAGCGCTGATATCCCTCAGCTCTCTGCCTCTTCCAATGTTATCTGACTGGAGGACCTAATGCGCATGCGCAGCAAATGCTGCGAGAACATTAGCCCCCCTCCCCCGCCCCCCATAGGAAAGCATTGTCTCAATGCTTTCCTATAAGTATTTCACTGACGCTGGATGTCCTCATGCAGAGCGTGAAGATCTCCAGCGTCGTTAACGGAACTCTGTTAGAACCATGTAGTGCCTCTAGTGGCTGTGTGATAGTCAGTTTTAGAGGAAGTTTTAGTTTTGCTAAATAATAATGGCAGTTTAAAAAAAAAAAAAATGCACAGGGTTGACACATGAAGAGTTCTGCCCATACATTCACTATTCTGAAATGTGCACTCAAAGACAGGACTGCCCATAATTTTGCTTATTACATTTTCTATTTAAGTTTTTTTTTACTGCTGAGAATTTAATTATCCTTACTTTTTGTGTGTGCTTAAATTTTAGCACAGGTTATATTTTTAGTGGCAAATCTCTATACTCTTTTAGCCATTGTTCTACCCAAGAACAAGAATTTTCATCTAGAGCAACTACTTTTAGTTTGAACATTATCCTATTGTGTTGAACCATATTGAATGCCTTGGCACAATCCAAGTAAATCACCTCCACTGCAACACCCTGTTCTATATTTCTAGCTACTTCTTTGTAGAATGCTATCCTCCTTGCCTCTTCCTCGTGGTTGCCATCTGTTTGTGGAACCCCCCTAGGTACATGTAGCTGTTCTCTAAATGTTCTGTTTGGCCTTCTGATACTTGAACTCCTTGTGTTTTGATCATCTTCCCTCTTTTTGCTATCATCCACCAACACTTCTTTATTCCCAACAATATTTCAATGTCCTTGCTGTGTATCCTAGTTAGTGTCACGATTACCGATCAGCAGATACACTGTGCAGCACTTCCTGGTTCACTGATCAGGGCCCGCATATGCTTATGATGTCACCCACACCTGTGTTAAAAGTAAGCTGCAGGTAATCTCAAGTGCTCACTCAATTTGTTTAATTTTGTTACCAAGTGCCATCTGAGCTCCCTGTCTTACCAAGCTGTGTATCAAACCTCTGAACCTCCAAACCGACCTTGCTGAATTCAATACTCCCTTGAAACGGAACATATTTTGACTACTCTCACCTCTTTACTATAAACTGATATTGCTGAACTACAGACTTCTTAAACACGGAAAGGACTCTCTCTAATAATATAATCTCCACAAACAAGCTTAGTTCTTCTGTTATACTGGGAATTATACTGGGTGTTTTGTTCAAGTCATTCAGTTTAATCCTCTCAAAGGGTGTATCCAGTCAATACTAAAGTCAGTTCACTGTGCTTCTATATTCCTGTATTCAAATTGCAACCTGAATATCTCCTGCACAACTCCTGCAAATATACTTCTTGTTTATACTCTGCATATCATTCTATTGAACATTGTTTAAGAATTCAAATAAGGATCTGCTAACTAATGATTGAATTGCTACTAAAGGTTATTCTGTTATACGAATACCTAAGCAATAAACCACTTACTTTAAATAGTCTTAAAAGTGACAGAATGTCTTTATTTCTAAATCTGCAATTGAGTTCCAACCAACTTTTATTCCTAAGTATTGCAGTTAGGTGGATCAGTGAGTCAATGTCCCGCTTATACTTGCCATACAGTTTGATGTCGTCTATGTAGAGTAAGTGGGTAACGGTAGCTCCGCTCTTGAATCTGTATCCACACTTCTTGATGATCTGGCTGAGGCGATTGAAGCCTGTGCAGAACATCATTGGGGATAGTGCATCAACTTGGTATATGCCAAATTTGATGTTTATGTGTGTTTTTTCCCGGACTTGACGTCTAGAGTTGTTTTTCACTTGCCCATCGAGTTCTTGATGAAAGCTCTTATTGTCTTGTTGAAATTGTATAGAGCCAAGCATTACAGTATACATGCATGTGTCATTGTTTCATTGGCTTTCTTGTAGTCAATCCAAACTGTGCACAGTTTTGTCTATCTGGTCTTAAACTCCCACATGAGTGCTTTGTCTACCAGTAGTTGGTATTTTGATCCTCTGTTGTCATTTCCAATCCCCTTCTGAACATTGCTCACGTATTTACTCATATGCGCATCGGGTTTGGAGGCTAAGATGCCTGACAGGACCTTTCATGTTGTGAGTAGGCAGGTGATTGGTCGGTAGTTGTTCCCTTGTGAGAACCCTTCATGACCAGTATTGCTCTGCCTTAGTTAGCCAGTCATTGTGGGAGCCTTTTGTTAGTAGCTGGTTCATTTGTGCTGCAACACACACACACACACACACACACACACCTTGTCAACAGTGACATTTATCATTATGTGATTACCTTACTAAAGTCAGAGCAAGATGGCATAAAGGAAAGCTTGGGAAAATAAATTGGGTAAATGTTGGGAAAGCTTGCACTGTCCAAACATGCTTGCATATTGACATTGGGAGAAATGACAGGTGGGTGAGCTCTGCAGGAAGACTTCATCATTGATACAACTTGCATCACTGTCCATAATGTGTGAGTCTGCCCAAAAAGGGAGGCAGTCCTACCCACTGAATGGGCATGTCAACCTTGTGTCTAGCTCAACAGCATATACCACATAGGTACTAATAATCAGTTAGGATCTTTCTCCTCTTATATGGTATATCCAATAAACTACTAACACTGTTTGCACCATAATTAATTTAAATAGGCTGTGATAAATCTATAACACATATATTGATTTATATTACATTTGCACCCAGGGGGCTATAGTTTAATAAGAAAAAGGTAAAGAAAATACCATAGAATAGAAGAGAAATATGAAACATCTCCATAAAATAAAAAGACTCAAACACTTATTGCAGTGCTTCATGTGCATTTATAAAGCTACTTACAGTATTATAATAACATTTATATATAAACAGGCTCAAAAAGTAAAAATCTCTGTAGCAGTCAGAGTCACCTCGAGTTAAAGCTTGGGAATGATGCATGACGTTTCCTGGAGATGTATAATTCAAAACACACAATCGGATGAAAAAAACCACTAGCAACGCAAGTCCTAAAGGTTCTTGTACTTTATTGAAAACATGAATCGATAGAGCATGTGGAAGATCCCTTGAACATTTTGACATATTTTGCTCCTCAGGACTTGTACATGAGCATATGGTCATGGCCTAAAGATAATAATTAGTCAAACTGTCCAGAGGATCTCTCTGCTTCCATTATATGGTACACTCAATAAACTACAAAAACTTGTGGGAATTCAGTTACTGTGTATTTTTCTTGTGGATTTTTTGCAAATCTTCAGACATTAGTATTGATAGTAAAGATCAGCTTTCACTACTAATTCAAAAAGCTTCACAAGCGGACATGATTTAGGTTTGGCAGAATTGATCATGACAAATACTAAATTAATGAAAACAATAAGCAGTGTATTGTGGTAAAATGAAAATGGAAAAAAAAGTTAAAGGGACACTCCAGGCACCCAGACCACTTCTGCCCATTGGAGTGGTCTGGGTACCAACTCCCACTACCCTTAACCCTGCAAGTGTAATTATTGCAGTTTTCATAAACTGCAATATTTACCTTGCAGGGTTATCTCCTCCTCTAGTGGCTGTCTACTAGACAGCCACTAGAGGGCACTTCCGTGTTTATAGCACATGAAACACTATGTGAGGACCTCCAGCGTCGCTGAAATCCCCATAGGAAAGCATTGAAAGCATTTTTCAATGCTTTCCTATAGGGAGGTCTAATGCACGTGCGCCGCATTGCCGCGCACGCGCATTAGGTCTTCCGCCGGTGGCCGCGCATGCTCAATAGGTCTCCCTTGCCAGATGACGTCGGCAGGGGAGGAGCATGGGCGGACCCTGACCCAGAGCCGAGGGACATCGGCGCTGGATACAGGTAAGTCGCTGAAGGGGTTTTAGCCCATTCAGAAACTTGGGATGGGGGGTGGGAGGGAGAGGGGACCTGCAGTGCCAGGAAAACGGTTTGTTTTACCTGGCACTGGAGAGTCCCTTTAAGCTAGAATAACCAAACTGTGACTATAGCCGAAAATTTGATTCTTTCTCAAATCAGAAATTGTTGCCTAAGTTTTGAGATTTGAATGTGTTGGTTGAATTATTCCACACTATATTACAGGACAGCTTCACTCGTTACTCTGAGGAAACATTCACTCCAGTTCTTAACTCAGAACAGTAGCAATAATACAATTAACAAATAAACCAGCAAAAACCTTCTCATCACATTTACTCTTTTATAGTGTGCCCACAGCTTCAGTAAATGCCTTTGTCCAATATAAACCATTATTAGTAGAGTCACCATCTAGAATGTATGCTAATCTGGTTCTGGTGATAAATAACAATACAGACTTATATTACAAGTTCAGCCGGTGCCATTTGAGAAGAATTTTTATAAATATTGTCATCAAAATAATGAACACCAGCTTTAATAACCTCAGGGCATCTTCAAAATATGATTACCTGGGGTAAATTGTTTTCAGGAGAAAAGACAATATAGAAGATAAGTGGAATATCTTTGATGTTACAGACAGTGATACAATTATCAAGCTGTAAACCCTGACTAGAGGGAAATTAAAACTAGGGTAGTAGAAAGAATTCAAAAATATGTAAATACCATTTTAAAGGAACACTATAGGGTCAGGAACACTATAGGGTCAGGAACACAACCATGTATTCCTGACCCTATAGTGTTAAAACTACCATCTGGCCCTCCCTAAATATAGTAAAATCTTACTTGTATTCAAGTCTGCAGCTACTATCTCTGCCCTTGATCTTTCCCATAACATAGGCTGTGACTGTCAAGGAGGCAGATCAGGGTCAGAGCCAGCACAAGTAAAACACAGCCCTGGCCAATCAGCATCTCCTCATAGAGATCAATTGAATAAATGCATCTCTATGAGGAAAGTTCAGTGTCTGCATGCAGAGGGTGAAGACACTGTATGGCAGTACTGTCCCATGTGGAGTTATCACTAGGCTGTAATGTAAACACTGCATTTTCTCTGAAAAGACAGTGTTTACTGCAAAAGGCCTGAAGGAAATGAATATACCCACCAGAACAAAAACAATAAGCTGTAGTATTTCTGGGGGCTATAGTGTCCCTTTAACCCCTTAAGTACACATGACATGTGTGACATGTCATGCTTCCCTTTTATTCCAGAAGTTTGGTCCTTAAGGGGTTAAATATGTAAGTCAGGTTATGTTTATTTACAAGACTGACCAAACATGTTATAGTGAAGCTCAGCTCGCAGGCCCAAAACATTTCAACTTTTGAACATTTTAGCCCATCTTCCATACCTCATGTTGTACAGTGGATGAGAGACAATAATACAATGGCTTCTATGTAGCACAATTACCCAACTTTAACTTACAAACATTCCTGTTCTGTGGTTGCTCTTGTGACAAGATGTGGGAGGATGAAAGTGTGGCTCCAGGTCATTACAGAAGATGTTGACCCAACCACCTTTTTATTTATTTTATTATCGCCATTTATATAGCGCCAACAGATTCCTTGCTCCTCTTTACCCAGCAACTACTTCAAGAAGTCAAATTGTAATCTCGTACAACTACTATCATAAATGACTTGCCTCTCACACTACTCCTTAAATGGACCCTATAGTGCCAGGGAAACAAATGCTTTCCTATGGGAATCTTAATTGACGCTGGATTCAGTGAGGACGTCCAGCGTCAGATAAGTGTGATTTACTCAGTGTAAATCGCGGAATCGGCCTCTAGTGGCTGTCAGGGAGACAGACACTAGAGGCTGGATTAGCCCTGCAGTGTAAACATAGCAGTTTCTCTGAACTGCTATGTTTTCAGCTGCAGGGTTAAAACTAGGGGGACCTGGTACCCAGACCATTTCATTGAGCTGAAGAGGTCTGGGTGCCTATAGTGGTCCTTTAAATGGAGGAAATGTTCTCATGTGACCAAAAAAGTTAAATTGAAGTAAAGTGCAAAGTAACACTGTTCTGACTCACTGTCCATAGAGAGAAAGAAATCCTAACCTAAACAGCTACAAAAAACACAGGAAAATCCTTTCAGGATATTTAACTGTGAAGCTTCACCTCTTGAGGCTTCACACGGGACCTCAGACTCTGGATGGAATGCCAATAGATTCCATGTGAGCCCATGGGATAGCATATGGTCTTAAATAGCAGAATTAGACCCTGCAAACCAACTGTGTCATTGCAAACATAGATAAAGGGACATATTTAGTATTACCTAAGGAAGAAAAGTGCATGATCTTTACCCTTTTGAGCTTAGTTTGTTTAACCCCTTAAGGACCAAACTTCTGGAATAAAAGGGAATCATGACATGTCACATTTAGTGATGTACCGAACTGTCCGCCGGCGAACAGTTCCCGGCGAAATTAGCGTGTTCGCGTTCGCCGCGGCGGGCGGACACATGCGCAGTTCGATCCGCCCCCTATTCGTCATCATTGAGCAAACTTTGACCCTGTGCCTCTCGGTCAGCAGACACATTCCAGCCAATCAGCAGCACTCCCTCCCTTCCACACCCTCCAACCTCCCTCCCAGCATCCATTTTCGATTCATTCGGAAGATGCATGCTTAGTGAGAGGAGGGAAAGTTTAGCTGCTGCTGATTAGATAGGGAAATTGATAGCTAGGCTAGGGTATTCAGTGTCCACTACAATCCTGAAGGACTCATCTGATCTCTGCTGTAAGGACAGCACCCCAAAAAGCCCTTTTTAGGGCTATAACATCAGGCTGCTTTTTTTTTTTTTTCCTGTGTAATGTAATTGCAGGTGCCTGCCTGCCAGCTTCTGTGTGAGGTTCACATTGGATACTGTGCCTATTTGCCCAGTGCCACCACTCATATCTGTTTTAACAATAGGTTAAGCTTTACATTTAAAATAAATATTTTTTTTTCACTGTAATAGAAGAGCAGTTGCCTGCCTGCCAGCTTCTGTGTCAGGTTGGATGCCTTGCCCATTTGCACAGTCAGTGCCACCACTCATATCTGTTTTAACAATTGGTTAAGCTTTAGAATTTAAATAAATATTTTTTTTCACTGTAATAGAAGAGCAGTTGCCTGCCTGCCAGCTTCTGTGTGAGGTTCACATTGGATACTGTGCCCACTAGCCCACTGCCACCACTCATATCTGTTTTAACAATTGGTTAAGCTTTAGATTTAAAATAAATAATTTTTTTTCACTGTAATAGAAGAGCAGTTGCCTGCCTGCCAGCTTCTGTGTCAGGTTGGATGCCTTGCCCATTTGCACAGTCAGTGCCACCACTCATATCTGTTTTAACAATAGCTTAAGCTTTAGATTTTAAAGAAATCATTTTTTTTCACTGTAATAGAAGATCAGTTAGTTGTCTGCAAGCGTCTGGGTGTCAGGCCTACTTCAGCGTGTGCTCTGCAGACCTGTGCCAGCGTGCTTTGACAGTTGCCAATCATATCTGGTGTCTCTTTAGCGTGCTTTTACAAAGAAAAAAGGTTTCCAGTGTAAGCTAATAGCAGACAGTCAGTGTCCTTCAAGCGGCTCTGTCAGGCCTTCCTTCAGCGTGTGCCCTGCACAACCCTGCCAGCGTGCTTTGACAGTTGCCACTCATATCTTGTGTCTCTATAGCGTGCTTTTACAACCAAAATTTTGTTTCCACTGTAATAGAAGAACAGTTGCCTGCCTGCCAGCTTCTGTGTGAGGTTCACATTGGATACTGTGCCCACTAGCCCAGTGCCACCACTCATATCTGTTTTAACAATTGGTTAAGCTTTAGATTTAAAATAAATAATTTTTTTTTCACTGTAATAGAAGAGCAGTTGCCTGCCTGCCAGCTTCTGTGTCAGGTTGGATGCCTTGCCCATTTGCACAGTCAGTGCCACCACTCATATCTGTTTTAACAATAGCTTAAGCTTTAGATTTTAAAGAAATCATTTTTTTTTCACTGTAATAGAAGATCAGTTAGTTGTCTGCAAGCATCTGGGTGTCAGGCCTACTTCAGCGTGTGCTCTGCAGACCTGTGCCAGCGTGCTTTGACAGTTGCCAATCATATCTGGTGTCTCTTTAGCGTGCTTTTACAAAGAAAAAAGGTTTCCAGTGTAAGCTAATAGCAGACAGTCAGTGTCCTTCAAGCGGCTCTGTCAGGCCTTCCTTCAGCGTGTGCCCTGCACAACCCTGCCAGCGTGCTTTGGCAGTTGCCACTCATATCTTGTGTCTCTATAGCGTGCTTTTACAACCAAAATTTTGTTTCCACTGTAATAGAAGAGCAGTTGCCTGCCTGCCAGCTTCTATGTGAGGTTCACATTGGATACTGTGCCTACTTGCCCAGTGCCACCACTCATATCTGTTTTAACAATTGGTTAAGCTTTACATTTAAAATAAATATTTTTTTTTCACTGTAATAGAAGAGCAGTTAGTTGTCTGCAATCGTCTGGGTGTCAGGCCTACTTCAGCGTGTGCTCTGCAGACCTGTGCCAGCGTGCTTTGACAGTTGCCACTCATATCTGGTGTCTCTATAGCGTGCTTTTACAACCAAAATTTTGTTTCCACTGTCATAGAAGAGCAGTTGCCTGCCTGCCAGCTTCTGTGTGAGGTTCACATTGGATACTGTGCCTACTTGCCCAGTGCCACCACTCATATCTGTTTTAACAATTGGTTAAGCTTTACATTTAAAATAAATATTTTTTTTTCACTGTAATAGAAGAGCAGTTAGTTGTCTGCAAGCGTCTGGGTGTCAGGCCTACTTCAGCGTGTGCTCTGCAGACCTGTGCCAGCGTGCTTTGACAGTTGCCACTCATATCTGGTGTCTCTATAGCGTGCTTTTACAACCAAAATTTAGTTTCCACTGTAATAGAAGAGCAGTTGCCTGCCTGCCAGCTTCTGTGTGAGGTTCACATTGGATACTGTGCCTACTTGCCCAGTGCCACCACTCATATCTGTTTTAACAATTGGTTAAGCTTTACATTTAAAATAAATATTTTTTTTCACTGTAATAGAAGAGCAGTTAGTTGTCTGCAAGCGTCTGGGTGTCAGGCCTACTTCAGCGTGTGCTCTGCAGACCTGTGCCAGCGTGCTTTGACAGTTGCCACTCATATCTGGTGTCTCTATAGCGTGCTTTTACAACCAAAATTTAGTTTCCACTGTAATAGAAGAGCAGTTGCCTGCCTGCCAGCTTCTGTGTGAGGTTCACATTGGATACTGTGCCTACTTGCCCAGTGCCACCACTCATATCTGTTTTAACAATTGGTTAAGCTTTACATTTAAAATATTTTTTTTTTTCACTGTAATAGAAGAGCAGTTAGTTGTCTGCAAGCGTCTGGGTGTCAGGCCTACTTCAGCGTGTGCTCTGCAGACCTGTGCCAGCGTGCTTTGACAGTTGCCACTCATATCTGGTGTCTCTATAGCGTGCTTTTACAACCAAAATTTTGTTTCCACTGTAATAGAAGAGCAGTTGCCTGCCTGCCTGCCAGCTTCTGTGTGAGGTTCACATTGGATACTGTGCCTACTTGCCCAGTGCCACCACTCATATCTGTTTTAACAATTGGTTAAGCTTTACATTTAAAATAAATATTTTTTTTTCACTGTAATAGAAGAGCAGTTAGTTGTCTGCAAGCGTCTGGGTGTCAGGCCTACTTCAGCGTGTGCTCTCCAGACCTGTGCCAGCGTGCTTTGACAGTTGGCACTCATATCTGGTGTCTCTATAGCGTGCTTTTAAAACCAAAATTTGTTTTTCACTGTTATAGATTGAATAGCAGTTACTTGTCTTCAAGCGGGTGTCTCAGGCCTACAGTGTGTGCTCTGCAGAACTGTTCCAGTGCACATTGCCAATCATATCTGGTGTCTCTATAGCGTGCTTTTAAAAACAAAATTTGTTTTTCACTGTTATAGATTGAATAGCAGTTACTTGTCTTCAAGCGGGTGTCTCAGGCCTACAGTGTGTGCTCTGCAGAACTGTTCCAGTGCACATTGCCAATCATATCTGGTGTCTCTATAGCGTGCTTTTAAAAACAAAATTTGTTTTTCACTGTTATAGATTGAATAGCAGTTACTTGTCTTCAAGCGGGTTTCTCAGGCCTACAGTGTGTGCTCTGCAGAACTGTTCCAGTGCACATTGCCAATCATATCTGGTGTCTCTATAGCGTGCTTTTAAAACCAAAATTTGTTTTTCACTGTTATAGATTGAATAGCAGTTACTTGTCTTCAAGCGGCTCTGTCAGTCCTTCCTTCAGCGTGTGCTCTGCAGAACTGTTCCAGTGCACATTGCCAATCATATCTGGTCTCACAGTAGCTTGCACGCATAGTACCACTAATCCCCCAAAAAATGACAGGCAGAGGCAGGCCACCCCGCAGGGGCCGTCGTGGTCGTGGTGCTGTGATTCCCTTTTGCCCTAGAATAATGCCCAGTTTTCAGAAGCCACGTACCCTGAACTTGAAAAGTTCTGAGGACTTAGTTGACTGGCTAACACAGGACACCCAATCTTGTACAGCCTCCCCTCGGAACCTTGACGCACCATCCTCCTCCAGCTTAGCTTCAGGCACCTCTCAAGATAGCACTCACCCACCTGCCGAGTTGGAAGCAGGGGGGGGTCGTCGCAAGGAGCAAGTGGCACAGTCAGACAGCATGCATCGGCACCCGGGGTCAGCCCGACAGCACGCCAATCAACGCATGCTGTGTCCACCACCAGAATGCCGTCATTGCAGAGCTCAGCAGTGTGGCATTTTTTTTGTGTGTCTGCCTCTGACAACAGCGATGCCATTTGCAACCTGTGCCAAAGGAAACTGAGTCGTGGGAGGTCCAACACCCACCTAGTTACAACTGCTTTGCGTAGGCACATGATCTCACATCACAAACGCCTATGGGATCAACACATGAGTACAAGTAGCACGCCTACTCTAAGCCGCCATCCTCCTCCTGGTCCAGCATCTTCAGCCACGTCAACCACTGCTGTCCTTCTTGCCCCCTCTCAACCATCCGCCACTCCGTCTCCCGCCTTGAGCAGTTCCCGCTCATCTGCCCACAGTCATGTGTCTGTCAAGGACATGTTTGAGCGTAAGAAGCCAATGTCACCAAGTCACCCCCTTGCCCAGCGTCTGACAGTTGGCTTGTCCGAACTATTAGCCCGCCAGCTTTTACCATACAATCTGGTTGAGTCTGAGGCGTTCAAAAAATTTGTAGCTATTGGGACACCGCAGTGGAAGGTACCCGGCCGGAATTTCTTTTCACAAAAGGCAATCCCCAACTTGTACTCGATTGTGCAAAAGGAAGTCATGGCATGTCTGGCACACAGTGTTGGGGCAAGGGTCCATCTGACCACTGATACCTGGTCTGCAAAGCATGGTCAGGGCAGGTATATCACCTACACTGCGCATTGGGTAAACCTGCTGACGGCTGACAAGCAAGGAATGCGTGGCATTGCAGAGGAGTTGGTGACACCGCCACGAATTGCAGGCAGTCCTGCTGCCACCTCCTCTACTCCTCCTACTCCATCCTCTTCCATAACCTCCTCGGCTGAGTCCTCTTGTGCCGCTGCTTCTTGCTCCACATCAACGGCACCCCCCCAGCTCCCCAGGTACTATTCCACATCCCGGATACGGCAGTGTCACGCCGTCTTGGGTTTGACTTGCTTGAAAGCAGAGAGTCACACCGGACAAGCACTCCTGTCCGCCCTGAACGCACAGGTGGAAAAGTGGCTGACTCCGCAGCAACTGGATATCGGCAAAGTGGTGTGTGACAACGGAAAAAATTTGATAGCGGCATTGAAGTTGGGCAAGTTGACACATGTGCCTTGCATGGCACATGTGTGTAATCTGATCGTACAACGCTTTGTGCATAAGTACACAGGCTTACAGGACGTCCTGAAGCAGGCCAGGAAGGTGTGTGGCCATTTCAGGCGTTCCTACACGGCCATGGCTCACTTTGCCGATATCCAGCGGCGAAACAACATGCCAGTGAGGCGCTTGATTTGCGACAGCCCTACACGTTGGAATTCAACACTCCTAATGTTCGACCGCCTGCTCCAACAAGAAAAAGCTGTTAATGAATATTTGTATGACCGGGGTGCTAGGACAGCCTCTGGGGAGCTGGGAATTTTTTTGCCACGTTACTGGACGCTCATGCCTGTAGGCTCATGCGTCCTTTTGAGGAGGTGACAAACCTAGTCAGTCGCAGTTGTGTGTGTGCGTGTGTATGGCTGTCTACCTGTGTGTGTGTGTGTGACAGGGTGAAGATTTCTTGCACATGGGTGTGACAGGGTGAAGATTTCTTGCACAGGGCGCCCAAAGGCCTAAGGCTGGCCCTGCGCATGGGTCAGTGGCTCTGCACCAGACTTCCCTCCAACTGATCAAAGTTAAAGGATTTCAAGTGGACTGGTTACAATTACAGGGCCTCTAAAGAGTCCTGTATTGTTATTTGTCGTCACTACCTTCCCGCGTCGGGAGTGGGTCATTTGCGCCCCTGCTGCCTTCCTTGCATGTGGTAGCTGTTTGTCAGGGATTTGTCAATCCATATCTGCCAAGTGACCCTATGTAAGGGTAACAGTCCCTATTCTGCTCTGTGTCAGTGTGTATCATGGTCTCTGTGGACAGGGAACAGTCTCTATTCTGCTCTGTGTCAGTGTGCATCAGGGGTTTTGAGGACAGGTGTCAATCCATATCTGCCAAGTGACCCTATGTATATCTGCTGTCAGTACACAGGAAAAGTTTAAATATTTCTTGTTCTACGTTCTCTGCAACTCCACGCACCGACTCATCCAATACGTGAAGATCTGGGGTTTCTCTGACTCTCCTCAGTAGTGTATCAAACAGAGTCTGCACTGTGGTAACACGGACATCTTCAGGACATAACTCAACTATTTGCAGATAGGCAGTCTGCAGCTTCTCTTTTTCACCTGTTCTCTTCTTTCTCTTATGCGTATTCTTGTCTATATGCAGGTGGTCTCTTGCCTTTCTTTTAACCAATTCGTTCCTTCCATATGGTTTCAAAAGATCTCTGGCATCATTACTTTCAACGCAAATAACGTCATCATAGTTAGTCTCCTCATTATTCACCGGGAAGAGAGTGTTTGCACTGACTACCCACAGCATGCTCTTGCCATTGCCTACTCCACCTTCAACGACAGGGTGCAAGTCCCAAGGAGAAGGATCATTCACTTTATTATCTGTCTTTATTTCACAAGTAGTGCCTGGAACATCCTCATGGGTCACAAGATGTAAATCTGGACTAATCTCAACCCCAGGGTATGGAAAATCATCAATTTGAAATTTTTAGAATAATCCCAGTGGGCTGCCACATTCTTCCTCCTCTGATGGTATTAAAGTTTGCAGAGATTCACTATGGGGTGGTGTCAAGCATTTTGGAGAACAATTAAGCATCTCCATCCCAATACGTTTCAGATGTCCTATCAGCTCTTCCACCCTATGCGATACTATGGGCAGGCAGAGGCGGCTCTAGACTTTATGAGGCCTTAGGCGAAACGCAAACATGAGGCCCCACTAACAAAAAAAAGTGTCACATATACACATTGATGCACTGTCTACCTGCGTATGTGCCTGAGAGTGTGTCTGACAAAGAGTATCCTTGTGTGTGTGAATGTATGTCTCTGAACATGTTTGCGTTTTTGTCTGAGACCCTATGTGTATGGGGTAGCTGCTTGAAGTGTGTTGTGTGTATGGGGGGGGGGGAGAGGCGGGTGATGGTGAGAGGGGGGTGATGGTGTGGGGGTGATGGTGAGAGGGGGGTTGATGGTGAGAGGGAGGGGGGGTGATGGTGAGAGGGGGGGTGATGGTGAGGGGGGGGGGGTGATGGCGAGAGGGAGAGGGGGGGTGATGGCGAGAGGGAGAGGGGGGGTGATGGCGAGAGGGGTGATGGCGAGAGGGAGAGGGGGGTGATGGCGAGAGGGAGAGGGGGGTGATGGCGAGAGGGAGAGGGGGGTGATGGCGAGAGGGAGAGGGGGGTGATGGCGAGAGGGAGAGGGGGGGTGATGGCGAGAGGGAGGGGGGGTGATGGTGAGAGGGAGAGGGGGGTGATGGTGAGAGGGAGAGGGGGGGTGATGGTGAGAGGGAGAGGGGGGGTGATGGTGAGAGGGAGAGGGGGGGTGATGGTGAGAGGGAGAGGGGGGGTGATGGTGAGAGGGAGAGGGGGTTGATGGTGAGAGGGAGCGGGGGGTTGATGGAGGGAGGGTAATGGTAATGTAAGAGTGAGAGGGGGGGTAATGTGAGAGTGAGAGGGGGGATAATGTAAGAGTAAGAGGGGGGATAATGTGAGAGTGAGAGGGGAGATAATGTGAGAGTGAGAGGGGGGATAATGTGAGAGTGAGAGGGGGGATAATGTGAGAGTGAGAGGGGGGTGATGCTGAGGGTGGTGGTGGGGGGTGATGCTGAGGGTGGTGGTGGGGGGTGATGCTGAGGGTGGTGGTGGGGGGTGATGCTGAGGGTGGTGGGGTGGTGATGATGAGGGTGGTGGGGTGGTGATGCTGAGGGTGGTGGGGTGGTGATGCTGAGGGTGGTGGGGTGGTGATGCTGAGGGTGGTGGGGGTGGTGATGCTGAGGGTGGTGGGGGTGGTGATGCTGAGGGTGGTGGGGGTGGTGATGCTGAGGGTGGTGGGGGTGGTGATGCTGAGGGTGGTGGGGGTGGTGAGGCTGAGGGTGGTGAGGGGTGTGATGCTGAGGGTGGTGAAGGGTGTGATGCTGAGGGTGGTGGGGGGTGATGCTGAGGGTGGTGGGGGTGATGCTGAGGGTGGTGGGTGGTGAGGCTGAGGGTGGTGAGGGGTGTGATGCTGAGGGTGGTGAGGGGTGAGGCTGAGGGTGGTGAGGGGTGTGATGCTGAGGGTGGTGAGGGGTGATGCTGAGGGTGGTGGGGGGTGATGCTGAGGGTGGTGGGGGTGATGGTGAGGGTGGGGGGGGTGATGCTGAGGGTGGTGGGGGGTGATGGTGATGCTGAGGGTGGTGGGGGGTGATGCTGAGGGTGGTGGGGGGTGAGGCTGAGGGTGGTGGGGGCTAGGGGTAGTGAGGCTGAGGGTGGTGGGGGGGTGATGGTGAGGGGGGTGTTGCTGAGGGTGGTGGGAGTGAGGCTGAGTGGGGTGATGCTGAGGGTGGTGGGGGCTAGGGGTGGTGGGGGGTGATGGTGAGGGTGGTGGTGAGGCTGGGGGTGGTGATGGTGAGGGTGGTGGGGGCTAGGGGTAGTGAGGCTGAGGGTGGTGGGGGTGAGGCTGAGGGGGGCTGGGGGTGAGACTGAGGGGGGTGATGCTGAGGGTGGTGGGGGTAGTGGTGAGGGGGGTGATGCTGAAGGTGGTGGGGGTGAGGCTGAGTGGGGTGATGCTGAGGGTGGTGGGGGCTAGGGGTGGTGGGGGGTGATGGTGAGGGGGGTGATGGTGAGGGTGGTGGGGGGTGAGGCTGAGGGTGGTGGTGGCTAGGGGTAGTGAGGCTGAGGGTGGTGGGAGGTGAGGCTGAGGGTGGTGGGGGGTGAGGCTGAGGGGGGCTGGGGGTGAGACTGAGGGGGTGATGCTGAGGGTGGTGGGGGTAGTGGTGAGGGTGGTGGGGGCTAGGGGTGGTGGGGGGTGATGGTGAGGGTGGTGGGGGCTAGGGGTGGTGAGGCTGAGGGTGGTGGGGGTGAGGCAGAGGGTGGTGGTGGCTAGGGGTAGTGAGGCTGAGGGTGGTGGGAGGTGAGGCTGAGGGTGGTGGGGGGTGAGGCTGAGGGGGGCTGGGGGTGAGACTGAGGGGGGTGATGCTGAGGGTGGTGGGGGTAGTGGTGAGGGTGGTGGGGGCTAGGGGTGGTGGGGGGTGATGGTGAGGGTGGTGGGGGCTAGGGGTGGTGAGGCTGAGGGTGGTGGGGGTGAGGCTGAGGGTGGTGGGGGGTGATGCTGAGGGTGGTGGGTGGTGAGGGGTGATGCTGAGGGTGGTGGGTGGTGAGGGGTGATGCTGAGGGTGGTGGGGTGATGGTGAGGGGGTGAGGGGGGTGAGGGTGGTGGGGTGAGGCTGAGGGGGATGATGCTGAGGGGGGGTGGGGGGCGAGGCTGAGGGTGAGACTGAGGGGGGCTGGGGGTGAGACTGAGGGTGGTGGTGAGGGTGGTGGGGGCTAGGGGTGGTGAGGCTGAGGGTGGTGGGGGTGATGGTGAGGGTGGTGGGGGGGTGAGGCTGAGGGTGGTGGGGGCTAGGGGTAGTGAGGCTGAGGGTGGTGGTGGGGTGATGGTGAGGGGGGTGATGCTGAGGGTGGTGGGAGTGAGGCTGAGTGGGGTGATGCTGAGGGTGGTGGGGGCTAGGGGTGGTGGGGGGTGATGGTGAGGGTGGTGGTGAGGCTGGGGGTGGTGGGGGCTAGGGGTAGTGAGGCTGAGGGTGGTGGGGGGTGAGGCTGAGGGGGGCTGGGGGTGAGACTGAGGGGGGTGATGCTGAGGGTGGTGGGGGTAGTGGTGAGGGGGGTGATGCTGAAGGTGGTGGGGGTGAGGCTGAGTGGGGTGATGCTGAGGGTGGTGGGGGGTGATGGTGAGGGGGTGATGGTGAGGGTGGTGGGGGGTGAGGCTGAGGGTGGTGGTGGCTAGGGGTAGTGAGGCTGAGGGTGGTGGGAGGTGAGGCTGAGGGTGGTGGGAAGTGAGGCTGAGGGTGGTGGGGGTGAGGCTGAGGGGGGTGATGCTGAGGGTGGTGGGGGTAGTGGTGAGGGTGGTGGGGGCTAGGGGTGGTGGGGGGTGATGGTGAGGCTGGTGGGGGCTAGGGGTGGTGAGGCTGAGGGTGGTGGGGGTGAGGCTGAGGGTGGTGGGGGTAGTGGTGAGGGTGGTGGGGGCTAGGGGTGGTGGGGGTGATGGTGAGGGTGGTGGGGGCTAGGGGTGGTGAGGCTGAGGATGGTGGGGGTGAGGCTGAGGGGGGTGATGCTGAGGGTGGTGGGGGTGGTGGGTGATGGTGAGGGTGGTGGGGGCTAGGGGTGGTGAGGCTGAGGGTGGTGGGGGTGAGGCTGAGGGTGGTGGGGGTAGTGGTGAGGGTGGTGGGGGCTAGGGGTGGTGGGGGTGATGCTGAGGGTGGTGGGGGCTAGGGGTGGTGAGGCTGAGGATGGTGGGGGGTGAGGCTGAGGGGGGTGATGCTGAGGGTGGTGGGGGTGGTGGGTGATGGTGAGGGTGGTGGGGGCTAGGGGTGGTGAGGCTGAGGGTGGTGGGGGTGATGGTGGTGAGGCTGAGGGTGGTGGTGGGGGGATGGTGAGGCTGGGGGTAAGGCTGAGTATGGTGATGGTGACTGGGGGGGTGAGGCTGAGTGTGTTGGGGGGTGATGGGGAGGGAGAGCCTACCTTGATTTCCCTGGTGGTCCAGTGGGCTCCCTGGTGGTCCGGTGGCCACTGCTCTCGGTCTGCAGCTCTGCAGAGCTGCAGACCGAGTAGTCTCGCGAGATTTCAGAGCGTTGCAGTGGTAACCCGCGGCAACGCTCTGATTGGCCAATTCTCGCAAGTCACATGGTCTGCAGCTCTGCACACTGCGGAGCTGCAGACCAGTGTCTGCGATGGTGGCCGGGCAGCCAGGAGGGGCCTCGCACCCGGCGGCATACCGGGCAAGCCGCCGGGCCCCCTCCTGGTGTCAGGTCCTCGGTCACTGACCGAGGACCTGACACACTCTGCCAACAGGCGGTTTAGGCGGCCGCGAGGCCCCCGCCAGCGCGAGGCCTTAGGCGGCCGCCTAAACCGCCTAATTAGAGAGCCGCCTCTGTGGGCAGGCTACCCGTGACGTCATTACTCACGGCCCTATTTCACGCGGACACTCTGTGTCAGTGTGTATCATGGTGTCTGTGGACAGGGAACAGTCTCTATTCTGCTCTGTGTCAGTGTGTATCATGGTCTCTGTGGACGGTGAACAGTCTCTATTCTGCTCTGTGTCAGTGTGTATCATGGTCTCTGTGGGCGGTGAACAGTCTCTATTCTGCTCTGTGTCAGTGTGTATCAGGGGTTTTGAGGACAGGTGTCAATCCATATCTGCCAAGTGACCCTATGTAGGGGGAACAGTCTCTATTCTGCTCTGTGTCAGTGTGTATCAGGGGTTTTGAGGACAGGTGTCAATCCATATCTGCCAAGTGACCCTATGTAGGGGGAACAGTCTCTATTCGGCTCTGTGTCAGTGTGTATCAGGGGTTTTGAGGACAGGTGTCAATCCATATCTGCCAAGTGACCCTATGTAGGGGGAACAGCCCCTATTTTGCTCTGTGTCAGTGTGTATCAGGGGTTTTGAGGACAGGTGTCAATCCATATCTGCCAAGTGACCCTATGTAGGGGGAACAGTCCCTATTCTGCTCTGTGTCAGTGTGTATCAGGGGTTTTGAGGACAGGTGTCAATCCATATCTGCCAAGTGACCCTATGTAGGGGGAACAGTCTCTATTCTGCTCTGTGTCAGTGTGTATCAGGGATCATTAGGATAGGTGTCAATCCATATCTGCCAAGTGACCCTATGTAGGGGGAACAGTCCCTATTCTGCTCTGTGTCAGTGTGTATCAGGGGTTTTGAGGACAGGTGTCAATCCATATCTGCCAAGTTACCCTATGTAGGGGGAACAGTCTCTATTCTGCTCTGTGTCAGTGTGTATCAGGGATCATTAGGATAGGTGTCAATCCATATCTGCCAAGTGACCCTATGTAGGGGGAACAGTCCCTATTCTGCTCTGTGTCAGTGTGTATCAGGGGTTTTGAGGACAGGTGTCAATCCATATCTGCCAAGTGACCCTATGTAGGGGGAACAGTCTCTATTCTGCTCTGTATCAGTGTGTATCAGGGCTGGGCTTTGAGGACAGGTGTCAATGTTAGGTGATTTCTGCCCTTTATGGATTAAAAGCAGACTCTGCATCAACTGTGCAATTTTCCATGGGAGTTTTGCCATGGATCCCCCTCTGGCATGCCACAGTCCAGGTGTTAATCCCCTTGAAACAACTTTTCCATCACTATTGTGGCCAGAAAGAGTCCCTGTTGTTTTTAAAATTCGCCTGCCCATTGAAGTCAATGGCGGTTCGCGCGGTTCGCCGGTTCGCGAACATTTGCGGAAGTTCGCGTTCGCCGTTCGCGAACCGAAAATTTCGGGTTCGCGACAACACTAGTCACATTTGTCATGTGTCCTTAAGGGGTTAATTCCCTGTGACTATCCATGCACTAACTCTTTTTTTTCCATTTACTGTAGATTACCAATGCCTTTGCATAATCCAATAAATCCAAAACTGTAAAGTGAAAAATTTAGTAAAAGAGGCCCAAACCCAAAATATACAAAGCCTATAAATATGATTTTAAGATGGCTGGAACTGATGTCACTAATGCAAAAGGAGGAACATCGGTTTTGATGCAGGTGCCCAGCAGATACAGGTAAGTGTCAAACTATTCAAAAATAGAACAGCATTAGAGAACTCCTGGAGACACAACCACCACAGCTCAATGTTATGGCACTTAAGACTGCCACTTAACCCCTTAAGGACACATGCCATATGTGACATGTCATGATTCCCTTTTATTCCAGAAGTTTGGTCCTTAAGGGGAACACTATAGTCACCTAAATTACTTTAGTTAAATAAAGCAGTTATAGTGTATAGATAATTCCCCTGCAATTTCACTGCTCAATTCACTGTCATTTAGGAGTTAAATCACTTTGTTTCTGTTTATGCAGCCATAGCCACACCTCCCCTGGCTATGATTGACAGAGCCTGCATGAAAAAAAAACTGGTTTCACTTTTAAACAGATGCAATTTACCTTAAATAATTGCATCTCAATCTCTAAATTGAACTTTAATCACATACAGGAGGCTCTTGCAGGGTCTAGCAAGCTATTAACATAGCAGGGGATAAGAAAATTGTAATTAAACAGAATTTGCAATAAAGAAAGCCTAAATAGGGCTCGCTTTACAGGAAGTTTTTATGGAAGGCTGTGCAAGTCACATGCAGGGAGGTGTGACTAGGGTTGATAAACAAAGGGATTTAACTCCTAAATGGCAGAGGATTGAGCAGTGAGGCTGCAGGGGCATGTTATATACACCAAAACTGCTTCATTAAGCTAAAGTTGTTCAGGTGACTATAGTGTCCCTTTAAATACTCTATGGCCACTCTCAAATGCCTACATATTTCACTTATCTTTTATTCGTGTGACAAAACAGAGGGCTCTTTAATACCTAAAGCCTAGCAACTCTGCTGTGACTTGGCTCATGTAAAATTCAACTTTAAATTAGCGCTTTACAACTCTGGACAACTATATAGACTGAGCACCCTAGGGTGGGTTTAAAAATGTCACGGTACCAATGTGACAAGTTTCTACACAGGGGATGTTCTTATTGAATTGGTGATGTCACTGTAAGACAATCTATTACAAGGAGTGTAGGTACTTGTCGATATTAGCCTGTAGCTAAACATGCCTTATGGTTAGTTCCACTGTTGCTTTCATCCCTGTAATTGATTCCAGTACTGGTTCTCCACAGTAGTTACCCATGGGTAAGTTCACTAATGATTTAGTTATTTTAGTAAAGTTTCTGGTTTTCATTTTATCACTCTTTTATTCCTATTCTTATTTCTCTTCTATTTTATGGTATTTTCCTTCCCATTTTCTTACTCAACTACAGCCCCCTAGGTGCACCATCTTGGCTAGTTTGGACTCTCTTTTCTAGCCAATGACAATCTTTTTGAATACAATTCTAAGAAAGTATTTACCATTGCAAAGGTCACATATTAAGAATTCACATACGTTTTACAGATAATTGAGAATAAGTCTGTAGCACCAGAGATGAGGTACATTTTAGTGACCATGGATGTACAGTAGATGTAATCTTCAATATAATATCTGGATGAGATAGAGGCTATAAGGATACTTGACAGGGAATATATTTGAAATATAAATTATGGTTTATATTATAGATGTATTACAACTTTTATTGACTGAAAATTGTTTCCTATTTGAGAATAATTTCTATATCCAGACAGTAAGCACAGCTATGGGTTGCTCTTACATATGCTAATCTTTACTTGAACAAAATTTACACATTTGTGCTATTGTCATTTTTGTCCTAAGAGTTATTTTCTACTGAGTGGATATAGGGATCCATGGCAGAAAAGATAAGAAACCTAATCACTTTTTTATATTGAGTATACTGAAAGCTTTCCATTTTCACTTACAAAACTGACTGTATAAATTACACTTATTACTACATTTGTTTTATCTGTCAAATTGATCTTGATTGCTTGTGCTTGTGATTGTTTGTTTTTTAATTTTATTATTTATTTTTTCAGCAATATATATGTATGAGGATTACCCCAAACATAATCTAGAACAGCAGTAACAGACAGGACTGAAACAACATATTACCGGTTCTTAACAAGTAATAGAGAGGAAACATAGTCAAATACAAGCCTAGGTCTAGGTCACAATAACAGAGAGACAGCGAAGACGAGAACTAGCTGGAGTCAGGTACACAGTATATCAAAAGAACTTGTAAACAAGTAGACAAAGGTTAAGGAGAAACTCAGGGTCAATAACAAAGCCAAGATCAATACCATAAATATAACTATGGAACAATAAAATGCACTAAAGGGTACTGATAACCAAAACCACAACAGGGCACAGTAAATGGAGCCAGAGGAGTTAAAAAATACCGTTAAGTGGGATTTGATCGGTTCCTGTCATGCCTGCGACCCCAGCAGAACGTGCGTGAAAGGGATTCCGAATTGATGCCGACAAAGCCAAGATGGAAATAATGTGATTCCCCCAGTGTGCCTTTAAAAATATGCTCCAAATGAGAGAAGCATTCTCATCGGTAAAATTCAGGCCACGAGAATGGGCAGGGCCGCTGCAAGGATTTCTGCCGCCCTAGGCAAAGATCCATTTTGCCGCCCCCTCATGTCACTAACTCACTGACAGACACACACTGGCAGACACACACACACACACACCCTCACTCACTCACTGACAGACACACACAGACACTTACTGACAAACATACACTCACTGACAAACACACACGCGCGCACACACAGACACTTACTGATAGACATACACACACTCACTGACATACATACACTCACTCACTGACATACATACACTCACTCACTGACAGACACACACACACACACACTTACTAATAGACATACACTCACTCACTGACAGACACACAAACACACACAGACATACATACACTCACTCAATGACAGACAGACAGACACACACACACACACACAGACACTTACTGACGGACATACATACACTCACTGACATACATACTCACTCACTGACAAATGTTGTATTCACTGTACCTCTAGTGCCTGTGAGATAATTAGTTTAAGCAAAGTACTCAATTATCTCACAGACACGCCTCGGCATGTTTTACTCATGTTTCTGCTAGAGACCCCCTGCTTGGAGTCTGTGTATAAAAGTGGGCCCTCTGGCCATAATAAAACATTCCTGTTGTACCCTTCATCAAGTCTCGATGGATGTTTGGGTATGTGAACAGGAAGGTTGCCTGGTTTGATGAATTTTTACATTTGTTTTAATCCAATGGATAACCATGTGTATGCGTGTCATTTTCTGCGTGTGTATGCGTGTCATTTTCTGCGTGTGTATGCGTGTAACAATGGGAAGAAGGCTTGTAGAGGCTGTGAAACCTTGGGTCCTGCCTTTCATGTGGCTGTTACTTTGACACGTACCTTCCTGGCAGTGGTGTTCCCTGATGGCCGTGGCTCTTTCAGCAGGAAAATGCACCCTGACACACTGCAAAAATTGTTCAGGGAAAGTTTGAGAAGCATAAAAAAGAGTTCAGAGTGTTTCCTTGGCCTCCAATTTCCCCAGATCTCAATCCAATTGAGCATCTGTGGGATGTGCTGGAAAACTAAATCCATTCCATGGAGCCCCCATCTAGCAGATACCACAGGGCACATTAAGAGGTTTTGTGGAGTCCATGCCTCGATATTAGTCAAGTTTTAATGTTGTGGCTCAGTGTATATGTAATGGGAATAGCTGTAGGGTATTCGATCTATGATGTGCTTGGGCATGTTATTGACTTTCCACTAGGCATGTGCATGTCCTCCCCCCTGGCCTCCACCCCTGAGCGGTGGGTGGGGGCCCTAAATTAGAATAAGTGGGGGCCTAATGTCCTCCCCCCGGCCCCCACCCCTGAGCCGTGCATGGGGGCCCTAAATACTAATAAGGGGGACCTAATGTCCTCCCTCTGGCCCACACCCCTGAGCGGCGGGTGGGGGCCCTAAATAAAAAATAACCCCCCCTCCCCCAGGTGACTAGGGGTCCCCAAACCCCTAGTCACCCCCCTCCCCCCAAAAACTAACCACTACCTACCCCCCTCACCCTAAAAATAATGAGGGGGGCCATTAAAGGGACACTCCAGGCACCCAGACCACTTCTGCTCATTGGAGTGGTCTGGGTGCCAACTCCAACTACCCTTAACTCTGCAAGTGTAATTATTGCAGTTTTTTATAAACTGCAATAATTACATTGCAGAGTTAACTCCACCTCCACAGACAGCCACTAGATGGAACTTCCTGATTTCTAGCAAAGATTTTCTTTGCTAGAGCGTCACTGGACGTCCTCACGCTGTGTGAGGACCTCCAGCGTCGCTCATTTCCTCATAGGAAAGCATTGAAAATCCTTTCCTATGGGGCGCGTTAATGCGCATGTGCGGCCGACGGAGACAGAAGGAGGAGCGGCGCGGAGGAGGAGACAGCGACAAGGGAAATCGCCGCTGCCTCAGGTAAGTAACTGAAGGGGTTTTCACCCCTTCAGTAACCGGGGATTGGGGGGTGGGAGGGAGAGGGTACCTCCAGTGCCAGGAAAACTGATTGTTTTCCTGGCACTGGAGATTCCCTTTAACTAAGTACCTTTAAAAAAAAAAAAAAAAACACTTACCATTTGATCTTTTCTTTCTTCTAAAATTTTCTTTTTTCAGCCCCAAAAAAGGCCAAACCAAAAATTTATAATCACCGACCTATTGCCCCCCCCCCCCCCCCTTTTTTTTTTTTTTTTTTTAACAGTGAGCAGCCACAGGCTACTCACTATTTAATAGGCATGCCCCTACTCGCGGTATGGCGAGTAGGGGCAGAATTTACTAATACTAAATAATCATTACTTAGTATTAGTAAATTTGGCTTAAAGACCAATTAGGTCTTTGAGCCTTTTAGTAGATAGCTCCCTAATACCGTGGGAATTAGGGAGTTATCTACTTATTCATTCCTGTCATTACATTGACTGGCTAAGTAACTTACATTTTATATGAATGTATGTTACTTGATTGTTGTAAGTGTTGCAAATGCTTACAGCTGAATCCTGACTATGTTTGTATACTTTTTATTTAAAATTGTATACAGTGTAACATTCTTAATTCTTCCACTGGGTAAGTATATTAGTTCTTAGGCAATACTGTGCTTCGGAACTTCGGCACTTCAGCACTTCGGAATTCGGTAATTTCGGAACTTCAGGACTTCGGCAATTCATCTATTCGGATATTCGGAAGTACCCTAATGTCCGAATTGCCCGAAATACGACTAAATTCACATACGGACCGAAACGAATTGCACATGTCTACTTTCCACTGCTATGGGTATTTCTACTGGTCATGATCATGGATAGGTGCACCACTTTTTAAACCTAGTGTTTCTCATTTTGTTCCTTTATTATTGATTGCTATTAGAACAGAAGTTAAAATTAAGTTAAAGGTGCACATTGTCCATAAAGTAACCTTCTTTGTTATTGCTTTTAATATATGCATTAAAAATGTGCAAATAAATGAAAATAAGAAAAAGGAAAAACAACTACTTTCATGTTACTAAATCTGAAGACCTTACAAAGGCAAATAGTGTTGTAGGTGGAACCCTTATAGACAAGAAAGAGGCTCCATTAATTAGGAGCCTCTTATTCTGATCTAGGAGATTTTTTTTAAATTCCATAAGCACATGTCCAACAGACATTCATGGGATATGTAGAGCTCCAGCTCCAGTTATTATTAATACTGGCATTTATAAAGCGCCAACATATTCCACAGCACTGTACAATTGGATAAGTAAAAGTGCTTAATAAGCTGCTCGCAGCCATATCACAGTCTGTGTGCAGCGATCTAGCAAGCTACTGACCATGCATCTACAGCTTGGGCTCTCTCCTCATCTGGAAAGACAAAGAGGAAGATATCCTTCCAAATGATGTGGTCGGCATGCATACACTACATGCACAAGTTGGATGGATCTTGAACAGTAAAGGACAAACATATTTCCTTGAAATCATGACACGGAGTTTCCGTAGTGTTTCTTTTGCCCCTAAGGATCTCATTAATCTACCCTCAACCATAGGTATCCCTTTAAGTGTTACTTTCCCCATGAGTCTCCTCAATTTAGTTTTTGCCTAATTGTCTCCCAACTCTCCATTTTTTATTAAAATATTGAGTTGATGACCTTTTCCAACTCTGCTATTTCACCCCAATTTTGGGAATATTTTTTTTGATCGCTATAACATATGGTTTAATGAATAGAAATGTGATAAGGATGAAGAGAGAAAGAAATAAAAGAGGAGGAGTAATAAGATTGTCTCTCGAAAAAATATATATGGTTTGATGAAACATTCCAGATATGGAAATAATCTTTTTGGTAACATATTGACTTAGGTCACAAATGCCTGGCTAACCAAACATCTAATTTCTTTTTCTTTCTTCTAAATCCCACTCATTTAGCACTTTAGCTAAATGGAAAATTTGTAAAGAAATACTCAAAGCGGCACTGCCATTGTGTGATTGTTTTAAATGTAGAATATTATTTCAAGAAAGATGAATGACAATTAGCAGATTTCTTATATGAAGTGTTTAGTAATCTAAACGGCAAACTGCTTAAGAACGTGTTAGCCTAGCAAGCAGATACTTAGTATTGAATATACTGAGCAGAGATACATAGAAAAGGTCATTCGCAATATGTCAGAGATTAACACACATGATGATATCCAAGTTCCAGTTCAACAGTGGGGGAACAGTGATGGATGAATCCAATGAAATCTAAGAAGGATTCTACACTATATGCTCTATTACATCTGTGAATTTGTGAGTTTGTAAATATATTTTCTGAGGTCCACATAAACACAGTTATACGCTATGTTGCTTTATTTATTTCTAATTTAGCAGATCATCCCCTATTTGTCTGTAAACACATATAATGAGAAAGGGAAGATAAATGTCTTTTATTTATTTTTTTATATATTTCAATATTTTCCTTGATAAACAATTTGCTTTATTATAGAAGCAATTTATGCACTTACTCGGAATCAATTTCTTTTTAATTCTCTTCCATGCTTCTTTATCTACAAATGATACATATTGTACAATGTTATGCCTACCTATAGTTAAATAGTGTAAGAACTTCCACCTCTTTTTAGATGCAAATCTCTATAGATTATGCATTCGATTGTTGCTATAGTGATTTCTTTAAATGAGCAATTAATGTAATTTAGTGAGACCAATGTGTTTTTTATTTTTTAATTAACTCCTTGAATATTATGAAGAGTAAGATTTTTTTCATGTCTACTTGAGGCAATTCAATACTTTCTTTTTCAAGCTGTAATCCAAAAACGTTAAGAAATATATTCATATGGGAGAAGTTTTACATTAAGAAGAAATTGTACTTCGGCAAGTAAACTCGCAGATAGACTTCTCTTGAGAGTATACTCCAAAAAGATTGTTTAAAATGCAAACACACTTTTTAAAATAATAAAGGTAAAAAATCACCAGAAAAGGGTGTGCTCCCTTTCTGATAAAATTGGAAGGTTATATAGTGGTCCCACAAAGAGGCAAGTAACTTATCAAATCCCAGTGAATTAACCCACACCTTAGGTTAAAAAATACTAGAAACAAATATAGATAGCAAAAAGAAAGAATCAAGTTGCTGGTACCAGGAGATGGTTGCTGCCACTTATCGTACTAGAAAGAGAGATATAATCTCACTAGACTCAGTAAAATAGCAATATAAAAGAGCAGGAGGGGTAAATCGACGAAACAATGTTATATCTTAAAAATAAAAATACAAATACAAAAACTTAAAATCGCTTGGAAATATAAAAATAGTCTCTATATATAAAAATGCAGTAATAATAGTAGTCCTTAATATTTGATAAACGAGCAAGGTAGTCCAAATGAGTCTATTGAAGTCTATTAAACTGTATGCTCCTGTTTAGATACGGCTGAAAACCCTTCGATTGTAACAGCAGGGAAAGCTAGCCTATAGGAGCAACAATATTACTCTAGTAACACACTTAAATAATATGCAACAGTGTGATACACATAGAAAGTGGTATAGTACAATATATGAAGAAAATGTAGAGATGTGTGGAAAACTTCTCTACAGAAGGATCAAATGTTGTGATCGGTAGTGTTGTCTATCCAGCTCCAGCAGTTGGTATTTATGGTGTGAAATACATGAAGCCGTCTTCCATATAAAACAATATTTATTAAAAAATAAAAATAAAAATAAAATCAAAATCACAGTTATTCACTGATGGTTGCAAAGAATAGGAACCTTATCTGGAGTTTGTACCGCCTTCAGTTCTAATCCTCTGCCGTTGCTGACTGTCAGAAGCCGGCTTGCAGTCAGCTGCAGAGTCCTGTGTGTTCCGAAGCTGAAGGGGAGACTTGCCGCGTGCGTTCCACTTCAATCCGCTTTGCGTTCCAATCAGTCTTTGTTTCGGTGAGATGCAGCCTTACGCGTTTCGTGACAACCTGTCACTTCATCAGAGGAGTGCATCTTACATCTGAGGCTGGATACTTATACACTATCTGCTTGTGGGTCATATTAACCCTTTAGTTACTCCATTTTCATATTGTAAAACATTCTAATCACATTTTAGAAAAATAATAAAATGTAAAAATCTCATAAATGTATATAAAAAACGGCAGGAAAATTTTCAAATTTTTAAATGTCCCTGTATTTAGGACAACATACTTGAAATGATAATACAAAACATACTAATCATAACAGTAATAGAAAACACCTTTTGTATAGCACAATAATTAATTATCAATTTAAAAAACCGACCATAATAAGACACAAAGATTGTCTCTTCATGATATAGACCTAGAGTGTAGTACCATCACTATTATAAAATTAAATTATAATTCTATATCTCAAACATTATAGAGAATTAAAAAAAATGTAAATGTGAGAGAAGACATCATAGATTAGCTCAACCAGAACTTGATATTTGATAAAGTACTAGAGGAATACTAATATAATAACATAACCTAAAAAATAAATAGACCAGAGTGAAAAAGAAAACCAGAATAAGGAAAGATCAGATTCAGTCCAAATTAAACGATAAATTAAATAAAATGTTCTCATAAAAATAATAATAATAATAATAATAATAATAAAAAAAAAGATTCTCATAAAAAAGCATTCAACTCAAAATCCAAGTTTAACCCTTTTGGTTCTAAGATTTTTTTCATGTCTACTTGAGGCAATTCAATACTTTCTTTTTCAAGCTGTAATCCAAAAACGTTAAGAAATATATTCATACGGGAGAAGTTTTACATTAAGAAGAAATTGTACTTCAATGCAGGTTTTTTGTAGTTCGGCAAGTGAACTCGCAGATAGACTTCTCTTGAGAGGATACTCCAAAAAGATTGTTTAAAATGCAAACACACTTTTTAAAATAATAGTAAAAGAAAAATACAGTTCGATATTTATTTATTTATAAAATATTTTACCAGGAAAGATGCAGAAGTAAGATAAATAAGTAAGTGTTCATTATTTTGTATTACTGCTTACGGTGTCAGAAATAGTACGTTTGGTATGTTTAAATGTGCTGCCAATGTTTGTTGATACCATGTTAATGTTTTCAAAATGTTTTAATCGTCTGTTAATATATACATTTATATCTTCTATAAATTGTAGCACAAAAAAATATTAATTCTCATTACATATAACAAATGTAATGTTCAATAGACTGAAAACTATAACAAACACGATTTTGAACTAGATTCCAAACAATAAGAATCACATTGGGTGTAGTGCCAGTAACTTAGAATATTTTCTTCGATTTGGTATTGAGTAATGCATCTTGGTCCTAGAACTGTTATATTACAGATTTTAATTAAGAAAAATGACTGCACTCCAATACTGTAGTGATAGTATAAGAGCAACAATCTCCTTTAGCCCTCATTAACGAATACAAATTGAATTGTTTGGTAAATTTAAGGAGCTCTGTCAGTTACCAGGATTGCCGATATTATGTTACTTATAAAGTAAACACAGCAATCAGGAAGAGCAAATAAATACCACCATAAAAATATACATTGCCATACTTATATAAATAGATCGTCTTGGATTGAAGATTGATTTAGCATAATAAAAGCAGCTTTAAATCTTATTAAACCAATTAATGTCTGCCATCGCTTGCCTGTGCCTCTTCCTCCTTGCCATCCAGTTTGAATCTTCTGTTGAATTTGTAACCAGGGGCGGACTGAGAACCCTCAGGGCCCCCGGGCAAAATAAATCAAGGGCCCCCTTAGAGGCCCCACCCATACTCCGCAGCAAGCGCCACCCATGTCCTGCCTCCATGCACCGCCTCCAGCCACACCCTACACAATCTTTAGACACAAGGAACAAAAGTGCAATAATCCCTTCAAGGCCCCAGTAGAGACTACAATTGAGGGCTAATGGGCCATGGAGGGGGGTCTTTCTAGCAGAGGCTATCTCAGTGTCCTTTAGAGAGTGTGTTAGAAAGAATCCCCTCCAGGCCCTATTAGAGACTACAATGGAGTCTGATAGGCTTGGAAGGGGGTCTTTCTAACAGAGGCCATCTCAGTGTCCCTGCTGGAAACAGTCGCCTCCAGGCCCCAGTAGAGACTACAATTGAGGGCTAATGGGCCATGGAGGGGGGGAGCATTCTAGCAGAGGCTATCTCAGTGTCCTTTAGAGAGTGTGTTAGAAAGAATTTCCTCCAGGTCCCATTAGAGACTACAATGGAGTCTAATGGGGCCTGGAGGGGGGTCTCTCCAACACTCTGGTTCCTATTCACAATATAGCAACACAACATAGCTGATACCTAGGCCAAGTTGGCTCCTCTTACCTTAATTACTGTTGCTGGCTGGCAGTCTGTGGGCTTGCTGGAAGGCTGTGGGCTTACTGGCTGCGGCTGGCAGGCTGTGGGCTTGCTGGCTACTGCCGGCAGGCTGTGGGCTTGCTGGCTGCGGCTGGCAGGCTGTGGGCTTGCTGGCTGCGGCTGGCAGGCTGTGGCTTGCTGGCTGTGGCTTGCTGGCTGGCAGGCTGTGGCTTGCTGGCTGCGGTTGGCAGGCTGTGGGTTTGCTGGCTTTAAGCCTAACTAGTGGCCTGTAGGCTGGCTGGCTGTCTACTGGCCAGCCTGTGGGCTCGCTGGCCTGTGGGTTGGCTGGCTTGCTGGCTACTGGGGCACTCGTAGATTATTTAAAGAAATAATCCATGCACAATAACCACTACTACTCTGTGTAGTCGTTATGGTGCCAGGAGGGCCGGGCCCCCCTCCCAGAGTAAGTAGTCAAACCGTTTAAGAACAGTTTGACAACTTACCTGGGGTCTGCTGGGATATGAGGCTGTAGTAGGGTATAGGAGCAGTGGTGCAATGTGTAAGGGGTGCAGTGTGTGTGAAAGGTTCAGTGTGTGTAGTGTGTGAATGTGTAGGGTGTGTGGGGCAATGTGTGTACGAGGGGGCTGTGTATGTGTGTGGCAATGTTAGTATGGGGGGCTGTGTGTGTATGGGTGGGCAGTGTATGTGTGTGTGTGTGAGGCAATGTGTGTAAATGTGTATGGTGTGTGTGGGGGCAGTGTGTGTATGGGGGGCAGTGTGTGAATGTGTATGGTGTGTGGGGGCAGTGTGTTTATGGGGCTAAAGTTCACTCTCACCACTGCGACCACCAGGAATACCTGGTGGTCACAGTGTTGAGAGTGAACTCTAGCCCGTAGCTCCAGGGCTAGAGTTTACTCTCGCAAGAGCCGTAACGTTGCCGTGGTAACTGCGGCAACGATCTGTGCTCGCGCAAGAAGGACCCAGAGGAGCTGCAGGCTGAGCTCCCGGGTCCTCTCTTCCTCCCTCCCCTGCCGGCTGCCCGCACGGTGCCTGTAGACAGGGGAGGGGGCAATTGCCCTCCTCTTACCCCCCTCCCCCTCTTCTTACCCCCTTCTTACTCCCACTCTCTTCTTACCCCCCTTCTTACTCTCCCCCTCTTCTTACTCCCCCCTCCCCCTCTTCTTACTCCCACCTCTTCTTACTCCCCCCTCTTCTTACTCCCCCCTCTTCTTACCCCCTCCCCCCTCTTCTTATCCCTTCCCCGCTCTTCTTACCCCCCTCCCCCCTCTTCTTACTCCCCCTTCCTCTTTTTACTCCCCCCTCCCCTTTTCTTACCCCCTTTACTCCCCCCCTCTCTTCTTACTCTCCCCTCTTCTTACCCCCCTCCCCCCTCTTCTTACTCTCCCCTCCCCCTCTTCTTACTCCCCCCTTCCTCTTTTACTCGCCCCTCCCCCTCTTCTTACCCCATTCTTACTCCCCCTCCTCTCTTCTTACCCCCTCTCTCTCTTCTTACCCCTCCCTCCTCTTACCCCCCTCCCTCCTCTTACCCCCCTCCCTCTCTTCTTACCCCCCTCCCTCTCTTTTTACCCCCCTACTCCCCTCTCTCTTTTTACCCCCCTCCCTCTCTCTTTTAACCCCCCCTCCCTCTCTCTTTTAACCTCCCCTCCCTCTCTCTTTTATCAACCCCCCTCTCTCTTTTAACCCCCCCCCCCCTCTTTTAACCCCCCCTCCCTCTCTCTTTTAACCCCCCTCCCTCTCTCTTTTAACCCATCTCTTTTAACAACCCCCTCTCTCTTTTAACCCCCCTCCCTCTCTCTTTTAACCACCCCTCCCTCTCTCTTTTAACCCCCCCTCTCTCTTTTAACCCCCCCTCCCTCTCTCTTTTAACCCCCCCTCCCCCCTCTCTCTTTTAACCCCCCTCCCTCTCTCTTTTAACCCCCCCCCTCCCTCTCTCTTCCCCCCCCCCTCTCTCTTTTAATCCCCCCCTCTCTCTTTTTACCCCCCCCCTCACTCTTTTAACCCCCCCCCCCCTCTCTCTTTTAACCTCCCTCCCTCCCTCGTTTTACCCCCTCCCCGTAGCGTGGCCGAGCTGCTCTGCGTCCGCGGTGCCGGCCGGAGTGATAGGAAGGTGCACACACACTGAGTGTGCACCTTCCTGTCAGTCCGGCCGGGTACAGGAAACAGAAACTCCTGTTCCGCGCGGAACAGGAGTTTCTGTTTCCTGTACCCGGCCGGACTGACAGGAAGGTGCACACTCAGTGTGTGTGCACCTTCCTATCACTCCGGCCGGCACCGCGGACGCAGAGCAGCTCGGCCACGCTACGGGGAGGGGAGGTGAGAAGCTGCAGCCGCCTGAGCGCTCTTAAGAGAGTGCTCAGGCGGCTGCAGCATTTAAAGGGGCGGCCGGGCCCCCTGATGGCGGGCCCCCCTCCCGGCCGGGCCCTCGGACCATGTCCGAAGTGCCCGACCGGTCAGTCCGCCCCTGTTTGTAACCACATGACAGTCTTAGCGTCCGGCAGCTGGGAGTATGGAATCACTACAACACATAGTGCTCTATTTGTTGTAGTGTTTCCATTGCCCTGGCTGACGGAGGCTAAATCAACTTTCAATCTAAGAAGATCTATTTCTATAAATATCACAGGGTGTGTTTATAAGATGGTATTTATTTCTGATCCCTGATTGCTGTGTTTATTTTATTCTTTCATTGTTTGCCTATTGATCATTGGCACTTGTGATAGCTGCAATAGTATGTAAGCTAGAGCCAAGTGCACCTCACATACGTTTTTTTTCTTATGTTTCTTACATCTGTAGTCACAAAAGTTGTATTTGTAATGTGTGAAATATAAAATTGAATATAATAAGCTACTCTTCTTTATCCTGCAACTGGGCGCCTCCATCTTAGCTTCCAGTCAATCATTGTTATAAGCTCTGTCCTTCGCGCCTGGCAGTCGGCAAAGGGAAAACATACCAATAGTAGAGATACTTTGATTTCTCCTCTTCATTTGTAATGTTTGACCTGGCGTAGGCTTGTCTGAACTGGATTATGAAGTCATTTGCTAAATTTGGTATATATATATATATACATATAAAATAAAAAAAGAGCATCTTATGAAGAAAACGTACAAAATGTTTATTAAATTATCTGAATTAGAGAGAAGTGTATATACATTGTATTGCTTCCTTGCGTACTTTACAGAAGCCTGCATGCAATAACCAGCGTTAAGAAAGAAGATAAAATGAAGATATCTGGGCACAGATCCAAGTATATGCACTGACTATAATAGCCAGGGCAGGGGTTTTCATCTACACAGGTGAGGATGCATTTTAATGCCCCTAAAATTAGTTTTCACCTATTATCCATGTTTACCCATCCTTTTATCCTTTTTGTGCACATTACCACCTTTTTATTTCTCTTTTCCCTTTTTGCCATTGTTTTCATGAATTTGTTTCTTTATCCCACCTTTTGTGATTTCCCACACTCACTGGCTCATATACACACACACACACACACACACACTCACTCTCTCTCTCTCTCTGGCTCTTAGACACACTCACTCACATTGACTCTTACACACGCACACACTCACTCAGTGGCTCTTACACACCAGCACTTATACACTCACTGACTCTTGCACACACTCACTGGCTCTTACACACACACTCACTGGTTTTTACACACCAGCACTTACACACACTCACTGACTCTTACACACACTCAGAGGTTCTTACACACACTCACTGGCTCACACATACACACTCACTGACTTTTACACACACTCAGAGGTTCTTACACACACTCACTGGCTCACACATACACACTCACTGACTTTCACACACACAACTCACTCACTCACTGGCTCATATATACACACATACTTACTGTTTCTTATCTTTGTTAAACAGTAGTTTCACCAGGTGTTGCTGCACAATTGAAGCTACCTCTCTCTTTTCACAGTGCATTGCTGCTGGGATATATGTCATGTATCCCAGCAGCCTTTAGCTTATAAAAAGATTTGATGTTACTGCTTCCTCGCTTGCCCCAATTGCTGAAAAAACATTCCCGTGGGTGCACACTATTTTTTCTCCGTCAGCACCAGAGTACAACAGCTCGGTAAATAAGTAACATGAGCATTGGGCATAGCTACAGAGAGTGACTGGCAGGAAAGGGGTTCTCTGTGCTCCTAACTCACGCCAGCCATATGGACATTTTTGTGCCCATAAGGTCGGTACACCTTATAGCAGTGCCAGCCTGCTGTACCTTTTGTCTGCGCTAGATACAAACGTATGATGGCAATCCCTCTGTTAACATCACCAACAACTATTGTGATATAAGAGCTGACACCACACGGATAATTAAAAAAAAAAAAAAATTAATCCTAGGTTATCCATTCCAAATTAGGTTAAAATGTAAAACAACAATAATTTATATGAAAACACAATACATATATAACATGATTTTTATACCAGACAAAGGCAGTACATATTAAAAGGGAAATTATTATGCAAATACAGTCACAGGACATACAAATAAATATATAGCATAAATATATCATACAAAAACTACGCCAAGCAAACAGATTTTATAACGTAAATAATAATAAACTGCAACTTTGAGTTGGCTCTCAATATTCATTACAGATTTCCTATTCATAGCTGCCAAAAGAAACAGAATAATACACATAGTGTAGTACAGTATCCACAAGTAATGTATAAACTAAAGATTAATACTACTCACAATAGCAATAATATGTAGTGCCTTGAATGTGACTCTTTCAGAACTCCATCTGGTATACATCTTCGATTCAGGCTTGAAAGTGTCACAGTGCTACAATAAAACATATGTAATTGTGCAGTACACCAACATAACCAGATAAAATCTTTCAATTTATTGCCTGTAATGTTTGTAAAAAGCAAAACAGCATATAATACAATATCACCAAACAAAAACGAAGAAAACAAGATCAAACTACCTCAGGGATTTGCTCCTTGTGTCCCTGTGTAGGTCTTTGTCTTGAATAAAAACTACCAAACAAAACTGACATTAAAAAATCCCCCCAAAGTTCCCTATTGGCAGAGAGTTGCGATGGTGAACCAATCAGAAATCAGGAGACGCAGCTGTATTCCCGTCTCATGAATCTCTTATCATACTTATCCAATCACCATAAGTTCCTGGTATACCTATCAGAATTTAACAAAATAAAAAAATGTGATTCTTAGCCTACAAAAAAGGAAAGATATAGTTATTATGGAAGTGGACAAAAGGGGAGGCAGTAATGTCCAAGAATACGATTTAGAAAAGGCTTATAATATCTTGAGTGATAGTAACACTTGTAAATTATTTAAAGAAGAGCCTCTATAGTTGAAAATTCTTTTGGAGGATTCTTTAAAGAATGGCATTATAGATTGGAATAATTTACATTTACTTTATAATTAATACCCAATTTTACCCATTTTTTACTTTCTACCAAAATTATACAAAATTTTATAAAAATTCACCGGAAGTACCCACTATCTTTCAAGAATTAGATAGTATAGAATGGTCAAAATAATTCAGTAGGGTTTATTTATATACTGCAATAACGTAAGATGGGATTAAGGGCTGTTCAAAATGTAAAAGAAAAAGACCAAAAACCAAATTAAACTACTAAAAATGGCACTAAAAAGTTATGTCAAAACCTTTACAATGAACATGAATTAAATCAGCAGCACCTGACCAGAGTATTCGCTCAACAACACTTGATAAACAAAATCACAATTGTGCTAACAGATCTGAGGAAGCCAATTGGGGTGAAACACATCGTCACATTGTGGCGAAGGACATTGTGGACCCCGCCTCCTGGAACGAGCCAGAAGGTCCCTTAAGGCCAAGAGTGCAGGTGTTCTATCAAATTTCCCTACCTCGTTAATATTACCTATCCTCATCACTTCCTGTGACGCGGCCGCACCGGACGTGATGTTCCCCAGCTGGGGAAGGAGGTGTGCCGCACTGTGCTGGCACGGAAGGACAGGGTAGGGAAAATTTGCAGCAAGCACTGCGGAGAAGAGGCCACCTGAGGCGCTTGCGCAAAACCCAGCAGCTGGACACCGGGAGGCACTGCGCATGCTCCCACAGCCTCAGCTGGGGTAAGAGGGGGTGTGCGGTAGGGGAAAATAATGGGCCAGTGCACACGCACGGCTAAGTACTCCCGTCGGCCACACACAGTGGGATACACCGCGCGTGTGCACCAACGGGCAGGGAGAGCTTGCACAGCGAACATCCCTCTGATCTCCCTGCCCCACACTGCGCATGTGCGGACCAAGCCATCACAGCCTGACACATGGACACCGCACGTGTGCAGTATGAGCGTAGGGGAATCTGATGGACACTTTCACTGTGAAATCTCCCTACCCCTCAGTGCGCACGCGCTGACCCAGCCATCACAGCCTGACATACGGACACCGCGCGTGCGCAGTATGGGGGTAGGGAGATCTGATGGACACTTTCACTGTGAAATCTCCCTACCCATTATCGCGCACACGCGGTGTCCAATCATCAGGAGCATCCTGACTGGCATCTATCAGGTCAGTCTCGCCCTGCTCCCAACACTCTCCCAACACACTGTGCAGTGTATGCGGGGGGGGTCTGTGTAGTATATTGGGGGTTGTCTGCGCAGTATAAGCACTTCATCTTTTCTTTTTTTTTTACATTCTTTATTTTTGCTTGTAGTGGTAGACAGTGTCATGTACAGCAATATTCAACAAATATAAACAGTAATGTGACAATAATGGTAACAGCGTTGACATCATTAGTGAAACAGAGGTTCCGATGGGCACCTTGCAAGTATACAGTTATTCATGACGAAGGAAGAACATGAGTAGAGTGTTGTGGTGGGTATGAGCCTGTTTGAGGCCAAGTCTATGGAGGCTGCTATCCATTAAGTGCGGTTTGGGAGCGCCAGCCTTGTCTGTGGTATACCACTGGAAGTCACCAGTTCCATGTGTCCACCCGCTGTCAATGGGGGTCATAAGTCACCTGTATGATGTCCACCTCTCAAGTATTTTATCGGTCAGGTGAATACCTGTCCGGAGAAATTGTATGAGAAAAGAAGAAGGGTTATAGGAAGAAGAGAGGGTAGGGAAGATGGAGAGAGAGTTGGGTTCAGCACAGAACTGCCCACGCCCCCCCCCCCCCCCTATCTTAGGTATCTCTGCATTTTGTCAAGAGTAGGAAAAATACTTAAGATAAAGTTGTCCCTATTTTGTCTTATTTTGTGGGGGTCAAAGAGATGCTTTAAGTCAAAATTTAAAGGGCTCTATCATTCTTTCTATTTTACGCTTCCAATCCTCAACATGGAAATTGTTTGTAATAATATAAAATATGTAAATTGCAATTTGCTTTCTGGTTACGATTTGGTGAGTTTGAACTATATTTTTTATTTTTACAGCTCCAGAGAGAAGGAGCAAACCGCCTTGAGGAGTCTCTGCTCTAGAGACTATTGGATACTGAAGCGCTGTACTAAAGGAAGATCTCATCACAGCATCATCCAAGCCCTAGTCAGAAGTATAAGGCTTCTTAAGAGTAAAGAGTGGCTAACAATATCTAATAATAGGCCACACGTGCAATTATTATGTAATTAATTAATGAACAACATACTTTTTAACTTTATTGCTAAATTAGAAATTAATAAATATTGTTTGATTTTTTTTATATTGCGACTTTTAAAAAGATTAAAATTCTTAACAATTTTGAAATCTACAGTAATTTGTCAGTGCAGTGAAATGCGTGTCTGGAATTAATGTTAACCTGTTAATTATTGTGGGACACTGGAAAGCCCCAAACTGGGACTCTACCAACCAATCCAGCACTGTTAGGAAATATAGCTTTGTAACAACCTATGCAAATTTATGGTGCACATAGGTTCTTTTGTCACTGTGCCTATGCATAGTTTTGTTTATAACTGTGAACTAACTTTCAAAACATGGTAATAAGCATAGTAAGAAGTTGCTCTTTAAAGGGACATTATAGGCACCCAGACCACTTCATCTTGTTGAAGTGGTTTGGGTGCAGTGCCTATGTCCCCTTAACCCTGCAATGTGAAATATTGCAGTTTCTGAGGAACTGCAATAATCACCTTACAAGGTTATCTCATCCTCTATTGGCTGTCTACCAGACTGGCACTAGAGGCGCTTCAGGTCCTTATCAGAGTCCAACTAGGCAAAAACTGTGTAACAGGTAACTGACAAAAAGGGTGAAGAGGTTGTTAGAAATACAGTTTGATATTCCTAGCACTATAGTTTTCCTTTAAAACAAAGAGTCTTTACCCCATTTCTAAATTTATATAGGTTCCCAAAACATCTATAACGCCAAAAAGGCACTCCAGTCTATGTTCAACAATAGAAACTGAGGGTTCTTTGTTTTTTTTTGTGTTTTCTCCTCTGAAATCCACCATCTCATAACCCCTGCTGTAGAATTGCAGTGATGTCATACAATCATAGGTGTGCGTAGCCTATTGCATTAGGGTGTGCACCCTAAAGCACAAAAACACACCGCATGTATATGTATGTGTATATATATATATATATATATATATATATATATACACACACACACACATATTTACACTGCTGTGTGTGTGTGCTGTTAGTGTGCTGTGGGAGGGTGGTGTGAGGGTGCTGTGTGTGTGTGTGTGTGTGTGTGTGCGCGCGTGTGTGAGGTGCTGGTAGTGTGCTATGTGGGTGAGGATGTTTGTGTGTGTGTGTGTGTGTGTGTTTGTTAGGGTCCTGTTAGTGTGCTGTGTGAGGGTGCTGTTTGTGTGATGTGTGTGTGATGGTGCTGTGTGTGTGATGTGTGTGGGTGTCGTGCATTTTTGAGGGTGCTGTTCCCCACATGTAACGCACAGCCCCCCATGTAATACACTGCCCCATCTAACGCACAGCCCCCATCTAATACACTGCCCCCACATATAATGCACAGCACCCCCACATCCCCACATCTAATGCACAGCCCCCCATTTAATACACTGCCCCTCACATCTAACGCACAGCACCCTACATCTAATACACTCCCCCCATTTCTACCGCACAGCCTCCCCTCCATCTAACGCACAGCCTCCCCATATAACACACAACCTCCCCATCTAACACCCCCTCTTACCCCAGCTGAGGCTCCGGGCGCATGCGCAGTGTCTCCCGGTGTCCAGCTGCTGTGTTTCACGCAAGTGCATTAGGTGGCCTCTTATCCCGGTACTGTGGCTGTAAATTTCCCCTACCTGTACTTCTGCGCCTGTGCAGCGCGGCACACCTCCTCCCCCAGCTGGGGAACATCATGTCTGGTGTGGCCGCGTCACAGGACGTGAGGAGGATAGGGAAAATTAACGGGGTAGGGGATTTTGATAGAACACCGGTTTCTATAGGAGATTTTTCCCCAATTACAAGGGCAATTTCCACACTGGATATGCTGTAGTCTCTGCACACAAGGTAATTTAAGCTGAACCACTCCATCCTCACTGCTCTGCACAGGAGGCTGAGCTGAAGGCGCTCACTGAAGCGTGCAAACTGGCCTCTGGTAAGACAGCTAATATTTACACAGACTCTCCCTATGCCTTTGGTACATCCCATGATTTTGGGCCTATATGGCGGGCTCATGATTTTATCACCTCAGCAGGAACTCCAATTAAGAACTATGAAGCCGTGAGTGTACTTATGGACACTATCCTTTTACTTACTCAAGTAGGCACAGGGCCGGCCTTAGGGGTGTGCGAGCTGTGCGGCCGCACAGGGCGCCATGGAGCAGGGGGCGCCGTGGATTTAAAAAAAAAAAAATAAATTTTTTTTTTTTTTTTTTACATTTGCAGCGGGGACGGAGCTTACCGTGCGGCGGGGGCGGAGCTAAAAGCGCCGGAAAACTGCTGCAGGGGAAGCAGGAAGGAGTTCCTGCTTCGAAACCAAACAGTCACCAGGAGCTGTACTGCCTCCACAATGAACTCCACAGGTAACTGTGGGATTGTCAGGTGAGTGTGACTCTCTGCCTGTGTTTATTACTGTGTGTGTATGACTGTCTGCCTGTATGTGTCTGTGTGTATGACTGTCTGCCTGTGTGTGTGTGTCTGTGTATGACTGTCTGCCTGTGTGTGTGTGTCTGTGTATGACTGTCTGCCTGTGTGTGTGTGTGTGTGTGTGTGTCTGTGTATGACTGTCTGCCTGTGTGTGTCTGTGTGTGTGTGTGTCTGTGAGTATGTCTCTGTGTGTGTGCGTGAGTGAGTGTATGTGTTACTGTGAGTGAGTGTGTGCGTGAGTGAGTGTATGTGTGTCTGTGAGTATGTGTGTCTGTGAGTGACTGAGTGTGTGCATGAGTGAGTGTATGTGTGTATGACTGACTGTCTGCCTGTGTGTGAGACTGTCTGCTTTTGTGTGTCTGTGTGTATGACTGTCTGCCTGTGTGTGTGTGTGTGTGTGGATGTCTTCCTGTGTGTGTGTATGGCCGTCTGACTCTGTGTGTGTGTGTGTGTGTGTGTGTCACATACAACCAATACACGCATATCACACACTGTTAATACACCCATTACAAATATCACACATAGCATACATATCACACACAGTCATCACACCTACTATCACATACACAGACAACACAAACATTACAGCATACATGGATGACGGGGGGGGAAGGGGGGGGCGCTGTGAAGATTTTTCGCACAGGGCGTCAAAATGCCTAAGGCCGGCCCTGAGTAGGCATCATTAAGGTGGCATACAAGAGTCAATATGGGCTGTGCCACAAAGGTTGAAATAATTAAAATGTTCAGAAATACAAAACAAAAAAAAGTTAAACAAAATAAAAGACCTGGTAATTCACACCAAATGGTGTCTTTGGTGTATGTTCAAAGGTGAGATATGGGTTCTTATAACTTCTGAATAGTGTCCGTAATCAGTCTCTACAATATCCAGTCACGTGTGTGTATATATATATATATATATATATATATATATATATATATATATATATTTAAAAAAAAAAAGAATACCATCAAGGTGGCAGTTCACGTGAAGATCACAGATTAAATTACAAGAGGAAACTACAAAGCAGACGAAGCTGCCAAGCAAGCAGCATTCCAACTTCATCCTTCTACAGGTAATACCTTCCTACAAGTTGTCCTTCCAGAAAATACTGTTGACTACAATATATTGTTGAGCCTGCAAGAGCAAGCAAGCAAAGAAGAACAAGATCTCTGGATGAATCAAGATGCAGAACCTGATGATGACAAGATGTGGAGAAAAGGCAAAATACTGTGTCTACAACGAGTATTGTACCCTATGATGGCTTTAAGTAGCCCATGGACCCACACATTTATCTAAGATGAACATGAACTGTATAGTGAATACCCATTGGGTGGCACCTGGGTTTACTATTGTAGCAGCTAAGCATACCCAGCTTGACTATATTGAACTGTGTATGAATATGTGTTGGTGTGCATTGATCTCTTTTCAGGTTGGCCTGAGGCCTACCCAGTGTTGAAAGCCACAACAAAGGTCACAGCAAGTAAGCTTCTGAAGGAACTGATATGTAGCTACAGGGTTCCTGAAGTGATTGAAAGTGACAGAGGTAGCCATTTCACTGAGAAAATGATGCAACAAATAATCAAGGCACTAGGGATCTTTCTCTACCTGACCTCCTAGAAAATGGAGTTCAGGCAGGGTCCATTGATGAGGTCCAGTTAGGGGACCGCTTAACCAATAAAGAGAGGGAACAAGCCCAACAGTTGTTACTCACCAAAAATGACAAAAAGAACATCTGGGTTAACACTAAAACCCAGCAAATGTCACATTAGGATGGCGGAGGTGCAGTACCTGGGGCACAGAGTAGGGTGAAACAGAAGCCCCGAACTGGCCAAGATTGAGGCAGTAGCCAATCAGCCTCTCCCACGCACTAAGACCCTAGAGATGGCCTTTTTCGGGACTGCAGGTTACAGTGCCCTAGCCATGCCCCTCACCAACCTGACCCAAAATAAGTTGCCCCGCCAAGTAAACTCACCCCGGAGTGCAAGCAAGCATTTCAGGCATTTAAGAAAGCTCTTGTAAATGCAGTCCTGGCCGCTCTTAATTTAACTAAACTCTTTCTCATCCACACAGATGCCTTTATGTTTGGATTGGGAGCAGTGCTGAGACAGGTCGGGGATGATGGTGGAGAACATCCAGCAGCTTACATCAGCAGAAAGTTACTACCCAGGGAGGTGAGCTATGCCGCCATCGAAAAGGAGTGTCTGGCGGTGCTGTGGGCCCTTAAAATACTGCATCCATACATCTATGGCCAACAATTTACATTACTCACAGATCACAACCCATTGGTATGGCTTAACCGGGTCGCTGGATATAGCACAGGCTATTACATTGGAGCCTAGCATTACAGCCCTATGACTTTACAATTCATTATCGACCTGGTAAGCAATATGGAAATGCTGATGGGTTATCATGACAAACAGAACTGGAGAAGTGATCTGTGAGTACTCCCTCGGACATCCCCAAGCTGATCTGTTAGGATCAGACTGTGTATGCTGGCTTGTGGATAAGGGGGAGCTGTGTGGCGGAATCTACTGTCAAATTCATATTGACTAGTGTGTTTTATAATTTACTGTTCGGGAGTTATAGTATACGAACACTGTGCATTCAACTCCTGAATGAGGACCACCTGGTACCCCATTAGAATGTTCTCACCTAGTAACTCAAAGGACCACTATAGTGCCAGGAAAACAAACTTGTCCCCCCCACCCTATGGCCAACTAAATAGGTTTAAATTTGTTAACCTTTCTTCATAGCTGATATGTTCTATTCCTTTTATTAATTTTGTAGCCCGCCTCTGCACTTTTTCTAGAGCCATAATATCCTTCTTTAGAACAGGTATCCAAAATTGCACAGCATATTCAATATGTGGTCTTACCAGTGGTTTATAAAGAGGCAAAATAATATTCTTGTCCCGAGAATGAATGCCCTTTTTCATGCATGACAATACCTTACTGGCCTTGGCCACTGCTGATTGACATTGCACATTGTTGCATAGTTTGTTGTCTATAACAATTCCCAAGTCCTTTTCGTGTGTTGTTATCCCTAATTCGCTTCCATTAAGGGTATATGTTGCTTGTGTATTCTTTACGCCAAAGTGCATAACTTTGCATTTTTCAACATTAAATTTAATCTGCCATTTGAGTGCCCAGTCCCCCAGTCTATCTAAATCCCTCTGCAGCAAAGTAATATCTTGCTCACATTGTGTGTTTTGTGTCATCTGCAAATACTGAAACATGACTTTCAATCCTGTCTTCAAGATCATTTATAAACATATTAAATAGAAGGGGTCCCAGAACAGACCCTTGAGGCACACCACTTGCCACCTCTGTCCAGCTTGAAAATTTACCATTAATGACAACTCTTTGTACTCTGTTTTTAAGCCAATGTTCTACCCAAGAACAAGCATTTTCATCTAGACCAATTTCCTTGATTTTGAACACTAATATATTGTTTGGAACTGTATCAAATGCCATGGCAAAATAGAAATAGATCACATCCACTGCAACACCCTGATCTATACTTCTACTTACTTCTTTGTAGAAGGCAATCAAGTTAGTTTGACATGACCTGTGCTTCATAAAACCGTGCTGGTTATTTTATTTTTTTTTTAATTCTTTATTTTTGTTGTGCTTTGTATGGTGCACAACTCACCATAAGACATGTCATCGACAGTGTAATCATGGTCAAGGCATTGTAACAAAACATATCAGTTATAAAGCACATTTTATAATATAAATGACAATCTAACTTGAACAGTACAAAAGGGGTAATTGACCATCTTCAAAGGGTGTTTAAAACTTAGGGTCCTCTGAGTTATTGGGGAGAGCAGAGGGGGCGCTGGTGGTGGCTATGACATATCTGCTATGGTCCTATCTGCTTACTCGTTCTCGGTCTGCTGTCATTAACAATTATTTGTATTAATGTTAAAAGTGGTCGCTGTCAGCCTGTGTCATGCAGTGTTAGCCTATTGGGGGAAGCTGCAAGTCGTGTTAAGCTCGGTAAATGGGTGGGTGGGGGGAGGGGGTATACAGCTTTTCAAAACTAGTGTAGCTACAGCTGACTGAGCCATTTCTAATAAAAATTGTAAGAACCATGAAACAATAAAACAATATGAAACAATAAAACAATATTTAGTGCCCATGCTAACAGCCAGAGAGAGAGGTAAGCTCGCGTGGAGCCTGTATGGTGGGATGGACAAGTTGCTACGTTAGTCCTCTTCACGGTGGCGGGTCGCGGGATCCCCTTGCGGTCTCTCCCGGGACAAACGGAGTAATCCGGTCGACTGACCAAGTGGGTCGTTGCGGCGGAGGGAAGGCGCTCTCGGGCAGTTCCAGTTCCCGTGGGAAACGGTGAGACTCAGACAGGTGAGTAAGTGAGTGTGTCTTGCCCCCTTTTTCAACTGTCAGCTTGTGTATGCCCCATTTATATGGCACTTTGTTCTCCCTGAGGTGCTGGGTGAGTTGGTGGAGTGACCGCCGCCAGGTGATGGTGTGGCAAGATATGTCCCTAAAATGTCAGTTGTTGCCCCTCAAAGACAGTACTGGGGGTATCCCTGGTTGCCGTCAAAATAGTGCCTCTGTCTGAGTCCCGGACAAGCTTGACCAGGACGTCTCGTGATGTCTCAGTACGGGCTCTGGGGGCCTTAGGTAGTTGGAAGCAATTATCCATTATGACTTGTTTTGCCTGTTTCAGGGGAAGGAGTGTGGCAAGGAGTCTCCAGATAAAATGTGGTAGTTCTCCAGCAGTTATAGTCTCAGTGACTCCCCTAATCCTCACATTTCTAGCCTTCATCTTGTCCTCCATATTAGCCATGCGGTTGAGCATATCCTCATTGCTCTTCTGCAGTGCGTTAAGGGCTGTATCTGGGGCTGTTTGAGCCACTTTCGATGTGTCCATATCATCCTCCATTCTGGTAATCCTGTCAGCAAGGATGGCCACCTCTTCCCCTCACCCCAGCCACATCCGCTTGGAACATGGCCCTTATTTCATGTAAAAGGGCTTTGATGTCTGCCTTGGTCGAGGGGGCAGGTTTGAGGGCTGGTGAGTGGCAGCAAGTACCTCTGGGAAGGTGGATAGCTCCTCCGGGAAGCTCTCTGCATCAGAGGAGTCCGAGGTGGCGGCGGCCGCCGGCGTCATCTTTGCTGGTGCGGGCCTGGCCGGTTGCTGTAGGAGCATGCCGATATCTCGGGTTCCCGGGCTTCTATCGGCCCGGAGTTTTTTTGAGTGCTTCCCCATCGTGTGGGGTGCAGGTAGGTCCTTAACTTGGGCACCGACTGTGAGTTTTTCGGCGGATTGCAGACTTTATCAGGGCTATCGTTCCGGAGCTCCTGCAGCGTACATCCGGCTCGGTCGGCAGTTGGCTCCGCCCCCCAAAACCGTGCTGGTTTTTGCTGATAACCATGTTCTTTTTAAGGAATTCTTGAATATTATCCCTTAATAACCTTTCAAATATTTTCCCAGCCATAGAAGTTAAGCTCGCAGGTCTATAAATTCCAGGCAAGGATTTTGAACCCTTTTTGAATATAGGAACCACATCTGCCTTCTTCCAATCCTCCGGAACACTTCCTGAAAGAAAAGAATCTTGAAAGATTAAAAACAGAGGTTCACTTATTTCTACACAGTTCCTTAAGTACTCGTGGATGGATACCGTCAGGCCCTGGAGCTTTGTTTATATTAACTTTCTTTAGTTGCTGCAGCACCTTGTCTTGAGTTAACTTATTACAATTATTCTGCAAGTTTTTAGTAGCAATCATTTGCACATCTATTGCCTTAATATATACGGAGGAGAAATAGTTATTTAAAATTCCTGCCTTTTCCTGGTCTTCATTAACTAACACCCCCGTTTCAGTTTTTAGTGTACCTACACTTTCACTTTTGTTTTTTTTTAGAATTTATGTACTTAAAAAATGCTTTGGGGTTGGTTTTGCTCTCTTTAGCTATCATTTTTTCATTTTGAAGTTTAGCAAATCTAATTGCCTTTTTGCACGCATTATTTGCTTCCTTATATATTTTATAAGATGCATCTGATTTGTCCGATTTAAATGCTTTAAATGCCCTTTTCTTATTTTTAATCTCTTGTTTTACTTCTCTACTAAGCCACATTGGTTTTAATTTGTTTCTTTTATATTTATTTCCCAATGGTACATACTGAGAAATGTACCTTTCTAATATTTGTTGGAAGATGATCCATTTATCCTCAGTGTTCTTTTCACTAAAGAGTTTATGCCAGTCAATATATTGCAAAGCTTCCCTTAACTTATTGAAATTGGCCTTTTTAAAATTATATGTTTTAGTATACCCCCTGTGCTTTTGTTTTTTTGAGTTATTTCAAAGGACACTATATTGTGATCACTATTTCCCAAGTTCTTACCTACTTGAATGTTGGTCAAAAGATCAACGTTGTTTGTTAAAACCAGGTCCAGACAAGCGTCCATTTTAGTTGGTGCTTGTACAAGTTGTGACATGAAGGTGTCATTTAACAAGTTTAAAAACCTAATTCCCTTTGCTGAGCTACTAGTCCCTCTGTCCCAATTTATGTCCGGGTAATTAAAATCTCCAATAATTAAAGTGTTACCCAGATTTGCAGCTTTCTCAATTTGCTTAAACAGCTGTTGTTCCTCGTCAATATTAACATTACGTGGTTTATAACATATCCCAACCAATAGTTGTTTTCCCTTCTTTTCCCCCAAGCAGATATTTACCCATAAAGCTTCCACATTTTCCTCATCGCATTCCACTTGCTTAAGATTTGGCTTTAAATCATGGTTGACATACAAACATACACCACCACCCTTCTTGTTTTTCTTGTTTATATCATATTGTTTAGTGTATGCTACTGCCTCTAGTTCCCCCATTTTGTTATCTAGGCTCCTTACATTAGTAAGCATGGTTACTAAGAGAATGGATGTCTGCTTGTTTTAATGGTTCCATATTGGCTGAAAGAAGGAATTAGCGGAGGTAATCCGCTACAGTGGGCATTGGGTAAGGGACTTTAAAATTAAAAATGGGGGAGTGGGCAGATCACTGTCCATAACCCTGCTCCAACCTGTGGCAAGTGGGTGGGGGCTACTACATTTAAATAAATGGTGGGAATATAGATTTTACACCTGGGGAACTAATGTTTCCACCCTAGCCTCTACCTATAGCAGTTAGAGGATGCTCAAATTTACTGCTCAAAAACTACATATGGAGGGAACCCAATGTCTCCCACCCAAGTCTCGAGAGAAATTAGATTTGCCTTGCCAGAACACTCTGATTGGTTGGCTTACAAACTATTCAATCCCAGCGCTTTAATGAGATTCAACACATGGGAAACGTTTAAAAAAGCCTTTTCACACATCAAAGGATTTTTTTTTTGTTGTGTCTGGTATTTAATTTTTTTCATCTTTTTTTATATGCAATATGGCTTTCTTTGTATTTTAAAGAGTTGCGTTTAAGGAAGATGATTTTTTATTTGCCCCTTTTAGTGCTAAAGATAAGAAGATTTTCAAGAAAGACAAATTGAGGGAGTCTCATTTTTTTCACATGTACTAGTTTTAACAGGCCCCTCTCTATTATCAGGGTGAGGGGTATGTAGGGCTAATATATTTTAATGATGGGGAGGGGGCTAGGAGATTGAGGGCCCATTGTTGCCGTTTTCAACATCTAGCAGATATACCTTACCTGCCTCACATTAGATGGGGACATAGAGGCTTTAAACCTCCCGTATTGTAATATGGGTATTATGGAATCCTGCAGGGTATTTATTTAGTTAATTTTGTACTTTTTTTAATGTTGTGAATTGCCAGTAATTGCTCGTCAGCCTCCACATATTTTTTTTTTGTTTTGTTTTTTTTTGTTAGACAAGTATACTTTATTATAGGGGATATGCAATAGAGGGTCATATATCAAAATAACGTGGTATAGCTCTGAGCAAAGCAATGTTCTTGATAATAGTATTTATCTTTCTCTGCTTGCCATCTTATGGAAAGTGGTAGGGATACAATTTACCACACTCAGATTGGGTAAAATAAAAGAAACAATCCTATATTATGGATTTTGGATCTTAACAAGACTGGCAGTAGTCTTATAGAACTGTTGAAGTGAAGAGTCTCAAATGACTTTTGTTATCTCCTCACAGACTTAGAATAGCTCTTAGTTCACTTACACAATAATGAAAGGTAAAATAATTATCTGTGCTTTTAAAGGGACATGCACCACTTGAAAATGTATATATATTTTTAAATCAGCAAGCAAACACTTTTAAACAAATATACAAACCTAAAAAAACAAGAAAAACTTTGAATGTTATGTAATAAACATTTATAAATTTACTATAAACGTGGTCAGATTGCAGTGTTCTTTATACCTCACAGCTAGAGGAGTTTCTTCAGCGTCAACCCCCCTTCCCTGACTCTTACCCACCTATTTCAGTTTCAGACGAGTCCACTAATGACAGAAATTGGGCATCATTGCGCAGTAGCAGGAGAGAAAAACCTGACACCGGAGCATGCTTTGCATGAATCACACAGATCAAACTCCCTCTCTTCTCCCCTGTCAAGATGCTGCAAGGTGAAGAGAACAACTGCATGTGTATAACACTGTCAGGCATGCCCAATGCACTTTTCCAGGATTCCTAGGGATAGGACACTGATTGGTTAGATTCAAAGCTTTTTAATGAGACAGTTGTCTCGAAGTGATGCATTTCCCTTTAATATCTACAAAAGTGCATGTAGATTTTAATTCTTTATTTTGGTTGTGCAGGTAGGTACATCGTAACATCAAAACGCCACAACAGCGTGCATAAATGTTGATAGGGTTGACAGTGGCATGGGAAGTAGCACAGTTTTATAGTTATGTATTGAAACTTAGCATAACATGTGACGTTCAAAGATAACATTAAATATGCATATAACTAAAGAATGCAGTACAAAAGTATTGTATGTTTTAAGCTGGCAAAATTCTGACCATATAACACAGATAAGCGAGGTTGGTAGACGTAGATTGTATTCAGCTATATATGTATTAGGTAATTTATAATGTTGAAAACATGCTAGACTATAATGTTCATCTACAAAGTTAAACTTGTGAGCAGTAAACTGCTCGTCAAACACGTCAATAGAGGCAAGATAGTTCCCACCGGACATGTTGGTAGCCTGGCTGTTATCAGGTGAGAATATGCTGCACTTTATGTCAGCTCCAATAAAGTTGAAATAAACACATTGGCAAAATATTCTATTATTACATATAACGTTTATGTGCAATTCTTAATAGCGCCTGTTCTTAGATCTAGCCTCCACATATTTAACACTGACATTGCAGAGTGTAATTTAACTATTTACCCACAAGCTGCTAGTGCTGCCAACAGACAATAGTTTGGATTTTATTTTTAAATACATTTTAATAAATAAAAACCACACTCGCTAAATAAAATAGTGGTAACCAGGACTAGTATAATCCCCCAATAGGAAAAGTGCCACTAATGGGATGGTTGGTAAATAGTAGTGGTTATGGTGCCGATAACTAGACAATGGCAAAAGCTGTAAGCAACAATATGGGAGCCCTTGCGTGTCTAAATCTACAGAATCTAGGAAAGAAAAACTTCCCAATAAACAAGAAAGAGCACCCTAAGACTCCCTAAGCTAACTAGCTGGCCTCAAATAGACGGCAAAAAACTCACTGCTGCCTAATGGCAGCCTACCAAATCCCTAAAGCACTATAAGAAGTAAGTTAGCGCATCTCAAGCGCTAAGAGAGCCCAGGTTAGGTTAAAAAGTAGAAAGTAGAAAACTCAAATTAGAAAAATAGCATCGGCTAATACAGCTCGATGCGCGTTTCGGCGTTTTAGATACGCCTTTGTCAAGAGCTACCTGATGTGTGGATCGGGCGCCGTTTATAAAGGAGTAATCGTCAGACCCCTCTCACGAATGAGTGACAGGTTGTCTCCCCTACACTCCGGACCAATCAGGAAAGGTGGGCTTGATAGCCGCATTGACGTCATGCCCGAAAGGGGAAAGGAGACATAATGGGAACAACTGAATCAAAAGTATGGCGAAAAATGATTCAAGGTTCCCCCCATCATCAAACACAAAAGCCTAAAACGTGCACTGATAGACTTTCTATAGTGTTCGATACATATATTAGTGGTATTCAATCACAGTATCAGAACGAAGATACAAAGTAATTAGACCAAATGGCATAGAATGACAAATCAGCCACTGACATGCATTGATAACCTTTCACAGTGTTCGATACAAATGTTAATGGTATTATCGAAACAAAGATACAAAGTCATTAGACCAAATGGCCTAAAGTGACGAATCAGAACAGGATAATTGACTGTTCGAAGTCACTGCTATAATATTGTTAAAGCCTTTCAATAGATAACTGCTAACTAGATGATATTGACATTACAGAAGGGCATAGCTCAAACAGTTCAGCCCTCTCAGCAGAAGCACTGTGACAAACTCTGACAAAACTGCTACTGTGTTAAATACCTACAAACAGGGGCATGTAGTCAGTGTGTCAGAGGGAAATCACACAGTGGGGGATCCGATCCAAGCAATGCACTGTCCAACAAAATATGAATTAGTGTAGAGTGAGAAGTTATTATAAGTGAAACCATGCTCATTAGAAATTACATAGAAGTCATATGAGACCCCACCTCCTCAGAAGTGGGTATCCGGAGAAGTGCATGTTCAGGCAAGAATGATGGTAAAAAAGGGGAGACTGGAATAGAGGTTCACCCTTAGTAGCGAGAGGGGGGTATTTTATCAAAGAACACAGATACCCATATTATGGGTCCCATGGTTGTTAAATTACCATAAAATGTATACATGGATGATCACAAGGATAACTAATAAACAGATTCACTCAAATAGTGAGGCTCACAAAGAACTAAATAGAATAAATGGGAAATTCATGCAAAGATACATGAGATAGCTGAGAATTAAACAGGTGAAACTTTACTTGGTCAAATAAATGGAGAAAAGGAAAAACCTTCATTGAGGCCTTTTGGATTAAGGGTATTCAATTTGTAGATCCATCTACATTCTCTTTGACGTAGGATTTTCTCAAAATCCCCACGTCTCTGTTCACGTTTTACCAGCTCTAGGCCACAAAAGCGTTGTGGATAGGCCAGAACTTCTGCATAGAGTTTTTAACCTCATCCCAACCAGTATCAAAAGTCCCAATCATCCTGATAGTTTTTTTTGGCACTCTTAGTTGGTACAGGGGAGTCTGACAGGAGGTCAGCCCTATCAGTTGTCAATGCTCTATGGTAGGCCCTTTTGAGGCATTTGTTAGGATAACCCTTCTCTTTAAATTGTTGTCTCAAGATTTTGGCTTTAGTTTGAAAATCCACCAAATCTGTACAGTTACGTCGTAATCTGAGGTACTGTCCAGTAGGGATGCCTTGTTTGAGAGGACTAGGATGAAAACTGTTCCATTTAGGAAGGGAATTAGATGCAGAGGGTTTCCTAAAAAGGGTAGTATCAAGGAAACCACCCTCAGAGATTGAGATCGTGAGATCTAAGAAGTTCAAGGAAGAACCTCCAAACTCAGCTGTGAACCTAAGGTTGTCCTCATTAATGTTGAAATTATCAAACTCGTTACTGTTACCCTGCCAAATTATAATGACATTGTCGATATATCTGTACCAAAAAATAATCTTGGACAGAAAAGGTGACAGATTGGTAGATGTCTTGATTTGCTCTTCCCACCACCCCAGATGGAGGTTGGCATAAGAGGGTGAACAAGCAGTGCCCATTGCCGTACCCCGTATCTGGTGGTAGTATTTGTTATGAAACAAGAAATAGTTGTGGGACAGGATCAATTTCAGTAACTTTAGAGTGAATGTGGTATGTGCTAGTTGTTCCGGGCCCCTTTTGTCAAGAAAGTATTTGACATGCTCAATGCATCTCTGGTGTGGAATAGAGGCATACAGGGCCTCAACATCAAGGCTGCATAAATTGACCATAGGTTCAAAATGGAGGTTTCGAGAGAAGGCGGAGTGCCTGCTTTGTGTCTCTGATATACAAGGGCAAAAGTTCAACAAACGGTCTGAGGATCTGATCGATATACAGGCTGCCATTTTGGGTTAAATTATCAACCCCAGACACTATTGGTCGGCCTGGTGGATCCTCAAGGTTTTTGTGGACCTTCGGCAAGCAGTAGAAGGTTGCTATCCTCGGATGACGATTCAGAATAAAGTAATATTCCTCATCAGAGAGCAACCCTCCACTGCGGCCTTCATCCAGAATTTCCTTATAACTCTCATGAAAAGAATTAGTCGGATCAGAGGGTAAAATGGTGTGGGTATCAACATTCCCCAGGACATTCAGAACCATTCGCTCATAGTTGGAAGTATCCATGACTACAACATTTCCTCCCTTATCGGCCTGCTTTATAATCACATTGTCATTTTTCTTAAGTGATTTTAAGGCGGTAAGTTCTCTTTTGGTAAGATTATCACTAGGAAAAGAGTGGAATTTTGTGCAGTCTATGTCGTCTATCTCAGTTTTAACAGCCTCAAGGAAAAGATCAATATTCCTAAAGGATGCAAAATTGGGAGTAAAACGGCTTTTAGGTTTTCAAGTTCGTATGGGTGATATATGGTGGAACATCATTATCATCAAGGAGGGAAACCAAAGTGTTGAGGCAATCTATGTCCGTGCTGGAGAAACCCAGAGAACGTGCTTTGTATTCTTTATTTAGCTCATGAAACTTGTGTAATGCCAGTTTTCGTACAAAGAGATGTAAATCTTTTGTCCATGTGAACCTACCAAAAGCCGGGGTTGGTACGAAAGAAAGCCCTTTTTCCAAAATCTTACAGTGAGATTCATCTAGTTTGAAGGAGGATAGATTAATTACCTGTAATTTTGGAATGCAAGTGGGTTGAGTTTCAGAGTTAGGCTTTAGTAGCGTCTCTTCCTCCCCCCTCTTCTCCCCTCCCTTCCCTGGTTTCTGGATTGATAACGAGTTTATTTGACCAAGTTTCACCTGTTTAATTCTCAGCTATCTCATGTATCTTTGTATGAATTTCCCATTTATTCTATTTATTTCTTTTTGAGCCTCACTATTTGAGTGAATCTGTTTATTAGTTATCCTTGTGATCATCCACGTATACATTTTATGGTAATTTAACAACCTTCCAGACCGATGTGTGAATCATGGGACCCATAATATGGGTATCTGTGTTCTTTGATAAAATACCCCCCTCTCCATTTTCTCCCCTCCCGCTACTAAGGGTGAACCTCTATTCCAGTCTCCCCTTTTTTTACCATCATTCTTGCCTGAACATGCACTTCTCCGGAGATACCCACTTCTGAGGAGGTGGGGTCTCATATGACTTCTATGTAATTTCTTATAAGCATAGTTTCACTTATAATAACTTCTTACTCTACACTAATTCATATTTTGTTGGACAGTGCATTGCTTGGATCGGATCCCCCACTGTGTGATTTCCCTCTGACACACTGACTACATGCCCCTGTTTGTAGGTATTTAACACAGTAGCAGTTTTGTCAGAGTTTGTCACAGTGCTTCTGCTGAGGAGACTGAACTGTTTGAGCTATGCCCTTCTGTAATGTCAATATCATCTAGTTAGCAGTTATCTATTGAAAGGCTTTAACAATATTATAGCAGTGACTTCGAACAGTCAATTATCCTGTTCTGATTCGTCACTTTAGGCCATTTGGTCTAATGACTTTGTATCTTTGTTTCGATAATACCATTAACATTTGTATCGAACACTGTGAAAGGTTATCAATGCATGTCAGTGGCTTATTTGTCATTCCATGCCATTTGGTCTAATTACTTTGTATCTTCGTTCTGATACTGTGATTGAATACCACTAATATATGTATCGAACACTATAGAAAGTCTATCAGTGCACGTTTTAGGCTTTTGTGTTTGATGATGGGGGGAACCTTGAATCATTTTTCGTCATACTTTTGATTCAGTTGTTCCCGTTATGTCTCCTCCCCCCTTTTGGGCATGACGTCAATGCGGCTATCACGCCCACCTTTCCTGATTGGTCCGGAGTGTAGGGGAGACAACCTGTCACTCATTCGCGAGAGCGGTTCTGATTGGAGATCTAATACTGGGGGTCTGACGATTACTCCTTTATAAACGGCGCCCGATCCACACATCAGGTAGCTCTTGACAAAGGCGCATCTAAAACGCCGAAACGCGCGTCAAGCTGTATTAGCCGATGCTATTTTTCTAATTTGAGTTTTCTATTTTCTACTTTTTAACCTAACCTGGGCCCTCTTAGCGCTTGAGATGCGCTAACTTACTTCTTATAGTGCTTTAGGGATTTGGTAGGCTGCCATGAAGCAGCAGTGAGTTTTTTGCCGTCTATTTGAGGCTAGCTAGTTAGCTTAGGGAGTCTTAGGGTGCTCTTTCTTGTTTATTGGGAAGTTTTTCTTTCCTAGATTCTGTAGATTTAGACACCCAAGGGCTCCCATATTGTTGCTTACAGCTTTTACCATCGTCTAGTTATCGGCACCATAACCACTACTATTTACCAACCATCCTATTAGTGGCACTTTTCCTATTGGGGGATTACACTAGTCTTGGTTACCACGATTTTATTTAGCGAGTGTGGTTTTGACCTCTCTTTAGAGGTTCATAGTATCCACTCACTTACTCTGTTATTTTGTGGCTACACAGGACTAAGCTTACCCAGGCTTTTAAAGGTGTTGGTGTTCACTCTATCACGGTATATACACCCCTTTGTTTTGGGTGGATTTATTATTTTTTATTTTACTTTTAGCATTTTTTCTAATAAAGGTTGTTTACCCTATATATGTGACACTTTACTTTAGGAGGTACTTTTTAATGGATTAGGAGTCCTACCTACCTTGTGTGAGTGGACTCCCTACTCCATTTTTTCCACTTTTTTTTGTATCTACAGTGATCTCTATAACTAAAGCTAAAAACTGTGCTGTGATTAAAAACATCTAAATGTATGGAAAAAAACATGTTATGTGTTGCTAGACTGCAGTGTTCAATATCATTCACATAATACAACAAAATGGAATAACATCATTAAATAGAATATTACTTTCTAAAGCAGTATTCCTAATTAGCAAAGCTTGTAAATGACAATGCCATGGATATTACTAAAAAAAATGCTAAATTCATATCAATCTAGAAACTACATCTTAAAAAAATCATATCAAGTTTTAAAACTGCTTAAAAAATAAATGGAGGGGGGCGAGGCCAGCCCACCGAGCTGGACGGTCACAGGCAAAAGAAGCTCCTGCTGTTCAGCACCAAATATGTCGAAAAAAAGCTATCTTTCGCCAAAAAGCTGACCAACAACTACAATGCCCGAAGCAGAAGGCCTGCTGGAGCCAGGGAGAGGCTGGCTTATCAAGCTACAGTCCCCTGGAGGAGAAAACTTTGATGCCCTAACCGGGGCCTTCTCCGGTGGTGAGTGGGGCGGACGGCCGCCGCACCACTATCCTGCCACACAGCACCCAGCCTGGGGCTCGAACCTGGGTGGACCCGGCCCTGTTCTCCCCCTATGGACCGGGGGGGTGATCCCGGTCCTCACCCGGGGGCATGGCAGCCGGAGCACACAGGCGCCATCGTCACACTCGAGGGCCCGACCGCACCACATAAGATGGCGGCTGCCACGTGCACCGAAGTCTGCAGAAGGGAACGCACAACAGCGGAGCTCGGAACACCCAGTGCAACAAGCAAGCACGGGCCCAGGGAGTCAGAGAAGCTGGCGGCTCCAGGACATTCAGAACCATTCACTCATAGTTGGAAGTATCCATGACTACAACATTTCCTCCCTTATCGGCCTGCTTTATAATCACATTGTCATTTTTCTTAAGTGATTTTAAGGCGGTAAGTTCTCTTTTGGTAAGATTATCACTAGGAAAAGAGTGGAATTTTGTGCAGTCTATGTCGTCTATCTCAGTTTTAACAGCCTCAAGGAAAAGATCAATATTCCTAAAGGATGCAAAATTGGGAGTAAAACGGCTTTTAGGTTTTCAAGTTCGTATGGGTGATATATGGTGGAACATCATTATCATCAAGGAGGGAAACCAAAGTGTTGAGGCAATCTATGTCCGTGCTGGAGAAACCCAGAGAACGTGCTTTGTATTCTTTATTTAGCTCATGAAACTTGTGTAATGCCAGTTTTCGTACAAAGAGATGTAAATCTTTTGTCCATGTGAACCTACCAAAAGCCGGGGTTGGTACGAAAGAAAGCCCTTTTTCCAAAATCTTACAGTGAGATTCATCTAGTTTGAAGGAGGATAGATTAATTACCTGTAATTTTGGAATGCAAGTGGGTTGAGTTTCAGAGTTAGGCTTTAGTAGCGTCTCTTCCTCCCCCCTCTTCTCCCCTCCCTTCCCTGGTTTCTGGATTGATAACGAGTTTATTTGACCAAGTTTCACCTGTTTAATTCTCAGCTATCTCATGTATCTTTGTATGAATTTCCCATTTATTCTATTTATTTCTTTTTGAGCCTCACTATTTGAGTGAATCTGTTTATTAGTTATCCTTGTGATCATCCACGTATACATTTTATGGTAATTTAACAACCTTCCCGACCGATGTGTGAATCATGGGACCCATAATATGGGTATCTGTGTTCTTTGATAAAATACCCCCCTCTCCATTTTCTCCCCTCCCGCTACTAAGGGTGAACCTCTATTCCAGTCTCCCCTTTTTTTACCATCATTCTTGCCTGAACATGCACTTCTCCGGAGATACCCACTTCTGAGGAGGTGGGGTCTCATATGACTTCTATGTAATTTCTTATAAGCATAGTTTCACTTATAATAACTTCTTACTCTACACTAATTCATATTTTGTTGGACAGTGCATTGCTTGGATCGGATCCCCCACTGTGTGATTTCCCTCTGACACACTGACTACATGCCCCTGTTTGTAGGTATTTAACACAGTAGCAGTTTTGTCAGAGTTTGTCACAGTGCTTCTGCTGAGGAGACTGAACTGTTTGAGCTATGCCCTTCTGTAATGTCAATATCATCTAGTTAGCAGTTATCTATTGAAAGGCTTTAACAATATTATAGCAGTGACTTCGAACAGTCAATTATCCTGTTCTGATTCGTCACTTTAGGCCATTTGGTCTAATGACTTTGTATCTTTGTTTCGATAATACCATTAACATTTGTATCGAACACTGTGAAAGGTTATCAATGCATGTCAGTGGCTTATTTGTCATTCCATGCCATTTGGTCTAATTACTTTGTATCTTCGTTCTGATACTGTGATTGAATACCACTAATATATGTATCGAACACTATAGAAAGTCTATCAGTGCACGTTTTAGGCTTTTGTGTTTGATGATGGGGGGAACCTTGAATCATTTTTCGTCATACTTTTGATTCAGTTGTTCCCGTTATGTCTCCTCCCCCCTTTTGGGCATGACGTCAATGCGGCTATCACGCCCACCTTTCCTGATTGGTCCGGAGTGTAGGGGAGACAACCTGTCACTCATTCGCGAGAGCGGTTCTGATTGGAGATCTAATACTGGGGGTCTGACGATTACTCCTTTATAAACGGCGCCCGATCCACACATCAGGTAGCTCTTGACAAAGGCGCATCTAAAACGCCGAAACGCGCGTCAAGCTGTATTAGCCGATGCTATTTTTCTAATTTGAGTTTTCTATTTTCTACTTTTTAACCTAACCTGGGCCCTCTTAGCGCTTGAGATGCGCTAACTTACTTCTTATAGTGCTTTAGGGATTTGGTAGGCTGCCATGAAGCAGCAGTGAGTTTTTTGCCGTCTATTTGAGGCTAGCTAGTTAGCTTAGGGAGTCTTAGGGTGCTCTTTCTTGTTTATTGGGAAGTTTTTCTTTCCTAGATTCTGTAGATTTAGACACCCAAGGGCTCCCATATTGTTGCTTACAGCTTTTACCATCGTCTAGTTATCGGCACCATAACCACTACTATTTACCAACCATCCTATTAGTGGCACTTTTCCTATTGGGGGATTACACTAGTCTTGGTTACCACGATTTTATTTAGCGAGTGTGGTTTTGACCTCTCTTTAGAGGTTCATAGTATCCACTCACTTACTCTGTTATTTTGTGGCTACACAGGACTAAGCTTACCCAGGCTTTTAAAGGTGTTGGTGTTCACTCTATCACGGTATATACACCCCTTTGTTTTGGGTGGATTTATTATTTTTTATTTTACTTTTAGCATTTTTTCTAATAAAGGTTGTTTACCCTATATATGTGACACTTTACTTTAGGAGGTACTTTTTAATGGATTAGGAGTCCTACCTACCTTGTGTGAGTGGACTCCCTACTCCATTTTTTCCACTTTTTTTTGTATCTACAGTGATCTCTATAACTAAAGCTAAAAACTGTGCTGTGATTAAAAACATCTAAATGTATGGAAAAAAACATGTTATGTGTTGCTAGACTGCAGTGTTCAATATCATTCACATAATACAACAAAATGGAATAACATCATTAAATAGAATATTACTTTCTAAAGCAGTATTCCTAATTAGCAAAGCTTGTAAATGACAATGCCATGGATATTACTAAAAAAATGCTAAATTCATATCAATCTAGAAACTACATCTTAAAAAAATCATATCAAGTTTTAAAACTGCTTAAAAAATAAATGGAGGGGGGCGAGGCCAGCCCACCGAGCTGGACGGTCACAGGCAAAAGAAGCTCCTGCTGTTCAGCACCAAATATGTCGAAAAAAAGCTATCTTTCGCCAAAAAGCTGACCAACAACTACAATGCCCGAAGCAGAAGGCCTGCTGGAGCCAGGGAGAGGCTGGCTTATCAAGCTACAGTCCCCTGGAGGAGAAAACTTTGATGCCCTAACCGGGGCCTTCTCCGGTGGTGAGTGGGGCGGACGGCCGCCGCACCACTATCCTGCCACACAGCACCCAGCCTGGGGCTCGAACCTGGGTGGACCCGGCCCTGTTCTCCCCCTATGGACCGGGGGGGTGATCCCGGTCCTCACCCGGGGGCATGGCAGCCGGAGCACACAGGCGCCATCGTCACACTCGAGGGCCCAACCGCACCACATAAGATGGCGGCTGCCACGTGCACCGAAGTCTGCAGAAGGGAACGCACAACAGCGGAGCTCGGAACACCCAGTGCAACAAGCAAGCACGGGCCCAGGGAGTCAGAGAAGCTGGCGGCTCCACTCTCTCACCAAACGACTTCCTACCTGTAAGAGCAACCAGCCACGAGAAGACGAGCAGCAGCGGAGGCCTACCGGACCCGAAGCGGCGGAGACACCAATATGCAGGGACTCCGCTCCACACTCACGACCCTGCCACCAAGCGAAGAGAGCCACACGCCAGAGTATGCAACACCCAATGTTGACCTCGGAGAACGCTCCTCTCGATTCCCAACAGAGGCAAGCCCGAGAGATGCATCTGGAGAGATACCTCAGCCTAAAAGGACACTAACACCGGGTCGCGCCGACATGCTGGAGCAGGCCACCCATGAAGCATCGGACCCACCATGCCGGCGGGTCCTGAAGCGCGTGCAGCCTTACGAACTTTTGATCAGCCTGGATGATATTATATTATATTATATCTGTAGATGGCTGCCTGGCCTTAACATGCTTAAGTTTATATGCTGAGCCTTTGACCATAGCTTACCACTTGCATCCTTTTCATTGTAACACATCAAATGCTAGCATTAATGGCACCCTAACACTGCAGGAATCGTTAATCAACCTTCACCCATGCATCACTTGCAATAGAAAGGTTTTAGGCCATAGTGTTTATTATGTGTTCCCCCACTCTGCCTGTAATTGTAACATGTGCCCTGCCCTCCCGGGTGAGTAACCTAGGAGTAATCCTGGATAAGCAACATCATCACACAAAACATAGTGTCTACACTCGAGTACCGTATTCACTTGTCTAATTAACCTTATATTATATATATATCCTGCCTGCATAACTCATCTAGCTATATAACTAAATAATGCTGTACATCATCTTGTTAGAACGCGACCTTAACACAAAAATGTGCAAGTACAAACATATACCCCAGTGTAATTATTGTCTGACTAACACGAGAAATGCCTTTGGGGTACTCCGTGCAAAGCTGTAACGTCTTATGCACTGCAAAAATAAAAAAAAATAAAAAAAATAAATGGAAATTAAAATGCTCAAAAATTCTCTTACTGTCAGGTTTGGATACTGACCTCCATATACAAACCTAGACTAAAAATAAGTATTGGGGAAACAGTGTATTACAGGTCCTTAGGTTGGCCGGACTATAAAGTTAAGTGATATGCCCATAAGAAGCAAGAATTGTCTTAGGTAGGCAGAGTTCAAGTGACAACAGCAGATACAATACAACAGATCAAGTCAATGTCAGAAACACAGAGGCCTAGTCAAGGGAAATGCCAAAGTAAAAACCAGAAAAGCAAATACAGGTAGTCAGAATGTGCTTTGGGGTACAATAGACCATAATAGGGCAGAGTTGTGTTAGGGGTTGGATCAGTTCTCATCACTTTAACAACACAAAACTATAAGCAACCCCTGTAGCAGACTTAAACAAAAAACCCTCTTTACAGAGGTGATGGGTGAAACTATTCAGTGCCTAAAATACAAAGCAGCTCAAATACCCTTATTTTCACAATAAATTAACAATATATAGAAATGTAGTGTAAAATACACCACCCGGTGTAGCAGGAATTACGTGAATTTTGTTTCATATTATTTTTTTTTATTATTTATTGTTATTTTTATTATATTGCACTTATTATTTATTTATGTTATCTTCTGTACATATACTTATTATATCATATTAGTTTTTATATTTTATGTAAAAACATGTGTGTGTGTGTATATATATATATATATATATATATATAACTTTTTCTCTTAAGTATTATGGATGTATATATTAATATTGTATTTTCCCTATATTATAATCAATGTTTAAAATTTGTAATAATTTCTGTCATTTGTTATGTCTTTTAAAACTCAATAAAAATTATTTGAAAGGAATGACATGGGTCTTGCTACATGGATATAAACATGAGCTGAGGTGGACTGGTCCGAATCAACTACCATACTGGAATGGCGCACAATGCCACTGCATGTAGTGAGGTGACACTGGAAGTGCACTGGTCGGGGCAGGTAACATGACACTTATCTACAGTTGCAATCAAAATTATTATTATTTTCAAAATGTACAGACTTTCAGCTGTTTGCAATGAACAAATCTAACAAAAGCAATTGAAATAGCTCAACTCAAAGAATGCTTCAAGTGGTTTCCCCAACTTCAACTGATAATGCAACTTATAATTACTTCTTCAGTCTCAAAAATATTCAACTACTTCATGGCAAGCATCTTTAGTATGTAGTAGAGCAGGCAGTTATGAACTGGTAGCGTTCCTGAGGAATGGCCTCCAGTTCAGTAATATTCTTGGATTTGCACGCTGCAACCGCCTCCTTCAAATCCCACCAGAGATTTTCTATGCGGTTCTTGTCAGGTGACTGTGATGGCCACTGTATAATTTTCAAACAAAGGCTTGGTGGAATTTGAGGTATGCTTGGGATCATTGTCTTGTTGGAAGGTCCAATGACGCCCAAGCTTCGGCTACTTCTCCTACTTAAATGAATCCATCTTGCCTTCCACACACTACAGGTTTCCAGTGCCAGAGGATGCAAACCAGCCCCAGAGCATCACGGAGCCACCACCAGACTTAACTGGAGGCTATTTTCAGGGTATGCTTCACTCTTCTTCCTCCAGACATACCACTGATCCATTGTGCCAAAAAGTTCCAGTTTTGTTTACACACTCCACAGAACAGAATCCCAAAACTTCTGTGACTTATTGATATGATTTTGAGCATACTGGAGCCAACATTTCTAGTTCTTTTGGGTCACTAGTGGTGTACATCTTGCAGTTCTGGCATGGAAACGTTCTGCGTTTAGTACGCGCCTTACTGTGCTCACCGAAATCTCATCACCTATTGCCACCAAGTTGAGGGTTTTTCACAACCTGCCTTCTCAGAAATCTGGTTGCAGCCATTAACAGCTTCCTTTTTCTGCTCCGTCCAAGTAGTGTAACCACTGTTCCTTCAATGTTGAACTTGAAAACCATGCTTTTAACAGAGTCTCTAGGAACATTCAGTGCTTTTGCCATCTTTTTGGATCCTGTTCCTTGCTTGTGAGAGGCCATGATCTCTTCTCTTAACTTTGTGAACCATTCTTTTGACTTAGCCGTATTTCTTTTTTGTTTTTAATTTATTTATTCTTTATACATTTTGTGATTATTATTGACAAAAAATACAAAAACAGACATAGAAAAAAATCGACCGTACAAAACATAAAATCATGCTGAACAGTCTTTTTGAAAACACTCCTCCCTTCCATATGATCACACATTTCTATTGATGTCCCGAACAGTTCGCAGGGAACCGTTCGCTGGCGAACAAAGCGTTTTTGCGGTCGCGAACACGCGCGATGTTCGGTACGCCCCCTATTCGTCATCATTGAGTAAATTTTGACCCTGTACCTCACAGTCAGCAGACACATTCCAGCCAATCAGCAGCATACCCTCCCTCCCAGACCTTCCCACCTCCATGACGAATAGGGGCGGACCGAACATCGTGCATGTTTGCGACCGCGAACACGCTATGTTCGCCGGCGAACGGTTCCCGGCGAACTGTTCGGGACATCACTACACATTTCCAATATGCTCCTTTCCTTTTTACTGGAAAGGAGGAACATATAAAACTACATACATGTCTAGCAGGGCAGCTCCTAGAGAGATTAAATATCATATCTTATTCCAGGGTATTTATTTATCATGCTCACTCAGGGATTGATTTTATCCATAGGTCCCATTTGTAATTCCTCTTCAGAGTAAAATTCTTCTCTATTCCTTTTTCCATTTTTAATTGGGAGAGGAGTTTATTTTTAACCTCGATCCATAATTGCGGAATACAGGATTTCCAGTTTCTAGCTATACTGATCTTTGCTGGCAGCAAAATATGTACCACTATGTCATACTCTGCTTTAGACATTTTTGGAAAATTAAAGTATAATAAATAGGATTTTGGCTTTAATGGGAGTTTGATGTTGCTTATTGCTTGGATTTTATCCTTTATCTGTTCCCAAAACCTCTCGGTTCACATTTCCACCATATGTGTAATAAATCGCCTTTCTGCGATTCGCATCTCCAACACCTATCAGTGTGGGCAGACCACATCCTGTTTAGACGACTAGGAACCAGATAAATATGATTATTGATCTTAAATTGCATCTCTGTTAAATTCAGGCATCTTACTGAGTTACAAACTTTTTGAAAAGCTCTTATTAATTCTCTTTGAGTGATTTTAACTTGCGTGTCTCTTTCCCATTTCTCTGCGGCTTTGGTTGGGCTTATTTTCTCCCCCAATATTAGCAGGTCTTTACATAAAGCTAGCGTACCTTTGATTCAGTCTTTCTTTGCATTATTTGTATCTTTGTAATTATTTATTTGGGTTCTAGGCTTAGATGTTTCCTAATGCATCCTTTTATTCGTAAATAAGTAAACATTTCACCTTTACATTCTTGTGCTTTTTCAAAACTTTCTGTCAAAGTTTTAATATGTTTATCCATTAATAGGTAATTTATTGTCCTTAGCCCATTTCTGTGCCATTTGCTCAAATTAATATCTTTTATATTATTCGCTAAGTTTCCCAGAGAAGTATTTATTAGGACTTTGTTGTTTAACTTTATTTTCTTCCTAAATTTCTGCCAATTGGTTAAAATGTGCCTCATAATTAAACACCTTCCCACTATTGGCCTTTTTGATGTTTCTGTTGTCCAGAATCCATACACTAAGTCTTTCTGTTGTGTTAGGTCTTTTTCCACCTTGTACCAGTTTTCTTCTCTTGAAGATTCCTTTTGTGTCATAAATGCATTTATGATATTCATATATATCTGGCATGGACAAACCCCCTTGGGCGGGTCTCAATTTAAGACAATCTAATTTTAACCTCGTTTTTTTTTTACTACGCTATACAAAGTTCCTAAATGAATCATAGATAGCCAGCTATTGGGGACAGAAAGTGGCACCATACGAAGATATATCCATCAGGGGAGGACATATGATCTTAGAATATTTATTCTTCCCCAGAATGAGAATTCCATCTTTCCCCAATCTTTCAACTGTTTAGACGTTTGTTTAAGAAGAGGTAAGGAATTTACTTCTATTATTTTGTTTGGGTCCGAGGATATCATTATATCCAAATCTTTCATACTTGATGACCAAACAAATCTATATTTATTTTTCAATAGCTCTTTAGTTTGAACCGAAACATTGTTTATTAAAGCTGTTTTGTTAAAATTTAGCTTATAACCGGACACCTCAGAGAATTGTTCTATGACCCTAACCGTTTCTTCCAAAGAATCTTTGGGATCTTCTAAGGTCATTATCACATCATCTGTGTGACAAACTCCCCTCTCCAAGTGAATTTGGAGGCGCCTGCTTGCCAGCCGCCTGCCCACATACTATGGGCCCTGCAGGGAAACCCGTAAAAGACTAGCAAACTTGACCGACCGTTAGGACTGATTTCATGGAACTGTTTTGGGCATAGGACCATGTGCACGGTCGGTCACAATTATGACTTCCAGGAAATTCCTTAACCCTCTGGATGATTTTTAGATATGTTGTTCACCCAGATCGGGGCTATCAGGGGATGTAACTTTTATGTGGTTTCATGTCTTTTTAAGGTACTTGTTGGGGTTTCATACAATTTTATGGTTTTCTGTTCTTGGAGAGAATTAGGTTAGATTAGTACAGTTCCTGATTCAATTATCTCCCAAGCACAGAGGAGGGATTATATTGTTTGTGTATGGGAGTGTCTCACTGTATGACTCTTCACTTTGTGTCCCTGTGCCCAACAAGATCCACCTGGGTGTCTCCCTTGTTGGGAAACTTGAATAAAAGGTCAGTGTGCCTCCATTAAAATTCTATTCCAGCTTACACTTCGAAATTGTGTGTCGTCCTGTTATTGGAGGGAAAGAAGATTTACTCCTGTGTCTGCTGTTCCAGCTTGCAGGCGATTCAACAGGGAAAGTCCTTGTAAGGACTAGAGCTAATTCCCCATTTGGCTCCAGGAAGGAGCGGTTCCAGGGCCCCAGTCACGCCACGGCAACTGTGGGCAGAAGTGCTGCGGTTTGTCCCTGTAGCGTTACTCACCATTCCCAGGGGCCGGCCGCGGTCCTCTCTTCAAGCCGCGCGCGGTCCTGCGGCTGCACGAGCCGCGCGCGGCTCATCCGACGCTTCAGACAGGAAGGCGGGCATTGACCGCGAGATGCGGTCACATGTCCCGCCTGAATCTAAGAGCGCGCCGCGAGTCTCGGGCGCGCTCTTAAAGAGACAGTGGGAGCCTAAATTGCCAAAAGGCTCCCATTGGCCCCTGTCATCCCACACACCCCATACACTTACCTTTTGGGGGGGTGGACGTGACAGGAGCCAATCACATTAGTTTTGAACCTATATATACTTACTCTTTTCCCTTAGTTCCTTGCCCTATCGTGGTTTCTGCTACAGTTCCCTTTAGTGCTTGTTGTGTTCAGTTGTGTTCCTCCGTACTTGACCTTGGATTTGTATTCTGACTTCGTTTTCGCTTTATCCTTGTCTGTTCTGTTTGCCGGCTTGCTGTTTCCTGTGTACCAGACCCCGGCTTGTCCTCGTTTACGCTGTCTCTTTGTGCCCTTGACCTCGGATTGTTCCTGACTCTGTACTTCACCTATATACGTTGAGTCCGGCCATTCTAAGTTCCGGTAGACGTATCTTTCCTCTGTTCTGCCTTCTGTTTAGCTGGATCCTGCGTGTAGGGGTATATTCTCGTTACATTACGATAGTGCCATGGACCCCGCAGATTTAGCTCAACAGATGGCGTCTCATGAGGCTAGATTTGTAGAGCAGGATCACCGAATGGATCAGATAGCCCAGGCTCTTCAGACGCTCTTAGCTAGAACCATTCCAGCAACCACACCTAACCCTCCTACACCCCTTCTTCCTGAAGTATCGACTGTGCCTAATGCTACGGCCCATTTAGCACCTCCTCCTAGGTATGGAGGGGATTCTAAGACATGCAGAGCGTTCATTAACCAAATAGAGTTTCACTTCGAGATGTATCCATGTTCATTTCCCACAGAGAGGTCTAAGGTTGGGTTCTTTATGCACCAACTTACCGACAAAGCACTTGAGTGGGCGAATCCTATTTGGGAAGCTAATGGACCTATGGTGCATGACTTTCACAGTTTTCTTACAGCATTTCGCAGAACTTTTGACACTATGAAAAGGTCTAAAAATGCCGCAAGAGCATTAATGAGAGTTAAACAGGGTTCTAGGTCTGTGGCTGATTACGCTATACAGTTTCGTACTCTTGCCTCACAGGTCGATTGGACCAACAATGGGTTAACTACTGCCTTCATGGAAGGCTTATCAGACTCTATATTGGATGAGGTAGCAGCTAAGGAGCTTCCTGTTGCTTTAGAGGACCTTATTGATAATATAGATTCGTGACAGGCTCTATACCAAGAACAGAAATAGACGTTTTGTTACACCTATTTACCCCAGAGTTAATACACCGGAGAGTGTTAAAGTATCTGAAGAGGAACCTATGCAATTAGGGGTTGCCAAACTCTCTGATAATGAAAAATTACATAGGAGAAGGGAGGGACTCTGCCTATATTGTGGTAGGAGAGACCATATGGTAAAGGAATGTCCTTTGCTCCCGGAAAACTCTCGCACCTAAGACCTTATAGGGGACTGGCCTTGGGTGTGATTTCTAAGTCTCCTACATTGCCTCCTAACCGACTGCTTCTCCCTGTTTCTTTACATATGGGAGAGAGTTGTATAGTTGAAAATATATATGGTTGACTCTGGGGCAGCCGAGAATTTTATAGACTGTGGTTTTGTAAAGAAAAACAACATCCCCATCAGGGAGAAGGAGATACCCTTGGCCGTTGAGGCCATAGATGGTAGACCATTAATATCTCCAGTTGTTACTCATGAGACTGCACCGTTACACATGTACACAGGGGTTTTACACTATGAAACCATTCGGTTCCAGGTTATCACCTCTCCCTCTTCACAGTTAGTGTTAGGGTATCCATGGTTACGTGCCCACAATCCCATTTTTGACTGGGAGACAGGGCAGATAAAATCATGGAGTGAGGCCTGCCATGGGTCATGTACTATTGAAGTCACGCCTGTGAATTCTATTAATGTTCCTACCACTCCTCCTTTATCTACGGCTATACCCTCTCAGTATTTATCTTTAAAGACTGTCTTTGATAAAAGAGAGGCTGACAAATTACCGCCTCACAGACCCTACGATTGTGCTATTGACTTGTTGCCTGGCACTATACCTTCAAAGGGCAGGGTGTACCCCTTATCGGTTCAAGAAAACCGTGTCATGGAGGAATATATTAAAGAATCATTAGACAAGGGATTTATTAGGAGATCCTCTTCTCCGGCTGGAGCGGGGTTCTTCTTTGTATCGAAGAAAGAAGGTGATTTAAGACCTTGCATTGATTATAGAGGTCTTAATAAAATCACCATCAAAAATGCTTACCCTATACCATTAATAACAGAATTGTTTGACAGGCTCAAACATGCTACGGTATTCACCAAATTAGATCTTAGAGGAGCATACAATTTGATACGTATAAAAAAGGACCACGAATGGAAGACAGCCTTCAACACTAGGTCAGGTCATTATGAGTATACCATCATGCCATTTGGGCTTTGCAATGCCCCAGCAGTATTTCAAGAATTTATTAATGATGTCTTAAGAGACTTTATTCACTCATTTGTTATTGTGTACTTGGACGACATTTTAATATATTCTACTGACTTACACACTCATCACAGACATGTTACGACCGTTCTGAAGACCCTTCTTGCTAATGGTCTTTATTGTAAATTAGAAAAATGTCTATTCGACCAATCCGAAGTCCAGTTTTTGGGGTATTTGATTTCCGCTAAAGGTTTTTTTTTTTTTGTAATTCTTTATTTTTGTTGTGCTTTTTGTGTACAGGCATCCTGCATTGCCACGACAGCGAATGCAAGTGTTTCAGCATACATAATATAACATTAACATGGCAAATACGTTACATGCACCTTTTTTGTATTAATGTGAAGAAACTTAAAAAAAAAACAAAAAACATAGTTATATATTAGTTAGCATTAGAATAAAACCAGTTAGCTCAATCTAGGCTGAGAGTAGCGCACGGACCAGCTTGTATACCAAAGGTTGTGCGTCTCTATGGTATTATGTGGAGCGGTTTCAGGAGCTCACTCAGTAGCAGTATATAGCCAACCTGCCTAATATCTTGAGTGTAGGCGCGTTGGGCACGGAAGGTATATAGGATTTCCCTGAGACCGCTATTTGAAAAGTAGCCATTCAACTTAGCTAAATTATCTAACTTGTAACTATAACTATAACGACTGCCCGTCTGGGAGGATTATCAGCGAGTTTTAATGTTATCACGGGGCAGTGAATGCTATGGGCCTCCTGCGTTCGGTTAGTGCGTGACAGCAGCGTGTGCAGTTAAGGCATAGGAGGCAGAGCACCCCTGTAAACTTAATACTAAGAGCTGAGGACGAAGTTAGGGGTGGGGGGTAAACAGAGAGGGGTACATATACCGCGGAGCCAGCGGGTAGGGGTTTGGTGAGACGTGTCTCCAGCTATCTGCGTGCGCTTGCTGCAGGCTTAATTATTAGATTAACAGGGAAACAGTGCAGCACAATGAGACAGTGCAATATATAAAACATTAACTTGGGTAAAAAACATTGCAGCATGCAGTGCGTGGCTGTGTAAGACAGTCAGGTCTTCTCCATGGCGGCTGCTTCGTTCCGTCGGGTGGCCGGTATGAAGGGGCGGATAGTAGCCGGGTCCCATGTAGGTGGCTGTGGCTTAGGTGGTGGTGGATGCGACCCTGTCTCCGCAGGGGGTAGTCCCAGTTGTTGTAGGACGGAGCCCATATCGGATATGTCGGCAACTTTAAGAGTCCCAGTCTCGTGAGGTATCATAAGGCTCCGTTGTGCTCCCCATCTGTAGGGTCTTTTGTGCTGTACCAGCACTGTGGTAAGTGGTCTCAGAGATCTTCGCCACGTCATCGTGGCCCTGGATATGTCCGAGTAGAACAATAAAGAGTGTCCCTCAAATTGGTAAGGAGTGGTGTTGCGGACCGCTGATAGGAAGGCCTGTTTGTCTGGGCCATGTTGAAAACGCACAATTACGTCCCTGCTGTGTTGTTGGGAGTTCACTTGCGGTTGCGGTAATCTGTAGCATCCCTCCAGTAACATGGCTTTAGCTTGTTTTGGCGCGAATAGGCTGGATATTAGCCTTCTGAATAGATGGGGGATTTCTGCAGTTGTAACACTGTCGGCCAGGCCCCTTACTTTAACATTATTCCAGCGCCTGCGATCCTCCATCGCTGCTACTTGATGCTGGGTGTGGACTAATTCGTTCCTGATCTTAGTCAGCTCACCTTCTAGGCTGGTAATGCGGGTATCGTGTGCCACTTTGCTGATTTCAGTGTCTTGTAATCTCACCGACACCCCATGTATTTCTTCTTTGAAGGAGTTGATGTCTGCCGCAATATGTCGGCGTAGGTCTTCCAGGAGGGCTTTTAGCCGGTCCTCCGTGACAGGCGGATTGCTTAGTGTCTTGGGCTTGCTTGTATTCCGCGTCTCTGCCATCATGTCCAGGTTGGATAGTGAGTCTTCACTGGACGATCTGGACGGTGCGTCGGAGAGCGGCGCCATGACAGGTCTCAGGGACGCTTGCGGCCTCCACAAGAGTTCGCCGATATCGGCGGTGTTTGGTGGTTTTTCCGGCCGGTATTTTTTACTTTTGCGCCCCATCGTTTGAGGAGGTCGGTAGGGCTGATGTGGAAGGGGAAATTGGGCATAAACCGCTTTTACAGCCCGTTTTTCTCCCGGCTTGGACGGAGCTCCTGAGAGACACGTCTTGTCAGTGCGGCTGCTGGCTCCGCCCCTCTCCGCTAAAGGTTTTCGTATGGATCCCCGGAAGCTCGCTGCTGTCATAGAATGGCCTCTGCCGCAATGTCTAAAAGCCATCCAGCGTTTTCTGGGTTTCTCTAATTATTATAGACGTTTTATCAAAGGTTTTTCGTCTATTGTAGCACCTATTACTCGTATGACAAAAAAGGATGGCAATACTCGTGTCTGGTCTACCGAGGCACTTCAAGCTTTTGACTTCCTTAAGACTACGTTCGCCTCTGCACCTATTTTACAGCATCCTGTCCCCTCATTGCCCTATATACTTGAAGTTGATGCTTCAGATATCGGGGTAGGTGCTGTTTTATCTCAAAGAGAGTCTCCTGAAAAGCCATTGCATCCTTGTGGCTTCTTTTCTAAACAAATGTCCAAAGCAGAGAAGAATTATGATGTGGGTAATCGCGAACTCCTTGCTATCATTTTAGCACTCAAAGAATGGAGACATTTGTTAGAAGGCACTAAGGATCCCATCCTCATATTTACGGATCATAAGAACCTGTCCTACCTTAGCGAAGCTAAAAGATTGTCTTCCAGGCAGGCTAGGTGGTCACTGTTCTTGTCCCATTTCAATTATATAATCACCTATAGGCCAGGTGATCGGAACACTAAAGCGGACGCTCTGTCCAGACAGTTTGAAACTATTGACAAACAGGAGATTGATGTTACTCCTGTCATTCCCCCAGACAGGATAATAGCAACTACTGTATTATCTATTTCCTCGTCCCTCTTGCAGGCCATACAAGCGAAACAAAGCATGGCACCTAGCGAGAGGCCTAATGATAAATTGTTCGTTGACGTTCCCGAGAGACGGGATATTCTGTCACTATATCACGATACTAAGACTGCTGGACATCCTGGTATTTCCAAAACAGTGTCAGCTGTTTCTCTGTATTTTTGGTGGGATTCCTTACGAAAGGATGTCACTGACTATATAAGTGCTTGTACTACTTGTGCCTGTACTTGTGGGCTGTTGCATCCGTTACCCGTTCCCGAGAGACCTTGGTCCAACCTATCTATGGATTTTATTGTTGAATTACCCCCTTCGAATGGTAACACAGTCGTCCTGATGATAGTTGACCGGTTTTCCAAAATGGCTCACTTTGTGTCTCTTCGCAAATTGCCCACATCCAAGGAACTGGCCCTTATCTTCGCTAGAGAAGTATTTCGGTTACATGGTATTCCCTTATCTATTGTGTCCGATAGGGGTAGCCAATTTATTTCCAGGTTCTGGAAAGCCTTTTGTACAGAAATGGGTATTTCTCTCTCGTTTTCTTCCGCTTACTATCCCCAGTCTAATGGAGCTGCTGAACGTGCCAACCAGTCTCTGGAGCAGTACCTCCGTTGTTTTGTTTCTCACCATCAGGACAATTGGTCTGACCTGCTTCCTTGGGCTGAATTTGCTCGGAATAACGCCACTCATGATTCTTCCGGCAAAAGCCCTTTTTACGTCGTCTATAGCCAGCATCCCGTTGTTCTCCCGGCTGCATTCTCCTCACAGGGCATGCCAGTTCTGGATGAGCATTTGGCTGGTTTGCGTAATTCTTGGGAGCAGGTTCAGCGTTCTTTGGTTGACTCTGCCGCTCGCCAGAAGGCTCAGGCTGACAAGCATCGCAGAGCGGCTCCTTCCTATGTTGTGGGGGACAGAGTTTTGCTTTCCACGCGGAATATTCGCCTCCGGGTGCCTTCTATGAAATTGGCTCCCCGCTTCATTGGTCCTTATCGTATTATACATAAGGTTAATCCCGTTTCTTATGCCTTGGGTCTGCCTAAGAATCTGCGCATACCTAATGTTTTTCACACCTCGTTGTTGAAGCCTTACGTGCGCAACCGCTATACCCGGCATGCTCCTCCTCCTCCTCCTGTCTCTGTGGAGGGTCATGAGGAATTCGAAGTGTCTGCTGTTCTTGACTCTCGTTTCCTTAGGGGTCGGCTTCAGTACTTGGTACATTGGAAGGGTTATGGGCCTGAGGAGCGCAGTTGGATTTCTGCTGATGCTGTTCATGCTCCCCGCCTTGTGCGTTCTTTCCATTCACGTTTTCCTGCCCGACCTAGTCCTGCCCACCCGGAGGGCGTGTCCTCAGGGGGGGTACTGTAGCGTTACTCACCTTTCCCAGGGGCCGGCCGCGGTCCTCTCTTCAAGCCGCGCGCGGTCCTGCGGCTGCACGAGCCGCGCGCGGCTCATCCGACGCTTCAGACAGGATGCGGTCACATGTCCCGCCTGAATCTAAGAGCGCGCCGCGAGTCTCGGGCGCGCTCTTAAAGAGACAGTGGGAGCCTAAATTGCCAAAAGGCTCCCATTGGCCCCTGTCATCCCACACACCCCATACACTTACCTTTTGGGGGTGTGGAAGTGACAGGAGCCAATCACATTAGTTTTGCACCTATATATACTTACCCTTTTCCCTTAGTTCCTTGCCCTATCGTGGTTTCTGCTACAGTTCCCTTTAGTGCTTGTTGTGTTCAGTTGTGTTCCTCCGTCCTTGACCTTGGCTTTGTATTCTGACTTCGTTTTCGCTTTATCCTTGTCTGTTCTGTTTGCCGGCTTGCTGTTTCCTGTGTACCAGACCCCGGCTTGTCCTCGTTTACGCTTTCTCTTTGTGCCCTTGACCTCGGATTGTTCCTGACTCTGTACTTCACCTGTATACGTCGAGTCCGGCCATTCTAAGGTCCGGTAGACGTATCTTTCCTCTATTCTGCCTTCTGTTTAGCTGGATCCTGCGTGTAGGGGTATATTCTCGTTACAGTCCCCTGTTCCAGCTAGGAAGCGGACCTTGGCAGAGGTACCCAGCCAGGGGCACAGGAAGCTCTGCTACAATCTGCATAAAGGTTCAGTTTCAATTCGCCAGAATTTGTTCTGAACCCTTTAATCCTATTATTATCTCTAATCTGAGAAGCCAGTGGTTCCAGTGACATTATATATAGAATCAGGGAGTGCAGGCAACCCTGCCTGGTTTCATTTACCAGATCAAACCAGTCAGAGCTAAAGCCCCCCCGAGTGCCCTTGCAGTTGAAGCTGAATACAAGGCCATAATGCCTCCAACATCCACCCATTCAAACCAAATTTCCTTAAAACTTCACTGAGGAAACCCCACCCAACCCTGTTAAACGCCTTTTCAGCATCCAAAGACAGGGTCAGGTGGGGTCTACCCTCTAATTGCACTGCATCCAAAATATCTATCAATCTCCTGACATTATTTATGGATGATCTTCCAGGGACAAAGCCCGCTTGATCCAGATGGATCAGTGTGGGGACAACCTGCTTTAACCAGTCTGCCAGTACCGTAAAATATATTTTAATATTGGTATTAATGAGCGAGATAGGTCGAAAATTACTAATCAATTCAGGGTCTTTCCCTTCTGTTGGTATTATTATATTTGCTTGCAATAATTCTTTAGGTACATCTTTCCCTTCCGCTATCACATTGAATGCATTAGTCAGGGGTCCCTTTATAACATCTCTTATTATTTTATAAAAAAGATTATTAAATACATCCGGGCCTGGTGATTTCCCCTTCTTCATCTTGTCTATGGCCATTTCCACCTCATTCTCTGAGATCTATATATTTAATATTTTGGACTGATTTTCTGTTAAATAAGGTAGATTTATTTCATCCAAATACTCTGTTATTTTTGTTGGAGTAGGTTTAGTTTAAAGGTTATATAATTTGTAATAAAATTCTTTAAAGGCTATCCCAATCTTTTCCGGAGTCAATAGAATCTTGTTCTTTGACCTTATTACTGTAATGTTTTTCTTTGCTTTTATTTTTTTTAATCTGTTAGATATTGTTTTATTGACCTTATTTCCTTGATAGTTCTATTTTCTATTAAGACGTTCTAAGCCTCTATAAACTATATTCAAAAGTAAGTCTTTTGTGTTTTTTTTCCACCTCCACTATTTTTTTGTGTTATCTCCCTATCTGAGTTAAGTTTGTTTTGTGTAGTTAGCTCCTCAAGTTTAATATAGCAATCTGCTAATCCATATGGATTTTTCTTCTTTGATCCCATTTTGATCAATTCGCTGTATTTCTAACATGCAGTCAATGTGACACTCAACAAACCCCTAGCCAGTTCAGGGATTCAAGTGTTCCAGCTCAAGCATACCTGGTGCAACTAATGAAGCCCTTAATTTGTTGCATCAGGTGTGCTTGAAACCTGTTTTGCATATTTGTGCTGTTGTGAGGGATTGTGAGGGGATGCCACTGTGTCATTCCATTCCAATTTGTGAGGGAAAATATATATATAGTGATTCATAGTACAATTAACAATATAAGTATGTATCATGGCTACACTAAATATAATAAAGGAAATTATAGTTGGGAGGAAGAAAACAGTTTTAAAGGGATACCATAGTACTACGCATATAGGAATACAAAGCTGTATTCCTAGCACTATAGTTCCCTCTGCCCCCTCAACCTTGTATCACTTACCCAATTCTAGTGCCGATGTTCCTCGGTGGTGAGTCGGCATTCCATCTCCTCCGAGGCCATCCAATGGGGGGGGCTAATGCACATGCGTGGCGAGTGGGGAAAGCGTATTGGGCCCTCCCCATAGGAGAGCATTGCTTCAATGCATTCCTATGCTGATTTTACTGATGCTGGGTGTCCTCATAAAGAGTGTGAGGATGTCCAATGTCAGGCGACCAAAATTCCGTTAGCAACCAGGCAGCACCTCTAGTGGCTGCCTGACAGCCACTAGAGGCAGTATTAGACCTGCAATGTAATTAATGCAGTTTCTCAAAAATTGCAGGACTAATTGGGACTGGGACACTGCACCCAGAACACTTCAATGAGATGAAGTGGTCTGAGTGAAGATAGTGTCCCTTTAATATGACACTTTCAGCACCTAGAACTACTACAGTTGCATAAATTGTTTCTGGTGCATGAAGCTGTCCCTGCAGCCTGTTTATTGTAAACACTGCCTTTTCTAAGAAAAATCTTTAGGGACACCTCAAGTGGCTGTCACTCACACAGTCACTAAACGTACTTTCTATGAGAGATGCTGATTGACACAGCTTGACGATTGTTGTAGAAGCACAGTGGATTTCTTCACTAAGGGAAACATTGGATTGCTTGATCACTACTGATCTAAATTGGGGTGGAGTGGTGGCTGCAGAGACCCCTTGTGGAAAGAGGACTAAAAGGTAAGTAAAAATGTTTTACTTTACCATTCTTTGGGGTACAAAATCTAACTAGGGAAAAGAACACTCTAAAGTTAGAAAAAATAGTTTGTGTTTCAATGTTTGAGTTCTCCTTTAACAAATATATGTTTGCAAGCTCTATTAAATAAAATGAAATCAATGCTGCTGTATTTTTGTGTGGAAATTAGCTCCTACAACTTGGTTCTTTGCCAGTCATTGTTATGAGCTTAGTTCTTTTCTGTCTGAAAAAAAACAACCTGCGCACTTGTCAATTGTTATAGAGAATTCCCCACAATTTGCTTCCTACAGCTTCATTGAGGCAAAGATTATCAGTGGCCAGAGGGGAACATAGTAAATAGACAATATGTGCATATATCTATTACAGATGACAAAACTACAATGGGTATATTCAGCACAATAAAACCAGGGCCAGTGCAAGGATTTCTGCCTCCCTTGGCAAATATCCATTTTGCTGCCCCCTCATGAAAGCAAATACAATCTCACAGAGGTTTATTCACTAGTTGAAAACCAAATTGCAAAGTTTAAGCAAAAACAGCTGAACTGTGACTGAAGCCGAATTGAAGACTTCTTCTAGATCAGTTAGTTTGGCCTAAATTTTGCCATATGGTTTTCAGTTAGGTCTGCCTAATACACACATACTATTTAATGCATACATCCATAAACACACACTGCTTAAAGCGGCACTGTCATGGCCGAATCCCGTTTTTTTTTAACCCCCCCTCCCGCCTCCACTATCTCTAACTGACCCCCTAGTCATCCCCAAATGCCCCTAAGCCCCCCATATTACCTATTGCCGCCATCTTTGTGTGAGTAGATGAAGTCCCTGTGGGACACGTCATCTTCCCACACTAGATAGCCTGTGAGATTCCCACACATGCCCAGTGAAACACCTGGACATGCGAACGGGAATTTCATCTATTCATTCATTCATCAGAAAGACAAATGAATGAATAGAAATGTCAGACGAACAAACAAACACTGAATATCGTTTGTTCATTCAGTTTATTACAAGGACAAAGCTCCCTCCTTGTAATATGTAAAGATAGAAGCGGCAGGGAGCAGTGCTCCCAGCCACTTCATAAGCCCCCCAGGCCCCCCTCACTCTATGGGGGTCAATATGACCCCCATAATAGCATAGGGGTAATAAAATCTCCCCAATGTCCACTAAACAGTGAGCAGCCTGTTGCTCCTCACTGTTTAAAAAAAATAACCTACTAAATAACAATAAGGAGGGGGTGGACCTACTGTCCTCCCCCCCAGCTCCCACTCCTGAGCGGTGGGTGGGGGCCCTAAAAAACAATAAGGGGGGGACCTACTGTCCTCCCCCCCTGGCCCCCAGCCCTGAGCGGTGGGTGGGGGCCCTAAATAAAAATCCCCCCCCCCCCAATCAAGGTGACTAGGAGTCCCAAGCCCCTAGTCACCCCTCACGCAAATAAAACTATCCCCTACCTACCCCCTTGACCTTAAAAATAGTGAGGGGGGAATAAAATAACTAACCTGTAAACAAAAATTAAACTTACGATTTGACGTCTTCTTTTTTCTAAAATCTTAATTTTTCAGAACCAAAAAAGGCCAAATAAAAAGCCATCATACCGGTCGAACTTAAAATAAAATAAACAACCTGAGCGCCAAAAAAAAAATCCTGACGAAAAAGAAAAAACCCAACGCTAAAAAAAATGAATCCATCTTCACCCATGGAGGGCTCCGCGCAGACTGAGCTCTGCAGGGCGGGGGAAGGCTTATAAAGCCTTGCCCCGCCCTGCAATTAGGCTAAGAACACTCTGATTGGTTGGTTTAAGCCAATCAGAGTGCTCTTTTTCATTTTACACAGCGTGGGAAAATTCCAAAGAACTTTCCCACGCTGTGTAAAATGACACAGAGCACTCTGATTGGGTGGCTTGAAATCCATCCAATCACAGTGCTCTGTGTCATTTTACACAGCGTAGAAAAGTTCTTTGGAATTTTCCCACGCTGTGTAAAATGACAAGGAGCTCAGTCTGCCTGGTGCCCTCCATGGGTGAAGATGGATTACTTTTTTTAGCGTCAGGTTTTTTCTTTTTCGTCTGGATTTTTTTGGGGCGCTCAGGTTTTTTATTTTATTTTAAGTTCGACGGGTATGATGGCTTTTTATTTGGCCTTTTTTGGGGGCTGAAAAATGAAGATTTTAGAAAAAAGAAGACGTCAAATGGTAAGTTTAATTTTTGTTTACAGGTTAGTTATTTTATTCCCCCCTCACTATTTTTAAGGTGAGGGGGGTAGGTAAGGGATAGTTTTATTTGGGTGGGGGGTGACTAGGTGCTTGGGACCTTGATTGGGGGGGGTGATTTTTTATTTAGGGCCCCCACCCACTGCTCAGGGGTGGGGGCCGGGGGGGACAGTAGGTCCCTCCCCTTATTGTTTTTTTTAGGGCCCCCACCCACCGCTCAGGGGTGGGGGCCGGGGGGGAGGACAGTAGGTCCCCCCCTTATTGTTTTTTTAGGGCCTGCACCCACCGCTCAGGGGTGTGGGCCAGGGGGGGAGGACAGTAGGTTCCCCCTTATTGTTATCTAGGGCCCCCACCCACTGTTCAGGGGTGGGGGCTAGGGGGAGGACAGTAGGTCACCCCCCACCATTCTTATATAGGGCCCCCACCCACTGCTCAGGGGAGCGGGCCGGGGGGGAGGACAGTAGGTCCCCCCCTTATTGTTTTTTAGGGCCCCTACCCACCACTCAGGGGTGGGGGCCAGGGGGGAGGACAATAGGTCTCCCCCCTTATTGTTTTTTAGGGCCCCCACCCACCGCTCAGGGGTGGGGGCCGGAGGAAGGACAGTAGGTTTCCCCCCATTGTGATTCATGGCACCCACCCACAGTGCAGGGGTGGGCGCTTGGGGGAGGGGAGGACAGTAGGCCCCCCCCTCATTGTCATTTAGGGCTCCCACCTGTCGCCCATGGGTGGGGGATGGGGGGGAGGACAATAGGTCCCCCCAATTGATATTTAGGGGGCCCCCACCCGCCGCGCGGGGGGGGTGGTTAGTAGTTTCTTTTTTTTTTAACAGTGAGCAGCGTTCACTGTTTAATAGACATGCCCCTACTCGCGGTAGAGCGAGTAGGGGCATAATTTACTAATACTAAGTAATCTTTACTTAGTATTAGTAAAGTTGGCTGAAAGACCAATTTAGGTCTTTCAGCCTTTCAGCCTTTTAGTAGATAACTCCCTAATACCGTGGGATGCAGCCACAGCACGAATAGGATCGGAGTTTCATTCATTCAAATGAAATTGCGACCCGAACAAAGTCCCGAATTGCATCCTAACACGAATGGAGAAACTTCTCATTCTGTTAGGACGCAATTCGCCAATTTTGCCGGCGTTCTGTCTAAGTCACAGGACGTTCGGCAATACTGACAGGAAGTATCGTGGGAACAGGGAGGAAAGCTAAGGATCATGGGGAAATTGCTCTGACCAGCGGAAATGAAGCACACTTTGCTTCCCCTGCTGGTCAAAGCTGGTCAAGCGGAGTAAACCTCCATAAGGCAAAGAGTCCCTACTTTGTCTTATGATTTTAAAGAAAACTAAAGAAGAACAGGAAGAAAAGAAGAACAGATCCTAAGAGAGGGGAGAAGAGGAAGAGATTGAGAAAAGGTAAGTTTGGCATGACAGTGCCGCTTTAATACTTACATCCATAAACACACATACTGCTTAATGCGTACATCCATAAACACACACAGCTTAATACCTACAAATATTAGAATGGAGAACTAAGGGGAAATAAATCATGATGATAAGTATAAAAGGAGAAACAGAAATATATATGGGGAGAAGAGTCAAAAACAGAATAGACATGGAGGCATCGAAAAGGAAAAATAAGCCATCACAAGTGTATGAAGAGGTAAAAACGTACAAAGAAGGTAAATAACTACGGAAATCGATGTACAAGACAAGAAAGCGGGGGACATGATATATATATATAGATATATAGGGGCAGAGAGATAATGGGAATACGGGATTGAGAGAAATGTAGATGTGGTAGAGAATGGAGGAGATAGACAGAGGAATAAACTGTGAGGAAGTGGGGAAATGCTCAGAATATCACATATGTTCAAAATGTAAGCACTGCGCCATGTGAGATTGATTACATAATGATGGTTTTTTTTGTACTATATTTTTGTTTTAAGGTGCTTTTTTTATGTTGTTTTACCAACACTAATTGCGTGCATATTGGAGGGTTATTTACATGTGTTTGTTGCGTTTTTAAACACTAAGTATCACTATACTCTATCCTTTTACATAATGATAGAAACTGTTCTATACCATCTGAGGATGAATATGTATCTAGAGAAATTCACCGACCTGTCTGAGGCTAATTTTTTACTCATGAGACCCAATGTCAAAGATGATGATGTAGCAATCAAACGCAAATCTACTTCTCATTTTTCTTTTGAATTTAACAGTTGGAATATAGCAGACATTAAAACAGTTCTCCTAGGGTACTTAAAACCTTGGGCTGCCATGGATACTGTCCTAAACCAGGGATACTGTCCTACTGTACTAAAACATTGCTGTATGGAGAGACCATATAGTCAGTAACTAGGTGCCAATACTCAACAGCACTCCCTCAAATGCCCAGTAAATTCCAATATCTATTGTTTTGTTTTATTCTTGTGTGTTGCATCCCATGTTCACCTTAGTTGTGAATATTTCTCTGCTCTACTGAAATTCTTGAATCTCCAACTTTGTATCCACCGATACAGTAATTTCTCTGTGAGATCTTTCCTGAGAGCAATTTCCTCTGTGTAATTTCATTAGTGACGGTGACGCACATGTAAATGTAATCTCCAATGTCTGTGGTGAATGTGTGCCATATTTTAGCATGTCTTCTTCATGTTACTGTATAATATGCAGAAGCTCGAACTCGAGAGTTCATTACACATCCTATAATCTACTTTCACACTTTTTTCCACTCATCATAATGGAGAATGCAGACACTTGCTTGCAGAAACATTATCTCTATGTATTAAATCCCCCTGTCCACATAAGTAGATTGTTATTCAGACTATTTTTTTTTTGCAATCTTGTAGTGATCCACTAAATGCAATTTTCTTTTCAGCTTCTGATATGTTTGGTGTTGCTAGGTATCAGTATCCTATTCCTAGCAATTTGCATGTCTTACAGTTGTTAGACTCCTCTGATGTGTTATGACTATCTCTTATAAAACACTGTTATAATAGCCCTGGAGTAAAACACTAGCTCACATAGGGACATCCAATCCACAATTAGTGCATAGAATAAGGCGTTGTTCACAGCTTTATTAACATTAGCAAAGGAAAAAACAAAACAGCATCATTGTTTACCATGAAAAAACTATGACTTAGAACATGACTCCCTGCTGGCTCCAGAACACAATCCCACAGACATATGTATGTATATACATATATTTTATATACATATATATTTTATAGATTTTTTTTCCCCCCAGGCACATAGATAGAGATTTTCAATATTAGCAAGGTGTTGGCCAGGACATCGCTCTCAGCCAACGTGCTAAGCCCTGCAGTGCTCGTCCAGCTCTCTGGCATGAATTTGCAAAAGTACTGTTGCTGCCGTGGATAGAGGAACACATCAACAGAAGAGAGAGTAGAAAGGTACCAGGGACAATTAAAAATGAGAACCAAAAGAGAAAACTACAAAAAAAAGGATTGAAAAAGACAGAGGAACTTGTAAAATTGAGACAGAGGAAATTGTAAAAACAAAGGGAGATTTAACTGGGGAAACAAGAGGTTAAATACATAACTAACTATGAGATATGACTAACTGGGAAAGGTGCAAATAAGGAAAATGATGTAGGAGAGCTAACCAGAGGCTAAGGAAAATAAACTTTGTGTTTTTTTAGAATGTATGTGGAACAATGTGTCTATTATGTGTGTATGTGCATAAGTATGTGTTTCTGTAAGTGTGTACATGTGTAAGAGTGGGTGTATAAGTGTAACCATGTGTGTGAATCTGTGAGTATGTGTAACAGGCTGTGTGTATCTGTGAGTGTTAGAATACGCGTATGGGTAATAGGTGTGTATATCTGTAATAGTTTATGCATCTGTGAGTGTTTGAGTATGTATATGTGTAATAGTGTGTATATATGTAACCGTCTGTGTGAATCAGTAAGTGATTTACTGTGTGTAGCGGACCACCTAGTAACTGGACGAGACACAGTCCTGGAGGTACAACAACATTTTATGTGCCACACTTGGCTTTTATGCAAAACCTCATGCAAGGAGTGTACACCACACAACGACAGTGTTCCCTCCCAGGGGTCATATTGCGGAAACAAAACTCCAGTCTCTTTGTCCCCTGTTCCCGCCACCTAACCATGGGGCTTCCAACTTCTGGTGACAGGCAGTGGTGTATTTAGGCTTTGTGCTGCCCTAGGCAGGACGGTGCTCGGGCACCACCAATTTAAATTTTCCCCACCCATTCCTGTCAAGGCTGCACTTTGACAGACGCTCACTCACTGACAGACGCACACTCTCACTGACAGACACACACTCTCATATACACTGACAAACAATGACATACACACTCACTGATTTGACACACTGATAGACAGACATACACTATTACTCGGACACACACTGACAGACTCACTGACAGACGCACGCACTCACTGACAGACACACGCACTCACTGACCGACACACACACACTCACTGACAGACACACACACTCAAATTCACTGACACACACACTCACAGTCACTGACACACACACACACACACACATTTCCCCCACAATTATTATTATTATTATTATTGTTGTTTTTAAATTGAAATCCACCCAGCCTCCCTACTTTTGGGATAGCTGGGTGGATTTTTCACCTGGGGTCCAGTGGTGCTGCTGGGCAGAGAGGCGGCCAGACGTGCAGGCAGGTGGGCGGTTGTTTCCAGGGAGGGCGGGCAGTCACACTGTAAGTCAGCGAGGGAGCACTTTCCCTTTCGGCCAATCGGATCAACAAGATGGGTATTTAAGATTATCTATTCCTTCTGCTTATTGCCCTGTCGTGGTTTCCCTAGTGGTTGTCCGAGATTGTATTCTGTTTATTTCTGGTATTTGACTTTGGCTTCATTTGACTTCCCTGTATTCTGGTATCCTTGACTTTTGGCTTTCCCTCATTGTTGTGTCTCTTTCTGTATCCCTGACCTCAGCAACTATTCTGACTATTCTCTGGTATGTTAAAACCGGCCATTTTAAGGCCCCTTTTAGTCCAAGGTGTGATACAGTTCTATGTGCTGGATTAATTTGTAATCCTGACAGTGTATGGATTATCTTGGCAAAGGAGAAGTGCTCACTAACACAGATTTAGACTGATTTGTGAACAATATTTCAGGGAAATAGGCCTTTTGTGTACATAGAAAAAATCTTTGAGTTCAGCTCAAGAAAAATGAGGGCAAAAACAAGTGTTGCGTTTATCATTTTGATCAGTGTACATATATATATATATATATATATATATATATATATATTTATATATATATACATATACAATACAATACATGGCACAATTACATATGGAGCTGGCATAGATTTCTTTTTCCAGTGCTGCTTTGTATCCCCAATCTGGCCCTGCTCACATGGACTGGCAGATCTTTGTAAAAAGGTTTAATTGACAATTTTCTAAAAAAAATATAAAGACTATGTCATAAATTAATGGACACAACATTTAATATGTTACACAAAACAACAAAATATAGACATTCGTTATCAGAGAGGTAAAGATGGAGCTCTAAGATGAAAAAGGTGGAGCCTAAAGAGGAAGAGATGGGTCTTGAACATGAAGAGGTGTGGCCTTGACAGGAAGGGGTGGGTTCAATTTAGATTAGGGTGTGTCCTAGTTTAGTCATGCCAAGGGCAGCAGAAAACCAAACACAGACAGGGGGCCAAAACAAACAAAATTAAACAAACAGGATCCAAAACAAACACAATGGCACACACAGGGACCAAAACCAACACACACACACGCAAACCTATACATGCAAACTGAAACACCCGCTGAGATCAAAACAAACGATTTGATACTATAGTGACCCATACACACACAATCCCATTCAAGCTCTTATTAGAGTTGCTGAAGCCTTAAATGTTGACACATTAAAAGAAGGCCATTTTAAAGGCATCATTCAACCAATTACCGTATTTATCGGCGTATAACACGCACTTTTTTCCCCTAAAAATAGGGGGAAAATCGTGGGTGCGTGTTATACGCCGATATCCCATAATTACTTACCTGTCTTGAAGCGTGGGCCGGTGTTCAGCGCGCACCGCGGTACTGGAACTTCAATTTCAGGTTCCGGTTTCCGGCGGGACTGAAAGGAAGTGTGCACACTATTGTGTGCACACTTCCTTTCAGTCCCGCCGGTACTGGAATTTCAATTTCAGGTTCCGGTTTCCGGCGGGACTGAAAGGAAGTGTGCACACTTGTGCACACTTCCTTTCAGTCCCGCCGGAAACCGGAACCTGAAATTGAAGTTCCTGTACCGCGGTGCGCGCTGTGAAGCCGGCCCACGCTTGAAAACAGGTAAGTAATTATGGGACAAGGGAAAGTACACTAGGGGACACTATGGGAGGGGAGGGGGGGAGAATACTATGGGTGGGGAGGGGAGGGGGGAGAATACTATGGGTGGGGAGGGGAGGGGGGAGAATACTATGGGTGGGGAGGGGAGGTGGGGAGAATACTATGGGAGGGGAGGGGAGGAGAATACTATGGGAGGGGAGAGGGGAGAATACTATGGGAGGGGAGGGGGGAGAATACTATGGGAGGGGGGGAGAATACTATAGGAGGGGGGGGAGAATACTATGGGAGGGGGTGGAGAATACTATGGAAAGGGGGGGAGAATACTATGGAAAGGGGGGGACGACACCATGGGATGAGGGGGGGAAATTTCCTGGAATTTCCTTCTAAAAATGAGGTGCGTGTTATACGCCGGTGCGTGTTATACGCCGATAAATACGGTACTTGGATGTAAATATATTTATGGGAAAAATAAATTCATGAACACCACTGCTTTAGAACACTCTTATTGAATATGTTAATGTTTCTGTTATTTCCAATATCATAACAGTATATACTCATTTCTTCTCCCAGAAAGGGGCATAAAAATTATATTGAGTTCTATTTAGCCCCGAAACCAATGAGAAAGGTTTGGAGGTCTATGTTTTAGGATTGGAAGAATAAGGTTGCATTGCAAGATGTATGTAATGTATTACACTACTATTAGAATTGAGTGAACCCGAACTGTAAAGTTCAGGTTCGTACCGAACATTACAATTTTTTACCCCGAACCCAAACACGGACATTTCAGTAACAGTTCGGGTTCGAGTTCGGTGTTCGCCGATTTAATGGCGCGTTTTGAAAAGCTGCAGGGCAGCCAATCAACAAGCGTTTGACTTGTGTGCCCTTAGAAGCCATCACAGCCATGCCTACTAATGGCATTGCTGTGATTGGCCAGTGCAGCATGTGACCCAGCCTCTGTATAATCTAGAGTCACGTAGCGCCGCACGTCACATGAGCTCTTATTAGTGTAGGGAGAGGATGCTGCAGCTGTGAGGGACAGATTAGGAAAGAATTCTTGTGTTGAATCTGCAAAGTACAGCAATTATTTTTGTGGGTGCTATACTACATTTTTGCTCTTACCTTTTCTTTGCAGGAGGGTGGCTGGGGATGATGGGAGTCGGCGCTGCTCCCTCTTCACTGCCTGGCTCTCCCTCTTCACGGCTGGGCGCGCGCGGTCCTCCCGCGCGGAGTGAGCTGGGAGGAAGTGACCACTTCCTCCCAGCAGCACTTGCGGCTGCTTTTTTTTTTTTTTTTTTTAAAGGGGCCCGGTCGCGCTATACAACGGCCACAGCGCTATACAACGGCCCTGAAGGAGGGGCCTCATCGGGTGGCCCTAAGTTTGTGGGCCTCCCGATGGGCCCCACACGTGGGGCCCGGGCGGCCGGGCCCCCCAGGGCCGCCGGGCCCGTGACAACTGTTATGGTTGTCACCCCCTGATGGCGGCCCTGCCGTCAAATACTGCTGTGACATTGCAGTTTGACTAATTCAATTTTTTTTGGTGCTAAAAAGTACATTTGGGGCGTGCACTTCATATCTGAGAGTCAAATAGAACCGTCAAATACTGTGGTTACTTTGCACTTTGAAAAATTCACATTTTTTTGGTGCTAAATAGTACATTTGCGGCCAGCGGTGCATTTCTTTCAGTCCAATAAAACCATTAAATACTACTGTTGCATTGTTGGTTTTAAAAAAATCACACACAAGTGAAACACCTTCCTCAGGTGCAAGTAGGCGACAGAACCTTCAGCATTATTTGGTAGGCCCGAATGCCGCTCTACGAATGGTGAGGCCAGAACAAGTACAGGCGATAGTAGATTGGGTGGCTGACAGTGCCTCCAGTTCCTACACATTGTCTCCCACCCGGTCCCCTGCTGAAAGCTCAGAGTTGGCACCTGCAGCTCATGGCCATCTGTCTTTCACCTCACCCCCTTGCAAATCAGCCAAGCAGTCTTAGCCACAAGTCATGCAGCAGTCTCTTATGCTTTTTGATGACTCTCCTGGCGGGCTTTCCATGGGCCATCCACCTAGCCCTGCCCCAGAAGGTGAAGAGATTGAGTGCACTGATGCACAACCACTTATGTTTCAGGATGTGGACATGCGAGGACCACCGCTGCATGTCTCTGATGATGACGAGACACAGGTGCCAACTGCTGTGGCTTTCTGCAGTGTGCAGACTGGCAAGGAGGGCAGGGTTGAGGAGTGAGTGGAAGATGATGTGGAGGATTATGAGGTCCTAGACCCCACATGGAATCAAGGTCATGCGAGTGACGTATGCAGTTTGGAGGTAGAGACGGTGGTAACACAGAGGCACCAGCACAGCATAAGAGGGAGCAGGGTGCAAAAGCGGAGCGGCCATCCCATTGACAGTATGCCTGCTACTGCCTACCGCACCCAGGGACCAAGCACACCAAAGCCAGCTCCAAGGAGTTCCCTGGCGTGGCAGTTCTTCAGACAATGTGCTGACGACAAGACACAAGTGGTTTGCACGCTGTGCAATCAGAGCCTGAAGCGAGGCATAAACATTCTAAACCTGAGCACAACCTGCATCACCAGGCATCTACATGCAAAGCACGAGCTGCAGTGGAGTAAGCATCTCAAAAAACAAGAAAGGTCTCAGGTTCCTCCTGCTTCCTCTTCTGCTGCTGTCTCGGCCTCTTCCTCCACCTCTTGAGTGACAGTGGCACCAGCCACCCCGAAAACAGAGGATGTGGCAGCAACGCCACTACGTCCGCCACCGTCTCCAAGCATCTCCACACTGTCCCATGGAAGCGTTCAGTTGTCCATCTCCCAAACACTGGAGAGAAAGAGGAAGTGCCCCCCTGCCCACCCGCGATCCCTGGCCCTGAATGCCAGCATTTCACAATTCCTGGTCTTTGAAATGCTGTCATTCCGTCTGGTGGAGACGGACAGTTTTAAAAACCTGATGGCGGTGGCTGTCCAACAGTATGTGGTTCCCAGCCACCACTACTTTTCCAGGCGAGCCATCCCTTCCCTGCACAACCAATTGGCGGACAAAATCAGGTGTGCACTGCGCAACGCCATCCTTGGCAAGGTCCACATAACCACTGATACGTGGACCAGTAAGCATGGGCAGGGAAGCTATATCTCCCTAACTGCACACAGGGCAAATGTAGTGGCGGCTGGGCCTGAGGCGGATAGCAGTTTGGCGCATGTCCTTCCGCCACCGAGGATTGCAGGGCATTTCTATTTGCCTCCTGTTGCCTCCTCCTTCTACTCCACTTCCTCCTCCTCTACCACCTTCTCATCCAATCAGCGTAACACCTTCACCACCAACTTCAGCACAGCCAGGGGGAAACGACAGCAAGCTGTTTTAAAAAAAAACATATGTTTGGGGCAAAAACCCCACACCGCGAAGGAGCTGTGGACGGGCATGGAACAACAGACCGATAAGTGGTTGTTGCCACTGAGCTTCAAGCCTGGCCTAGTGGTGTGCGATAATGGGCTAAATCTCGTAGCAGCTCTGGGCCTAGTTGGTTTGACGCACATCCCTTGCCTGGCTCATGTGCTGAATTTGGTGGTGCAGAAATTCCTGAAAAACTACCCAGATATATCAGAGCTGCTGCAGAAAGTGCGGGCCGTCTGCGCTGCAGCGTAACTTTGGCCTTCCCGCTCACCGTCCTATATGCAACGTGCCCTCAAGGTGGAACTTCACCTTGCACATGCTGGAGAGACTGTTTCAGCTGCAGCACGCACGGGTCAGTCGCTCTGAGGAACAGCATCACTTCACCACCAATGAGTGGGCCTCCATGCGAGACCTGTGTGCCATGTTGCGCTGTTTCGAGTACTCCACCAACATGGCCAGTGCCGATGATGCCGTTCTCAGCCTTACTATCCCGCTTCTATGTCTCCTTGAAAAAACGCTTCGGACCATGATGGAAGAGGATGTGGCACAGGAGGAAGAGGAGGAGGAAGAGGGGTCATTTCCACGGTTATCAGGCCAGTCATTCACAAGTGGCTCGGAGGGTGGGTTCCTGCACCATCATAGGCCAGGTACACAATTGTCCAGCCAGGGCACAGTTCTGGAGGATGAGGAGGAGTAGGATGAGGAGGAGGAGGAGGAACGGTGTTCACAGCAGGGTGGCACCCAACGCAGCTCATGGGCATCACTGGAACGTGGCTGGGGGGATACGGAGGACACAGACGATACACCTCCCACAGTGGACAGCTTGTCCTTGCCTCTGGGCAGCCTGGCAACATGAGCAACTACATGCTGCAGTGCCCTCGCAATGACTGCCGAGTTGCCTACATTCTAACTTGTGTTGATTACTGGGTGGCCAGCCTGCAGAATCCCCATTACAAGGACAACATGCCATCCTTAATTCCCTCACTGGAGCGTGATCGGAAGATGCGCAACTACAAGCGCACGCTGGTAGACGCGCTGCTGAGGGCATTCCCAACTGACACCGTGGGCTCAGTGGAAGCACAAGGCGAAGGCAGAGGAGGAGGAAGAGGTCGACAACGCAGCTGGGGCACCGCCAGCACCTCAGAAGGCAGTGTTAGCATGGGCAAAATTTGTCAGCACGCCACAACAACCAGCACCACCATCTGATATGGAACGTCTTAGCAGGAGGCAGCATTTCAGCAACATGGTGGAACAGTACGTGTGCACACGCCTACAGCAACAACGTCAACAGCAACAACATATGTGAGGAAGGCTGAACTTGATGGACGCAAGTCTCTTTTCAGCTATGTAACTATGTAACTGTGTAACTATGTACACGTACTGACTGATGGGTCTGCCCCATTCAACTTCTGGGTCTCCAAATGGGCACATGGCCCGCTCAACTCTAACTACAATCATTATTGAAAGCCTTGATTACTTTTTGCAAGTGGGGAAACATGGAGTGTTAAATTTTTGGTCTCCCAATAATCCATTATTTTGCATAAATTGTTAAAACAAAGTATCTAGAAGATGGTTGATCTGTCATATAAAAGTGACACTTTAACTCATGGTCTCTGCGGCTTTTCTTTTTTCGTATCTGAATAAAAGTTCTATCTTTCTGGAAAAGCTCAGGATTCACACTACCAATTTAGGAGACCAATTTTCAGTTTCAACAGCAGGTTTTGCCTTATTTTGATCAGAGAATTAAATTATTATTATTATTATTATTATGTTATTATTTATATAGCGCCAACAAATTCCGTAGCGCTTTACAGTGGGTGGATGAACAAACATGTAGTTGTAACCAGACAAGTTGGACACACAGGAACAGAGGGGTTAAGGGCCCTGCTCAATGAGCTTACATGCTAGAGGGAGTGGGGTAAAGTGATACTAAAGTTAAGGATAGTATTAGACTAATGACAGTTGCAAGAGAGGAATCAGTAGGGAGCTATTAACAGTTTAATTGATACGCTTTTATGAAGAAGTGGGTTTTTAATGTTTTTTTTAAGGAGTGGAGACTGGGTGAGGATCTAACAGAGGAGGGAAGTGAGTTCCACAGGAACGGTGCAGCCCTCGAGAAGTCTTGAAGGCGAGCATTAGAGGTGGGAGTACAGACAGAAGATAGACGTAAGTCTTCAGCAGAGCGCAAGGGCCTAGACGGGACATATTTGTTTATTAGGGAGGATAGATAGGTGAGAGCAGCATTATGTACAGATTTGAAAGCATGAAACAGAATTTTATATTGAGTCGTATATCTTACAGGAAGCCAATGTAGGGACTGACAGAAGGGTGAGGCGTGGGCGGACAGGAAGATGAGCTTCGCCGCCGCATTCATTATGGACTGTAACGGCGCAAGTTGGGAGCACGTAAGACCACTGAGAAGCGGATAACAATAGTAAAGGCGAGAAAGGACAGTGGAATGGCCTAGCACCTTAGTCACATCTGGCGTTAAGTAGGGTCAGATGCGCGCAATCTTTTTGCGATGGAAGCGGCAGGATTTGGCAATAGACTAAACATGAGGCGTGAAGGAGAGGTTGGAGTCAAAGAGAACACCTAGGCAGCGAGCCTGCGTGGTGGAGCTGATGGTAGCACTGTTGACTTGGAGGGAGACAGACACAGGAGTAGCAACACTTGAGGGAGGAAAGACCAGAATTTCAGTTTTGGTCAAGTTGAGTTTATGGAAGTGGGCAGCCATCCAGTTAGAAATAGCAGAGAGGCAGTCAGACACACTAGTCAAGAGGGATGGGGAGAGATCAGGAGATGACAGATAGATGTGCGTGTCATCCGCATAGAAATGATATTGGAAGCCAAAGTGATATTGGAAGCCAAGGGAGGCAGTATAGATAGAGAAGAGTAGGGGACCAAGGACTGAACCTTGGGGGACACCAACAGAGTGGATTTGGGAGAAGAAGTAGAGCCAGAGAAAGAAACACTGAAAGAGCTCTGGGAGAGGTAGGAGGAGCACCAGGAGAGAGCAATAACTTGTAGACTGATATTGTGGAAGATGAGAAGAAGCTGTTTATGATGAACAGTGTCAAAAGCCACAGAAAGGAGAATTAGGATAGAGAGTGACCACGAGATTTTGCAGCGAGTAGATCAGTGGATACTTTGGTCATGCAGTTTCTACAGAGTGCTTAGTGCGGAAACCAGACTGAAGCAGGTCTAGCAGAGAATTGGACTCGAAGAAGTCTGGCAATCTCGCATACACAACTCTTTCAAGTATCTTGGATGCAAAAGGCAGTAGCGAGATAGGGCGGTAGTTGGCCGGGGAGTTAGGGTCAAGTTGGGCTTCTATAGAATTGGGGTTACAGTTGCATGTTTGAAGGGCGATGGAAATATGCCAGAGGAGAGAGAGATTGAGAATTTTAGTGAGAGGTAGAGAGAAGAAGACAGAGTATGGATGAGATGCAAGGGAATTTGATCTAGGGAGCAGGTGGTGGGGCAAAAGGACTGGAGAACAGCAGAAACCTCTTCCGCTGCAGTGGGTGCGAATGAACATGGAACAGCAGAAGGAGTGGTTAGGGGAAGTATTGTAAGAGGAAGAAGAAAGATGAGAGATCTCTTCCCTGATTGTATAGATCTTGTCAGTGAAGTGATTTGCAAAGTCTGAGGCGGTCAAGTTAGTAGGTGGAGCAGGAACAATAGGGAAAAGAAGAGAGTTAAATGTGTAAAAAAAGTCATTTGGGTTCGCGGGAGAGTGTGGTTATGAGGGTATTGAAGCCATTTACTTTTACAGAGGAAAGAGCCAAGCTAAATGTGGGCAGCATAAATTTATAGTGGAGAAAGTCAGACGCACAGTGAGACTTTCTCCAAAAGGTAAGAATTGGGTTTGATTGATTACTGTGTATATATTTATAATTTTACTTAATATATAGTACCAACATATTTCACAGTGCTGTACAACAGATGCACTAACAAACAAGTAGTAGCAAGTTTAAAGTACAGGAATAGAAGGTGTTGAGGGCTTTATTCAAACAAGCTTATATTCTAAGCCCATTCCAGTGTACTCAAATCTTTACACTAGTGAATTTAAAAATTTAGCCCAATCAAGCCTAACTAGAAAAATTCTACAAGTCAACTGGGTTTTCAGTTGGACTTTTTCACGCCCATAAGTCAGTCCAGATAAAAAATGCCAGCAAGTTGCAGTTTGAGCTGTTGATTGTTTACTGTGTTCTCATAAACTTGTTTTTTGGTTAATTCACATGTGACTAGCCAAAAAATCCAAAAAGGTTATCCCTTTGATCATTGTTCTTAAGGGTTATCTGCTACATCTCGCTCTCAAGACGCAAAGAGGACTGAGATGATTGTCTGGGGTTACTGTATTACTTATAAAGAACGAGTCTGCCAGAATTTTGGATCTGCACTGCTGTCACGAGTGGGTTCAGTCTGATATGCGATATACTAAGATTCGCTCTGCTATGGCAAAAGTGTGCTAAAGATCTGTGCTAAGGTGTATGAGATCTGTATGAGATCTTACCTGTGACGTAACAAAGAACAAGTTATGTGAGTTGTTTGCGTTCAGTATTCTCGTACATGATTGTTTTTGGCCAGTTTGCATTATAAGTTAGAGCACTCCTAATTATAAGAGGATTTTTTTATATTGAATAAAGAATCATGGGGTGTGTTCCACTGTTTAAATTGTACTCCTTTATTTTTTCAAAAGCTTGGGAAATCTATCCCTGCCCTGGATTCTATCTATGGTGCTTATACGCTATTTATTCTCTATAGTGGGACCCAACTGGCATGTATTTTTTTTGTGCTTTATTGTCAGTGTGTTTTTGGTGTTAACATTTTTATATTCTGTTTTACTTTCCAGTTCCAAGACTGTGACAGCAGCATCAATATAGATTTGGCATGGCTTTTATTTTCATAACTGTGCAGCAGTCAGTGAGTCATTGTTGATTTACAGATTGGTGAAACAACATCCTTACTAGGCCTGCTATACATATTCACTAAATAACTGCTGCATGTAGAAAAACATTATATAAATGCTACACCCTTCTTCCAGTAGACCATCGTGTCTTCATATAAGTATGCTGTCTTATATGGTATATAAAAGAACCAAGTGACACTACAGTTTGTGTTACCCAGGAAACTTGATTGCAGGGTTTACTGAGTGCCAGCAGGGCATGCTATGTAAATTAAAAAGTAAAAACTGGTTAAACAAAATAGCACAGTCCCTCCCATCATTTAGTTAGCTGTGTATATATCTCACATGTGATAGTTCCACTTTAAGGGCCTAGTACTAAAGTATTCATGCAGAACACGGACATCAACAGGAGATGATCAAAATGTTGCTTTATGAATTCCCTGCAAGTGTGTCACGAGGAAAATGTACTACACTGCAGTATTAGTTTTTTTCACTACAAATTATTAAATAATTTCCATTGCATTCTATTCTATATTGAACTCAGTGGCAGGTAGACTAGTGCAGGTTGAAAGAAAATGGTTCTTCTAAAACACTTTTGCGGAAAAACAATATTTATTTTTCATGTCTATGTTCGGTTTAGCTTAATTTTGATATCGAAAATATACAAAGAGGTGATTTGTGCATCCAGAACAGCAGTAAAAAAGGAAAAAAGACATTGCTGACATGCAAAAACAGCTACGATATTGCAACACATTCTAACAAGAACGCCGACACCCCCAAGGCCAACCTGGCATCATAGGCCACTCACCTTGACAATGATTCAGAGGCCTTAAGCTTCTCTCACCCTCCTTCCCCACACGGGAATCAGGTCTACGCAGCACCACTCACCTTGACCCCCACGGCGGTACAACCTGACTGGGTGGCATTGATCAGAGACCTCCCAACAAAAACGAATCTCATGGAGGTGAACACTGAGCTCCGCACCTCTAGGCGTTATACATAACCGCAAGTACTACACTTCTACCTCCAGGGCCTGGGGCCTGCTCCTTCATAATGCTCCAAATTGCTATTCTATAAGTTATGATATGAATACCTGTCCAGCTGGATTAGGGAGAGGGGCAGTGTGATCTACTTACAAAACCCAATAAACAAATATTAAAAAAATAAATAAATAAATTAGGAAGTGAGAGAATTTAAATCTATAATGATAGATTGTAATCCAAAGGTGCACTGACAACTAACAGGACCCCTGGGGAATAAAAAATCCAAGGCCTCTCCTAGCATACTTGGAAGTCTTTCAGGTACTTTCCAGGTGTAAAGATGGCCACCATCATTTGTGACAGTCATCATTAGAAACAGGGGCAGATCCAGAACCTAATCTCAGAAGGGGCACTTGTAGGTTTTTTTTAAAGGAATACTCTTGGCACAATAACCACAATGGCCTTCTGTACTAGTTATGGTGCCAGAAATGTCCTTGTACCCTTCAGAGTAAGTAGTCAAAACTTTAGGAACAGCTTGACAACTTACCTGGGGCCCGCTGGTTGTCTGTCAAAGACTCCATTAGCTCCAGTGCATTAAATACTGACAGTACACTCAGCCAATGAGCGTGGTTCTGCACTGCTTTGTGGTAGAGCTTCTGGCTGCAAAGGAGGCCCTGCAGACCCAAGGTAAGTTGTCAAACCATTCTTAAACAGGATCAAGTGTTTCTTTATAAAATATATATATCATACAAAAGTAGCTCCTCATGTATTGAATTCTTTGACTTGTCCATCTATATCTTTGGGGGCAAACGTGGCTATATTGCATCACCTGTACCATGACCCATGTGGTATACCATAAACCATGCCCCTGTGGTTTGGTATATGTGGGCAAAACTTTTATTGACCAAGGAGACAATATGCATAGAACTTCCATTTAGGTTGCCATGGCATTGCATTTGTCAAGCGTACTGGTTGGCAGACACCTTGTGGAGACTGGCCATTTGCTCCCATCCTTATGGTTTACGTAAATTGACCATATACCAGTACTACTCAGAGTATGGGATCATGATACAAAAGTATTGAAAAAGAAAGCCTTCTGGATTTACACCTTAGAGATCTTCACATGGCCTCAATGAAAAGAATCCTTTACATTGCTTCTTAAACAGGCAATAGGGGACTGCTGTGTTTGATTTGTGATGCCCACACCACTATGTTTACATATGTGGTACAGGGTATATGTATACATAGTGTAGTTACTGATGGGGATATTCCTGTTTTTTTTTAATTTACATGTATATACTTCCTGCACATTTCTGTCACCCGTATGTTTTTTTTTTCTCCCCCTGTCCCATCATGTGTGTTTTGTCTACATATTGTGTCTGGGTTTCAACCTCAATTCACCTTGTTCTCACACCCATCACCTTTAATTTAATTTTGTAGCCTGTAAAATGTGCTTTAGTGTTCATTGGTTTTATTTTTTTTTAAATAGTTCTAATATGGGACTGTTGTGGACAGAATATTAACTCTATTATTTTTGTTTAGTAAAATGTCTATTTACTCTCCATAACTATAATCAATATTATTCATAAGCTACTTAAAATGGCCGCTAGGTTTTCCCCGTTATCAACTAACACCCTCAAATTAACAAGATGGCGTCGGAATCTGGAGGAGAGCTCCATGATGCTAGTGACATCACACCCGGTAGGATGAGCAATTGATGAACCATTTAACACCCAACCCTCTATTGATGTATTTTCCTCTGTTATCTAGTATGATGTATTTCTGCTTTATAAGGGGCATACCAGCCCCCCGGAATAAATATTCCTGAGTTTTTTATCAACCTGGAAACTTGTGTCTGGTGTGAATTACTTTAGGAAGCGTGCATGCAACATATAACCAATTTGGACAAGGGCAGATATACAAATTTATCAAACACTTGATTTGATCCACGACAGGGACGTAAACCATATTTGTCACTGCACAAATAAAGCAGAAATTGTTGAATTTATTCTCGAGTCCTCAAGTGCTCTCTACCATGGTTCATAAGTTGATTTTCTCACCTTTTCTGGGTGGTATATATATTTTTGTGTATTCCTCATTCTTTGGTACTCTACCAGAGTCCCAGGGTCTGGGGGTTCTGCGAGGTATCTTAGCTGTTCTAGAACTGCACTCTTCTGGACAGCGATCTCAGATGTTACACCTGGAATCTGTTGAAGACACTCCCCCCACTTGGAGGGTCACAGCCCCGAGTGCTCCTCTCACAACTAGATGGGTCGAATGGTTCTTATCTGCCGTCACATTCTATGTTTCTATGATACTACTGCCTTCACTTTCCATATCCTTTTTAGATCCTCTTTCAGTCCTTGGTATTGTCCACCTTCTCATGTTCCTTATTCCTGAATTCTAGTCAGGAAGAACTGCTACACCCACCAACTGCAGTCTTCTGTTCCTTGTGTACCGCCACAATGTCAGGTTGGTTTGCCAGTCCTTACTTGTCTGTGTAGAACTGTGTAGACAGTCCCATAGATTTTTATCGCTGTTATTCTCAACTATCCTCTATGGTAAAGCCTATCTGGATTTCTGCTGGTCCAGGCCATATATGGTGCGGATATTTCGGTACACAATCCCAGCAACTTGGTGCTTCTCAGTTTATGCTGTCCCTGTTAACATCTTGCACCTGGCTGGATTGTCTCTTTGCGCAGTCTGCACCTTGGGTCTTGCCTCATGTGGTAGACCCCTTGTTCTATTGATCTGTTGCTGAGTGCCTGTTCCTGTACTGCTAGGATTAGTGCCTCACTGCTGTCTTTCAATCCTGCCTTTTCCAAATACTATCTGCTGGTGGTACACCCCATTAAGAAGTTTTTCTTGCCATGTCTCTGCATATTCTATCTGTTGTTGTCTCAGGCATTTCCTTAGCAGTTCAACTTTAGGTGCCATCTTTGTGATGTACTTGCAGATGCTCTGTGTTTCATCTAGGACTGTGACCTTGACACTCATCAGGCACCTCCTTCCTTCTGGCTTGTGTACAGTCTCTGGGTGCTTGATTTTGGGTGGAATCCTCCATTCATAGTGAGTAGTTTCCATGTTTTGGCTGTTGGTGGCTTAGATATTTTTCTTGCCATTGAGCTTGGACTTCAGGACCTGTCTGACTCCCTGCAGGTACTGGATGTTGCTATCCTCCTTGCTTCTTCCTCATGGTTGCCATATGTTTGTGGTGTCCCTAGGTACTTCCAAGTGTTCTCTAAATATCTATATCTCTACATCTTTGGTACTGTAACTCCTTGCTATCATCCATCCAAACTTATCTAGTTTGATGCCCAATGTCCTTACTGTATGTCCTATTTAGGTGGATCAGTGGATCAGTGAGTCAATGTTCCGCTCCCTCTTGGCATACAGGGAGCGGATGTGTCCATGTAGTGTAGGTGGCTTATGGTAGCTCCTTTCAGGATTCCTCCATATTATTTTCACTCAGATGGCATTACGCGAATGACTTCCGGGTTTCGCTTATCCAACTCCGCCCATGCGTCTGATGTCACGCGCTTCCCTGTCAAAAGAATGCCGCGGCTAACATCCACATTGCTCAGTCAATTTGCCACTTTGATACTTTGTTACCTAATTATTGCCAATTGCCGACGGAGCTCCTTCTTATGATCATCCGTGTACCGAATCTCTCTCACCTGATCCTGACTACGCTGACTTCTCCTCTCCCAGACTCGGAACAGACTTCACTACTATTTCCTCTTATCCTCAATATACTACAGGGAACCATAATCCTATTCTGGAAAGGACTTCCATGCTCAACATCCATGGAAAGCAAGCTAAGTTCTCCAGTTACTAGGATTAACTATTGGTTCGTGCCTTAAATTATTTAGAAGGATAAGAGGGAATTCATATGTCTGCTCTCTGGGATCAAGTTAATTCCAAATTGCTCTATTGAAAGTAACTATTACAGAACTTAAACTTAAACTTTCCTAAGATATTTCCATATATATTTTCTGGAGTCTAAAAGACTGTGATAATTATACCAAATCAGGATCTACTTATTTTTCTAATTTTTCTTATTCCTTATTCAAAGTCTAATGGACTATATTATCTATTCCTCATTAGGAGATACCTTGTTTATTTATTTCTGCTGAACTCTATTTTCTGTGAAGCAATCCTAAACAATAGTTGCCATTGCTTAATGGGATATTATTTTCAATTTGCGTTGCTGCTGAAGATTGTTAAAGTGAAAATAAAGTGACAGTATCGAATTTATTCTTTTACCTGCAGTTGAATTCCAAATTAAGTTTTTTCTAAAAGTATTACATATCCATTCTTCATGATGGTCTGGCTAAGGAGGTTGAGGCCTATGCAGAATAGCTTTGGGGATTGTGCATCACATAAGTATATATCACGTAGATGCAAAGAGAAGAGGATACAGCTGTAGATCTACAACATAAGAAGCAAATGATAGTGTAACACTGTAAGGAAAAATATAAGTGCGCTATGATGAGTAACACTCACAAGATAGATGAGAAAATATCGCCCAAGGGTGCCTGCCCCGATGATAATGGGGGACCAAATCCATTCCTCTTGCCTTCAATGGTGATGAAACTGGACTCAGGGTAGATGGATATAAATTCTGCTTTATTATAAAAAATATATAAAACCACAAATAAAAATAGTGCTATACCAGGTCCTACGTGTTTTCATCCTCTAAGGACTTTCTCAGGGACCTCCTGGTATACTTCCCCATCTGGGATTCTTGGGTGAGTAAATAATCCAAAGTTCTTGGTGACCAGGTTAAAAATAAATAAAATAATATGTAAAAAAAGGTCTATGGCATACACAAAATTAAAAGGTCAATATTCCTTTAATGGTACATATAAAAAAGTATTAAAAACAGCCGAAACGCGTTTCACTGTTTTCTTAATTTTAATATTTGAGCAGTTTAATAGAAAACTCCCTAAATTGGTAGCTTCACTTTGTAACTTTGTGATGGCCAACTTTATTCATTCCCCAAAGGGAATAATGGGCATTTGAATTTTTGAAAATTATTTTTTTTTCGAAAAAAAGAGTAAGAAATACAACACCTACACCTAGACAGTTCTACTTCTGTTATTGAGGGAAACCGACCAGCAGTGATCCTGTGGGTTTTCACCATTGCTGTGTTGGAGTGGCAACAGCCTGGGTCATTGATTCCAGTGTGAGACTAGCTTCAGCTCTGTGCTGTAACTTGCTGCTAATACTGGAAGGAGCACTAGAAGAAATGTTGAGGTCAGGTCCAGATGGTATTCACCCATGAGTACTAAGGGAGCGTAATGTAGAAATATCCATACAGAAAGTTTTTAATTTTTCAGCATTCTTTTCTTTTAGGAATCATACCAGCAGACTGAAGAAAAGCAAATGTTGAGCCTATAATTTAAAAGTGTTCAAAAGTTCAACCTGGTTATTACAGACCTCTGAGATTACCATCTGTGGTTGGGAAATTATGTGAAGGGCTGTTCAGAGATAATATTCAAAAGTGTATTTTGAACAACAGTATCATTAGTGTAAGTCAATGAAGTTTTATAAAAGACAGGTCATGCCAAACTAAGTGATTCGTGTTCTAGGAAGACATTAGTAGAAATATGAAGCAGGGTGTTCCAGTTGATGTGATCCAATTGCATTTTGCTAAGGTATTCAATACAGTTCCACACAAAAGGTTACTAGTAAAACTGAAATCAGTTGGTGTGGATGAAAAATCATGTTCTTGGATAGAACGCTGGCTTTAAGACTGTCAGGATCGGGACAGGGATCCAACACGCAGAGTACAAACAGTAGCCAGATACGTATACCGGACCTTAGAATGGCCGGACTAACGTAAGTAGTACAGTATAGAATGGTCAAAGACAAGCCGAGGTCGAGGGTAACAGAAGACAGGTAAGCGAGAGACAAGCCGAATCAAGGGTAACAGAGATAAGCAGAGTAAGGTAAACAAGCCGGGACAAAACCAAAAGGGATAATAGAATACACAAGCACTGAGTGACTAGAACAAGCTAGAACCACGACAGGGCAATGAGCTAATGAACGAAGCTCTGTTAAATACCCTGTTCAGAGCAGTAACCACGCCTCCGAGGCTTCCTGATTGGTCCTGCAGCAATTGAGTGACAGGTCGTTCCGGAGGAGTGTCCTGATGACAACTTCCTGCCTAGATGCTGTAAAAGGCAGTCACTCCCTCGCGGCCGGCCTTGCATGACCGGATAGACCGTGGGGAAGGGAGCCATCAGGCCGTCTGGATGGAGGAACAGCTAAGTCTCTACCTCTTTCGGAGGTAGAGACCGCAGGTACCCTGACAGTACCCCCCCTCTCAGATACGCCCACCGGGCGGAATACACCAGGACGAGAAGGGAAGCGAGAGTGAAACGCCCTGCGGAGACGGGGAGCATGCACCTCCTCCTGAGGTACCCAACTTCTCTCCTCAGGACCATAACCCTTCCAATCGACCAGATATTGCAGTTTCCCCGGGAGATTCGAGAATCAACGATGGAATTGACCTAATACTCCTCCTGACCCTCCACCTGAACTGAGCGGGGAGGGGCGATCGTGGAGGAGAACCTGTTACATATTAATGGTTTTAGCAAGGAAACATGAAATGAATTAGGAATGCGTAAGGCACTAGGCAACGCTAAATGATACGCAACTGGGTTAATTTGAGACAGTACCCTGTAAGGTCCAATATATCGAGGAGCAAACTTCATGGACGGCACTTTTAACCGAATGTTTCTAGTACTTAACCATACTCTATCGCCTGGAACAAACACCGGTGCTGCCCTTCTGCGTTTGTCAGCGTGTTTTTTAACCAGCGTAGAATTGTGCAGAAGGATTTGTCGAGTTTGATCCCACAACTCTCTTAAATTGGCAACATGAACATCCACCGACGGTATCCCTTGAGAAGAAGACTCCGAAGGAAGGATGGAAGGATGAAAGCCATAATTCAAGAAAAAAGGGCTAGAATGCGTAGAATCACAAATGAGATTGTTATGTGCAAACTCCGCCCAAGGAATCAAACCGACCCAATCGTCCTGGTGTTCTGAAACGAAACAACGTAAATATTGTTCAACTTTTTGGTTAGTGCGTTCAGCAGCTCCATTGGACTGAGGATGATAGGCAGAGGAGAAATTCAATTTGATGCCTAGTTGGGAGCAGAATGATCTCCAAAAACGGGAAACAAATTGGGAGCCTCTGTCAGAGACAATTTGGCAAGGTATCCCATGCAAACGGAAAATCTCCCTGGCGAATATCTCCGCTAATTCGGGCGAAGATGGGAGTTTAGGTAAGGGAATGAAGTGAGCCATTTTAGTAAATCTGTCTACCACAGTGAGGATGACAGTCTGCTTTTTAGAGATAGGCAAATCAACAATGAAGTCCATTGCCAGGCAGGACCAATGCTTTTCAGGAACCTCTAAAGGGTGCAGAAATCCGCATGGAAGCGAATGGGGTAGCTTGGTCTTGGTACAAACTTCACATGCCCCGATGAATTCTTTAATATCCTTGCGTAAGTCAGGCCACCAAAAATCTTTAGAGACCAGCGCATAAGTCTTGCGGATGCCAGGATGCCCAGCCACCTTGCTGTTATGGAGACAGCGTAGCACCTCCAGTTGGAGAGAGGCAGGAACGAAGTGTTGATCCCCAGGAGTCTGTTTGGGTGCTAAATGCTGAAACTTCATGATCTCAGAAAGCAATGGAGAGTGAATCCTGAGATTCGTGTTCGCGATGATATTCCCCTTAGGAACTATGGAGGAGAGAAGTGGTTCAGTTACAGTGGATGGTTCATATTGACGAGACAAAGCATCGGCTTTAGAGTTCTTAGAACCAGGTCTATAAGTAAGTACATAATTAAAGTGAGTGAGGAACAAAGCCCAGCGAGCCTGCCTGGCGGACAATCGCTTAGCCTCCCCAATATAAGACAAGTTCTTATGATCCGTTAGGATAGTAACAGGGTGTAGTGTCCCTTCCAGTAAATGTCTCCACTCCTTTAAAGCCTTAATGACCGCTAACAGTTCTCTCTCCCCGATGTCATATCTGCTCTCAGGCCCAGAAATTTTTTTAGAGAAGAAACCACAAGGGTGTAACGGTTTATCCACCCCTAACCTTTGAGACAGAACAGCCCCAACTCCTGTCTCAGAAGCATCGACCTCGAGCAAGAAAGGCAGAGTCGTATCCGGATGAACTAGAATGGGAGCTGAGGCAAAAAGTTCCTTGAGAGTCTTAAAAGCACCAAGAGCTTCCTCAGACCAGAACTTAGTATCAGCCCCTTGTTTGGTCATATTGGTAATAGGCGCAATGATAGAGGAGTAACCCTTAATGAAGCGCCTATAGTAGTTGGAAAAACCAATAAACCTTTGGATAGCCTTGAGTCCTTTGGGCAAAGGCCAGTCTAAAATAGATTGGAGTTTACCAGGATCCATTTTAAAACCTTCCCCAGAAATCACGTACCCAAGAAAGTCTACCTGAGACTGATCAAAACTGCACTTCTCCAATTTGCAGTATAGACCATGTTGCAGAAGTTTATGTAACACCTTTCTGACCTGTCTATGGTGAGTCTCAATCTCCTTAGAGTGTATTAGTATGTCGTCCAGGTAAACAATAACACAATCATGCTGAAACTCCCTAAGTACCTCATTAATCAACTCTTGAAATACTGCAGGAGCATTGCATAGTCCAAATGGCATAACAGTGTATTCCTAATGGCCATACCGGGTATTGAATGCCGTCATCCACTCGTGACCTTGCTGGATTCTCACCAAATTGTAAGCCCCTCTGAGATCTAACTTGGTGAAGATTTTGGAGCCCTTAAGATGATCAAATAACTCGGTAATCAGTGGGATAGGATAGGCATTTCTGACAGTTATTTTATTCAAGCCTCGGTAATCGATACAAGGTCTCAGCGTGCCATCCTTCTTCTTAATGAAAAAGAACCCCGCCCCGGCCGGAGAAGAAGACCTCCTGATGAATCCCTTTTCTAAATTCTCCTGAATATACTCCTCTAGAACCGAGTTTTCCTGAACAGACAAAGGATATACATGGCCCCTCTGAGGCATAGTCCCGGGTAGAAGCTTAAATTTACAGTCAAATGACCTGTGTGGCGGCAAAGAATCGGCATTCTTCTTGTCAAACACTGCCCTTAAGTCTAGGTAAAGGTCTGGTATTTGTCTTTCTGTGGAGTGAGTAGGATTCTCCTGTATGTTAATATTAGCTAATGGAGAAACCTTGCACAAACACCGATCCTGGCAGCCCTGGCCCCACGAGAGTATCTCCCCTAACTCCCAATCAATAATAGGGTTATGTTCTTTCAACCATGGGTACCCCAGAACTATGGGAACGGAAGGAGACGAAATGAGCAGAAGAGATAAATTCTCCACGTGTAGGATACCAACATTTAACTCAATGGGTATGGTCTCACGAAAGATAACAGGGTCTAGTAGTGGTCTACCATCTATGGCCTCAACGGCCAAGGGTGTCTCCCTTAGCTGGGATGGGAAATTGTTTTTACTAGCAAAGGCTTGGTCGATAAAATTCTCAGCAGCACCGGAATCTATCAAAGCCATAGCCCTTACTACTTCCCTCCCGCAAGTTAAGGAAACTGGTAGCAGAAGCCTGTGATCTTTATAATTAGGAGTAGAGGACAAAATAGAAACACCCAAGGCCTGTCCTCTAGAGAGACTTAGGTGCGAGCGTTTCCCGGGCGGTTAGAACAGTTCGAGAGTAAATGACCCTTAGCTCCACAATACATACACAAACCCTCTCTTCTCCTGTACTGTCTTTCCTCCTCAGAGAGGCGGGTATACCCTATCTGCATAGGTTCAGGAAGCAAAGATACCGTGGAGTCAGGACTTGGAAAAGCGGGGGCTAACCTAAAAGAAGGTCTCCGGTTCCTCTCTCGAGTGTTCTGTCTCTCTCTTAAACGTTCATCTATACGAGAGATGAACGAAATTAAATCCTCTAAATTCTCAGGGAGTTCTCTGGTAGCAACCTCATCAAGGATTACTTCAGATAAGCCATTCAAAAATACATCCATATACGCCTGCTCATTCCACTTGACCTCTGACGCCAGAGACCTGAACTCTAGTGCATAATCCACCAGTGTTCGGTTCTCCTGTTTCAGACGCAACAGTAATCTGGCTGCATTAACCTTTCTACCTGGAGGGTCAAATGTTCTTCTAAAAGCAGCTACAAAGGCGTTATAGTTATAAACTAATGGGTTATCGTTCTCCCATAATGGGTTGGCCCATCTCAGAGCTTTCTCAATAAGTAGGGTGATAATAAATCCTACCTTTGCCCTATCTGTAGGATAAGAGCGAGGTTGCAATTCAAAATGGATACTAATTTGGTTTAAGAAACCACGACACTTCTCAGGAGCCCCACCATAGCGTACTGGGGGGGTAATGCGAGAAGAAGCACCCACTGTGGCTACCTCTAGACCTGAACCGACAGGAGAAACAGGGGTATTACGTATCTCCTCTGGTGGGTTATTGGCACGAGATAATAGAGCCTGTAGCGCAAGCGCCATCTGATCCATTCTGTGATCCATGGCTTCAAACCTAGGATCAGGAGAAGCAAGCTGACTGTTTGTACTTGCAGGATCCATTGGCCCTGTCGTAATGTCAGGATCGGGACAGGGATCCAACACGCAGAGTACAAACAGTAGCCAGATACGTATACCGGACCTTAGAATGGCCGGACTAACGTAAGTAGTACAGTATAGAATGGTCAAAGACAAGCCGAGGTCGAGGGTAACAGAAGACAGGTAAGCGAGAGACAAGCCGAATCAAGGGTAACAGAGATAAGCAGAGTAAGGTAAACAAGCCGGGACAAAACCAAAAAGGATAATAGAATACACAAGCACTGAGTGACTAGAACAAGCTAGAACCACGACAGGGCAATGAGCTAATGAACGAAGCTCTGTTAAATACCCTGTTCAGAGCAGTAACCATGCCTCCGAGGCTTCCTGATTGGTCCTGCAGCAATTGAGTGACAGGTCGTTCCGGAGGAGTGTCCTGATGACAACTTCCTGCCTAGATGCTGTAAAAGGCAGTCACTCCCTCGCGGCCGGCCTTGCATGACCGGATAGACCGTGGGGAAGGGAGCCATCAGGCCGTCTGGATGGAGGAACAGCTAAGTCTCTACCTCTTTCGGAGGTAGAGACCGCAGGTACCCTGACAAAGACCCCACCTTGAATATGCAGTGCAATTTTGATGGATGGACACATTAGTTAAGAGGAAAGGCTAGAAAAACTGAGAACTATTTTCTTTAGAAAAAAACACCTCAGATGGGATATGATAGCACTACACAAATAGATACATATACAAATAGATACAAATAGATACATGGCCAATACAAACCACTATGCACTAACATGTTCATTAGCAGGAATATACAATAGACCACTCAGTCACCCACTGAGACTGGAAGAAAGATGTTTACACTTACAGTAAAGGAAAGGATTTTTTACAGTAAAAAAAAATAAAAAATAAAATGTGGAATTCTTTGCCTAAAAAGGTTATCCCCATATTTATACTTAGTTAGGCATTTTAGTAGCCTTCTTTGTTTTTTGTATTTTTTTGTAGTCTGAGTGCGCTGCACTATTTTCTCATTCATGAAATTTTGGTCACAGCGGCAGCACCTTTCATGCAAAATTCAGGTCTCGGGAGTGCCCCCTATCCTTTCTCTGTTTATACTATATTTGGAGTCCAGACCAGATTCCTTAGGGGTTAAGCACCCCGCCCAGGCCCCCCCAGCTTCAGAGTCTCCTTTAGAGGTGGCCACAGGTGTGTATATTAAGGAGGAGTTTGTCATTAGTCAAGTCACTTTTATTATTTTTTCCAGTGAACACAGTCATCTGCATTAGTGAGTATACTCATTTTCAGCACTAACACATTAATTATTTAGTTTTAACACTGCTTTTAATTGCTTTCATCACTTTTGTTTGTATACTCACTATGCTCTTACTAGTATTTAACACTATTTTATTTATGACACTATTACTATTTATTTGTCTCCCACATTGTAGTGTAGGACCCACCGATAATGGGGTACTTTGAAAGTAGTGGTGGGCTTAACAACATATGGCCATATGGTGGAACCAAATCCCCATATTTATACTTAGTTAGGCATTTTAGTAGCCTTCTTTGTTTTTTTTATTTTTTTGTAGTCTGAGTGCGCTGCCCTATTTTCTCATTCATAAAAAGGTTATGTCATCAGATTCTATTGATACATTAAAAAAGGCTTGGATGCATTTTTTTGTTTGCTGCATAAACAGAATATTCAAGGATATAATTGATATGTATGAAAACAAGCTGTTAATCTAAGGATAGATCTATTTGCCATTATAGCAGGATTTGTTTCCCCTTTTTGAGGCTATACTGGAAATGGCTACAATTGTTTGTTTTGTGTTTTTTTTTGCCTTCATTTGAATCAACAGTATAAAATAATGGGCTTCACTGTTGAACTTGATAGAGTTCAATCTTTTTTCAACCTAGACAACTATGTACTTTGTATACTATGTATACCACCATAAACATCAGCAGTACTGGCACCATCGCATTAACATTAATAATCAACTAAGTGCTAGTGTACAGGCTAGTGTTACAAGTCCCTACAAGAAGGGCAATTTGCAAATTGTGCAACAAGGAAGTGAGCGATGGGTCATCCAGATGAGTGCCAGTATGAATCATCATTTGCAAAGATACCACAAGTCTTTATTACTGAAAGAAGAAGTAGAAATAGATAGTACTAGGAAAGGTAGCAAGTCCACTGTAGTGTATCTAATTCTGCATGACCAGCTACAACCAGCAGTACTTCCTCTACTATTACTACAAAAACAGTTAGGCAGAGCAGGGGAGTTGATAAGGATAGTGCCAGTAGCCAACAGAGACAGGTTGAACAGGAACAGTTAGACCCCTTACCACCCAGTGAATTTAAAAAATAAGTAGATAGGGGGGGCATGGTCTGGCCATCGACCTCAATGGCCAAATGATCTGAGTGCTCCCGAGAATCCGTGTACAATCTTGCCAGCAGCATCCACACCTAAAACCAAGCTCACATACCAGAATTATGTACCCCTCAAGCTCCAGCACCAAATCCTCATGAGAAAAAACGGGGGGAGAGAGGCAAAGCATTAACTGTTGCAGTATACAGGAGAGAGGTGGAATATCAGGGCAAGCCCAAATAATACACCCACTGAGTGCGCTAGGAGATCGAGAATAGTGACTACAAAATAGTCGACTGTGGCTATAAAAGTAACACAAATGTATTCTTACATAAAATAAAATACATATAAAAATATACACATAGAAACAGCACTATTAAGAGACCGGGATAAATATCCGGCACCAACCACTACAAATCTGGAAAAGTGGGTACTTTTTGTACTTAAATAGTGTCATGGCGGTAATCAGGTCTCTGGGCTGTCATCTACTGGCTCGGCTCGACGCGTTTCATCCTGCAATATTCGGGACTTCCTCAGGAGATGGGAGTGAATTATAGGTCCTTCCCTGTTCCTTTTAAATCTTTCAATCTTCGCGTCCAATTAGGTCCATGCGCAAGCGCGCAAAGGCATCGTCTTCCCTCTCGCCCGATGCACTGGCGCACACTACGTCATACAATTCGGACATTCTGGAAGTGCCTCGCGCGCATGCACCTCCACCTTGGAACGCAAAACAAACTTTAATGGCATCCGAACAACCTCCACAGAGTAACACATACTTTCACATCTGTGGAGGTTACATGTAGTGGTTAGTCTGTTACATCTGATGCCTAACAAATACCGGAAGCCTTGGTTCATACCACAAAAAAAGTCTTATATATTGAAAAATATTATATTGAAAATTAATGTCACTGACAAGAATGTTAAAAAATACATATAAAAAGAAAAAAGAAGAATGTGTTGTATGGGGATATATATTTTGTGGTACCCCTTACAATCTAAGCATAAGTACATGTAAATGAAGTTACACATAGATATGAAAAAAGAAATGAGAAAAGATGCATAAGAAAGTAGTTGGTAAACTGCATATGGTCATATAACATACTCATGATAGGATCTATCAATATAAAGCACAAGTGTACATAAAATCTTTCTTTTCCTTTCTTTTAATACTTCCCTTTACATATAGTCACAGATATACATCACATAATACAGGAATTTTCAATATGAGTAGTAATAGGCTGTGATACCTTTATAAACTTATACTAAACAAAAGACCAAAAAAGGAAAAAAAAAAGAAAAATATGTTAGTAGGGTCACATATAATAACATTTAAATGATTTCAAATACATCGATATATATTCATTCCAGTCAGTCTTATGTGAAAAAGTGAGCAAATAAAACGAAAATAAGATAAGATGAGATAGGGCAAGACTAACAAATTAATTGTTGCAGACCTATTTTCGCAAATACTCCAGAAGCTTGCCAAAGTGAAAACATACCTAGCAGGAGAAATGCTCCGCAGCTCCCAGGAGGTGAAGTCTGAAATCCAGGCCCTGGGGTCACGCACGGCAGAACTGGAGCCCCAATACTGCTGTGAGAAAGTCAGTACTCCATCAGCTGATCGTCTGCAATAAGCAAAGCCTGAGTTCAAAAACTATCAAGCCGCAATACTGCTGTAAGAAAGTCAGTGCTCCATCAGCTGATCGTCTGCAATAAGCAAGCCTGATTTCAAAACTATCAAGCCCTAATACTGCTGTAAGAAAGTCTGTGCTCCATCAGCTTATCGTCTGCAATAAGAAAAGCCCGACTTCAAAAACTATCAAGCCCCAATACTGCTTTAAGAAAGTCAGTGCTCCATCAGCTGATCGTCTGCAATAAGCAAAGGTAGCCTTCTGGAAGACCACACTAAGACTCTATCCTGCACAGAATCATTTATATTAAATGTAACCACCCTGGACATTTATTTTATTTTATATATCCTGTGTACATTGTATATTTTTTTGCCTTTATATCTTGTCTGTCATGCTAAAGTGTAGATGTGCTCAGGGGCGTATTAGCCGCGAGGCAAACAAGGCATTTGCCTTGGGCGGCATTTTCCAGGGGGCGGCAAAAAACGCCGCCCCCAAATGCCCAGGGCAAATGTCTTGTTAGCCTTGCGGCTAACTGACATGCTGGGCTGTCGGGCGGGCGGCTGGCGAGGGAGCACTTCCTCTGAGCTGTCTGCTCAGCTCCCTCGCGCGCCGCAGAGTGAGGCTGGTAGCCGGAATATGACGTCATATAAAATGTTAGGAGGGCGGGGGGGGGGGGGGTGTTTAAATAAATTTAGAAAAATGTGTTAATGTGGGTGAGTGTGTGTCTGTTAGTGTGTGTGTGTTAGTGTGTGTGTGTCTGTTAGTGTGTGTCTGTGTCTGTTAGTGTGTGTGTCTGTTAGTGTGTGTGTGTGTGTGTGTGTGTGTGTGTGTCTGTTAGTGAGTGTGAGTGTGTCTGTTAGTTTGTGTGTCTGTTAATGTGTGTGTGTGTGTGTGTGTGTGTGTGTGTGTCTGTTAGTGTGTTTCTGTTAGTGTGTTTGCCTGTGAGTGTGTGTGTCTGTTAGTGAGTGTGACTGACTGTGTGTGTCTGTTAGTGTGTGTGTTTGCCTGTGAGTGTGTGTGTATCTTAGTGAGTGTGTGTGTCTGCTAGTTTGTGTCTGTTAGTGTGTGTCTGTTAGTGAGTGTGTGTGTTTGTCTGTTAGTGAGTGTGAGTGTGTCTGTTAGTGTGTGTGTGTTTCTGTTAGCGAGTGTGTGTTTCTGTTAGCTAGTGCATGCGTATCTGTCAGTGAATGTGTGTGTGTGTATTTAGAATGCGGGGCGGGGGGAAGGGTTGGGTGGGGGTGGTGCAGGGGGAGGGGGGCGCCTGAGGTTTGTCCTGCCTAGGGCAGCACAAAACCAGGATACACCACTGGATGTAATTGTTTTTATTCACCTACATGTATTCCTCTATTTCCCCTCTGATTTCTGACTGACCTCTGACCCCTCCCTTCTTTTATATGTTTGCTTTTATATGAATAACCATCCCTTCAACTCTGTGCATAGATAAATATCCAACTCCCTCAGCTTTATTGCAAGCCCATCTGACTCTCACATGTCTTTATTCAACAGCCTGATTTCCAAACTATCAAGCCCCAATACTGCTGTAAGGAAGTCTGATACATGCCCTCCCCTCCCCTTAACACCCCACACCATGCTCATTATTACATTTATATATTGTCTGCCACACTCACATTTTAGATAAGTAAAAATAACAGGTGTACACACTGCCTCTTATTAGTATACTCCTGCTCTTTCTTAACCCATAAAACTTAATATTTGCCCTACCTTCACCTGCTCTTGATATTCAAATTATTTCTAATTTACTTTTTCCCAGTTTAGAAATGATCTGTCTTCTCCTCCTCTTTATTTCCTCCTTCTCCCTCAGTATAACAATTTGTCCTTACACCCACTTCACTCATCCCCCCAAACTAATTTACATATGCCCCTCTCTGCTACACTCCCCCCTTCTCTCATCTCATGCCTTGCACTCATTTTTCTACTCTCTAACTCCTACCCACAATCGATCTCTAGACCCTATGCATACAAAAGCCATTCACACCTCCTGTCACTTTCTCTCCTCCGGCTTCTAGCAGCTGGTGATGTCTCTCCCAATCCAGGGCCCTTCACCTTCTCTACACACCCTAAAAAAAAAAACAGAAACCCCACAAACCTCATCACAATACCCTGTCCTTTACCCTCTCTTACCAACATTCAGTGTGCACTCTGCAAATGCCCGGTCCATCTGCAGTAGTTTAAAATCTCTGACCATTTTTCTAGTTTACCTAAATCATTTTCCATTTGGCTTATCCCTCCTGGAACATCAACCCTGTTACATATCTTAGTATCATCCGCAAAAAGACACACCTTACCATCAAGACCTTCTGCAATATCACTAATAAAAATATTAAAGAGAATGGGTCCAAGTACAGATCCCTGAGGTACCCCACTGGTGACAAGCCCAAGCTTCGAATATACTCCATTGACTACAACCCTCTGTTGCCTGTCACTCAGCCACTGCCTTACCCATTCAACAATATTGGAATCCAAACTCAAAGATTGTAGTTTGTTGATAAGCCTTCTATGTGCAACAGTGTCAAAAGCCTTACTGAAATCGAGGTAAGCAATGTCTACTGCACCACCCTGATCTATAATTTTAGTTACCCAATCAAAAAAATCAATAAGATTAGTTTGGCATGATCTCCCTGAAGTAAACCCATGTTGTCTCTGATCTTGAAATCCATGTGTTTTTAGATGTTCAACAATCCTATCCTTTAACATGGTTTCCATCACTTTCCCCACTACTGAAGTTAGGCTTACTGGCCTATAGTTGCCCGACTCCTCCCTATTACCTTTCTTGTGAATGGGCACAACATTCGCTAACTTCCAATCTTCTGGGACTACTCCTGTTATCAATGATTGGTTAAATAAATCTGTTAATGGTTTTGCTGGTACACCACTAAGCTCTTTTAATAGCTTTGGGTGTATTCCATCAGGTCCCATTGACTTATTTGTCTTTACTTTTGACAGTTGAAATAGAACCTCTTCCTCTGTAAACTCACGTGTAATAAATGACTCATTTATCCTTTTTCTTAACTGAGGTCCCTTTCCTTCATTTTCATCTGTAAATACCGAACAAAAATATTCATTGAGGCAGTCAGCTAGACCTTTATCCTCATCTACATACCTTCCTTCTTTTGTTTTTAATCTAACTAATCCTTGTTTTACTTTTCTTTTCTCATTTATGTATCTAAAAAAGGTTTTGTCCCCCTTTTTTACTGACTGTGCTATTTTCTCTTCTGTGTGTGATTTGGAAGCTCTTATAACTTGCTTAGCCTCTTTCTGCCTAATCTTATAGGTCATTCTGTCTTCCTCACTCTGTTTTTTTTTATAATTACTAAATGCTAACTTTTTGTTTTTTACTATTTTGGCTACATCTGTGGAGTACCACAGTGGTTTCTTGAATTTTTTGCTTTTACTGACAAGCCTAATGCAATTTTCTGTTGCCTTCAGTAGTGCAACTTTTAAATAATCCCATTTCTTTTGGACTCCATTTAAATTGCTCCAGTCTGATAATGACTCCTTTACACATATTCTAATTTTGGAAAAGTCTGTTTTTCTAAAGTCTAAAACTTTTGTTTTTGTGGTGTGTGACTCAGTCACTGTTCTTATATTAAACCACACTGACTGATGATCACTGGATCCTAAACTTGCACCTACAGTAATATCTGATACCAAATCTCCATTTGTTAACACTAAATCTAGTATGGCCTCTTTACGAGTTGGCTCCTCAACAACTTGTTTTAGAGACAATCCCAGTAGGGAGTTTAGAATATGTGTGCTCCTGGCACAAGTAGCTATTTTTGTTTTCCAATTTACATCAGGAAGATTAAAGTCACCCATGATGATAACTTCCCCCTTCATTGTCATTTTAGCTATTTCTTCAACTAGTAGATTATCTAACTCTTCAATTTGTCCTGGGGGCCTATAAATCACACCTACACGAGTTACTGTGTGATTACCAAATTCTAATGTAACCCAAACTGACTCTATGTTCGCCTCACTAACCTTTATTAGGCTAGATTTTATGCTATTCTTTACATACAGGGCCACCCCTCCCCCTTTCTTGCCTTCCCTGTCTTTTCTATATAAAGAGTACCCTGGTATTGCTATGTCCCAGTCATTTTTCTCATTATACCATGTCTCAGTAACAGCGACTAAATCTACACTATCAGTTGCCATTATTGCCACAAGTTCATGGATCTTATTCCCTAAACTGCGAGCATTTGTAGACATGACTCTAAGCTTATCATTTTTTAACACACTTGCTACAGGCACCTTCTGTCCTTGTTTTGGGGGACAATTGGATTGATGTTTTATCACCCTTTTGCCCCCCCCCCAGTTTAAATACATCCTAGCAAAACCTCTGAACTGCTCACTGAGAACATTTGTTCCCTTTTGAGAAAGATGCAAACCATCTTTTTTGTACAGTTTATTTCCATTCCAAACAGAGCTACCATGAGCAAAAAAGCCAAAAGCCAAAGCCAAATCCTTGCTCCCGACACCATTCACCAAGCCACAAGTTAAAGTCCCTAATACGCATCCGCCTGTCATTCTGAGTGTTATGCACAGGCAGAACTTCAGAGAATGACAATGTGGAAGCAACCTGCCGTATATCATTGGCAAAAACACTAAAAACTTCCTTAACTTGACCTCCTCAGACTTTGCAACTCACTTCACTCACAAGATCTCTACAATCAGGGAATAGATCTCTCATCTTTCTTCTTCCCCTTACAATACTTACCCATAACTTCACTCCCTCTGCTGTTCTATGTTCATTCGCACCCGCTACAGTGGAAGAGGTTTCTGCTCTGCCCCAGTCCTCCCGCCCCACCACCTGCTCCCTAGATCCAATTATCTTGCATCTCATCCGTACTCTGTCTTATTCTCTTTCTCTACCTCTCACTAAAATTCTCAATCTATCTCTCCTCTGGCATATTTCCATCACCGTTGACAGGAGCTCGAAACCAGGCACAATTAGATCACAAGGGAGGGGTGCACAAGACAGGTTGATGCCTGCATTCGTAAAAAACACTGGACGTCTGGAGGCACCAACACCCAAGCACATGAGACTTTACATTCTATTCAGCCCCACATGACACCTACTCTCAAATAGACAACATATTGCTTAACGGAACCGGCCTAGCAAAAACGACTCACTCAGAGATTAACAGTATTACGTGGTCTGACCATGCAGATATTGCAGTCAGCCTTGGCAAGCTCAAATACTCGTCCAGTTGTACTTGGAAACTAAACAATAGCTTACTCAATGATGAGGATATATGTCGAAACACTAGCAAGGCCCTTAGTGAATATTTCACTCTCAATGCCACATCGGAGTTAGATCCAACTGCCTTATGCCCACAAATTGGTCATACGGAGACACTTTATTAAAATAGGAAAAAATAGGAAAAAATGCAACACGCAGCTATTGCAGGACCTGCAGTTCGCTTTATGTAAAGCGGAACAACAACACAAAACCCACCGAATCCAAACTTATAGAGATAAACGTCCTTAGGCATTCCAGAAAAGAACTATCTCTAGAGGGTGTAGCCCGCTCCATAAGATGGTCCAAACGTCTGTTTTATGAAAAATCTAATAAAATGGACACCCTCTTGGCACAGGCTCTAAAGCCTACATGAGGGTTTAAACACATAACCAAAATCTACACAGGGAGAGGCGACATGGTCACATCACCAGATTATATAAATAAAGTTTTCACAAGCTACTATTTAAAATTGTACAATCATACTCCCCAATGAGACAGAACAAACTCCACATATTCAGAGGAGTTACGATCCTTCCTTGCTAATACACCCTTACCGATAGTAAAGGGGGATGAGGCTGAGGTGCTGGGGGCGCCCGTGAGCAACAAAGCAACAAAAAGCAACAAAGACCAGACCCAGACGACTACTACAAGAAATTTCAGAAGGACCTCGTTTCACACCTAACTAGCCTTTATAATCATTCAGTACAGAGGAGCACTCCGGACTCAGTAAGATGTCATCCTACTCCCCAAACCAGATAGGGATGACACAACAGCTTCGAATTATAGACCAATCTCCTTGATCAATGCGAATTTAAAAATATTTGCTAAAATTCTAGCCGCCAATCTCAATCCGCTTCTTCCACGTATGATTCACCCAGACCAGGAAGGATTTATGCCAAGCAGACAATTATATAAAAACACCCATCGGAGAGTGGTGATGTGTGGTACATGGCTAAGACAGGAAAGCCTTCCCCTGGCACTAACATTAGATGCAGAGAAGGCCTTCGAAAGAGTACAATGGCCATATCTATTTAGCCTGCTTGAATCCCTGGGTTTCCCAGAGCCATATGTTAAGGCGATACAGGCCTTATATGCAGGAGTGCAAGATCAAACGATAATCACCGTATTGAGGAGGGTGCCATTCATGTTCAGTAATGGAACCTAGCAGGGATGCCCACTGCTCCCTCTTCTGTTTGCAATTTCCCTGGAGCCACGCCTACAGGCTATTAGGCAAAATCCACACATACAGGGGGTGACAATAGTGGGCCAACAATTTAAGGTGTATAAATACAAACAAATGGTGAGCCGCATTTGGTAATTAAAAGGATTATACATAAAATCAACGGCGGAGGATAATTGTGAGATGTATCTTTAACAAAGAAATGTACAATAGTGTAATATTGTAAGAATTGCAGTAGATATAAAGACAGTGCCAATAGAACACTCACACTTTCCAGAGCTTCAATTAGCTCTAATATTGCACACCAGGCCGGATCAATCCCCATCCAAGGATATGATGTCAGATCTTGAGCAGCAGTTTGTAATATATGTGGAGGGAAGCACAGAGAGGAAAACAAATGGTGTAGTCCAATTATAAAATGAACATATTATACAGGTTAGTATTCTAATTACAATTTCCAGAGTGTGAAGCTGCTCTGGTATGGAACACTTGGGTGGAATGATCCCCACCTATGGATCTGATGGATATCCATGGAGCCAGGTGAAAATAAAAACAGAAATCTGTTACTTACTTAAAAAAAGTACTTTATTAAAACAATAAAAGTGATAAAAAGGGTACTAACAAACAAAACTATAAATGTATACCAATACACAGTGAATTTGAAAGTAAAAAAACCTCACTTGACGCGAGACGCTATGGCAGAGACTGTAAGGGGTTAGAGAACACAATGCTTCAGAGATATGCCCACCTTTATGTTGATAATGAGATAGTCACATGGGTGTAGGAACCCACAAAAATCTGGGGGGGGACAGCATTTTTTGCTCGCCGGGTATATTCTTATTCAGTAAACTGGGAGTTGTTTATAACGTTAAATTTTAAGAGTGTGTGTGTGTGTGTGTGTGTGAAATATCTCACAACAAAAAAATATGCAAAAGGAACAGTTCTTTATTTATCAGGTCACAGAAATTAACCAAACGTTTGGCATATATTTCAGTTATTCCACTTAAAACTAGTGGTAATAATACTTTAAGTAATGCACTATTGCCTGATTTTAACAAAACAAAAGATCTTGTATAAATACAATTAAATACTATAACTATATAAATAGAAACAATATTCTCAAAAGATCTTGTATAAATACAATTAAATACTATAACTATATAAATAGACCCAATATTCTCAAAAGATACTGTATAAATACAATTAAATACTATAACTATATAAATAGACCCAATATTCTCAAAAGATACTGTATAAATACAATTAAATACTATAACTATATAAATAGAAACAATTTTCTAACTGCAGACAGGGTGAGAACCTCCAAGCACCACAACCACTGCAGCGTACTTCAGCTAACTAGGTGCAAGGTAGCTGTTCCTGTAAATATGTGCCTGCCACTGCCAGCTCACACATTAAAGAACACAAGTTTTTAAAATCCAAAAACTTTTTTGCGGCGATCACAACACATTGCAAATTCCTTTGCTATGGCTTCAATGTCTAGTTTATCCATTATGTCTCTATGGATGTTGCATATAGCAACATGGTTCAAACGTTTCTGGGTCATTGGGGACCTTAACCAGGTTTTTAATCTACGCAGTGCACTAAAACTTCTCTCAGCTTCACAGGAAGAAGCAGGAATAGTTATTAGGATTCTGACAATTTTTTCTACTTGAGAGAAAAAGCATCTTTCTCTGGCAGGCATCTTTCGCAAAATGTCTACAACCTCAGAGACTGAAGTGTACTTGTAAACACTTGATAAGGTGGTTATCTGGGCAGAGAGAAGATGATATTCAATCTCTGGATACTGGGGAAGAACATCACTAGCTTGTCCTGTTAACAGATAATTTTCCAGTTTTTCATATACAAGTAAGCCTTCTTGGTCAAAGCGCTGCATTAACTGTGTCAATATAATATCCATTATTTGGAAATATTGAGGACAATAGTATTCCTTCACAGTCTTTGCATGAAATTGTTCAGTTGGCCCATGTTGAAGACGTTTAGGAATGTTAGGTTGTCTTGGTACAGTAACCTCTTTTAGCTGGTATTTTTCCACTAAATTAATAGTGGTAGCAAGAACTCTTTCAAAGGACGTGTCACATCGTAACTTTTGTATAGCATCATGGGTCCGTTGTACACTTGCTAAAAGTCCTGATATAGTTTGTTCTCTGCCTTGCAAGGCTACATTCAGGCATTCTAAGATCTCCATGACGCTAAGAGAGATTTGAAGACCTAGTAGAGTTTTCCCTTGCCTAAACTGTTGTAGTAGGCCACGTGCACGTGGATTTATATCTCCACTACTTCTGGTATTTGCAATTTCTTCAAGTGTTTCCAAAATCAGCTGGTAATTATCCAGAACTTTTTTCACAGGCTTCACTCTAACAGTCCAGCGTGTTGGGCACAATGGTTTAATATGCAAGACTTTAATAGGCCCTTCAGCTTCACGATGCACAATTTCTGAAAATGTGTTTCTACATTTCATAGATTGCCCAAAGAGTTTGCCAAGATCTTGCACACACATAAGTGCATCTTCCATTATTGGACATTGATGTGCTGCGGCCTGAATAACTAAATTTGTGCAATGTGCACCGCAATGGACATAAATGGCAAGTGGTTGTTCTTGCTTGATTAATGCCTGGGCACCATGATATTTACCAGCCATATTTGAAGCTCCATCATATGTTTGCCCTCTCAACATTGACATACAAAGCCCATTACGGCATAAAGCATCCTTGACAATCTGTGCGATTGCAGATCCACTTGTTTCATCAACTTGATATAGGCCTATGAAGTCCTCATGTGGGTACAAGTCTTCATCAACATAGCGGATACAGAAACTTTCTTGTTCTTGACCAGATATATCTTGTGTGCCATCAACAATAATTGCAAAGGCATTATTCCCAATCTGTTTCCGAATAAGGCGTAATACGGTGTGAGACAATAACTTCAAAATCTCATTTTGAATGTCGGGACTCATGTATTCTGCTTTGTGTGATATCCAATTTTTTAGATAAGACACATCATCTGCTCGTGCAAGCAGAAACTGTTTAAAATTGCCATCATTGTCTTCATGGCCACGAAGAGGGAGACCTTGTTTTGCCAACAGGGCTATTGTTTGTACTATCTTGATGAGACACAGCCATGCATCATTCTGTTGCTGTTGAATTTGTAGTGAAAGCTGAGTATTAATGGGTTGCGAATCTTTATGATGCAATAGTTGCTTCATGGAATATGTATGAGCAGAACAACTCTGATGTTTTTTAAACTTTTCAATAGCTTTTTTCCAATTTTTAAAGCCTACACACACAAATGCTGGCTCAGTGTTCTTTTCGAGTTGAGTCAGATTCAGGACAGCTGCTTTAGCACAGTAGAAACATAGTACCCCTTCAAGAGTAAAACTATAGTGCAGCCATGGAAAGCTTTGGAACCAGCACTCTTGAAAATGTAGAACACGCTTCTTTGCCTTTTGCGTTACAATGGTCTGAGCTGGAATTGTTTTGTAGTCTGGTTGATTTGGTACCACTGCCGCTCGTAATGTTTTCTCATCATCAGCTGGAAGATAAATGCATTTTCCTTTCGTGTAGGTTTTAGATTTACTATGAACATCTTCTACAGTTTTGATTGCAGGACCACACGCATGGTCTTCCTCACCATCACTACTTGAGTCACTCATGAGGCCAACTGCTTCTAAAGACACTGTCTCAGCATATTCCTTTTCTGGCTCAACAAAATGATGCCTGACTGGTGATTTAGTGATCTCTTTTTGTTGACATGCTTCTGAGCTTGATGAGGATGTATTTGCTTTACTAGGCTTTGTAAAAAACTTGCGGATATCCATTCTGACTTTCTTCACTCAAACTGACTTTTAAGCATAAACTAAGGTTCTAGAAAAGACAAATTATAAAGAAGAATGATAATACTGAATGATAACAAAAGATTTAAGAATAACATTAACTTTTTAGTTTCTCTACAATAATTTGTTTATTATATCTAGCCCATTTTCTGACATAGCATCTTTAACCTAGTGCGTGTTCCAGAATTACTGCTAGTTGCCCCCCCGGCAGCCGGCATACGTGACTTAGGCAGTCTGGAACTGTTCTAGGCATAAAATACATCTGTCATCTTAGCACACAGCGCACTGGTGACAGATGTAATGACATTCTCCCTTGCAGGTAGCGCTCCCAGTGCTGCCTGAATAGGAAAGCCTAGCTTTCCACTCCCTCCCTCCCACCTCACTTATGCAGATCCGTATCTCAAGCCAATAAATCAAACTATTAAAGGACCACTCCAGGCACCCAGACCACTTCAGCTTAATGAAGTGGTCTGGGTGCCAGGTCCAGCTAGGGTTAACCCATTTAGAGAAACTGCTATGTTTAGAAATGGGTTAATCCAGCCCTCAAAGCCTCTAGTGGCTGTCTCTTTAACAGCCGCTAGAGGCGCTTGCGTGATTCTCACTGTGAAAATCACAGTGAGAGCACGCAAGCGTCCATAGGAAAGCATTGATAATGCTTTCCTATGAGACCGGCTGAATGCGCGTGCAGCTCTTGCCGCGCGTGCGCATTCAGCCGAATGGGAGGAGAGGAGGAGAAGAGCTCCCCGCCCGGCGCTGGAATAAAAGGTAAGTGTTTCCTCTCCCCAGAGCCAGGCGGGAGGGGGACCCTGAGGGTGGGGGCACCCTCAGGGCACTATAGTGCCAGGAAAACGAGTATGTTTTCCTGGCACTATAGTGGTCCTTTAAAGCAATCCAGAGAGGGTAATCTGAAGAGCACTATCCAGCAGTAAAAATCAACCCACATAGCATTAGTAAAAATCAACAAATCAAGCAATGCTGAAATGTTAGTTGATTTTTACTGATGCTCTGATAGCATCAGTAAAAATTAACCGACATATAGCATTAATAAAAATTAACCGACATATAGCATTAGTAGAAATAAACCGACATATAGCATTAGTAAAAATACACCCACATGGCACCAGTAAAAATTAACCGGTATAGAAGCAGTAAAAATAAACCCACATGGCAGCAGTAAAAATTAACCGGTATAGCAGCAGTAAAAACAAACCCACATGGCATCAGTAAAAATTAACCGGTATAGCAGCAGTAAAAACAAACCCACATGGCATCAGTAAAAATTAACCGGTATAGCAGCAGTAAAAATAAACCCACATGGCATCAGTAAAAATAAACCCACATGGCATCAGTAAAAATAAACTGGTATAGCAGCAGTAAAAATTAACCGGTATAGCAGCAGTAAAAATAAACCCACATGGCATCAGTAAAAATTAACCGGTATAGCAGCAGTAAAAATAAACCGACATATAGCAGCAGTAAAAATAAACCCACATGGCATCAGTAAAAATAAACCCACATGGCATCAGTAAAAATTAACCGGTATAGCAGCAGTAAAAATTAACCGGTATAGCAGCAGTAAAAATTAACCGGTATAGCAGCAGTAAAAATTAACCGGTATAGCAGCAGTAAAAATTAACCGACATATAGCAGCAGTAAAAATAAACCCACATGGCAGCAGTAAAAATTAACCGGTATAGCAGCAGTAAAAATTAACCGGTATAGCAGCAGTAAAAATAAACTGGTATAGCAGCAGTAAAAATAAACTGGTATAGCAGCAGTAAAAATAAACCCACATGGCATCAGTAAAAATAAACCCACATGGCATCAGTAAAAATTAACCGGTATAGCAGCAGTAAAAATAAACTGGTATAGCAGCAGTAAAAATTAACCGGTATAGCAGCAGTAAAAATAAACTGGTATAGCAGCAGTAAAAATTAACCGGTATAGCAGCAGTAAAAATAAACTGGTAGAGCAGCAGTAAAAATTAACCGGTATAGCAGCAGTAAAAATAAACCCACATGGCATCAGTAAAAATTAACCGGTATAGCAGCAGTAAAAATAAACCGACATATAGCAGCAGTAAAAATAAACCCACATGGCATCAGTAAAAATAAACCCACATGGCATCAGTAAAAATAAACCCACATGGCATCAGTAAAAATAAACCCACATGGCATCAGTAAAAATAAACCCACATGGCAGCAGTAAAAATTAACCGGTATAGCAGCAGTAAAAATTAACCGGTATAGCAGCAGTAAAAATTAACCGACATATAGCAGCAGTAAAAATAAACCCACATGGCAGCAGTAAAAATTAACCGGTATAGCAGCAGTAAAAATTAACCGGTATAGCATTACTAAAAAAACAAAGTATGGGCTAAACTGCATTGTGTTTTACAGTCACAGGGGAGAAAAATGCTATATAATATAATGTTTTTTTTTATATATTGTTAGAATAGGGGCCACTAGTCTTGAGAAGCAACAGGAATTACCATGCTACATAAAACAGTATATTATTGCTAATGCTACACAAAACACAATTATTGCTAATATTTACACATTACTAATTAACACAATTATTGCTAATATTTACACATTACTAATTAACACAATTATTGCTAATATTTACACATTATTTAATTAACACAATTATTGCTAATATTTACACATTATTTAATTAACACAATTATTGCTAATATTTACACATTACTAATTAACACAATTATTGCTAATATTTACACATTATTTAATTAACACAATTATTGCTAATATTTACACATTACTAATTAACACAATTATTGCTAATATTTACACATTACTAATTAACACAATTATTGCTAATATTTACACATTACTAATTAACACAATTATTGCTAATATTTACACATTACTAATTAACACAATTATTGCTAATATTTACACATTACTAATTAACACAATTATTGCTAATATTTACACATTATTTAATTAACACAGCATCATTATAAACATTACTTACCCAGGCTGTGTCTCAGTGGTCCCAGCAGTGCAGGTGAGCCAGCAGCTTTGCTTGGAGAGTTGGAGTTGATTCAACTCAGTTGAAGCCAAGGTTCCTCCCTGACAGGCTGCCACTGGAGTTCAGACATGTGCTGTGCGTCTGCAGCACATTCCGCCCGTGCCACACTGAAACCGGAAGGAGACCCCGGAGTGCCGATCACGCGGTTCCGCCTGTTCGTGTGTAACAGGTACACTGGTGCATTCGGAAGCCGAATCCGAATGCACCGAAATGTCATCAGCGCCGCGGTGTCAGCACTCCGACCGTCTCCTAGACTCCTCGGACAGTCGGACTTCTCTTTTCCTAGTCCTAACCTGGGGGGGATTTCAGCATACCTGTCCCCCCCGCATTATTTCCTGGGGGGGATCCGTCCCCCCCCGTCCCCCCCGCTTCCTACGCCCATGGATAGTCACCTATGAAAGATTGAAGGAACTAGCCCCTTTCCATACTACTTCCGTTATCTTCAAATTAGAGATTATGCAAAGAGGGCAGATGTAAAAGCAGTAGCTACCACTCCATTAACCTTCTTTGAATGGATGCGCTTTGTAGAAAAGCACCCAGCAGAGTCAATTTCACTCCTATATGGCCACATTGGCTCTGAAGCTAAAGAACCATGACTAAACTTCGATACATGGATCAGTGGGAGGCTGACCTGGGCAGGATATATGAAAGGCATGTGCTAAATCCTTCATATATGGCATATGTATCGCCAGGAATAGTCCTTTAAGACCCTATTTAGATGGTACACTACCCCGGTCAAACAACAACACATGAGATTGAGCCCCACAGACACATGCTGGCGTATGTGTGGAGACAAGGGAAGCTATATCCACATACGGTGGACCCGCCCCAACGTGAGGGAATTCTGGGGGAAGGTGGTGGACCTGGAGCATAGAAGTGGATTAACGCATAAGTGCCCCCACTCGAGCTAGTAATTGCCAAAATTAGGGAAAAATTACCTTATGGATAAACTGACAGCCCAAATGAGAAACTCTCTGAAAACCTTCTACAAAGTATGGGACCAATGGGAAACACATACTTAACAACTTGCACTATGAACGAGCATGCCATGGAGATGCCACATCTGTACATTTTCCGGTGCTGCAGGGTTAGTTCTTTTAATGTATCAGTCATTTTAATTTTAACTTTTATTTGTGCAATCCACTCAGCTAAACACAGGGGTACGGATAGAGTGCCTCCTTATACTAGCACAGTCTATGTCAGAAAAAATATACGTACCTCAATGTTGATATTAAAGCACATAAAACTCTTCGGGGGAAGGGTACGGAGAACACTATGTACTGTGCATTACTTACAATATGGAAAAGTGGATTGTAAATGTTTTATTGTTAATTGAAACAGGCAATATGTATCTCAACTGAAGACTGCATATGTAATATTAACACTTGCCAATAAATAAAGAATAAAATAAAAAAAATAGATAATAAATCCTAAAGAAATTCTAAAATGTGTTGCTGATACTAGTTGTAATATTTTCAAATGTCTTCTTTTGTAGTGGTTTTGTTTTGCTCTAACTGTCTAAGACACTATCACTACACCTCCTACCTCCACAGATGCAGTTGGGAGAAGCAAATAAGGTTTTCCGATGATGTTCCAAAAAATCCCCTGATTTCAACTTAAAACTACTTCTGCTGCTCCTGATTTTTCATTAACACAAAATTGCAAAAGGAAAACAATTATCATTTGTGTTTGATACTGTGAATGTACAAACGTAATCAATAATATACTTGAGCCAAAGCTGCTCTTTGGCATGTGATCTTTTCCAGAATAAAGAAGCCTATATATTTTATATATTTTAACATGATTCAGTTGGTTGTCATGTTGCTGCTATGTGCAAAAAGTGTTTTTGGGAAAATCATATCGCACTGCTAGAATGGCCCTGACCTGAATTCAATAGAAAAACTGTGGAGCCGATTAAATAAACGTGCTAGCCAGAAGCAGCCAAAGAATAAAAGACAATTGATAGAAGCAATCATAGAATTGTGGTTTCACAGTATAGCACTTGGTTCATTCCATGGAACACAGTTGTAATTCTGTAAAATGTAAAAAATGAGAATTTATGAAATATGCTTTACCATAGTTTTTTTTTTTTTGCTTTATCGTTGTTTTTTTGTGCATAACTTCTTTTAAAATACATTTTTGTTTTCAAATACCGTAGTTTTTATTGAAACATTTAAAATGTTATATTACAATGAACAATCAATATGAAACAAATAAAAAATTACATTTTTAGTTTTTAAATAGTTTTTTATTGAAAAATGTAATATTTTATAATGTAATGAATAATCAATATAAAGTGTGTTGCATTCATTACATTCTGCAGCACTAAATTAGCTTTCTAATCATATATAATGTAATGTTTTTGGTATTAAACTAAAAAAGACTGACATTATAAGCCATCAAACCTCAGAAATGCGCATTTTCCAAAAGGTTTCCACAAATGTTGCCACTAGTGTACATTAATAATCTAATTTTGACAACATAGAATTGGCTTAGCAAAAATGCCTAATATTGCTAGGCTAGGCAATATTGTAAATGCTTTTGCAGTGCTGCACACTACTACATTTTGCCCCATGGATGATGTTCAGCAGAGTGGGACCGTCACATGGAGAAGCATCCCAAATAAAATTGAAATTTTGGGAAAGTTTGTCAAGTCAGACTTAACAATTGTGCAGCTCACAAATCTAGTATATTTGCATATGTCAAGTGTGGTGAAGTGGGGTGTATTTGTGCATACGTCCTAACAGTCCTGGTTTTGGTGGGACAGTTCTGAATTTGGGGCAGCAGAGATCAAGTCATAATGCAAGCATACCATTAGAGGGTTTGCTCTGTACAAGCTGTACTGAGGGCATGCACCCCATGGGAAGAGCACTTTAACAAAGACATTCTTTTTTTCTTCAAGTTTTGGTCTTCCTCAGCTTTCTGTATTACAAAGTCTTCTGTCTCCACCAGCTTTCCTTGCCTTGTATGTCCCAGTTCCATGCATCCCACAGATCTCCTCCTGCTTCCTGTGTACCCAAACTTCTGCCTCATCCAGCTTTCTGTCTACCTCTGCCTTTAGTGTCCTCAAACTTTGTGTTCCAGTGTATCGTCTCCATGTTTGGGTCTTCCCCCGTCCTTCTGTTTCCCCCAACTTTCTGTGACCCCCAGCTTTCTGTCTTCCCCACCTTCATGTGTCTCCCAGCCTGTTGTCTTCCTCAGCCTTGTAGCAGCACTATATGGAAGACAAAGAGTTTGATTGGTGCTGACAATTATGATGGGCCTAATAACTGAATGTTATTGACAGAAATCACTAAAACAGTCATACCTCCCAAGTGTTGTGTATCTGGTGCAGTAGGTGCCGGAGTGAAAATCATGAGATGCATTTCTAAGAATACACATACCCTACGCTAGTCTCTCGCTTTCATCTATCAACCAAACCAACATCTCCAAACATTGGTGTCCTGTGAAGTGGGACATCAGCAGGTGGGGTAAAAAGAGGTGGGCTAGAGATACCAATCACATCACTGGAAATGCGCAAAGGGGTAGACATAGACCCACCAAGATAGGGGACAGGTCTGACCGTAAATACATCATTAGTAAGAAGAGAAGGAGAGTAGTGGACAAGTGGGACCTGTGGCACACCAGGGAATTAGAAAGTGTAGAGCTGGCACATCATTAGATGGGTTAATGCCAATCCAACAGGCCAGACAAATAAGGGCTGCCTGCCAATCCAAGAGGCCAGACAAATAAGGGCAGGCTATGCAGACAGTGCTGTTTAACCCCTTAATGACACAACTTCTGGAATAAAAGGGAATCATGACGGAATATATCCGTCGTCTGTCCTTAAGGGGTTAAGTACCCAGAGTTTGGCATGAACCCATCTAACAATGTGCCAGCTCTACACTTTCAAATTCCCTGGTGTGCCAAAGGGCCCACTTGTCCTCTACTCTCCTTCCCTTCTTACTAATTATGTATGTATATATATATATATATATATATATATATATATATATGTGTGTGTGTGTGTGTGTGTGTGTGTTACATAGAGCATATACAGGCAACTACAATAACACACCAAAATATATAAAAAATAAAGATAAGTGCATGTATTTGCTTATTTGATTGTACTAATTTGCATATGTATTACTTGCAAATCAACACATCTCTCGTCAACCAACAGAGGGAGCTGCAGAGTCATCACAAGGTCTTTACATCATGTCCCTTCTCATACACTGAGTGATGAAGCTGGGCTGCTGCAGACACAGAACATAGACCTCAGCAATGGGATAAGTTTAGGTACAGTTGTATGAGCGGCTGGAAAGTTAACCTCATAGCTGCAATATTGTGTGTGTGGGAGGGGGGGGGTGTAGATTTTCCCTTTATAACACCCTCCCACCCCCCCCACACACACACACACCAACTTATTTTTGAGGACACCCAACAACCATGGCTATGATAATGACAATGTGACACATTGATCATACAAACCATTAAAGTAACTGAGACAATAAGCAACCTTGCATGAGATGGACTAACTTTACCTCTAGTGTCATGTCAAATAAGGCCAATGGGTAGATTAAAACAGACAGCGTCTTTACGTATCCTGGGAGCACCAGGAACACAGCATCCGCTGCTGGTCGGAACAAGTGCATCCACAGGACATGTGTCTATTTATTTACCATTCAATGCTGCTCACTGACAGCTCTAGTAACCTCACATCCCTCAGTGCTAACCAATGGATGGGTTCAAGTGACACGTGAAAGGGATAAAGTTGAATATAAATGATGTAGGGAAGGAATAAGTGAGAATATTAGTGTCAAGGATCAGTCATTACTGACATATCCATGCCTAAACCTTAAAGCTATTAGAATCCATATCTAAGAAACAGAGTGGATGAGTCCCTTAACCGAGACCTGAGAATGGAATTGAACATTGTAAGCCAAAGTTTGCTAAACTGGACTTAGAAATATGTGTGTATGCGATTTAATTTGCAATTAGGATATTTTGGCCTAATATTTCCAACACTATGTAGTGAATACAGCCTTTAGGTGCCCAATTAGCTAAATTAACAATTCAAAATACATATATATTAGACCTAAAGGGATCTAACAGTGATTTGTTTACTAGACGTGACATATTAATACAGCTCATGTCTGCCTGAAGGAAAATTGTAAATAGGTTATATGTGAAAAAACAACAAGGCAAACATACTTGATAAAACAAATACCTAAAAAAAAAAAGAATAGACTGGCATTTTGTGCAAATTTTAGATACGAACAGGGCAATCACACCTCTTTATGTAATCTACTAGATCTAACATAAATAACTGGATAATGTTTGTTAAGTGGCAATAGGAAATTATCAATATTTCTGGAATTCAGCTATTAATTAAGATCTTCAGAAAATAACAGGCTGATTGTATCTGATCTAATAGACATGGGGCAAGCATACCCCAAACACATTATTGTGAATAATACCCAGTACATGCAAGATATAACAAAATAAAGAGGGCTGGATTCTCTTAGCAGAGGAAAGGGGTTTACTTTTTACTGAATAGCAATTTTCCCATTGACGTCAACTGGGCAATTGCTATTCTCTAGGCATAGTGAACCATTACTCTGCTAGAGAATCCAGCCCTTAATCTAGTGTTCTCACTAGCAAACCCAATCCCCCAAAACAAATCAAACAAACAAAAAAAATAGCTGATCAAAACTGCATTCATTATTTTATTTTATCATATCTATTTATACAATATTTTGTTAATATTATTAATGGACACTATAGTTACCAAAGCAACTTTAACTTAATGAAGCGATTGTGGTGTATAGATCATGCCCCTGCAGTCTCACTACTTAATTTTCTGTTATTTAGGAGTTTAACCACTTAGTTTATGTAGCCCTAGACACACCACCCTGCATGTGACTTACACAGCCTTCCTAAACACTTCCTGTAGAGAGGCATCTAATGTTTACACTTCCTTTATTGTAATTTCTGTTTATTTAGCATTTCTTATCTCTTGTTCTGTTACGAGCTTCCTAGACCCTGCAGGAGCCTCCTGTATTTAATTAAAGTTACATTCATGGAGAAGGAGATAAAAACTTTTAAAGTAAGTTACATCCGATTTAAAAGGAAAACATTTTTATTTAATGCAGGCTGTGTCAGTCACAGCTAGGGGAGATGTGACTAGGGATGCATGAACAGAAACAAAAGTGATTTAACCCCTAGAAAGCAGAGAATTGAGCAGTGAGATTTCAGAGGCATGATCTATACAAAGAACTGCTTCATTTAACTAAAGTTGTTTTGGTGACTATAGTGTCTCTTTAAATATGAGTGTGAGAGATAAAGAATGACACAAGTGGCAAGAAGTTTGGAAGAGATTGGTGATAAAATGGATCATAAAATGGCTCTGGAAATAAACACCGACCTTTGGGTGTCTACAAAAATGTATTCTTATTTGGAAAATGTCATCTTTGAAATAATTATGCAATCCTTTGTTTATTTGAGCTAAAATAAAGTAAATCCAATGCATATGAACCATTACCAAAAGCTGCACAAGTCATTATACCTTCAGACTTTTGGAATGATTCATTTTTAATTACACTAGTTTTGTTAAAATTGTTACAGGCAAAAACGTGAAAATGCTATATATAGCGACAGGGTTCCGTTCCAAAAAATTGATCGGGAAGTGAGGAGTTAAGGGATACCCTGCTCTGGTGCGCTTGTCGATGTTCGGGGAAATTTCCCAGAATAAAGACGAACGCACCAGAGCAGGGAATCCCTCTGATCTATGTTCGGGCAAATTTCCCCAAACATAGATTAGAGGGATTCCCTGCTCTGGTGCGCATGTCTGTGTTCAGGGACATTTCCCTGAACATAGACGAAAGCACAAGAGCAGGGAATCCCTCTAATCTATGCTCGGGGAAATTTCCCCGAACATAGATTAGAGGGATTCCCTGCTCTGTTGTGTTGGTCTATGTTCAGGGAAATGTCCCCGAACATAGATGAATGCAGCAGATCAGGGAATCCCTCTAATTCCAATGACGGCTTGCACTTACCACTCCTCGAGAAAGCTGGTCATAAGTGCGAGCCGTCCTAAAGCAGGTAGGTTGCAAAACAAGGACAACCTGTGTATCTTCCTTTTTATATTAAATGATGAGTTGAAGTGAGACTATAGAGCTAGGAAAACTCTGTTGTTTTCCTAGCACTATATTAACCTACAATGCCCTCTCCTTGGGCCACCCCGTGGCATTGGAAGGGTTAACAATCGTTCAGTCTCTTACCTGATTCCAGCGCCATTATCCCTTGGTCCAACTCCGCGCAGAGGGACATTGGTGCTGGAATCAGATAAGTGACTGGATGGTTTTTACCACTCTGCTCCTCCTCCTCTGGTAGACAGCCACCTGAGGTGGAGTTAGCCCTGCAAGGTAAATGTTGCAGTTTATCAATAATCAATAATCAATAATCAATAATTGCAGGGTTAAAAGGAACTGGGCAAGTGCACCCGGACAACTTCAATGAGCTGAGGTGTTCTGTGTGCCTATAGTGTATACATCCCATAATATGTACAGTTATTTACAGTCTATACACAATATATAAAAAGAGTCAGATAGTTCATTGATGTTCAAATGCATCCACCTCTAAATAGTTATCTATGTTTAGAAAAATGTATATACAACACAGAAAAATGTAAAAGTTTAGAAAAAATGAAAAAAATGAAAAAATGAAAAAAATAAAAAATATAAGAAAAAGAGAAAAATATGGAAAAAAGGAGAAAAAAAGATAAAATTAGAGAAAAATTTATAATTGAATGTTCAATGTATATACAGAAAAACCGCTGGGCATATTGAGCAAGACGTGAGAGAGAGCAGCCATACAGCTATACATGCCCAGCACAGCCTAGCAACAAGAGGAGTTCTGATATTGGAAATACCCACTGTAGGAGTCTACCCTGGTTTCCCGGTCTGCACCTCAAGGGATTCTGGTGTCACACCCTATCTAACAACTATTGGACATCCTACTACTATTGGTTAATTTGAAGTCTAGGATTGCAATCCTCAATTGGTGAGATACAACCAACTTTTTTTCTGTATATACATTGAACATTCAATTATAAATTTTTCTCAATTTTTTTCTTTTTTCCCCTTTTTTCCATATTTTTCTTTTTTTCTTATATTTTTTCTTTTTTTCATTTTTTCTAAACTTTTTAATTTTTCTGTGTTCTATATACATTTTTCTAAACATAGAGAACTATTTAGCGGTGGATCCATTTGAACATCAATGAACTATCGAACTCTTTTTATATCTTATATATAGACTGTAAATAACTGTACATATTCTGGGATGTATATACTATGAAGTCTGTAGAATCAATGAATTCATTATGTTATCATCAAATTACCACAGTGATTTGTACATTACCCATGAATTAATGCACATAATTTGTATAATAAATTAATTTTCCTTTTTTTGCATATACATCAATTGATGCATCTTTTTTCATAAATTCATATATTTGAGTGCGGTATTGAACGGATGAATTTTTTTGTATTATTTTGAGGTTGTTATGGGGAATACCTCCAATACCAGCACCAACTAGTAGAAGAGTGCCAGCACATTCTATGTTTTTTGGGTGCTTATAGTGTCCCACTAAATGTGTATGTATGTTATCCATGGAGAGCCCAACCTGTCCGCTTAAAAAAGAAATATATGGGTTTTTTTTACCCCCGAATATGAATAAAAATAAAAGGCAGCAAAATTCTAAACTGTCCACGCACGCAAATGGTTAATTGGAGTGTGGTGTGCATAAGCAGCTTTTAGTCTAACACTATGTAGTTCAGAAAAGAACCAGCCACACACTATGCCATGGAAGGCACATTATTAAAGATTTATGAGAAGTTCAGGAAGGAAATTGCTTTGCATCCTAAATAGTGTCATTTTGTTTTGTTTTTGTGACCAGTTTTTTTTGTATCTTCTTAATTACCTCTTAATTACCAATTATACCCAATGCATGTCAAAAGCTGTATCTAACATTTGACCCTTGAGGTGTTAAACATTAGATTCTGTTAAAAATAATAATTGTGCCTTTAAAAAAAAAAAAAAAAAAAAGTAAATAAAATAAAATCTGATATTGATTTAACACCTTCAGAACCAGGCTTAGCTCAATCTCTGTATATAGCAACAGTCCAAGAATGCCATTTTGTCCTGAAGGGGGCTAACATGTAAAAACTGGGGAGGGGCTAGGTTTGTCACCAGAATGAATAAAGGTGCAGCGGAGAAGTGGTTAAACCTCCCTGTTCTATCCCTTTCTTTATTCTTCCCTCCTCCTTTTTTTTTCTGCCCCCCTCCTCTCTGTATTTCTCTATTCCTCCCGTCTCTTCCTAGCTCCCACGTCTCTCTCTCTCTCTTTGCTGCCTCTGGATGCTGGCTATTGCTGAAGAAAGACGCAGGCACTCTCTCTCTCTCTCTTGCAGTCATCTCCATTCTCTCAGTGTCTCCTGTCTGCATCAATCCCAGATGTTGCTGGTACTGCATTCAGCGAGCAGCATCTGGGACATGACACCACCAACAGCAGCAGCAGCAGAATGAAGCACATAACAGACCTGAATGCCACCACCACCACCACCTCTCACAGGATACAGCTGAAGAGTAGACCCTGATAGCAGGTGGGATACTGGCATCAGTTACGTGACAACAGAGGAAACAGATACAATGAGCCCTGCATACACACATTAAGGTAACCATCAGTTCTACAGCTTTTCTGTGCAGGTCCTTGCAATAATTTTTTTAATGTGTGTATATATATATATATATATATATATATATATTTTTTTTTTTTATTTATATATATATATTTATTTATTTATTTATTTTCTAAGGGGGTTTGGTTGTCATATCCAAATATACCAAACATGCTGCATTCCGTTTTAGCATCAGTTTTGATTGATATATTAAAAGTTGTTTTCTTGTGTATGTTTTAATCCTCCCCACCATTTTTTTAGTTGTGTATTAGCAATATGTGTGGCCCTCCATAAGTGACTTTTCATGGCTTTCCAGCAGCTATGGATGCCAGGAACCAGCAACAGAAAGACTAATTAAATAAATAGGATTATGATCTCCATGGATAATTGGAAGGCAGAACTACTTATGGTGTGTTTTAATACCACACACATACAAGACAAAAGAGGGTTCAGACAATTTGCCCTGCAATTCTATAAAAGGCCTTTTTTTAAAGGAGATGCCCGCACTTAGAATTGGCGAGTACCATAATAAATAAAATAGAAAACCATGCATAAATGCATGCAGACATGCAGGGAGAGTTGTGCTGAGCCTAATTATCAAACAGGACCATCATTTAACTTGCCGAGATATTAAAGAGCATGTCTGCCTAAAATTGGTCTGAATGCTCAAAAAAACAGTTAACATTTCAAGGATTGTATTCTATTTCGTCTTTGGAAACAAATGTATTTTGAGTAATGAGTTATAAAATTAAACAGTAGTGCCAATATATTTATGTGGGCGTTTTGGGTTGAAAATAATGTAGTACAGAAATACTGAATGTGGATCAAATCAGATTTAAATATGAGTTCTGCAATGAATTACATGTTTCTCTGGTACTAAACATTTGACCTGATAATAGGCAGTGGTATCATTTGTGTGTGTATGCATTAAACAAGAGAGACTTTGTTGTTTATCCGCTATCAAACTCCTTGTTTTCTAAGAATGGCTTTGTAATTAATGTGCATTGGTGAGCGAGACAGGGTCTTGTTATGATACGTGCATGCTTTGGTAAGAGACAAGTGGCTGGTGTGTATATTGCACCAGCTGCATCTTATTTTGGGACTGGATTGTGTTCATGTAATTACAAATTATAGCCATTCCTTTGTAACTGCATGAAGTTGTGGTGTATGAAAGGCTTCAATACCAGCGCAAGGTCATTGGACTTCTATGAAGTGTGGTTTGTCATTGCAGGAGTTTTAAGCCTATTCATATTTTGATGCTTATAAATGGTGGTATTATAGTATAACATTATAACCGACGTGCTGCTATACACAATTCTACATTCAAAACATTTAAGCTGTCAGGTATTGAATTAATAATTTAACACCTCAAAAATCAATGGCAATCAACTCCATCATCACATAGTCGTCAAAGACTCTATATTATCTGGGAATGTGTTACTTATTTACCATGAGCAGCTCTCTAAATCCCTGCTCATCAATGAGTGCGTTACTCCATATGGACAAAGGCCTCCAAAACCCGTAGATTACGAGGACACAGGCTGTCATCAGTTCGTAATGGACTACGAAAGTTCAAGATGTGATAAGTAGTGTGCTTACTATGTCCCATTGATTTAATCTACAGTTTGGATGCTACGTGCATACAGAATCTGACAGTATGCATTCCCAACACTCTGCCAGTTTGTGATCTGTGCCAGATTCTCATGGAGAATGCCAGGTTTAATATCTGCTGGCACAAATATTGTGACAAAACTGGGTACAAAAATATATATCCAAGAGCGAGTTTTAAAGCTGGTATCTTGAATAGCCTATATGTCAATGTATAAATTAGACAGTTGCTCCACAGATGCTTCTGAAAAAGAAAAGTAATTAAAAATTAATAAATAAATAAATGTTTGTGTGTGTGTGTATAAATATATATTTATGTGTATATATATATATATATATATATATATATATATACACACACACACACACACACAAACACACATTATATATATATATATACACATACACACTTGAAAAATGTTAGCTTTGTAGGATAGATAGATAGATAGATATTAGAAATTAAGATTCTTCCAGTTACATTTTAAATACAGTTGTTAAAAGGCTAGGCACATGGCTGTATATATCCACACTAATTGCTTTAGATACTTTTGGTTTCACCACTGGTGAAGATAGAAATGTCTAAGCAATCAGAGTATGATATTTTTCTCCCCTAGATTCCTGTTATACTGTAATCATGTGGGGAGGACTAACAACCCTATATACTGGTACAAATCAGTGATATTAGTTCTTGTACTTTGAAGTAGATGTTTACTTAAAGGACCACTATAGTGCCAGGAAAACAAACTTGTGTTCCTGGCACTATAGGGTCATTAGGTCCCTCCCACCCTCAGGGCCCCCCTCCCGCTGGGCTGAAGGGGTTAAAACCCCTTCAGCCACTTACCTTTCTCCAGCGCCGGGCTCCCTCAGCGCTGGTAACCTCTCTTCCCCCTGCCGACGTCAAACCGCCCATAGGAAAGCATTACTCAAAGCTGCAGGGTTAAAACTAGAGGCAACTGGCACCCATATCACTTCATTGAGCTGAAGTGATCTAAGTGCCTATAGGAATACAAACATGTATAACGGACACTATGGGGCTTAACCTTTTCTTAACCATGCCAGGCCCAGCCTGGCTCTGACCTCCATGGCTAAGATCATCAGTCTTGAAGATCTCAGCCAATCCAGTGCTTTACCAAAGGAAGGCATTGGGAAGATATTGCACATGCATGGCAAAATTCTGCACATCACGTATCAGCATCTCATCATATATGTGCATTGAATTAATGCATCCATAATTCAAGGTGCAGTGCATGGAGACAAATGCCAGAGGTATTACTAGGCACAAATGTAAACACTGCCAAGTCTGCAGGAACAGGTTACAGACACATTAAAGGAACACTATAGTGCCAGGAAAACATACTCGTTTTCCTGGCACTATAGTGCCCTGAGGGTGCCCCTCAGAAAAGTTTTACAGATTTTATATGGAGGGGCAAGAAACCCAGAATTAACTCATTAACATTAACGAACAAAACTCACCGGGGAGGCTTGGGATACCCATTAATAATAAATACCTATCATGCAATTATGACGTCACATGCCCTAAATAATCAAGCTAAAGATTACAAAGAACAAGCATGGTACAAATTAGAATTATACAGAGAGGAGTTGACAAATTTTGAAATATTACTATGGGCCAACATAAATAAAAGGGCCTGTTTACCAGAAACCAAAAGTAAGATTATTTCACAAACAATAAATGAATGGTATACTATAAAAAAAAACTGTGAATAGGAGATCTAATCCCAGACACTATATCTATAAAGCTGGTAGAAAATATTATGGAGGATATAAATATGGAAAATTGGTATAAAAATTCTGATACCTGTATTAAAGACCTATATAGAAATGATCAGATAGAAGACTACCCGACCATAAGAACAAAATTAGCCTTACCCTCTAGAAATTTTTAGTTATTTACGCATTAAAAGCTTCCTAAAGATGCACCTTATAAAATATAATGGGGATACAGGAAAGTTACTTAGAAAGATCTTAACCAAAGAAACCATGAATAAAAAATACTCCACAATACTAGAGCTACTTAATCTTACAAACCAACCAAACACTCCCGCGATCTTTAAAAAATGGGAAAGAGAACTGGATAGCAAAGTTGACTTTAATTCTTGGTGCCAAGCCTTTCAAAAAATTAAAAAATACCTCCATTCCCTAAATATATTGGAAAACGTTATTAAAGTTAGTTACAGATGGTACATGGTTCCAAAGAGATTAAATAAAATTTGTCATACTAACCCTCCAAATTGTTGGAGATGCTTTAATCTAGACGGCTCTATGCTACATATATGATGGAGCTGCCCAAGAATTCAACCAACATGGGAGCTTATATATAAAATAATCGCACAGATAAGTAATATACAGTTAAACTTCACACCAGAAACTGCTATACTGCATATTTATAATAATAAATTAAACAAAAAAAACAAAATATTAGTTATTCACTGTTTTATGGCCTTAAAGTTGTTGATAGCAAGATCATGGAAAAAAATAGAAATTCCTAATATACAACACATAAAAGAACAAATTCTGAACCAATTAGAGATGGAAAAAGGAATAACCTGGTATAATGATAACAAAAACCAAAACTTACTAAGAGAGATATACAACTCTCTTATAATAGACATAAAGCATATAGAATAGAATAGAACAGGTCTAACAATTACAACGAATTAGAGATTACCCATTATATTTTGTTGGTCTTATTATATGTTGGACAGTATGCATGTATATAAACAAACCATAGATACGGGACAATAAAAGCAATTAATAACAACTTTTTTTTTTATATGGAATAATAATATTCTATGGTTTGGATATAAATGTTTGCTAATGTTTTGCATGTTGGATTCATAACAGAATCATGTTTTATGGATTAAGTATAAATGTAAAAGTTTAATGTTTTGTAAAAAAAGAAAACTTAATAAAAAGGATTATACAAAAAAAAAGATGTTTTTGTTACCCCATGCACAATAAAAATAAAGAATAAAAAAAAAAAATAAAAAAAAAAGAATTAGCAAAATAATCCCAGAGTATATACATAAAAAGGTAGTAAAACATACTACATTAACCTTCTTATTATTCAATTTTTAAACCTATTTTTTTTTTAAGTAAGTCAAAATCAAATTATCCTCCCTGGCTCCTGTGTTATAGTATAAATGTTGTTATACTACATAATTTTTTTTTTCCCCCAATGTGTGTAGCTTTTAATTTGTCTATTATTGGATTTAATATTACATTTTCCTAGTAAAACAGCAGACTACATTAACCTTCTTATTATTTACTTTTTTTTTTTTTAACCTATTTTTAAAAGTTAGTCAAAATCAAATTATCCTCCCTGGCTCCCGTGTTTCTCCAAGTCGTACTTAAAATATCATATCACGTTAAAGACAAGAAACCTATGAGTAAGCAGTACTAAAATAAACACGCATAAATATAGACACAATATAAAATAGAGTTAGGTTCGTCTCCAGGGACCCATATTGCCAAAAGTGACCTGCAAATGCCTGCTCTCTTTAAAACTATGTTAAAATAGACTGGGTCTCCAAGACTGCATACTCTTCAGGGAATAATTGTTTGTCTCCTTTGTTAATTATGTAGTATTTGTATTTTAGTTGTTTTCGTTAAAAGCCTCATTGCATAGCCCTGAACAGAAACAGAAGGGGTTAATGATTTCACAAGGGAAAAGGTTAATAAAGTAACGCTGAATGTATTAATCTTTTATTAATATTTTACAGATATGCTATTCTTTTTAATGGCCTGCTTTGCCTTGATACCCAGCACACAAGCTTAGAGCATTTGCCTTGCAGGATTTAACAAATCTATTTGTATGTTTCACTGGTTTCTGGGATTGGCAGGTCCCTCCTGGTTTGCTGTAAAGAGATGCCTAGAATAAAGTGTATATTGATGAAAGCCATTTATATTCCTGGATGCCCGAAGTGTTCAGATATTTATTGGCAACATAATAATTGGAGCCAGACATAAATACTAAGGGATCAGCTGAAATTTTTAGGAACACGGGAAGGAGATGTCCATGGTGGTAGTTGCATTGGGGTTTTATGCACCATACACCTTTTTATTTACTGTATTTGTGTTGCCCTGGTGCAGTGGACCAATGGATGGACCAGCATTGTAGATCTTAAATACTTGCATGCTATAGATGGATTTTCCTTTAGGGCATGCACTCTAAGCAGCGATTAGTAAGGATTGGAGTGTGTATGTGTACACTATGTGGAGTGTGGCACAGTCATTTGCAGGTTCACTGTGAAAGCTGCCTGTTAATTAAACCAGTATATTGGACAAAGCAATTTAATTCCTGGATGTGGTACAGCCAATAGGAGACAATCTTGGGCTCCTCCAGTGGATACCAAGTATTATAATAGATGAGATAACTAATAAGCAAAACAGTCACACATAAATCCAACTTCCCTTCTTGGCCATACGGACACATGGTCATGTCAGTACAGGAGTATGTTCACTTGCAAATATATTTTAAACGACCTCTCATATTCAAAATGCCTGACCATTGTGAGGAAAATGTAAATGTTGCATAGATAGAATTGTTTTCCTGTTATTGACTGTTATAATTTGCCAGGGTTCAGCCATGCCACCACCAACAGTCAACGCTTAAAGCGAATCTCCAGTGCCAGGAAAACGATCTCCAGTGCCAGGTCCCTCTCCCTCCCACCCCCCAATCCTCTCCCTCCCACCCCCCAAAACCCCTTCAGTCACTTACCTGAGGCAGCGGCGATGTCCCTCTCCATTGCGTCGGCCGGTGGGCAAGACTGCCGCGCATGCGCACTAGCGCACCCCATAGGAAAGCATTGAAAAATAATTTCAATGCTTTCCTATGTGGATTTGAGCGACGCTGGAGGTCCTCACACAGCGTGAGGACGTCCAGCGACGCTCTAGCACAGGTTCCTGTGCTATAGACCAGGAAGTGACCTCTAGTGGCTGTCTAGTAGACAGCCACTCGAGGTGGAGTTAACCCTGCAAGGTAATTATTGCAGTTTATAAAAAACTGCAATAATTACACTTGCAGGGTTAGGAGTAGTGGGAGTTGGCACCCAGACCACTCCAATGGGCAGAAGTGGTCTGGGTGCCTGGAGTGTCCCTTTAAAGGAACATTTTAGTTTTTGGAATATACCATTGTATTCCATACACTAAAGTGTTCCTCTCCCCCCTCCCCTCCAATCTCCTCTCACCCATGAAAAGGTTAAAGGACCACTCTAGGCACCCAGACCACTTCAGCTTAATGAAGTGGTCTGGGTGCCAGGTCCTTCTAGGGTTAACCCATTTTTTCATAAACATAGCAGTTTCAGAGAAACAGCTATGTTTATGAATGGGTTAAGCCTTCCCCCTATGTCCTCTAGTGGCTGTCTCATTGACAGCCGCTAGAGGCGCTTGCGTGCTTCTCACTGTGATTTTCACAGTGAGAGCACGCCAGCGTCCATAGGAAAGCATTGTGAATGCTTTCCTATGTGACCGGCTGAATGCGCGCGCAGCTCTTGCCGCGCGTGCGCATTCAGCCGACGGGGAGGAGAAGAGGAGGAGAGCAGGAGGAGATCTCTCCGCCCAGCGCTGGAAAAAGGTAAGTTTTTACCCCTTTCCCCTTTCCAGAGCCGGGCGGGAGGGGGTCCCTGAGGGTGGGGGCACCCTCAGGGCACTCTAGTGCCAGGAAAACGAGTATGCTTTCCTGGCACTAGAGTGGTCCTTTAAAAAAAATGTAAAAAGAATTACCTGATTCCAGTGCCGATGTGCTGGATCGCGTATCTCCTCTGCCGTCAGCCGATCGGGGGACCTAATGCTCATTTGCGGTGAGTGCTGCGTGTGCATTAGGCCTTCCCCACACAAAGGAAAACATTGAATCAATGCTTCACAATGGAGATTTGCTTCATGCAGGCTGTCCTCATGCAAAATAGGAGAAGAGGGGAAAATAGAAAGTACCCAGGTATGCTAATGACATTTCCTCAGGTATGGTTATGGCATTTATTTTGAATTAAACAAAGTACTGTCATTGTCTCTAAAGAATATAATTGTTGACATTTATAATGTGCAAATTAAAATTCTAGGAAAATCTAACTGGAAAGTTTACTATGTATATCTGATTGTCATCACCATACAAATATATCCTCCCACAGGTATGTCATTCGATGTGAACTGCTTGCATATACCACGTGTATACAGAGCACTGAAATGTATGCACTTTGGCTGCTCATACATGAGAAACACTACACATGTATAATGAGACCAAACTGGAGAATGCCTAAAACGCAGCCTGATGATGGTCACTGATTAGGGCTGGTTGGTGAACTGCTCTAGAAAGCCTTTGTAATTCTAGACCAGGTGTCACAATCCATGATTAGTCAGTTTATTACTATTCCCTTTAGTCTGTATGTGCATGTCTTCATCTGGAGAGTGCCTTGCATGTCACCTCTCTTATAGCGAAAAAGGAGAACTTTATTAACAGATCACCAAGCAGCGGATGAAATACAGCTGCGATAACTTAAATTGTAGTCTTTTCTTCTTTTTAAAATAATTATCCTGAGTTATGGACTACCTTGCACCATTTCAGTAGCTAAGACTGGTTTGTCCATGCATGTGTATTCAGAAGTATGAGAAAATCATTAATCAAGATTAAGCCGATGTGATTTATGTGTTTTCTAGCAACGTATGTGTAAGTGGAAAACTGCTGGAAATACAATCATAGTACAAAACTGTAGAAAAATAAATAGGAATCTAAAAAACCTGGTTATGTAGATTAAAGTGCAGTGCTGACGTTCTTACATAGTTGAAGGTAATGCCATTTAAAAAAAAAAAAAATTTGCATGATGTTATGTATTGTAAACAATTAAATGCACTAAGGGCTTCTGAAAAAAATAAATGCTAAAACTATAGCTAATTCATTCATTTTTGTTGCCAGGTTTGATGTTTAAAATTAAGGAATGAGGTATTTCTCCCAACGATCTAAATAAACTTCATATTACATGGGTGTTATGTACAGGATCTATGCTTTTTGACTTTTTTCCTGCTTAAATGTACACTTTAGGACCAGTGACTGCTTCATCTCATTGAAGAAGTTAGTGTCTGGAGCCAGCCTCCCTTTGGCATTAAACCACGTTCACTATTTTAATGCAAACAAGAATCCCCTTATGGGATGTGATTGGCTGAGCATGTCAGCTGACTGATTTGAACTTGTGGCCAATGCTGGCAACAAGTGGCCTGGCTAAAGGAAATGTATAAGCTCTGCCTTAGCTGTTTCTGATGGCCACTGCCTTGTCCCATCTATTGGATTCCTCATTAGCAGTGCTAGGGGATTCCAGGCACTATAACAAATATAATGAGATAAAGTGGTTATAGTACCTGCAGTGTCCCTTTAAAAATGTTCTGCTCCTCCATATATAACCTACCCCTGAGAAAGACACTAGGGAATGTGAAAATCAACATCAAGTTTCTTCCTATAGTTCAGCGGTTCCCAAACTGTGTGAAATATTTCCCCGGTGCTATGATCATAGCACCGGGAACTGTGCCTCCCTCTCCCCTGCTGGCTGTGCAGGACCGGAGGGAAGATCAGAGATCTCCCTCTCCAGGCCGCTAGCATTGGAAAGCTCCTGAGGCTTCTAGAGTTCGCTCTTACCACCCTGACCACCAGGGCTTCTCCACCGGACCACCAGGGATTGCCTTGTACCGTCCCCTCTCACAGGTAAAGGTAAGCAGGGAGGGGGATATCAAAATTCGAATTGTTTTTTTTTTTATAAAAAAAAAATAAAAAAAAAAATTGATTAATCTACCCTCCAACCCCACAGACCCACACTAATTATCTCCTATACATACACACACACACACACTGCCCCCCATACACACACACACTGCCCCCATACACACACACACACACACACACGCTGCCCCCCTCAAACACACTCTGCCGCCCCACACACTGTACTTCTCAATACACACACACTGTACCCCATACACACACACTGTACCACTCACACACACTGCCCCAATACACACACACTGCCTCCCTCAAACACACTCTGCCCTCCCCACACACACTGTACCCCTCAATACACACACACTGCCCCCCACACACTATACCTATCACACTCACTGCACCCTTCAAGCACACAGACACAATGCACCCCACACACATATACACACTACATTCTTCACAAACACAATGCACCCCCGTACAAGCAGTGCACCCCTTACACACACACACACACTGCACCCCCACAGCCACTTAACCCCACACACATTGCGCCCCTCATACATACAGATACATTGCGACACACACCACTTCCCCTATCCCATACTACAGCCCCTATCCTGGCAGACCCCAGGTAAGTTGTCAAACTGTTCTTAAACAGCATCATTGAAGCATGCACAGAGCATCAGGCAGGACACCAACCAATTAACACTTAAAAAGTTTGTTTGTAAGTGGCTAGATTGAAGCGACCCAAACCTAGTAACAATAAGTTGCATCCTAATTGACGTGTCCAAGCTCAGGATTGTCTGGAAATTGATATCAATTTTAGGACAAGAACCTCAAATTAATATGGGTGCGCCATTTTTAGAACAAAGGTCCTGTATTGTGTGTTTAGGGATGGAAGTGTTGTGAGCGTGACTGCATTGGTAAACATCCATAACTGGAGGGAGAGTGGTTGGAGTGGGGACATGTCATGTAGTGGTGTACTTGCACTATTTGGGGACTTGTACTGTGTCTCTAGAATTAGGAAAAAACTGTGAATGTGGAATTCTGTTGTTTACAAATGAAAACAAGTGTGGGTAGTAGTGAATGAATTTTGATAATTTGGACAGCTTGCTTCAGTAAGCAGCATTTTGGCTCCTCTGAAGGCGTAACCTAGTATCTGTCTTTAAATGAACATACATCTGTATTCACAAAATGTGTACTTTTCTCCGCTGTAACTTTAAAGTAATTAAGAAAGAAAAAAAAAAGATTTGATGCTTTTAAAATAAAAACTGACAAGGTCATGAACTGAATTGGGAGCGTAACTCACCACTTTAAGCCCATGTTGACTCCTAGTGTAATAGATGTGATACAGCTCCAAACAGAGAAACACAGTTAAAAAATAAGGAAAACAACTCATATTGGGATCATGGGGACCTTATCTGACTCTTATGCCATGGAGCAAGATGGGAGGCCAATCCAATTTCACCCTCCACTGAGCTATGGAAGCTATGGAGATATCAGAGTTCTACTATCGCAGCCCCAGAGGCCCAAAATGACTTCTCATTCCTTGCCTCAGAGAATGGTAGCATGGAGCAGCTTTATATCATACAATACTCTAAAGTACCTTCAAATGAGGACTTAACCACCCTTGCTACTAAGTTGAAAATGGCTATATTACGGCAGACTATTTATGTTGAGTGCAGACTCTGCAACATTTTCCCAACATTGGGAGGTATGGGATTGTGACAAGGTGGGCAGGCCCTAAGAGGAGTCACCAATGATGCAACTTGCATCACTAATGAGAACCATAATTGGCAGGCTCAACCAAAAAGTCCTGAATTCCTTGACCATAGGTTGACAGGCAGCTGCCCCCCAATAACCCAATGAACTATTTCTGGGTGGTCTATGTCCCCATCTAAATCTCTGCAAGCTCTGAAGTCTGCTTCTTAGGGCATCATAAAATGTTTTAGAAGACAAGGCAGTATTTTTGAGAGTGTGTAGAGGGGGGTGGCTGCGTGTGTGGTTGTGTGTCTGTGAATAGGGTTGTTGGCAGTGTAGCATGTGTGGAGTAGTCAGTATTGTGTCTTTGTGCGAGGGATAGGTTGTATTGTGTCTTTGTGCGAGGGATAGGGTCTGTAATGTATTTTTGTTGTGTGGGGTTGTAGTATGTGGGATGATTATGTCTGTAGTGTGTGGGAGGTGGAGGCTGTAGCATGTCAGGACGATAGATGCTGTACTGTTTGGGAGTTATATGGGTTGTAATATATAAGGGTATGAGGGGATAGGGGCTTCATTGTATGGGGTAAGGACTGTAGTGTATGGGGAGATATGGCTGTAGTATATGGGGTGATAGAATCTAGAATAGAATATAGGGGAGATATGGGATCTTGTATATGGGGGAAGAGGCTGTACTATATGGGGGTTATGGACTGCAGTGAGTGTTGAGTATAGGGGCCATAATGTGGGAGGATATGGGTTGTGATGTGGAATGAGGGCTGTAGTAGGGGAAATATGGGCTGTGATTAGGTGTATATGGGCAGTAATTGAGGAATAGAGGAGCAATATATATATATATTTTAAAATGTAAATAAAAAAAATCCAAGAGCTAGAGTCTCCCCCAATTATCCCTGAGGATTACCATGTGCCAGGGAGGGGGAATTCTGATCCCTGGTGGTTTGGTGGGAGATGCTGCTTGTTTGCACCCTGGCAGAGGCAGGCAGATTCTTCTGAACAGCATTGTGGAGCCCCCTCTCTGGGCTGGCACTTAAGCAGGACCCATGCCATCCTTAGTTCATGGCCCAAAATTAATTTGCTCGATTTTAAAATCGCCAAACCAGACCTGTACTATGCTGTATGTTGCAACACCTAAAAATTAATCAGTGTTCTGTATTGATTGATATTGAGTACTCTATGTACTTTCTCTCTCTGACTGCAATAATGAATAAATAATATATCTCCCAACTTTGTCTCTGCTGGAACCTGGAGTGGGGAGAATAGGCCTTCAAAAAGCCAGTCACCAGTGACGCAAATCGCATCACTGGTGACATATGTAAATGTCAGGTCTACCCAGATAGTAGGTGGGTCCACCCACATGCCAGGCTCAAAGACTGCCTCATGGATATCCCCCTGCATAAGAAGACCATGCAGAGCCTTACTCAAGTACTTTTACTTTATGTACAAGGTCAAAATGAAGATTTGCATGCAAATTTGGCTCTCTAGTCTGAGCATTATGTCTATACCACACTGAAAGTTAATAAAGGCTTTATTGGACATATTTATTTTGCATTCATTTGTAATGCAAAATAAAAGTAAAAGGTGTATATGTCACTTTTAAGAGCTTAATCCCTCATTTCAAAGAAAAAGCTACATTGTGAATGTGTTCCATTCATTTAAGATAAATATTTTATCTGTAGCATTTGCAACGACAATGCTTTAATCGACTGCTTGACAATGGTTGGTTTTATTGCTCTCAACAGCAGGTGAATTCCTAGCAGAGATGCAGGTTCTATGTTAAGACAGATGACTTTAGTTTGTAACATGTAATTTACATAGGCTTGTATAGGCTTAATATATACATTCATCTCCAATCAACTTTCCTGGTACCACATTTTCCCTTGAGGCTGCATTTGATATTTTGATGTTTTGTCTTCTGTAGAAAAGACAGAGTTCGATCATTCTAAATGAGAATGAAAATTTAAAAGAATACTGGAAAAATGCGGTAAAACCATTAATGCCATTTATTTTGCCTCGGTCTAAAATATCATAGCACTGGCGTTTGCATGACAAACTACCCTTCCCCTAAAATATTAAACAGATTTGACATGCTGCAGCCATAGGTAATTAGAATACAAGAAAATAATGCTTTGCATTGTAAATGTATTTTATGGAGCTTACTTATAACATTAGAAAATATTTGTACATAACCTAGATATAGGTTACAAAGGCCCAGGAAATATTCAGCCTCCTAGGTCCATAAACCTATTTGAAAAGGTGGTATGTAGGTGTAGAACATGTCTTTTAAATTGCTTTATAAGCAACATAACCACTACAGATATCAGTAAGGGTAAAGTTAGCGTGCCTTGCTGCCAGCCATTCGTTTAATATCATACCTTTGGGAATAGTTTATTGTAAACTAAAACTGTTCTTGATGCCCGAGGGCCACCCCCAATTCAGCTGCATTGGAAATGCAGAGTCTACGCTTCTGCATTATCCATATATATTTAGGGTCCATAGGACACAACCAGGGCCGGACTGGGAAAAAAATTAGGCCCGGGCATTTTTCAATCAGAGCGGCCCCCTAAGAAGGGGGCAGGGTCAGAGAGGGTGTGTTTTGTCATCACTAATGACAAGCACGCCCCCTTTCAAAGTGAGCATGTTGGTTCAATGCGCAGAGCCCCGCTGAAGAGCTCTAGCATTAGAAAAAGGCCCTGTATTTGTTCTGCGCAGCGCAAGCAAATTTAATAACATGCTTGCGCTGTGTTTGCTTTTAAATTGTCTCTGGTGTCTCCACAAGTGGGATACCAGAGGACAAAAGGGCCAGGAAAGTGTATGGTGCATGCGTTTGGAGCCTGCTTGTGGGATTGCGTGTGTGTAGAGTGTGGTGTGGTATTGTGTAAATAGGTCAATTTCATTTGTGTTTGTGGTGTAATATGTGTGGCTAGGGGCTGTAGAGAGTGTGTGTATAGGGGGCATAGTGTTATAGGGGATGTAGCGAGTGTGTGCATACGGGCTGTAGTGTGTGTGTGTATAGGTGACGTAGTGTGTGTAGGGGTTGTAGAGAGGGTGTGTTTAGAGAATGTTGTATGTGTTTGCTGACAAGGAATGTAGTGTGTGTGTAGGTGGTGCAGTGTGTGTGTGTGTAGGAGATCTAGTGTGTAAAGGACCCAGAGTGTGTATAGGAGATTGTGTGTGTGTGTGTGTGTGTGTATAGAGGATTAAGAGTGCATATAGGGTAAGGGATCTAGCGTGTATCTGGAGCGTAATGTGTTTAGTGGTGCAGTGTGTGGGGTGCTGTAGTGTGTCTGGGGGTGATGTGTGTGTCTGGGGGTGCTGTGTGTGTCTGGGGTTGATGTGTGTGTCTGGGGGTGATGTGTGTGTCTGGGGGTGCTGTGTGTGTCTGGGGGTGATGTGTGTGTCTGGGGGTGCTGTGTGTGTCTGTGGGTGATGTGTGTGTCTGGGGGTGATGTGTGTGTCTGGGGGTGCTGTGTGTGTCTGGGGGTCATGTGTGTGTCTGGGGGTGATGTGTGGGGGTGGGGGTGATGTGTGTGTCTGGGAGTGATGTGTGTGTCTGGGGGTGATGTGTGTGTGAGGGGGCTGTTAGTGTGATTTTTTTTAAAATTTAAATATGTTTTTTATTAATAAGTAAAAAAAAAAAAAAAAGTTATATCCCCCTCCCTCCCTCCCTCTCTTCCTCCTTACCTTTAGCCTGTGGTGGTCTGCCTGGGTGTGGGGAGCCATTCTGCCTGGGGGGATCCTTTCTGCAGCTGCCTTCCCTGGTGGTCCAGTGGTGAGAGTGAACTCTACCCTGCAGGCTAGAGTTCACTCTCGCGAGATCTGAGCGTTGCCGTGGTAACCGCGGCAACGCTCAGACCTCGCGAGAGGATCCGGCGGAGCTGCTGGCTAGAGCTCCGCCGGTCCTCTCCTCCCTCCGTCACACCCCAGCAAGCGGCCGCATGTTACAGTGCCTGTGGGCCGGTGAGGGAGATCTTTGATCTCCCTCACCGGCCCATGGAGACACACAGCAGGGCCGGCGCTCGGATAGCGCTGGCCCTGCAGGGGCTGGCAGGGGAGATCCTGTGATCTACCCTGCCGGCCTCGGCCTCACGGCCATAGCGGCCCACCGGGCATTTGCCCGGTGTGCCCGATGGCCAGTCCGGGCCTGGACACAACAGTTCCTATTCTTTGGAGTAGTTCTAGCCCTGTTCTACCTGGCTGTGTCTGCAGCATGGAGGGGGAGGAGGGGGGGGGGCTGTACTTCTTCTGTGGTCATTGCCTGTGCTTCACCCGAGACAGATCAGTCATCAGCTTGGTATATACCGGTAAGCACTGCCTAACCCTGGGAACGTTATCAAGTTTTTGATCCTGGTGTATGTGTTCAGTTCCTGTGTTCTAGTCTCTTGAACTTATACTCCATATTGACCCCGGCTTCTGTCTTCGTTTATTCGGACCTCTGGTGTGACGGACCTCTGTCACTGAGTACCATGCCCACTTATGCCCACTTGCTTGCTCGCATTGTTCAGATCCTCATGTTGGGGATCTCCCTATCTAAGATGCAATGTATTGTTTGTGGGGTCCCTTTATTCGCAAATCAGGTTTGGGCTGGATTGGAAGATTGTGCTTGTCCCATTCTGGATATGATATTGAAACACAAGGGGTTGATTGTTCCTGAAAGCAGATGAGCATTAACATGTCAAAGGACTTCCTATATAAGAGGCTTCCAGGATACTTAGGTGTGAATTCTCACACCTTACTGAATAGCTCTGTTGGAGTCTGTTGGAGTACCCATCTTCAAAAAGTAACTCAGGTTGTAAGCTCTGTCCTTTCATACAATCAATTAACCCCTTTTGTAATGTTAAAATGTGTGTGTGGGGGTTGGAACTATTGTTGACTTTTCTGGACCTGAGAGGGAACTTGATTATCTCTCAGGCACAGAGGATCATGGGATATATTGCCCTCTGGACCTGAGAGGGAGCTTGGTTATCTCCTAGACATAGCAACGCCGGGGCGGGCTTATGTTTTGGGTTACTTTGAATGGAGACCCCCTGTGGGGGTCTCTGCATAAAAGCTGTGTGTTCCAAATAAAGATTGTCAGAGTTTGTACCTCCAGAACTGTGTCTTGTCTAGTTACTGTAGGGGAGGAAGAGTTAACCCCTGTGTCGGCTGTTCCAGCTTGCAGGGGATGCACTGCAAACTCCAATCTCAGGTAAAAACCCTGACAAGTATGCACCTTACTGTGCTAACTATAACCTCATTGCCTGTTGCCACCAAGTCTTGCTGTAGGTCTTTTGCAGTCAATTGAGGGTTTTTAACAACCTGCCTTCTCAGAAATCTGGTTGCAGCCATTGATAGCTTCCCTTTTCTGCCCTGTGCAGATAGTGTAACCACTGTTCAACTTTAAACTCGCAAACTATAATTACAGTGGTGTAAAAAGACTATTAAGTGCCTTCACTATCTTTTTGTTACCTGTTCCTTATTTGTGAAGGGCAATTATTTTTTCTCTTAACTTTGTGGACCATTCTTTTGACCTATTGACATATTTCCAACATGCTGTCAAGCGTGACACCCAGCAAACTCCTTGCCAGTTCAGGTATTTCATGTGTTCCAAGCACACCTGGTGCAAATAGTGAAGACCTTGATTAGTTGCATCAGGCGTACTTAAGACAATAGCTTGTTTTCATATTAGTGCTGTTGTGATTGATCCTATTCCAAATATTGAATAATTTTGAGACTGGAGAAATTATTATAAGTTGCATTTTCAGCTAAATTTGGGGGAAACCAATTTCTTTTGTTTGATTTGTTGGTTGCAAACAGTTGAAGGTCTGTACATTTTGACAAGACACCACCCGGTGTACAGAAACCCCTATGTTGATGTTTGCCCTATGTTTGAGACATTATAGAGTCAAATTTGGGACAAAATAGTAGTCCCCAACTGCACTTTACTCCATCATGGAATACTATTTGTAGAACTACAACCTGAGCTATTTAATATGGCATACCTCCAAACTCCAGCGTCCTGCGGATTGGAACACTGGTGTGAGGGTTGTAAAGGGGGAGGGCTCGTGCCACGGTAGCATCACTAGTTCCGGCTCCAAAGGGATAGACCCACCCAGAAAGACGGCGTGTCTGTCTGAGTTAATGGCAGGTCAATTGGACTGCCACAGAATGTCTCAGTTGAATTAAAAGAGGTCTTGAAAGACTTCAGGCAAATGATCTCTAAGTTTTTCAAGCTGTTTTTAGATATACCTCCAATGACAGAATGTATTATTAAATGCATGCATGTTTTCATTGGGGTATATCATCATTGTTTTTTTTACTTCAACATATTTTTTATTTGTATAGATTTTCAGCTGTGTCAGTCAGTTTTTTGTGTGATTTTTTTTTTAATAACAGAGTCAGTGTTCTCCAGTTTCCTCAAAAAGTGTTAGAAACATAAAAGTCAGACTTACCAGAAGGATAAAAAGTAACCGAAAAAAGTCACAAGAGGATAAGTCAAAGCATAAAAGTAACTTTGACTCTAGCCTTACTCCACATAATAAATTCCATCTGCTAATATCAGTACTGATATCAGAAAAATGATTTTCTAGTTAAAACGGCAAAGAATGCCATTTGACAACATTAAAATCAATGAATATACATGTAATGTAATTTTTATTCTATGTTTCTTTCTCTTCTTTAACCCCTTAAGGACCAAATTTCTGGAATAAAATGGAATCATGACATGTCACACATGTCATGTGTCCTTAAGGGGTTAAATGACTGATTTAAATGTTTTGTTTTATTACTTTATTTTGCTTAAAAAAATTAATGCATTTTATCTTTTTCTCATTTGTGTAATTCCCTCATATATAAATTATGTTGTCAGTATGTAAAAGCAAAAATGCCTCATCCATTTCCTAGTACATTACGAGAAATAAAAACCAAGCGGGACCCAAGTTCACTAACATTGAAATGGTAAGAGAGTGCCTTGTCCTATGGCAGTATATATTGCCAAACAGTATAATATGAGTGCTCATGCAATCGTAACTATTACACCAAATACTAACCCAGAAAAAAGTTAAACAAGTGGAAATGGTGGGTGTAGATAAGGAGGGGATGACACCACAGCAGGGGGCAGGCCATGGCATGAAAGCCAGAAAAGCCCTAAGCAGTGTTGCTAAAGTTATCCCACAGAGACCAAGTTTTATGATCCTGATCCAGGGCGCTTATCTGTGATTTCAGTATTCATCTCCCTTAGACTGGGAAAGACTTACTTAAGCCAACTCTCCAAGCAGCCAGAGTTATGGTGTTGTATAATCTTTGGGAGTGCAGGGGCAATACAATTATAGGTTGAAATAATAAGCAACTCCATGGGTCTAGGTCAAATGGTTTTAGAAATGCCTTCTCCAGTAAGCCCTTTATTTTGTCCCAAATATGTCATGGTAGGGCAGGTCCACCTCATGTGGGCATAGATCCTCTTGGGTCCACAATCCCTTCAGTATAGGTTGGTTGTTTTACACATTCTAAACAGCTTAATTAGGGTTGTGTATCATCTAAACAGTGTTTAAAAACGTCTATTCTTGCAAGGTGACAGAAACAGAATTTTGTCTGCCACTTCCCAAATGGCTCCACAGATATCCACATCCAAGAGACATTTAAATCCTTTTGCCAAATACAGTTGCACAATGGAGTGTTGAAGTTCAAATAAAGGAGAGAGGAAGCTGGTAATATGTAAGAGTAAGTAGAATGTCATCCACATATGCCGACACTTTGTAAATGTCCATCCCCACCTCAAAACCATTAATGAAATGATGCTCTCTAATCTTATGGAGTTCAATTAATAGAGCGAAGATTAGCATGGAAAGGGGACACCTTTTCCTAGTACCATTGCGTAGGGGGAAAGGAGAACATTCAGTATTAAGTAGACCCACTTAAGCCTGGAGGCCTGTGTATAAAGCCAATATTGTACAGACAAATTAGTGAGGTAATCCCCAGTGATGCAGCACTCTAGCAGACAAAGCATGAGCTAGGATTTTCCAGTAGTGTTACAGAGGGTAAACTTTCTATAATTCTCCACTTTCGTGGGTCCTCTCCCTACTTTGGTAGCAGCACAACTCTATGGGTGTTAAATCCTTTAAATAAAGCGGACAATAAGTTGTCTAAAAGTTTAAAAGTACCATAATACCCATCCAGTCCAAGGTTTTATGACTCTTGGGTATAGCTATGGCCACCTGTATCATTATTAGAAAAGTCTGCGCTAAGAGTAGTGACAATACATCTGAATATTTATGTAAATTGAGGGAAGAAAAGAAGCTTAGAGCACCAGTGATGTGGAATTTTGGAATTATGTTCCAGAGAATGACTATATAAAGCTTAGGAAAGTTGTAAAAGTGGTTACCAGTTCGCCAGCTGCATCACACAGGGCCAAGTCTCTTAGTCCACTGTAAAAATCTGGATGCATCATCCAGTAAAAGTTTCTTGCATTCAGTGTGAATTTATCTCAAAGTCTCTAGTGACTGGAGAGAGTAATTAGTTTTATGCTTATGTTCAGTGACTTTCAAGGCAGCCTTGAAATTCAAAAGGGCCTTCATCTTAGCTTTCTTTTTTAAAGGATGCAAAAGTGATCAAATGATCTCTCATGACAGCTTTATGAGCCACCCTTATGAGACATTCTTATTAAAGAAAGTTTGCCATTTTTGAGAGAGATCAGCAACCACATGTGACTCCCTTAACAATAAGGCATTAAATATCCAAGTCCAAGAGGTGTGAAAGATTAGATATACATTGCAGTATCTGCATGGTCAAACCTAGTTAGGCCGATCTGTGACCAGATGGGTACTGACACCATTACTTAGAAATAGGTCTATGTGGGATAAAGTGCAATCAGGAACTGAGTAAAAGGTACAGTCCTTGGTGTCAGACCTTCCAGATATCTATCAACTTTTGTTTTGACCCCCCCAAAACCTGAGAATTTGGTTACCTAACTGACGCTGGACATTCTCACGCACTGCATGAAGACATTCAGTGTCAGTAAGGGTCCTCCATTGGATGACGTAGAAGGAGACAGAGCACTGACCCAGTGCTTAGGGACATTGGTACTGGAGTTGTCTAAGTGACTAAATGTTTTTTTTAACCCTTTAGCTGCTGGAGGGGGGGAGTGGCAGGAGGGAAGGGGGAATAAAGGGATTTCTAGTGTTAGGAATACAGATTTATATTGGGAACAACTACCCCTGTGCAATCCTTTGAATCTGCAGGTATGTCTATGAATATTCCCATGCCATTCTCATGCAGATGACAAACAAATCTACCTGTCCTCTCCTGATCTCTCTCCGCCCATCTTGACTCGTGTCTCTGACTGCCTCTCCGTGATTTCCAACTGGATGGCTGCTCACTTCCTTAAACTCAACCTGTCCAAAACAGAACTTCTGGTCTTTCCTCCCTCAAGTGTTGCTACTCCCGTGTCTGTCTCCCTCCAAGTCAACAGTGCCACCACCACTTCTACCTCGCAGGCTCGCTGCCTAGGTGTTCTCTTTGACTACAACCTCTCCTTCACCCCTCCAGGGGTCGAGTCGATTGCTAAATCCTGCCGCTTACATCTCAAAAACATAGCTCGCATCCGCCCCTACTTAACACTAGACGCGGCTAAGGTGCTGGTCCATGCCATTGTTCTTTCTCGCCTTGACTACTGCAATCCCCTTCTCAGTGGTCTTCGTGTTCCTGTCCGCCTGCACCTCCCATGCCTCTCCCCTCTGTCAGTCCCTACATCGGCTTCCAGTTAGATATAGGGCTCAATTTAAGATTCTGGTGCTTGCTTACAAGTCCCTACATAATGCTGCACCAACCTACCTATCCTCCCTAATACACAAGTATGTCCCATCGAGGCCCCTGCGCTCTGCCGAAGACCTACATCTATCATCTGTCCCACATCTGATGCTTGCCTCCAAGACTTATCCAGGGCTGCACCTTTTCTGTGGAACTCCCTTCCCTTCTCCGTTAGACTTTCACCTAGTCTCCCCTTGTTCAAAAAACCTTTGAAAACACACTTCTTCAGGAAAGCATATCTTTTAAATTGTTAGCAGGTTTTCATTCACCCCCTCCTCCCCATGACTCCTCTCTTGCAACTGTCAAAAAAAAAAAAAAAGTTCTCAGTGAGTACTTTTCTAGCAACCTATTTCATTACCCCTACTTGTACCCTTTGTGTCACTATACCCCACTCCCTCTAGCTTGTAAGCTCATTGAGCAGGGCCCTCAACCCCTCTGTTCCTGTGGGTCCATTTGTCTGGTTACAATTACGTGTCTGTTAGTCCACCTATTGTACAGCGCTACAGAATTTGCTGGCGCTATATAATTAATAAAATAATAATAATGGGAAAGCCAGTCATAAATTACTATGCTTTTAAATGATATTTTGATTAAAAGCTTTTTAATTTGGTTCTCAGTTGATTAATAGGTTTTTATAAACCTACTGCTCATAACTTATTCCAATCTATGTGCTTATACCAGTGTGAGTGATAGGCAGTAAAATAGTAGAAGTAATAAATAAGTTGGCTGTTTTGCTGTAATACCACCAGCACTAAAATGTGTTTTTCTTATTTATTAAATATTTATTGGCGACAATTTGGATTTTTATTTTCTGCATAGATACCTATATGACTTGCGATACATTTACTTTTCCTTTGTCAGTGATAAGCATGCATACATAGCATGCATACATAATAAAGGAATACATTTACCACAGAAAATACACTATAATGATAAAAGCATTGGGACACCTAACAGGGACTTTTCTGACATAGCATTCTAAATACATAGACATTAATATGTAGTTGGTCCCTCCATTTTAGCTATAACAGCTTCCACTCTTCAGGGAATGCTTTCCATACGATTTTGGAGTGTTTCTATGGGAATTTTGTCCATTATTTCAGTAGAGCATTTTTGAGGTCAGGCACTGATGTTGGATGAGGAGGCCTGGCTCACAATCTCCATTTCAGTTCATCAAAAATGTGTTTGATGGGGTTTATGTCAAGACTCTGTGCGGGCCAGTCAAGTTCTTTCACACCATACTTATCCAGCCATGTCTTTACGGACCCTGCTTTGTGCACTGGAGGCACAGTCATGCTGGAATAGAAAAGGGCCTTCCCCAAACTGTTCCCACATAGTTGAAAGCCTATCATTATCCAAAATGTCTTGGTATGCTGAATCATAAAGATTTCCATTCAATGGAAGTAAGTGGCCTAGCCCAACTCATGAAAAACTGCCCAATACCATTATCCCTCCTCCACCAAACTTTGCAGTTGGCACAATGCAGTCAGGCAGGTTATGTTCTCTTGGCATCCACCAAACCCAGTCTCGCCCATCAGACAGCCAAACAGCGATGGGTGATTCGTCACTCCAAACTTCCACTGTTCCAGAGTTCAGTAGTGGCATGCTTTACAGTACTCGATCTGATGCTTGACTCTGTACTTATTGATATGAGGCCTTAAAGCAAATTGTAGAACATTGAACCCATTCAATGAAGCTCCTTTTGCACAGCTTTTGTACTGATATTAATGCCAGTTGAAGTTTGGAACTCTTCACCTATGGACTCAGCAGAGCGTTTGTGACTTTTATGCTCCATGCGCCTCAGCAGTCAGTGACCCCACTCTGTGACCTTACATGGTCTTCCACTTTGTGGTTGAGCTGCTGTTCCTAAATGATTCAACTTCCAATAATACCACTTACAGTTGACCATGAATATCTAGCAGGGATGAAACTTCACAAACTGACTTACTGCAAAGGTGGCATCATATCACAGTACCAGGGTTCAATTCACTGATCTCTTCAGAATGACCCCTTTTTTTTTAAATGTTTGTAAATGCAGATTGCTAGGCTAGGTGCTTGATTTTTACACATGGCATTGTGTCTGATTGAAACACCTGAATTTAATAAATAGGAAGTGTGTCCCACTACTTTTGTTGATTTACTAGCACAGATAGTTGAGTCTTAGGACAGGAGCTCTTAAAACATTTTGTATTTTTAAACACATGGGTGAATTTCACAAGCAGGCTTTACATTACTCATGGTCTTTTCATACATTAAATCAATCTGATGGAAAGGAGGACACTGGTTGAGTTTTATTTATAAAATATTATTTATAAAATATTTTACCAGGAAAGATACATTGAGATTTCTCTTGTTTTTAAGTATGTCCTGGGTATATGTAAACATATTCATGATCCATCATATCCTGAGATTTTTCTACTAATAGTTTCGGAACTCAGTTCCTAATTGCCCTAGAAAATGATTGAAAACTGTAGTTAGTAATCTGAGTTAGTTTTGAAAAAGAAAACTCTGCTTCCATCTTCCTACCCATTGGGTCTCTAGAAAGCATACCAATCAATCATAAAAGCTGTTCTACAGTTTTATTTGATTAATGCCGTATCCTTTTTCAAAGCTGTAATCCAGGATGCAGTTTGTTTTGTACCAGTTATGATTTAACATTTTACCCTGAAGAGAGATTTATCCGGTCATGCTCAGTTATTGATAATTTCATGAACAGCAAATTAGGCCCTGCTTTTGCTAATCTACAAATTTGCTTGTCTAAAAGCTCTACAGGAATTCCCATAGTGTCTCTATCAGATTATTAGGTAATTTTATTAATTCCTGTTCCTACAGTCCATTTATCAGAATAATCCAAGGTATGAATGGTCCTGCAAACCTCAGTAGTATATCAGCACTCCAAACCTTTTTGAACAGGCTGGCAAAATTTCAACCTGCCTCCTGCAGATCAATATAGAACTTTTATAAAGGTTGGAATGGTGCTTTTTCTCTTGAAGCGTACCAATAAAGCTGTAGTTTAGGTACACCACTAAGGTGTGCTGAACCATCCTGTACCTGGTTATTTCTTAACAGTAAGCCAGTTGGCCATACAATATAAATGGAGACGGATCCTATCTGTACCTGGCAGAGAACAGAGACTAGCAATAACTAAGAGGTGTCTTATATTACAAAAGCCCTATTTAATGTCATGCTAGCTGAAGGGGATAATATAACAATAAACGTTTGATCTGTGCATTATCTTTTCAAAAGGTGATACAGTTTAGTTTGATAATGTAAACAAACCCACAGAACACTGAGAACGGACAGTTCAAGTGGCTTGGTATATCATTTCTCACGCAAGTTTTAGCTCAACCTCTGCCATTAGACAGAGAACATAAACTATTTGCATATCAAACTGGTACCACGCTGAAGGCCAGACAAGATCCAAAATTTAGACTGACTAAAGACACTAAACAATAATTTTTGCCATTATTAAGGGAAGTTTAGCTGATGTGGCCCAGTGAGCAAGGGGTTCCACATCCTAGGAGAGTCTAGTGGGTCCACATTCAATTTTGAATCAAATTATATCTTACCATGTGCTATGCTAATCTGCTATGTTGAATGCTTTGTAACCTTCCTTAGAACAAATTACGTAATCTTTACTTCTTCCCTTTAGGATGTGTTTGTTTGTTTGTTTTGTTTGTAATTCATTCAAAATTATCCCCCAAAATATGGCATATCTGTTCTACTAATATACACAGAAAACTTCAAACTGAGTAAAAATTTTAGCTTCAATTGTGTTTATTCCGTATTGCATTTTGATAGGATCTTGAAAAATTATTATCCTATCCTATTGGAACACATTGTTTACTGAGCAATCCATTAATTTTAGGTTAATTGGAAACAATCTGGAAAGCTTTTTGTAAACAAAGCACTAACTACATGTAAGGTACTACATGTCCACATCTATTTTACACTTTTGCTATTCATTATTTATAATTTGCATTTAAGTGGAATACATAAGTTAATTACCACTCGATGTATTGTAAAAAGAAGTATAACAGAAGCATATTCTACCGCTTAGTCTCGCGAATACATGTGTTATGTCTGTGTTTATCTGTCCAGCAAAGAATTGCACTGAGGCACTTTAACTGATTGTAATTAGGTCTGTTTTATTTTACATATGTAAATATATACATTAAAATAAAAAGAGTTATTTTGATCCCTTTGATTGCATCCTATTCTTACTTTTGATTTTTAAGACTATATAACATTATAAAGGAGTAATGCACTGCAGGCTGTGATTTAAAATATAAAAACATCTATTGAACCTTCTAAATTTATATTCCAAATGTTTTGAATCTATTGCTATACCCCCTTCTAGGGATAATACTAGCTTTGATATTAAATAATATTAGGTAAGAGTGCTCATCTGTTGGAAACAATACAGTGATACTAGTAGACAGTAGTTTCCACAAATTATCACACGTGTTGGGAGCTGAAAGACGTAAATACACAAAGGTTGAAAGGAGACTTTACAGAAAGAAACAATTTGAGGCAAAACATGTCATTTAGAGCGCAGGGGCACAGTGGTGCACAGAGAATGACGTCGGGTCAGGACTTGAAGCATGCAGAAGATAATAATGGGAACTGTGAGACACTGATCTTGGGTACTCAAAGTTTTATATGCAAGCAGTTTTCTTTTTATATTATGTATATAAATAATAGTGCATTTTCTCTATGCCGCCTTTGTCTTTTATCTCCTCTTCTCTATTTAGTACCATATTTCCTTATAGAGCTAATAAGATTGAAAGATAGTCTTTAGAATGAGGTTTCTCTCTTTTTCTATAATTTTCTTGTGAGCTAAAGAAAAGTAGAGGTGAGTGGTGATTAATGGGTGTAAATTGTCAGGAGGATTTTTTAAATTTTGTTTTCATGTTTTAATAATCTGCACCCAATATGAAAGTGCTAGATACATATTAAATAACAAAGTGTTCACTACATGGAGATTTCACCAACATGATTTGGAAGGGTGCTGTATCAACCTCTGTTATGTATTGGTTTAGTATTCAGAGATAAGAATATACTTAGCATCACTTGAAGATGTTTCACTTATATTTGCTTAATTAAGTCTTGCACAACAACACAACATGCCTGTATGTGACCATTAAAGTGGAACAAAAACTAAACATTGGCTATGAATTGTAATGGGTTTTTTTGTAAATCTTTTTATAACATTTTATTTTTTATTTTGTAAGTCTGGCTGTTCTGATACAATCAGATAATTACATATACATTAATTTGTGCTATATACAGGAAGGAAGTCCATGCACACATGTGTTCTAACAGCATTTCTTTGAAGATGCTTAGTGTTCATGAGCATCCCAGAGCATCATGGGAAAACAACATGGACCTGAACGCAGAAGTGCTGCAAAGTGTATTTTCAGGTTTCTTCTACTGTACCACTTATCCCAGTAAGTGTTTCAGTTGTGTTTGGTGTGAGGTAATGGGGTACTGTATACCTCCCAAGATTCATACTTACCTTAATTTTCTTTTCCTGGCTATTATTCATGGCAGCATATTGGTTAGCCCTTACAGCCGATAGGACAGGAATAAAATCAAAAACCTTTAAAAGGAGTATCTCTGTATAGATCCCTCAGTCAGCAACAAGCTCCTACAGAGGATGAAAAAAAACACACTGGGTGGGTAGTATATGCTGCCATGAATAATATCCAGGAAAAGAAAATTACGGTAAGTATGAAAACGTTTTCCTCTTTCCTGGCTAATCATGGCAGCATATACATATGGGAATACCCAAGCTTACCAGGGAGGGACAAAATAAACTGAAGAAATGCAAACATAAACTTTAGTGAAAACATATCAGAACAACTCATTACTCAGAAGAGTGAACTGAATGAAGGACATGACGTCCAAACTGAGATTCATTCGTAGCTCTAACATCCAGTTTGTAGTGACGTTGATGTGTTCAACGAAGATCAAGTGCCAGCCTTGCAGATACTGTCAGGAGAAGCATTTGCCACAGAAGCCCAAGATGCAGAAACAGCTCAAGTAGAGTGTACCGGTAAAGTTAGGCTTTGATAAGCTTTAGTAATTGACGTAACTATCCAATGTCTCAAAGGAGAGGTAGAGGCTGCTTCACCTCGTCTGTGGCCGATAGGTAAAAGTCTGGAAGACTTAAGGAAAGAGCTGGCCATGTCAATATAGAGGGAAATAGCACTAACCACATCTATAGTGTGCCAGTTCTCCTCCTCAGGAGTAGAAGGATTAATGTAGAAGGATGGCAACACCATCTCTTGGTTCAGGTGGAAATTCCACACCACTTTAGGCAGAAATTCTGGAACAGGTCAAGGACTACTCTGTCCTGTTGGACCATGGGAAAGGGAGATTTACAGGACAAAGCCTGGAGCTCACCCATCCTCCTAGCCGAGGAGATAGCCACCAAGAGAAGCACCTTTGAATAACATTCATCATAGATGCATGTTGAAGTGGCTCGAATGGAGAACTAGTCATGGCTTTCAAGACCAGATGGAGGTCCCATGCCGGCATAAATACCTTAATAGGAGGCCGGATTTTAATTACATATGAATAGTATGCTCACGGGCCATCCAGCTAAGCACTTTGTATAAAAGAGCTCCAATGGCTAGATATCAGCTTACGGGCAGGGCTCTCTCTACCTCTTGTATTTGTCTGTGTATATTGTAGGTTCTCCACTAATTGTACAGTGCTGCAGAATCTGCTGGTGCTTTATAAATATCAGTAATAAATAAATAAATAAATATGAATTACATGAACGACAAGGATGGAGGATTCATAGCCACCTTCTGTTCCTTGACACCAACAAACAAAAACCTTACAAATCCTATAATTTGAAGATGAGGTAGAGTATTTGCGGGCCTGTGAAAGGTTCTTAATAGTGTCACATATGCCCACACCACTTAAAGCTTCCCGCTCAATCTCCAGGCCCTCAGTCTGAAGGATTGTGGATCTGGGCGTTGAAGGAGACCCTGTAATAGCAGGTCCGGTTGGGCTGGAAGTTCCCTTGGAGGCTCCCGACTCATCCAATTTGCCTTAGGGAACCAGGGACGACGTGGCCAAAAGGGAAGCATAGCAATAACTTCCGCCCTCTCCTTCCTGATCCTTTTTAGCATTGCATAGATTAGAGGAATTGGTGGAAATACGTATGCCAGTCTGAAATCCCACAGTTGGGTCAAAGCATCCTGATCTTGGGCTCCCATCTCAAGATGTCTTGAGAAATATGCCTGAACTTGTCTGAGAAGAGGCCATCAAATCTATCTCGGGAGTTCCCTAAATCTGAGTCAGTTTCTCGAATACCCTGGGACATAATTGCCATTCGCCCTTGTTTATTGTAACCCGACTCAGGAAATCTGCCATGGTATTCTGTACACCAGGAAGGTGGACTGCTGTCAACCCCTGAACATTCTTCTGGCATTAAATCATACTGGGACGTAATTCCTCCATCAACTGATGGCTGTGTGTCCCGCCCTGATGGTTGTTATAGGACACTGCTGCTTGGTTGTCCGAACACACTCATATCCATTTGTTCCTCAGAGTCTGTTTGAAATGCAGGAGAGCTCTTTAGATTGCACTCAGTTTTAGAATGTTGGTTGGTGGCACTGATTCTTGCATGTTCCACAAATATTGGGTCACTAGGTGTTGACAGTGAGCTCCCCAACCTCGGGCACTGGAGTCTGTTGTGAGGATCTGCCAATGGGAATCCCTTCAACAGGTTTTCCCTTCAAAGCCACCAGGTGAGGTATAGTCTTACCATCCTGTAGATGCTCAGGAATTGATCCCAATTCAATTTCCACCTGTTGAATTGAGTTGAAAACTCTCTCTGTCTAATCCTGTGGTGCCACTTGGCCCATCTTACATGCCTGATTGGGGATGTTAGATTGCCCAGGAGTTGCATGTATCTTCTCGCTGTGTAATCATATCACCTGGGAGAGAAGTTTTGATATCCTGTGTCTCCTTTCTTGCGATAAGGAAATCGTCACTTGAAGATGTTGAAGTCGGCACCAAGGAATGTCATTTTCTGGGTTGGTGTGAGGCTGCTCATTTGAAAATGTATCCTCCAGCCAAATCTTTGGAGTTCTGACCGAACTAAATCTTTTTGAAGCCTTGCCTTCTGGAGATCCGGGGCAACCAACAGCAAATCGTCAAGGTAGTGAAAATGTAATCCTCAATTGAAGATTGAATCCTCAATCTCTTTTCTCAGACCTTCTTCGGCCTTCCATGGCCTCTGAGATGCCTTGGACAACTTCTTTCCTGATCCAAGCCAGGACATCTGGCCATTGGACAGGTGTGGATGAGGAAGCGGTGGCCAACTTCTGGAGACAGAGTAGGCACAGCTGTTTACCTTCAACAGCTTTTACCTCACATCCTGAACATGGATTAGCTATCTACCTTCTCTTACTTGGTGGAGATAATACAGTATGTTCTTCATTCCAAAAGTAAGTGGAGGACAGATTTAGAAAAGCACTTAAAAAAAACTGTAAATATGAAAAAATGTGAACCCATACTCACCTAGATGCTGAAAGGGTTAAATGGGTTCTGGAAGGGGAATATATAATGGGCTACTAAAAAAACCAAATAAGTAATAAACATAAATATCCCCTAGATATATAAACAAAAGGCAAATTAACCACAGAAGGAGAAAGGATAAACCCTACCTGTGGCAATAGAAATAAAGACACAGGCACTTCAGAGATCCAAATCAAGTCAAACCATCCAATACTTGGCTCCAAAGTACTCAATGCCTGCTTAGGGGCCTATATATAAGCATAAAGTAAAGTACAGACCTACTTTTCGGCTTTTTTGGCAATTTGCCCTCAACAAAGATGGCCGCCACGATACACAAAGGTCGCGATTGTGACGCCAAATGTATAAATGCGTGGACTGCGCATGTGCAGCATTTTCACCGCAATCAATGTGAGCACCCAGGATGAGGGGAAAACCGGAGATGAGGCTTAAAAAGCACAGAAACAGATCTCAAGGTCCCTCAGAGCCACAGGCAGAGTCTGGAAGCATATTAACTCAGCTCAGAAGTAAATAGAAATAATGAAGAAGTACTTAGCAATAGTGAGCAACAAAGCTCCCCTCCTAAGGGCTGTAAGACAGGAACAAGACTGAGGGACCTATACAGGGATACGACTTTTAAAGGTTTTTTGTTTTATTCCTGTCCTATCGACTGTAAGGGGAGGAGCTAACCATATCTATAAAGGTAGTTCCCGACTTTTCGAACTAATTGGTTCCGAAGCCTAGTTCATAAAGTGAGAGTTCATAAAGTGAGAACTAATTTCCCATAGACACAACGTAATAAACACAGGTTCTGTTCCTGACCAACAAATTTTACTATTGAAAACCTAAATTATTAAGTACAAATACAAAATGAAAGCATAGCAAATACATGTATGTTGTAGGAATTTTAAAGGCATATGTAACGGACCGTTTCACTTACAAGAGGGTAAAACCCAGTTTAGGCGATAATCCCCTTTCCAGATGCACAGGCAGCTACTGCAAACACCATTCTCCCGACTGGAGACACACGAATACTGAATCCGAGAAACCTTTTAAATTCTCCCAAGCATATGAATGCTGTAGACCATTGAATAGGAACCATACGAATAGGCTTGTACTCCTAGCAGTCAACTGGAACAGCATGCAATAAATCCTTCCCCCAATAATGAGACGACACATCACTTTGAGGGTAAAACAGGAACTCTGGACTGGCTCATCCAGCCCGGCTTTTATTTCCATCTCACACATACAGGCCACACCCAGGGGGAGGCATAAAAGAACCAATGACATAGATGTTACCTCCCACACATCCCCTCCCCTTAGTGTGACACATAATCCCATTATGCATACAGTTCAAAATATACTTTTACACAACTTTCATAACTTTAAAACCATACATCACATTCACATAAAAATACATATCCTCAATCAATCCATTCAGGGGAACAACATATTAAAAAATGGCATGAATCAGACCAGGGGTTCAAAAGTTAGTAAAAGTATCTTTTGTTCCCTCTGGCTGGCAGAAAAAACATCCCCACAATGCATCCCGGTTTCCTCCCTTCTGCCCTAGAGATAATTGGAGAAGTAATCCAATTATCCAGGACTAGAGGCAGACTCCATTAACCACATGGTTGCAAAACGACATAAAACACTTTAAAATACATAAAGTCACATTTACACATAACACACAGACATTTCACCTATCCCCAGATAGCTGGGATCTGCGCGCACAAAACTACCGAATAGCGCGCAGATCTTACTCACACAGTACAATTGCCATGGAGCTAAAGTCTTTCCCATAGTCTTTCATTATATGAATAGGCTCCATGGTATGGCTATCTGGGGTATCACATTCCCATAAAGTCTGGTCCATAGTCCAAAGGCAAGAGGCGGGCAATCAGCCCCCTCCAAGGACACGTGGCGAGGTCTGTTTCGCCACAGCATACATACCATATTGAAATCTTCCTTAAATTATCATCAATTCTCCTACTATTCAATGAAGAGACATGCTGCACTTGTTGAATAGGGGCACCTCTCTTAAACCCTCATACTTATTCATTTTCTTCATTATCAGCTTCCCCCTCTCCTTTATCACTTTTCTTTTACTCCTTTTATTTTTACAGCTCTTAAACTCTCCTCCTTCTCCTCTCTTACTTTCAAGCTTGCATCTCTTTTTTAGAACTTTTCTGTTACTCCTTTTATTTTTACAGCTCTCAAACTTTCTTCCTTCTCCCCTTTTTCAGCCCTCCTCCTGCTCCTTACTATTGCTGCCTGCCAAAACATGGCACAATGGCAAACACACATACACACAGACAGCTATGTCAGACACACACAGACAAATCAAGTCAAATCTATACTCAATAGCACACAGTGCAATAATATTACAGGATCTGTAATGTATGAACATGAAAACACAAAAAGAATACAGTACAATCTAAACCTGTTTTTTAGACTTCCCTTTATCTTCAGGAACTGTGTTCCTGAAACTCATCTCTCTTGTCTACTCCTGACCACAAATTCTCCTTCCTCACTTCTTGTTTGTGCTCCAAAGCACTCTTATCGGTCCTGATCTGAGGACCACTGACACAAAATGAAACAAAATGGCGGCACATCCAGAAAAAAGTTCATAAAGCGAGAGTTCATAAAGTTAGAAATGCCTGTATGCTGCCATGATTAGCCAGGAAAGACGGATTAAAACCGTCCAGGCCAATTCTATACCTCCCAAGAAAGGGTGTGTCAACTTGCCCTTAAGCAGCTGGCATACAGCCTCCCAGATGATCGCTGACTTATAGGACCTATAGAACCATGCAGAGAGAGAGCTGATGAAGAATTCTCTATATGGGGAAAGTGCCTGCCATATAGCGCATTTATGTCTAATAATGTGCTCATGCTATGCTGCCTGGGGACAGATGAGGAACAACCAAGGAACTAAAACTGCCCTGCAAAAAGTGGGACAGTTAGGAACCTTGAAACTGTCACTTTTACAGAATATGTTATCGCACCACTTTATGTAGTATACACAAAAAGATCCTGCACACTCGCATACAATCCAGGTGCACCAGGGTTGGCAAATCCCAATTTAGCAGATATGAAGAAAGTTAGGTCCAAGCACTCAGGATATTGCACAAAGCAGATTTATCGGAATAAAGAGCAATGTTTTGGCCTGCAGGCCGAAATGTTGCTCTTTGTTCCAATAAATCTGCTTTGTGCAATATCCTGAGTGCCTGGACTTAACTTTCTTCATATCACACTCCTTTATGTCATGAAAGCAGCCATAATACCATTGTTTCATTTGACATTAACAATGTGTAAGAACTTATAAGCGTAGACATTAAAGAGACACTTAAGGCTCCAAAATCCACTTACTGATTGTTGGATATAGATGCTTCCCTTACAGCCTTCCAAATAATTTTTTTGGAGAAACACAGTTTGCAGTTTAAGAATTCCATGGCCTACTTGTATCCATCAATATAAATAAAGTGATTTTGGTGCTTCTTAAATAGTAATAAAATGCTTGTGCAGCGCTAAACGAAATAATCACTTACATAAATAAATTAAATAAATGAAAAAATCCAATACACAAACCGTAATGTGTGCA